>NC_134126.1:18432231-19676874 GCF_040939455.1 Microcebus murinus
AAAATTGGGGGTCTCTGATTGGTGGCATCCAGGCTACATGTGAATTCAGAATTTTGCTCTGTCCCTAGCTAGCTCTGTGACCAAAGACAAGGTGTTTACCTCTCCAAACCACAGTTTCCTCAAAAATGAAGATCGTCATCTTGGCCCTCCTCACCCACCAACGTGGGGAAAATTAGGATGATTCGTATTAAGTGCCAGGGACATATGGGCTATGTAATAAATGTTTTCCTTCTCTTGGTCCCTTCCCTTTTCCTTTCCAAATAGCCAGTCAGCTAGTGGGAAAATATCAGAGATTTAAATCCTTGGTTTAGATAGTGAAATCAAATTAAAATGTAGAGCTTAAGAACAAAACTATAAGGTCTCACAAAAAAGGAGCTTTAAAAGTATGGATTAGACCTTTGAGTGTTTTTATTCATTTTGCAGCTACCAGCCACTTTGAGGCTTTCTGTACTAAAATAAATGTCTACTCTCAACACAATCAGTCTTTTTTGAGGAAACCCCAGCTTAGCCCACTGTAAACAAGCTATTACTGATTTCTAAGAAGCAATGTCAGGCACAGTAAATTGCAGAATAGGACATCCAGCTTCTCCTAGGATAATAAAAAAAATTTCCTTTGTCTGTGTCCAGGACCTCCACCCACATTTAGAATCAACATAATCCAAACCTTCTCAGAGCCTCAAAAATATGTAGTGAGCCCATGCCAGGATTATAAGTCTGTTTCCTTTCTTCCTGAGCATGGTTCAGGGCAACTTTAGCCACTGAATTCCTTGAGTGTCAGGATCAAGGATATTCTTTGATCCTAGTCTCTCTGCGGACTCACTGCCCAGCATACAGCAGGCATTCATAAATGCTGGCTGAATTGATGAATGTTCCAAATTAGACAGGGATGGAGATCTCTGGCTTTGGTGCCCCTCAGCCCAACATGTGGTGCTGGCTCTGAGGGGCTTGCACTTGGTCTGAGGGTCAGGACTAAGTGAGTTGAGCAAGTGTAAACTCCCAGGTGCAGTTAGCTGAGGCCCCGACTTATGAAGATCCATTTCTCCATGCAATCCGGATGTGTCAATACAAAGGTCACAAACAATGGCATCAGCATAACTCTGCTAAGAGTCTCCCTCTAGATTCTAGAACCTTAAAGGAGAGAAAATCTCCTTTCACTTTAGTTCAGTACAGAATACATTAACTGAGCAACTATTATGTGTCACGAATAAGAACACAGACACAAATAAGACATTAAAAAAAGGAACATTCCCTTGACATTCAGGCCATACTGGTCAACCCTCCAGAGAGTAGCCTCTGTGAGGGTCAGGAAATCAACATTTCAAATCATTCTATTCACATACTGCAATCAAGTGACTGTATTAACGTCAAAGCTCTTCATCAGTTTTTCTCATATAAACTCCACCTAGAAAATCCCAGGCACCTTTGTGCTTGCTCAGCTACAAGGCTGCAGGTTAGAATCCTACTTTGCCTTTGACAAGTTCCCCACAGGAGACAAATACTAAAGATGGACTTGATTACAACTACGGCAAACGAGGAATAAAGCAGACAAGTGTACTCACCAAGGTACCCACAGAGCACCTGGGACTGTCTGGTGCACAAGCTGCCCACTGAGCCAGAGGGTGTTGTAACAACTGGGCAGACAGCTAGGAGTTTTAAAAAGCACAGTCATTAGCTATTTTACTGAAGAGATGCCTGGCACAGAACTATACAAAGATTCAAAGCAGAAGAGGGACTCACTGAATGTTCTTATCATTCCCCCAGGAATCTAAGGTTCCTGCTAAACTGGGGCCAGGGGATTAGACACCAATTACCAATGGAGGATTCTGGATTCCAGTCCCAGATCTTCTGGAATCCCTTAGCCAGCAGTCAGACTTCTGAATTCTGTTTTCCCTTTAGCATGCTCTAGTGTTAAAATAACCATGTGCAATTTATATACTGAAATGGTAAAATAAATACCTTGATTTATATTCAAGATGAATGAGAAAGGCCATGCCCTCCTTTGATAAAAGGCAGCCTACCTATTAAGAATAAAACTTTGTTTTTCGTTTGGCTGGCCTAGATTTCAGTGTTCTTAAAACCACCTGTCATCATTTCCAACCTGCACATGAATGCTCCTTCTCAAACGAGTCAAAAATACAAGTGTATGTTGGTTTGAGGCTACTTAGCTATAGTTTAAAAAGGTGGAGCTCTTTGAAATGGATTAAACATATCTTCTATAATAGTTCTTACATCCAGAAATTTCGAACTTTGCTTTCTTTAAAGTAACGCCAACCCAGTGTGTATGCTACCCACCATATTCTTAGAAAAGAAAATACACAAAAAAATCCTTCACATGGTAGAGAAAATACTGCTGAGTGTTCAAAGGTTTTCGTATCTGTGGTAGGGTCAATAATATAGGATTTTTGCACGAGAGGATGTGAATTAAAACTCCCATTCTGTCATTGATTTCCTGTGACTCCTTGGATAAGCCCCTGAATTTGCCCAAACTTCTGTCTATAAGATGAGGCAGACATAATGCTTCCCCTGAGAATTGTTATAAAATTGAAATGAGCTGATATATTTAAAAGAGACTAACAAATAAAAGGTGAGCAAGGAATGTAATCGTATTAGTCATCTAACTTATGTGATCAAAGAAGCCCTGAATGCCTTCTAGGCCTGGCAAGAATATAGTGCTTTCCCAGGTCCTTACATAAATTTAGAATCCATGCACTTTCTAGTCACATAGATAGAACATGTCTTCTAGAAGTAACACTGCCATTCTTAGGACCTGACTTGAAAACTTCTTTTGACAAAAGACATAAGCCTTATGGACTCCTCTCTCAATTTTTCTTTTTTTTTTTGTGCCAGATTTGTGCCTGTCACTCAATTTTAAAATGGATCACGAAGGCCTTTTCCACACCCTAGAACTTACCATCTCCAATATTCAGCCCAGTGAATAACAAGAGCCCAGTGACACTGACTTCTCACACATGTGTGGATTACACCTTCTGATCAGAATGCTCTTTAATTGAGATATGGGGCTCTGGGTGGCATGGCAGAAGAAGAGACCCAACACGGGGCTTCCATAAGTACATGCTGCTATCATGTTGCCACCATATGGGGCTCCCAGCTGACATCTGCTCACACATGTTCCCACCAATAAGCAACCATGTTGTTTATTTTTAGAGCCTTCCCCACCGTCTTACAGGAAGAAATTCCCTCAAATAACCAGTCAGCAAAGACAGGAAGCTAGCCGGGGTATAAACTGTTTGTCACAAGATTAGCAAGTCAAACAAAGTTTGCTCATGCCTATCTGACCTTTAAAAAGAGATGCTGAAAGTTATCTCACATAAAAATCTCACAGACTACAACCAGAGCAAGGCAGGCTAGGCAGAGCAAATCGCTTGGTGAGAGATAACTTTTGCTTCACACTATGGCCCTGTGCATTTCTTGGGGGGATTTAAGTCCTTTTCCTGGGAAACAGCACCTTCTTCAGGTCAGTGTAGGCCGTGGAGCAGAAGAGGGACAATTCTATGAAACAGAATTCAGATCTCTGAAATTACCCAAGGTCACCCAGGTCATAGGAAGTCCACGTGAGAACAAGGTGAGGAAACTATTGTCATTTGCCATTTCCAGCATGCAGCCCTCAAGTATGCACCTTTGGTTTGCTTTCACTCTGCTCTAAAGTTGCAGTATGAAAATCCTTTCTTTCTTTTTCTTTCTTATCTGTTTTTAAGCAAGGCAAAAGGAGAGGGAGCTCTCGTGCTGATTCAGCAATGCCTTAGAAGTTAAGACCGTGAACGGGATGGAGATATAAGGTTGCTAACCTAACAGGGATGATTCAGGCCACAGAATGCAGTCCTTAGTTTTAAATAATCAATTTTCAGTAATCTACTTGATTGAAAAATGGCACTGTGAGATGGATACACTTTATTTAGAATAATGAGGCTTTGGATATATGTGAAAATGCTTTGTAAAATATAAACCATTATGACAACCTGAGACATGAATAGTCTCAGAAACAAAATATTTTTTAGAAGAACTTGGACACTCACTATTTGATAATGGGAGACTATAGGTCACACAAGTCGTAAGATAGAAATCAGTGCTAGAGTTAAATTTTGCATGGGTAATTTACAAAATAGATGACTATAAAAGTGTTGGGGTTCATTTTTGACACAGCTAAGAAATAAAGCAACAAAACAAAATAAAAATACACAGTGTTTCCAGAGTATGTTTCTGAACTACCCGTGTGAGAATCACCTGGCCTTCGTGTTAAGATGTAGTCTTCTGAAACCCACCTTAAAACTACTGAATAATTATCTAGATGGAGGTGAGGAACAAAGGTTTGGGAATCTACTTTTCTTTTGAATGATAAAATGTGAAAACCACTGGTACAGGCCTTTGTGATTTACAGGTTAGAAAAGCCCTTTCCAAAACCTCCTTTGACCTCAAAACCATCCAACTAGATGGATCAAAGAAAAATTATCCCCTCATAAGGGTTATTTGTTCTGAGTAAGTAGATGTTTTGTATACTGTGAAAGTGTCTATATGACAGAGCTAAAGCCATTCTTATTGCTGTGATATCTTAAGCAGAATTAGATGGCATTAGAAACAAAGTTAACTATAAAAGTGTTTAGTTTCAACCAAACTCTATATCAAATAAACTCCCGTCCCACTCCCACCAACCCTCTGCGTAAACATACAATGCATCTCTATTACAATACAGCAGTTCTATAAGTGGGTACTATCACTCCTCCCAACACTAAACGACAATGAGTTTCTACTTTTCTTAAAAAATTCCCAGCAAATGTTACTGAGAAACGGCAAACTGATCCAAATGTATAGTGATTTGGGGTAAGCTTGGATCAAGACCCTGTTTCTAGCAGCGGAGTGCTTGTGACAGAGAGTTAATGAAATTAGACATGACTCTACACACATAGTTTCATTATTGATGGTGATACTTCCTGACAGTGGAATTCTTCTAAAATATGTCTCTCTCCAAAACAAATTAGCACCAGTCACCTCATTCTATGGAGAAGAAAGGCACACGCTTAGTAGGTGGGACAGCGGCAGCTCAAGAGTTCCTTCATAGGCCGGGCGCGGTGGCTCACGCCTGTAATCCTAGCTCTCTGGGAGGCCGAGGTGGGCGGATTGCTCGAGGTCAGGAGTTCGAAACCAGCCTGAGCAAGAGCGAGACCCTGTCTCTACTATAAATAGAAAGAAATTAATTGGCCAACTAATATATATAGAAAAAATTAGCCGGGCATGGTGGCGAATGCCTGTAGTCCCAGCTACTTGGGAGGCTGAGGCAGGAGGATTGCTTGAGCCCAGGAGTTTGAGGTTGCTGTGAGCTAGGCTGATGCCACGGCACTCACTCTAGCCTGGGCAACAAAGCGAGACTCTGTCTCAAAAAAAAAAACACAAAAAAAAAACAACAAAAAAGAGTTCCTTCATAGACTTGACCAGTGACTTTAGTTAATACACTAGTGAGTGACTAAATTACTATTCAAATCAATTTGATTTTTAAAAAAACACTTCAAGATGTCTCAGATATAAAACAGGGTGAAGAGAGATAACAGCAAGCCAACGTAGTAGAGTTTAACAGACATCTTTGAAGGTGGGACCTGCTATTCCAGAGAGTAAGAGCTATAATTTATCTGGCTCTGCCCTGCTGCTTTCAGATAAGGGTCAGGAGATTTGGAGAACTTCTTCCTCTATCTCCCCCTCCTTACCCTGCACAACCTAAAATGTCAAGGGATCAGCTTGGATGTTTCTAGAAACATTTGCCCAGAAAGCCCTGACCAACCTCCGAGGGGACAGTTCCTTGACCAAATCACCTATCTCCTGCAAAGAAATGTCCTTGGTCTGTGATTATTCTTTTCTTATTGTAAAGTAGAATCAGAATAAGTCACCCACACCTTTTTTTGGACTTTCTGAGCTAAATTACAAGACTTCATTAGGAAGCAAGTAGAAACAACTTCAGTCGTATTGCCATTAAGATGTCAAGGCAAAAGTGAAAATGAGATTAAGCCAACAGATAGGGAAATAATGACTATGTAAAAAAGAAAACCCCCAATGGAGGGAAGAAGCAAAGTTACTGCTATATCTGGTGTAGACAGAACAATTCCTGATAAATTTGGTCTAAGAAGCATTGGAATCACCAACACCGAAATGAATCCAAAACTTAAAAATTAATTTGTATTTCCCAAAAAATTCCCATTGATGTTTTGGCAACAATAAATATTTTAGTGCTCTGAAAGTCCACTGAAAAGTACCCAGTAATCTTGTTCAGATAGAGAGATTTGCAAAGACTAGTGGACTTGTGGTCATTTCAATGTGTCTCTCTAAACCAAACTTTGCATTCTTGTTCCCAAGATGAAGTAACACACAAGGATTCTGACAACAGCCTAAAGTTATGAATGAATAGTTATTTGCGAACTAGCTTGTCAAGACAGATGTGATATTTGTCAGCGCAGTGTGGGCTAGATAGGAAAAGCCAAATGAACAGAGCCAAGGTCTAAGTCACAACATTTTTCTTTTTCTTTCAGGAGACCAAAAAGATGCTACGGTATTTCCTGAAACAAACAGCAACTCCAGAGGAGCAGTCTTCTTCTCAAATCGCTACCCCATGACTTTTCTTTCAGAAACACAGTGTCTCTTCTTCAGGAATGACCTGCTTCATAATTCCCAACATGGAGGTAGCTACCAAGGCCTCATGGGACTGAGATGCCCTCCCTGTGTGCAGAGACGCATGGAACATGCTAGTGGGAGACAGACAACAGCTGCCTGTGGACGGGTAGAAATGCATTCAAACTATTTCCAGAAGTCTTGGGCTTCGCAACATCCAGAAATCATTTTCCATCTGCCTGCAGTTCCTCAAGTCATCGTGGCTACAGAAACATCTAAGGCAAACATTTCTGACTTAACGACAGCCAACAAACCCAAGTATTCATTTGAGAGAATGAAGGGGTGGTCCTGGTCCACAGAGGGTCTGCTTTCTCAGCTCCAGGGGGCTTCCCCTGATTCTAACAGACACTAAATCCAGTGAACCCAGTTTGTCTTGGAAAGCAGTGTTTTCTCACACCAATGGAGTTACTGGGTCTCCCCAGGAAAGCCAGGATGCCAACTCGCTGAGAGAACATCTTACCCTGTTAACCATGACCCAAGGCCTTAGTATGGCTTCTCCTCTCCCTTTTCATTTTTGACCCTCAAACACTTTGCAGTGACTCCTGATCAGTCCCTCCTCTTCACCTCATCCACCTTCTCCACTGGGACTTCTACTCCCTAATGGGGTTCCATCACTAAAGCCTTTTTGTAAATGATCCCCACAATGGCTAAGAGTCTGCTGTGCCTGGCTATGGCGATGAAATGTGCTCTACTGAGTCCCACCACGGCTGCCCAACCTGCCTCAGCCTTGACTCCCAATGTCCTCGCTTCTTTCTCAGTCTATCGCTGGGCTAGGTGACAAGGGACAGGGCACCTGTGAGGAGAGGTGGCACCAGGCCCAGAAGCACATTGCATAGAAGCCCACTCTGCATGTCAGCTTTTTATGAAAAACACCCCCTCATCCTTTATTTGATTTCAGACTTTGCGACCCGGGAATATAAAGAGGCAGGTGCTATCGACTCATGTGCACATTCGGAGAGATCAATGAAAATAATTTAAACATTTTTTTCCCTAAAAATTTACATATCCTTTGAAACAGCTGGTAATATCTTAGTTTTCAAAAAAAAAAAAATCAAAACCGGAAATTGTTTATTTTCAGGACTCTCTGGTTGGGAGGAGCTTATCACATGGACCTCCTGCTTCCTGTTCCCCAGGCAGATAGCCCCAGGTGGAAGCTCCTGATATTCACTAAACAGAAAAGAATTCTGAAGGTGCATGTCATGCCTCCACTTAATTTCCCATGTGTTTCCAGTACAGTCTGTGAACCATGTGCACACACACCACTAGTCTTTCATTCCACACGTATTTATGTGATTTCACTAATTCTACATATTTTTCACATTTTAGTATCTCTAATATCCAGGTCCTCTCTTATAATCCATGGCACATGAGACTTAATTGGTAGTGATATCTCTTTCTTAGTGGCACATAAAATAACAGTGCATTCAAAAGTCAGTGGTGTCTGAGTCTGAGATTCAACGAATAATAGCTGCAGTGCAAAGAAGGCCTACTAATTGCCAAAAACAGCCACATGAAGTGCTTCACACACATCATTCTTTTACAACACCCAACGAAGCAGGTGTTCATTTCTTCATGTTTACAAATAAAGAAATGAAGGCCAGGTTTCAAACCCAGCCACAAAAAGCCAATACTGGCAGAACCAAGCAACTTAAATGTCAATGAGGCAGTTTTAAGAACTTGCATTGAGAGAGCCAAGTTGCTAACCAAAACAGGACCACGTTTTAACAATTGCCACAGGCCTGGAGTAGGACCTCTTGTCTTTGATGCTACTGCTTCCCTTTCAACCTCTGAGATTCCTCTGGTGCAATTCCCTTTTATTTATTCTCTTTCCTTTACTTATTGGGTTTGTTTGGTTCCAAAGTCCATGCTCATTTTACAATACCATCTTGCCTTCCCAGATAAATTAATTCTCTGAAAGACACAAGAAGACTGCCCTATCAATCAAATTCATCCCAACTTTTGTGAAGGAAATGGTTGCAGTTAAAAACCAAAGCTAGGGACTTGAGAAATCACAATTTTTGTATCAACCAAGTGCAGAGAGAAAAACTGAATGTGTTAGAGGCAAGAAGAAAGATCCAAGGCTGTGTGCAAGACTTGAGAGTTATATTTCCTGTTCTACAAAAAGAATTCAGAGTTTGTAAATGTAAATGTTGGTAGCAGAGGTGGGTCACTTTTCTCTTGTGGATGTACTATGTCATTTTTTAAGAGGGCAAGAAAAGTCATGTTCTGAATTTGCTGTGCTTAGTATTAGGGCTCTATTATCTGTGGTGACTGAAAGCTTTATTTCAATAAGATATCACTGATAGAAATAGCTTTATCCATGTCCTCAGATGTCAAAGAGAAACTATTAGTACTGACTTCATAGGGTTGCTTGTGAGGATTCAAGAGTACCTATATGTAAAATATTTAAAACTATGCTTGGCATATAGTAAGTACCCAATAAAGCTTAGTTTTCATCATCATCATTATCATCATCATTTTCATTATTAGAAAAACTGGAAACAGGAAATGTATGGCCGTGACAGGCCCTGTGCTGTCATAGCATGGTGACATGGGCCAGCAGGCACATTTTCCCTGATAATGAAGGTGAAGACATTTCTTCTCTCCACATCTCTACACCTCCTTGAACTCACAGATCTTCCTTCCAGTGGTTCCACCTTACTCTCTAAAGAGAATGCTCATGCATCTGCCAAACATTTATTGAGCAAATACAATGTGCTAGGTCCTGTAAGACTATAAATAAGTTAGATTCTGTTTCTGTTCTGAGGAAGTTTACAAACCAATGAAGAAGACAGCCTGGAATAGAGATAGATGTTACTACCACCAGCAAGAGAGAATAGGCAGGGATGGAGACAAACATCAGTACAGTGAGAGTGCAGATTAAATGAGACTAGGAAAATCAAGAAAGGTTGCTTAAGGAGGTGCTATCTGGCTAAGCCTAGAAAGATTTTTAAAGATGTCAAAAGATAGAACTCCAAGTGGAGGGAAAAGCATAAACAAAAGCCCAGAGGCATGAAAATAAATAGCCTAGCTAGGTAAAGGCAAAGAGGGTGATGTGACCACAGTGTGACCAGAGTGCAGGGACTTTGTGACAGGAGGGGCTGAGCAAGGAGGAGGAGCCAGACTCTGAAAAGTCTGATCCAAAGAAGCCTAAACTCTCAGGACCTTTTCCTAGGAGGACCAGATACAAACATGGCAAATGACTAGTCTTGCCCCAAAGTGGCAAAGGCCGCCAAAGGAACAATCTTGGGTGTGCAAGGGAAATAGATCCACTGAGTGGAACTACAAAGTAAAGAATGAGACGGAGGCCCCAAGACATTCCAGGTTAGTGAAAGTGGTTCATGGGGCATCACTTTTAATTGCATTTTCCTATCTCTAAAATCCAGACTCTGTTATAATCAATGGCACATTGGAGTTACTTGGCAGTGACATTTCTTTCTTAGTGGCACATAAAATAATGGTGCATCTTAAAGTCAAGGGTGTTTGAGACTCAGTGAGTTAACAGCTGCCAACCAAAGAGGCCTACTAAGCACCAGAAGCAGCTGCATTAGGTGTTTCTTCATACATATGATCGTCAACCCTTTACAGGCCTAGGAAGCAAGTGTTATGATCTTCATCTTTATAAGTGACAAACTGAGGCCTGGTTAAGTGAAGGGGCTCCTGTCTCCCACAAACTCAGCAGAGTATTGAATGGGGACATGATGCGTGAGCCTTCAGCCACCATATATGCAGAGAGTGCATCACAGTGCAGGACAAGAAGGTAATTCAGAGATTGCAGGGAAGAGGTCAAGGGCAGTTTTCTTCAGAGCCAAGGCCACCGAGCCAATCCAGGAAGCAAGGTGGTGGTGAAAGTGCACTGCACTTAAACACCCACTTCTGAATATCTCAGGTTAGAAAAGAAACAAAACAAACAACCTCCAAAAGCAGCTTATGGTTTGTAGCATGATGCAAATTTCTTCTAAACAGATGATGGAAGCAAACTTTCTAGTCTAAACTTGGATTCCATCCAAGAATCCCTAACATGTCATTAAATTTAAAATAAAAATACCTGGACAGCATTGAATCCCTAAGTTAAAAACTATCTTTGTTTTAAAGGATATTAAAAAAAAAAACCAAAAAACAAAAAAATGAAAGCACACCATATGCTTTCAAAATGACAATGGAAACATTTGTTTATCTCAGCCAGAGCCACATTTCATCAAGCTGTTCAGAATCTGCAAAGTGAAATACACCCTTGAGCAGAAGAGCTGCTGAAGTAGAGCAAGCACATCTGGCAAATCCAAATCCTCTCTCCAGGATCCTGGCAATACCGGAAATGCTACATGGGGCTGGCTGGAAGGGCGATTTGCAGAGTTCTTCCATGCAATCTCTTGCTTACTGCTCACCTTCCTCCTGAACATACAGCGGGGGATAGAAGTAGCGGTGGGCCTGCACACTTCTCCCTGGGCTAGGCTCCTCCACCCTATTTTCTCGAACCTTCTAAAAAAGCAGCCTGAAGTGTGTTGTCATTTCTGGGCAAAGGCCTAGGAGTCAGTGACCTCCTTGGTTCTAACCCAGATTTGATGTGGGTTTAACACTGAGTCATTAGCTCTTTTTTTTTACATCTGGGTTTCCTCTAGGAAAAATGATCTGTCATTCTTTCATATCTTCATATGAAAGAAGCTGCAATGACTAGGTTACATCAGCATCTTTTCACCAGGGAGATGTCTTCATTCAAAAATGCAGCTCCTTGAGTAGACCACAGGGGTCGCTGTAGAGTCACGGAGGGCTCCCCCTCCTGCTTCCTTCTGAGAAGTCAAGTGGTCCCCACCTGCTCCTCAAGACTCGCAAAGCAGGGCCTCTACTGGGTGGTGAGGAGGGGACTCCCCAGGAGAGGCATGAAGCACGCTGGCCTCAGTTGGCAACAAAGACTACTGAACTGCTTCAGTTATAAACAGTATATTTCTTTGAGAATTTTTTCTAGTCTTTGAAAAGTAAAAAAAAAAAAAAAAATGGAAATCCTAAAGGAAGAGCATGTGGCCTAACTTAAATGTAACCACAATTAGGCACTAGAATTAGAACAAGCAATGATGCAATAAAAAAGGGGGGGAATTAAACTTCGGTCTGTTGTGTATTAATAACTCAAATCCTTCTGGAAGTCAAAGAGTTCAAGTCTGTCTTTGATCAACCTCTCTCCCTCTCTGTCTCTCTCATACACCCACATACAAACATGCAGAGAGAACCTTAAAAAATAAAATTACAGCAAAAATACTTCTATGTTCCAGAAATTGCTAATATTTTCCTCCACTGGGCAACTGGTCAATAGACCAGCAACTGGCATGTCGAAAGACATATTCATGAATTGAATGCTAAGTCACATTTCCCCAAACCATAGTGTCATTGGTATTCATTCTACATTCCACAATTTCACTTGGAAAATTACAGAGGAAATAGAAAGGGAGATTGCTTGGTATTAAATATTTCACATTCATGTGAAACAATTACAAAAGAAATCTCATTGTGATTTTTCAGTCTGTATATTTTAGTTTCATCTATTTCAATATGGCAGAACAAACCAACATGATTATTCACTTTCTTCTGTTGCCTAGCTTGGAGATTCCACTCTTTATTAACACAAACTGCTTATTTTCACTGCAAGGAAACCCCAAGATAATGCCTCACTTCTTTTTTCTCTGTTCTAACAACACACTGCTGCTGACTGGAGCTACTAATGGATGGGTCAACACCATTACTCAGACTAAATAAATGGGAAGTTTTGATGGCTCTAATTTAGGTGATTTAAGATCACAATAATAAAGAATACACCATACAAAATGGTCTAACCCATATTCTGTTTAATTAAGATAACCTTCTCATTATCTTCCTATTCATTGCTCTCATTTTAATATCCTTGGATCATAAAGATATTTTATTTTTATTATTACTTTTGAAATAATATTACTAACAGAATTCAGTAGTCCATACCAGGGCTATTAGGGCTTTTTAACATGGGCATTACTGACATTTTGGTCTGGGTGATGCCTTGATGGGGCAGGGGGAGGTTTGTCCTGTGCATTATAGAATGATTAGAAACACCCCTGGCTTCTGCCCACTAAATGCTAGTAGCACCCTCTACCCCCAGTCATCCAACAATGTGTCCAGACTTTGCCAAATGTTCCAGTGGGAGTGGAGGGAGAAGAAGGGTGTAAAATCAACTGGCTTAGAACCACAACATGTGCTGATGAATTGGTACAATGAAAAAGGGAGAGGAAAGGAAGAAAATGAAACTTTTTGTCTCTTCCTATTTTTCATTGCCGAAGCCACTACAGATTTTGCAAGTCAATTCTTTGGATTCTTTCTGTATTTAATGAAATCACTCTTTCTAAATTTCTAGAACCTCATGCAGTGTCTTTTGAATAGATATGCCTTGAACATCAAGTGGACTGTCAAACTCCTAGAAGTCCACTAATGCCCAGTGGGCAAACTATCGGTAAACCTTAGCATAACTCCACTTTGAGCCTTAAACTAACAGCATGTGAAAAGATCAATATGAATAAATTCAAAACTAATCAGACCCCTTCTTTAAATGTTGACACAGTATTATTTATATCCCATAAATACATTCTTGACTAAAATTCATCCTAGGAGATTGGCACCTGGCCAGTTCTATTCATATTTACTATATTTATATAGTACACTTGGCCAAGGATAATATTTAAGACAAAATATGCCTGAGGGCATATACAATATCTCTTATATTTTTACTTTTAAATCTCCACATTGCTAAAAATATTTAGTCTGAACTTTATAAAATGTCCCATAAAGGGCTATCAGCAATCTGTAATGATATATAGCTCATTGAGTATAATTAGAGCATATTTGTAATACTTGAGCTGAAGTCACTCCCCGAACACTAATAAGTTGGTGGTAAAAAATGAACCAGTGATCTTTCCCATGCCTTCGTCTCTGGGGCTTATGACCCTTGCCGGATTCGCTGCAAGAAATGACAGGCACACTCCCTCAGTGACAGCCCAGTTAAAAGTTAAGCAGAAAAGTCCTAAAGAGGGAAAGTCGGTATATAAGCCAATGCTGTACTTCCAATTTGCTTTTTAAAAATATGGGTTTATTTTTTTTCTTTTCTTCCTTTTTTTTGGAAGGATTCGCTATATTCCAGTATAACTAGAAAGTGCTGGAAAATCAGTTAACCTACTTTCTATAAAATTATCCACAGTCCTTGCACAGTAGTATCGAACCTGCTATTCATATGGCTTTCTGCTCCTAAACTTAAAGCCTGTATTTTCTGTATGAAAACTGGTAGTATATATTTTATCCTGGACTTACCAGAAATTGTAATTTATTTGGCAGCTAGAGGTGAAAGGGAGAAGAGAATGCACACAACGATCCTAGATGCCATATTCTGAAACTCTCCTAATAATCTAGGAATTTTTCTAATTTTTTGACGACTGTGACCCTAGGTTGGATCATCTCAGCTCTTCAGACCAAAGTGTGCTTGAGAGAACAAAAAATTAACGCCCTCTTCGGTTACTTGCTCTCTCCATATCTATACAATAATAAGACCAGATCTCCTCTCTGTGCTATAAAAGTACTGGTGGTTTGTTGGTTCTGCATGTAAACATTGAAGGATGAGTTATTTCAGGTTCTGCATAAGCTACTTGCCTGTCTGCCCAAATACCAGTAGAACTGATGCACGTGCTAGAGAAAGCAAACTGACTCAACTCCCTGCTCCGACTCAATGGTTTTGGACTAATTACAATGAACTTGCTCTCCTAATATCTCCTTGGCTCCACCCCAGATAGAAAGCTTTACTTCCCCAGAGGGATAACCAGGGTGGAGTATATTTATCACCACTGCTGTGGATAGTGCCATAATTACAATAATAAAATCATCCTGCTTGCCAGAATTCCCTGCATCTGTTCTGCTATTGAATAAGAAGAGCAGAACCCTGCAGCAAAATAAAGGTCACCAGAAAGACTGGAGTTAGATGCATGGGCTGACACTCTGAGACCATCAAGGACAAGACATGGCAAGTCACAGGGCTAGGACTTGTCCAACTAAAAATAAATATTAAAAAAGAAAAGCACCACCCTGCAATTAGAATCTCTAGGATAAAATTACCAAGATGGCTGTATTATCTATTTAGGCAAGACACGGAGGCTTTGCAAAGGCAGCCAGCAAGTATATAGGGCATGGAAAGGGGAGGAGAGCAATAAGCAACCAATGAAAAGTTTACAACTTGGGATTTGGAATACACAAATGTACAAGTGATTTTTTTTTCCTTTTCTTTTTCTTCTTCCTGGTATTTAACCCTCTCAGGTATCACTAGTTACTGCTTCTCTCTCTCTCTTTTTTTTTTTTCTAAGAACTCTGAAATAACTCTCTGCTAACTGTCCTCTTCCCTTCCCCCAAAAGAGCTCCACAATAAATCATTTCACTCCCATCGCTACCGTATGCCAGCTGGTTTTGAGGGCACTGTTCTCAGAGAAGCCAGAAGCCAGTTTAAAAAAAAAAAAAAAATCCGGCTGTCTTCTACTCTGAGTTTTAGGAATGCACGGAAGTAACTACAGAAAGCCCATGAAAAGGCAGGAGCACAGTGCTCAAGGTTGAAAAAGATCAACAATAAGCCCCTAAGAAAAATGAAAAACGATCTGCTACACCGGAGGTTTTTAAGAAGACAGGTTTGGGTGAATTCTGAAAAAAAAAAAATAATAATAATAATAACGTAAACCGAAACCTTTTTTTAAACACAGTCAGAAACGAAGTTGTCCTTTCTGTCACTCCAGGTGAAGTCAAAAGGGGACGTGGTTACAAGATTTTGCCATTGGGTAATTACACGCCTAGGGGTGGCAATGCATACATCACGGATTGAGGGGTTCGAGGTAGCTTTCTCAAGGGGTCTCGGTTTTGTTTCTGCAATGCTGACATATTTTAGGGGAGTCGGAGACAATGGGGAAGGCTTGGGGAACCGGCTGATAGGTCAGCGCGGAAAGGGGGCGCCTTCCGGAGAGGCTAGCGTGGAGCCTCTTTTTTTTTGTTTTTTAACCCTTCGTGCACCAGTTCGGCGCGCTCCACATCCATCGGAGCAAAGAAAACAAACCTAACCAAGATTTTTCCCCGGTTTACCTCTGCCCCAGGGAGCGCCCCTCGTTTGACAGAGGAGGGCTGACTCCAGGCTGGTGGCCGAGTCAAGAATTCCAGGGAAGAGAGAAAGAGCCTAACGCCTTAGAAAGCACGGAGGAGGCGTTGGGGGAAGGGAGAGCTGGAGAAAATAAAGCAGAAAGTTAACGTTGCAAAGCCTGACGACCTCACGCGCACAAGTGGAAAAGGAGGTGGACGGGGCGAAGAAGGACGGGAGAACCGGGGGGAAAGAGCGGCGGGCAACCGGGGGGGAGGGAGGGAAGGGCGATCCCCGGGGCCGCTGCGGCTCCGCGAGCTCCCGGGCAGCGCTAAACCTCGGGGGGAGGGCTGGAAGCGAGAATCGGTACTTACTTTCGGAGGGGAAGAAGGGCGGCATGTCGATCTTGTAAACCTCCTTGGCGTAGTACTCCTCGTCGCTGCGCTCGCGCTCGCAGGCGGCCGCCCTGCGGCTCGCCTTCTCCTGGAGCAAGTCCCTGGTGCTGTTGTAGATGGAGATCACCTCCGGGGGCACCTCCTCGGGCTCGGGGTAGTCTTCTGGGGGGCTGGTGAGCTTCAGCTTGCTCAGGATCTGCCCGCGGATCGCCTCGATCCTCTTGCGCATGAACTGGTCCATGTCGAGCGTGCTGCAGGTAGACAGGCTGAGCGCCACCGTGACCAGATGCAGGATCAGAAAAGCGCTCAGGACGCAGTAGTGCATTTTTTAAAAAGGTGGAAAAAAAAAAAAAAGTTTTGCTTTTGTCTTTGTTGTTACCAAAAAAATAAAAAAAAAAATAAACTAACAAGAAGCAGAAAACAAAGAAACGAACAAGTCTCTAAGTACAGCCCAGGGAGAGTTGTTTGTTTGTTTGTTTTTAATGCGAAACTTTTGCAAACAATCGGAGAGTCAATGCCCAATAGAAAAACGTATCTTGCTTGATTCCTTAAAAAAAAAGAAAAGAAAAGGAAAAAAAAGAGAGAAAGAAAAAAGAAAAGGACAAGGAGTTCCCAAAGTGAAAATATTAATACGGGATGGGCAGGGGGAACCCTGACTTTGGGGAGTAAGAAAAATTTTTCTTGGAGCAACCAGATGTGGGGGGAAAAAAAATAGACGAGTGGCTATTAAGCAGAAATAGATTTAGGAGGAGGAAATGGAGTTCAGTGTGTCAGTCTCGGGCGCGGAGTGGCGGATCTGAACTCGGCTCCTCCGGCCAAAAGGGAAGAGATGAAAAGGTCCCGGGGCTGGCAGCGGCGCACTGACGGGAGGGGCGCCGGGGCTCCGCGAGGGGCCGCCAGGCCGAGCCGGGCTGTAATTTATATATTTAGAGCAGGAGCGGGCCGGCCCTGCCTGCCACTGCGGAGCCGGGAGCCGGGGCAGCAGCAGATCGGCAGCGGAGCAGCGCACACGTGTGTGTGTGCGAGTGTGTGTGTGTGTGCGCGCGGGTGTGTGTGCGTGCGCGGGTGTGCGCGCGCTGGGGGCGAGCCCGGCGCGCCGCGGGGAGGCGGGCGCGCTTCGCACGGCGCTCGGCGCTCGGGACTCGGTCGGGGGCCGCGAGGATCCTGCTCCGGGAGCCGCGCGCCGTGGCCTACACCCCGGCGGAGCGCGGACCCGCTGGGTCACTCCACGTTGCCGCCGCCGCCGCTTGCAAAGGCGTCCGCTCGCCGGCTCCCTCCTGGTCCCGCTCCTCCGCTCGCTGCAAACGCCAGCCCGGCCGCCGGTCAGCTCCGCCGCCGTCGCTCTCGCCCCCTGCGGACCACAGCGGCGGCCCCGGGATGCGCTGGCTGCGGAGTTTTATTCCTTAAGGGGGTTGCGTAAGGGCTCCCCTGGACTCCCACCCTTTCCCAGCCTCTCCTGTTTTCTGCCCCACGTGGACTGTCTCGCTTAGGGCAGGTAGGCGCTTGCCACCCAGAAACGGACCCTCTCTTCCTCCTCTTTTCTGCAGCCCCGCAGCCCGAGTTTGTTCCTGAATGACTCCCTAGACCGTTATCCTGGCGCTCCCCATCCCTCTGCCCCTGCCTCTTTCACTTGCTCCCTTGCTCTGCTCGCTCTCTCTCTCGGTCTCTCTCTCTGTCTCTCTCTCTCTGTCTCTGTCTCGTCGGGAGCTTCTGGAGCCCCGATCGGAGCGAACCTTCTGCTGCCAGCAGATAACATCACGATCTTGCCGGGGAGGAGAGATTTATAAGTTCTCTCGGAACCACGTGTTTGCCTTCAACAAAGTGACGTGCTAGGATTACAGTCAGAAGTCCTCTCGTTACTTAGACCACGAGCTCTCCCCAGACCGTTGAGGGGGTGTGGAAATGAGGGCGGCCGTGGGGAAGGGAGGGAGGAGGCGGAATGAGCGCCCTGACAACGGTGATTTACGGTATTTACTTTCTAAGGTCATTTTGGACAGGTCCGTTGAAGGACAAGCTATCAAGTCTCCCGTTTTCACTTAGTGTGGCTCGCAGTCCCCCACACTGAATCCCTTGCTCCGGAATGGGAGTCTCCCCTCCTGTCTTCTGTGTACGCGCGCGCACGCACCTGTGGGAGGCAGCACCCGTCTACTCTGGGCCAGGCCAGTCCTGAAGTCATGCCTTCCACTCTAGGATTCATGTCCTACCTTCTTAATTCTTCTTGGTTTCCATAACAGGTTGCCATTCTGAGCTTATTTAGTTTGTTGTTTACAGTCTAATTCTCTGACTGTGAACTGCTGGGAAACAGATTTTTTTAAAAAAAAAAAAACCTAAAGAATAAGGTATATTTGTTTGTTTTACTGTTTTGAATGAATGAGTGGTCACCTTTATAATTTGCTGCCTCAGCCACTTCTTAAATGGCTTTGTCTTCACCGCCTTCCTAGGCTGGACATTATCAACCAACTTCATTCTTTCCATAGCATTTATCCAGGACGCTGGAATTTTAAGTGTTTGATGTCTACTGTTATATACTACTCATAACTTGACATTTTTCTATTTCAACCAAGTCCAAATTAGATGAATACAAGAATAGTTCTTACCACTGTTCAATTTTCCCTTTTTTTTCCCCCTTTAGTCAAAGTCAACATTTTCATTTCAGCATGACTCTCTAGCCATACTGACCAGACAGATGATTTAAACTGGAAACTCTCTTGAGTTTTCCCCCAAACTCAAGGTCTTTGTATTATTTCCTGGTTCAGATGTTCCATAGTTTTGACTTTTCAGAAAAAAAACTTTCTATGACTTTTAGAACTTACCTTTTAGATGTGTATGGAGGCTGTATCATTAGTAAATAGAGGGCTGAATAAATAGTGATAAAACAGCTAACATATACTATAGTTAGTGATATTGTAGATATGTATATATAGTGATTTAATCTTCACAACCACCCTATAAAGTAGGTATTATTATCCATATTTAGCAGATAAGGAGACTCAGGTACCAAGAAGTACTGTGTTTTGCAATCTGAATCCATTGTCTATGTTCCTACCTATTATGTACTTCTAAAAAACAGTGGTCCCAGAATATGTTCTAAGAAACAGGGCTTCTCGGGTCAAATAAGTCTGGGAGATACTGGGTACTCCATTGCCATCTTACAGATGCATAATTCCCATTATCATGTTAAAGGCTCTGGGAAATCCTGCAGAAAACTTTTCAGCTCTTTTAATCCAGCCTTTTCTGAACTCCCTTGAACATGGAATTGTTTTCCCCTCTTAACACACATTGGAAAAATCTGGAATAAAGCAATTGTTCCAAGTCACTTCTGAATAATTCTGAAAATTATGTGTAACTCAGCATCAGCAGGTTCCTTTCCTTGAGGCCAGTTTTGAATTGAAGCAACTTGAAAGGAGGCAGACAACCAGCTACCATCTCAATAACCAAAGCAAAATCAAATCAAGTGGGCTACTGTCAGACTGGCAGTTTCACCAGGTTAAGTTATCCCTTTGAGTTCTGTTTGAGAACTGGAGTAATCTAGCTATACAGAAAGGACAAAAGGACAGTCCTACACCTGGGGCAATTAGAGAACATAATAGAGCAGAAGCTACAAAGGAGAGCTACTGAATGAAGATGTCGCTTTGAAATATGGCTGGTTACCTGAGTTAGCTATTACCATATTTGACTTAGGTTCAACTTCTCCACAAGCGAGTGAGCATCTTTCAGTGTTCACAGACCACCTTCTTGGTATACACACCGACGCACCTTAGGTTAAAAAGATTCAGATTCAAATGTAGATAGAGCAGCAAAAGTCCATTTACATCCATCCCTTCTAGGAAAACAACTTAAGCTGTAAATTCTTCTGACAATCACCCTCCTTCCCAACATAAACATACACACTTTTGTTCATAATACTTAGTCTCTTGAACACTTGTTGTTTACTTACCAACCCCTTAGACCTGAGACCCCTGACCTATTCATAAGAGGATACTTTATGGGTAAGTATAGTAACATCCAGAGAAGAGGAGCATCTTTCCAGCTCTTAGCTAAGCAGTTCTTTGCAGATGTAATAGGTAAGACTGCAAGAGCTTTTACCCTGGTAACCAAAAATGAGTCCTTTCTTTTATTAAATAATGCTTTTAAGGCCTTCCATCTCTATATTCAAGAAACATTCACTAATTTGAGATATTATGTGCTGGGAACTCTTTACATTCTTCATGGTAAAAGGGTAGTTAAACTATATGCATACACTATCTTCATTACCTCAAGGAGACAGGTGAGCACAGTGGTCAAAAGGGCAGGCTCCAAAATCAAGATCTCTCTTGGGTTCAAATTCCTATCACTTTCTGGCTTTGTAATCCTAACCAAGTTACTCTGTGTTAGTTTCTTCATCTATGAAACAAGGGATAATAACATAGTAACAACCACATAGGATTATTGTGAGGATTTAATTACACAAGGTACAGAAAGCACTTATAACAAAACCTGGCACTTAGTATATGCCGATTAAATGTTGCCTATCATTATCTTATCCTACCACTTGTTCATTTCCGGAAAGGAATCTATAATAAAGCATATCTGGTCTCTACTCTTTCTCAGATAGAATTTAAAAACCAGGGAAGACCCCAGGAAGAATTTGCTTTTGGTTATGCCTCCTAGCAGTTTCTGTAGGTACATGTTTATTATTTTAAACATTATGGTATTATGCCCCCAGTAATTACAGGAGTTAAGGACAAGAAAACACACTTTGGGTAAATAAAACACTAAATGACTACCCAAGTTCAGTTAAGCATTCAAGATTAAGGTCTCTTATTATTTAACACCCTCAAATGAATTCTTTGTTTCCAGATTAGTGAGGCAGAGAGTGCCTGTGTTACAGCCATTAGCCATTCTACACTCATTAATGGGTCTATTCACGTAAGTAATGTGTAATTCCTATAAGAGGCTAAATAAAACAGAACTACTCATCCCCACCCTGGAATTTTACCCCTGTGGATCCTCAGCTTGAGCTTGTGATCTAATAGGTCTTTCTTAGCTCTGATTAAAGAATAACTTCATTTGTAACAATTTTGAAAGCTTCTCCAATTATTTCAAGCATAAAAAACAAGGAGGTGAGGAAAAGAAATATATAGAATTCCTGCAGTTGATTATATTTTTCTCCAAACAATGACACTTAATAAATGCAAAATAACCCTTTAATATGAAAATATACCAAAAGCCTTTTAAGTTCTTACTTATAATTTTATCTTTGATACCACAATTCAAAAACAATGTTTGGCATATGTTTTGTCTCATGTTCTGTACATATTTCTATAGATAAATCTATGTGCTTAGAGTAATGAAACGGAAAGGTTAATGATTTCCTCATGAAAAGTAACCCCATTATTATTTCCATTTTCTATCTACAAATTAATCTAAGAAAAAAGTGATAATGCAAAAAAGAAAGAAGAATGGGCAGAGAGGAAAATGGAAAGAGGAGAATAAGGGCTTAAAGAGATCAGAGGTGGTATAAAAGACAACCGGATAAATTCAAGAGAGAGGTAGGGCCAAGAAAAAGCAGAGCATATCAGTAGGTTGTGAGGCTTTAAAGAGATAAACTCATCACACTCTAATGATACACTGTGGGAAGATTATCTCACCCTTTGGAATTATGATTAGCTGATTGGTTATTGCCTATGGCTTCTGGGCCACTCCTATCTCTACATTTGCAGCTCTGGCTGAGACATCCAACAAGGAGAAAATCTTTCTTTGGGAGGCAGTCTCACAGTGGCCTGGGCTATGTCTGCTCTCCAGGATCTACTGAAATTAGTTGCAGCCTCTGGTTTCTCACCCCCGGTGAAATTCATCTGTTAAGATGGCATTTAGGGACTGATATTACTAAATGCATATATGGCAATAGTTAGCACACAGCATAACAGTATGGATATATGCTTCATAAAATGCTAATGTTAGAAAAAGAAGCCAGCAGCAGAATCTTCCTTAGTTTTAATGACAGTGCATGACACTCACTCTTATAGAATCTCTAGCCCCTCTTCACTTACCCCACCATTGTAGCAGTTCACAGAGACACTTCACAAAGCAAGAAGCCAGAGTGAGGTGCTGGGGAGAAAGGGAGTGTTTCAGCCACATAAAAATAAAAGTAAAAGCTGAGGAAGGAAAAGAGCAGGCAAATGATAGAGAAAATGTATTTATGTTCCTATAATTAAAATGAGTATGACATAACAAAGTAGAAAACTTTTTGTTTTTATTCAATTTCACTTGTGTATGAAAAGTAGAATTATTTTTTAAGATACATGGTCTTTAAATTCATTTGTCATCATCTCAGTGGGCTTCATAGATTGGATAAAAATCCAAATGTGTAAATAAATTTCCACTAGCAAAGTTACCAACCTATATTTCAAACAACTTTGCCTTTCTACTGCCTCAATTAACCTGCAGTTAAAAAAATAAAAACAAAACAAAAACCAAGGGGCAATAGTAAATGCATAAAAAAAGAAAACCTCAATATAGTTTTTTATGATAGAAGGAAAAACTAGTAAATATTTTAAAAAGCGTAAGCATACAACAGTATTTTTAAAAGCACAACTATATAGATGGTTATGATTTATAAAACTAGAAACCAGACCACAAACTCTCACTGATGATTATTTCAAGTCTTAGATAGAAAAGAAAGTTCTAACACTTAAAGAAAGTTCTTATAACTAGAATAACCACATAATTTATCACACAAATCCAAGCATTTTTGAGAGCAAAGAGGATGTCACTCATAAATACATTAATATAAGGGGTAAGCCAAAACTGTCTCAGATAGTTACCCTATTTAAAATGAAGCCACTTTAAAATCTAAATCTGTAAGAATATATCAGTTAGACTTTCATCTATTTCTATTTACAATGGTGATACTATATTTTGCATACTGTCGAGGTTTTTTTTGTTTTGTTTTGTTTTGTTTTGCTTTCCCTATGAAGATTTAAAAAATCTCTATTGGAGCTATATTTTGAAAATGCTTACTTGTACAATTTTAACATTAATATTAATATAAATCTGTACTGCCACAAAAATGAAGCCTCCAAGAGGTGCTAGGTCAAGATTCTTCTGAGCTCCATGAAAGCCAATATCCCACACAAAAAGGAAGAAAAGGATAAATATAATCATAATTGGGGATTAACAAAACAAGCCTTTCACATATTCTGTGTACAGCCAGAGAAATTCATTTTTAAATTTTAGAAAATGAACAATAGATAAAGAATCTGAACGGTAAAATATGAGTTCTGCCCCCCCTTCCCATTTTAGTGCCAGGATAGAAAAAAAGAACTGAGTGTTTCTGTTTGTTATTTGGCGTTTACAGGTCACATAATACTGACTTTTTACATGTTGATCTTTCTGGTTTAATGAACAGTAACTGTATTACAAACCCAGGGACAACTTGAAATGTTAACCTTACAAATGAAAGGGTTGTTTCCTATTAAATTGAACATTTTTGTGATCAGGATTCCTACAGTTTGTGGTTTCCCTTTAGATTATTTCAGTTATATCAATATGTGTCCTTTTAAATGCAAAGGCAGTATCTTGGCAGTTCCTAGCAAGTGGCAAGCTATTTACCATAAACCTAAAGAAATAAATCCAAAAGTGGGTATGCCACTATGACCTAAAGATCAGCCCTGCACAAAAACAATTTTAGCTGCTGGGTTATTACAAGTTTTTGGTATTTGTTTCTTTAAGTCTTTGTCTTATAATTTTAAATTATTTAAGGTCATTAAATGACAGACTGTTACAAGGTCAATCGTGTTATTTGATCGGTTGTAACAATTAAATCTAATCAATGTCACAGTGATGCTGATTGTTCAGAAACTAGCCACTAAAACGGTTCTGGGGGGAAAAAAATTGTATCAGTTGATTCAAAGATAGCCTAAATCATGCCACCTAGAGGAGAGCAGTGGGATGTCTTACAACTTCATATTGTAACATAAATTGATTTGCAATGCATTGATTTGTAAATTTTCCATTGATTTGATGTTAAGGCACATCAAATGAAAATTATACTTTCAAATAAATATTGTAAAACATATATTTTCAGAAAAGATGCCAGAGCAATAATAATGGAACATATTAATTATAAAGTTGTACTTATCTATGATCTCCTAGGCAATGACATTTTAAGCTAGGGTCTAGTCCTCATTTATAAAGCATAATTTGAACATCTAAATTCTCAGTAGCAAACATGTCAGCCATTTACACTTGCATCATCTAATGTCATTAAGTAACAAACAGCAGGAGATAGCCAAAGTATTATATCTTAGTAATAATAAGAATAGCAATGTATAATTTCCAATAGACAAAATTATTGGACACTACACTTCAGCAGTTACAGTAGTTTCATTTCTACTGCAAGCATCTAGATAATTAAAATGTAAAGTTTTAATTATCAGACATGCTCAGGCAAAACCTACAATGAATTCTCCAATAGCACATTGTATAATAAATTGATAGCAGCAGTCAAAATGAGCCCCGGGGTGACACATTCACTCTAACTTACCACTGCCAGGGATAGTTTCGACTTTTTGATACATGGCATCTACTTCTATCTTCCACTGGGCATAGGTTCATGCCAGGCCTACATGAGACTGAAGAATTGAATGCCCTTTTATTTTTCCAGAGCAGAGTTCAATTTCTAGAATCTCATTTTCTATAAAACATTAGTATCATCTAAAATGTGAAGAATCATTGTTGTGTGTAGCAGCTCTGTGACTTGAGGCTGGATTTGACTACACTACCTGTGTGACCTCGGGCAAGTTATTTAAACCTACTGCTTGCTTCCTCATATGTATAATGAGGACAGCAACAGCACCTACGTAACAGGGTTATTAGGAAGACTATGAGTTAAGGGCATTATAAAACCCTTAAATAGTATCTGGCATACCATCAGTGTCGTATGAATGTGTGCTGTTATTACTTGTTCTAACTTCTACTTGAATAACTGATGGGACTATGTAAAATTAAGATGGTTAAAAAATGGCAATGATATTTTTAAAATAAATCAAGAAAACAGGTTTTTATTTAAAAATAAATTTTTATTAATCAACAAGCACAGGAAATAGGTAACACATGAGAGGGGAAAGAGTCAAATTTTTATGTTCAAAAGTCAGTGTAGGGTAATTAGCAAAGAACATGTTTTTGTATATCATTAAATGTTAGGATCATTTTATTCAACATGAAACCTGTGGAAAAGTATATTCTTTTAAAAAAAAGATTAAAAAAAAAGATTTAAAAAAAAGATTTTCACCCTTACGCATTTTTAGCATTTAAAAAATTTACTTATACTATGCGTAAGATTTTTAATCTTATTCACAGCCACCATTTTAAATGGTAGTAAAGTAGCAGTTCCATAGTTTATGAAAAATGTCCACATATCACTGAACCTGTACATTGTTTAAAACTTTCTTGCTATTAAAAACAATGCTATAATACTGTTCGCACAGTATTTTCTGTAATCAGGAGCTTTTCCTGAAGAAGGTCTCCAGAAGTAGAATTAAAAGGCCTCAATAAGTACCTAAAGGCCTCAATAAGTATCTGACAGACTTTAAATTTTTGTGAAAGGAACCCTTTATCTAGAATATTTACAATTACATAGATCACAAATAAATAAATGACAAATCTACCGGCACACATCGGGTCCTCCAAATGCATAATAGAGAACATCTCTTAACATCTACATATCAGACACTGTGCATACATTATTGTAACCCTTATAATATAAACCATTTACCATTATACTGGATTTACATGTTGGCCTCAAAAGTTTATGAAATTTGTACAAGGACACATAGCTGATAGACTCCAAACACTGAACTCAGTTCTGACCCCAAAATTATGCTGTCTTTCATCTAACAATGAATACTGATATTTCTTAAAATGTCCAATATAAATATAATTTAAGTTACTGTTAAGGATATTTGGGGGCTCTAGTAAAGACCAAGGTATGGCAGTTGTGTGTCATGCAATCTAGTTATTCCTACTGTTCCTGCTATTTATAGAGAAGAATATCATCACAGTAAACCTTTTGGACTATGAGCTTTTATATTTATAATACACTTAACAGAACCCAGTGTTATTGTACAAAGACAAATATTATTGTGTAGAAACAGCCCTGATGTTATGCTTGGTAATGCTTAGTATTTCAGAGCAACTGCTGTGTCTGGCTGCCACGCTGATGTTTTTAGAGCTGATGTCAATCCATTGTTTATGTCCTTTCCATTGGAGGGGATATATTTTTACCTAAGATTGAAGTCTGGTTCTGCAAGTGCAAAGAGGCAACTGTCTAGCAGCCTGAGGGTGAATCAACAGCTGCAAGGCCACCCACACATATGGACACAGTTCTCAGCTGTCTCTCCATTCAGAGCCCCAGTTGGTCCTGACCCCATACAAATTTGGTGTTTTTGCTTTGATGTTTATGAACCCATTGCATTAAAAATGCAGGATAATGATTCAGGGGTTAGAGAAACTGTTATTTATACAAATGTGGTTAACACCTCATCATTTTAAACTGGCCATGCTAATAATGCTCATTGTACTCTTCGGGGGTTTTTTGTTTTGGTTTGGTTTTTTTGCCCAAATATGCAAACTACAGTTGCTCTGGCAGTATGCTGAGTGTGTGCTGGAATAGACTGGGACTATCAGACAACCTGTTGGGTCCTGAAACTAAAGGCACTTCCTCAGGAAACCTCCTAAATAAGTAGGTTCCCAGATATAAGTCCAAAATATGAGAATTCACTACTTACATGGTATCTGTTGCTCTGACAGTTCTCAGTATGGCCTTTTGGTACATCATAAACCTATTCTTTTTGAAAACAGCATTAAGACTTAAAGTTTGATATATTAATTCTAAAAGCTTCAATGATAATAATGATTTAAAAAACCCAACTGCTATTTGTTATTAACAGCAGCCTAACATTTAAGGACAATAGTTAACCCAGGATATAACTCCATCATAAACAGCTATGATTTAATAAATAAAATTGTGCTGGTGTTTGGGTATGCCTAAATTGCATCTAAAAGCTCAGGTATATTTATAATCTCAAAATTTGCTGGTTTTTTATTAGACTAAATATATGATCTATAACTTTATTCTCTTCATAGTCAGGATATATCCAGCCACATGTAGCTTTTAAATATTTAAATTTTAAAATAATTAAGATTAGGTAAAATTAAAAATTTAGTATGAAAACTGTCAATCAGCACCAAAAAAAAAAAGAGAAAATTTAGTTCCTCCATATCATAAGCCACATTTGAAATGCTCAGTAGTCACTTGTGCTAGTGCCTACCGTATTGGACAGCACAGACATATTAGTTCTATCATCACAGAAAGTTCTATCAAACAGCACTGAACTAAAATTATAAACTAAAATTATAAAGAATTATGCCTACTCCTCTAATACATATATATATATATATATCCCTGCTTACCTTATTCAGTTGAAAACCAAAGAACATTTAATAGAAAGCTAAATGTGAGTTTCCCCTATTGAGGGGGAGGGGAAAAAGGAAGAAGAAAGGACATGAACAATTCTGGACGAAATATTTTTAACAAAGCAAAATAAAATTAAAAAGGTTTACCACACATCTAGATAAAAAGCCCTAAATCCTAATTCTCTGAAATTATGTTTAGCTGACTAGATGAAAAATCTGTGGTTCTTGAAGCTAGAAAACACTCCTTAGAGAATCTAAGATTATTTAAGAACTGTTAGAATATATCTTACATCTATATAATTCTAATTAGATTCATTTAAATGCAGCATCTTGTTAAAACATCAACTATAATTCTAAATGTCTTATCATCCAACTCAAACACCACTCTACTTCTAATGTGTTCATGGGCCCCCTTGACTAATATATTTAATCAAGTTTCAGAAAAGCTCACCCAGTGAAAAAAATCACCAGGCCTACCTCTGCTGCAAGTCCGTAAGATTCGTCCACCCAGCTGGCCAAAATTCAGACTCCTGTTTTCTTGGGGACGGAATAAGAGAGCTTTTTGTAGGCACGGAGTAGTTCTCTCTCCTGTTTCCAAAATTTGTTCTTACTGCCAATTCACCTCAAATAGTCTTCGCACTCAATAATATCTACAGGGTTTAACAGCCTCTGTATCTACCGCTGACATACAAAGTGGAGACAAATAGCAATCACATTGATCCTAATAGATGAATCTGAGGAAAGAGCAGAATGACTTCTGTTTTCCTCAACTGAAAAAAAAAAAAATTCCCAAATAAAAATGAAGTTAAAATATCAACAAAGTATTGAGAAATTATAATATTCACAGCTTCCTAATTCTAAGACCTCTATTAATGTACAACCTAGATTCCATTATAACAGTTTTTTAAAAGCTTATCTTTAAAGATAAGAATTTTTTAAGTACTGGGAGATTTATTTCAAGTTATTACCATTCAACTAAATTGTAAGACTACTCTCAAATCATACAGTGAGAACTTACTGCAGGAATTTTACTTTAAAAGGGAAGTGAAGAGTCAACCTTTTGGTCTTTATAGGTTTCAAATGATCCCTTATCTTTCCATAAACAAATCACTTAAATAATTCTAGCACACCTCCTGGAATGAGTGCTCAATCAATGCCATGTGAATGTTTCATTTAATTTTCAAATTCTATTAAGATATTTAAGTCTAGAAACAATAGTAGTTAAAAGTTACTTCTCTTCTAAGTAAAAATGCACAATTTGCTATTTTATAACCACACACACGTATGTTTCCTTAAGAAATTACAAATGTTAAAAATACATACAGTTGACCCTTCAACAACACGAATATGAACTGCATGGGGGTCAGTGCCCCTAATCCAAGTTGCTCAAAGGTCAACTGTACATTGAATTTTCAAATGTTTGTTTTAAAAATGAAACTCATGGTGCACAGACATCAATACACTAAGTATAATAATGGTACTCTGTAGTTATTAAAAGACCCTGAAAAAATAAAACTTCCTTCCCATTTCATTTATGACCCTTTCACCACATATGAATAAAACTCTGAAATAAAAATAACAAAAAATCAATACACATAAGGAAGAAGAGAGTTATTTAAAGGATGCAGAAGTCCCAGCTTATTTGATCTTCTTCTATCTTTTCTATAGAAATGGTTATGCCTTTTACAGGCATTTTCTTACAATTTCTTTAACTCTTTGGCAACATGATTTATGTTTTCAATTTGCCCATGTTTCTGTTCATGTCAACCTTATGCCTTCTCTGCTATGGTACGTTTTATTAGGACATCTTTAGGCATCTATAAACTGTAATCCAATGGCTTTATAATGAAGTACTATACTCACATGGCCTAAAGACCAGCAGAGGTAGCAGGACTGGTTTAGCTGGTGGCCACTGAGTATTAAGTATATCCATATGTGCAAAACACATTGATTAAAAAGCCCTCAGAGGTTTCCCAGAATTTATACATCCCTTTCTTCACCTATCTGCTTTAAAAGACACAAAATATTTAAAGACCTTGGACTTGCCCTCAAATAAACTTTCCAAAGCCTCCTACTAGGTCACATTAGGCTCTAAGTATTAAAAGTAAGCCTCTCAAGTGTCTATCCAAAGGGTTTCCAAGGTATATTTTGCAATCAGTGCGGTAATGCTTGGGCAATACAGAATTGTAGGCAACTTGAAAGTAAATTAAGTATTCTAACTCCAAGCAAAAGGCCAAACTACTAAGATGATACTAAGGCATTTTCAAGTCCGAAACAAGTATTATCTTTGACCCTCAAATTTCAGCACTTAACAGGAAACACTTATTGTATTTTATGGAATGAAGTGTTGCCTGATTTTAGAATCACAAATAAAGCCAAGTGGAATTCTTAAACTAAATTTGTTGTAATTTTGTCCTTTTTTGCTATGTTGCCCAGGTTGTCCTCGAACTTCAGGGCTCAAGTTTGACACATGCTACAACGAGGATGAACTTTAAAGATATTATGATAAGTAATATAAGCTAGAGACAAAAGAACAAATATTGTATGATTTCACTTATATGAGCTACCTAAAGTAGTCTAATTCATAGAGACAGAAAGTAAAATGGTGGTTGCCAGGGGTTGGGATTGAGGGTGCAAAGTGGGGAGTTATGTCCACAGTTTCAGAGTATGGGATGATTAAAAAGTTCCGGAGACGGATGGTGGTGATGGCTGCAAAAAAATGGTCATGAACTTAATGCCACTGAATTGTGTAGTTAAAAAATGACTAAAATGCCAAATTTTATGTTATGTGTATTTTACAATAAAAAAACAGATCAGCCCAGCACCTGTAGTCCCAGTTACCAGGAGGCTGAATGGAGATGACTGCTTGAGCTCTGGAGTTCAAGGCTGCTGTGAATAGCCACTGTGCTCCAGCCTGGGCATCATAGTGAGACCTCATCTCTAAAACAACAAAAAAAAATCTTTCTTCTTTTTTTGAGACAGAGTCTCACACTGTTGCCCAAGCTAGAATGCCGTGGCATCAGCCTAGCTCACAGCAACCTCAAAATCCTGGGTTCAAGCAATCCTTCTGCCTCAACCTCCAGGGTAGCTGGGAGTACAGGCATGTGCCACCATGCCTGGCTAATTTTTTCTATATATTTTTTAGTTGTCCAGCTAACTTCTATTTTTAGTAGAGACGGGGTCTTGCTCTTGCTCAGGCTGGTCTTGAACTCCTGAGCTCAAACAATCCAATCTGCTTTGGCCTCCCAGAGTGCTAGGATTACAGGCCACAGCGCCTGGCCAAAAAAAATCTTTTAAAACAGACTTAGCAGGCATTGAGGCAACAACAGAGGAGTATGATAAGAGTCTCAAAGAATACTTATTTATTGATTATTCTGTCTGGATTAAAGATATTTTTTAGTGATAGTAAAAAAAAAACTTAACAACCAATGCTAAACTATGCTAAATACTGAGATACACACTTGGTTTCTCAAATATGCTCATATAGATTTATATTTATACATGATGGCATTTTATTTAAAGATTTTATAGTAAAGATACAGAAATACTAATATATAGGAGACATCTCATCTAAATGATAAAAATTATTCCATATAATTTATGTATATACTTCATGTCTACTAACACAAGTGATACTATTTTTTTCCTTACTATGGCAACTCAATTTTACTTTGGAATAAAATAATTTCTGAATGAAAAGTATGTAAAATATTCTCTTCCTTATTTTCAATTTAAAAATCTTATTCAATTTTTTCTAGATTAAAGAAATATAAAATGAATATCTGTTTCAATACAACTTTTTAGTAAATAAGTTATTTATCCATTTCTATCACCTGAATGTAGTATTCAGAAAAATTTTTGTAAAACTTACGTATATACCCCAGAAACAGATTAATAACAAAAAACAAAGTATAATCTTTAGTTCTCGGAATTTAAAAAAAATGGTTAGGTGCTGCAAGTATTATTTTCTCCAAAATTATCCATTATAAATGTCAAGTTATAAAATATTTTTCTATGTTAAGTTATATTGGAATATTTAGCACTCCTGTATTACTACTGAGGAATATTTTTTCATATTTATTTATATTAAAATGACAAAATGGCAGTTCTGTAATTTAATAAGACACCAAAGTTCAAAAGTTAGGATAAATCCAAAAATACATTTTGAGCTTTGCTGTTTTAACCACTTGATATCTTAGGTGCACACCTTTATTATATAACAACTACCAGGCCATGGACTAATTTAACTTTAGTCATATAATACTTTAACACTCAAATGGGTTTGAAAATATAAACATCTCTGCTCTAGCACATAGTTTTTGGGTGAGGATTATCCTTCAATATGTAACAGATGCAAGTATGTGCTATTGGGTAGTAGGAGGGAGTATTTTTACTATGGAAAAATGGAGAAAGGGATAGATCCTTTTCAAAAAGAAACAGATCACATTTATTAAATAATTCCCTTAAAAAGGTTAGATCTCAGGCCGAAGTTTCACAGAAATTTTGGAATGATATTAAAGTCTTACTTTCTCTCCTTTTAACAACTAGATACTAAAAGTCACCCACTTTAATAACTTTTAAGGCAACAATCATCTCAAATCAGATGCAACACTCTGATGCAGATTACTTGTCTAACTCCCTGTTTTCACTGGGGCAGTCCATAAAAGAGAATTTAAGCCAACTCAAATATTCAGAAAAAAAGAAAAGAGAGAGAGACTAAAATATGTCAAATATGCTTCCTAAGAAATTATGTCTCACTGTATAAGTTAAACAGGAGAATTTCCAACTCAGTAAATCTCTCATGTAAAAATAGCCTAATAATTAAAGTAAATCTAAGTCATTATTTATATTACTTAGTAAATAAAAGGAAATAATATAAAAGTAAAATTCTGGCATTTTTTTATTTGCCAGGTTAACAAAAATTACCACCTCAAATCAAGAATACTATAGTTTTAAATTTTACTACATAGGTTATCTTAATAGCTTCCCCAAACAAACAAAAAAACACCCACTGCTTCCCAAAACTATAGAAATATTAACTTCAAAAAGGTTATTTTGGCAGGCCAAGGCAGGAAGATTATTTGAGCTCAGGAGTTCGATACTAGCCTGAGCAAGAGCGAGATCCCATCTCTACTAAAAAAAATAGAAATTAGCTGGACAACTAAAAATATATAGAAAAAATTAGCCAGGCATGCCTGTAGTCCCAGCTACTTGGGAGGCTGAGGCAGGAGGATTGCTTGAGCCCAGGAATTTGAGGTTGCTGGGAGCTAGGCTGACAAGCCATGGCACTCTAGCCGGGGCAACAGAGGGAAACTCTGTCTCAAAAAAAAAAAAAAGTTTAATTATAAATTGGTACTGCATTTCTAGAGGCACTGATACTCCTGAAACAACATGCCAACAGACACAACCAATATGTAAACATGTGATGGTCCTGGCAAACAGCATATCTTGCTGGGCAAGTAGAAATAATTTCTTTCTAGAAACGTTTTAAGGAAGAATACTTAAAACTATACAAGAGTTGAAAACATAATTTTAATAAGATTTACATGAAAAGGACGAAACCGATATTCCCCCTTTACCAAAGCTGGTAAAAGTCTTTTTGGCTTTCTTTTAATTCCCCAACTATGAGAGAATAAATGTTTTTCTAGGAAAAATAGAATGCTTGCAGATTGTATCTCCTACGTTGCTTTACGTATCAGAGTCACTTGCAGATCCTGGTCTGCTGTCATCTGGCCCATCACTTTCTTTGTCACTTTCCTTGTCCCAGTCTTTCATGGATGCTCCCATCATGAAATCATCACGTAGGATAGTCCAACCTGGGCCCTCTTCTGATTTCACTGCACTCTGAGAATCAAAACATTTCAAAGTCAATTCAATCATAAATAAAAAGGCCCAAGCTACAAAACAAACTTTTCAACACTTAAGTTTTACAATAGGGGTGAAATCAAGACAAATTATAAATTGACTGATTTTATACACTATGATCATATATGTACAAATGTATAACAAAGAACTATACATTAATATTTTAGCAACCACATAAAAGAAACATGAAAGCCAAATAAAAACTTTTGGAGTGGGGGGGGCAGAATATAGTAAAATGTAGGTTTGGTGTTAATTTCTAAAATCTTTGACACAACCAAAATAGACTTACAATATTACTTAACCTTCAGTGATAATTTCTTTAAAAATTTTTGGCAAATTATTTCAACACAAATAGAAATTTAACAAAAGCTTTTAACCCATAGTAAATTCAAGGAGAGAAAGGAAACTAACTGTGGTACTGTGCTAGATGCCATCTCATTTAACATTTTATAAAAATTTGAACCAAATGTTTGTTATTTAGGATATGATCTCATTGCTTGACTCAATCACACAATCAAAGACTAATCACATCTTAAAATTATAAATAAATGAACCAGGCAATAAACATAATAGGTAGTCAATTCCTTTCATTTACTTTGGACGTATGTAGTACTACATAAGAGCCTAAGAATTACAGGCTCTCATTTCATGGTACAACAGTACCACCTTGTGGTTTTAATTAAGTAATACAATAGATGCAGAACTCCAAGCTCTGAGATTTTTCATTCATACCACAAATATTTATTGATAATTAACTGTGTATCAAGCACTGTTCTTAGGGCTGGAAATAAACTGATGAACAAAACAAAGTCCCTGTCTTCAGAAGGCTAACAGTCTATGCATATATATTTATCCGACTGACAGAAATACAAAATTTTGTAAAACTTCAAGTATGCAAGATAAGAACTCAATAACATTTGGTTAGAAAACAGTGTTATCTTTATGGTGTCATTAGCCATGTAAAAAGCAATTTTTAAAAGAAAAGATAGTTACAAGAGATTACTTACTTAACTCTGAAGCTTCCCTTTATTAAAAAAAAAATATGGCCCCTTAGAACACTCATTCCATTAAAAAAACAAAAAAAGTAGACACTATTACAAACAAGAAAAACATCCAATTGGCTCTTTCCATCTTCCTTGGGTCAAGATATTAAGCAGAGCTAGTGCTGAAATATAAGCTGAAGACTGGATAGTACATAAATGTGATCAAAGATTTCAAAAATGACTAAGTAAAATATCAGCACATTTTGTTACTATAAGTAAACCAATAAAAAGAAACAAAAAAATTTGCTGCTTAAAAACCAACCACAAAACAGTTCCAATGCTTTGCATGACACACTGATAAGAGAACAATAAAGTGGGAAGGTAATTTAGAACTCTCTTCATGGAGTATTCTAATAACTCCCCCTCTCTTATTTCTACGATATCAAACTTACACTCCTAAAAGTGAAATTCTTCTATTAGATTAAGTTACCTAACTGGATAAAAAGCCAATCTCCCTGATTCAATCCATATTTTACTTGCCAATATCCTTACCTTAAATAAAGGAAAGAGCTGTTTACAATGAACAAAGATCCACTTAGAACCAATAAGTATAACACTTCTCCTGTCAAATTAACAATTCAAAGTTTTCAATTAAATTCTAAAAAGTCCATAGCCATAACCAAGTTGCTAACTAGCAGTGACCTGACTTGACTTTGATATCTGTGTTTACATAAGAACACGGGCAATCTTGATGTTAAGCCTTTATGTTTACATAACTATACCCAATATGCTATCAAAATGATCAACATGTTACTAACCAAAAGCACTGGGTGATCCTGTATGACTGACCTCGAATTCTAGAAAGTGCATAGCCATATCCAAATTGCTAACTAGCAATGACCTGCCCAGACTTTGATATCTGTGTTTACATATGAACGTAGGCAATCTTGATGTTAAGCCTCCGTGTTTAGACAACTACGCCCAGTATGCTATCAACATGATCAACATGTTACCAACCAAAAACACTAGGTGATCCTGTATGACTGACCTCAGTGTACAGTGTTCCCATAGGAGAGCTTACTCTGATAGCCAACCTCTGTTGGACTGAGTTACTTCTCTACTGGGCCATACCAGAAAAGCCGTAGGCAGCGAAAATAAAGAAGTGAAGAAAGGAAGAACAGAGACAAAACTTTAAATATTAATATGTAGTTTACAAAGGAAATAAAGTCGACCAAAGGAAAGAATTTGTTAATTAAAATGATGAGATCAATGGTCTCCCAAGCTTGAAGATGATTACTGTAAACATTTATTTTAGGCAATGGGAGCATTAATGGAATAAAGTTCAATGTTTGGCTCAATTGTCCAATTTGAAGAAAGTAAATCTTTATAGGGAGACTTCTGTGATATTTTTGGTTTTTGTTGTTAACGTAACAATATAGTGATTCTTACAGTGTGACCTCACCCCAGACCAGCAGGATTAGCATCAGCATCACTTGGAAACCTGTTACCAATTCAAAACCTCCAGCCTCATTCCAATCCTGCCCTTCAGCTATTCTGTCTGATGCTCGTTAAAGACAATATTTATTGGCTTTAAACAAACAAATTTATTTCCTAGTTAGTAACAGTTTTCATTCACTGTTGTAAGACCAGTACACTTTGTGGCTGAGAAGGAAAGATTTTAGGAAGTCCAATAGTAGATTTTGGAAAAAATCCAATATCAGACTCAGCAATGTATGCAAGCTATCATTACAGTAGCATTTTTGCACTGTGAAGCAACAATTTGGTGAAAAAAGATAATAGAAAATTTAGTACAAACAAGTATGGGTTAATATATTATTAAAAAGATATTTTATATAACATCTGCCATGATGGCAGCTCAAGAAAGAAAACTGTTTTAAAAGGCAGCAGAATGACTCCTTAATTTTAATGCCTACATTTGCTGAATACGTAGCAAGAAAAGAGGCAGAGGGCCCATGAACATAAAACTAGTCTGACTCGTTTGCAATACTCGATAAAACCACAGAAAAGTGATTTGTTGTTTTAAAAACGTAAGTAACAAGGACAAGTCAGATGAGACAATAGCAACACAATTTTAGAAGGTGAAGCAGATAGACTAGAAGAACCCAAGAAGATTCAATTGTCAAGCTGACATTCAACCTCATTTATACTGTAGAATCTGCAAAAGAAACAGGAACTGGCAGTAAGTATCAGGTACTTCAGGAAGTAAAAGTGGAAGCTGAAGAACCAAAATAAAGAGAACTGAGGGTGAAAGTTATGTTTTGGGAAACAAGTAGATCTCTAGCCCGCCCTCTTCCCATTCCACATTACCCTGGCAGAACACTGGAAGTCTAACTTCTGGAGAGGTGATGCGCTAACACAGATGAGGCATGGGAACAGCACCAAAAATGAGATTAAGTTACTCATACATACACCAACCAAATAATGAATCCCAGCTCTCTTCTATTGGGCTCCTAAAATGCTGCTGGTAGGAGGACCTTTTTCTTCAGGTAAGAGATCAGGATTTCTCTGTAGAAAATCTGAACAATTGCTAATACATAACCCACCCAGAGAACCCCCCATTGAAAATTAAGGTGGACATTATCCACATGCTCAGAGCTTCTAAGAGCATACTTAGGACTATTAGCTCTAATCATGAACAGACAACTAAAGATTGTCAGAAAAAAGGCAGAGAACAACACTAATGCAAAAATTTCAAAAAGCTACTTCTAGAAAAAAGAAACTATTCAAAGAAAATAAAATTTAGGGGAAAATATTAATAATATCATCAAAGAGATAGAATACATATATCTATAAAATAAGAACAATTGCTATTTTAAAAAAACAGTAATAAAGAGTTGGAAATTAAAAATATAATGGCAGAAATGAAAAAAATTTCAATACAAAGGTGAGAAGATAAGGCTTAGGAAATTGCCCAGAAAATAGAATAAAAAGAAAAAATTACAGAAAATATAAGAAAAAGATAACTGAAGGACCAGGCCAAGAGGTTGAAAATACAATTAACAGGAGACACATAAAGACGTATGGGAGGAAATTAATGAAAGTACTTCAAGAAAATTTCCCGAAGTGAAGCACACATTTCCAGATTCAAGAGTCCTCGAGTACCCAGTACACCTCAGGGACAACACTATAAGTAAGAATTCAGGACAATAGGAACTAAAAGAATATCCCATAAGCTTCCAAAAAGAAAACAAACAAGTCACATACATACAAATGATCAGGAATCAAAACACGTTTAGACTTTCTAAAGCAAGAAAGCAATAGACAAATACTTTCAAAATGCCAAAAGAAAATAATTTCCAATTTAAAATGTATACTCAGACTCATTATTCTTAATAATAGTCCTCATAAGGACTGAGTATGGGCACTTTCAGACATCCAAGGTCCCCAAAAGTTTACTTCCAAGGCAGCCTTTCTCAGGAAACTGCTGCCCTCCACAAAAGGATGGAGTAAACCAAAAAGACAACAAAATGGGGGAGAGAAAATAGGAGAATCAACGCAGGAAAGAAAGGAAAGGGAAAGAAAAGGACAAAAGTGAATGGAGTCTCCAGGCTGACAACTACGCATCAGGCATGAAGGACAACCTGCAGCAGCGTGACTCCAGGGGAAGGCACATGCTGAACGCTGTCGTCACCATGACATCTGCCACTGTACAGCATTTTAACCTGACAAAACCAATGGAAGATATGCTTTACCAAAAAAGTAAGAGTAGATCAAGAAAAGAGGAGGATATAAGAACCAGGAAATAGGAAGTTCAATCCAGGAGACATTCCAAGGATCGCAGAAAATTTAAGTCTCAGAATGACAACTGTGAAGCAACCTAAGAGAGCTCAGACAAAGGAAAATGGAAGTTTCCAGGACAGAATGTCACAGAGAAAACAATTACAATAGTTATACTACCTAAAGTCACTTGAGTTTGATAAAATAGGAACATTAAATATGGAAAATCAAGATAATTATTATCTTCAGGAAAACATATAAAAAGGAAACATAAATATGGACTATTATAACACTCAGCTGTAAATAATACTTGCATAGGCATAATAATAAATGCTGAATACTGGTTTAACAAATAATTATAAAATAGCTATATTGAGAAGGAGAGGAAACTGTGCAAGAGAACTAAATCTTTGCCTACCATAATAGGAAGTCAACAGATAACATCTCAAATTGATAAATCAAAAGATATGACTATATGCACATTAGTTAAGAACACCAAGATGTACAGATGCCAACAGGACTAGCTAGAAGAGTAAGAAGTAGTTGCCCTGGCACAAGAGCTATGGAGAGTGGGCAGAAGAGGTCGCCTGTTACATGAAATACACAGTAGAACAAGTACTGCTATACATGGGGAAAATGTCTGAATATGTTTAAGATAATTTCTATTAAAGTCAGATTGGGGGTAAATTATATTACACATTGGATTTATATCATTTCATTTCACTATATCTTTTCTATAATCATGATTTACCATTAATTATAAAAACTTCCTAAATACTAGGAATACTCACAAAGAAAAGGTGGATAGCAGATTAATATAAGAAAAAAAGAAAGCCTGAGACAAATTCCACACGTGTCGTTCGTTGGAAAAGCTTGCTTGGGGTAATCCCTGAATAAATTTCATAAAATGTTAAGATATCATGACAATGAAGAGTTTTCTGTTTTGTTTGTAAAACATAAGTAGTGGTGGTAATTTGATGTATTCTTTTTATAATAGGACCAAAACCAAGAGAGTTCTGGATTTGAATCTGTGAGCCATTGACTCCAACACTACAAATTATAAAGTTATAGAGGCCCAGAACTTAAAATAAACAAGAAATTTCTTAAACTGGGCATAAATATAATGTAAGATAATGTTAATCATACTACACATGTTAGACACAGATATTTATTACCATTAGATGAGACATGTAAGCATAAACTGTAACAATCAAAATTTATCAATTTCTGGAGTCTTTCAGTGTTGCTGAAAGGCAGCACTGATTCAATGACCTAAAGCTACCTACAAGGTAACTGTGCTTTTTTATCAACTGAAAAGTAAAACTGATTAAATGCAAGAACTTAATGAAAACCAAATGATGCAAGGAAACAAAATAGTCCCTACCCTCATTGGCCTGATTTTATACAAATATTTAACCAAGATCATACAGAAGCAGTCTGTGTCAGTTTTGAAGATGAAGACAACCTTAAAACTGTTAATCAGCTTCCATTTTGAAGTTCAAACATATATTGGCACCTATTGAAAACACTGAAAAAGGACGTTTAGAATTATTCATTAGTTTAATACCAAATAATTAGGAGCTTAAGTTCATTTCAAAGGGGGAAAATTAAAGTCAAACCCTAAAAAAATAAACAGAATAGTCACATCTATATTTAGTAATCAGCAACCCTTCATTTCACTACTTTTCCTAAGAAGAATGCTGAGTTTTCATTTTAATTTAGTTTCATCAAAACTAAAAAAGATTCTTAACACTGGCTAAATTCACCTTAATACCGTTGTTGTTAAAAATTTTTAGTAAGCTATTTACAAGTGTAGTTAGTAATCTAACCTACAATTGATTAAAGCCTAATTGAAATTTCTACCTGTGAAATGAAGAATCTATGGAAAACCCCTTTTTAACATAAAAAATGCATTTTGGTAGAAATCAACAGAAGTGAAAGACAGCCCTTAATCTTTAGAAGCTGAATAAGAACATCCACGGTTTTCTAACCATGCCAAGATACATCCCAATGACCATAAATGACTGAAAATTTTCAATCTGGAATTCACAAGAGTTCCAATAAAGTTTCTACAGATCAAGAATATATATAGAAAATTCCATATTGACACTAATTCAATTTTTTTCTGATTCTCAATGAATTCTTAATAAATGATTCCCAATTGCCTTGATCAAGTTTTGCTTTTCCCATCCCTCCATAAATTTGTTTTAATTAGTTTTAACTGATTTTCTAGGATGGTATTCCTAGCAGTAAGTCCACTTGGGCTTCATTTTTGTTAATTATTTGTATAGTTTCCAAATTCATGTAGTTTCCAGATTCAAATAGGTAATTGATAAGATCCAAGCAAACTAGAAAAGCATTTACTAGGATATCTTGTGGGGGGTGGGATGGGAATCAAGATGCAGAAATTACATCATCTTTAATTATAGTCCAAGCACATGTTAAATGTAGAGTTTTCTAAGAATACCTAGTTGTATCTTTCCAAGAACTCAGTTCTAATGCTCCTGAAAAACATACTTTATGGATTCGGTTTTCTTCATCCACGGAATTTTTTTGTTTTAATCCTTTGCTGCCCTTGGTTTTACTCAAAGTGGTTCTACTGGGTGGCTTCTATTCCATCTTGCTATCCATAGATCTAGCTCCACAGTACTGAGTTTTAACAAACATTATTCAGTAATGATTTTCCACCTATTTATATTCTCTTAAGAATTGTTAACAAGTTACAGCTAACTAAACTGCCTAAAAAGTGAAAGGTAACATCTCGAGGAGACTTTTGACATAAGTGCTCTATACATTTTCACACTAAATTAGGAGTTTGAAATATTTAGAATATACTCTGCCAATTAGTCTTTTAAAGCACATCCTTGCTATTTTATCTGTTATATTATATAGTATATAAATGAAAAACCCCAGATTTATAAATAAATAAATTAGCAGAGCTGTGAATTCATCTGGAAAACAGACACCAATGTCTTCTTAATATTACAAATTTATTAAAAAGCTTAAATAAGAAAACAAGTAAAAGTGCTCTGTAAAACTATGAAATGCTATGTAAACAGAACTAGGCTATATCTAGTAAAGAACATGCTCAGTACCAATCTATCTATTGAAGTGAACAAAAGATTTAGAAATGAATGTATTGCTCCCACCAGATCTTGTAGAAAAGGGTGATTCCAGAACTGGGACACGGAAAGCACAAGCACAGAACAAAAGGAAGCACTCAAAGAAAAATGGGGTCATGTAGAAAGTGCACAAGAGCCAATTTACATGGGTTCCCATAGCTACATTTCCAAATTCAAGCATCAAAAAGTGACTGTAACTGATTGTAAATATTGAATAAATTAAAATCTCTACATCCATATTTTCAAAAGACAAACAAAAAAGGGAAAGGGAGGAAGGCTCATTCACCAGCACTGGAGATGACTGTTAAACCAACTCCTTGCTCTGTAAGGCCATAATGAAAAGGGATGAAACATCAACTCCCATCTTTAGGAACTTTAATTCATCCCACCAAAATGTAATAAATTAGAAAATCATCATTCTGTAGCTTCCAAGGACATAACTATTTTAGGCAAGGATCACTAGTTGATGCTGAAAGGCAAAAGATGGATGGCAAAAGGTATACTTGTTTCTGCCAAAGTATTCATCCCAGAAATTACTAACTGGGGGGGGGGGGGGATTGGGGAGGTACGTGTGTGTGTGGGGTGCGCCTTTAAATGCAAAAAATGTATTTATTATCACTTTAACCAAGTGAAAAACTGGCATCACTAATAGGGGACATTCTGATGGTGTGTCTCCTGATGTGTTACAATAGTAAGTAACAGCATCTAAGTCTTACACCTACGAAATAATTATACCAAGAAAGTTTAACCTAATCCTCTTCAACCCTTTTAGTCCTAACTTCCAGCTTATAGGAAAAGGGCATATAGAACAAGTTAAAAGACACCATAATGAAATAATCAGACAAATTAAAAACTTGGATTCATTACTCATTCTTCAAGAGAACTAGCTTGTCTCTTTCAAAAGTCCCTCTTTAAAGAAACAAGAAAGCAAGGAACTGATCTAGAATAAAAGCCAAAAAGATAACCAGGTGCAATGCCTGAGCCTTGATTAGATTCTGGTTCTCAAAGTGTGGGGAAGATCTCTTGCATTGAATGGTATTTGAATTATACCTCAATAAAACTATTTAAAAAAATAAGAGAGAAAGAATCTTTGTTTGGTGCACATGTGGGTAGTAGCTTCAAATATCAATAAAAACAAACAAAAACTAGATGAAGAGAAAAGCAGATAGCTATATAGAACAAACACAAAAAGTGCTAACAATTTTTGAACGTAGGTGATAGAAATACAGGTATTCAAACCACTACTCTTTAAAATTTTCTTTCTGTTTGAAAATTTTTATGAAAGAGCTGGGGACAAATGTGATTCTAAAATTTGTACTAGACACGCAATCTTTAAATACAAGATGCATTTGATTTCTAGTAAATTGTATTAATAGTTCCTTGACAAATGAATAGAAAGTCAATTCTACCAGTGAATGTATAGACAATTTTTTAGTTCAATTCCATGATTCTGAAATGTCTTACTATGGTAATATTTTATCTTACATAACAGTTTTGAGAAATTAGATTTTAAAATGTATCAGTCTCCATATGCTATACATCAAATGAAGAGGATGAGAGGCCTAGGAGAAAAACCAGTCTACAAGCTGCCTCCCTCACCGTTCTCTTCCTAGTCTTAGCGGGTGACACGTGGCTCATTAGCCAGCCCCAGTTCTTCGAGCTCATCTGGGTGAGAGAAGTTTTCTGTTTTGATTCTCATTACTGTAAGTACCTCGGTTCTTTTTAAGCAGCAGGCACTAATGGCTACAACAGGGTTTTGGAGTCATATAGACTGCAAATGAATCCAGATTCTACCAATTACTATCAGTGTGACCTAGGATAAGTCACTTAACCTTTCGGACTTTGGGTTTCAACTCTAACATGGCGGTTCTACCACTTCTAAAACTTACAATTATGTAAAAACATCTGGCATAGCATCTGGCCCAAAGCAAACATTAATAAATGCCTTCCAGCCCCTCTACCCACTATCCTTACTTGCTGATGCTCTGAGTGGTTATATGAACAGAATCCCCCTCTTGGGATATCCATAATCTTCTAATGATGTTCTGTGCACTATTCACAAAGATGAGGACATTCAAATAGCATGATAGCACCCATTTAAAACCAAACTTCTTTTGATAAGTAAAATCTGGTAAGTAATTTGGCTAGCTCAACCATAACTTGAAATGGGGAAAAAGAGAAAGTGATCATATTTTTTGTTCCTTAAAATCTAGTTTTATTATTTTACAAGAATTATGTATTACTAGACCCAACACACCTAAAATGAGTGAGACTATTTCAAATCTAAACATAACTTTAATTAAATTATTGGAGAATTTTTGGATTATCCAATAAATCAGATAAGTAGTAGTAATAGCTTTTTTTCAAATTGGTTTCCAACTTTAGAATTCATCTTTGACTACCACTTGCTAGGAAAAATATAAGCACTAAGTATAAGGAATTCACTCTAATGACATGTGAAGCAAAATAAAATTAACTGCAAACATGTGCATAGTGCTTACTATGTGCCAAGCATCATTCTAAGCACTTTATGTATATTAACTCACTTTACTCTCACAGCATCCCCAATGAAGTGAGGATTGTTATTACTACTATATATAACAGGTGTTTTATATCTAGGAAGTCTAGTTCTAGAATCTGTGGCCATAGTACTATGCATAATACATCCCCATAAAAGGTCTTAACTGCCTACTACTCAAAATAATTTTCAATTTTTGGCAAGACATTAAGAAAATATTCTTTTGATTTTTAAAAATGCATTATAGGTATGAACATATGATAAAAGACTCATTTGTGCAGGATTTTTTTTTTCTAAAGCCTCAACCTCACCAATGAAAATACCATGCAGCAGCTTCAAATGGTGAGAATATTTCTTCATATAGGGCCAAAAGACGTATGGCACCATTTTAATTTAATAGTAACTAAAACATTTCTACAACAGTTTTGTAATAACTTCTTCACTTATATCTATTCTTATTCTTCACTTATATTTCCTCCAAGTCAAAATGCTACATGTACCATTCTGTCAAACAAGTTCACTTTGATTACAACTGTTGTTCAAATCAGAAACGACCATACCTTAAAACCAAACAGCATATTTAAAAGAAGTGAATAGAATGAGAAACTGGCTTTAAACTGTTCCCATCAACATCAGTATGTACAATCCTGCTTACCCTCATTTCAAACTTGGAGTCTCACTTTTGTCTAAACTCTAATCTATTTAGGCATTTTCAGTAAACAAACATTAAGCTGAATTATTTACAAAGTTAGGATTCCACACATTCCTGTTAGAGCAGCTTTAACGTGAGAGTAAGAGACTGCTGCCCTGCAATGCAGGGGCAATTTAAGGACAGTCGGTTTCTCCACCCCTTTGCCTGCCTTCCACACCCACAACTCCATTTAAAAACTAAATCTGAAAATTCAGCAGGGAGACCACCAAGGGACCTGTGTAAAGAAGCTTCATTCCTAAGCTTCTGTAGTTAGGAGCAAGAACTCAGTAGCTATCCAAGAACCAGAAGGAATGCAAGGTTTATAAGATACCAAAGAAGCCAGGTATTTCAAAAGTATTCCTACCACTAAATACCTAGCTATGAAGAAATTATGAGGGAGCCATTTATGAGAAATGTGTGAGAAACAGAGCACGCTAACTTATCTCTATGTTTGACATTTAGTTTAAAGTGTTCATATCACAAAATCAGAAGATATCTAGCCTCTTCCAGGAAGTTTTTTTTACCTAGGGACTCCTATTAAAATATGCCCTGCAATCACTAAGGAATGCACTTTCTAACAGAAACTAGCTAGCATTTTCCCCTACTACAAAATCATTACTACAATTTCATTAGAACAAAACAAAACCTGAAATTGATACACTGGCGATTTTAAATAAATGCAAACCTTGTAGAAAGTCTATAATTCAAGAGTATGAGTAACATACAGCCAATACTTTCCTAACAGCAGCCAATATATTCTCCTTTGGGACTCATAGATTTAAAATGTATCACATTCACTTCTGTCCTACCTTTGGGAAAAAGAATTAAATTCCCAGAAGTCTAACTGGATTTTAGCTGGCTTTTCAAGGAAAGACCAAAAGGAATAATTACAACTTTGAGAGCTAAAGAAAAAGTTAATGCCTCTACATTTTTTTTAAAACTTGATTACTTTAACATACTAGGAAAAATCACTCTAGATAGGTACATGTTCTAAATGTTATTATTTCTTAAGAGTTAAAGCTTAGATTTTTTTACGAAACCTTTCTTAAACAAAGTATAAGTGTTTGTTGCTTTCTTCATCAGTGCCATAAACATAATTTAATCTTTCTAAAAATCACTCAGGTCAATATCAAGCTATCAGTCAATGTGCCTTGCCACATGTTGGTATGTGGTTGGTATGGTACTTCCTTTATTTGGGCCAAGGGAGGGATTATAGGTTCTGGATTAGGGAATTCCTTCCAAATAACTAAAAATTAATTCTCTAAACCTAAAAACTTTTAAATTTAATCATTTAAAGAACTTGCTGAAATCCACTATTCATCTTCCCTGACTCAGTAAACAGGTTAACTGCTCTTAAAGATTCAGGGACTCTACTGACACACACAGGACTCATCAGCTCCTGCCTCTAGTTTCCTCTCCTATTCTGGTTGTCTCCACCTTTGTGGTCACGCTGTTTCCTGCACTAACCAGGTGCTTCTCCCCAAACTGCTGCTTTCAACCTGATCTTTACTGTTACCACTCTCATCTCTGACTACAACCTGGAATAGACAATGCCTCTCAAACATTCTTTTATAGTCTCAATTTTGGTGAAAGCTGTCACCATTTCTGAGTCTTCCACGTTGTAAACCTCACAGTTATTCACAATTCCTCCCTTACCCCTCTACATCAGCAGTAGCCAACCTTTTTAACACTGGGGACCGGTTTCATGGAAGAGTTTTTCCACAGAGGGGCAGGGGGCAGGGGGCAGGAGTAATACAAGCAATGGAAAACAACTCTAAATAGGCTCCTTCACCTGCTGCTCACCTCCTGCTGTGTGCCCCCTTTTCTAAGTTTCATGCCAGACAATTTTCCCATGGATTGGGGGCGGAGGGTGGGCATGGAGTTTTGTGGCTCAGTCCCTAACAGACCATATTCCAGAACCACGGCCCAGGGGTTGGGGACTGCAGCCTACATCATGTTAGTCCCAAAACACTAAAAGTAGTCAATCTAGACCCCAAAACTGCCTCTCCAATCTGATTTCACTTTTCTATTTACCCCAAGCCACTCCATCCCCATGCAAGCTTAGTTCAGGTTCCCCCTCTTGCTTAGATCCTAGCAATAGCCTCCCACTAGTTGGTCTTCTGACAACCTCTTTCCATCCTTCAGCCCTTTCTTTTCTTTAAAATTAATCAAATCTTGCCAGATCACTTATCTGATGAAATTGGCCTCCAAATACCTAAGGAATAAAGTCCAAATTCCTTAACAGAAGACTTACAATATAATCCCAACCTACTTCCTCAGAATCCCTTTTTCTAATTCCCCACTATTAGCAAATACCTTATATTCAAACCTTCATGGAAAAAGAAAACAGAAAGGAAAAAAACATGATAAAGAATGTGAAAATTAGAGAACTGGAAGGCTTTTTTTCCCTTTACAGTATTTGTTTTGTGCTATTTAAAAATCAAAGCTAAATTTCTTATATTCTTCTGAAGCATATTCCTCAAGAGTTATGTCCCCTACAAATATCAACAATTTTTCCAATCCCAACACTTTCTTCCTAATTTCATGAGCAATATTTGTATTGCTCATGAATACCTTACTAAACAGATATCTTACTAAAACAATTTGGCAAAGGATTTCTCTTCTTGTTTCTAAAATGAAATATTTGACAGGCTGATTCATTCCATAGAATTAAACCTCCATATAAATTGACATTCCACATTTTAACAAAAATTTCTGCTTTTTGGCTAAGAATCATTCTTTCTTTAAGGCCTTCTCAGTTCTACTAACAGTGTTCCTTTCCATACCTCTGGCTCACAAAAATATAGATAAAATAAAGTAAGTCCCTCATGTTGATTTGACAAGATTTATTATGATATGATATGATGGTACACAAAGAAAACAATGAGCATTATTGAGAAACAGACACTGGGCAGTGAATTCACCAATTAGTGACTTAAACCTGCAAATAAGCATTGCAATACAAGGAATTTTAAAAAAGAAAAGAAAAAAAAAGATTGTTAAATTTGTGAATGCCAAAGATGTAATGTATTTACATTGATTAAAGTGACATACATCTTCTGTACAAACGACCTGGTCTAATATGATGAAAGTGATATGCAAATGTTAGTTTAAAGAGAAATTGAAAACACACACATAGAAAAAAAATTAAATTTTAAATATGTAACAGAAGCAGTTAATTTTTTATACATGAAAAATTAGAATACTAAGTACACTAAGCTCTAGATAAAGGCTTTCTAATTTATAAATATTAACTGTTATCTCTTCTAAAATGAGCCATCAAATACCTTTTTGTTTTACCTTGCAATATCTAAGCTAGCTCCAAGGAATAAAGTTTACTAATTAGTGACTCAAATATAATTTATCAATTGCACATCTTTTAAAGTATGTATTAGTCTTCTAAAAATCTCTCTCTGTAAAACTGATCTTTAAAAAGTGATGGCACCATTTTTGCCCCTAAGGCTTTCTAAGATATGAGTTTCCATGCACTCCACTCTACAAATAACCATTGCATATAATAAAATTAGGAAATAAACATATAGAAAATTCTAAGGGTAACAATATTATTTAAGTCAGCAGGATCAGAGGATTAAAAATATATTGATAAATAGCCAATGATAGGAAAGGCAGTCTTTGAAACATATGAAGGCTGGGTGTGGTGACTCACGCCTATAATCCTACCACTTTGGGAGGCAAGGCAGGAGGATCACTTGAGCCCAGGAGTTTGAGACTAGCCTGGGCAACATAGCAAGATCTTGTCTCTAAAAAAATTTAACGCTTTGCACTCGAATGTCAAATATGACTCGACACGGTTAGCAAAAATTATAGAGATTAAAATTACTCTCTGAATGTATCCATAATTTGAAATATAAAAAAATCCAAATAAATAAGTTTGTATGAAAAGAAACTCCAGTTTTTTATTCTACTGCCGCACTTTGTAAAATCTGGGATATTTAAAAAATTAAATCTCGAGTAGAATAAAGGAGTCGAGAAAAAGCAAGCGAGTGCAAAGGGTTAAAAAGTAGCCAGGTGTGATAGTTACCACCTGTAGTGCTAGCTACTTGGGAGGATGAAGCAGGAAGATTGCTTAAGCCCAGGAGTTCGAGGTTATAGTGAGCTATGACTGCGTCAGTGACAGAGCAAGACTGTCTTTAAAAAAATATATAATAAATAAAATGAAACATGAAAAATGCTACTCCAATCTGGACACCAAAAGTCTTGAAGAAGACCATGGTTTCAAATGGAACAGGCAAACTTTTAACAGTAGCTCCTTCTACTAAGGTGAAGCTCACAAAAATATAAAATATGAAATAAATTAAATACAATATACAGTATATAAGTACACACATCATTAATATAGGCTCATAAATCATAGGTATGTGACTTGTAAAGAAATGAGTCTGAATAATTTTGGGTATCTATCAGATTTTTTAAAACTCAGCATACAGGACATATCTTAAAAGCATATACTTTCTTTTGTTTTCTCCAAAACAATGCTAAACACACACATGCATGTATATATGTATCTAAAGATCCACATACACTTTGTTTCCAAAGATGCAGACTCAGAGAAATACAGGAGGTTGATATCTGTTTTGTACACATGGACATTCCTCTTTATAAGGCTAAAATTTTATAAAGTATATTATAAACAAGTATTTTTAAAATAATTTACTTCAAACCATACAAAAGTCCATTAGCTAAAATTTAAAGGGTTATTATTTGTGAAATACTTTATAAGAAATTTAAGACTACCAATAATTCCACTAAAGCAACAGGGAGCTATGATAAGTTTAACATTTCCGCTTTTAAAGTAAAAAGGAGATCTTCCAGTTAAATACTAGACATACATTTATCTCACTTATGAAAAATACAATAAAATAAGGGTATAAAAGTGTATGAACAAACAAGGAAATAATACGTAAGATAGAATAATAGGAGACATATGATGCCAACAAATTTTAAGGGAATGCAAACTGGATAAAACAATGGTAACCAATTACCAGAAAAGAAAAAGCTTATACCTAAGGAAGAAACAAGTGAATCCATGTCCGTCGCACACCGTGAAGGGTGTTATATAAAAGTAGAAGATTGGCACATTGGCCGATAGTCTATATAAGAGGCAGTTGGACCCCTATTCTCTATTTACTAAATATCTCCCTTTAACCAGCTCATTAATCTATGTTTCATTCATTCCTAAACAGCACTTTGGCACACCAAATCTATGGCCATCTCTGCCTTCCCTCCGGTCCCTTCAACTGCCTTAAAAGTTGACCTATTTCAAGTAACATACATAGATATATTGATCTATGCTCTAAATGAGTATTACCAGTTACTCTGAAAGTCCCCCAACAAACAAGGGTAGCCACTTAATTTCTATCTTATTGTAACTAGTGTAACTGATATTAACATGTAACCTAGACATACTAATCTAGAATTTCTACACTGTCGAGTTAGTCTTGTTAATTTATTTATTTGAAGTCTCCATCTTAACTGTAAGATGTATCCGTCATGTATCCATCTTAACTGTAAGACTTTAAAAAGACACAATGATAGCATCTGGTACAAATAGGCACTTAACTATCTTTATATCAATAAATGATCCAATCACAAATAATACAGTACTTTATAGTTAATCAGATGCAAACTAAAACACAATTTTAAAGAAGTATTTGTTTTTCCATAAATAGGAAGTCAAAATGAAAACAAATATTTTTAAAAGAAAGAAATGTGTCAGGGTATCCGTGGCATGCGGGCAGGTAGTTCTAGAAACAAATTACCTTTAGAGCAAAACCACTTTGGCTAAGTCTGAAGCAATTTTTGACCGTTTCCTAGATTAATACTATGACTGTGATCACTGAAGTAGAAAAAAAGAAAGTCAAGGGCAAATGCAAATAAGAAAGAAAATGCAATGCCATTGGTGAGAACCTTATTTTCATAACTCATGAAGAAATAATCTCCCAGCAAAAATAAATGCTTCTTTAAAATGTTATTTTGAAACCAATAGGAAAAAGAAAAAGATAAATCTTATTTTCTATCTTCCCACTAGTCCTTCCCCATCTAAAGCTGCTGAACCTTTCTCCAGTTCTTAAATAAAATGAAACTATTGAGAATACAGCCGTTTAAGGCTTTTTAACTATAAAGCATAAATTTCCAAACATAGAGTTCATGTGTGTATGCTTACTTCTGATAGATAATTTAAAATAGCAGTACAATTATTACATAGATTAGAAAACTTTCATCAAAATTTTGGTAAAATGGCACCTTAATCAAGGAAATTGAAAAATACTCCACCCCAGGCTAGCATGAAATTCCTAAATGCTCTTCTTTCCACAGTCTCAAATGTTTTCCCAAAATACAAATAAAATTGTGACAGAAATTGCCATCTCCTGATTGATTAAACTACTTTTTGTTGAAATCAGGCCATCAAATACAACTATGTACTTTAATTTTTTCTAAAAATCAGCCCTTACCAGATTAAAGCACATTTCAAAACCTTTCACCCAGTACATGAAAAAGGAAATTATTGATTTCCACAGGTCAACAGGGCTGGAGAAGCAAAGCTATCAAGCCAAAGACCACAGAAAATATTTCTGTTCTTAATCTCCCAACCAGCCAAACGTTACCAAATCTGCCTTAATGCAAAGATGACTTTCTGCCATTATTTCATAAAGCTCTGACTCTTCATATTTTACAAGTTACATACCATCACAAAGTCTCAAATTAAAGCTGTGGTCCTCACTTAGGCTTCTATTCTCCAAAACACACAAATGGTAGGATTTCAGATAGGAGAAATGGAAGGCACATCACTAAAAAATTTACGTGAATCTATTTGGTTCCTGAGTTCTAACAGCAGGGGTATGATACCCATAATTGGCAACTTCCATTCTGAGTCAATCATCATGAAACTAAAGAACACAAACTTTTAAATTAGACTGTGGGTATTATAGGACTTTAAATGAAATCTGAAAAAGAATTGGAATTGTATAGTGTGCTTTTCCATCTCAAAACTCTTGTTTCAGAGCTGAAAAGTCTGATACATTGAATCCTATATAAAGTCTTACCTGTTTAGCTTTTGAGTTCTTCCCAGTAGAACTTGTCTCATTTGTACTTCCGTCCTTTCCTCTCAAAACACTGATGAAATCTTTCTTGGAAACAGCTGATATTAACTTAGCACGCTTTCTAATAGAGTTTCCAGCTTCTTTAACCTTTTCATCAACATTCTTCTGATGTTTCTGAACAGCATTAAATAACTGCACCACACCCCTATAGAAGATAAAAATGATAAAACCAGAACAATGTAGTTGTTCAATATGATGGATAGAACACAAACTCCAAGGACAGGAACAATGTATTTTCACCTCCTAGAAAAGAGGCAAGCACTTAACAGTCACTCAAATGAAAGAATTGGATAAAAGGTTAAATACATCTATAAAATGAACATACATTTCAATAAATCAATATAAATTTCGGAATGAAGAATAAATAAATGTGGATTGGTATTTTCTTTTAACAGCTTTGGTCTTTCTAAATCAACTTTTGTGCAATTAGAACTGAGAATTATAGCTCTGATTTGAGCGGTGCAAAGGTAATTTATGTAGTCAAAGCATTTATACCCCTGTGATACTCTGAAATTTAAAAAATACATAAAATTTTAAAAAAAGAACAGAGAATTACTCTTAACACAAACATCTATTTCTCAGAATATAATTACATAATGATTAAATACATTACAGAGTGATGGAAAAAATACAGCCTTTATAGTTAGCTGTCTAAGCATTTGACTCTAGGAAAGAATTTCCAGATCTCAATTTATCTGTAACTTAGAGAAATAATGTCTGAGTATCAGCTTAAAGTACTCAGTTACATTATCTGCAACTTCTGGGTTATGAAACTAATTTTTAAAATCCTACTTTGAGAAGTATTTATTTAAAAACTCTGTTCTGTAGTTAAGTTCATGCCAGGATGAACTCTGAAGATTAAGACCAGCAGCATCCAATATGGGGCCACATGTGGCTAGTGAGAACCTGAAATGCAGCTGGTTTAAACTGCCATGTGCTGGAAATGAAAATACTTAATATGAAAAAGAGAATTTTTAAATTTCATTACTGTTATATTTGATATATTGATTACATGTTGAAATAATATTTTTAACATATTTAGTTGAATAAACTATATTATTGAAATTAATTTCACCACTTTCATTTTACTTTTTTCCATGTGGCTACAAGAAAATTTTTAATTACATATGTGGCTCACATCCTATTTCTACTGGACAGGGCTGATTTAGGCCATTAAGATCCCTTCCAGCTCTAAAACTCTATAATCTATGGATTCTCTTGCTATAATAATTGCTGGAAGAGGCAATCCATCCTGGCCCCTGAGCATTCCTCCACATTCTTGGTAGGTATTTCAAAAATTAAAGGCCCTTTACCTAAACCATCTCTCAGGGTTGTATTTGCAGAAAACAACTTTGAGGGACTGAAATAATGTCTCCCCACCCTGAGCAAAGAGCAAGCTTGTTACCAATCACTATAAAACCAATAGATTCCAATCTAGGGCACCTGCATTCCCCCATGGGAAAGGAAGCCAGTGAGAAGTGAAGTTCTAACTACTACTTTTGCCATGAGTAATAAAGTCCTTTATCTTTGTCCCAGAAGTCTCTTGTCTTCCACAAGCATCCAAGAAACTTTAACAGGCTAGCTTATTAGCCTTTAAGGACAATAAAATTCCAGACCCTTCACAGCACTGCCAAGACGAGGCAAGTGATGTGCCCAGTGTACACAATTTAAGGAGACAGGTACTCACTCACTCTCATGGGCTTATCCTGCACTCCTCTAATTACTTTATATGTATTAATTCATTTCATTCTCAGAGAAACCCTATAGGCTAGGCATAATATTATCCTCATTTTACAGATAAACTGAGACAGAAAGAATTAAGTAGCATGCTCAAGGACACACAAGCTAGTAAGTCGGTGCTCAAATTTGAACCTAGCAGTCTGGCTCTATCACCCATGTCCTTAACCACCATACCACACTGTATCACTGTAAAACACCTAGATGGATTAGAAAATGACCAAAATAATGTAGGTAACTAAGAATTTAAAAATAATTCCATTAAATATAATTGCCACATTCTTTTAAGTAGCAGCCCAAATATTATCTCCTCTGTACTGCCTTCCCCAACTCGCCCAATCTCTTGTTGTATATTCCCAACACACAGGACGTACTTCTATTTAATTTCTACAGATAGGTGGGCAAGGACCAACCAACAGCCACCATATTCTATTTATCTTTAGACACAGAAGGCATCAAATAAATGTTTGGTGCTGACAAAAAAAAAAAAAAACACAGTGAAAGGACAGCATGAAGCTCTGTAATGTGTAATGCCATAAATATAATGCAAGATAACAAAAATCATCATTGAGTGCCATAAATTTAGACAACCATCCTAAGAGAAATGCAGTAAAAGGTCTGATTACACAGTTCTTATGACTATAAAAACAAGATGATCTGAAATAAGTTCATACCAAATATACACTTAGCACATTATATTCTTGCCTCCTGAGACCTGCAAAATCTTTGGTTGAATTCAGTGTTGAGTAAAGCAGGCCTAGATATATATCACTTGGCTCTGAGATGACTAAGCTTAAGACTCAAATCTGGTCAAACATAGATCATTATCAAAGCTTTAGTATACTTATTTTTTTACAGGGCAAAAACACTGCCTTACCTTGTTGCAATTCTCTGAAGATTTCTCTCCGTTTCTTTGTCTTTGACAACATCTGGCTTTACTCTGCGCATCATTTCCCACTCCAGCCTCTTATCACGCTGTGTTATAAATATTGTTATGTGAAAGAATATTAGATATTTTTGAAAGTGCAGCAAACATTGATATGATACTCTGTGAAAGGACAAAGGTAATAAATCATTCTGGCTTAGTTTGTCATAGGGACTTCAAAAAAAAAAACCCACAATTTTAGGGGTTCGGCTCAGGGAGCCTGTGGTTAGCACTCAGTGTGTCATGTGAGAGGCACAAAGTGAGTTTCTGTCAAGCTCTCTGACAGCAGGGGCCTGGAGAACTGCCAGCATATTCAGCCTGGCAGTACAAGGTAGGGTGGGAGAGAGCCACATGCCTGATCATCAGAGGAAAGCAGAAGGAAGACTCCAAACTACCCTCTCTGATAATTATAAGGTTAAATGCTATTTATTTTCAGAAATTGACTTCCTTAGCAGTCATAATTAATAAGAAATTCTATCAGCTTTTAAAAGAACAGCCATCATGTCCAGATACTTATACAATGACTATTTCTCTTTGCACAAAATCATTTAAATCCTTTTTTCCTCTCGTGGTACACCTGACCAATATTCTTGCCATATGTGGCATATCAGTCACAAACTACAACAAACTCATTCTCTGTTATTGTGCAGAAGTAGAAGGGAAGCTGGGAAATAAGAAAATCCCACAGACAACATAATTTAGTTCAAAATTATCTTTGAGTAATACATTGGCCCCAGGAATCTGATTTGACATTAATACATTGCTTGTTCAGGTCTCCCTCTCAGGACAAAATTTAACCAAATATCAAATATAAGGATATGATGAAATAATCACCAAGCAGCTGGCAAAGCATCGAAAACATCAAAACCAGTAACAAAGACCAATGGAAAAAAGTCACCTTTTATCTTTTCCATATCTCCACTCATCTCTCATTTTGTATTAATGACATGTCTAATCACTATAAAACCAAACTCCTGCTCTCACTATAAGGATTAGCCTTATTTTGCTTACATAATTAAAAAGGCAACATGCTCAATGGAGTAACTTCCACTAAGTTTCTGAACATAACTGTGGTTATCCACTGCCACATAAAAAGCAATTTAAAAAGTGGAGTGTTAATTGGACAAACTGCAAGAACAATTTAGTAAAGATAAGAACTAGACAATCTAATCTACAACTAATAGGACACACCTGTTTTCTCTTCTCTAGTCTTTCTTCTTTTAACTTTTCTTTTTCCTTTTCCAGCGCTTTGTTTTTGACCAGAATGGCATGTCTACTTTTAGGAATTTTTTTGTTAAGGATTTTAGCCATGGCATATGCCCAGCCCATATTAGTCTCAACATTGGATTCTGCAGTATTTTCATTTTCATCACAGGGTTCAACATCATCTTCGTTGTCAGCTTCTATTGCTTCATCATCAGAAGAAAAATGATCCTTTTCCAGTTCACAGCTTCCTATAGAACCTAAAAGTAAAAATAAATTAAACTTTAATACCCTATGCAGAGGTTGCCAAGACTACAGCCAGACCCCAGAGACCATTCATGAAGGCCCTCCTATCTCCATTCTTGTAAAGGGGGACTTATCCAAGTCCCACAGCTGCAGTAATGGTGGAGACCCATCTATCCCATTGCCATCAGGCCCTAGACCTGGCCCTCCCATGTCAACAGGGGAAGTCACAGCAGCTTCAAGACCCAGGACCTAGGCCACAGAAACAAATCCATTAGCCTCTACCACATCCCTGTTGTCAAAGTGGTGACAAATGCTGACATGGGGTCACTGCAGGGTGTATTCAAGAACATGAACCATAATTGTGTCACATTAAACTACTTGAAGAGACTACTGAAGAATGCTATAAACAAATAAAAACTTTATTCTGTTAAGAAAATAGTAAAGTATTATCAGAATAACTCTTCTAAGGGATTTGGCCCAGATATATAAAATTCAGGAAAAAAACTAAAAACCAGCCTACTTTGAAAGAATTTGCACATAAGATTATAAAACTAGTCATTTTAACACTTTTGGGAAAAAAATTATCTAGTGATGTGCCCAAGATACCCAAGATTCAATTGTACTGCTGGGTAATTCAATGAAAATACCAAGCTCTGAGTTGAAGATGCAAATTTGTAAGTGTCCTATTGAATTTTAACATGCAGAACCAACAAAAAAAAAAGCATAAACAGGTTACCAAGAAACTAGTTCACCATTTAAAAATTCAAATGGCTGGGGCCAGAGGACTAAGAGAAACAACAGTCCCAGTGGTGCCTTTGCTTGAAAGTCAACTTGCTGAGCAGCTCTTTAAGCTTTGTTTCCTTCCTTAACTTGGAAAGTTAACTGTGCTTTAACAATGAGCGCACCAGCAGCCAGCACAGCTGTGTGGTCTATGAGATCCAGAGCCCTCTGGAGAGCTTCTATTCTTCAGAAATCTGTGTAACTTATTACAAAATACTTAAGGAGAAAATCTTCCAACAGCTTAGTAACTTGGAATTTTTTTAATAAGCAGAAGAGCTAACAAGGAAGGCTGAGAAGAAGTTAACAAACAAAAGGAAAACTCAGTGATACACAAACAGCTGCCACTTAGCAGCAATGTCTGCAGGTAACAAATGTGCCTTTTTTCATTGACTCCAGAATTAGCTGAATCTCAAAGATTATTATAGAAAATGTCATTACCACAGAAAATGCCATTACCTGAAATTTTTCCTATCAAAATACCTCTACTAAGTAACAATATTAGTAATTTAAGTAATCTTTTAAATATTAACATTCTTGTATTAAACTAATAAAGTAACATTAGAGCAGAAGAAAAAGGCCTAGGCACAAGCAGGTTTCCTGCTGCTCCTATAATTCAATTCTAGTCCTCCTATCCAAATCAGAGCAGTCACCTAAATGAAATCCATAGCCCAAAAGCACTGTAGCATTTCAGAGTCTGCTATGGCATTTACCCTTACCAAAGCTAAGCATCAGAACCATAATCACTGCTTCTACCTTTAAGAAGTCTACTAACTGATTCTTGTTGTGACTTCAAAATTATCTATTCTTCAACTCGAAGCCTCAGTTTCTTCTTTAAATAATTTCAAAATAAAATGTGCATATTTTGCTTTTAAATATCCTCTCATCCTTTTTATGTCAGCCTGGTACTATGATCTTGTTGCTTGTTCACTTCCAAAGAAAATGGAAGAAAATGCATGGTCACTTATTACCTTCTGAGTGAGCCCCTCTCATCACGTGACTTTCAACCATGAATCAAGAAGGAACTGCTGAAAAGACCTGACGTTTAGCTAGTGACTATAATACTTGCAATTTGGGTATTTCTTTTGCATAATAGCTTTTTTAAAGTCATAAGAATTCATGAAATGAAATGAATCCATTTCAAATAACAATTTGTAACAAGTTAGAAAACAGTCAATAAAAACATACCTATATAAAGATGGACCTCAAGCATGAGTAAATATAAAGCATCTTCAAAAAATTAACTGAACATTAATAAAAAAATAAAAATATTTCACATTTTTAAAAAGCATGATCATAAAATATAGTGTATCAGTGGTATGAAAAAATATTAAAGGAAATGATAAAGAAAACAAATCATTTATAATTCTATCATCCTAATGGAGATGCATATTTTTTAATACAGAGAAAGAATTCTTAAAAATAAAAACATATTTAATTTGAAGCTTTTTCTATATCCTGTATGCTGGGTCAATTGAAGAAGTGAGAAGATACTCATGACTCTAGGCTTTGACATACAAATATAGGTAATATATAAGAACTTTATCATTAACCATAATATTTTAAAAAATGTTTCCTCAAAAAGCATATCAAGAACCAGTGTTCCCAGGAAAGTACACTGAGAAATGAAGCTGGGAGAATGTAGTTAGCTGAAAAATAAATATACTGTATTAATATTATATATATGTTTTATTCCTGAGCCATTAGCACTACACAAACGCTAATAACAAAATAAACAATTCTTGAGCAAAGTGCTTCCTATAGTAAGCATTTATCTAAATGTAATGTGCCAAGATGGCTTAAAGGTTTGTGTCAATGAAAAATATATGGTGATTAAAAGCAGAAAAATCTTTACCAGCTCCTGGTAAACTATCAAAACTACAACAGTGACATCTAGTGTTTTTGTCCAGATGTAGTCACAAATTTTGTGTTTTTCAAATGCACTGTAACAGTAGCTAAAACGCTTTATGATTGTGTAAGCCACTCCAACTCTCCACTTCAAAACCTTGGCTAGTCTTCCGTGCATTTCTCCTCCACCTTGACTAACACAACATACATATTATGAACACAATAAATCTGTGAAAAGTTTTATAGTACCATTTTATACAACCTGCACTCATCTTACCAATAAAAAAAAAAATCCAGAAGAATTTCCTAAAGTCATAGTTTTTATTTTATTATTTTTTTAAAGAAGTTCTTGAAATATAAAGGACACGGGAAAACAAGAAGTAAAGAGGGTCCAGGGGTGGGGTGGGGCGGGTAGGGGTAAAACTTACCTGTTGGGTACAATGAACACTCTTCTGGTGATGGGCATACCAAAAGTCCTAACTTAAGCATTATACAATGTATCCATGTAATGAAAACATTTGTACCCCCTTAATATTTTGAAATTAAAAAAAAAAAATTAAGAAAAAGAAGCTCTAGCTCAGAAGTTTTTAGTCAGGCATTCACTGCTAATGGAAATGATGTTTTATACAAATAAAAATGCCAACATAATGAGGTCTCCCAGCACACTAAAAAACAGGATTTACAAAAGATTATCAGTATTCAAATCAGAAAATAAAACTGATCCTTAAAAAATGTACTGTATCCTACTAAAATGAAATTTTCCACTGATTTCAACAGCAGAAATAGATACATCCAGGGGTATAAGCTCATAAATGGAAATCACCAGACAAGTAAAAAATTCCTTTGAAATCCTGTGTGTTATCTTCAACATTCATTTTGCATTCTACTTTAAAAATCTAGAAATTAAGAAAAGACTACAGAGGACACTTACTGAAGTAATGATTAAAAGTTCCAATCATGGCAATGTTCTCTATCAGAGCTGCCCAGTAGCCACCAGCCAAAGGATCTATTGAGCACATCAAATGTGGCTAGCATGACTAAGAAACTAAATTTTTGTTTTATTTAATTTTAATTACCTTAAATTTAAATAGCCACATGTGGCTAGTGGCTACCATATTGAACAGGGCAGGGTTAGACCTCTGAGGTAATGAGGTAGACAAAAGGCATTCCTCATCTACTGTCTTCTTCCCAAACCTCCAGCTCCCTTTCAAACTTGCCATCTGTCCCTGATCTCAGATAAGTACGGTTAGCTGTTGGCAGGGAAGTGAGTCATTTTTCCTAGCCTTTCGAATTCAGATGAATTTTTAAGAAGTATCACAATCCCTCAACATTTACTGAGCACCCGTGAATGATGAGCAAGGAAGGAGAAAATGAAAAATCTAAATCTAGGCTTCTTTCCCTGAAGAACTCATGAGTTTAGTAGGGTAGATAAATCCTGTCACCAATTGCAATAAAATTTGTGTAAGTGTTCTTTAAAAAAAGCAATGAAGAAAGAAAGGGTGACTGTTTGGGGGTAACTGGGATGGGTTAGGGAAAATTTTACAAAGATGATAGTCAATTGTTTCTTAATTGGCAAAGCAAGAGTTTAAAAAATAATTGAAGGGAAGAGGCTAAGAAAGTAGGATTCCATGATCCAGGTCAACTGATTAGGGTGCCAAGATCACTGAACCTAAAATCAAGCACATGTGATAATCTGAGTCAGTGCTCTGTATGAAAATAAAAATTACCATTGTAATCATATTATTATTGGCATTCCAGGCAGAAGAAATTAGCATGTCCAAAGGCATGGGACTGTCAAAGAAAATAAGATATTTATAAAATGAAAATTAGTTGAGATTGACTAAAACAGGGAGATTTGGGGATTGGATGGTCAAAATTGGGCATAAAAAAGCAAAGTTGGGAATTTCATAAAAATCCCATTTATGATCCAAGAAATAAGAAGAAACCCCAAAATTAAAAGCAAATATTAAATAGTTTAAAAGTTCACACAGGTGTGTGCTTCCAGTAAGAAAGGGGTCAAACTGCTGGTGTTTTTTCTTCCTCTTAGCACAGTTATCTTAGGTCCTTACTTTCAAAAACATTCTATATTGGATTAAAGTTTTTCTTTTAAAATGTAAATACCACCTGAAAGCATTAAGCCTGTTGGTTAACCTTTAACTTACTTCACACCATTAGAATTTACCCTAAGTCAAACAGAATTCCTCATAAAAATCTGACTGAGATCAGTTAGTAGTGGTTAAGAGCATGTACACAGAATTCTGGTTTCTTGGGTTCAACCTCAACTCCAGACATAAATCTAAATGGTTTTCTGAAGTTGTGTAAGTTCTCTGCCTTAGTTTCTTCATCTATAAAAATCAGGATAAAACTGTACCTACAGGGCTGGGTGCGGTGGCTCATGCCTATAATCCCAGCACTCTGGGAGGCAGAGGCAGGCAGATCCTTTGAGCTCAAGGAGTTCAAGACCAGCCTGAGCAAGAGCAAGACCCAGTCTCTACTAAAAAACAAAACAAAACAAAAACAGAAATAAATTAGCTGGATAATGGAAAACATATAGAAAAAAATCAGCCAGGCATGGTGGTGCATGCCTGTAGTCCCAGCTACTTGGGAGCCTGAGGCAGAAGGATTGCTTGAGCCCAGGACTTTGAGGTTGCTGTGAGCTAGGCTGACACCACAGCACTCTAGCCTGGAAAACAGAGCAAGACTCTGTGTCACAAAAAAAAAAAAAAACAAAAAAAAAAACAGTACGTATACTTCACTGGTTTTTGTGATAACTGAGTTAACAAAGTTTGTAAAAGAGTGCCTAGCCCATTATCATTTGTTGATTGCACACCACACACACACACACACAAACACACACAGATATGCACTCACATACAGATACATGCAATAAGAATTTTTATGTGGCTGTGATAAAGAAGGAACAAGGAAGAAATACCTCTGGTATTTAGAATCATTGGAATATATGTGAAGTGTTGAATGAGAAGCTTTATATTACCAGACAATTATGGCATAGAAGAGCTCAGATTATAGAATTAGATAGACTTGGCATTAGGTACTGATTCCAGTACTTTCTAACAGCATAGTCTTGGGCAAGCTGCCTAATCCTTCTGTGTCTCACTTTCTTTATTAGTAAAATTGGGATTAAAATAGTACCTACCACACTGAGTTGTAACAACCATTAAATGAGATACATGAAAAGTGCTTAGCACAGACCTGGCACAATAGAAGGCACTAAATACAAGATAGTCAGTGATCAGAAGACAAAGATCTTGAGAACCTAAGGGACACAGCAAGGGAGAATTCCAAAAGTTTTTTAAAAAGATGTTGAAAAACAGAGGGGAGGAAATGAATTTCACTTCCACTATAATTTTGACTAAGGTCTTGGTAATAGCCTATAACCCAGGCATCAGCAAAGCATCATCTTGATTCCCTAGCAAGCTTTCACTTTATTTTACAAGTGGTCAATGTCTCTGTCCTACAGCTAGAAAAGTTAAAAACATGCTCAAAGTTACAAAGGCAAAGCTAATGGGGCTGTTGGATTTCCGAGACACTACAAAGCTTTGAAGCAAAGATTCAATTCAAACTAATGTGTACTGAACTAATGTTGCAGCTTTTCATTAAATATTTTTAAAGAGTTTAATAAAGCTTGAATTGAAAAGGAATTTCTTTCTAAGCCGCAGTTAGCCAGAACCATCCACTCTCCATCCCCACTCTGAGTTTATCTAAGTATACATATCCTCTGTTATTTAAAGCTCTATAAAACTACTGCTCCCCATTGGGTTGTAAATTATTTGTTCTGCCCATGTCACATGGTCTTTCCTGACAATTATTACTAAATTTAGAATATTCAAAATTGATGCTTTGAAACTTTTTAAAAAGCACTTACCTTTGGAAAAAAATGAAGTCAGCCCAGATTTCCATAAAAATAACCAAAAATAAAGTGAAAGTGCTACCATGGGAAAACACTGTCAGCTGTGATTACATGTGCCATCTGGGCAAGCCAAAGCAGATAGCGCCTGGAAGCGGTCTGTTTCCTGAGTCTGTCCTATAAACTGCTAAACCACTCAAGTAGGGCTATGACATACTTCATTTCTTAGGCATGTTCCTTTGCTATTTTAAGTAACTTAAATGATGAAGGAAGCTATAAGCTATAGTTTGATAAATAGCACATTTATCTGCTAGGTTATTGCATCTTAAATACGGCTTTGTGGTTTATCAAAAATGAAGGGATATCAAGTCTTATGTTAGAAGTAGATGGCCATTTTTCACTTATGTAACCAAGACAATCTAGACTTTTTAACTGTCCAGAAAACCTGAAATGATCCTCCCTACTATTTTATAGTCATGTGGGCACATTCTCTGTTGGGGGTGGGGGCGTCGTCAATCAGATCATGGCACTGGATAAGGACCATGGCATTTTTCACCTGGGTTGATTTACTGACTACAGACACTTTTTTCCTCCAAGACTACAAGCTTAAGAATCTAGTTAGTTGCTTCTAAATCTCCAACAATGTATCAATTCAGTAAATCTGAGTAGTCCAAGGATAACTTAGAGGTAGAAGCTATCATTTTCCCCTTTATAATACTGGGTATCTTCAACTACCATTTTAATTTTTTCACCTGAGGTGATTTACTGACGAGGGAGGCTGGTTTTATTTTTTATTTTATTTTTTTTTAATAAGACTACAGGCTTACATTACATCAAGTGTACATTTTATCTAAACTGCCAAAACGGTATTCAGTCAATAAATCTAAGCAGCTCACAGATAACTCAGGGAGAGATGTCATCGTTCTCTCAATGTTTGTCATTTATATGTTACTTAAAATACAGACTGCAGCATTTTACCTTTCATATATCCATGATTCATGATCACCTGTGATTTTATTAACTTGACCAAATTTCAAATCCTACTGGAGTGTTACATTTTACAAAAAACTCAGTCTGAGTCATTTTGCTATCATTCCAGTTCAAATTATATACAACTGTTAATTTTACCCCCAGTGATAATCTGGTTTATGAGGAAAAAAAAAATCACGCTGAGAAGTTTCCTATTTATTCAATGAATAAATGGATATTGAGTACTACACAACAAATCAGGCTCTATGCCAAATTCTGAGATATAGCTGTCACCAAAGCTGACAAGGTCTTTGCCCTCACAGCAGAATTTAGGAAACACAGGCAAAGTGTAACAAACAATATTTAAGAGTTTCTGCACTCACAAAGACACAATTTTCTACCTAATACAATGTGTCCAAAAAAATTAAAGCCAGAGATGAAAAACAAAGTGCAAACACCACGTGGGTTATACCTGTGTGTTTTCCATGAAATTTCCTGAGGATGAATAAAGCAACACTCTGCCTTCTTGTTTCAGCCTTCATGCTGTAAACAGATGTCCTTCCCACAGTAGGGCCACGTTTCACATTTCTGTGCTTTTTCTTGATTTCACTGTTTAAAATAACCCCCAAGCATAGAGCTAAAAGTGCTATCTAGTGTCCCTCTGCACAAGAAAGCTATGGTAAGCCCTACAGAGAAAATATGTGTCTGATAAGCTTTGTTCAGACACAAGTTAAATTGCTGGCCATGAGTTTCATGTTAATGAATCAACAATATATACTAAATGTCTTTAAACAGAAACATACAAAAAACAAGGTTATATATTGATAAGTTGACAAAAATGTTCTGATCAGACTTCACAGGAGCCTAACCCTGTATTTCCCCTAAAAGCAATGGTTCGCTATTCACTAATTCAGTGTTTTCCGCACTTCATAGAACATTACCAAAAATAGTGAGAATGGACTCTAAATTCATAAATCGAGAGTAAGCATTTAGAAATTTCATAGCAATTTGATATTACTGTGATGTCCAAGCATGTGGTCATGTTTCTGGTCATTCTTTTTAGCAATTTTTTTTTTGAGACAGTCTCATTCTGTTGCCCTGGCTAGAGCACCGTGGCGTCAGCCTAGCTCACAGCAACCTCAAACTTCTGGGCTCAAGCGATCCTCCTGCCTCAGCCTCCAGAGCAGCTGGGACTACAGGCATGCACCACCATACCTGGCTAATTTTTTCTATATATTGTTTTAGTTGTCCAGCTAATTTCTTTCTATTTTTAGTAGAGAGACCCCATTCTTGCTCTTGCTCAGGCTGGTCTCAAACTCCTGAGCACAAACAATCCGCCCGCCTCGGCCTCCCACAGTGCTAGGATTACAGGCCGGAGTCACTGCACCCAGCCTTTTTTTTTTTTTTTTTTATCATTTTTAAAAATACCTGTTGATGACAAATTGAAAATTAAAAAACAAAACCAAAAGTGGTCCTTCAACACTGGGAGTTTAAGCAGCAATGCCTAGAGGACATATTGCTGGGAATAAGACTGCACTGACAGGGAGAACACTGTGTACTAACATAAACAAAAAAGATGTAGGCAAGGACTAAGGTGGTGGCAATAGAAGAAATGGATTAATTAAACCAGATAGATATGGAAGCAAGGAGAAGAGTAAACATTTATACTTGCATTTCTGGCTTGGGCAAAGGGTAGATGGTGGTGTCATTCTTAGAGACAGAAGCAACTTTGGGAAAGGAAATTATAAATTGTTTTGCAAATACTAGTTTGAGGTGTCTAGAGAACAACTAAGCAGAAAAATCAATAGTTGTCAAAACCATTATCATTGCTTACAGACATTTTATTGTGCAAAAATAAAAATAAATAATTATTATTGATCTTGAATTTGACCACAAATACACGATTAAATGGTTAGATTATGAAGCAAGAAGTGTGGAATAACAGATAACATCCTGATCTATGGATCTAACAGTTTTCTACTAGGAGGCATTATGGTATAATGGAAACAGTATTTCCAAACTTGTTTTCTCATTTGTAAAACAAAAATCCTATCAGCTACCTTACACAGTTATTAAAGTTATTCAAACCTCTTTTCTTGAGCTCCAGCTTACCAATACCACTGTTATCAAAGGTTAGGAAGCTTATTTGGCAACAAAGAAAGGGGACTAGCATCAGAAAAGACATGATAGCTGGACATAGTGGTTCACGCCTGTAATCCTAGCACTCTGGGAGGCCAAGGCCAGCGGATTGTTTGAGCACAGGAGTACAAGACTAGTCTGAGCAAGAGCGCGACCCCATCTCTATTAAAAAAAAAATAGAAAGAAATTAGCTGGATAACTAAAAAATATATATATAAAAGAAAATTAGCTGAGTATGGTGGCACATGCCTGTAGTCCCAGCTACTTGGGAGGCTGAGGCAGAAGGACTGCTTGAGCAAAGGAGTTTGAGGTTGCTGTGAGCTCAGCTGATAACACGGCACTCTAGCCTGGGCAACAGAGTAAGACTCTGTCTCAAAAAAAAAAGAAGAGACATCATCATTATTTAATACTAATATTTATGAGTGGGTACCATGTGCCAAACATTAAATGCTTTATATATATGAACTCATTAAATCTTCACAACAATCCTGAAACAGTATAGTATATCCCAAATTTACATGAAAGTTGGTTGTTTGGAATATTGAATATTTCTTACTGTAAAACATTTCAAGTGGGGTCCTTCTGTATGTCTTCACGGTCTTGTCCTAGTGCAGGCCCTAACATAGAGTTTTGCAATTGCCTCCTAATGTTGTGGCACTATGTGGCAGTCACCATACATCAAGCAATAATATTTATAAAGGTCTATCACTCCCTTGCTTAAAGTCCTCAATAGCTCTCTGCTGCCTACAAACACACAAGGCCCCTTACAACCTGCCTTTAACCTTTGTTCCCAGTTTCGCTTTTAGTCACTTCTCTGAACAGCTAGAGCCATAGCAGATGATGCACTTTGTCTGAAATAGGCCATGAATTTTAAGAGACTGCATGCCACTGTGTATGCTTTTCCCTATGTCTGAGAAAACTGTCCTCTCCACCTCTGGGCCTAGAAAACTATTCATCCATCTAAGACCTAGATAAAATGCTACCGTATTCATTTATCCAATAAGAAAACTTACTTAATACCAAAATGTGCAAAAAAGACCCTATGAAAAGAAACAAGACATAGTTCCAGCATTTGGGGAACATATCTATAAGGAAAGACATATATGAAAACATAATAATATAGTATACTATCTGTAGCATGTACAACAAGAAAAGGAAGCAATGCCTAAGCTGGATTCCACAGGATATGGATTTCTCTGTCTCTATTCTCACATTCCTAAATTAGACCATGATCTTGATAACTATCTTTTAATAATACTCAATATATTGTATCACATTCCCAGGCTTAATATATGCCTTCCCTAAAACTGAAATTCTAAGGCTGGAATTTATTCATCCTTTGGATCCTCAACACCTAGACAATGACTGAAACAAAAGAAAACACAATTGTTCATTGAACTAAACTGGATAATTAGGTTTCCATATCAGCCAAAAGCCTTCTCAACCTATAATAGCAAGAGAACCTTAAAACTTATAATGCATTGAGAAATAAAAATATTTCCAACTTGCAATTATCTAGTACTAGCATAGAGAAATCCAATTTCTGGTTTCGAACTCCTGACCTCCAGCAATCTGCCCACCTTGGCCTCCCAGAGTTCTAGGATTATGGGTGGGCCACCGAGCCAGGCCCGAGAAATCCAATTTCTGGCCATGCCTGTAATCCTAGCATCCTGGGAGGCGAGGGAGACCGGCTTGAGGTAAGGAGTTCAAAACCAGCCTGAGCAAGAGCAAGAGCCTGTCTCTATGAAAACTAGAAAAAATTAGCTGGGCAACTAAAAATGTGAAAAATTTGCCGGGCGCGGTGGTGTGCACCCTGTAGTAGTCCCAACTACCTGGGAGGCTGAGGCAGGAGGATCACTTGGGCCCAGGACTTTGAGGTTGCTGTGAGCTAGGCTGACACCACTGCACTCTAAAGTGACAACAGAGCAAGACTCTGTCCCCCGAAAAAAAAAAAGAAACCAAATTTCCACCCAAATTTGTAATCAGTACTGACATTTTGCTCATGTAGAAAAATGTAGTAATTTTTCTTTTTTGGACAACACTGCGTTGAATTAGTCTATTGAGCTTTTAAGAAATTATCAGAACCAGAAGTTCTAATTCCTAATCATCAAATAGTTTGTTTTCCTTAACTCCTTTGTCAGGGGATGAGGACTGTAATAACCTAGGGACTACAGTAACATATGACACTTTCTCAGTTCTGGAAGTCTAGGTTGATTCACTTGTTTACTGTGAAAGACCCACTATGCAACAGGCACTGGGAATACAGCAGTCTTTACTTTTATGGAATTTATATTACAGTTGGTAGAGACACACAGCAAATACATGTCAGATGGTCTGAGAAGTGCTAAGAAAAAATAAAGCAGGGTAATAAGTCAAAAAGCAACAACAGGAAAGCAAGGAGAAGGCTAGTGGTGGTACATTAGGTAGGGTGGCCAGGGACCAGTCTCTTTGATAAGGCACTGGATCAGAGGCTGAAGGAAGTGAGGGAGAAAGAGACATGCAAATATCTGAAGAGTATGCTAGGCTGTGAAGCCAACAAGTGCAGAAACCCTGGTGTGGGAGTATGTTTGACATGTTAAACCCCAAGGATATCGATATGGCTAGCGAACAGTTGGTAGTTAGTGAGGGGCAGACTGACAGATGATGGGAGACAACCTGAGCCAGATCATGCACGCCCAAGGATTCCTGATGTTATACTAAGCTGGGAAACCACTGGATCATCTCAAGCAGATAACTGACATGATTAAACATACATTATAAAAGAATAGCTGTTTTGTGGTTACTGGCTAGTACAAAGGAGCAATATCTAGGCAATAAGAAATCAGGGATTGGCCGGGCGCGGTGGCTCACGCCTGTAATCCTAGCACTCTGGGAGGCCGAGGCGGGCGGATTGCTCGAGGTCAGGAGTTTGAAACCAGCCTGAGCAAGAGTGAGACCCCGTCTCTACTATAAATAGAAATAAATTAATTGGCCAACTAATACATATATAGAAAAAATTAGCCGGGCATGGTGGCGCATGCCTGTAGTCCCAGCTACTCGGGAGGCTGAGGCAGCAGGATCGCTTGAGCACAGGAGCTAGGCTGACGCCACGGCACTCACTCTAGCCTGGGCAACAAAGTGAGACCCTGTCTCAAAAAAAGAAAAAAAAGAAATCAGGGATTGTCTGCAATTTCTTGTAACCTAAGAAGTTTGTGCCAGGAATGATGGTAAAAAGGAATAGCATGGACACATAATAGTTGAAGGCCTCAAAATATATCCTTCATTCTTTCATTATCAAGCGTCTTTAAGACAGTTATCATATGCTTTTATTTATTCCACCTGAACCACCTAACTGTTCTTACATTCACTACTATTCAGTCTCTAAGACAACGCACGCACCTACCGCACAAAAGTCATGTACACCATCATTCTTCCTCTTAACTATTTTAACCTTTTGCTCCTCGCTCCCTAGGAGATCCATCCCACTCCTGGAATTTCAAATACCCCCTTCCCTTCATACTTTGCTATGGTAAGTTTCTCGGTAGCAGCGGCTATTTCCCCTGTTCTAATTAATAAAGGCGACCCTGAAAATACGTCGTGACAAGATAAAACCCAGGAGGTTAGAAGCAAATGCAGTCGCAACCCCTGCTTCCCGCGAACTCAGCCCGGCCTTTCCTCCCGGACGCCAAAGGCTTGGCCCTAGCACATTACCTTCGCTGTCGGAAGCGCTTTTGACTTCATACTCCAGCTCCGATGCTACGGCGCTGGCTTCCATTTTCATCTTCTTCTTTGGGGACTTTTTCAGCTTTTCCCCTCCACTCACATGTGAGTCCTGGACGGCCGCAGCCATCTTTCCGCGAAGGAAGCGTCCACTGACAATTGCGCCGGGTAGCAACGAGAAAAACTTCAGCATCTAGTTCCGGTGGCACACAGTTCCGGGGCGGGATCGCCTAGCCCGCAGTTCCGGGGGTGGCGCCTCAGAGTGTGGATTGGAGGGAGGTCTGAATCTCTTGATGTCTTTAAGTGAAGCCGGTTCCAGGGCAAAACTCAGTCACTGATTGGTCTCTGTCGGCTCCTGCGCCAGCTTGTCGTTGCCTTGATCCGCTGCCCCAGTCTGGCCCCAGCAGCGCTCGGTGCACCTTCATTTCTTCCCCTCGGCCGCCTCCCTGGTCCGCTGCCTTATTTGACGTTGGTTTGGGATGCTCCAGAAGTGTCCCTTAGTGCCGACTGAATGCAGCAGCGTCTAGGAAGCAAGGAAAATGCGTTCGGAATCGATAATTAGAATATGATATCATCCCCTCCACCCCACCACCACCAAAGATAACACAACACTCGAGACCTTGCTTTAAATTGTATCAGATAATCTCCTTCTGATAATCCTTCCTTACAGTGGCTTCCAATTACAAACCGAATAGAATCTCACTTTCTTTTCCTGGGTCCCACCCTTCTCCCTTGGACCTGGCTCGGGCCTGGCGGGCTTGCGGTGCAGAGGGAGCGAATCCCTCGACATTCCCTCCTGCCTGCCTCTGCCGGCCAGCTTCTCTCTGGGGTCGGCTCTGCGGCCAGGTTCTCTCTGGGGTCCGCTCTGCGGCCAGTTTCTCTCTGGGGTCACCTCTGCGGCCAGCTTCTCTCTGGGGTCACCTCTGCGGCCAGCTTCTCTGAGGTCAGCTCTGTCACACGCTCTCTCAGCCCCTTGTTCCATCGAAGCAGCTACCACCATCTGACCCCATGTATTCCCCTAAAATGTTGGCTCCATGAAGGGAGGGACCATACATATCTCATTCTCTATTGTCCCCCCAAGACAAGCAACAGGACAGCCTGTAATAGAAGCTCAAAGATATTCCTGGAAGGAATGGATGAATGAATGACAGAATACAACTATTGACAAGGTTAGTGCCTCAAACAGATAACACCAAACCTTTACAGGCCAGGCTTGTTCTAAAGGCTTTCCCTAAATATAGCGTTTAGAGACATTCTTGGGCCGGGCGGGGTGGCTCACGCCTGTAATCCTAGCACTCTGGGAGGCTGAGGCGGGAGGCTCCCTTGATCTTAGGAGTTTGAGACCAGCCTGAGCAAGGTCAAGACCCCGTCTTTACTAAAAAAATTTAAAGAATTAGCTGAGATAGTGACACATGTCTGTAGTCCCAGCTACACGAAATGCCAAGGCAGGAGGATCGCTTGAGCCCAGGAGTTTGAGGTTGCTATGAGCTAGGCTGATGCCACAGCACTCTAGCCTGGGCAACAGAGCAAGATCCTGTCTCAAAAAGAAACCAAAACAAAAAACAAACAAACAAAAAAAACAAACAACAACAACAACAAAAAGAATTTAGATCAGGCGCAGTGGCTCACTTCTGTAATCCTAGCACTCTGGGAGGCGGAGGCGGGAGGATCACTTGAACTCAGGAGTTTGAAGTTGCTGTGAGCTAGGCTGATGCCATGGGACTCTAGCCAGGGCAACAGTGACTCTGTCTCAAAAATATTAATAATAATAATTTAGGTGAGTACTGACCAGTACATGCATGTGATGAAACTACTCAAGACCAGGGAAAGGACCACCAGGAAGGATTAGAGACAAAGTTATCTATGCACACACAGGGCTAGTAATAGTGCCTATTCTCATCAGACAGACTGAAGAAATCTCATGATTCACAGAGCATTGATTAGAGTACTTGTCAAAAACTGTGAGGGTATGAGATTTTACCATACTTTCAAGCTGACAAGGAGCCTGCCAAAATTCCATGCATGTGCACAGAAGACATAAGACTTACAAGTAAGAGTGGAAGGGCAGTTTATTTATTATTCTGAACAACAGCAATAGCAAGCAAATTAGCAATTCCCACAGGGTGACACAAAGAAGGTTGGTTAATACCTGCACGTGCAATAGATTGCCTTACAGGAAAGGAACCTTAAGCTATTTATAATAGCGTAAAAAATATGAAATAGGAATAAAACATGTGGCATACCTGAAGACTACAAAGCATTGCTTAGCAAAGTTAAAGAAGATCCAAACAAATGGAGATATACCATGTTCATGGGCCAGAAGACTCAATATTATGAAAATATTTATTCTTCCCAAATCGATCTATACATGCAATGCAATCTCAATCAAATTCAGCAAGCTTTTCTGTAGAAACTGACAAGTTGATCCTAAAATTTTTATGGAAACTCAAAAGACCTAGGATAGCAAAGAAATAACTTTGACAAACAAAAGTTGAAGGACTAATACTACATAATTTCAAGACTTATTATAAGCCTTTTTTTGTTTGTTTGTTTCAGACACAGTCTCACTCTGTTGCCTGGGCTAGAGTGCCGTGACATCAGCTTAGCTCACAGCAACCTCAAACTCCTGGGCTCAAGCAATCCTTCTGCCTCAGCCTCCCAAGTAGCTGGGACTACAGGCATGCATGCGCCAGCACGCCTGGCTAATTTTTTCTATATATATCAGTCGGCCAATGTATTTCTTTCTATTTATGGTAGAAACGGGGTCTTGGTCTTGCTCAGGCTGGTTTCGAACTCCTGACCTAAAGTAATCCACCCATCTCGGCCTCCTGGAGTGCTAGGATTACAAACATGAGCCACGGCACCCGCCCTATTTTAAGGCTTGAAACACAGTAATCAACACAGTGTAGTCTTACGTTAAGGTAGACAGAGCAATTGAACAGAAGAGGCAAGAAATGGACACAAATGTATGATAAATTGATCATTGAAAAAGGTACAATCTTGATCTACAAAACAGCATGAGTGAATTGGAAAATAATTATGCCAGACACAAAAAGAATGCATATCATATGGTTCCAGTTACATTAAAGTCTTAGAAATGTAAGTTATCTTATAGTGATCAATGGGTACCATGGAGGTCAGGGGCTTGGAAAGGCACAAAGAGGCAGGGTTGTCAAGAGCCACAAGGAAGCTTTTTGAAGTAATGGGTGTTTATTATCTAGATTGTGACAATGGTTTCACAGTGTATACATATGTCAAAACTTATCAGTTAGTACACTTTAACATGTGTGGTTTACTATAAGCCAATTGTGCCTTAATGTAGCTGATAAAAAAAATTATACGAATGACCAAAGAAATATATAAAATAACAAATACAAAAACTGTATGGTTTTGCTGACAATTCAGGTCATGTCCATTTGCTTTTGTTTGTGTATTAGTCTCCTATGAATGCTGTAACAATTTAACACAAACTTGGCAACACAGATCTATTTCCTCACAGTTATGGAGGTCAGATGTCCAAAATCCGTTTCATTCTGTGAGGTCGAGGTATCAGCAGGGCTGGTTCATTCTGGCTGCTATAGGGAAGAATCCATTTCCTTGCCTTTTCTAGCTTCCAGAGATTATCTACATTCTTTGGCTCATAATCTCTTTCTCACATCACTCCTCTTGCTCCATTGTCACATGCCCTGTTCCTCTTCTACAGTCAAATGTCCCTCTGCTTCCCTCTGTCAAGGCCCCTTGTGATTGAATTTAGGGCCCACCTGGACAATCCAGGATACTCTCTTCATCATAAAATCCTTAACATCTGGAAAGTGCCTTTTGCTATACAGACGCTGTTCAATTTACAATGGAGTTACACAGGCCAAAAATGCATCTAATACACTTGAACATCGTAGCTTAGCCTAGCCTACCTTAGATGTGCTCAGACACTTACAGTAGCCCACAGTTAGGCAAAATCATCTAACACAAAGCCTATATGATAAGAAAGTGTCGAATACTTTATGTAATTTGTTGAATACTGTACTGAAAGTGAGAAACAGAATGCACGGTGTCTTAGTTCATTTTCTTTTGCTTATAACAAATTTACCTGAAACTGGGTAATTTACAAAAAAAAAGGAATTAATTTCTTATAGTTACAGAGGCTGAGAAGTCCAAGGTCAAGGGGCAGTATCTGGTGATGGCCTTCATGCTGGTGGGGACCCTCTACAGAGTCCCAAGACAGCACAGGGCATCCCAGGGTGAGGGGGCTAGCTCAGGTCTCTCTTCCTCTTCTTATAAAGCTACCAATCTCACTCCCATGATAACCCACTAATCCATTATCCTATTAATACATGAATCCATAAATAATTAATTCATTCATGAGACCATAACCCTCATGACCCAAATCGCCTCTCTCAATACTGCCACATTGGAGATTAAGTTTCAACATGAGTTTCCAGACAAACATTCAAACCATAGTCTACGGGTACTCAGAGTACAGTTTCTACTGTATGTTTATTGCTTTCACACCATCATAAAATCATAAGTTGAACTGTTGTAAACCCAGGACTGTGTGTATAAGGTAAAATTCACCAGCTCTGGGGATGAAGACATGGATTCCTTTGGGGACATTATTCAGTCTACTACAGTTTGTTTTAATTCACTCAATTTTAGGGACACAGTATTTAAAAAGCTTCTTTGATACATCTTTAAAAAGGGGATAGTTTTCTTCTTTATCTTTACTCTCCTCTGGCATGGAACTCCTGCATGTAATATAATTAAGACCCAGGCAGTGGCCTTATTATTCCTAACCACACTGAGCCCTTTGTACTATGTTTGATTGTCTCATTGGAAATATCCCTGTAAACAAGAAAGGGACAGATTACATCATCTGGTTGGTGTTAAACAACGGAGCAGGTGAATACTGGCAAGACTAATAGGCTTTATTTTATTTGAACAAATTACTCTTGGACTCCTGGTCTCAGAGCCTGCATTAGTGAGACAGGTACTAGCATGCAACAAGGAGACATATTCCACCTTGCGTAAAACCTTTCCATTAAAAATTCACCTCGCTATGGGACTTAACTGTCTCTTAAGCAGTATTCATCACCGATGACAAGATTTGCCCAGCATTTCTGAATGATCGAGCCAACAAAAGAGAAAAGCGGACTACCTTGATCCTTCTAGACTTTCAGACTTTAATTTCTGCTGGTAGATAGTACATCCCAAGTTATAGATGAGGAACTACTGCTTCCTTTCACTGTGACAGTTAAACCCAACTTGTGTGTCCCTAATACCAGAGACACAACTGAAAGAGAGTGGCCGCATCATCCAACTTTGGTGATTATTGGTCCAGTGGTGAGGTCTCAGGGTCCAGCCTTTCTAGACAAGCCATTCATTTATTCATTCAACAAATATGTAATGAGCCCTTTTTATGTGCCAGGTTCTGTTTTAGGCACTGGGGATTTCAAGCAAGACAGACAAGATCTTTGTTTTTATAATGTTTACATCTTGTGTGATTGGGCCAACAATAAATAAGTAAATTTTTAAAATAGAATAAATAGCTGCAGATAACAGTAAGTGTCAAGAAGATAGCCCAGAGTTTGTCTGTCTTTCTTTCCTTTTCTTTTTTTAGAGACAAGGTCTTGCTCTGTTGCTCAGGCTAGATTGCAATGACCAGATCATAACACACTATAACCTCAAACTCCTGGCTTGATTGATCCTCCCACCTCAGCTTCCTGAGTAGCTAGGAATTTAGGCATGAGCCACCAAACCCAGCCCAGAGTCTTTCTTTAGTAGATAGGGGGTCACAGAGTAACTATGAAATCTGTGGCAGCCTAAGGGATAGGCAATCTCACCTGGGAAAGATGGTCTGATTACCTGAGGGTGGCCCTTTTCCAAACATTCCTCCCTGCACTCCAGCTTCGGACACCCCCTCCCTGTTCCCAGTCCACAGGAAATTTCTCTTCTCTCCGTTGTTACTCTTAAAGGCATTCCTCTCTCTTCCAACACCCCTGGGACATATAATCTCTTAGAGAGAGATCATGATTTCATTAAAGCCTTAAAGAGCAACATATTTCAAATAGCTTGTTCAGCAAGCACCCTGCATAAGTCCCAAAGCCAGAGGAATACAAAGGCCTAGCTATCTGCTTGAAACTAGAAAGTAGAAAGGAGGGAGGGGTTTAGAGAGCAATACACAAATTTATATCTCAAAATTACCATCTAGACTCACATTGCAAGAAATATTTTGTTCAAGCAAGTGTTAATTGAGAACCATAGTTTTTGGGGTTTTTTTTTGTTTGTTTCTTTTTTTGAGACAGAGTCTTGCTCTGTTGCCCGGGCTACAGTGCCATGGCATCAGCCTAGCTCACAGCAACCTCAAACTCCTGGGCTCAAGCGATCTTCCTGCCTCAGCCTCCCCAGTAGCTGGGACTACAGGCATGAGCCACCATGCCTGGAAAAAAATTTTTTTTTCCTGTATTTAATAGCCCAGCTAATTTTTGTTTTTTTACTATTTTTAGTAGAGATGAGGTCTTGCTCAGGCTGGTCTTGAACTCCTGACCTCAAGGGATCCTCCCGCCTTGGCCTCCCAGAGTGCTAAAATTATAGACATGAGCCACCACACCGGCAGAGAACCATTAATTATTATAAGGAATCTCCATAGCATTACTGGGATCTGAAATTATCTTAAGTATTTGTTAATGTTATTCAGTCAAAAAATATATGTCAGGTACCTTTTATATGCCAGACACTCTTCTAGGTACTTAAGATACAGTTGAGAACAAGACAAACTAAGATACTCTTTCCTTGGAGATTATATTCTTATGGGAGGAGGTAAGCAATAATCCAATAAACCAATCAAGAAATAAACAAGAAAAATGCCTGATAATGATCCTCTGTAGAAAATTCTGATAGGATGACAAGACCAACAGTGACCCATAGGTAATTTTTTTTTTTTTCTTTTTAGTCAAAGTCCTTGAACTTGTAGATAGGTAATTTTGAATGGGTGGATAAGGATGGCCTCTCAAAGGAAGGGAGGTAATCAGAGTAGATGGAGACATGAATGTTACAATCCATTCAGCCCTAAACACAGCAGGGCAGGGAGGAGCTGGTGCAAAGGCCTTAACATTAAGACATGTTTGAGGCAAGGCGTGGTGGCTCACACCTGTAATCCTAGCACTCTGGGAGGCCGAGGCGGGCGGATTGCTCGAGGTCAGGAGTTTGAAACCAGCCTGAGCAAGACAAGACCCCGACTCTACTAGAAATAGAAACAAATTAATTGGCCAACTAAAAATATTTAGAAAAAATTAGCCGGGCATGGTGGCTCATGCCTGTAGTCCCAGCTACTTGGGAAGCTGACGCAGAAGGATTGCTTGAGCCCAGGAGTTTGAGGTTGCTGTGAGCCAGGCTGATGCCACGGCACTCTGGTGTGGGCAACAGAGTGAGACTCTGTCTCAAAATAAAAAGACATGTTTGAGAAACCAAGCAATAACCAGTTTGGCTGGGGCACAGCAGTGAGGAGGAGAATGCAGATAAAAAAAGGAAAAGAAGGCAGGAATCAGATCATATGATGTATAGATAAGCTAGGACATGTTTGGACTTTATTCCAATTGGCTTGGGATGGAAAGCCACTGGGAAGAGCATGAAACGGGGTGTCCTTGGTCAGTCTTCCTCCTGTGTGTCTTCACGAGGATAGAACCTTTGCCTGTCTGATTCACTGTGTATGCCCAGTGCCTAGAACAGGTCCTGGTGTTCAGTGCGTGAGGACTTCATAAATACATATTGAATGAGTGTGTCAACTCTCACTAACCTGCAATGAGATAGCAGTTCCTCATGACAGAATTAATGCACGATTCCGCAGGCTTAGGCTTTTCTTTCCTTTAAAAATATTGCACTTTGGTTGCTTTTAGGTGAAATTGGAAAGGGAGTAGATGTAATTGAAACATCCGTAATTGGCTCCTCAACTTTTATGCACGTGAATGTTGCTAAAGATTTTTTACAGATTTAGAAATAGCTTATCTACACTTTTAGATAGGCTTAACATTTCTCTTCACATATTTCTCACTTTATTAAATAGATTGGAATTTTCTTTTCTTTTTGTGCAACAGTAAATGCATACATATTCTCTTTTATCTAGCAAATAAACACACCATGTTCTTTATGCTCTTTGAAGTTTCTTTTGTTAAAATGAGAGCGATTTGTTACTAGATCATTCTGAGAGGAAGGCATAATGCAGAAGAGAGAGATCTCTTTCTGGTTCCCACAGTTGCCACCAGAACCCAGGTACCAATCCAGTGACCCCTTGTTTTGGAGGGATTTATTTTTTTACAATAGCCTCATACACCTGCTGTGTCCCATATTTACATAAATCTGATTTCTAAAAATCAAAAGAATAAAAATAAACTTAGTTTTAAAATGCTTTTGTATCTCTTTTTCACTGTTTTTTTTTTTTTTACAATCTTATGAGTAAAGATGAAAACTCTATACTAAAAGTCACATAGCTCATTTGTATCAGAACCAAAAGATTGGGATTTCTTAATTTGGAACTTTGCATAGTTTTTTTATTCAAGTTCTCTGGGGAGAGGCACTATTTTGTAGCCACTTTCCATTGTCTGGAGCGTTGCCTTGCAAATAGAGTTCAACAAGTATGTGTGGTCTAAGCAACGTCTACACTAAGGGTAGACGTTGCTGCCTTTGCTCCTTTTGTGTTATATAGAACCTTAGGACTCGCCTCAGAGGAATAAGCCTAGACAAGTGCTCTCCATTTTTTCCTTCTGTTGTGTTTATGAAAGCATTATTTACATGTACTCAAATTTACGAATTTTATTTTCTTTATTTATGTATTTATTTTTTGAGACAGAGTCTCCCTCTGTTGCCCAGGCTAGAGTGCCATGGCATCAGCCTAGCTCACAGCAACCTCAAACTCCTGGGCTCAAACGATCCTGCTGCCTCAGCCTCCTGAGTAGATGGGACTACAGGTATGTGCCACCATGCCCAGTTAATTTTTTCTTTTTTTGGTAGAGACGGGGTCTCGCTCTTGCTCATGCTGGTCTCGAGCTCCTGAGCTCAAATGATCCACCCGCCTTGGCCTCCCAGAGTGCTAGGATTACAGGCGTGAGCCACCACGCTCGGCCAAATTTATGAATTTTCAATGTACAGTTTGATGAATGTTTGTAGCTATACAGAATTGTGTAACCACTACCATAATCAAAATATAGAGTCATTCCCTCACTCTAAAGATCCTTTCTCCAGCCCCTGACAAAATATGAGTTCAGCATGAAGCACAATGCACCACTCCACCCTCAGGCTTTTCTAAGAAAATAGGGTTCCTGTTTTCAAAATCTCTGATTCCCATATGGATAATAACAAGACGTTTGAAGTTTTTGTTTTATTTTTTTCTCACCCCGTCCCCCCTTTTTAAAATTTTATTTTTAAATTTGACTCGGAGCCACGCTCAAGTCTTGAGCAAGTGGACTCCCCCCACCCCCTTTTTTTAAGGCAAGCATGAAAATGAGGTTTATTGAGTAGAGAAAGATAGGATTATAGGGCAAGAGAAAAATATAGGTTTACAGAGCGTGAAACATACGCCACAGATGACAACCGGGACCCATTGTCGCAGCAAAGGGAGAGCAAAACGAAGGGCACAAAAAGGGCTTGAAGTTTTGACAATGGAGAAATTTGTTTAGCCTCCCAGTCTTGATCTGAACACTTGGTGCCTAGCAGTGAGAAAAAAAAATATTTCTATTTTCAGAAAGATCCTGGGCCTGAATAGAAAGAGATCAGAACATGCCGTGAGTCTGGTGAGGGAGCTCCCAAGAGAGAAAGGAGAAAGAGATTCAGAAATTATTAATGATCACCAAAAAAATAACTGTTCATTCTTAACAAGGGAATTTATTATTCTGTTGCCTCTTATGACCATAATGAAGTCATAGAGAAATGAAAGATGTAATCTTCTAGATTTTATTTCTTTTAGACTTTTAGAATTTTAATGTCTTTTAAACTTTTTTAGAGTTTTAATGTCTTTTAGACTTTTAGAATTTTAATGTCTGAGAAAGCCTTAGATATATGAGAGACTCAGGTGAGTTGAGACAGACGTGCCCAAGGCCAGGTAAGGAGGAAATGTCTACTGCTCATACGCCCAATTCACTGTGCTTTTTCCTCTGCTCCATGTGGCCTCTCCATGGCTAACAAAGTTTGCCTCTTCAGCCTGCCTTCTACCCTCTATAGAAATATTTGTTTTCCAGTTTCTTGGACTACACTACCTTTAGGGGCAGTTGTAGTATTGATAGAGAGAACTTTCCTTAAGAAAAATGGGGTTAGTCGTGTGCTTCATCAAGTCTCAATTACAGGCATTATCACAGCCAATGGAAAATGGTTGTTATTACAACAAACACTTTCAAAGGAAATTATAGCACATTGCTTGTCCAATTTTCTTTTAAGCTTTGTTCATTTTGTCGTTTAAAATTGACCTATTCATATGGAAATAGAAAACATGACATCTAATCTTCTTAAGAAGGAAACTGGACAATGCTGGGTGTTGGTTTCATCAAACTCATTGCACTAGGGCCTTGTCTATACAGGATAAAAGAGAAATGGAAGGAAAATGTTGGGATTTGCAATCGAATTTAGTAGCTAGCTTCCCCTCAAAGAAGAAAGTGTCCCCAGGAAGCAAGTGGTTCTCAGGGACTTGAGGCCATATTTGGATGTCCTGACCCAGGTGTGTACCTGAAGCTCTAGGTTGTAATGGGAACCACTGATTTTGTTACTGTAGGTCTATACGCACAGGTATTTTTGAGAGACTCTTTTTACATTGTTCTTGGAGCATTGTTGGCTTTAAGGACACCTCCGTGTCCTTGCTGAAGGAAAGATTTTTTTTGTCTCAGTGCCAATATTACTTACTGAGTTTGCCATCGAATATGGTTCACCATTGTAAAATTAGATACTTAGAATGTCTCTGAATCAGAAGCAGCTCCCAAATGGCTACCTGGCCAATAAGCTTCCTTTAAATGAGGATTATTAATAGAACTTCTGGGACTGGAATTTCACATTTAGAAAATCCATCAGTAATATTCTTGCTGCTTTTTGAATATCCATTTATGATCTGTGTCTCACTCACAGGAAAACCAACAAAAATGAAATTATCTATTTTTTTATGTTGTAGAACGATTCAGTAATGGCCCAATTATGTTCTCTGGTAAAGGGTCTCTCTAATTGGAGGGTAGAAGTTGCAGGGAAGCTGTGACCTTTTGTTCCTTCTTTTACTAATGGAAAAGGCCTTGTGCCGTGTGAGGGTGGGCGTAATGAGATTGTGCTGAAACCCACTAAATAGGGCAATAAATATATTCTGACTATTGTTGATTTTTCTCTGAGATAACCAGAAGACCATTTGTTGACTTCAGCAGATGCTCAGACCATAGAAGACTTAATGATATTTTTTCCTTTAAACTTGGGATTCCTCCCTGAGTTTTCTTTGTCAAATGAAGATCAATGAAATGATAGGAACTGCTTTGACAAGCTCCTAGTAGTCCTGCTCCCAGGAAAAAAAAAGAAAACAGGTAGACAATCAAAAGGGGCACGTTTAGCCTCCATTTCACTTCAAGAGAAAATGCAAACAATGTCCTTCAGATCACAGACAGTCCAGGGTCAATCTTAATAAAAAGTGCGGAGTTGGAAATTACCCTCTGTAAGTAATAAGCAAGGAAAGTTCCTGATTCTGAAAAGTAGATGTAATCTGTTAAAGTGAGCAGTTGTAAGACAAGGAGCCCAGCTGAGAGCCTTAAGAAGAACCAGCAGAGCAGGTCAGTGAAATGTTGTGAAAGAGTGAAAATGTTCATGAAGGTTAGTAATGCTACTTGCATTCTACTACCCAACACCTATCAAATCTATCAGCTTCTCTCCATCCTGTTGCCACTACCCCAGTTCAAATCTCATCATCCCTCCAGCAGACTTCTGCAATAAACTCCCAGCCATCTCTCTGCATGCACTCTGGGATATAGAGACTTTCTTTTTAATGCAAGTCAGATCATAGTAATCTCTTATACTTTCCTCTCCAAACACTCACCTGGCCTGCATGACCAGGCAACCGCTGGGTGGCTCTGTGATTCTCAGTTCTAGAGAGTTTTCCTCCAGGCAGCCGGTGTCTAGAGATGTTGCTCATTGTCACACTGGGGTGTGTTATTGGAACCCAGTAGGTATGCTGCTAAACGTCCCATAAGGCACAGGATGGACTCCCCACAAAAAAAGAGTTACCTGGCCCTAAACATCAATAGTGCTGAAGTTGAGAAACGCTAGCCCTAGAGCCTGCCTATCCTAACCTCATCTTGGACCACTATACCCCTGCCTTGTGCTTCAGGCATGCTGGACTTCTTTCAGTTTCACAAATTTGCTGTCTTCTCTTCCATTTTTCATGTGATCTTCTCTGAAAGATATGCTGTCTCCCTTACAACTCTTCCTACTCATCATCTGAATGTCGGGTTAAAAGTTTCTTCCTCAGGGAAACCATGCCTAACATCCACCCAGCTTCTTATATACTTACAAACATTGTTGTGATTGTCTCAAATCCTAGGTAGGACAGAGACTATAAATATAAGAACTTCAGTACTGGCAGCTAGCCAATGGGATAGAGCTGTGGTGGACACAAGTTCTGGAGGTGTCCAAGTGGATGTGTCTAATTGCTTAAGTTTTATTTTTATTTATTTATTGAGGCAGAGTCTTGCTCTGTCGCCCAGGCTAGAGTGCCGTGGCATCAGCCTAGCTCACAGCAACCTCAAATTCCTGGGCTCAGGCGATCCTCCTGCCTCAGCCTCCTGAGTGGCTGGGACTACAGGTGCACACCATGATACCTGGCTAATTTTTCTATTTTCAGTAGAGATGGGGTCTCGCTATTGCTCAGGCTGGTCTCGAACTCCTGACCTCAAGCCATCCTCCTGACTCTGCCTCCCAGAGTGCTAGGATTACAGGTATGAGCTACAGTGTCTGGCCATCCACCTTTCTTGATGTCAGCCAGGATTCACAACCCTAGATATTGTGCAACTTGAGCATCCATTCAAGCTGTGTCTCCCTCAGTGGACACCATCTCCCTCAGAGCCAGCCTGAATCAATTTGGGTTTGTGACTTGACTGTTGGCCTTTTCCTGCTGCTCAGGAGATGGGAGTGGGAGGGGTGTGGGGTGTGGGCAGAGGTGCTGTGCTAGTCTAATCATTCCCAGCTCCCTCCCAGATATTATTAATTGCACCTGTGCTTTTGTCTGCTATCAGCAGTGAGGCCTCAGCATGCCTCTGAGCAATGGCTATGCCATTTATTAAAAAGTCGCCATCACTGTGCATTCCCCATTTCCAATCTGTTATTCCTTATTCTCTATCATGCTCTTATTCAGACAAAAGAAAGGACAAAAATAACTACTTGCAACTAAACACTGATACCATCATGCTTGATACTGTTATTGCAATTCCTTGTGTAAAGCATTGTTTTCTCTCAGTAATGCTTTTCAAGACCATGAGATTCTGAAAGAAGGAAGAAAAGTTTTGCTACTGATTGCTACATAACTTTGAAGCTTTCACTATTCTTTAGAATACAGAAGTGACAGTCTCTAATATCAATGCCTAGTTCCAAGGGGAACAAAATACTGGGATTGCAGTGTTTTTATATTTTTTATAGTAATTGAGGGAGAAGGATCCCACTGTGTTAGAAGCTGTGAATATGAGTATATATATCAATCCTATGAATCCTATGCTCTTTGAAATTAATTTAATTTAGTAACACCAAAATTTACAGTTTACCATGTAATCCTTATTTAATTATTTTATAAAGTCCACATTTTGAAGAAAAAAAAATCTTTTTCTGCTGACATGGGAAAAACAGAAACAAAAATAGAAGAAAATTATTCCCCCCCCCAACTATACCTGAATAGCTAAAGGCAGATAAAAATGCTGTCTGCTTTGTTAGCATCTTCTATTACAACTGCAGTAAAAATATTTTTAAAGAGAGTAATTAATAAGAAATATTTTTTACACAAAATGGATTTCTGAGCTTTAAAAAAGCATTTCTCCTTCTGTCTTTGTTGAAATAAGGATCAGAAGGAGGAAAAACCCAGGAAAGCCACATTCAAATTGAAATGGAAAACACCAGATCCCGTGAAACTATTTCCATTTTGCCAGCCTCCTTATTTGTATTGTGTTACACTTCCTGCATGGTGATCCTGTTCCTGTCTTTGACATACAAATCTATTTCCACTAGCGAGTTCAAATACTAATGCCATTAAGTTGAAAGGAGTGGTCATCTTCAAATTAAAGACTTGGCAACTCGCTACCCTTTCAGATCCTTCCAGACCACAAAGAAAAGCACGGCCTCGTCTGAAATCTGAAAAAAAAGTTCTGTGTCCCCCCTGTGGTCAATGCTGTGGCAGTCTGATTTAGAAAGAGGTTCTTTTCTCTCTCTCTAGGGGAATACCATCTGAGGGCCTCACTTTCCACATTCTTTATTTGCATGCGCTAGCCTTTTTATTGCAAATAGGGCTCTAAATCTTACTTTAGAAATGGATATTGCACTGTGTGCGAGTGCATGTGCGAGAGAAGCTATCAATAATGTTAGTTATGAAAACCTGATCATAAGTGTTTTTAGTCCATTAGCCATTTCGCTTTATTTATGTCCCCTTTCAGGCAGGATTTGAAGCCAATATTCGAAAGATGAAGTTTGGATGAAGAGCAACACAAGAGTATAAAACACTGTCACATATTTTCATGCTAGAAGATATTTCTTCCTTACATTATTCCCTTAAACAGCTCCTAACAATAAGTAATCTCTGGGGGAAATAAGGAGTGCAGAATGAGGAACTGGGCCAAGGATAGGTATTATTTAATATCTATCTATCTACCGTCCTACTTACTTATCTACCTGTTCTTTGTCTATCATTATATTCAATTATTTTTAACGAGCATTACCAAACTTTAAAAATTACTTTCTATGCACCCAGTAAATGTGCCCATAGGCAATTATGACATATTTTGCTCCGATTCAGCTCCTAACAGAAATTCAGCTCATGATTTATTAATAAAAGCCTGTTTGCTCTTATTTGCTGCTTTATCTTCCAAACAGCATGCAATATGAACAGTTGAACCTTCAAGGAAATAATGCTCTCTGTGCCTTTCCTGGTGTACAGTGGCTATCAACTATTGAGACTGCTGGTGCGTGCTCACCTATTTAATGTAGCCCCAAAGCCATTGCTCGAGGCTGCTGCAGTGAGAAGCGTGTGGAAATGTCAGCCCACGGACTTCTCTGGGTGTATCACCTGAGCTGTAGGTAGCAGGAGGATGCCCATTGCTCCCATTGCTCATGCTTCACGATGCCCAGGGAGAAGTAGGAGAGAAATCAAGACCTGCGAGGGAAAGAATGCTGCACGTGATCTTTCTTTTATGTCGTACCAAAACCCATACTACTATAAATGCAAAGGAGAATGCATTTTTTTTTCCAGTAGGTTAATAGGCATTTGGTGGAAGGGGTCTTTTAGGAGAAGAATCAAATGTTTGGTCTAATGTCCCAAAACAGTAGGCAATGTTGTAACTCAACCTTGGGCCAAATACCTCACTTGAGTTCTGCACACTTAATAGTTGAGCCTATGACTTTTATGTTAATTCCCATTAATGACAATGCAGATATCCTGTTTTAAATCTTCACACAGACCCCCAAAGAAGGCGAAGACTAGCTTCTTGAGTCACCTACTCCTTCTCTGTGGAATCATGTCTAATTGAATGTTAAGATCAAAGTTTAAGTTTATAAGAAAGAAAAACAAGTGCAGATAAATAGTTATTATCTGACACCCTTATGAAAATTCATGACCTGAAGTTTTATCAGAGGCCTTATAAGAATTCTAATTGTGAAGTATGCGAGGCTATTAAATGGCGAGTACGCTTCAGTCTCCTGATAAGAAGTGAGTTAAATAATTGTCCTGTTTAACTTGTGCTTGTTAACCTTTAAGGTCAACTAGTTTGAACATACGTTTAATGAAATCCTGGAGCCAGAATTTATGATACTGCTGCTGAATGTTAAATTGGACAATTTACATAAGCAGGACATTAACCTTCTGAGCACTAAATAGCATTTTAGCACTTAGCCGCTGGGGACAATACGGGACATGTTCTATATATTTGTGATTAGCTTGCCTGGAAACTCTCATGATGACCAATTGGCCTACCAAGTTTAGCAGCATAATTAAATGAATGGACTCAGCCTAAGTAAATTATCAGTGCTGTGTACAGTATATCATTATGGTCCAAAGGAAAAAAAAAAGATATGAATAATTTAATAATACATTACTAATTTATCAATGCTAAGTGACTTCGAGGAGGCTCTTTGTAGTTCATTGTTTTAAATTTGATATTTGATTTACTGCTCATGTGATTAAAATTGAACCTATTTCATTTCTTACCCAAAAAATATATAGGGGCAGTAAATCTTCCTTTATTATTTCAAGGAGAGGGGAGTGGTGTTTTCTGCTTTGGTGACGTTACAAAATACCTACTACTGTGCGCTGATTAGCAGGTAAACTAGCAATTTGTCACAATCAGATGTATGTAGTCCCCACTACTTGGTAGCCTTACTGGAGGGAAGGTTGCTGACCCCTGAGTTGTTCATAAGCTCAGCTTGCAACACAGCAGCAATTATCATTATGGTTTGGAAGGGTCAAGCACCAGGGAAAGCAATTTGCACTTCACCCAGGAATGCTCCTGCTGATTGTGGATAATCAATCCACCGGGCTGACTATCCTAGAGTTGCATTCTGTAAACGCAGTCTAACATTAGGGTGTATTGAACTTTAATGGCCAGGTATCTATTTGGGGAAATAGTATGTCACCCTGAAGTCTTCTGGGGCCCCCTGCCCCTTAGACTTCTAAAGTCCACCCGGCCCAGGTCTCAATCCCTGTCAGTGGCAGTTCAATCCTCGTTGCTTTTCATTCCCCAGAGGCCCTGCATTTTTGCTTCCTTATGCTTTGCTCTAGCTCTCACTCTGATTCTCCCTTTTTTTTAATTGTTTTTTTTTTTTTTCTTGAGAGACCCTCTTGTGTTGTTCCCTTTTACTGGCTTTCTTCAAAATGTATTCACCTCCACCGTTTCGTGGCTGTAATGACAAGTGACGTGGTGGGGGTCACATGGCTGAGCCCCTGGTCTTCGACTGATCAGTTGTCACCCTTTCTTCTCTCCTCTTTTCTTTCTTCTTCTGTCTCCCCCAGAGCCCTCTCTGGCTTACCTTCTACCACAACGATTCACCCCAGTATGTCTCCAAGTAAATATTTTCCCGTCTATAAAATGATAGATGTCTTCACAGCTGGTTGTAAAACAATGGCATATGGTACCAAGTGAGGTGGATATTTGGCAAATATTCAGTTGATTTACTTGATGTTGCAAGTCTGACTACACATGTTAACTTCTCCTCTCTGACTATGTGAACCAGAGCCTGCCTTACCAATAAATAACAACAACAACAATAATAATTCCCTTCATTTTTACACTTTAGAGAATGCTCTACTGTGTATCATTAATATCTCATCTGATCCCTAAGAACCTGTGAGATGTAGGGTAGATACTCTTACACCAACTTATTTTAAGGGGGAATTGTGACTAAAAGATTAAGACCTCTTGCAAAGAAACCCTGGTAGTTTGTGACAGAGCTAAATTTAATGTTTATTTCTGATTCCAAGTCCAGTGCTTCTAGATTAACATGACCCAGGTGTTCTAAACATCCTTCAGACCAACGAACATTAATTGCACATCTATTATTTTTCATTAATGTTAAAATACTTTTAAATAATTCATGCCCATGATAAAAAATAATTAGAACAACACAAATAATTGTTTTCTCTGAGTCACAGTTACCTTTTTCAGAGATAGTTAATATCAGTGATATTCTATTCTGTATAACTTTATATGTCTATCTTTTTAAAAATATTCAGTAACCTACTAGACACACCTCTGTTAGCACCTTGCTTGTTCACCGAACAATATGGTGATGGATCCAGATTAGCACACATGCATCCGTTTCATTTCTTTTTATGGTTGCACATTGTATGTATTTGTCTTTATTTATTCCTTCTGAAAGCCATTTAAATTTTTTATCCTGTCCTATTATTACAAATAATATCATAATCTTTATAATATATTTTTGTATACAAACTCATGCATATCTGCAAGATTAATTCCCTACTTGAAAAAATATGACTCTGGTACTATTCCTTCTGGTACTACTCAGATTGGTGCCAACCTTCCTTATCAAAAAAAAAAAATAGGTTTGCTTATTAATATGTACTCCATTTTGCTCCCTATTGCTTCAACTTCATCCTATCTTTCTAAACTAAGTTATGCTCGGGTTAGATAACCAGAATTAAGACTATAGCAGAACATTAGAAAGTTAACTGAGAAACAGGATCTAGCTAAGGTAGCGTCAAGCCAATAAGATGAAGAACTCTGGAATGATACAGACTTGGATATAAGTGGCAGCTCTACCAGATAGATACCAGCTGTGCAATGTGGGCAAATAACCTGGGCTCTCAGTCTTTTCTTTTTTCACCTCTCTGTGGCCAGCAATAGCACCAACATTCATAGAATTATGGGTGATAAAATTACGTAATGTTTGTAAATGCAGTTTCTGTCTTATGGTAAGCAGACAAAATGTCTTAGCTATGATCAGGTATTAGCATTATCAAAAATTTTCAAATAATTGATTAGATAACTGTGTTAATCTTAGACGAAATCTGGTTATTTTTAATTTTTAAATTATTCACATCAAGCTCTTACTTGACAATTGAATGTTCATTAGTCATAGTTACAGCCAGAACAATCCATTTACCTAACACTGTTTAGAACAGTCTTATAAATAGATATGCCCTGAAGTTTAACCACTGCTATCTACACATTCTTGGGATAGAAAAGTTATTACCATACAGGTGAGTATTTTCAAATGAGATTTTGTACTTAAATATTTTAAAGGTGTAAATTTCTAATTGTTTTTTTTTTTCACTGTTTCTAGTTTGCTTTATTACAAATTTTGTATCATTCTGTAAAGTGAAAGTATTCAAAAAGATTGTTTGGCCTTTGGTACTTTGGGACCTCCTCTCCCATTTTTTACAAAATTGGGGAAAAATTGGCTGGGCACGGTAGCTCACACCTGTAATTCTAGCACTCTGGGAGGCTGAGGCAGGAGGATTGCTTGAGGTCAGGAGTTCAAGACCAGCCTGAGCAAGAGCAGGACCCCATCCCTACTAAAAATAGAAAAATTAGCTGGGCATGGTGGCATGCTCCTGTAGTCCCAGCTAATCAGGAGGCTGAGGCAGAAGTATTGCTTGAGACCAGGAGTTTGAGGTTTCTGTGAGCTAGGCTGATGCCACGGCACTCTAGCCCAGGCAACAGAGTGAGCCTCTGTCTCAGAAAAAAGAAAAAAAAAATAAGGAAAAATAAAGGAAGGATAGAATCAAGTTGGTTGTTTCCCTGATGTCTAGCCTGACTGTAGAAAGCTGGGATCCCTCTAGAATTGTGAGGACTACTCTGATCAATTGCTCTCTGGGATATTTCATTCCCACTTGCATTGGACCAGACTTTCTCTGCAATAAAGTCTGCAGCTTTGCCTCCAGACATTCCAACAATTGACACTTTTCGATAATTTAACACAGTGAAAAAAGCACCTGGGCTTGGAATTAGAGGACGTGAGTGTTTTATACCTTGAGTAGGACAGTTGCTGAAGGCAAGTGTTCTAAAAATATCTGTTAAGTATTATACAAAAAAAAATTGGCCTTACATACCTCAGAGGAACAAATAAGGTGAGAAAGTTCTTTGTGAATAACAGAGCATGGGACAAATTTCAGTGATTATTGTCATTATGATTACTGTCGAGATTGGAAACAATGTTCAGAGTCAGACATAGTATCTGGGGACCCACAAATGAAGAAGTCCCATCAGCAGGTGGGTCGAGATGAAACCTGAAAGGTTTCAAGATATTACAAAAGCTAGCCCTTTTATAATACTTCCCATCCTGTTATGCAAACACCTTATCAGTATTTTCAGACCTCCTAGAGCTTTTCTATCAGTAGATCTTTTCTCTTACTCATGGTCCAGCTTGAAATTTCATATATGTATGTGTTGACAAGATCACTGAGTGATTTTCTCAGCTTTGCTACCATGCATCCTTTCAACTATCTCAGCCAACCTTGGAAAGTTTCTGATTCTTTCTCATTAGTTCTCCTCGCTATCTCCCTCCTAGCATGTCTGCCAGTAGTCTCCAACAAATCATTTTATATTCTGGAAACCCAAACTCACCAAAACGATAACCATATCCAGATAAAATGAGAAAGGTAACTCACTGTAAAGAAATCCTATAAATCTTACTCTGTTTTCAAAGCCAAATACATGTGATTTATGGACTAGTTGATAGTTTGGATTTGCTATACTGACATTTCCCTGTACTATGTTTCTTACTCAAGCATTAATTCTTCTAAAATGCTCAGTTGTTTAGAGTCATTTCTGGTCAACAGATGCAGTAAGATAGTATTTCCATCTTTGTCCTCATCTTTCATTTGTGGTACACTTCCTCTTGAGAATACATCTACAAATTCACATTTTTACAATGATTAAGAATAGAGGGCTAGGAGCAGTGGCTCACGCCTGTAATCCTAGCACTCTGGGAGGCTGAGGTGGGCAGATTGCTCAAGGTCAGGAGTTTGAAACCAGCCTGAGCAAGAGCGAGACCCCATCTCTACTATAAATAGAAATTAATTGGCCAACTAATATATATGGAAAAAATTAGCCGGGCATGGTGGCACATGCCTGTAGTCCCAGCCACTCAGGGGAGGCTGAGGCAGTAGGATTGCTTGAGCCCAGGAGTTTGAGGTTGCTGTGAGCTAGGCTGACGCCACGGCACTCACTCTAGCCTGGGCAACAAAGTGAGACTCTGTCTCAAAAAAAGAAAAGATTTTCATGCACCAGCTGCAGGGTTTTGCCCAGGTTTTGCTCCGGGCTAAAAATTAATGTTAGTTAACTGCAAATCACATGGCAGTTAATGTGTTAATAAATGATGCAAATAATTTCATAGCCCTCTTTTTTTTTTAACTTTTTTGAGATAAGGTTTCACTCTGTCGCCTATGCTAGAGTGCATTAGCCAATGTTGCCAACAATATCACTGAGCGATTATAGGTCACTGTAGCCTCAAACTCCTGGGCTCAAGTGAACCTCCTGGCTTAGCCTCCTGAGTAGCTGGGACTACAGGCACCCCCCCCCCATGCCCAGCTAATTTTTCTTATTTTTTGTAAAGATGACAGTCTCTCTATATTGCCCAGGCTGGGCCCGAACTCTTGGTCTCAAGCAATGCTCCTACCTCAGCTTCCTAAAAAATTAGGATTACAGGCATGAGCCACTGCTCCGGGTCCATAGCCCTCTTCTTATTGGCCAATTTAATCTTAGCTTGAACTTCTTTTCAATAAGCACTGGAAGCTTCAATAAGGGAGGTTTCCTTGGCTCCTATTTATTTCTTTTCTGCCTTCCCTACATTTTCTTTCTTATCTCGGTTTGGAATAAATTATTTAGTTGGGCAAGGGTAACCTGGCATTAGTCCTAATCAACACATGGCTAGAAATATTTACAGACAGATTTTTTTTTCTTTATCTATCTGGACAAACTCAAAGAATTTGAAAAATGAAAGTGTTGGTGAAGCCATCTGAAAAGATTTGAAGCATTCTTTCAACTTCATTGCAACCATCACCCCACTTTGCAAGGAACATGCTTCCTGTTAACTGAAAGGAAAAGAAATTTCTCTGACATATTTTCCACCCAGACCTCTTCAAGATAATTCCTTTCATTGCTTTGGTAAGTCAATCACGCTAACAGGTACCAGTTATTCTCTGCCTGCCTTGGGCTAAATAGAGCAGGTGACAAAAACCCTTTCAGGTTGTCAGGTATTAATGTAAAATACCCCTAGACCTCACTGCTTATTCATCTTCATCTAGTTGACTAATGCTTTTCCCATGTTGTTACATGTTGGTAAATTAAAGGAACCTTCCAGACAGTTCTGTCAACAGTTTACTGAAATGTACCTCATTAGTGAGGTTGAGCTGTCACATGAGTGTAATTTAATCCTATTGAATTATCAGTCAAAAATGCCTAAGTGCCTGGTTTTTGTACACTGGATAGAAGGTTTGCTACTAACACTGTCATAGTTCTAGTTGATGAGAAAGGAAACAAGCAAAAAAGATGCAGGGTCCCCTCTGTTCCCACCTGCCCCCCTCAAGACAGTGATACTATGTCAACTTCTGAACAGAATATTAGATTTCACTGTAGATCAAAAACATTCATCCCCATGGATCTTTTTCTTTTCAATCTAAACTGTAAAGAGTGAACACTCACTGCTCCCTCCTTTATTTCCCTATCCACTAACAAAAGAAATCACTGATACAGAGGCCACTCTGGATGAGAAGTTCAGTTTCTCTAATGTTAATAGAACTCTTTATTGTAAGATAGTATATGTGGACTTCCATAGTGGTATTGTGTTTTGTACATGGCAAAATAGCACATGAAATGATTTTTCAATGGTTGCATCTTCATTGTGATTTTTAAACTATTCTGTGCTGAGCTGTCTTAAGGGAAGGGTAAGAACTGATTACAAGAAGTGAAAACAGGCTGTATCATGCACAGTAGGAACATTTTGTTCGTTTGTCTTTTCCAGAACACATTGTAACTGCCTCCTCAGGTATTCAGATAATTGTGATGATATAGTCAAGACATGAGTTTTTAATTATTGCGACTTGCCAAGTTGATTAGGCCAACTTAGAGAAACAGGAAAGTCTCTAGAAGCTAAAGGCAGAAAGGTGTAGAGAAATTAAAAAAAACCAAAAACCTAGCCTGACATCACAGTTACATTGGTAATGTATCTATCATAGTCATAAAAGCTCATATTTAGTGTGTGCTCAATTGTGTTAATACGTGCCAATCTCTATTATGCATTTTACATGGATAAGTTGTGTTTTTTTTTTTTAATTTCTCTCAACAACTCTAAGCATTTGGCTTTATTCTGATCACCAGATTATAGTTAAGGAAGCTGAAACTTACAGATTACAGTGATCTAGTTCACAAATGGCAGAATCAAAATCTGAACCCAGAGTCCATGCGCTTCACACTTAGACAGCACTGTGCTAACTGCTAAGTCTCAGAGTCAGCGTCTGCTCACAGGTTCTAGATATCCCAGCTTGTCACTGCTGTTCTCTAAATGAATGCTGGCAACTAAGCAATGCTCGTTCTATCGTTTGCATTCAGCTTCTCAGTTACTGTTTTCCTTTTCCGTCAGAGCGGATTAGCTGTGGTCCTAGCGTGGGACATTTGTGCACAGCAGTGCTGGTCATCGGATAGTGAATTCGGGTCCTGTAGCTTTTGGAGGCCTGGCTGGTGCCCCTGTGACAGCACTCTTGACCTTACCTGCTCTCTCTGCCTTTCACGGGCATGAGGATTGTAAATTATATGGCTGCTTTCTCAGCCCTCCTACCTTCCTTCAACCTCCCCCAACCTACTCTCTGTGTACCTGTCAGGCTTCACCAAAGATGCACTAAATTCTAGATGGTGGGAAACTGACTCTGCGTAACAGGTGGGTGGAAGAAGGCCATGGAGGCTTATATTCCCATTCAGATGGCAGCCAACTTTGAGAACTAAAAAAGGGAATGCTTGGGAGAAAATTTTCAGAAAGAACAAACATTTTCATACTCATTTGTTTTCCTCTACAGACAAAGCAAAGGAATCAAAATCAGAGTAACATAGATACTCTTTTTCTGTTGTTTTTTTTTTTCCCCCACTGATGGAATAAAACCTATAATCAACCTCTGAAGTTGCTCTAGATGCAGAACTCTTATTGATCTCAACAGCTATTTCATATGGGAGACACAAAGACCTCTGGTGACTTCATAAGGTCTGGTAATCTCATTTGGGAAGCAGCAAAGATGGTGGAAACAAGTTGGGTCAGGAGTACTGAGTTCTAGTCCCACTACTACTAAGTACAAAATGCAATTGAAAATTCCTGTCTATTGATCCACTGGCACAGAAGTATATGTGATTGTTTAGAACATTATTACATGTTGACATCACCTTTTTGGACATGTCATTCCCTGTCTTGGTACATGAAAAGGAACCAAGAATGAGGCACCAAAGCTGGCGGTAAAGTCACAACAAACCCTGTAACTGAAGAGTAAGTTGCTAGGCTTTTCCAAGGAATGACACAGAGTGAAAAGCCAGTGCTGAAAAAGTAGGTGTTTCGCTGTCATTCCTCACTCCAAACCACAGTGAGCCAAGCCACAATTAGTTTGAAAACGGTTGCAATTTTCAGATTTTGCATCTCCCCATACTCTTTAATAAAAATGAGCATGCCCTTTCTATGAAATTGGGAACCAAAAAATAAGAATTAATGATATTTTGTATTTTAAATGACTTCAGAGTTAGTGCATCACTATTATTTTCTCCAATGACTCCTCTTTGCCTGGTATTTTCCTTAATAAACTATACGCAAATTACATGCTCACAGCCAAACGTCTATTCACTCATTCATTTATGAAGTGGTCATGCCCATTCCCCATTCCAAACCTTTATCCCATTATGCCTGGTCAATTATAATAACCTTTTGCTTATTTTCCTACCCTCCATTTCTTTGTCTTTAGTGTTCACTTCTTTTCAAATCGAATTGTCCTCGATCTGTCCTCAGAGTTTTCCAGGTTTCTTGCATAAGAAGACTGAAGAAATCGTAGAGTTCTTCATATAGGTAGAAAAGGTTGGAAGAGGATTAGAACTGGGGGGTGGATGGGTGGAAATAAGAGCTTGGGACTAATTTTATTAGGTGCCATGAAGGTGGGACAAAAATGATGTCTAACATGCAATTCTCAATTATCTGTATAGATCTAGGGCTTAGACGACAGAGAGATTTCCTTTTTTTTTTTTTTTTTTTTGAGACTGAATCTCACTTTGTTGCCTGGGTGAGTGCCGTGGTGTCAGCCTCACTCACTGCAACCTCAAACTCCTGGGCTCAAGTGATCCTCCTGCCTCAGGCTCCCGAGTAGCTTGGGACTACAGGTGCGAGCCACCATGCCTGGCTAATTTTTGTTTCATTTTTAGTTGACTGGCTAATTTTTTCTACTTTTAGTAGAGACGGGAGTCTTGCTCTTCCTCAGGCTGGTCTCGAACTCCTGAACTCAAGCAATCCTCCTGCCTCTGCCTCCCAGGGTGCTAGGATTGACAGGCATGAGCCACCATGCCCAGCCACAGAAGAGAGATTTTCTGTGACAAAATAAGGAAGCACATGATAGTTTAAACTCCAGATGTAGATGAGATCACTAAGAGGATCAAGTAAAGGGAAATGAGAACTGAGCATAGGGTGGTTACTCAATAAATATTTGTTGTTTGTGATGTCCTTAGTGGAAAATATACTATTTCCAGCGTGCTTGTTAGGGTGGTCATGACCTGGTCCTTGTGAAGGACCAGGAGAAGTTGTGAAATTCTTTCATTCCTGGTGTTCATTATGGATGCCAACTTTCCACTTCAAAAGTTATTTGCAAGAGAGCTATTCTTTAAAACGTTCTCTCAGACAATCAGATAGCAGCTCAAAGAATGAACAACTTTCTAAAGTAATCCTCATCCATCTTAAGGATAAGAAGTCTGTGTTTTGTAGAAGGAAAACCCAATAGGAGCTGCAATCAGAGAAGAAATGCTGAAAGGGACATCAGAGATCATAGCCGAAGCATTCATTTCCTATGACAGAAAACTGAGGCAAAGGAAAAGGCTGAGAAGCTAACTCAAGGTCTCCTGCTTATAAATGGCAGAAATCTCAACTCACGTCATCTGAAGAGAGGATTCAGAAAAAGAAACTACCAGAAGTTCTGATAATGCTTGCTCCCTGGAGCCAAGTGTCAATATAGACACCCATTTCACAACCTCAAATTAAAACTTTAAAGCTTCAGTTACATTTTTACTTAATAGAAAAAGGGAAGCAGGGACATGTATAACCTAGCCAACTTGGTTTCACTGTTTGTTTTTCTTGTTGTTGTTCATTTGTTTTTTGTTTTTATGTCTTCAACTGTTTTAGAAACACAGGAGGATGTGGTGTGGAATAGATAATATAAGATCACTTTTAACTCCAAAAATGGCATTCTATAATTTTTAAAATTCCAATATATTGTATATTTTAAATCCCAATGTATTATAGAAGGAAGGAGTGGAAATCCAGTAAACTAAATACTAGTAATAATGCTAACATTTCATAATTAAAATAAGGTTCAAAATTCTTGCTCAATACAATTAGCTGGAAAGTTAAGTTGCTTCTTGCTTTGTTTTATTTTGTCAAATCACACCAAATAACTGAATTTTAAAATTTGCTTTACTATTCATTCTGATAATGTGTATATACAATTTTTTTAAATTGAATTATCATAGATAAGGGTGATTTCAATAGTCTGAAGAGCCATATTATAACTTGCAAAAGAAAAACTTCGGATTACTTTTATTTTAGAAGAGCAGGCAAACATGAGTAGTTTCATCTTTCTTTATTCTCTGTGCATGTTTTTTGGTAGATTAATGGAAGCCAAAACTTCTCAAGTACCTAATTCTTCCTTTAAAAAGAACCAACATTCTTACCATCTTCAAAGCCTTTTTGTCAAAAAATAAAAATTAAAAAATTAAAAAATTAAAAAAAAATGAAACAACACTAGTTTCTCCTCCATCCCCCAACAATTTGGGGGGGGGTTGGGAAGGAATTAGTATGAGAAGTTAAAGAAATGATCATCCCTAATATTCTTTTTCAGTTCTGCATGTGAGTCATCACAACTAATATCAATGAAACATCTTTTATTTGTAGCCAGAATTTTAAAATATGGTAAATTATTTATCTAATATTATTTTATTCATTTATTTATTCACTCAACAGACATTTTTGAGCCCTGACTTCAGTGGTAGGCAATTCAGGTTAAAAAAACAAAGTATGGTGTCATACTAGACAGTTGCCTTTGTTGATTTGAAGGAAGAAAGTTTTTTATTAGGTAGGCAGCAGAGTTTTTCAAAGGCAGCTTAGAGCATAGTATGAAATAATTATAGAAGTAGGCCACAAAAGGAAAAAAAAAAAAAACACAACACAGTTCCTTCATTATTTCCTTTGTCAATTCAATTTATAAAATTAAGCTGGGCGCGGTGGCTCACGCCTGTAATCCTAGCACTCTGGGAGGCTGAGGCGGGCGGATTGCTCGAGGTCAGGAGTTCGAAACCAGCCTGAGCAAGAGCGAGACCCCGTCTCTACTATAAATAGAAAGAAATTAATTGGCCAACTAATATATATATAAAATTAGCCGGGCATGGTGGCGCATGCCTGTAGTCCCAGCTACTCGGGAGGCTGAGGCAGCAGGATTGCTTGAGCCCAGGAGTTTGAGGTTGCTGTGAGCTAGGCTGACACCATGGCACTCTAGCCTGGGCAACAAGCGAGACTCTGTCTCAAAAAAAAAAAAAAAAAAAAAAAAAAAAAAATCAGTAGGAATCCCTAAATCTTTTGATAGATTCACAAATCTGCAAACTGATTCACAATTACAGAATCAGAGAAAGGCTCACCAGTCAAAATGAACATAGGACAATGTTTTCATGAATGACATAGGTCTTACTTAAGATTTCCTCCTCTTTTCCCATATAACACACAAACACCTCTTCTCCCGAAAATTAGCAAACAATCACAGTCAGCCAAAGGTTTGGATTTCTTTGCTTACCATCTAAAAATGGTGATAGGACAGTAGATTAGGGTCAGAGCAAGCCCAGAAGAAAATTGTGGCCCACTGCCCTTCACATACTCACTGTGATTATACACTTTACCACAATTCCGGATGGTATCATGATGATGTTTCTGGAATTAGTGTGAAATCCTTCAGAAAATTCTAAGCACAAAACTCTTGAACCGTGAAGACAACGTGGTACAAGTACAGTGAACAGAATACAGATCAAAGTTAAAAAGCCCAGGTTGAAATGCTTCTGCGAATCTCAAGCTTCCTCAGTTTTAAAACAGGCATAAGAATTCCTGCCAGGCAAGATTGGCATGAGAATAAATAGGTGACCAAGTAAAGTGTCATGTATACCAGTGGCTCTCAACTAGGGATGATTTTGCCCACCACCTCCCTCCTCTGCCAGGCACCGTTTGGCAAAATCTAGTGACAGTTTTGGTTTATCACAACTAGGAGGGTTGTTTCTGGTATCTAGGGGGTAGAGGCCAGGGATGCTGCTGGACATCCCGTAGTGCACAAGACAGACCCCACAAAGGAGTATTATCCAGCTTAAACATTGACAGTGTAGAAGCTGAGAGACCCTTCCAGGAACAGAGAACATAGCAGGTGGGCAGGAAATGGTGGTTACCACTATCACCTACAATATTTCAATATTGGATCTTACATAAAACAAAAACACTGTTAGGGGGAATAGATGAAATATTTCTCCATCCCTTATAATGAATTAACTCTAAGTTTTCCTTGGAGATGTATGTATTCATTTATTCAGCTGGAATACTATTCTCAATAGCTCCAGTGACATTCAAAATAGTATCTAGGCTGAGACAGACATCTATGAATGATTAAAGAAATTTTCTCATCAATATTAGTGTCTCTCAAATAGCAAACCTCTTGATATGTAAGATAACTGAAACCCAAGAGAGACATAAGTTGAAAATGCCATTTAAAATAGTTTGTCAAGGTTAATAGTCCAGTGTTTTCTATCTTGGATCTCTGTTATGATAACTGGGTTATTCCTTCCCACTCTTGCCTACTTGCATTATCATGAAATTCTTGCAAGCTTTGGGCCTTCTTCACAATTCCCTTCCCAGGACAATGAGCCTTTAGGGTCAGTGAGACATTGCTCGCTATTTATCAAATATATTGTAAAGCTTATGGACTCTTGGAAGTCTTAAATGTTTATTTCTGTGCTTTCCTAAAAACGTGACATTTCTCTGTCTTCCCTCTTATGGAATCATCCCATGATGTTCCTCTGGAGGAATTTTTTCCATGGTAACTTTGAAAAATCACACAGTGACTGTAATGCATTATGCTTGGACTGTTTTTTGACATACCAATAAAACAATTTCTTTTTGCCTTTGAACTCAATCCATTAAATCAGAGTCTGACATTTTCTGAGAAGGGTCTGGATTACATTAAATCTAGTTTCTCACTCATCGTTTTTATGGAATTTTTTTTATATTTGACATCCTCCTGTAAAAGTTTCCTTATTTGTTTTGTCACATGAAGATTTTGAACATGATGTCTTTTATAACTCCTTTCCCAACTTGCCTCAACCATCTACTGGGCAGCTCATCCTTCCTGCGTCTCTGCAGTCGTTGCACCTGTATACATTTCTAATATTGCTCACGCGCATTCTTTTATTATCACTCTTTCATACTCCGTTTGATTATTTGTTCACACTAGACTTAAGACAGTGCTTGTAGGCTGGGTGTGGTGGCTCATGCCTGTAATCCTAGCACTCTGGGAGGCTGAGGAGGGAGGATCACTTGAGGTCAGGAGTTCATGACCAGCCTGAGCAACAGCGAGACCCTGTCTACTAAAAATAGAAAGGAATTATCTGGACAACTAAAAATATATATAGAAAAAATTAGCTGGGCCTGGTGGCATATCCCTGTGGTCCCAGCTACTTGGGAGGCTGAGGCAGGAGGATCGCTTGAGCCTAGGAGTTTGAGGTTGCTGTGAGCTAGGCTGACGCCACAGCACTCTAGCCCCGGCAACAGAGTGAGACTGTCTCAAAAAAAAAAAAAAAATGCCCTTCCTTCCTTCCTTCCTTCCTTCCTTCCTTCCTTCCTTCCTTCCTTCCTTCCTTCCTTCCTTCCTTCCTTCCTTCCTTCCTTCCTTCCTTCCTTCCTTCCTTCCTTCCTTCCTTCCTTCCTTCCTTCCTTCCTTCCTTCCTTCCTTCCTTCCTTCCTTCCTTCCTTCCTTCCTTCCTTCCTTCCTTCCTTCCTTCCTTCCTTCCTCTCTCAGAGTCTCACTCTGTTGCCCAGGCTAGAGTGAGTGCCATGGTATCAGCCTAGCTCACAGCAACCTCAAACTCCTGGCCTCAAGTGATCCTTCCACCTCAGTCTCCCCAAATGCTAGGATTATAGGTGTGTGCCACCATGCCCTGTCATTCTGTTCTTAAAGATCACACTCAATTCATACTCATTTTCAACTGGAGGAATATAGAAGGAATAGTGGTTTGCTTCTTAAATGCATTAATAGATATGTTGTTTGCATTTTTCTGATATTTCTAAGCATTATTTTTCAGTTAGTAAAAGACAGAATGTATGAGGGTTTTCTTTGCATTCTTTCCAAATAGTTGAGACTGAATAATTTGAAAACTATTTCCTGGAATGCATCAACGATGGTTGGGTGAATTCCCAATAAGGGTGATTTTCTACTCTATTTTCTTATTTGCTGTTTTACTCACATAATCACCGTTCATTGTCTTATATAATATATAGATGCAACAAATAGTTTTATCTGGTTAGATATTTAGGTGCTATATTCAAATTTTAATCTTTTATTTTAAAATAAACAAATGCAGAGAAGTTGTCTGAGGAGAGGGGAAAATGGCAGGAAAAAAAACTTACCTCTGGTCATTAGTGTAAATCCAGTTGTCTGTACATTATGGCGAATTAGTCGCTTTTTAGAAAGAGCTTTTAATTGCTTAATCTAAGTAATGTGGGCAATGGCATACGTGTTTTATTTTAGGGTCTATCTAGCCCACTCAGAAAATGTAATGGACCTAATTTTCATTTAGTATAGGTCTGTGCAGTTCCTAAAACATCTAAATGGCTATTAATTTAATCAGGTAATTTAACTATAGCTCTAGAAAAGGCCACCAGCTAGTTGTCACGCAATGATTATGAGGATGACATTTCTATCCCATGATGCCAGAGGCAGACTTTGATACATCATTTTCTTTTTGAAGGTTAAACTCAGATAACCTGCCTTTGGCATTTAATTAGCTACATATTAAACACTCTTTTAATAATAAAATGATTAAAAATTTTATTGCTTCTCAAATGAGGCCCTTTTAGATAGATTTAATGACTTGGTTAGAGCTCTGTAGTTTGTGAACCAAACCTTACTTAGGCCAGTATGTAGTAATGATATGCTTTACAGCTTGCAAAATCTGTATTTTATTCAAATGATGGCCATAATCATTTTGGATAAAACTTATAATGCTTTCTTCTGTATTTTTAAGTCTAACTGTTAAATGTCATTGGAAAGTAACCAGAAACCCGTTGATTCAAATTTTTCAGAAATTACCAAGTTCAAGATTAATAAAGAGACTATGAAGTCTGTTTAATGTGCTGAATCTTATATACTAATTGTTTACCCTTTGTAAAATCATTTGTCACCATTGAATACCTCCAAAAAAAAATATCGTAGAAATGATAGAGCAGTGTGAGTAGACTGCAAATCCCCATCCATATTTTCAGTTAATATCAGCTCTTGAGTGGAAACGGTCATCAAGAGACCATTCATTGTTTATCCTCAGTGTGACCTGAGAGAGAGAGAGAGGGCATCAAAAAAATCTTTAAAATAGGGTCGAAGAGACAGAATGCTGTCACACAAGAACATGCAGTAACTGTAGTCTGAATAAAAGTGACCATCTTACTCCTTTTTTTAAAAGCTTTAATTTTGAACTTATTTTATTATTTACATATGCACAGGTTTTGTTTTTTTTTTTTTTGAGGCTGTGTGCCTTTTTGAGGCTAGAGTGCCGTGGCATCAGCCTAGCTCACAGCAACCTCAAACTCCTGGGCTCAAGCGATCCTCCTGCCTCAGCCTCCTGAGTAACTGGGACTACAGGCACATGCCACCATGCCCGGCTAGTTTTTTCTATTTTTAATAGAGATGGGGACTCACTCTTGCTCAGGCTGATCTCAAACTCCTGAGCTCAAGTGATCCTCTCACCTTGGCCTCCCAGAGAGTGTTAGAATTACAGGTGTGAGCCACTGTACCTGGCCTGTTTTCATTATTATTGAGTAACTGAGAGCAGAGTTGCATCATTATAATACTTGTATGTTTAAATTTAGGAGAAACTGCCAATACCTTCACTTTAGATGTAGTTGTCAATAATCTAGAATCTACTCCTTTTATCTTAGAAAGATAAAAGGATTTAATGAATAATATTCATTGCCATGCACGATGCAAGGGTTTTAGAATTTTAATGGCGATTTTCTTTTGTCTGTGGATTTAAAAATTTTCTCTTTGGTGGTTAATAAAGAGGTCCCTCCCCCCACTCCATATCAACAGATTACTGCTTTTATTCCAGGTTTAGGGAAATATGGGTCTCGTTCTTTGGGATTTTGATTGTTAGAGAAAATAAGGGAAAACCATTAATATGAAAATTATTAATCAAATTAGGATGAATAATATAAAAGAGACCACCTGTTACTTTATCGAATGTATATCTATACATTAACAAAACATATATAATCAACTTTTGTGGATGGCAATAATTTGGTTCATTAGACTCTGAATAAGTAATAAGTTACCAAATCATATGAGAAAATATTTTTTCTCTCTGTTTTAGAATCCAAGATATCTGGCCCAGATTCTGAAGATTTTAGGTCCCTTTTTAACTTCTTCAGTGCAGTTGATTGAAATTCAGGGAGGTCCTAGGAAAAGATTATTTTCCCCACTAGAATTGTCATTATAAATCTCCCCTGATTCGTGGGCTTGGATTCCTGACATCTATGAATTTAGGAAGAGTACTTTCCCCAAATGAATGACTTATTAGTATTTCAGTCATCCCATCTAAATTTTGTGCTAGTTTCTTCCTTGACAAATTGTACATTAGGGTTTCTCAAAGCCAAGAAAAATGGATTTTTTTAAAAAGGATAATCAATATATAAAGCATATTTTATTTTGAACATTATTGATTGTGTTCCATTGAAGTAATAGATATTTGTTAGAAAAAAATTATAAAATATAAACATACAAAAAAGAAAAACTAGCAGTGATTCTATCATTCACAGCCATTGTTAAATCACAGTGAATGTTTTCAGTTTTTTATGTTTATTTATATACATGTGTATATATATATATATATATATTTAAAACAGTAACCTATTTCTCCACCAAGCAAAATATAAAATATTTTTATAGTCAATATACATTACCTACAGAATAATTTTCAATACTTGAATAATGCTGTATTGTATCATGGTTTATAAAAACAATCCCATATTACTGGACATTTACATTGTTTACAATGTGATGTTCTTATACACAGTGGTGAAGTAAACACCCTTGTAGACAAATAATTTTATACATTTAAAAATTTTTTGCTTAGCCTAAGTTTCTATAAATAAAACTGTCCAATTAATAGGTATTCATAATAAAGATTTCTGTTAGGCAAATTATTTTTATGTGAAGAGCAAGCACACTTGAAAATAGCTATTCTACTATTAATTTCTGTTACTTATTTTTAACTTTTTATGGGAAATTTGGTGTTATAGTATAAAAATCTTGAGAACCTATGTTATCTCTATAGATATCCTTGACCTTTGACCTAGTCAAAAGAAATGCATTGTAATCTGGCTCCAATGGCCCAGAGTAGAGTCCTGGTTACAGAGAGCCTTTATCTTTAGAGTAAATCCATAGTTAAGGTCTCTTAGTAGAAACTAAATAATTTTGAGCATAATAAAATTGGTCTGTCTTCTGAAGCCACCTCATTATAACTTTACTCTTAATGATTTATAGTCCTTTTGATGATCTAGAGCTACACTGTCCAGTGTGGTAGCCATTGGCCACATGTGGCTATTGAGCCCTTGATATAGGGCTAGTCAGAATTGAGACTTAGTACCAAAAAAAAGTGAAATACCTCATTAAAAAATGTTTATACTGATTAAATACTCAAATGATAATATTTTAGACATATAGATTCAATAAAATATGTTAAAATGAATTTTCACCTATTTCTTTTTGCTTTTTGCAACACGGCTATTGGAAAATTTAAAATTACATATGAGGGCTGGTCCGAAGGTAGTGAGTTATCTCACTTGATTGTTCATAGTCAGTTACAGATTGCATTCCTTTTTCTACTACTTCCCACCAACCCCCTTCACTACTGCACTTGACTAGTTTAAAAAAAAAAAAAGTGAAATTACATATGTGGCTCCCATTTTATTTCTATTGGACATTATTCTTCTAGGTGTATATTCCCCTACTACAGAAAATATTAAACAAGTATTACTATGTGCTAATTCATATTTTTACAGTTATGAACTGAGAGTAATTTCGATAGGTGACTGATCCACAAAGGTCACTTAAAATTGGCCTCTGATGAGTGAAGGAAAAACTGGAAAAGAAATCCCAAGCTTGTCTGAAGCACACAAGCTATGTAGGTGGCAGAAGACCAATTCTGCTCAGCAGCACTGTAGGCTGTCTCCCTGCTGAAGTTCTGAATTGTTGAAAAGGATGGTTATACCAGTTTTCACAAGGATGGGTTGAGGGTAAATGGATGAAGCAAGTGGCATTCCATTCTAGATTCTCTTTTCTCATTTTATTTATTTATTTATTTGACACAGAGTCTGACTCTTGCCCAGGCTAGAGTGCGTGGCGTCAACCTAGCTCACAGCAACCTCAAACTCCTGGGCTCAAGCGATCTTCCTGCCTCAGCCTCCCCAGTAGCTAGGACTGCAGGCATGTGCCACCATGCCCAGATAATTTTTTTCTATATATTTTTAGTTGGCCAATTAATTTCTTTTTATTTTTAGTAGAGACAGGGTCTCGCTCCTTGTTCAGGCTGGTTTCGAACTCTTGACCTTGAGCCATCCTCTGGCCTTGGCCTCCCAGAGTGCTAGGATTACAGGCGTGAGCCACCACTCCCGGCTTGTTTCCTCATCTTTAAAATGGAGTGATACTAGTACTCAACTTATGAAGCTGTTCTGAGAATTAGGATTTTAAAAAGTGCCTTGAAAATTCTTGGCCTATGTAGACATCGTTAATTGTTTGTTACATATTTTATATTCCAATTAGATAATCTCAGCAGTTTGTTGGAGGTTATAGATGTATCAGGTTACAAAGACTTCTGCTGTTACACTGAACACCTAAGTGTCTATAACCTCGGACAATCTCAGTCGTAAAGAACTTCAGCGAATCCCCTACAACCTTCCCACAAACTGCTAAAAACGAACTCTATTCTTGATGAGAAATGATTTTGAAATAGGAACCTAGAATCAAAATGGTCTCTTCTGCCTTAAAACTACATATTTTTCTTTCATGTGGGATTATTTTGAAGAGATCTGTGCAAGATAGTCTTCCATTGGTGGCCATTTTTTCCACCCAAGATTTCAGCACAATGGTGGGAGCTTTATCTTGGAGAAGAATGGCTCATGACTCTGGAGAGTCAGGGTAATAGAAGTTATGCACATCCATTCAAGCACCAACTTCCAGGTGGCTCTTTCCCCTGTGGAACCTAAGGCAGGGCATCTAGCTTCTTTGGGAATAATGTTAGTTCCTACTTCATGGGTTGTTGTGAGAATTCAATGAGTTAAATACATGCAATAATGTTCTAAGTATGGTATCTGACTCACAGTGAGTCCTCAATAAGGGTTTGGTGTGTTGTTAGTTCTGTGACTCTAAACCTCATCTCTAAATTCCTGAGAGCCTTTTGCACAATTCTACTGGCCTCTTATTTCTGGTTTTCTCTCTGGAGAATTGTTAGTGAGCCCTCATGATTTAGTCATACCCAAAGAAGGGGGTTATTATAAAAAGAGACATTCGTTATTAGCCTAGCTCTACAAGTCACTTCCTTATTTCCCAGGGCATGGGTTGTCCAGGAGGCCAAACAGCATCTTCTCCAGTCTTCACTTGGCTTGGATGAAGTGGCTTCAGTACAGTGGCATCTCTTATTGTCAATCCTGATAGGGAAAACCCCCCACCCTGGAGTCCCATGGCTGAACTCACTACTGATTGGATACTTTTTGAATCCCACTGCTGATTGGATGTAAAGCTTGTTGCTGATTGGACGCTTTTTGAATCCCACCACTGATTGGGTAATTCCTTATGCTCACAGTTGATTGGCTGTGTATAACCCCAAGAAGTGTATAAAACTGGAAGAGAACAAGGAAGCGGTGCTCAGAATTTGGTGGCCTGCCCCTCTGAGCCCACCGGCAAAATAAAGGCTGACTCTCCGCCCCTCTGTGTGCCACTCAGTTCTTTCCCTGGTCAGTCACTGTTAACCCTTGCCGTTACGCTTGCTGTAACAAATAATCCTACTTGCCTGTAAGCTACAAATCAGCTTTGGAAAACATGTTTTTCTGTAAGTCCATAGGAAGGAGAAAACAGACTTGATTTCCTCACAGTGCCTGCAGCATCTCTGTCTGGGACAAAGCTAGTTTGATTTGTTTTCCAAGCAACAAGAGTGCCATTAGTGCAGTTGTGTTAATATACTTCTCCAGTCAACAAATGTTCCCAAGCAGGGACTTGGGTACTGGAGAGATAGGAGCCAAATGTGTATTTAATGACTACGCTCATATTCTTAGATTCCAGTGTGGTATCTATAAATTGAAGATATTTATTAACTTTAATATGAAATCTTTTTCTATTGAGGTCTGGTGATTGATTTGATTTGCATATGGCTTAGAGTTTCAAATAAACACAATTGCAACATCAAGTTAATGTGAATTTTGGGAGTGGTTAAACAAATTATAACATACACAATGGAATATGCTTCAGCCATTAATAATGCAATCTTGGGAATATATTTACAAACATGTAAAGATGTTCACAATATGTTCTTAAGTAAAAAAAAAGGCAAATTACAGAATAGTATTTACATTATATCCCATGGTTTTAGAAAAATTTCTGAATGTGGGGGCACCAAAGTATCTATGATGTTTCATTTATGGTGGCATGAAATGGAAAATTTTACTTTTTGTGGGGTTTTTTTTTGCATTTTCTAATTTTTTATGCAATCAAAATATATAATATATGAAAGGCATGTTGAACCAAGCTATACTACACAAATACAATAAATATTATAGCAAGCCATTAATGTTAGTTGATTTGTTTACAAAAATTGAGGTAAAAAATAGTATGAATTAATCATTCAATAATTACTGCAATCTCTTCAATGTCTACTACTTATGAAATACTAATTGTATAATATTAAATATTTTTATGGTAACTATTACTATACTCATTTTATTGATGAGGAACCAGAATTCAGAGACGTTGAATAACTTTCACAAGTCTTTGTAGCTGATAAATAACAGAGCAAGGATCCAAACCTGGGTCTCATTCCACCACCGTGACCTGCCTCTCAAAAATGAGAACCAGAGGAATTAGATCATTTTTCCATTGCCTTGACTAACAAATTGCAGATCTCTGATGTGAACCCAGTCCTTGCTGACTCCAAAACCCAAGCTTTTTCTAATACGCTGCTTTGTTTTCATATTTGCTGTTGTCCTATTGGTCAAAGCAAGTCATGGCCAAGTACAGAGTCAATGTGGAAGGGGAACTAAACAGAGGTACGGACGGTGGGAAGTGTGGTTCATCAGGGGCCATTAATATGTAGTCTGTCTTGGTCATTTCTGGCTGCTGTAACAAATAAAACAACAGAATGGGCAGCTTAAACAATAAGCATTTATTTCTCACAGTTCATGGGGGCTAGAAGTTGGAGATCAGGGTGTCACCATGGTCAAGGTCTTGACAAAGGCCCTCTTCCTGGTTCATTTACAGTTGTCTTCTCCTTGTATCCTCACTGGGCAGAGAACAGAGAGGGAGAGGAAGCAAACTCTCTCCTGTCTCTTCTTACAAGGGCACTAATTCCATTGTGAGGGTTTCATCCTTATGACCCAATTACCTCCCAAAGGCCCCACCTCCTGATACCATCTTTTTTTGTAGGGGATGGAGGGTTAGAATTTCAACATATGAATTTGGGAGTGGGGACACAAACATGCAGTCCATAACACAATCTAAGGAACTTAAGAGATTTCAGAGAAAAGTAACTAAAATGGTTGGGGAAATGAGATGAGAGAAAATTAGAAGATTGCCAAAATTTTGCCTCTGAAAGAGAACATGGAGATATGAATAATATGGATAAAAATATGCTGAAGAGGTTTAATTTATGGTGCTAAGGAGGAGATTGTAAATTCAGGTAATTTGCTATTTGTGCTGTTCTTTCTCCAGGCTTTTGGTTAAGTCATGGCTTTGTCCAAGAAAACAACTGCTATTTGCAACTCTACTTTGTCAATGAAACTTGCTGTAATAAAATCTTTAAATCTATCCTCACCTGAAAAATTATACAGAATTTTACTTCTTTTGTTGTTATAGGGTCACCCTATTTTCCTTATATCTGGATGCATTTTTTTTTTTTTTTACTATATGCTTAACTATGAAGATTTATTCAAATAGAATATTCAGATCACCGGGCATGGTGGCGTGTGCCTGTAGTCCCAGCTACTCGGGAGGCTGAGGCAGGAGGATCCTTTGAGTCCAGGAGTTCTGGGCTGTAGTGTGCTATGCCAGTCTGGTGTTTGCACTAAATTCAGCGTCAATACAGTGACCTCCCGGGAGCAGGAAATCACCAGGTTGCCTAAGGAGGGGTCTAACCAGCCCATTTTGGAAACAGAGCAGGTTAGAATATTCACAACACTCTTCTCATCTAAACCAACTTTTCCTTCTTTTTGTTTCTCTCTGTAAAGACATTCTCTTCATGCCAGTTTTATGAGTTTGGGGAAGAGTTTTAGTTCCCTGGTAAATCTGTGTACACTCTGGAAGTCTCCAGAGAGGAGAACAAAGATTCCTGATGCTGGCTGTACATGTTGACTTAAGCAGAGATCTCAGGATGGGGGGTAAAAGGGAGATTTTTCTCCCTCTCTGTGATTTCACAGGACCCATTTCTGTACTTTGCTGAACAGAAAGGAAGCCTCTAAATGCCAGGAAATCAACAAAAACACATTATTTTTTCAGACCAAATACTCATTAGGAGAAAGTGGTGTCCAGGCAAAAAAGACACCAGGCTTTGGTGTTGGAATTGTAGGCTCTTGTGTTGGAATTGTACCGGTGGTCATTTTCCTTGCGGTAATCTCAAACGCCCCCAGCCCTGAGCAGAGTGCCCCTCTGCACAAGGATTGAAATTGCTTCCCAGCTATGGCCACAGCAGGGACAATCAATCCTCATCTGTTCCCCACCACTGAACCTTCCACTGAGCACTAGAAACAAGCAGCACACTCTCTGACGCCAATGGGACCCAGCTTTTAGAAGTAAGATTGAATGGCTATTAGAAGGGGTGACGGGTCTTACCTAACACTCTGTGCAGAGAGACCATGGTAATGAAGTGACACAGAACCGTGGCCTGGTAGAACTGGAGGGCTCCTCAGACATCATCCTGGCCAATGCCTTCATTTTATAGGTGAAGAAACTGAGGTCCAAAGAGGTTAATTGACTCATCCAAAGTCATGTTGTGAATTACTATCCTTTTGTTGTTCTAGGTCACCTTTAAACAAAATATTTTTTCAAGATTTCCTAGAGTTCAAAGTTCATAGTCTATCAGCTATAAAGTTTGAAATGCTTCCTGTTAGAACTCATTCATTCGGCAGTATTTAATGGGAACCTATAGTGAATATGTTATATACTTTATAGGTAATTTAAAAAAGGAAAAGGGACTCCTGTACTTAAATATCTTGCAATTTTATTGGGGGTTTCAGAACTTAAATAGCAAAAGGAAAAATCAAATGCTTGTTATATGTATATAAATACTGTATGTAAAGAAAATTTTACTAAGCGGTGTCTGCAGCTTTACCTTAAAGAACTGATGGCCTTCTTTGTTTCCTCATCTCTAATAGAAAGTGGTCAGATCAGATGATCTTTAAAGTCTCTACCAATTTCACCTTCGATGTTCCCTTAATTCATGAGTAACCAAATATGAAATGCGAAACACTCCAGATGTTCTAGCAGATTTATATTTGGATCTGAGAAAAGTCTTGATGCACCTCAATACTTTTAAATTATTTTTTATTTTTTTGGAGTGGCAAAATATAATACCATTGAGAATTTTATGAGATTCTCTCACTAGAAAGACAAGTTTTAGAGCTGTGCACTGTATTTCCAGGACAGATTTTGATTAATCATCATCAATTCCATTGGGTAGAACAATATTTTAGGATCAGAGTAATCAAACTCAAGTTATTCAAGTTTAACAGATGTAGCACATATTGGACAATTCTCACCAAACCGATGCACCCCTTTTGTCTACTCATCAAAATAATTGCCAGAGGTCAGTAAGCACTGGCCCACGTGAACATCTCTGTGTCTGCAGCTACAAAGTTGTTTCTAAGGGTACAGTAGCATTAACCACCACTGGAATCCCTGAATCTACAACAGGCATTTAAATAGCTCTTGTGAATGGTAGACTCATATTCACAGATGCCAGGCACCTGAGTATATCTCAGCTATAATCTCTGTTGATGCAGCTTTAGCTAGTAATAATAGCCACTGCTTAGTGAGTGCTAACTATGGACCAGGAGCTATACTAAATGCTTTGCAAATATTATCTCATTTAATACTTCCAATAATCTTATGAAGTAGGCACTATTATTATCCCTATTACAAAAATTGAAGATTAGAGGATTAAATAGTTTGCATAAGACACATCTGGAAAACAGGAAAACTAAGATTTGAAACCAGTGTTTGAGCCCACAGGCAGTACACTGATCATGATATAGTATTGCCCCCCAGATTGTAATCTTCTAGAAAACTGAGATTATTTTTAAGTGGCTTTGAGTAAAGGGACTTTGTCTAATAGGATGTGAGTGTGCAGAGTGATAGTGTGTGATAGTAATAGGGGTTGAGGGTGAGAGGAATTGTTCATGTTTAGTGGCTTTAGCAAATTGTATTTAATTCAAATCTTACTATGATTTTTCAGCAAGTGAATGTTACACTTGTCTGCGGTACCATCGGGAGTAGAGATGTGGGTAAAAACCTTAATAAGCATCATTTCTTCAGAAGCCACTTTGCAGACACACGTGCACATCATCCAACCTAGGTCTGCACTGTGAGTCCAGAAGCCATTTCATTATTTAAATTCCTGATCTGCAATGTTGTATGAAATACCGTTAAGAACTCTGTGCTTTAAATTCTGTGGAATATCAACACACCTCCAAGCCTAAATCTAAAGCGATGGTGCTTAATAATTTATATGACTGCATTCCCACCCATTTCAATGTTGTTAAAAATAATGAAATAGAGAACCTGCGCTCTCAGAGAATGTAACAGGCCAATTTATGATTCTAATTCTCTGTTTGGTCATCTGAAATATACTATTTTAGCAGCTTTATGCCTTTAACAGGTATTTCTTAAAAGCAATTCCTGCTTGCATTACTGTTCCATAAATGTTTTGGCTTGAAAGAGAAAATGTGTCCTTCAAACAAGTTTATTTCTTTCAGGGCTACTTCTGTACATGAATTCCTCGGTGGTGACTACTCAGGGTTTTCTGTTATCATCTTCTCAGGGTTCAATTCATTACCCCTGTTCATTATTCAATTTGTTGGGCTTTGAGCACCTGAATAATTGAAAGCTATGCAAGTATTATAAATTATATTGTCCACGTTCATAATCCCCATTTTAGAGTTTATAGCTTCACTGTAAAAATTCACTGTGTTGGAACCTTACATACAAGGTCTTATATTGAAAACAAATTAATTTATAAATAGATTTTTTTTTTCCTTCTCCAAACTCTATTTTATCAAATCTTACATTTTTCAGTTATGGTTTTTATGGCTTTTACTGCCACAGCAAGACCAATGAAAAGAATGTTTTACATATTCATTTATTCATTCTTTTTTGCAACAAATATTTATCGAAGGACTATTATTCTTTTGACAGTATGAGGCTGGGGCTAGGTCAGCCTATTCTCTTGGAGAAGAATGAAAGGGAAAGCAGGCTTTGCAGCCTTTGAAGTTATGACTTCCACCTTCTGATGCCTTCCAAAAATAAAACAAACAAGAAGAAAACATACTCAGCAGCCCTGCCCTTTGGCTCTTCTTGGTCCACCTAGGGCCATAAGGACTGGAAGATTCTCCAGCCTCCTTGGGTCCGGCAGCCAGTTATTTGCTCTGCATATGAATATTGGAATAAATTTCTCAATGAGAATAGTAATTCTATGCTTTAAAACTTAAAAAAAGGAAAGGAAAGGAAAGGAAGGAGCAGGTAGGTGAAGTTTAAGGTATCCCTAGCTAGTAAGTGCCTGAACTGGATCAAGTCTTGCAGATGTAAATCCAGTGGGGTTTGTAACTTCATCAGTGCTGCCCTTGTATTGCTAGATTGATTAATTGATTGATAGATTTTACCATAATGAAAATAGTTTCCCACACCCCCGCCCCTCCTTAATTATAGAAGCCATGCTGACCATTCTGGTAAGAGCTGAAACAGGAGATGAAGGCATAATGTTGAAAGTGAAAATCACCTACAAATGAATTTGTTCAATATCAATTCAGCAAGTAATTATGGAGCACATATTCTACACCACTGGGGCTGGGTAAATAGTGGTAATACTGATGTGGTTCCTGCCCTTATTCAGCATAAAATTGGTGACAGGCAAATCATAAACAAGAAAACAAACAAATAAATATATATTACCATTTTATGAAGACAGAGAGCAGAGAATCATGCTGAAAAATCGACAGAGGAAGAACTAGTTAGGTAGAGTTGCCAGAGAGATGAACTCTCCCAGCAAATGACATTTTGGGGAAGACACTCCCACACTGTTATTTTTTACAAAAACAGAATCACATATGCATATTGTTTTGCAACTTGCTGTTTTATTATAACAGTGTTAATGTAAGTCTCCCGTGTACATAAGTATAGTTTGAGGCTATTATATTGTATGAATACACTATAATTTTAAAATATCAATCCTCTATTGATGGCTACCAAATTTTTTGTTGTTGTTGTTGTTTTCATATGCATTGCTGAGATGGATGCCCTTTCATATATCCCTTGGGGTCTATTAACCACTATTTCTTAGTATAAATATGTGGAAATAGAATTTCTGGGTCAGAGTATGTATGTATATATGTATACTTTAAAAGTTTTGATACATGTTGTCAAAATACCATATAAAAACATGTATTTATTTATATTCCCTGCAACATAATGTTTAAGTGGGAGGTAGAAGAGAAGAATGATTTCAGAGACTGGGCTTTAGAGTTAGAATACTTGGGTGTACATCTCAGCTCCAGTACTTACAAGCTGTGTGACTTTGGATAAATTGAATTACCTCCCAATGTTTCAGTTTCCTCATTTAGAATGTAGGCATAATAATTTATGGGACTGTTGTGACGTTTAAATGAGATAACCCACATTAAGCATTTAACACAGTACATGACCTTTATGAAATGCTCAATAAATGTCAACTATTACTATTATTTACCTGATACCCTTGTAAATACTGGATGCTATCATTTTTCTAATTTTTTAAATATTTTTAAATTAAAAGCAATGCATACTTATGGTAAAGAAGGTCTCAAACCATGTCAACAGATATCAAATGAGAAGAAGAGTCCCCTAAATACTCCTTCATCTGCAGCTCCACTCCCTAGAAATAACCACTTAAAACCTATAAAATTGCTGCTATCACTCTAAACTAAATACCTATGCCTGCCATTCCTGAATGATCTACTTTATACAAAATCTCTAGACAGGCCACTATGAAAGAAGAGTAATTTAGCTCCCTCCTATGTCCACATGATTTTTGTCACTTTATTTTCTAGTTCATTGAAAAATAGCATTTCAAATCAAGTGTCTATGTTGTTAAAAACCTACTCCAACATTTCCACTTCCCTTTCCATGTTTGCCTCCATGAAATCCACTAAATTAGATAACCCTGTTACTACAAGGGGACATCTAGCAGTTGTGGCTCTGTAGCCATAGTGAATCTATTCATCCTGGTTTGTCTGGGGCAGTCTCGGTTTACATTTTTTGTCCCCGTGAAGTTTTTAATAGCGCCCCATTCACTTTCAAAATTATGCTATTTGGATAACTTATGGCTCACTCAATTTATAAAAATAATGTGAGTGGGAGGAAGCCATCCGCAAGATTGAGGTTGCTGGCAGGAGACCTCTGGTGGCTTTTTGACCACTCGATCTCTATTACTGAGTGGCTAAAGAGAGTACATTTTATTTGCTTTCAAAGGTTTTATATCTCTTCTCATGACCTCTAATATTTGGGGTTCATGTCCCTTTGGTATGCTTGATATAAAGGGTGTCTGTGTACAGTTCTATTCGAGGCAGTATTTGACTTAATTTTGAAATGGTAAGAAGTATCTAAGTAGGATATTAATCTCATGGTAGAGTAGCTACTATCTTGTTGATGTTATATTCTTATTCCTTTAAAAACTACTTCAGTCACGCCTGTAATCCTAGCTCTCTGGGAGGCTGAGGCGGGCGGATTGCTCAAGGTCAGGAGTTCAAAACCAGCCTGAGCAAGAGCGAGACCCCGTCTCTACTATAAATAGAAAGAAACTAATTGGCCAACTGATATATATATATAAAAAAAATTAGCCGAGCATGGTGGCGCATGCCTGTAGTCCCAGCTACTCGGGAGGCTGAGGCAGGAGGATTGCTCGAGCCCAGGAGTTTGAGGTTGCTGTGAGCTAGGCTGACGCCACGGCACTCACTCTAGCCTGGGCAACAAAGCGAGACTCTGTCTCAAAAAAAAAAAAAAAAAAAAAAAAAAAAAAAAACTACTTCAGATTTATGAAAAGGCGTAGAGAATAATAATATAGATGTCCCTTAACTTATGATGGGGTTATGTTCCAAGAACCCCAACATAAGATGAAAATAGTAAGTCAAAAATGCATTTAATACCTCCAACAAACCCATTGCAAAGTTGAAGAATCATAAATCAACACATCGTAATTGGGGACTGCCTGTAATTAAAAATTTCATGTTGTCAACTTCCAACTGAAAAAGTAAAACATTACCAACACAATGGTAATGTTTGGACTCTACAGTCTTCTACATTCCTGACTACCTCTTCATGACTGCAATATTCTTTCCTTACTCTAAGGCAACCACTTAGCTGAATGTATTATAATGCTATTTATTTCCATGCATTAAAGAAAAATAGTTACAATGTATAGCATATGACACAATAGATGGTATTGTTTTATGCTTTAAAACTTTATTATCAATGATACACTATTTGGTTTTGTTCTTAACATCTTATTTGGGAGAGTCATCCATGGTGACTTATGTAGTGATAGTTGTTACCTTTTCACTATTCTATGATATTGCTTTATATGAATATACCACTATTTATCTATTCTGCTCTTTTCGATCTTATAAACTATGCTTCCATGAAGTCCTGGCCATCGCTGTAAAACTAAGTTGCCACTCAAATGGTTGGACCAATTTATACTTTCACTAGCAGTGAATAAGAAGTTTTCTATCATTGTAAAACTATTTATTTAACTCAGGAAATCAGGCAACCAACTAATATTTATTGAGCACCTATTGTAGACGGGCTACCTATCCTAGGCATTGAAGAAAAGATACAGAGAAATATGAGGGAGTTCCTGCCACCTGAGTTAGGTAATAGAATATATATGTACATGAAATTCTTTACTGATACATACACTTAATAAGTAACTACTACATGCCAGGTACTCTCATAGGTGATAGGAATAACAAAGTGATTAAGACACAATTCCTATTCTCAAAGCTAACAGACTAAGGTTAGCAAGTGCTCGCATTCTTCAGAGAAGGGTAACATTATTTCCAGCTGGGGTAAATGATGGGAGGTGGGGCGTCAGGCAAGATTTGACCAGAAAGGTTAGAACAAAGGTGGAGAATAATTGAAGGACATCCCAGGAAACACTGTGAGTGACCTGTATATTCCCTTTGCCATTCCTCCTTTTGTACCTTCCCCACAATGGTGAATACCACATTGACAAATTGTCCAATTACTAAAAAAGACAACTCAGAAATGAAAATATTGCATAATTGTTAATAGATGGCTTGATTACGTAAAAACTTTTTATTATTATTGGTCACATCAAATATCTGAGACTGTATATTTCAGTAAATATGCATTTCATTATTCTAAATGCACTTTAGAAAATTCCAGCTCTCTATGTATAGACTTTTGTTTGGTAGAGAACAAGAATTGTTATAAGAAGATATAAAAGCTACTTATTTTTTATGGGACTTCTGCATAAATCTTATATCTATAACATGATCTTAGTGACATAAATTTTAGCAGCTTGTTTCTATTTCACCTGCTGTGCAACCAGTGCTGTCCTACAGCAATATCCAGGAGTGGAATTGAGCTATCTGCTGGTGCCATAAATAAGAAAGGATGTCATGGCTGTTTTCATTTGACTGAGCAGTAATGGAGTTAATTATACTTTCCCTCTCTTTGTTTTTGATCTGTGTTTCCAAAGTCATCTAAGCTTTTGGGAGTTCTCATATTTTTAACTCTTCCCTTGTCTGATTGGATTTCATACCTTTTGGGATTTAACAGCTATCAGTTATTATTCTCTTCAAATTTCTACCTCTCATTTGTAACTATGCAGGTTATAGTTCACAATCATTTTTCTTTAAAGAGACATGGAAACTTACAACATTATTTTATACTTGATATATAATTTTTGCTTTGAGCATTTTATATAAATTACCTATGAAGAAGGAAAGTATTTAGCCCAATTTTTCTAGTTGAGACAAACACAGGAAAGATAGGTGAGTTCTGAATTGTAACCTAGTAATGCAATGAGACAGTCAGAAATGGATTTAGAATTTTCTTTCACATTTTTGCTGGGATCATGAACCATTGTTGAAATAAAAGGGAGCTTCTGGAATTTTTGCTTCCAGGCCATTATTTATTGATTAACCTGAGGTGATAAAAGTAGATAAAAACATATATGCATATATAAACATTTAGAGACATCAGATTAATTTTTCATCTCTATTTGTTTTAGTATTTAAGCCTATAACTACCTAAGCTGAAATACTCGGATTATCAGTTAATATGGATAATTTAGCTCTAATTAATTTTCCTCTTAATTTTTGTTTGTGTAAATATTCTCTTATTTAGTTGGCAACTAAGATCCTAAAGAAGAAAATGGGGAAAAAATTATTTGCATGTTTTCCTTTTTTTATCAACAAATATTAAGACATTTGGAAATAAAGAGATTTTTAATTTATTTTGTTTTTATCAATTTCTGAACAATTTGAATATCTGAAACATAGGAAAGGCAGCATATACTATTCTAATATATACATACACATACATTAAAAATAATAAAAATAAATTTACAATTTTATGGTTTAATTTGACTTAAAATGTGATTTTCCTTTTTAATAGATACAACTCTTTTTTTTGTAATGTTTTCTTGGTAATGAACAAAGGCTTTCTGATCCACAATAGTTCTTACAGATTGATTTGTTTTCAAAGATGTAAACAATTCCCAAGCTTATTTTTACTCAAATTAAAAATACTTGAGAAACCCCGACATAAAATTATTTCATCTTATCTTTTGTCTCTTGCACAAATGACTTTTTTTTACTATGAATCATGCTACTACTGTGATTGCCATCATTTTGATGAAGAATCTATGACTCAGTTATTTTTTTGAATCATACAAAGAAACAGGTTAAATGCAGGAGCAGTACATTAAAAATAGGCCTGGGAATTGCAGAGAGATTTTGTTGAAATCTGGGTTAAGAAGTTAAGCAGTTCAATGTAAAGTAGAAAACGATTCTTCCATTTTTGGCCTGAAGTTTTTCATAAGGGGTTAATGTAATTCTTTTTTGTAGGCCAGAGTGTGGAGGGGTTGGGATGGTATTAGTTGTCAATTATTTTCTACAGACCTGCAGAGGATAATTTTTCTATCACTGGGTACTGAAGTATGGCCCCAATAGACTTCTTTTATCTTATAAAGTGTCGGTAGGAATTTTTGTTGGTGACTTTATTAGGTTATCCCTGAACTCACCACAACAGACCCAAATATTGCCACTGCAAAATCCCTAGGTAAACTCATAGGAAGGTAATCTGGGTGAGATTTGCACCTTGTCCTAGGACTTACTTGTTCAATGAAAATTTTCTGATATTAAAAAAGGAAAAAGGTGAGGAGCACAGTGAATTAGCATTTTGTACTAATTTAATGGCCTCAACATGATCACAGTTAAACAGGATCTGCTGTTCAAACACAAAGAAAGAAAATACATTCACCCAGAACAACTCCAAAAAAGTGGAGTTAAAAAAGAAAACAAAGAAGTAAACAAAGCCCAGGCCCTTAGGTAGTTGCTGAAGTTTCAGCCTCAGGGTTATATGCATTAATGTGCAGGAGAGGCATGTGTCCCTTGGTGTCACTTGCTCTTAAACAGGTACACATTTCAACCATGGGGTTCACCATAGAGTGACTCTTGACACATTTTGATAGATGCTGTGAAATATGAAATTTGAGATACCTTTGGCATTTAGAAATAATTTACAAACTGGAATCCCAGCTTGTTTTAATTCCTGGGTTGTTTAGAAAGTCAATTAGAAGGAAAATAGACATTCTCCATGTGTTTTATGAATACTACGGAAATTCCGGACCTAAAAGTGAATTAAACTGAGCAACAGCCTTTTTTACTAAGAAAGGTCAGATTTTCTTCTCTTTGAAGTTTTTCAGGCTCCCAAACCAGTTTGCATATTGAGCTTCCCAGAACTCTTTTCAACTACCTAGAGCAGTTGAGCATGAAGAACACCATTCTCACGTCTTTAACTACAAATTGGTACGCAAATGGGCTCCGGAGTCCTGGTAAGGAGGGGCACACGCCTTGAACCCATCTGTTTATTACTGAGGAAGTTCTGATCAAGTTTATGGTGTTAAAACCTCCAACATATCAACTCCAGTGAAGAGCAGGACAAGCCATTGTAAATATGAACCATCAAAGCATTAGCCATTTCAATGAAATGAAGCAAATCAATTGTTTTCCAGAAAGGTGCCTTTCAGCTCTCCTTTCCCAGGTTCTGAGTTTCTGTATCAAGTTCACATTAAAACAACTTGTACAAAAGGGATTTTAATTCAGAATTTTGGAAGGTCAGTGTTGTGGCCAGTAAAACATGCTTTCCTTAATCTCTGGTGAATCATAAACTCCCTACTTTAAAACCATTTGAAATAATCCAGTGTCATTAGCATTAGGACAAAAATGAAACAGCTAAAATAACTGCAGTTATTCAGGTTTTGAATTTGCTCCCCTATCAATCAGTTGGCTTTTGTTTAATATGGCATCATTTCCCCCACCCCCAATTTGTTATGGTTTATTAAAAAATATATATGTATTAAATGCATGTAGACTTAGAGATACCGTTTTCTGAAATCAAAACATCTTTGGTTAATATATTGTAATTTTATGTTCAATAAAATAATTTCAGCTGCAACAAGGACACTGAATGGAGGTTTCTGTATAAACCAGTAAAATAGTAATTACTATATCATATACTGATTATTTCCTCTCACACACTAATTCTATGCAGCAAACATTGGACTAGAAATTCTCTCATGCTGCTTCATTGGATGTGAACCTTATCAGCCTTCACTCGCTGTGGGCTCTTGGAGATCAGAGATTTGTTCTAAATCTTTGTTTATACTTAGGACCTCATAAAGTGCCTGGCTGATAAAAGATCCTCAAAAATTTTCTGTTAAATAAATATAAATATATGTAGATAGCTTTTTAAAAAATTGACTTCTAGGCTGAGAATTTAAATTCAAGATATAAAAATCCTTTGGAGAAGGCAAAACCAAAAGGGCAAACTATGGAATTTTTTTTCCATGTAGGTGCAACTAAACTTTACTAAGTGTTTCAGAAGTAAATGCCAACTTTAAATCGGGAAGGAACTGAGATTAGAAGAATCCATTTTGCCTAAAAATTATATTGCATTTAAAAGTTATTCAGTATAAAAATTCAGCAGTTACATAGAAGTTTGGGGGCATTTCTTGGAGGTGAACTATCTTATTAATTAAAACTAGGTAATGAAAATTGGAACACTTTATCCATAGTCAAAAAATTAACTTTCTTTATATTGCTTAGATGTTAGTTTTGTATGCAACCTACCAATACAGAGAGAGAGAGAGTCATTTTTTTTGTAGGAGACAAGCACCACGCTAGTTACTGCAAAGCATAGCATAGAATTTGAAGTCTGGAAATAGACGGTAAACAGATAATTTTAATAGAAAGGCAGCTGAAGGTGGATGAAGAGGAGGGAGTATAGGCACAGCCCAGCCAAAAACAATTTCAAGAACAAAAAGCCCAAACCATTAGCGGTTCAATGTAGCTGGGTGGGCGGGAGAAAGCTTCGTTGAGGATGATAAAAGCTGCTAAAAGATTTGCTTTGTCAAACCCCTACCGCAAGGCAAAGAGGAAACTTTCAAAAATTTACCTGAAGGAGCAGCTTGATCTGAAATTCCTTTAGGAAGGAGCCCCCCTCCGGCTGAAGCATAGAGAACAGATTGCAGAGTTTACCCGGATCCAGGCTCTTGTGGTTAGCACTGGGTGTGTCCATTGGGAAAAAAGAGAAGTAGAGGGATTTGAGTAAAAAAATTGTGACAGAGAGAAAAAATATCGAAGGAGGAATTCCAGATTTCCGACTTGGGCAGTTGGGAGGGGATGGAGTTGCAGTCCACAGACATTATGTAGTAACACAAGGAAAAAATAATAATAATTGGGGCGGGGGGGGGGGGAGGGGGTTGGGTCATGTAGGAGGGTGGCGGGGTAGCAAAAAAGTAGTGGCCCAAGGAACAAAGGTGGATTAATTAATTTTGGATCTGTTGAGTTTGAGGAGTCATTGCAACATTCAACTGAAATATTTGGTAGATGGTTTATAGATTAGAAACAAAATTTGAAATAGAGAAGGAATTTCGGAGTCATTTGTTTTTTCTCTAAAACCTTATTCTATTAATACTAGAGCATGCTCGTTTTCAGCTCTAAAACTAAAATCATCTAGGAAGTCCATATTTTTTTATTGCTCTCCCACCAAATCTATATCTGTTTAGTATTTATGTTTTAGAATGTAGCTTGCTTAGTGCATAAACATTTGCAATTTTTTAGCTATTGCTTTGTAGAAAAAATATAGTGGCTAAAAGCAAAGATGCTAATTAGACGCATATAAGTTGGAATTTTACTTCTTACTTTCTAGCTGTGTGAGCATGGGCAATCCACTTAACCTCTCTGAATCTCAGTTTTCTCACTGGTAAATTTAGGATATCATTAGCTGAATTAAAGAGTTGTCATGAGGTTCCGGTAAAATAATATATAAAATTGTTGGCAGTAGAGGTGACATGTTGCAGTAGCTTAATGGCTATATTATGTTAATAAGGATAAACATTGTTGACCAGTAGCACATAGTGGACATTGTAATTGGTCCTTCTACCAAATTTTCTTGTTATTTATTGTTCACAAAAACCCTGGGAGGTAAATATTATCATTTCCATTTTATAGACAGATAAATGAATCTCAGTGGCCAATAGCTAAAAAGTCATAGAGCCAAGATGGAAGTCAGATTTTAAAATTCTTATGTTTGGAGTTTTATCTGCTTCCTTCTGGCTTCTGGAAATTATGGGTCAAGAGTTCTTGTCTATGTCTCAGTAGCCTCCAATTTTGTACCGTATAGGAGGATGCTCTGCAAATATAGATGAACAGATTCAGGACAATTTGGGATATTTGAGTTTCTACTATACGCCAGACACTGTAATATGCACTAAGAATACTAATAATTTATGCTTCACCTTTGATATCTTGACACAACAAACACTTTTACAGATAACTATTAATACATTAGGTCTATCTATGCTCAACTATAAGTAGGAATAAAAAGGAAAACATAGCATGGTGAGGAGAGAGAAGTTTATTTTTTCATAAGGTTGAGAATGGAAGCAAAATAAAGTTGAGATTTTACCTCAAAGAATGTGAAATCTGAAGTGAGCCTATTTTGGAGAATTTTATGCAAAATAAAAATAACTTTTGATCTGTGTCTCTATTAAATTGAGAAAGCCATAGTTGGTATTGTTAAACATCTCTTCTTACAGTTTCTTATCCAAATACTGGAAAGAACACTATATTAGGTAGCGTATAATTTCTAGAATTAAAAATAAATACATTAAGTGTGAAACATTCAATTATAAGAAAGAGTTGAATCACATTTTCCACTGGATATGTTAACTATAAATTGTTTTATTTCAATACTTTCATATAAATTCTTAAAACTTTTGTGGGATGAAATATTCTTTTGTTTTTATTTTTCAGACCTATATTCATCGGAGGAATTTAACTACATTTTAAAGCAATAACCCAAAAAACAAAAACATCATTTCAGTTCTTTTTTTAAGAAATCATAAAATGTAAAATCCAATTAATAGTCAGGTATGTTCCATTATAAGAAAATACCTAATGAGAATGAGACTGTTTTAGAAAAATAATCTGATGACTTTAAAAGATCTGGATTTAGTAAATTTCATAAGTAAAAAATATTCTTAAAACCAAATAACTATCCTGACTGCCTGAATTTAAATTGCAAAACAATCTGTTGTTTGACATGTGACCTTGAGAAGTTACTTGACTTTTCTGTGTTCATTTTCTTATTTGTAAAATAAACTTATTGTAAATATTAACTTTTAGGAAGAGATAGTGAAATGGTAAAGGCTCAGATTCCGGAACCAACCTGCCTGAGTTTGAATATTATCTGTGTGACTGTGGGCAAGATACCTAACCTCTCTGTGCTTTAGTTTCTTCATTTGTAAAATTAGGGCAACAATAACCCACCTCAATTGTGCCTGTACAATTTAGTGGGTAGTTAGCCATTTCCTCAGTGGTTTCAAAAAAATATTTTATATTAAATTCTTACATAAAGTAGGTAGTTTGGGGGGGGTTCAATATATTTATTCATTGATTCATTGTTCTATCTCTCTCATGTTCAATTTGTATATTTTGTTAATTGTTTTGGTATTGGATGGCATAATTTTAAATACATAAAAATTCAATTCTTCTTTCATCATTCTCTCTCTTCTATATATGTATTTACATATCTAAACACACACACACACACGCCTACACACACAGAGGTTTTACTAGCTTATTTATTCTTCATGATGCACTTAGAATCATTTTGTAAAGGCACAAAATAAAATCCTATTGAATTTTTATAGGAATTGTTTTAACCCACAAACTAATTCAAGAGAAATTGACTATTAGTTCTTACTACCTAGAAATAAGTCAATTGTTTTCAAGGTCTTTTTTCATATCCTATAGGAAGATTTTGTGATTTTCTTCACAAAAGGCTGTATCTTGCTTGTATTTGTTTCTTACTAAATTATATGTATTTGTTGTTAATGTGATTAGAATAATAATTTTCCATTATTTTTCTAGTTAGTATTCCTCTATAAAAATGTTATTGATTTTTGCTATTTATTTTGCAACTAGCCACTTTCTTGAATTATCTTATGATTTCTAATAGTCTCATAGTGGAACCTACCTATTAACTGGATTTTGCACTTATGACTTCTTAAAAAAGAACTGAAATTATGTTTTTGTTTGATGGGTTAATGCTTTAAAATGTAGTTAAATTCCCAATGAATATATTTTTAAAAAATAAAAACAAAGGAATATTTTACTCCACAAAAGCTTTAAGAATTTATATATTATTGAAATAAGACAATTTATAGTTAACATATCCAGTAGAAAATGTTATTCTATTCTTCTTTATAATTGAATGTTTCACACTTAAGGTATTTTTTTAAAATTCTGGAATACTATCATTCTTTATCTACCATGTTTTGCCCCTTATAACTCCCTAAATTATAGGAAAATTAAAAGTCCATTAAATGACATACATTAACACCTACTATTATAGGGTTAGCTACGGAGAGTGGGCAGCTGCAATACTCATCAAGTTTGATTGCTTTGGAGTCTGAATGCAATATTCATTTAATGGCACTCACTTATTTGTACAAAGAAATAATACTGACCTAGGAAACAATTTGTTTTGAAACAGGTCAATGGCAGAAATGTTAAACATGTTCCAAAAGCAGTCTGAAAAAGAAAATCTGTAAAGGGGAAAATTCGTTTGAACTGAAAATGTAATATTTTTATTAGCTATGATAAAAAAAATCATATTTCTATGTTATTGATTTATTCAATCTAAGCGTTACTTTGTTAGCAAACTATTCATAAATTGGACTTTCTGATATGGCTTTCTTAGGAAGGCTGTTTCTTAAATTTTGAGATTTTATTAAACCATATTATGATTGAACATTAAGAAAATACAAGTATAGCATTCGCCCCTTATCCATATATCCCCATATATGCCAAGACTTCCAGCAGTGAATGCCTGAGACCACTGACCGTACCAAACCCTTTGTTAAAAGGGTATGTTCTGCAAAATTTAGATTCAGTCAAAAGGCTGCACTCAAGGATCCAGTTAGGCCACGGGATCCCCACCTCTGCACGGAACAGGACGGCAGGAGATTTCATCACACTACTCAGGACAAGGCCTAATTTAAAACTTATACATTGGCCGGGCGCTGTGGCTCACGCCTGTAATCCTAGCTCTTGGGAGGCCGTGGCGGGCGGATTGCTCAAGGCCAGGAGTTCAAAACCAGCCTGAGCAAGAGCAAGACCCCGTCTCTACTATAAATAGAAAGAAATTAATTGGCCAACTGATATATATATAAAAAATTAGCCGGGCATGGTGGCGCATGCCTGTAGTCCCAGCTACCCGGGAGGCTGAGGCAGAAGGATCACTCGAGCCCAGGAGTCTGAGGTTGCTGTGAGCTAGGCTGACGCCACGGCACTCACTCTAGCCTGGGCAACAAAGTGACACTCTGTCTCAAAAAAAAAAAAAAAACTTATACATTGTTTGCTTCTGGAATTTTCCATTTAATATTTTCAGATCGCAGTTGACCATAGGCAACTGAAACTGCAGAAAGCGAAACCGTGGGTAAGCAGAGACGGCTGTAATGTGAACTCTCACAGGCTTTGACTAAAAACATAACTGTGCAGAAACTGCTGACTACCTGAGTCCTAAAATTATAAGATTTGGGGTTGTGTACACAGTGGATGAGCCAGGCAATCTTTTATCTCAATACATATAAGGAGAAGGGGGCTATTTTATTTCTGCTGACAGGTTCCACAGAACTGAGTAAATTTTCATTATCTGAAAACAGGTGAAAACAGGAAAGATTTTGAATGCCAAAGGTACTATCAAGAAATGAAAGTCAGGCTGAAGGACTAGCTAGAAAACCTAGAGGAGGTGTCAGAAAAAATTTCTGATATCAGAAACATCAGGAAATCATTTTTGTCATTAATACATACAGAGATGTTTGGGAATTAAATCGGATGTAGTAACTGAGTCTTATTTAGGAAGGTAAAGTTTTATCAGTTTGTTATTATTTGCTAGTATTATTTATTTGTTTTATGAGAAAGGAATTTTTTTTAAAACTTTGAAATCTTGGTATCACAGAATATTAACATAGCACATCTGGCCGGCTTGGTGGCTCACGCCTGTAATCCTAGTACTCTGGGAGGCCAAGGCAAGAGGATCACTTGAGGTCAGGAGTTCGAGACCACCCTGAGAAAGAGCGAGATCCCCTCTCTACTAAAAATTAGCTGGGCATGATGGTCTATGCCTGTAGTCCCAGCTACTTGGGAGGCTGAGGCAGGAGGATCGTGAGCCCAGGAGTTGAGGTTGTAGTGAGCTATCATCATGTCATTACACTCTACCTAAGAGACACAGTGAGACTCTGTCTCAAAAAAAAAAAAAAAAAAAAATCTAGTTTGCAATTTAAATCATATGAATCAGGGCCAATATTTTCAATGCACTTTAATTAAAAATATTTTGTGTTATAAATGTTATAGCATTCCATAAGATTCTTCAATAAGGTGGACACATGTACCACCTACTATTATTTTCAAGGCATGTAGTACCTAATATTATTTCTAAGGCATGAAGGTGTTTTTAAAATGTGCTTTTGAATGAGAATATAATACTTTTACACCTTATATTCTGTATTATATTTCAAATAAGAGTATCATTTGTAATAACATTTAAATACGCTAGACTGTTAAAAATATAGAAAGCCCTAGAAAGACAATCTAACCTAAAAATCTATTAAATGTTTTGGCTTTAGACAAAGCCTCTGAAACTTTAGTATCATCAGCCTCACATCTGTAATCCAAGCATTTTGAGAGGCCAAGGCAGGAGGATCCCTTGAGGTCAGGAGTTCAAGACCAGCCTGAGCAAGAGTAATACCTACCTCTACAAAAATTAGAAAACAATTAGCTGGGTGTGGTAGTACATGCCTATAGTCCTAGCTACTCAGGAAGCTCAGGCCAGAGGATCAATTGAGCCCAGGAGTTTGAGGCTGCAGTGAGTTATAATGACTCTACTGCACTCTAGCCTGGGTGACAGAGCAAGCCTGTCTCAAAAAAAAAAAAAAAGTCATGAAACAAATATTTACTGAGTTAAAATGATTTGTTGGGCTTTCATAGTCATTATCAATCACTCATTTCTCCTCAACTTCGTATCTATACCAACTTCAAGTTCTGCTGACTTCTAGGCCAATCACTCTGTCCATCTGTCCAACACATCCCTGCTGCATAGACTCAGCTTCCGTGTTGGAGACTGATGGGGTTTGAGAAAGTCAATGATAACTTATGAAAATACTCAGTGTGCTCAGACTCATGGGCAGCTCCTGCCCACTGTGGTAGGTGGATAACAGCATAGTATCTTCGAAGATTTATTAAAACCAACTCCCAGTTCTGATCTTGTTTGCTAATATGCATTCAAGTCAAGAATTCAGCCTATCTTAACTTATTTCCTTATCTAGACAGTGGGATTGGAAAATATAACCAGAGGATTGAATGATAAATAATTTTTAAAATCATGTTACCTATGTATCTCCAGCTGGTACTTGGATCACTGCAAATGAAATTTTAGTGGCCAGTATAAAAGGTGGAAGGTCTTTAAATTTAAATCTATCCTTTTAAAAAAGTCAGCAACTTAAAAAAATATCTATTCTCTCCTTTTTCCTGAAGGAAATATGAAAAGATATGTCTAAGTAATTTCTGACATGACTATAAAAGAAACCTTAGAGGTTTGGCTCTTTCCAATAAATCTTTCCTTTCCATTATTGGCTACTGGGTATTTTATGAGCTTTGACTAAGCCACAAATACTCCAACAGCATGAAATCCTAATTTAGTAGAAGACGCTAATGAGAGAAACGTCTCCTACATTCTACAAGCAATGAAATACCCTTTCAGGTAACATTATTATGGTGTTTGCATTTTTTTATTTTCACTAATATCCAATCATCCCGAATGAATTAATTGAGATCCAAGAGTAGTAAATGTACAATTATCTGACACACATACACAGCTAACAAGTGTAAAATATTTGCATTATGCACCATTCATCAGATTTATGTTATTTTCCATGTCCATTATGATTGTAGGCTCAAATGACAATGGCCATTAAACTGGTGAAAATACTAGAGTATTCAAGCAGTTGTGAAGCAACGAAAGCTTTCAGATTTGTGTAGTTTCAACATGTTTATGGAAAAATCTAAAATGCTACTTTTCACTTTTTAAATTATATAAATAATTCTTATCACTTAGAGCACAAAAATAAATGAATATAACTTACGAATTACTTTTATCATGGGAATTGGGATGGGTATAAATATGCTGTCTGCAGTTTTAGCTAAGCAGCCCCTTCCACCAGAAAGAACATTCCTACTTGGCTGCAACCCCTCCTCTGTCTTTCATAACCCATAACTCTTTGCAAAGCTTTTCATAATTCTGATTAATATTATGGAAATTATTTTTCTAACTCACTGGTCTATATTTATTGTCTTTGTATATACAGTGCCTAGAAAAATACTCGGCACATAGGCACTCAACCAGTATTTATTGAATTAACTAGGGAGAGACATTATATATGTCTATTAAACTAAGTATTATTTGAAGATATGTAAATTAAAACAAGCCTTTTAGAGTGTATGAAGTATAAAAACCTCTAAACCATTTTTCTTTTACTTTTGGGGGCAGGCTATAGTATGATTGAATTTTAAAAATACAATAGGCAGCCTGTAATCCCAGCACTTTGGGAGGCCTTGGCAAGAGGATTGCTTAGGGCAAAGAGTTCGAGACCAGCGTAGGCAACACAGCGAGATGCTATCTCTACAAAATTTTTTAAATAGATTAGCCAGGCATGGTGGCATGTGCCTGTAGTCCCAGTTACTTGGGAGCCCAGGATCTCGAGGTTACAGTGAGTTATGATTATGCCCCTGGGCGACAGAGGTAGACCTCATCTCTAAAACAAACAAAACAAAAACATAAGCAGAAGCAGGTGTCAGTAATAATTCTCTGTCGAGAGCCAGATAGTCAATATTTAAAATGTCTGAGTTTTCAGATGGTCTGGGCAGACAGTGGCTATCACAACTACTCAACTTTGTGGTTACAATAGGAAAGCAGCCATGGAAAATACATAAATGAATAAGCTATGTTCCAATATATTATGACTTTATTTTCAAATACTGACTTTGCATTTCATGGAATTTTCATATGTCACTAAATGTTTTTCCTTTTGACATTTATTTCAACCACATAAAGATATGAGATTCATTCATATCTTACAGGCTGTTCAAAGACAGTTGGCCAACCCTGCCCTATAGAATTGAAGTCTATATTGCTATCATCCTCATCTAGTCACTAAAATAATAATCTTTTACCCTGCACTGTAAATAAATATTTGTGGTCCATAAATATTTGTGTGATAAATTAATGAATGAATATTGGGCCCTGCTGGCTGTGTGGAAGTTGAATTTGAGGGGTCAAGACTGGAGGCAGAAGGTTTTTGTAACAATCCTCATGAGAGAAAATGATGGCCTGAACTTGTAGGAAGAACAAGTAAAAGAGCTCAGAAATATTTAGGAAGTTTTATTTTACGGGGACCTTGATAACTGATTGTTTGTGGGGGAATCAAGGATGGTTTCAAACTTTGGGGTCTTTGTGGACAGGGTAGTATGAGGGAAGATTGGGTATACAGGAGAAGGAAAAGTTTGGGGCAAGGATGGGTTCATATTGGACATCTTGAGTTTCAAGTGCTTATGCAACCATCTAGGATTACCTATCCAGAAAGGGTTGTGAATGAACTTGAACCTGAGGAGAGGTCTGGTCTAAAGGAGTGAATTTGTTAGTCATTTGCATATAAGTAATTGCCCAAACCATGAGAAGTGGATAAATATGGCCACTCAGAAAAAAACATAACAGTTAAACCTTGGGATAAATGTATAAACATAAAATTTAAAGGTAGGAGAAGGAAGAAAAGCTCATGAGTCAAAGGAAGGAAATGGCCAAAGAAGGGAGAATTTGGATGTTAAGGGAAAAGAAATAGATATCAAATACCATAGAGAAATATCCTGAGACTCCAATTTGGATTTGGCAATAAACTTGCATTTTAGCAAGTGCAATCAGGAGACAAAAGTCAATATGCATTGGGTTGAGCTGCTCCTTGAGAATATGAAATCAAAACTACGCTTCAGAGAAATTTTGATTCAAAGGAAGGATAGGACTGAAGACGGAGAGCTATGGGGTGAAGGTCGGTCTTTCTTTTTTGTCTGGAAGAGGCTGCACTGACTGTGCTTACAAGTTGAGGACAATGGGCTCAAAGAGATAGGAAGAGGAGAGGCATTGAAGATGCAAGAGAAAGCAAGAGAGGAGATGATTAAGAGAACGAGGTCATGGAGTTGGGCAGGAGGAGAAGGGGTTAAGGTCACAGATAGGGCTTGAAGAGAAGAAGACTGTCTTTTTTTCTAAAACTAAAAGAAAGAAAGGGAGGGATGAGTGAGAATGTAATGCCTTAATCATGGAATCCCAGAGCTCTTCTATAAATCCTGGGTAAAGAAGCCCTAGATTAGAGGATTACAGAGAACTAACCTGCTGGGAGAGAATTCAGTTCTGGCATAATAAGAAACTGCAAATGTTGTATGCAACGTTGTATGTGTGCACTATTTCCAGGTAGAGGGTCCCCTAACTTTCCTCAGCCTCTTCTAAGGGCCTGTGTAAACCAAAGTAACTTGGAACCACCACATTCTGACCTGAGCAACACTTCAGCGGGGGCTTCTGGGTAACCCCCTTTTACTTGGAATAGAGCAGCTTCCTGTCGAATGTGACCTGATGCAAGTCCATCTCTCACTACTCAGAAAGGTGGACATTTCTTTGGTAGCGACAGCAAACTTCCTTTGCATGCAACAATTCGGGTTCTAAATGTAATGACTTTGTCTGTAATTTTAGGTAGAGCTAAAAAGCCCCTTGTTTTCTGGCTACAAAAATGAGTAAGAAGTCAGTGTCGTCAATGAGCCTCTTGTTCGGAATACAGCTACAGGATAGAAAATAGAAGAACAAATAAGAACTTAGTAAAGCTGGGGCTGGTACGTCACTGTTGGAGGTCAGTGAAGGACAGCAGGAGCTAGGGAAGGAGCGTGGGGCCCGTGCATGACATATAAGGAGGAAGGAGAGAATCTGGAGACAACTGGATCATCCATTCCATCTTTGACAGGATTCCCAGTCATCTTCTGTTGTAACTCTATATAATTATCTTTTGAATAGAAATTGTTTTTTTTTTTTTTTTTTTTTTTTTTTTGCCTAATCCAACATTGATTCCTCAAAGGCAACCACTTTTAACTGTTTCTGATTTAGTTCTTTATACTTCAATTCTTAACTGAACAACTGGTAATAGCATCTTCTGATGCCCTGCCATGGCGGATAAAGAATCTAATTCACTAACAAAGTTCACTTTTCCTCCCTTCTTGTGATTTCAGAAAGTTATATTATTCTTTTCGGTACTTCTGTTGGTTATTCTTACCACTTTAAATAATCTACTTAAACTTCTATCTTTTATTCTGTCGACTTTAGGCAGTATCTTTTGACTTCCCACAACAAAAGGTGAAGACAACCTTGCTCCTGAACTGTTGTTTTCCCTTCACTCTCCCATCTCCACCTCCCAGCTTCTCTCAATTTTATCATGATTTTTATATGGTCAGAGTTTACATTTCATAGCAGGGAGCCCAAGAAATCTATTTTAGGTCTTCCACGTTGCCCTTAGTCATGATCAGCTTTGGCTGGGAATAGGACTCTGGATTCAAAATCATTTTTCTTCAAGAATTTGAAGTATTTTTTCAGTGGTTTCTATCTAATATCCAATATTGCTAATAAAAACTCTGTTGTTAATTTAATTCTTACTCCTTTTAGGTAATATCCCCCACTCCTTTTTTTTATTGTTCTGGAAGCTTCCAGGATCTTCCCTTGGTAGGTATTATGATATTTTATATGGATGAATGCTTGTTAGGCATTTGATGAGCTCTTTCAGTGTGAAAATCATGTTTTTCTTCAACTTCTGGGATATTTTATTTATTTGTTTGTTGTTTAGCTTTTTCTATCTGTTCTATTTTCTTTGTTCTCTCTTTTGAAACTCCTTTTTGAATAAGTATTAAGTTTCCTTAATTGCTTCTTCATATCTCTTGACTTTTATCTATGCTATTTTCAACTCATCAGCTCTAAGAGCACAGAGACTAGGTTTTGTTTACTGGAACATCCCTAACCTTTGCCTGAGTCAGAGTGTTTCCACGATGAATACTTGTTCAACAAATGAGTGCACGAAACAATTTTTCCATCCCTTGTCTTTAATATGCTACATTCTGAGATATTTTTAAGCTTTAACTTTCAGTTTTTAAATCATATTTTGATTTCAGTAATCATATTTTTAATGCACAAGAGCTCATTCATTTTCTTTAATTGGTCTTTTCTCAAAGAAGCTTGTTTGTTTATGAATTGTGTTATTGCCTCAGATCTCTGAAGATACTAATTGGAAATTTGTATGCTTTCTCTTCTACTCCGTGAATTACACGTTTTCTTTAGCATCTGTGTTTTGTTTGATTTCCTCAAATCATATAGTGGTTTTGACTTTCTTTTAATATTTTTAAAGAAAAAAAGTGGTTTTATTAATATAGGTAGTTCGAGTAGATTTCCACTGATTCTGTGTAGATATTTTCCCTTCCAAATATGTTTTGAGAAAGGTTTAGCTGAACACAAAGTTGCTTAGAAGACAAAGGATGATAGAAATCTATAATCAGCCGTGCATGAGAATAGTGCTTCTCAAACTTTACTATGCATGTGTATTACTTGAGGAATCTGACAGAAATGAAAATTCTAATTCAGTAGAATCAGAAGGCCTGAGAATCTGCATTTCTAACAAGCTCCCACACACCTATGTTGCTACTCTGGAGATTGTACTTTAAGTAGCATGAGCCTAGAAATACTCTGGCTTCTTTCTTCCCTTTGAAAATCTCCTTAGGCCAGGTGTAGTGGTTCATGCCTGTAATCCTAGCACTCTGGGAGGCCGAGGTGGGAGGATCATGTGAGATCAGAAGTTCAAGACCATCCTGAGCAGGAGCAAGACCCTGTCTCTACTAAAAATAGAAAGAAATTAGCTGGATGACTAAAACTATATATAGAAAAAATTAGCTGGGCATGGTGGCACATGCCTATAGTCCAAATTACTCAGGAGGCTGAGGCAGAAGGATTGCTTGAGTGCAAAAGAGCGAGACTCTGTCTCAAATGAAAGAAAGAAAGAAAGAAAGAAAGAAAGAAAGAAAGAAAGAAAGAAAGAAAGAAAGAAAGAAAGAAAGAAAGAAAGAAAATCTCCTTAAAACAACTATACCCAGGACTGTAGATAGCAGAATCTATTCAATTCTAATTCATTTACAAATATAGGGATTATTTTGGGTTATAGTTGGATATATTCCACATGAATAACCTAATGACAGCAGAATACTGTAACCACCCCTGGCAAAACATGGTTGCTTTAGATCAGCAAATATATATTATGGAAACATTTACATAGCTTTCCATGAACATTAAGTATGAACGATCTTGTCAATAAGTCCTTGTCTCTGAAGGTGGAAAACTGCTTAAGGAAATGGAGCAGCTTTTGTTATAGTAAAAGCCAACAATGCCCACATCATTTGGAAACTCACCATTTCGTATAAGAAGAACGCATGTATGCTCAACACACATATGTAAAAAAAATCATGGGCAAGTTATTACAGGGTTAAAACTGAGTATGTGGGCAGCTAAAGTACATGCCACTTTTGAGAATAAAAATAGTGTGTACCTTATTAAAAGCCACCTGACAGGGTCAGCAGCCTAGTCACAGAATACCCACCAAGAACAATTTCAATTTTAATAGGTTTTACTATGTATTTCATAAGCATGCCCATTGAAATTGAGTCATCAAAGCCTCCCGGTTCCTCCAAGACAGATTTTAGCCTGAGAGCTTGGAGTAATTATCCCACTGGATGTTAGCCTGTGTAGCTATTTCAGCCTCGTTCATCATTTCAAACAGCTACATACTCTGCCTGCTAATTTCTTCCGATGGATTAGCTGCTCTCACTTGTCTATCTTTTTTTTATTTCTGGGGGGTGAAATATTGCCTTCTTCCCATGTTTTAATAAGCTGAGCAGGCATGCACCACTGCACAGCTCCTGACTCCTATTTCTTTCAGCTCAAAGAATGATCTTCCGGGGGAAGAGCTGGGTGGAATGTGAAGGTGAAAACTTACCCATTACTACTTGCAGCCTGAAACCGGCTGCATTTAAACAAGGGCTGAAAACCCACTCCTGAGCTGGTCTGTATTTATCTGTTTATAGTGCACTCTAAGCTGATTTTCCTCCACTGTGCTACTTATCTTCTGCTTCTTTTGGACTTTGGTCTTGCTTTTCCCCCCACCCCTGTATTTCATCTCTACTTTGTGTATGCACCTCCCATTAGAAAACCATATTGCACAGAACTATTCTTTGCGGGATAGAACTTTCCTCTGTTCTTCATCATAATGATCTTGTCTGAGCCTTTTAATTCAGAGGTTCAATGATTTCTTTATTCCCTAACCTCCCAGTGAGAACACACAACTTCACATGCTGGGATATCATTTCTTCTTAGGTAGATGGTAAAAAAAGCAAGGATCCCGGCAACAAACAAAATAAGGTGTTCGTCCCTTCTCTGCCACTTGCTTAGAAGCTTGGTGACCTGGGTTAAGTATTCCAACCTCTCTGAGCTTCAGTCTTCTCATCTGTGTAATAGTGATAAATAATTTTTTTAACTCTGGAATCATAGTGAGAAATTAACAAGTGAGATCGTGTGTACCTAGCACATGGTAAGCACTCAGCACATGGAACTTACGCTTCCTTTATCTTAGTAATTTAACAAATGGGCTTTGGACCCCCTCATACTTGCTGTTAATGTGGATTAGCTGTTGGAGCTCTGGCAGCTTTGCAGTACATCTTAAAGAAAGAAAGAAAAAAAAAAACCAGATGAAATAAAGGAAGTTGAGGAGGCTTGCTCACTCAATTCACAAGTCTGGTCTAACACTCAAAGCCACCTTTTCTGAAAAAGTGTCTGAAGTTCTCATCAGTCTAGGTGACTCCACTTAACACTTTCCCATGACCCCACGTGAGTCTACTGACACTGGTTTGAAAGACACACATTTTCACTGGATTGAAAATAGAAAAACGACCCCGCAACCCAAGGCACAGAGGACAAGAGGACAGCGGGTGGACTGCTTCCTCAGATCAAATCTTCAAACAGATCAAGGGTGGCTAATGGGGGCTAGATTTTCTAACCTTTAGAAAAGGCCAGTCCCTCGAGAGCTGGCAATTTAAGGAAAAGCTTGTTTTACTCTTGGCTCCAGAACTGTAATGTATTTGCTGATAAATTGGAGAAGGATAATTCTTATCCAGCTCAGGAGGAAGTGTGGAAAATAGTAATTGGTAATTCTTAGAGAGTGGTGCAGCTCTCAAGGCATTCTCAAGAGATTTTTTTTTTCGGAAATGTGATATCATTTAAAATCATATTAATAAGAGCACTGCCTGGGATCAGAAACTTGGAATTGGTAGAAGTTTCTTTTTTTTTTTTTTTTCTTCAGCAACATAAAGCATCCATATTCTTCATTTACACATAAATTATGTAAGTGGATAAAATCCTCATTATTAGAGAATGACCTTGATGTTAGGACACGTTGATATTATGGGTGATGTTCCTCTTTGAATTTTTGCAAATTTTTGACATTAGTTATGGTTCAGTGCCAGTATCAAGATCATTAGTATGGAGTCAAATACTTTTGTATTCACAGGGTAGTAATTAAAATGACGTTTCCAACTATTTATATATATTTCAGCCAATGACGTTATATATATGTATTTTTCATCTTTAATTTTTCATTCCTGGTGGCCTCTTATTTCCTTCCCCCATTTTTTTTTCTTGGCAGTGGGTGAAGTGGAATGGTTGTATTTTGATACTGGCAAACCAAGGGCATAACCCAAAGACCTGGCTAGAGAAAGTCATGCTTGCCATGGATGATTTGTGCATCTTATTGAGCAAAATTCCTGTAGCATACACTGCTTGCTTTATTTTATTTCTTCCCCCTCCCATCTCAATGCAACAAACAATTCCAAAAGTTTTATTATCTTAAATTAAGAAAGAAAACTAAATATCAGACAAAATTTCCTTTCAAAAAGGTGGTCACTTTGTTCAGTCTATGAGCCTGAATTCTATAGCACAGAAGGATGGTTAATAAATGTATATTCCTTTATTGTAATCATTTGATAAGTGGCAACCTATCATAGAATAAAACTGTCTCATAAAATATTAAATCTGTGTCTCATCATGTATATATCATATATGAGATGTAATTAAGGAAATTTATCTTACCCTATATAACCCTAATAATAAATAATAATAAACAATAATAAATAATAATAAACATGTGTCATCCTTAAAAATTGTCTCTGACTCTGAGGATACCTGTAAAAGTCAAGTTCCACAGACATGTGGAACATCAGTATCCTTGACCCAGGAGGACAAGAGAACTTTGGAAGGATGCTATTCATGCATACATCCTGAAATGTGAAGCCGATGAGTTCACTAACTAAAAACCTCATAAACTCAAAATTGAAGCCCACGACACTATATTGACAAACACTAATGCTTCAAGGACCTGAGTCTCCATACAAATGATTAGATATTAAGAAAGAAGAATCCATAGAATTGAAATGAATGATTATGCTAATTGTCCTTCTCTGATTCAGACATTTTGATTTATCTTTTAAATAAGTTTTATTATAAAAGATAAAATAGGCATATTGTACAAAAGTTTGGGCAGAAAGGTGAATACATAAAAATTTCACTCACCATTGAACACAGAATTAACATAACTACAAGTGCTTACAAGTTTCCTTCTAATATTTTATATGCACATATATCTGTATACATTTAACAATTTCAATCAAACTTTGCATACTATTTGATGACTATTTTCATTTAAATATTCTCCTTGTTTTTACATAGTCATCATAGTTGTTGGTTTAAATAAAAGTGTTATATTCTATTGTAGAGATATTGCACTAGTTATCTCCACTATTAATGGGCATTACAGTTATTGGCAATTTTTATAATTATGAACAATTCTGTGATAAATTTCTTTGTGTATAATGTTTCCCACAAATTGACTATTCTTTTTCTTTTTCTTTTTTTTTTTTTGAGACAGAGTCTCACACTGTTGCCCAGGCTAGAGCTAGTGCCCTGGCGTCAGCCTAGCTCACAGCAACCTCAAACTCCTGGGCTCAAGCAATCCTCCTGCCTCAGCCACCCGAGTAGCTGGGACTACAGGCATGCACCACAATGCCTGGCTAATTTTTTCTATACATATTAGTTGGCCAATTAATTTCTTTCTATTTATAGTAGAGACGGGGTCTCACTCTTGCTCAGGCTGGTTTCGAACTCCTGATCTCAAGCAATCCACCCGCCTCAGCCTCCCAGAGTGCTAGATTTACAGGCATGAGCCACCGCGCCCAGCCTGACTATTATTCTTTAGAATAAATTTTGAGGAGTGTTATTTTTCTAAATGATAAAAAGGATCTTAATTTTTAAGAGAAATATTTTAATTCATTCTAGCTTTAAAAACCTTGAAAATAAAAGTATAAAGAAAATAATTATGCACAATCCTACAAACTAGAAAAATAATTATTAATAGCATTTTGGTGTGTTTATCCCAACTCTTTTTTTCTATGTATGGATACATACACACACACAGCACATGATTCATAAAATTGAAATCTTATTGTGTACACAGAATTGAGTTCTGCTTTTTTTCATTTCACATTGAGAAATAAGCATTTTCTTAGGCTTTTAGTTTCCAAAATACAATTTTTGCTCTAATTTTGGCCTTATGCTGTAATATGCCAACCTATTTTGATTCTAGTAGTATTTTATTTTTAATGTAACCTATATATATTATGAATTGCAAGGTCCTCACAGATTTTATCTGCTATGTTAGCCTTGTATTTTGGACAGTTTATAAGGATTTATACATACAAATATTATATTAATAGTAGTGATAGAATTGCTTTGTTCCTGATAAGACAAACACTTAATAAATAATTTATTGATTATAAAATGTTATTTTCCAAATTAATTCCTTAAATTTCAGAATATAGAAGAAATTAGGGCAAATATGTTGTCTTCCCTCACAAATCATAGATATTAGGGCCAGAAATGGAAAGGAAAGGGAAGGGGACACTGAGATTAACATTGACATAGAAATTGAGAGAAAGAGAAAGTTTTTTCCAATATAACATTGGACCTTTAAAAAAGTACACTAAAATTCATGGATTTCCCATTCTGTTTATTTGCAAACTCATTCCTTTTCATTTCAGAATTTCTGAGGTCCTTTCACTGCTACAGGTATTAGGAATCAAACAACAGTGTGATTGAGATGAATACCATATGAAATGTGCTATATTTGAAAACTTTAATAATTATTTACAGGGAACTTCAATAAGAACACAATTCAACTGTCATTTTTAAAGAAGTTTACTTTTGCTATTAAGTACATAAAATTGTTACTTAATCATTGCAAAGTAGCCTTAGAAGAATAAGAATAGTATTCTCAGTGTTCCTAAAACATATTCAGGGACGTGGGGCTAACCTAGATGGAAATGATTCCCATTAGAAAAGGGAGGTGATTGTTCTTTCCATTTGTTTCCTTGACATTGAAGTTGTCTTGAAGTCTCTCATATAATGGATAACATAAAACATAAGAGCATTATATTCCATGCTATATATTCATATATTTTTGAAATCTCATGGAAGCCAATATTAAAAGAATTTCATCATATTATTTTCACTGAAATTTGCCTATATTTGGTGAACACATTTTGCTATGTATATGCAAACATTAGGATAAATATCATCCTCAGCCAAGTAATCTTGGTAACAGCTGGTGGGTATAGCCAATGTCAAATTTTTTTTAAATTGAAAGTTATCTGGCTGTTAGGAAATAAAATAAAAAAGAAAAAGGATATCAAGGGCACCGTAAAGAATAAAAACATAATATTAGGTTTAGAATTTCCACATTTTTTCGTCTTCAAGATCTTTGCCAACGTTAATTAATTAGTATGCATGGCGCCTTGGGAGGTAAATATTATCATCTCAATTTTAAATAAAATCGAAGAATAAAGGTTAAGTGGTTTCCCTCAGGCTACAAAGGTATTAGACTTTATTTTTTACAAAGAAAATGAAAATGAGTATTTAATAACAATGTTAAATAAGATAGTGGATGTAAAAGTCCCTATTCACAACATGTGACATATAGTAGATTTGCAACAAATGTACCTTGAATATTTTAATCGTAATACTAGTTAAGGAGAAAACATTTTAATATATGAACTTCTGTTTTTTGAGTTATACATATACATACATGCACACACACAGTCATGATTTATATATGCATTATATATAGTAATTGATTAGGAGAATGAGAAACATTTTGATGCATGGTCTTGTTGATTTTTTTTTCTTTAAAAAAGACAGCCTCTTTATTTGAGATAGGAAGGCAGTTTTTATATTTTTAAATATCATCAAGGAATGAGATAATAGATTCTCTTGAGTACCTAATGACACCCATGCTGATATCAAACTGTGGGGTACATTTAATCAATAAAGAAGTCAGTTGATCATTCATAGGCTGTTAAGATCTAATATTGTTACCTAGATGGCCTGGTTGGGTTTTTTTCCCTTTCATTCAATTGGCAGAAATTTGATCTAAAGTTATTAGAGATTTCAGTGTCCTATTGAAATATTCTCCATGTCAGATTGTTCCTCTATACAGCTAACCTGAACTCTTTATGACACTCTTCTTGCATATTAAAAGGTCCTTGTTTTTTTTCCCCTGGTCTCTGTTGGGCACACACTTGGGAACAGGGCTCAGTGGTATAGTGAAGAGCCGCCCACATAATCCCACACAATTCCATCACCTTTCATTCTTACTCTCCTTTGAGCTTAAAAGTGTGGTACTCATGAATCTTTCCTGCCTTCTTTCATGGTAAGCAAAGATTGTTGTTAGCTATCTTGTTGTATGAAAGAAATAAAAAACTATGATAATTATTTGGATAGTTTCAGCCCTGCAAACTCCCCACTCCCCCCTTCCATGTTCAAATATGCTATTTGTTTGAGATATATTTATAAACATTTCCAAATTCTCCTTAGGATGTTTGGATCCAGATTTTGCATGAACATATGATATCAGCAGAAGGCAACCAGATTAATGATGGAGCTGCACAGTTCAAGCCAGTGTGCTGCAATGGACCTGGAACCTTCCCCCGGATCAATCAGTTGAAAACTGAGTAATCATGTGGTGGGGGAACAGAGCCCAGCGAAACAGCTCCCCAGAGGTGGGAGGAAGAGAAAGCCTGCAGAGTGGATGGACAACACCACACCAGAGCAAAAATGCAACAAGGCTGCAATTAAGGCAAGAGCATGGTCCTGGGCTTTTCCAGCAAATTTCCTGTCGCTATTGTCAGTGTAGCCAGGTAACTCAGGTTTGAATCCCAATTCTAATAGTTTCTAACATTTAGTAGCAGAAAATAGCTCTGGCAAGTGACTTAGTCCTTCCAAACTTCCATTTCCTCAGCTGAAAATAATGAATAGTACTAATCTCAGAATACTACTAATAATAGTACTAATCTCAGAATACTACTAATAATAGTACTAATCTCAGAATTATTATGAAGGGTGAATGAGGTAATACATATAAAGAGCTAAGAATAGAGCTAAGAATATAAAGAATAGTGTCTGGCACTTATTATTGTCTCCATAAATGCAAACTGATGATGATTATAATTATAATGATGATGATGTATTTTATCCACAGTTTACAAAAATAGATGAATGATTTAAAAGAGATTTTGGATACTGAAGAGTAGTAAAAAGTAGTACATAAAAACTAAAACTAATATCATAAAAATATATTTTTTTAATAATTTTGGCTGTGAATATTTATTTACTGGGACAAGTGAGTATGTGATCATGGTGATTTTGTTTAAGCAGTTCCCCCAACAAAAATGTATAATGATGAATTTTTTCAAATTAAATTTTATTACACAAATGCTTAATGGAAAATGCATTTTTTAAACTATGTCAAATAATAGCATGAAACATCACAGTTTTCATATCCTCTCTCTGCCTACCCCTCTCTCCTCCTCCCATTCCCCGCAAACCAAACCCAGAGGTTTCTCTGGTAAACAAATAGAGCTTTTCCAGACTAGCTTCAAAATAACAGTCTCTGGTATAAAACTGTTGAAAATTGTAGCAAAAAAGAGGTCAGAAGACTAAATTACAAAGAGATCCAGCCTTGTTGCAAAATCAGGTACATGTTACATCATCACCAATAATTCTGCAAAACCAGCTATTTTATTCATGATAAATACATTCAGTGGTTCTCTTAGGACACTGGCACTGGAGAGTCCAGCTGCCTTGTCTATCTCCAGAGTGTCATGCTAGAGAGACCACATGGGGTGCTCTGGTTGTCAGTCCCAGCTGTGCCCACCCTCCCAGCCACCACCACAAAGGCACCAGGCACATGAATGAGGCTATTGTAGACTCTCCAGATGAGTCCATTCACCAGCTGGGTCCCACTGAATCACCTTCCTCAGTACAATGAGGAACAGAAGAATCGCCCAGCTGAGACCCGCATGAATCCTTGACCTCTGAAATCCATGCAATATAATTAAATGGCTGTTGTTTTAAGCCACTAAGTTCTGGGATAGTTTGTTGCCCAGCAATAGTAACTGAAACACTTCAGAATAGACTTTATGTAGCTTCTGCTGCCAACTTACTTTTTCTGCTAAATGTCACTCCATAATTTTTTAGTTCAAGTTTAATGGTAATAGACATAACTATCTGATAGTCACTTGTTTCGATTTTTCATGATTTATAACTATTATTTAAGAAAAGTAAAAAAAATATTAATAATTAAGAAATGAAACTATCTGGATCTTAAACTTGACCTATGGTGCAAGCCTATGTTAGACCCCAGTGTAGAGAACTTGGTCAAAGATTGTAAACAAAATTATAGACCTGAGTGATACAATGCTATTATTTTTCAATTTTAAGTGTGCCTGTAGATTTGGGTATTTTAACACAACACTTGCAATGAATTTTTAAATAAATATCTTGAAAATAATGATGTATTGTGTCAAATGCCCACAGGTCCCTGGATGCAGCTATTATATCTGAGGCCTTAAAGAATAAAACACTTGACAAACCACTTAAGAGTTAGTAATTTGTGAGTAACAGGAATGTGGTGCAACTGACATATGGGCTCATGTTCCACGCTTGCTATTGTATATATCAGAATATCTCATCATCACAAAACTAGCTTTGAAGGAATAATGGAACTTGCACATTTGAACATCTGCTTCATTATTTTACATTTACAAAAGACAATATTTAGAGAAATGAAGAAGACATAAAGTTAGTCTCTTCCTTGCTCTCTCTCCCCTTTTCCATGGATTTGTCTACTGTAATGGTTGAATGGAGTCATAGAAACAATAATGCAGATTCCTAAGGACTCTAAATGCCCACATTTTGTAAGAATTTTGTTTTCAATTTTTATCTAATCATATGACCATCTTGACAAAATGGTCTATTAAATAATCTAGGTTAAAAAATTAAGAATACACTATATACATATAAGTCATATATACATAGTCTACATATATACTATATATACTATAGAGTATATATACTCTATATATACTATATATACACTATATATACTATAGGATATATTACATATCATAGAGAGAGGATATATATACATATATACCTACATATATAGATACATACATACATTAAAAAATTGAGAATATGCTATATACATATATAGTCATATATACATAGACAGTCTACATATATACTATATATGCTATGTAGTATATATATATACTATAGGATATATTATATATTATAGAGAGGATATAGATTTGTATATGCACATACATATTGATACATATATGGCTAATAATATGTTTAAAATAAATAAAACAAAGCTTCAGTCATGTTCAATAGTATGAATGGTTATTTTAATTTATCACTTTATTTTGCTAGAGTGGACCTGGTTACATGGTCAAGTTACTAAACTCTCAATAGTGGCACTGGCAGATGCACTTGGATGCTTGTTTTAGCAATGTATTAAACATTGTTACCAATTGGAAGAATGATGTAGCCAGAGGAGAGGAAGTAAAAGGTAAAAGAAACCTTGAATTTGCTATATGGGCAGAGTCGATTTCCATAAGCACTCCCATCCTTTTCTGAGAGCTGTCCAAATTTCACACTACCATTTCTTTTACGATTCTTGATCAATATGGATCACAGGCAAATGGGGAAACATTCTGGCTAAATTTTGTCTTTCTTAAAAAAAAAAGCTATGTCTTTTGTCTTTTAGTACACCACATAGATATCTTAACAACCATAAAATCATGAATTCCTGCAAATATATAATTTCATTTTAGAATATTCTATATTAATTCCGATATAAAAATAATATTACATAGTATAAACTTATCTAAATCTGTGTACAAAGAAAAACATTTAATGAAAACAATACTTTTTTTGCATAAAAAGTATTCCAAGGGTTAAATCAATAGCATGGTGGCTTCAAATCCTTGCTTAATATATGCCCCTTCATAGGGGAAAAAAAAGAAAAATGATGGGTATTCACATGATTGACAACCTTTCCAAATAGAAGTGTTGCTATAATTAAGCAATAATGTATGAGTGAGTGTACATTATGACAAATTGGAAGCTTGGTTGATTAGATTGAGCATATAAGCTGTCAGTATAATTATCATATTTTAATCATTTTTCTCCATTTTTTATAACAGCATTGTCTTCAGCCTCATTTGGTGCTTATTAAATTGATATTCTAAGAGGAATTGTACAACATAAAACATGTCCTTAAACAGGATGAACTTTAGATAAGGCTTTAGTTATGTCTATAAACATTTATAATGATTGCTGTTATATTCCTACTTTCTTCTATCTACTATTTCACTTTGTGTAAGAATGAAAATGTCTTTTTCAAGATAAAATGGATAAACTTCAGCATGCATATGTGTCTCCATAAAATACCACTGTTTTTCAATAGAAACAAATGAAATATTTATTAGAACTGCCTTCAAAATGTAGGGTAATTCTAATGACAGATAATTCAAATAGATAACTCAATCCTTCAGGGCAAATGCTTTGGTTCTATTCCTTGGTATGGATCTCTTTAATCAACAATGTTGAATCTGCTAGCCACACAGGAAGAGATTTTTGGGGGGTTAGTGGTGACAGTGCAGTTTCCACTTAATAAAAGCTGTTCATGCAACCAATGAGGAGAGAATACTAAGGGAAAGGCAAGACACTATTTAGTATTCAAGATATAAATATAAATTCTATAAACAGATTATTCTGATGCTATGATGTAAAAATTTATAATTTGGGAAAGAAATTGAATATTAATGTTCATCTCTCTGTTTTAAATCAGAATGCTAGCCCAACAGTCCTGGTAATCCATTCTCCTACCATGGAAATAAAATACTCACCTGGCATTCGAGTCTATATTTTGTCTTAGCAAGTCACAAGTTGGAGTAGTATGAAATAGAGGGTTTAGAGTGTATAGGAATATGCCCACATAGACCCTGGTAGAGTTGCCATTTTCTTCAGATTTTCCGGGTTCTAAGAGAGATACCAGAGCTTTGAATATGCCCCTCCAATTAGAGATGCCCTTACCTCAAAGGAATGTGAGCTACAATATCTTCCCATTTATTCATGAACTTTTGCTGAGCATCAAAAAAAAAAAAAAAAAAGAAGTCTTTGTTAAAGACTATTGTATGGTAGTAAATTATATAATGGTAATACCACCACTAGCTTGTACTAAGAGTAGTTAAAGCCATTAAGCAATCATTCAGCATATTGGTGAATCCAGCAGTCTCAGGCAATAATTGGAGAAAAGATCACAGTTCAAGATGCTCAAATATCTGTCCTCCCAAGCTGTCTTTCTGTTGTACACAGCACATTTTGAAAAATATTTAGAAATTATATTGAAAGATTTTATATATACTGATCACAGCCTAACGTTCTGATACAGTCTTAGGCAAGTAGGCAACTCTGTTATCTGACATGTACAAGTTAGATTAATTATTATCCATATACCCAGGCAGGAATTCCATATGATGTGTGAGTTACCATGGGAAATTGATAGTATTTTTATAATGGCACAGATAAATTTTAAAAATCTGAACGTAAGAAGAGAGCAGAAGTTTAACTCAGAACAAAGACGTATGAGCCATAGAGAATGGACAATAAGGATTATCATTATTAAGCCTTGATGTTCTGTTAGGGTTTAAGAGAGTGTCAGGGGTTAAGGAGGGGCTAAGCTAGGATGTGAATGTGACTATTAAAAGGGACAGCATCAAGGGTCCACGTGTGAAGAAATGTTCTGTGTCTCGACTGTATCATGTCAGCACACTTGTGATAGTATAACGTAGTTTTACAAGATATTATTCTTGAACAGGGGTCCTCAAACTTTTTAAACAGGGGGCCAGTTCACTGTCCCTCAGACCGTTGGAGGGCCATTGGAGAGTGCGGGGCACATTCCACACATGCGCACTGTGGGCCCGGGAGGAGTTGGCTGCTAAGCAGGACAGGCAGCGGCAGCAAAAACACCCTGCGGGGCCAGATAAATGTCCTTGGCGGGCTACATGTGGCCCGCAGGCTGTAGTTTGAGGATGCCTGTTCTTGAAGAAACTGGGTAAAAAAAGAATTCATGGGATTTTATTATATTATTTCTTACAATACCATGTGAATCTACAATTATCTAAAAACAAAAAAAAGTTTAATTGATGAAAAAAAAAGACTTTTGATGCCTGTTATGGGCTGCATGTTTGTATCCCCCTCAAAATTCATATGTTGAAGTCTTGACGTCCAATGTGATAGTATTAGGAGGTGAAGACTTTGGGAAGCAAGTAGGTCATGAAGGTAGGACCCTCATGGACGGGATTAGTGCCCTCAGAAGGAGAGACAGGAGAGAGCTTGCTTCCTCTGTCTCTGTTCCCCACTGCCATTTGAGTATACAACAAGAAAACAGCCCTCTGCAGACCAAGAAGAGAGCCCTCAGCAGACACCATATCTGCCAGTTTTGTATTTACCAGCCTGAGAAATAAATGTTTGTTGTTTAAGCCACCCAGCCTATGGCATCCTGTTATAGCATTTCAAAGGTAACTTCTGATTTACTTAAAAAAAAAAAAACTACCTAGGTTTCTTTAGCAAAGGATTTCTAATTTTCACATTTTTATTCTTTTCAGATCTAAGTCCAGGATCTTAAAATATGAGCATGTCTAGAAATCATGTGTCTCCTCTTTATTTTGCCTAACACTCAGTTTTATCATCTCTATAATGGGGATACTCTTATCTATCTCATCAAGTTATTATTCTGAGAATTAAGCTATAATTTATATAAAGTATCTAGTATAGTACGTGGGCATTCAGGAAATACTAATACCTTTCTCCCTTAATATAAAGAAGCTGAAATCCAGACAGCTTAAATGATTTGAATAGAATCCAATAGCTCATACATATAGGAGCCAGAATTTCAATGTAGGGGACTATTTTCTCGATACCTCGTGGTCTCTCACTGAAGTTTCTGTTTCAAATCATCATTATTTTAAAATGCCTACCATTTGTTTTTTTTTTTTTCTTTTTTTTTTCTTTTTTCTTTTTTTTTTTTTTTAATGCCTACCATTTGTTATCAAACTCTAGACTTTCTTCTCCCTTGTACTTCAGAGATATTTTAGGGAGAGAAAAAAGAAATCATATTTCTTAGCCTGTCCATGCCTCTGTTTTCCTCCTTTGTGCAGCAGGGATAATTATAAAACCCACTCTTAGTTGTGAGTTGTTGTGGGGAATAAATGAAATAATCCATGCAAAGCATTTGGCGCATGGCTTGCCACATAATAAACTCCCAATAAATGTTAGGGTTTTGTGAAAATCTATGAAACTCTCGACTGTGCGGTAGTCACTGAAGACACAGAAATAATACAGCAGTGAGCAAGGTGGCCTGGAAGCACACAGAGTGGCTTTTGTCTCAGGTTAGGGCAGTTAGAGAAAGCCTATGCTGAGTCTTGAGGGACCAAGAGACTTGAGTGGAGAGAAAGCAGAATGGATAAGGTAAGAGGCCTAGGAGAACATTTTGCTAAGACCCCAGCTAAATTTGCTAAGGTTCCAGGCCAGGTGCAGTGGCTCACGCCTGTAATCCTAGCACTCTGGGAGGCTAAGGCAGGTGGATCGCTCAAGGTCAGGTGTTCAAAACCAGCCTGAGCAGGAGTGAGACCCCGTCTCTACTAAAAAAATAGAAATTAATTGGTTAACTAAATATATATAGAAAAAATTAGTGGGGCATGGTGGTGCATGCCTGTAGTCCCAGCTACTTGGGAGGCTGAGGCAGGAGGATCGCTTGAGCCCAGGAGTTTGAGGTTGCTGTGAGCTAGGCTGGTGCCATGGCACTCTAGCCTGGGCAACAGTGTGAGATTCTGTCTCAAAAAAAAATTTTTGCTAAGGTTCCAGTAGGTTAGAGGTGAAAGACGCCATGAAAGATGTAGGAAAGTGCCAAATTGCGTCCACCTGGTATTTCGGGCCAAGGTGGTGTTGAATACTCAGACAAAAATCAAACTGAAAAATGTAGAAAACTCATTGGTTAATATTAAACAAAACTTTTTCTTATAATAATATTAGCTTTAACAGGAGCCCAAATTACAAGAAAGGAAATTAACTTTTTTTCTTGGTAGTTTGTGCTCTTTCAGTAACTTCACCCAAGTCCCTGGGTGTTGAATCCGATAGCATTAGGGCAGAGAATGCTTACTTTAAACCACAGTCAAAAGGGTTGCTTAAACATCCTTTCTCCATTTTCCATGTTATAGAAAAAATTGTAACTCATTTATATTTAAAAACAAAAACAGGCTTAGCATACATTCTGATATACCATGAACTTTCTCTGTGGTTGTGACAACCAGTGTGACAATCTATCTTCCTGTACTCTGGTGTACCTGAATCCTCTGGTGAGCTTCTTAAAAATACTGATGGCTGGATCCTAGCAACTGGAATTGATTCCATTGGCCTGGAATGGAGTCCAGTAATCACTGTTTGTAAAAACAGTCCCTAATGAATTCAAGTTTGGTAACCACTGCTATATTTTATGTCTAAAAATACCACTGTAAAGAACCTTGCCAAATGACACATACAATTATAATGAATTAGTTCAAGTCCTCAGAGCTCATGTTAATGTAAGTTAGGCCCATCTCACTCTTCTCACACTCTTCTCACACAAAGAAAGATTTTAATACTTTCCTTGGCTCCTGACAATAGTATTGTTAGTACAGTTTACCACTTGGTCATATAAGTTACTGGCTATAAACATACTAAGGGAAAAGAGAAGAAAAAGGAACATTATCATGGAATTAAGTATTCTATTATTGGAACCCTGAAGTATTTTCTTTCCTTCAAGAGCTGAGAGCATTACACAATTAGATTTTAAATTGAATAACTTCCCAACAGCAAACATTTCGAAGCTTGTAGTAACAGTGAGGTAGAAAAATAGAATTATTACTGTACATCTACTGTGTGCTAGATGCAGCTTTAGGTGCTTGACATTCGACTCTAATTAATCCTCACAATGCTGTGAGATGGGCTTAATGATCCATGTTTGACAGATATAGAAATAAAGTGTGTTTAAGTCGCTGGCTGTAGGCTACACAACTAGCACTTGGGAGAAAGAACTAGTATTCGAACCAAATCTACCTGATGCCCAAGTCCACATGATCTTTTCCATTAATAAGTAGTTGCGAATGAAAGGAAATTTTTCTGGGAAAGAAAGTGAATAGCCATTTAATCTGCCTAGTTATGCCCCCTTATAGTAATAATAATAGTTATTATTATAAAAATAGCAGTAATGGAAAGTAATTCATTATTACCTCTCAAAACAATATGTAAAATGAAAATGATGAATACGTTCATTAACTTGATTGTGATAATTCAGAGCATGTATATATATGTTTATATATATATACACATATGTGTGTGTATCAAAATATATCAAATTATATACTTTATGCATAACTTTTGTAGTCAATCATACGTTAGTAAATCTATTAAAAACAATCTATAGCTACACACTAGTTAAGTCAGTCAGATAGTAAAGTCACAATTATAGTTATCGTATATTTTCATAACAATTTTATTGGTATACCAGAATTTGCTGAGTGGACTGCTTTATGGTTTATGGCTTGAACTGTGTCTCCACAGTAAGTGCTTTGGCTGTAGGTTCATATTTCAGCTCTATTGTATATTTTATCCAAGTCGTTTAGCTTTTCTATGTTTCAGTTTCCTAATCTGTAAATAGGGATAATAATATTACTTCATAGGATTTTTGAGAAAATTAAATGAGATGGTGCATATAAAGCACTTATCTGACACATTTTGTGTTCAATAAATGTTTAATAATAAAGCACACCATTTACCGTGGGAGAACCTAAAAATTCTATCTAAAATTCAAATATTAAAGAACTATAAGATTTTTTTTACATATTATATAATCAAACACCATGATATTAGTTTATTCTGAAGATATTCTATGTTACTATTTTGTGCTGTGTAGACACTAAATTAGGGTGTACTTGAGGCAGTCCTTTAGCTGGACCTACTTAAGATCTGTCTTTGAGTTCCTTTCTGCTGGAGGAGCCGCCATCTTCCAGTAATTTGCCAAAATGACGAACACAAAGGGAAAGAGGAGAGGCACCCGATACATGTTCTCTAGGCCTTTTAGAAAACATGGAGTTGTTCCTTTGGCCACATACATGCGAATCTACAAGAAAGGTGATATTGTAGACATCAAGGGAATGGGTACTGTTCAAAAAGGCATGCCCCACAAATGTTACCACACAAAACAGGAAGAGTCTACAATGTTACCCAGCATGCTGTTGGAATTGTTGTAAATAAACAAGTTAAGGGCAAGATTCTTGCCGAGAGGATTAATGTACGTATCGAGCACATTAAGCACTCTAAGAGCCGAGATAGCTTCCTGAAGCGTGTGAAGGAAAATGATCAGAAAAAGAAGGAAGCCAAAGAGAAAGGTACCTGGGTTCAACTGAAGCGACAGCCTGCTCCACCCAGAGAAGCACACTTTGTGAGAACCAATGGAAAGGAGCCCGAGCTGCTGGAACCTATTCCTTATGAATTCATGGCATAATAGGTGTTTCACACTTTGTGAGAAGCGACAGAAAGGAGCCTGAGGTGTTGGGACCTATTCCCTGTGAATTCATGGCGTAATAGGTATAGCACACCTGTGAGAAGCAAAGAAAGGACCTTGAGCTGCCAGAATCTATTCCCTATGAATTCATGGTATAGGAGACAAACCTAATAAAAGCCACTGGACTTAAAAAAAAAAAAAATCTGTCTTTGAAACAACTTGAATTTCAAAATATCACAAAATACTATATTACTAACTACATTTTTTCCTTTTTTAAAATTCTTTTTTTCTTTTTTAAAATTTTATTAAAATTTTTGTAGCGATAGGGTCTCACTATGTTGTCCAGGCTGGTCTCGAGCTCCTCTCCTCAAACAATCCTCCCACCTCAGCCTCCCAAAGTGCTAGGATTACAAGTATGAGCTTCCATGCCTGGCTTGGACTCTTCACAGAATTCAAAGTGCACATGCACTAATGTGCATTACTATTATTTTTATTATATGCCTATACGTGAGTATTTTTTCATCTTATAAACTCATATAAAATGTCATACATTTTGTCCTGAATGGATGCAGGCTTGATCATTCAAATATATGTTCTATCTTTGTTGACTTCACTGTTTCTTAATTTTCTATTTATGTCTAAAATTTTACTTCTAGTTTTGCAAACCAGTGGTATTATACTAAAATAGGAAGATATATTGTTTAGTTATGGTGCTAAAGTGTGAAATTAGCATTTCTAATTTGTAAACAATTTCACATACTTTCAGATGTTCACAGAAAGATGGAAATTGCAATGAATTCCTGACAATTCTTCACATTAAGTGGCCAGAACATAGCCTCTTTTTGCTATTAATATGGCATCCCAATTTTCTTGACTGTAGGCTATCACGTGGGTATCACATCCAGTTTTGCACAAACATATTTAAAAGAGTCATCTCGTTCCCACCTGGTGTTTCCCACTCAGACTTTCCAGAATTTGGAAACAGGTCCTATTTTTTAGTCATTTCCTATGTCCTCCTATAACATTATTCCACGGATTTGCTAGTGAGATGAAATACTGCAGTGACCTTTTTAATTCCCCTGACTTTTTACAATCTTGGAAATTTAGCACAACAGCAGGAGTTTAATCATATTCACCGATGTAAAAGACAAAATAAGGCACCTTTAAATTCAGAGGGAAATGTGACCTCCAAGGTGTCAGAGCCTTCAGAGAGCCCCAAGCTGTCCCTACAGAGTGCTGAAACTATGTTGCTCATGTTTCTCACCCTGCGTCTCTACAGCTATACCCTGCATATACTTTATTTTGAACCTGTCGGCTGCAAACTCCTGCATCTGGACCACATTTTAAAACTTACCAGAATTTTATATTCCGCATTCACTTCTTTTCTAAGAATGTGATTTTTGACTCACTCAGCATGTTATTTATTCAAGAGTCTCAAAAGTCTTCGATTGGATTTTAAAAATGTATCCTGTGACATCGGATATTTAAAGTCTCTCCAATACCAAACTATAGCTACATGATGCATGATTCCAAATACCCATCTGTTTACATGAGTATCTAACGACTGGTGGGCCGATTCTTTAAATCAAGTTGAATGGTTAGTCTGATTCCTTGTGGGTTTAGCAGTGCCCGATCATTTAACCAAGTGTCCTTAGATGTGTTTTTTTAGTTTTGGGTCTCAATTGTTGTGTAGTTTGGTTGATGGATGAGATGGCCTAAAGAAAAGGAAGAAAGAAAAAAAAAGAACAATGTTCTTCACATAGCCCAAAGTGACAGAGCAGATCAGCTCTCTTAAATCCTCTGTCCATACAGCCATTGTGATCAAAGTGATTGATGAAGAATCCTATCAGCTCTGAGCTGTTGAGGTGTCAAACTGATAGGAAAAAGCAGCACTCACTGTATTCCTACAAGCAGTTTGAGAGGCCAACAGCTAATACATCTCTACAACTGGATACAGCGTCTGCCCTTTAGATGCGTGCAAATGATTATGAATTCACACTTGCTATGAGATTTTGTTCTCTGCAGCTTTATAGGTAGTCACCTTTAAAAAGCAAATCATGGAATGTTTCTTCTTTTATAACTACTTTTTCAAAATCTTAAGTTGAGTCCTGCTAATAAGTATAGGCGTTAGTACAGCTGAAAAAGTATGATACATATTTGCTTGGGTTTTTGTTTTTTTTTTTTGTTTTTTTTTTTTTAGCATTTTTACACTTCTCACTGAGTGGAGTTTGCGGATTATCTTGATTACAGGTTTGCTGCCTTGCAGTTTCGTAGTTTTTCTTCCCAAAAGAATGTGTCTCCCAACGGCCTGTGTGATCATAATTAGCTTCTCAAACATGAGTCCCTGAGAAAATTGAAACCAAAGAGTAATGGGGATGGAGAGACAGACTATTTACCATTTATTTTCAGGCCTGACTTTACTAGGCTCCAGGCATATCAAAATACTGATGCTTGGAATAGTCTCCTTATACTCTAAAGAAGATTTTTCCAGTAAATCATAATTAATTCAAGCATAAGATGTGTTAACATTAACCAAAACCAAATATAGTTGTAAGAATATCTATTTAGTGAATTTATAATCATCTTCATCTTTGATAAATATTTGAACTCTAAAATATTATACATTCCTGATCCTTGACCTACAGATTCTTGGCAAGGGAGTTCTTCTTTATTTCAAATTGCTTGTCTCTTGGATGACCTGGAAGTACTGAAAAAAAAAATAATAATAAAGATATCATTGCTCTGATCTGAGACTAGGGAACTTCAGGCTCCATAAATTTGTTTTATTTGATTTGGATTAGGCAGTAGATAATGTATCTGGACACAGTTGACAAGAACTTATTTTTTATTTAAATAATTATTTGAAGAAGAACAAAATCATTAAAGAAAGGAGAAAAAGTAGAAAAATAAACAGAACACACAAATACACAAATAGTTCCATTACCTAAATTACAGGCAATATATTACTGGCATTTGAGATTGCTATTTGGCTTTTTGGAATATGCAAAGATTGTTAAGATATAATTTTGATTATTTTATATATACTTAAAAAATCCTGGTTATTTAACCTATCAGTATGTACCAAGACACTTCTGCACTATTACATAGTTTCTACAAATTGAATATTCTTCTAAATTCTGTTTGCAGACACTGTTGATTGCCTACTGAATATTCTTTTCCCATTGAATCCTTGCTAGAAAAACTCTAAATTGTTCAAAAACTCCAATTTGTTCATCTCTCCCCAGTGTGACTTGGGGGAGGGTGATTTTTTTGTTTTTTGGGGTTTTTTGCAAGGTGAGCACAATACCCTGAATCAGGTTTCAATCAATCACAATGGTTCTATTCCTATATTTCCATTGATTGGCTATGGGGTGCCATGCAACCCATTTATGCCCAATGAGTCACAAGGGGAAGTCTATTGCTTCCCTCATACCTACATTTCAAGCACTTAAAATATTACCTGGCACTCATCAGCTCCTTAATAAATAACTATTGAATGAGTGAACACTAAATGCTAAAGAGTTTTCCATTCAAAATACAATTCATTACAAGAGGCAATTATCTGTGGACATTGCTGTGGCTGGACGTGATGCATGGAATTCTGCAGCCACCTTGCTACCAATAGAAGGATGAAGCCAACCCACAAATGAGGTAAACCCAAGAGACTCAAAGAAGCAAAGCCCAAGCCATCCTTGCAGATCCCTGACTTCTGGATACCTTGAGATAATGTTTCGTTGTCCAGAAAAATTTGACTTAGGGGTTTTTGTCACTTGCTGCTAAAATAATCTTAATTGATGCATGCTGTTTTATATTAAGAGTTTCCATATTTTTTGAACAGTACATTTAAAAGTACTTTTTTTTTTTTTAGTTTTTCTTTTTTTTTTTTTTTAGGGCTGGGGACAGAGTGCTCACTGCAACCTTAAACTCCTGAACTCAAGTGATCCTCTGGCCTCAACCTCCGAAGTAGCTGGGACTACAGGTGCATGCCACCATGCCTGGCTAAGTTTTCCAGTTTCTGTATAGATGGGGTCTTGCTTTGCTCAGGCTGATCTTGAACTCCTGACCTCAAGCAATTCTCCTGCCTCAGCCTCCCAGAGTGCTAGGATTACAGGTGTGAGCCACCATGCCTAGCCTAAAAGGCTTTTAAAAGCCTCCATTTGACCACCTACCATTATAAGACATAATAATATAATCTCTTGCTAGATTTAATGGAAAAGATGGAAGCTTATTTTTTTTGATATTATATGAATGTGAAACATTTTATAAAATTCAATAATACTTAATAAAACTTGGTAAATGTAAGTATAGGTACTGCCATAGTACAAATATCAACAGCCAGGAGACCTTTTGAGAGGATTAGATATTTCTGAATCTCAGCCTACACTGCTTTTAAAGCTGTGCATAGAACAAGATTATCCTTCATTTCCTTTATTTCAGCATCAAGTTTCTGAAAGTCATTGTTTTGTTGCTCTGGTTGTCTATTACTGCGTAACAAAAGACTCCAAAATTTAGTGGCCAGAAACAACATTTATTTAATTATTCCTCATGGTTTTTGTGGGTCAGGAATTTGGGAAGGGCTCAGCTGAGTGGTTCTGGCTATGGGACTCTGTGATTGCAGTTAGGTGGTGGCTGGAGCTAGAGGAGGGGCCAGGCAGGGGCTGGGGCTGCAATCAGCTGAAGACTGATTGGGCATTTCACTCTCTTTATGTGGTGTCCAGACCTTCTGTGTGATCTCTGCTCATGGGCTGAGTTGAGATGAGATCTCTGCTCATGTTGGGTTTCCTCACAACATGGTGGCCTCAGGGTAGTCAGGCTGCTTACATGGCAGCTTCTAGAAAGAAGTGAGCCAGATAAAAGCTACATTACAACCTTTTATGACTGATACAGTTTGGATGTTTGTCCCCTCCAAATGTTATATTGAAATTTGACCCCCAGTGTTGGAGGTACAGCCTGGTGGGAGGTGTGGGGTCATGGGGCAGGTTCCCTCATGAACAGCTTGGTGATCTCCTCACAGTAACGAGCAAGTTTGCACTTTATTAGCTCCTGAGAGAACTAATTGTTAAAAGAGCCTGGCAGCTCCTTCTCCTGTCTCTCTCTTGCTTCCTTCCTCTTGCCACGTGCCACCTGCTCCCCTTTGCTTCTGCCGTGAGTGGAAGCTTCCTGAGGCCCTCACCAGAAGCAGATGTGGGTGCCATGCTTCTTGTACAGCCTCAGAACCATGAGCCAAATAAATCTCTTTTCTTTGTAAATTATCCAGCCTCGGGTGTTCCTTTTTAGCAACAAACAGACCAAGACAATGACCTAGCCCAGAAGTCACACAGCATCACTAATGCCTTGTTGTATTGGCTGCAAGTGAGGCAGAAGCCTTCCCAGAGTCAGGGGGAAGGGAATTATCTGCCTCTTGATGGGGGAGGCTGTAGATGAGCACATGGGTCAAGAGATACTGTGTGGAAAACACAATCTGCCACAACTGTCAAATGTGTGGCTTGTTTTTCTTGTTTCCTGTATTCCATGTTTCTTTCGTTTATGTTCATTTGGCTATTTTCTCTCTATCACCAAAATCTGTGGAATGACCAAAGCTCAGTTACACAAAGTTAAAGAAGTCATTTTTTCTTCCCATGCAATTTAAGGATCATTTGGATTCTGTAACAAGGATCAAATCATGTTCAGAAAGTAAGAGAACTTGAGAGTAACAGTGTAGAAGAACATGAGTTTGTGTTGAGAGTGTATAAAGAGAGGGATGTATTTTAGTATGAGTGATAAAATGTGGCAGGCATGTTTGATAAGAAACAATAGCAAGATTGAAGTTAAGTAACAAACTTGAGGAAAAGAGAGGAAAAGAGTTTGAAAAGCAAATCCTGTAACTGCAGTTATTTTTTACCCTGCAAACGGATTAAGTCTAGTTAGAAGTATATATCATAACATTTAAGCATGCATCTCTATTCAAAATTTTATGATCAATGACCATGTGATAGGGCTAATGACATGCATTATTTAGTACAAGGAGCTACTCATTTGATTAATGATCTAAATGTATATAATGAAAATCTTTGCTATAGGAAATCAAATGCACATATTAGAAACGAGCAAGGTCCAGAAACACACAGGTTTCTTCATAAGAATCACACCTTATTTTATAAGGAAAGTATGAAACCAGATTTAGAAAGCTAATCCAATCTTTAACCACTTTGGTACTAGCGTGGACTATAGTCGACAGCCACAGATGAATGCTCACAGCGACTTTAGCTGACAGCCGTGATATGACTTTCCTAATTTTTCATTTATCAAAATAAAATTGTGAACATTTAAAAATAACATAATGAAAACATATATGCATATGTTACCTATTCTGATTTACATTACAAGGAAAGCTGCCTGTAAAGTAAAACAAGCTCTCAGTGCTTTAAAGCTTTCCTCATCACACAAGAGCAAAACGGACTCATCATCAAGGCACAGCACAAACTATTGTGGGGACTGTGAGTGCCGGCTGTGGGCCAGGTGTCGCTGCCAGTGAGCGTGGCACTGAAGTGGTTAAAGAGCTCACTCAAAAATTAGAACAAAATGAAATTCTAGCAGCTGATAGCAACATCCAATCTTATACATAGTCAACCAAATGTAAAGTGGTCTTTCTGGTAGATTCTCCTCTTGCTTTGTGACTCTATTGAGGCAAGACTTACTATGTTATCACACCCAGGAAAAAACTCCACAAATCCAGTTTCAGAAGTGTTGCTAAGTAGTGTTCAACTTGGGGTGGGGCATGGGGAGGGACGCAGAGGGGATGTCACGCTGTACATCTGTTTTAGAGTCGGCTCAACTTGGGCTGGCTCTCGATCTGGACGAGATTTTCCTTTGGTTCTTTTTGATCTTGTACTTCTTATTCAAGCATTGTGCTTAACATGTGTTATGAACATAATGTGTTTAATTATCTGTCTCTCCCATTTGACTCCGCGGACATGAAAGCAGGGATTGTTTCTGTCTGGCGCACCTAGCAGAGTGAACGAGCAATGTCAGTAATGTTTTATTCAAAGAGGAAAATTGTGTGTGTGTGTGTGTGTGTGTGTGTGTGTGTGTGTGAATATATTGGAAGAGTAGTTATGTAGAAATTGACTTGTTTTTGTAGCTCCATAGAGCAAAACTAGGACTTAACAGTGAAATGTATCAGCAAGACAGGTTTTTAGTCATTACAAAAAGAAAAAAAAAAGAAAAACAACACCGTATTGTACACAATAAAAGCATACAACATGGTCTGTCAACTTAAAAATAAAAAGAACTTTTAATAACAACAGCTTTCTAACAATTGCTCTGGTTGCCTTGATATGCAACAGACACCCTATCACGAGAATACAAACAGAGGCCACTTAAATATCACTCAGAGATTTGTGTTCTGCATGGACAGTGAGATTAAATGAACTCTAAATTCAACTCTAACACCATGAAGCTAATCCTAGTAAGGTATCAACTCTACATGGAGCAGGCAAGGGAATATTATTAACACGTATCAAGCACCTCCTATAGACAGCATTCTACCCATTGGGGATACAGCCATGAACAAGGCAGAAAGGTCCCTGTCCTCATGGAGCTTAGATTCTAGTGAGGGAGACAGATGCTAATCAAGTAAAAACAAAATAATGTAATTTAAAATAGTACTTAGCACTATGAAAAAAATAGGTAATGTACAGAGACTGACTGGTGTTGAGACTAGATAATATTAAATAAACTGGCAGACAAGAAAACATTTTATGTTTCATATAATCTGTACTAATTTTTGTGATATTTCTATAGAGACAGATATCCAGGACATATTTAGTACTGGCACCTCAAAAGTTAACATTATCTCTAAAAATCCTGAATCTGTGTATCATGTGAATGTCGGAAAAGGGGAACACATTCGCTGATCTGGAGAAGTTAGAACCATTTGGGGAAGACAATTATGTCATTTGGAAATAGTTAAGCAGAGTTGGTGATGTCAAACAAGAAGCTGGAGAGTCAATATTGCAGGATATCATCAAAGGGGGAAGAGTGATGTGGTCAGGGAAGGTGTAGAAATTAAGAGGGCTCTAAAACTATATAGTTTTATAGTAAAATCATCAGAAAACCAAGTGTTCAGATTATGGTTAACATGATAATGGAATGTCTATTATGGGTCCACATATTTGATCTGTTACAAATTTCTGACATGCTTCCGCATGTAAGATATATCATTGCAAGCTCAGGGCCTATTAATATGTGCAAATGTTCATGGACCAGATGGCATCGCACTGTATAAACATTATCAATGCAGATATTAGCTGCTAAAATGTTACCTATTTCATGTACCTACTTCTATAACATGGACCCCAAGGATTGCTTAATTGTGAAGGTTTCTGATAAACGATGCTCATCTCTCTCTTTTTTTTTTTTTTGTCCAAAGGAAAGAACCTTCAAAGCCTTCTCACATAATGTATCTCTGTGTGTGTTGTAATCATTTATTTATCTTACTATTTTCTCTCAAACATGGATGGAAGCATATTTCAATTTTATGCTCTTTTAGGAAAAAGTTACTGATATTGGAGGGGGCTGAAAGCAAAGCACTTCTGCATTCATTTATTATTGATTTATCATTCAAAAAATAATTATCCGAACTCTAGTATGTGCCAGGCACTGAGAAATCTAAGGTGAGCAAAAACTGTTATCGTCCCTTCTTCTCAGATCTGTGCAAACAGCAAACCCTTCTCAGATCTGTGCAAACAGCAAACACTCACATTAGAGTCTGCCAGGTTGCAACAAGGGAAGAACATGGGCTCCCCAACTAAAGAGCCCCCAAAAAGCATATTCTGGAATGAAAATATATTCATTTTTAGGAGACAGAAAATTTGTCTTCTTCTTATGAAGAAAATGAACACCAACATTCATTTTTTTTTTTTTTTTTTTTTTGAGACAGAGTCTCACTCTGTTGCCCAGGTGGAGTGCCATGGTGTCAGCCTAGCTCACAGCAACCTCAAACTCCTGGGCTCAAGCAATCCTCCTGCCTCAGCCTCCCAAGTAGCTGGGACTACAGGCATGCACCACCATGCTCAGCTAATTTTTTCTATATATTTTTAGTTGGCCAATTAATTTCTTTCTATTTTTAGTAGAGACAGGGTCTTGCTCAGGCTGGTTTCGAACTCCTGACCTTGAGCGATCCTTCCATCTCGGCCTCCCAGAGTGCTAGGATTACAGGCGTGAGCCACCACGCCAGGCCACTAACATTCATTAATAGACTAGTTAATTTTATTCTAATATGCTGTGAAATTACTTTGCATTACTTACAAGTGTCTACTGAGAAAGAATTCCTATCTTCAAAGCAGCTGGAGAGAGAGTATTGATACATTAAGTAATCACATCAATAATTATTTAATATATAAGAATAAAGAGAAATCTCTCTAAAAAAAAACCTATGTTTTTTATTATTTGATAAGCACTCCTAGAATAACCTGGGCTGTAAGAATAGAACAGTGCGAGACTCTTTTCAGTTGGTGGGAATATCAACTTTTCATGAATAAATTAATTAATAGAAACAGTTTTATGTCTTTGATTGCAGTGGTACGGAGTAGGGAGGAATCCCTCCCATGCTCACTACCGAGGGTTCCTGCGCATCTGAAATGTCTTACTGAACGTTCACTCTGCAAATTCACAATAAATTATTAAGTCAATCTCCTGCACTATACTAGTGGCATAAATGAGGAAGACCAATAACCAACCCATTATAACCATCCACCCCATCCATGAATTCTATCCAGAGCTATAGGGAAATGTTGATCTTACAATACTACTGTACATCTGCCACTGCAGAAAGACTTTTGAAACTACAATGACAGAAGCCTTTTCGTACATCATGGGCATTCTCTATTCTGAGTGTCGCACTGCTTCTTGGATGAAGACATCAAAGAGCTACAACCTGAAACAACAAATTTAGTAGCACTAAGACTACATACACTAAGCAAAATGGAAAATGGGGCAATTACCAGAATATGTTTTTAACATTGCTAACACTTTTCACTCTGCTTGGTCAAATCTCGTAGGGAACATAAATTATGCAAAAGATTTCCCCTCTGGCTACTTCATTTCACTTTGAATATGGTCAGCAGATATTTTCCAAATAATAATAAATATGCATTTAGAAATAGTTTAATACTAATCCAATTGATCCATAGAAAATTAGTTTTATGTTATACTCCTGGAATCAAAATAAACCTTTCCCAAATCTTCCCAATAAACAAATGAAAAAATGAAAAATTCACAAAGAAATTTAAAGTTATTTTTAACAAAGAGCAAGAATATACATATCTTCCATATGCAGATGATATCAAATCTTGCATTAATTTCTAGTTTTGTATGTTGAAATTTAAGGGTAAACAAAAAGATTTTTGTTATTCTTATATAGTGATATTTTAAAAAGTTATCTGAAGAACATGTTTAAATAATATGATGATGACCTTACAAAAGTCTACTTTCTAAAATATTAATATTACTAATTTTACTTTTAAATTGTTATAATTTAATTACTGCATAATTTAAGCAAGATTAATTTCACCTAGTATAAACAAATTCCACTGTAGTAGGTTGTTAGTTTTAGAACATAGTTTGCTGTATCAACTTGGCAATTCTTTTGCACCATTTTAATAAAAATGGCATTAAGGGTTAAAAGAGTAGTTACTTATTGACAGTTTTGTTCTAGGAAATATCTTTTTAATGTTTATCAGGAACTAGAATCAACTTTCAATTTGAAGGTTTAAAACCTTTTGGCTGTTGTTCTTTATTAAAAATTACAAAATTTCTTTGGGAATTTTTAATTTTTTCATTTATTGGGAAGATTTGGGAAGTGTTATTTTTTATTTCAACAGTATAATATAAAACTAATTTTCCATGGATCAATTTGATTAGTATTAAACTATTTCTAAATGTATGTTTATTGTTATTTGAAAAAGATCTGCTGACCAATATTTTGATCCTCTTGAAAACGTATCTTTAACACAAACATATTTAAGAAATGTAAACATAAAAGAAAACTTATGGTAAAATCATTAGGAAAAGATGAAAATGCTATGTAAAATGTCTAGAAGATAGAAAAAAAGGAATTTCTTATAATTTTTAAATTGGTTTTTATTTAATCAAAAAGCTAAAAGGTTTTTTAAATAATCTCCTCCTCTTCTGACGCTCCTTCTTTTGACCACCAGATGTCAGACTTTCACTGCAAATTTAAAATCCTCCATTGCACAGCCGTCACCGTTTTTTATTTGTAAATGCTCACCATGCTGAAATCATTTCTCTTCTTCAATTTCAGCGCATGATTTAAAAACTTGCCTTTGAATATGAATTCGCAGACATTGATTTTAGCTGTTTCAGGCATACATTTACAAGCTTCTATTTACAGTATTCTGATTTTCAATTCACTCAAGAGTTCCATACTTGTTTTGAGATACCTCTTCACATTTATACCTGCACATCAATAATAGATCTCCTTTAAAAATAAAAATGGCATACATTCATGCCAAAACAAGATGACTATATGTGAAATAAAATCTAGAAAAAGTGATAACTTAAACTTAAGAATATCAAAATACAGTTTATTTTGTATTCTAGGAAATAAAAAAAACAGATGGGGAAAATATTTAAGTAATATGTTTTTCACATAAAATCTGTTACATAGGTTTTATTTTCTCACAAATATCTACAACACCTATGTCAAAATTTTTAATTTTCTCATATGAGAAGTAAGCATAATTTAGCATATTAACATAATTTTAACTGGAAAAAAATAAACAGAATATTATACTTTAAAAAAATTTTGCACATGTTATGGCTCAAATACATAAAACTTATTAAACTACAAATTTATATTTCAGAGTTTTATGTAAGGTGTTGTGAATATTGAATTTAACGTAAAACTTTATTACATGTTTTTTAAAAATAATGCTTTTTATTTCTGTGTATAACCCCTGAAATGCATTAATAGAAATACACTATAAGAAACAATATGTACAAGTAATGGGAGAACTCTGGTGTTACAGTTTTTATGTGTATTAAGACTTTAAGTTTAGTATTTACTGTAATAAGTTAATTCACAACTGATTTTATATAGTAAAGAACTTAATTTCAAGAAGTATGTAACTGGAACAGGATAAACCAGAAAAATGTATATTCTGTTTGGATCACTCAAAATATTTTTAAAAAAACCACAGAACCCTATCATAAGCATTAAGATATATTAGTAAATTGGTAAAGATTTGTAAACCTGCTATTATCATTTATGTTTCTGACTTGCCTTTTACAACAGTAAATTATAAGTTACTAAATAAGCAGTTACAGTGACTTTACATGAGACGGTTATCTTAAAGGAAAAGAAAGGAAAGGAAAAGAAAGAAAAGCAAAGAGACTGTTGGAATGTGTGCACGAGGGAAATATCTTATTTAAACAGAATCTCTCAACCCTTTCAGAATCTGCCTGCTTCTTGGCAGTGTATAAAAAATAATACAATCGACATTTTTCTCTGTCTTCACTTCTATTAAACTTTATGTTCTATTGTTGTTTTTCCCAGTTGAAAAATATCCAATTCCAAGAATTGCTAAAAGTGACAATGAGTAGTTCTGATTTCTTTTGATAATCCTTTGATTGTTGTTGATATTAAAAGTGTTATAAAATGAGTGAGAAATAACTATATTAACACTGAGAAATAATAGTGGTTCTTTATTTCTCAGTGTTAATATAGTTATTTCTCACTCATTTTATTAAATCTGCTTTTGGAATCTTTCTCTTTTTAACATAAACTGTACATATTTATCATTGATTTTTATCTTTACTGCTGCTAGATGCTCTTTTTTTAAAAAAAGCTTTCATTCAATCTGACCTCTTTTAATGAATATGCACGTATTCCTTAGTAAGTGAATAAAACTTTGCTTTCACTTGATAGTAGGTACTTCATTCTCATTATTGAGGCTAAGCCAAAACCTTGAATACTTGTCAAAGATTCATTTTATAATCCTGAGCTTGGTTTGGCATTCCATGATTTACATGGGGGCTCTGCTAACAATAATTGATTCATTCCATACTTAAAACCCACTGATCTCATTACAATTATGGGAAAGGCATGTTAGCTGTTGCAATTTAGGCTTACATCAAAGGAAAAAAGAAGCACCTTCTACCCACTTTGGATTTCTGTAACACATGAAAGAATTAGGTCATAATATGTATCAAAATAAAATCCTGTTACTGACCTTTCTAGACTCAAAAGGTTGCCTTGGAAATATAAAATAATGAAACATTTCATTTTGAGCAATATTTGCATAGTTGAGAATGAAAATACTATTATCTTCACTTCATGGACCTATTTTTCCATTAATAATTTTATAGTACCAAAAGGACCAAAACACAGTTTTGAACTGTAATTCTAACATTTAAGTCAGTTTCTACAAAGAAGCTATCTATCAGTTCTGAGAACCCAAAATATGAAATGTAGTATAATAAGTATATTTGCTTAATATTATGGACATACTGGCTCATCTTTAAAGGTATATACCATATTTCATAATTTCATATGTTATTCTGTGAAAACAAATGAAAAAATAAAATTTTAAAACCAATTGATCATATTAACTATGCACCAGAACACTTTCGATTTTTTGAAGATTTTGATAAAAATGCAGGTGTTAAAGAACATATTTTATACTGTAATATTTCAAACACTTAAGATAGAAAATAATTGGTAAAGTACTGCTTACTAAAGGCAAATCGAAGTAGCATTTTTATGTCATAAATCATTAAATGCTACTTAAAAAAGGGGAATGTTGTACATCTTTTCTATTAACAATTACATTCTTTTCACTGAACTTTCATTATTGTTGCAAACATTTTAAAAATAATAATCATAGTTAGTAACATTGTAATTGTATTCACAGCAAAAACGCATCTTAAAAGAAAAAAAGGTATTTTTACAAGAAGTATTTTCAAGCACTTATGAAAAGCTACATGAAATAAATGCAACAAAAATTAGGCTGAGTATACCCACAGTTTATTGCTAATGAAACATACTCCTTCAGCTAATATAATCATTTCTATGACTTACCACTTTTCAGCTATGGGAGGACATTTCTCTGGTGGGGAAAAAGAAACTTTGAGTTTTCCTGCCAACTGTGAATATTCTTGATTTGGCTGATGGGAGTCTTGATCTCCCAATCCTAATATCTTCAAGTGCGAGGAAATCTAATTCATTAACTTTTCCAAACGTTTTAAAAGTTTCTTTTCATCAGGGACCATTTTGACCTTCTTTATCCATACCACTCTAGAGATCCGAAATACAAATGACAATAACTGATACCCATTAGTTAGGAGCTCAGAAGCCCACTCTGAATGACTATATACTCTGACGGCAAATTATCTTTGTACAAAAATGTCCATATTTTAAAGGAACCATTAGACACACGATACCATAATGACAAGTATCCTAAGATTGATAAGAGTATTTTTAAATGTTTTGAGCTTAAAAATGTGAGACACAAAATATTGTCTAAAATATATTTAATAGCAAAATGTATTTTAAAAATACTCTCAGAAAATTTACTTGTCTCTCTTCTTCCATTTATATGTTTAAATCAAATATTAAAAGTAAATCAAAGTCCTAATAAATGGCCAATTTTAAGTGCAAAGGATAATTGTTTATCTTCAGTTTACTTCAAAATTATGGGAGAAATAGGTCTTTCTTAAACTTGTATTCGCTTGAACAAACATGAATTAAATTTACATATATGCTCTTTTTACTGAATAATCCTTTAATAACTATAATGTTAGTATAAAATGTGTTCTAAATAATCCAAAGGATAGTAGTATATGCCTACTCAATAATTTTTAGTCATTACCCCAAATTATTTTAAATGATTACTTTTTATTTCTAATATTTAAATTAAAATGTTTATAGTTCATTTGTTATAAAATAATTATTTTATGAGTTAATGTAATATATAATATTGATAGAAACAAATGGGATTTTTGTGGTTCAGACTTAGACTATATTGGAGTTTTTAGGAGATAGTAAACAAATAATTTAAAGATTTTTAAAGATTAGGACAAATGAAGACTATTTTTCAAGGTTATCTATGTTTGTGGGTGTTGTTATTGAATTTTCTAGACTTTAAATTTAGATTATTTTAGTTTTAGTAAGCTCCATGCATCCCAAAGGGAAGGGATGCATAAATTGAAAAGATTTCTTGGACTTTTAAAACAGAAATATTAATATAAATGATTACTATTACTTTCCTTAGCTGACTATAAGTGACTTCATTAACATGAGAGAAATTAGTAAATCTCAATTCTTTAAGTTTTTAAAATAAAAAAGTTAGAATTAATAAGAAAATCAATTTTAAAGTATAGTATTAGTGAGAATAACTATAAAGATCTATCAAATACTTTAAAACTGAATCCATTAGAGGTGACTATTATGATGACATACATTTTCTTTAAAATTACCTACTTTTTTATTAGATCTGCCTGTCCCTTTGTCTCATATAATTTAGATTTTATGTATGCTACCATTTCATATATTTTACTGAAATTATAAAACATATGACATTGTCCTTAAACAAATACATAGTCAAAAAGACATTTCAAACTGGATTAACACCTAAAATGACCTTAGGAAAAGAAATAGTAGAAATGATTTAAAAATAATTCTTGAAAGATTTACATTATGATAAGCTTTTTATTGACTAAAATAATGTATTCATTACATGTTTTTATTTTCAATATTTTGTTGAAATATGAGGCATCTATATCTAGACTTTTGTTGCTCCTGTGGAAAAGAGTTCCCCCTTTTCAAGAATAACTAATGTACTGAAATCACCCTCCCTTCACTTCTATAATTGCAACCATTAATAAACATTTGTGTGACAATGATATCACCAAGCAGCACCTAAAGTAAATACATACTTTACAAATTCTGGATTATGTTCTCAATTTGCACTCCATTTCCTCTTTCCACTTGGTTATATTTCCCTCACTTCCCTTGTTTATATTCTTAATCACACCTTTTCAACCTGTCCAAAGAACCACAGTGCTTACGATTACAAATACTAGATACAGAAGAATTTTCTATGGCCAGTTTTAGTTTATAAGAATATTAACTTCTTTGGGGTGTCTTTTCTTATGCCTCTACTGATTTTCTGCCATTTTCACATTTTTTCCTTATTTAGGGCATTTACAGTAACTTCCCTCCACTCTCAGCTGTCGATTTCATCATTTCCACCTCCCCCCATCAAACATTAAACCTAAATCTCATTCTGTGAGTGGCTACATTAACTTTAAAAATTAGGTTTCTTATGAAAGCTGGCTTTGTGATTAGGTGTCTTAAAAATTTCTTTGCCTTGGGAATCAGAGCATATGGGAATTTCCTTCTTATGTTTTCTTTTTCTCTCCCCAGCATAATGCCAAATAAGGTGCAATTGAATATTTTTGATAACTTTAAGTCCAAATAATGGCTTCCTGCTAATACCTGTTTCCTGAACAGAATTTTAAAAAATACTAATATGCAGACAGCAACCCCTAAAGATGGTTTAAAAATTTTTTTTTCTCATTTGCATAGCAAGATTTAATTTCCATCCCTTAAATATGACGAATTGCGGAGATTTTCTCCAGTTAATGCTTTTAACAGCTCCCAATAAACTTCATTAATCAGGCAAGCTCTAGGCCCAATGTGTAGCCTGGAAGCAGCTAATTTGCTTGATGAGACCCCGACTTTAGTGAATAAACAGGTGTATAATCTGAGGGCTTTATGGCCTTAATTACAGTCTAATCAGTTCAGCGGTTGGCGGGCAAAAGAGAAAGGAAGAAAAAAAAAAAGGTGGGTGGGGGTAGAGCTCAAAGCCACTTTTCCTAAAATAGGAGACAGGCACTTTCTTAATACGCCTCGGTGACCGTCTTCAATTTATTGTCCCCGTCTGGTTCCTCTTTTCCTGTCCTCTCTCTCCCACTCTCGTGCTCCTCGGCCTTCCTTTCCCTTAACCTCCGCGCCTCTGCTCCTTCTCTCCCGCCGTCCTGCGTCTCCCCTGCACCACGCGCGTCCCCGTCGCGGGCGGGCTCCGCGGACCCCGGTCTCCGCCGTCCCGGGGGCGGCGGGGTCGCTCTGCGCCCCCCTGTCCCCGCCCGCGCCCTCCCCGTCACCCGTGGGCCGCCTGGCAAATCACTTCAAGGGCAGCCGAACTTTGAAGGACAAGGCAAAGCTTCGGCATATGGTCCAGTCCCCAGATGTTCGTCGCTGTCTCTCCCTCTCCCCAGTCCCCCCTTCCCGGGCCGTGGCTCCCTCCCCGCGCCCCCTCCTCCAAGTTCAGCGCCGCCCGGGACGGGGCTTAGTTTGCGTTTTGTGTCGCCGGCCTCCCTCTCCGGCCGGGCGGTGGGGGGGCCAGGCGGGGTTCCCTCGCACCTAACCCCTAACGCTCTGGGTGTCACTCCGCGGTTAAAGTGAGTCGCCGGGCCAGTTAGCACGACGTGGGGCGCGCGGGGACAGGAGGGGCGCGGGGAGAAGGCGCGGCGGGACAGCTGGGGGGGCCCTGGGACCGAGTCTTTCCGGGGGGCCGCTCGGGGTCCCGCGCCACCGAGCGCCCCGAGGAAGGAGGGGACCGCGCGGCTCGGCCGGCGACCCCGGGACACCCCGCCCGCCCGCTCGCTCGGGGGCGCGCTGGCACCTGCAGGCCGGGCCGCGGAGGAAGCGGGCCTCCCTCGCCCGCCCGGTAGACCGACTCCTGCAGTCGGGCCGCAGCGGGGGCCAGAGAGGGGACACCCCCAGTTTGGGCAGATGGAAGCTGCCGGGTCCTGGGCGGCGGGGTGGGCGCTCGCCGGTCTGCCCTGCTCTGTCCCGGGGACCCTGCGGGACAGGACCGGGAGGCTGGAGCGCGCGGGGCAAGCGCGGCCGGGACCCCGCGGGGCTCACGCGGGAGCGCCCCGAAGGCTCTGCGAGCCGGCGATCGGCCCGCGTCCCCCGTGTCTCGGACCTGCCCGACCTCCCACCCTGTCTCCGGGGCGCAGTGCTGGCCAGTGGCTGGCGGAGACCGCCTTGGGTGTAGACAGGGGCGCAGGTCTGGCCGCCACCGCCGCGGCTCGGGGCCGCAGGACCCGCGTGCACCGCGCCCGACTGCCCCGCGGTGCACTTCTGTCCGCCCCTCGCCCCGCGTCGCCTCGGCGGCGACCGAGCCGCGGGCGCCCGGAGAAAGTCACCCCCCCACCTTCCCGACCGGCCGCCTCTATTTATAACCGCACAACTCCACTGGCTGCGGGTCAACAAAGGCGTGGAGAGCGGCGGGGAAGACTCTCCGCAGTGCAAACAATGAAATAAACGGCTCGTGTGTGTTTGCAGATACGTTACCCGGCGACACCCGATTGTCCTGCAGCGAGCCAGCGCTCCAACGCGCGTTTTATTTCTCTGTAATTTTATTTGCCTACGTGGAGGGGGAAAGTGGAAGATAATAATCCTGCACAGCGAAAATAAAAGGGCATCCGGTAAACAGTCCACAGAATTTTTTTAGGAGTCTAAACATGTGCTAATGTCCTGTACAGCGAATGCTGGTTCAGACAAAAAAATGCGAATGGTGACCCCCGAGAAACTAAGTTTACATATTCAGATGTTGTTTTTATTATTACTGTTCCCTCGCCCCTGCCACATACCCTGGTAAAGGGAGAGTTTTCAATTATTAAGTGGTGGATTTTTTTTTTTTACTTTTTGTTTATTCCCTGCCCTCACTGTTATTATTTTAACAAAAGTATTTATTTAGTCATTTTAGAAACCCAAACTGAATTATATGAATAGCGTACACAATAAAATATATTATCAATATTTTATCCTTTATAATAGAAAAACATATACATATAATTCTACACAGTTGGATTATAGAAAATAAAATATTAACTACTGTAAAATAGGCCCTGTAAGTATGTTTTCACCATATATATTTTCAAAGAGTGGCTGAATTAGCAGAAAATTATGTAAACTGTATATTATAGTTGCAATTTCTTAAAAACAGATTATGGCACTAACTCAAACCACTTAAATAACTAGATCATCATAGTAAATCAAAGGTTTAAAAAAAAAACAAACAACCGAAAGAACTTAAGCAATGAAAACATAATTTTCCTAACCTAAGTTAGATGATACAGTCTTTGTGGACAATAGGTCAGCCTAGACCTTTTGTTCTTTTTCTTTTGTGTGATCAGAAAGGTACAAATATCTGTTTTGTAACTGGTGAGTGAGACATCTCCCAAAGAATGGCCATGATCAGCATCCTCTTACTTATCTCAACTAAATTACAGCTTAATAATATTGCATCCTGTGCTGCACGGGCGCTCTTGCACACACCTGAGCGGACTGGGGCATTTTACTGCCTAATTTCTCTTTTGTGTTATGTCTTGATAATCAGAATGCATTATTTCTTTCTCAAAATACAATGGGAATCCCTCCTCCCCCGCCTCCAAGTTCTGAAAATTCTCAAACCGGCCCTGGAGAAATACAAATGCACAAAGCGACAGGCGAGGCAGGCCCTGTGTTCAGCACTCAATCATTTCCTGTCACAGGTGCAGCCACTATGCATTATCCTGCCATGATTGATAGAGTGGGTTTGTGCGGACTCGGGGAGCCGGGGAGGCTCAGATGGGGTCCTGTCATTTGGGCTCCATTTCATACTACCTGTAGGGAAAAGGAAATTCTTTGCAGGGATTGGCTGTTTGATGAGTTTTAAATTTTAGTTCTTCATATATAATAGAAAGGTCATATTTTCTAAAAGTTAGTATAGCTTTAAGCTTTATCTTAGAATAAACTTCATGCTGGGGAAAAACAAAACAAAACAGCTAATCGTAACACAATAGACTTCCTTTCATTTAGAGTAGATATGTTAACAGAAGTACGCCCACAACCTAATTTCCCATGATTACAGTAAGTATGTGGAGTTACTTTCCTTAAATCTTAGTCTTTAAACAGAAAAAAAAAACCCAAAACATGTTTGGTTTATACCCCAAGTGACTTAAGGATACAACCTCCTAATATTGAGATTGATGTCTATATAACAAGGTGAAAAAAATGCACTTACTTCATTGTGAACCACTTTACTAGACAACAAATTATGTTATTATGTGCCACTCAATAATAAACTAAACATAGAGAATATAATATCAAATACAGTGAAAATCTTTATCATTTTAAATTGTGGCTGTTCTTCATTTTAGCTGGGGACCAGATTTTTGAGTTTGCTTTTGCTGTGATCGGTCTTAACTAATTAATGTAAGATCAAAGTTGACAACCATCTCACCAGTGTTATGTAAAACTGTAAAATCCTCTAGGTCCTTCATTTCTTTTTGAAATGGCTAAAGGCAAAATGATTTGCATAAGGAGATCTCAGATTTTAAAATGTAAAACTTCTTTCATTGGGATTATTAAGTGGCTTTCAATGATATCCACAGATGTTCATGCACCCACTGTAATGCTTTAATATTTTTCCTTGTGGTTTTCAAATATAGCCTGATAGACTGTTTAAAATGATACGAATGGGGAATGAAATGATTCTTAAAAATGTTCCCAATTTTTTTGACACCAGAACATTCTTCTATATCAGTACATCTCCATTTTATCATTACAGCAAACTATTAAATTTCTCTGAAAAATTTGCCAACTAAATTATGTTCCCAAACATCAATTTATGCTTTATATATTTTTCTTAAACTGAAGGAAGAGTAAACACTTTAGCTGATAAATAACCTTTCTAGAAAACAGACCTGCATCTATAAAGCATTTTTGTTTTTATATTTCCCCTATTGTAGCGACAATCTGGCAAATACAACAGTTTAAAAATCGGATGGCCAAGTGAAGTATCTCAAGAATGGAAAAACAAACACCCATGTGTTCCACTAATAAGTGGGATCTAAACAATGAGCACACATGGTCATGAGTGAGATAAAGGGAAACTAAGAAGGGAGGTGGGAGGAAGATGAGTGATAAAAACTTCACTATCAGGTACAACATACACTATTCTGGTGGCAGGCATGCTAAAAGCCCTGACTTCAGCATTATACAATTCATCTACATAACAAGAACACTTGTACCCTCTAATATTTTGAAATAAATATTATCAAAAAAACCAAAATAAAAATCTGATGGCCCAAATAATTCATTTGGAGTAAATGTTTATAAAAGAAGCATTTCTAAAGATACATTGATAAAAGCTAATTTATCTTGCCATTTTCTCTTTTTTACAAGAGTTAGAATAAAAACGGACATAAAATCTTGAACATTTTCTACTAGGCTTTCAGTGACTAGAAAATTAATGGACACTGTTTAAATGAACATAATGCTGAGTAAATGTGTAGATTGCTCTATTTGTAAATATGTCATATGTAAATACAAACAATATCAACTATTATCTTTAAAAAATTTATATGTTGGTTTCATTTGGAGCAATGAGTAAAAAAACAGGACTTTATTATTCGGAGGGCTTTTAATTATTTTAGCTATTAGGACAGTGTATTTTAAGATGCTAAATATAAAGACATAATTTTAAAATACACATCACTATCCTGTAATTAGCATTAGGCAGTACTAGATTCCTAGTTAACTCTGTTTTGTTTTATGTTAACCATCAAGCAAGAACAGTAGTTATAAAGTGTTCGTGATACAGAATGTCCCTTTAGTGTGTCATTTATTATTATAAGATGAAAAATATCCTCTACCCTATATTACAATACCATTGTATGAAGGTTCTTGTTCAAAGAAGAAATAACTTTTATGTATACATAGAGAGTAACCTGCAGTTTCCTGGAATACCAGTGAATTTGCTTTGAATTGCATTTATGATTTAAAAATAAAAATACAAGTTGAAAGATGATTATGGTTAAATGAAACAGAAACTTTGTGAGAGGATGAAAGAAACTTTGGCATTGGGTGTGTGTGTCCTTTCCTCACTGTTCTTTCTTTCTTTTTTTTTTTTTACAATCTTGTTTAGATATTGATATAGCCCCCAAAATTGACTGAGAAGCCAAATGAGACACCACACAAGGGCAAGCTAACCTCTTCTTTGCCTACATATGATATACTAAAAAGCAGACCCAAAACTACGAATGTGACCACTAGGTGAGCCAGCCAGAAAGCCAGATTCTGCAGCAGGGAAATGTTTTTGCAGCTGCTTGCCCTTAAACCATATCAGAAGGAAGAGAAGTGAAGAGGGTTTACTCCTAAATAATAGGCGATATGGTTCAATGAATAAAAGCATCTATACGTTTCTGTCTTTCAAACACTCACCCACGCACAATAACATTCTGCAAAGAATATCATAATGCCACATTGGTGGGAGGGAAGGATGAAAAGCAATGTAAGAAAATATGAAAAGCTGAAGCTTAAAAACGTATTTTGGTTAGCTTAAGTAACGTCACTCTGCTTTTTTATTTGTTTCAAGTTTTGCGTCTTAAGGGCTACAGACTCTGCCTATTGGGTTCGGTGCACCTGAAACACCTTTTGATTGAAATCTAGGACAATATCTTTACAAATATGTCTCTAAGTGAACTGAGTAAGCCAACAAGACAGCTTAATGAAATGACACCTCGATTGAGCTTTCTATTGGAAAGTCACAATTCTCACCTTTGTACATCACTTTTTTCCCCCAGTATGGTTAATTTCTTTTAAAGTCTTGCAGGTTTTGATTCATCATGGCTTATAAAGCTCTTCTTTTTTCTTTTCCTCTGCAAGGCATCGTGCACATAGCTTGCTAATGAAACTTTTTGAAGTAGACTGGCATAGTGATTTATTGGTAGTAGTATTACTAATAATACACATAGTAGTATTTCTCAAGTGACAGCCATATAATTAGTAATATCAAGAATACAGAAAAGACAGGACTCAAGTGCCTACCTGCGAAAAAGACAAATAATATATAATCAAATCAGAATACAGGTATCCATTCAACCCAATACATGAACCCAGAACATTAGTCTTATTGCTTTTTTTTTCTTAGCTAGAGAGTAGTTCTAAAAAATTACTAGAGCAATGATGTTAAATCATGTAAACAGATTGAATAAAATAAAAGGGATTTAGGTGGAAACTTAATTTTTCAAATTTGTAGTTGTGACTTACTTGCATCAGTAAAACCCTGGTTTAGCAGAAGAGATGGAAAAACATGAACTTGCCACTATTCGGAGGAAATTCTATCAGAGTAGCATTCAGAGCAGAGCTACTAAAAGTGTGGATGGTGGATCAGCAATAGCATCCCCTGATCACTTGGGGTTCCACCCCAGAGTTATGGAATCAGATTCTCTGTGGGTGGGGCCCCAGAACCTGTATTTTAACAGGCTCCAAAGACAATTTTTATGCATAATAAATAAAGACGGAAAATGACTATCTTGGAGGGTAGCAAGATGTTTTATCCTTTCTCAAGAATATTTTCTTGAAAACGTTTATATTTAAATTAGGTTTGTATCAGAAGATATTTCTTATACAAGAAATGAAATTGACTATAAAGTCTTAGAAATTTGGAGCCTCTGTCTAAATGATGTTTATAGACTGTATAAAATTTGCTTAAGTTGAAGTCTTTAAAGTTGATGTCAGTGAGGGAGGGTTGGGGTAAATAAATAAATAAATAAATAAATAAATAAAAAGTTGACATCATGTACAAACATCTCCTATAGTAGTTTCAATGGCATAAAGCACAAGTGTGCTAAGTAATGTCTATATGCAGTAGTTAGGTGTTTTGTTTTTAATGACTACTGTGTATGTATGTGTAGCCCTAAAGACTCTGATTAGCCATAGTTTTTGAGCGTGGGTGGGTTACAAGCCTGTTTTTTCTTGTGTATATCACTTCCCACTCTGGATGACGAAGGAGGAGGGAGAGCAGCAGGAACAGTGGAGAAATAACATAGTCTGGGCGGTAGCTGTTTTGACAAAAATGCCATGTGACAATTTTTGGAAACATTTTAGTGGATCAGTTAAGATCAAGATGCCCATAAAAGAACAGGCAATGTAGCATAGACTTGATCAACAAATGTTAGTTGAATAGATAAATAGAAGTATGGTAAAATCTGTTATTCTGTCTGTAAATCTCCTTCTTGATATAGGAGACAACGGTGACTTCTGTACTGCAGTGCAATAGAGCATGCCCCACCAATAGAGTTAGCAAGCTGTACAGTGTGTCACTGAGAATCAAACCGTGAGTGTGTATTGAGTGTCTATTCTATCAGCACACTGGAAGCTGTCAAGGAGAGAAACAGAAGAACCGAGGGACATTGTTGTATCCTCAAGAATATTTCAACTTTGTTGAAGAGGAAATAGTTGCTTATTTATTATACATGCGAATTTCATTCAAAGAAGATGGTGGTGCTCTTCGTTACAAGTAACAAAACCTGGCTGAAACCTAAAGAGATTACTCAGTTTAGAAAACGGAGTCAGCTTTGGACTGGCATCAGGAAAGGCCTAATTGAGTATCTCAGGGATTCACCAAATGTCTTGTGTCTTTTCTTCTCTGTTTCTTACCTAGAGCAGTGTCCACTTCCTCCTAAGTCTAATTTGTTCATAGTTCCGAGATGTTTTCCAGAAGCTCCTAGACCTGCATGCTTGTTTATGTAGTAGAAAAACAGAGCACATCTTTGTCGCAGCATTTTAGCAAAACCCTAATAAATTTCATGTGCCTGTCTTTGAACCATATATGTCATTAAGGCAATACAGTGCCTGGGGTTAGCAATTCAAATTCCACATTGAAAGCTGAGGACGGAATTAGATTACCATCCTTGGAACCACAAGCATGCCAAACCAGAGACTGGGACTGTTAAGAATGAGGGAATGGGCCAGGCACAATGGCCCATGCCTGTAATCCTAGCACTTTGGGATGCTGAAGTGGGGGAATCCTTTGAGATCAGGAGTTCAAGACCAGCCTGAGCAACAGCAAGAACCCATCTCTACAAAAAATAGAAATATTAGACGAGCATGCTGGCTTGCACCTATAATCCCAACTACTTGGGAGGCTTGGGCAGGAGTATTGCTTGAGCCCAGGAGTTTGAGGTCTCAGTGAACTATGATGACACCACTTTACTCTAGCCCGGCCCAGGTGACAGAACAAGACCCTTTCTCAAAAAAACACACACACACCACAAAAACAAAAATGAAAAAGGGAGGCAAAGAGTAAACATCTAATATAAGGGGTAAGTGAAGGCCAAAGTAACAAAGGAGTACTTCTCATAAATGGTGGTACCAGGCTGATAAATAGTTCAGGCACTGTGGCTCACGCCTGTAATCCTAGCACTCTGGGAGGCCGAGGTGGGTGGATTGTTTGAGCTCAGGAGTTTGAGACCAGCCTGAGCAAGAGTGAGACCCTGTCTCTACTAAAAAAATAGAAAGAAATTAGTTGGACAACTAAATATATATATATATATATATTTAAAAAATTAGCTGGGCATGGTGGCACATACCTGTAGTCCCAGCTACTCGGGAGGCTGAGGCAGGAGGATGGCTTGAGCCCAGGAGTTTGAGGTTGCTGTGAGCTAGGCTGATGCCATGGCCCCCAAACCCGGGAGACAGAGTAAGACTCTGTCTCAAAAAAAAAAAAAAATAGAATTAGCATGGATAATGAGAACATGAAAACAAGGAAGTAGTCTTGGCTAAGCCACAAAACATCATGTTGGAGATTAAAGAATTAGGTTTGGTGTTAGGGATATATTTTACAAGGCAGAGAAGTTTAGAGTTAATGGGATAAGCAATAGGGAATCATTATAGATAGGGCTAGTACAGGAGTCACACAGTAAAAGTGCTTGCTTAGCTGGGCATAATGGTGTGCACCTGTAGTGCCAGCTACTAAGGAGGCCGAGGAGGGGAGGATCCCTTGAGCCCAGGAGTTCGAGGCTGCAGTGAGCTATGATGGTGCCACTGCATTCAGCTTGATCTACAATGGGAATCTCTTTCTCTGAAAAAAATGAAGCGAAAGAAAGAAAGAAAGAAAGAAAGAAAGAAAGAAAGAAAGAAAGAAAGAAAGAGAGAGAGGGAGGGAGGGAGGGAGGGAGGGAGGGAGGAAGGAAGGAAGGGAGGAAGGAAGGAAGGAAGGAAGGAAGGAAGGAAGGAAGGAAGGAAGGAAGGAAGGAAGGAAGGAGAAAGAAAGCAAAAAGTATTCACTCACACTATTTTACTATTTTGTTCTTTCTCAGATCAATCGCACGCATCTTGATTTATTTTCTTTAGCAAACAGTTACGTGAGAGGTGCTAGATGTACAAAGACAAACAGCACAGATCCGATGCCTAGAGAGCTCCCACCCTAATAAGGTAGGTTCATGGAACAGACTTCACTATACAAACGGTCCCAAACGAATTTTACCCCACTCATTCATTTATTAAAAATAAGATCTTGCATTTTGCTAAACAATCATTACATTCCCTGAATCTTTAAGTCTTTATATTCGGATTCAGGCCCTTGCTGGTCTTCTGTTTGGCCACAGTAAAATAAGTCCTCATGAGCTGTGGATGTGAGAAAGGAACTGAGACGTCTAAGCAATGAAGGGGACTCAAGTTCTTTTGGAAAAAGAAAAAAAAGAAAACAATCCTAAGCAAAAACTTAAAAGAAATGCCCTACAAAGGAAGGTGGGGGGCCGGGAGAGAGCTCCCGCGTGCTCTTCGGAGGAGCCCTGTGTGTCCCAGAGGGCGGGCCAGCCTGGCGGCTCGGTTCTGCGGGGACGGGTGTCAGGCTGCTGCAGGTGTCGCTGACGGCCGGTGAGTGATTGCACCATCAGCTTCCTACGGCGATCCATCATGCGGCCCCAGCCGGTGAAGAATCACAGCCTCAGCAAGGTGCTGAGCCCAGCAACATATCATTAAACAAGGTTACCACCGGCAGATTTGTTCCCATGATCAATCTGGTCAATAACCGTTCCACCTCACTGTACAATTTCCCCGCCACCCCCCCCACCCCACACCTTAAAACATAAACAAGTATTATGAAAGCACTCGCAGAACAATGTAAAGCTTTCTGAAGTCTTCATTTCTCCTGTGGCATTCTTTAAAAACCCTTATAAATCATGAAAAATAACCTTTACTACAGGATATATCCTCAGGCAAGTGCTCTACCCTAATTCCATATTTTATTACCTGATACTGACTGATTTTTTTTTTTCTCCAATTGATTACTGAATAGCATTGGGACAATTTCTTTTTTTATTTCCCCTCAAGTCTGCATAGCTCACTAGTTTCTTCCCTCAGGAGGTCCCAAATGAGATAGAAGTAAAACACTTATTGCTTTTACTGCTTAACTTTAATTCTCGTGTTTTGCATTTAACTCCTCACGTGCCTTGGCAAACACATCATTCGGTGGGATCTTGGCTAACAGAAAGCATCTTGACTTGGTTACAGTGTCATTGAGACTGGGAAATGTTATAACCATTAGAACTGAGAAAATTGAACAGGACTCTCACAAGAAATATCTTTTTAGTACTCTCCCCTGCCTGGTTTGAAACAAAAGATCTCAGTACCTATGGGAATTAAAAAACAAACAATAATGAAAAAGCCCATATATATGAATGCTTATTCCAGAAAAAAAATATTTTCCAGGCATAATCCATCCTTTCTAACGGAGCCCCTTGAATATTTCAGGAACTTTAACTTATCTCAGTTAGTATACTTTCAATATAAAATCATCCTCTAAACGGTCGCTAAAGTAGTAATCTTATTCAAATGGATATCTCCTCCCTCATTCTGAAATTGAATAATTTATTTAGTTGCTTCTTATGTCTGAGTCACTTATGGTTGTAAGTTTATATGCATATAATTAAAAGTGTATATGTATACATGATTAAAAATAGACACATTAGTGATCTTCTTAGAAACCATTAGTGTTTGAAACTTAATCACCCATACAAACTCAAGCTCAATATCAACCTCCAAAATTTTCATTATTACAAAAATAAAGATTGTTCTCACTCCCACTTTTAGGCAAGGCCCACTTGAGACTGTCCCAGGGGGAGAAAACAGACTTCATTTTAAAATCGTTTTGGGGAGAGAAAACAGATTCCATTTTAAAATCCTTCCAGCAAAAGGTTTCTTAACAGTCCCTGTTAAGTAATTGCATTGAGTAGAAAATCCATATAGAAACTCAAGTTGCCTAACCTATTTTTTCTTTATTCTTTTATTTAAATTCATTTCTTCTTTATCTTCTTAGTGGAGATGAATTGCAGCTAGGGATTTATCTATGTGTAGAACACCATGTATTCTTAAGTTAAGCATTCATGGATGGGAGATTAATTCCTTTAAATGCTCATAGTACAAAGCATACCACTGGCTCAATAAATCCAAGCCTTCTTGTCAAGTAAAAATCTAGATATTTAGAGAAGGTAAAATTCATTGTTTAGACTTAAAAGTATATTATTGTTTCTACTTTTAAATGTATGATATATTTCCTATTTAATAATGATGTTCACTCTTTACATTATTTCTTTAAAAATGTTTATTCTTTAGTCTATTTGTAAATATTCTTGGAGTAATTCTTGCCAGTGAAGCCAGTTTTAAGAAGAATATCTAACCTATATTGATATTACCACCAAGAAATTGATTACCTACTGGTGTGGATTAAAAGGATGCATTGTTCTTCCCAAAGATATGTTAGTCTATTGTGTTCTGGCTAATGTGAGTTCCAAAGCCTCCCCAAGAATATCATTTCATATATCAAGGCTGACGACATGATAAAAATGTTATAGATTGGTAGCTCTTAATTCATTTATAGAAGAAAAATAGGAAAGATTTGTAGTAGGTCTAGGTCATATCTTTAGTTCAACAAATATTTATTGTATGCCCATTGTGCATAAGGCACTGTGTTTTAGTTTTCTCTTATAATAATTGCATGGCTGCAGATTACATTGCTATGTTCAGAAGATACTAAATCTGAGTCATGTAGTAGAGACTTAATTTGGTTAAAACCGAGATGACTTATAGTCTAGACACAATATTCATGGCAGCTTCGTAATGGGCTTAGGTGGCTCTTATAGTACAATAATGCAAAAGATTGAAGGAAGCTATTGCTTCCATAATATACTATAATTTGACTTAGGCTCTGTGTAGATACAGTCATCAATAACTCAGCAAAAACAATTTCACATCTAAGCATTGGCTCTAACGACAAAAATGCCTGGACTCTTGAAAGGAAGGTGATGGAAACACAAAGCATTCTTCCTATTATCCATTATCCTTCTTTTGCTATTGATTTAACCAATGACTTAAACTCTAATTTAGAAGGGCACAAATGAAAAAAATATATTTGAAAATATGTTCATTGTAGGTGGCTTTAAAGAGCATTTTTGTAACATTTTTGGTCTTCTTCAGAAAATTATTATCAAGCATTAGTAAATAACCAAATACTGTTAATAATAGCATTTCACTTTTAATTCAATGAAATTTTTCTTTAATTTAGTGAAATTTTTCTTTCATTCACCTGGGCTAGGAATGTTCGTACCTATTTAAGGGTCGAGTAAAATTTTCCCATTCTTATGTGTATATGTGTGCATTTGTGCATTTTTTATGTTTCTTTAAGTCCTTATTGTAAGCCCCAGTTGTATGCCTCTCACAAATTAGATAATTTCCAAAAGAACCTCCAACTCCATCTTAACATAAGTTTTATTCTCAGTGGAAATATTGTAGGACAGTCACTCAAATACTTTAAAGATTCTATCATGACATTTACTGTTCGTTCTACATTTAGTTCTTTTTTTCTTTTTTTTTTTTTTTTTTGGAGACAGAGTCTCTGTTGCCCAGGCTAGAGTGAGTGCCATGGCATCAGTCTAGCTCACAGAAACCTCAAACTCCTGGGCTCAAGCAATCCTTCTGCCTCAGCCTCCCAAGTAGCTGGGACTACCGGCATGAGCCACTATGCCTGGCTAATTTTTATATATATATATAAAAATTATATAACTAATATATATATAAATATATATAAAAATTATATAACTAATATATATATAAATATATATAAAAATTATATAACTAATATATATATATTAGTTGGCCAATTAATTTCTTTCTATTTATAATAGACACGGGGTCTCACTCTTGCTCAGGCTGGTTTCGAACTCCTGATCTTGAGCAATCTGCCCGCCTCGGCCTCCCAGAGTGCTAGGATTACAGACACAAGCCACCGTGCCCGGCCTACATTTAGTTCTTAATTCACAAATCCTTCCCAGGAATTCCACTCACCTCAAATCAAATGTGTTAATCAGAATGTCTTGTGAATCCTAAGGGTTATTTGGTACTTAATGGAAGCAACCATTTTAGTTAGCTTCCATATTTGTTTCTCTCTGGATCCTTCTCTTTAGATACTGGATGGTGACCACAACATGTCAAGTAAGCCTCGAACCTTTGCCTTCACAGAAGTTGACATGCTTTCTCACACCTAGCACATTACCAAGGGGCATGATCCAAAAGGCATGAGATTCAATGCTAACTGTTATGCATTTTGTTCTATTGTGAGTTCCAATTTCTTCTCTGTAATACATTTTACCTACGTTCCTGGGTATAACACAATGAGTTCCTTCTCTTTTGAAAGAAAGTGAAGTGTGTTCACTTAAGCAAGGAGTGGGAAAGAGGAGTGGTGTGGGAGGCAAGATTTTTGTTTTTGTTTATTTTTAATTTCCTTCAGGGCTAAAAGTGAGTTTACCAAGACATTGCAAGTGAATAACTAACTCCGTGCTATAGGGAACAGAATTTTCTAAGTGTTTGGTTGATGTTAGTAAAGATGTGAACCTAGTTACTCCTGAAGGACTTTGTCTTGGATTTCCATTTTGGCTTTTTAACCTGTCGCCATCATGGCTTAGATACCCCTTCCTTATTTCTACCTGTTGAAGCATAACCACAAATAGTCAGCACAGTGGAGGCCGAGGTGTAGAGTCCTTCCAATGGCAATGATTTTAGTAATGCTGGGACTAGGGTCAGATATAGTGCTTCTCCTTCAATGAATATCAGGCAGCTGTGTGGTGTTTTTGTTGTTATGTCCGGATAGAGCTGTATGCACCATGGCAAAACAAGACTAATTGAGAGTTTCCGTGTGTCCAATCAGCCATGATGCATTAAGATGGCTAAACATGAACAGCAGGAACCTGTAAGTTCAGGCTCTTGCAATTCATCTCACTAGAGTAGACAAGTTGCAGGAAATCACCTCTACTAAAGCACTAAATACACTTGATTTTGCCATGTTTTTGATGTTTTGCTTGCTTGCTTGCTTTATTCAACAAGTACACTGGGGGCCTTCTGCAGCCTCCGTGATGACGGATTTTAAAAACACAGTTCCTGAGACTTAATGTCTAAAGCAATAACCAGAGAAACAATGAGCTCCTCCCAGGATTACATGTTAAGTCCAATGACATGGGTATGCATAAGGTGCTCATGGCATCAGGGAGCTATACTTTCACCACCAGAATGAAGGATGATTGCTTGAGGCCAGGAGTTGGATACCAGCATGGACACCATAGCGAGATCCCATCTCTATTTTTTTTTAAAAATTACCAGGTGTGTTGGTATGTGACTGTAGTCCCAGCTATTTGGGAGGCTGAGGCAGGAAGATCACTTGAGCCCAGGAGTCTGAGGCTGCAGTGGGCTATGTTGATACCACTGCATTCCAGTCTGGGCCACAGAAGGAGACTATGTCTCTGGGGAAAATAAAGTGTAGAAGACTGCTATCTGGAGAAGCAGACAAAATGAAGAGCACCTGAAGGCATAGATGTGTAAAAATCTAGTCTTCCCCACCCAGAGGAATGCAATTAGGCAGGTGCGGCTGGCCCCTGATTGGCTATAGAGTACAGGTGAGAGACGAGGCTATATCAATGGGCAGGACCCACCACTTCCTGCAGGGATGTACTGAGAAGTTCAGATTAAATGCTGGAAGAGAGCACAGTAACTCATCCATGGCCTTGGAAAAGGATTATCCCTCTTCTAGAGAAGACTTAAACTCAGAGCACCAAACTTTTAAAAATGTATTTCTAAGGCCAGGTATGGTGACTTACACCTGTAATATTAATACCAGCACTTTGGGAGGCTGAAGGAAAAGGATCATTGAGCCCAGGAGTTTGACACCAGCGTGGGCAACATAGGGCAACCCTGTCTCTACCAAAAAAAAAAAAAAAAAAAAGAAAGAAAGAAAGAAAGAAAAACTTAGCCAGGCATGGTGGCACATGCCTGTAGTTCCAGCTACTCAAGAGGTTGAGTGAGGCAGGAGGATCACTTGAACCCAGGAGTTCAAGGTTACAGTGAGCAGTGATCATGCCACTGCACTCCTGGGTGACAGAGTGAGACCCTGTCTCAAAAAAAATGTATTTCTAATAGCATTCTAATGGTAAAAGCAATAACTCTCACTTTCAGTATAAGGCACACAAATCTCAGCCTTACAGAGGTTTATTGCTGCTGTGCCCATTGAAAGCAAGATCAACCCCTTACGTCTGAAAGTCATCAACAGAAAGGGAAGTAAAATTATTATAGAAATAGGCAATCATCTGAAGAGGCAAAAAAGTTAAGTACTATATGGAATGAAAAGGGGCCCATACACCTAGTGAAATTATACCGTGTTTCCCTGAAAATAAGACCTACCCATAAAATAAGCCCTAGCAGGATTTCTAAATATTTGTGCAATAGAAGCCCTACCCTGAAACTAAGACCTAGTGATGGGCGTGGCTATGCAGCATACCTGCACAACCCATGCATTTGGTCTCAGAGAGGTAAAGAAGAGGAGCAGCCCTTCTCATCTGCCCCATTGTGACAGCTACTATCCCAGAGGTGACCAGAAAGGTGAGGGCAGCCTCACCCACAAGGTGGGCTCCCCCTGTCAGGTCCGGGCCATCCTGTGCGTGCTGCAAGCTGAGGCTTTGAGGGGAAGGTCTCCTCAGTGAAGTGAGGAGCGGGTTGCTCCGCTTTAGGTGTTGTGTGTCCCCAGGGGGAAGAAGGAAAGCTGTGGCTGCCATTTTACTCAGCACTGTGGGCCTCTCTCACCCCCCCCCCAAACACCAGGGGCTAGGGGAAAAGCTTCAGCAAGCAGTCTCCTACTGAGCCCAGAGAGATCGTTTCTGCTCCACTGTGCAGATTGGACCCAGTGCTCACTGGATCTCTGATAAATAAGCCAGCCCTGCTCATTTAATGAGAGCTCTGTTGCTCGACGCGAGAGACTGGGGCCCATGGTTCTAAAGGAAATCGAGTTGCAAGAAATCCAGGATGGAATTCGGGGTTTGGAGAGTTATGATGATGTTCCAGAAGACGACGACTTAACTATGTTTGAATAAATGTAGATTGTTGTACCGTACTTAAAAAAAATAACACATCCCCTGAAAATAAGCCCTAGGGTGTCTTCTTGAGGAAAAATAAACATGAGACCCTGTGTTATTTTTGGGGAAACACGGTACTAATGGGGGAAATTGCATTATAACTCTGCACATATTCTTCAAGTAGCGTTGCTGTCAAAAGGATTGTAAAAGACAAAGAAATGGGAGGTGGGGAGGAGGCTCTAAATTTCTCAAGGGGAGGTGTTGTCAAGGGCTGTGGCTGGATGGATTGCTTGTGATGGACAACTTGCATGAGTCTGTCTGTCTGTCATCTGTCCTTTACTAACCCTGTGAGGGATGGGACTCCTCAATTCCTGTTCTTCTGCTCTGACAGCAGAAGCAGTTCTGTTTAGGAGCCTTCTGTGAGTGGCTGAGCTGGACACGGGCACAGTGTGATAGACATGCATTTGGGGGAAGACGGTCTCCAAGCCAACAATAGCAAACACTTTTTACCTAACATGTATCTCAGCAATTAATTGGAGAGGTCTTCTAAAGAGAAGACATTGGAGTCATACACAAAAGATCGAGAATTTCCCTAAGGAATACTATATCAAAAGAAATATAAGTTTAAAAGTATTTGGCCTTAGACACAAAACTCAAAGTGGAAGCACAAACATGGCGCAAAAGGTTAAATAGAGGATATTCAAGGGCTGACTTCTTGTTTACATTTCAATTTCATGTATAATACTATGTCAGGCCAATTTCTGTGCCTTCGGTCATGTATTAACATTTAAGGGAGGGATAAAAATAGACTCTATTCAAAATACAAGGTTATTCTTATTCCTAGCATCCTATTTTGCCTTTTATGGACTTTATATAAATGGAATCATACTGTATATAGTTTATGCACATGGATTCTTTTGTTTAATATTACGTTTGTGAGGTTCACCCATGTTTCATGTGTAGCAGTCTTTCTTTCATTTTCGTTGGTGTACAATATTTCATTGTATGAGTATAATATGATTTATTTATTCCTACTATTGTTGATGGGCACTTGAGTAATTTCCAGTTTGGGGCTATTATGAATATTGCTGCTATAAACATGTCTTCGGTGAACATATGTACATATATATCTCTGAAAGGTGCATATTTAAAGAGGAATTGGTCATTGAGTATATGTGTTCAGCTTTAATAAATATTGCCAGTTTTTCTAAGTTGTTGTATCAATTTATAGTCTTGCCAGCAGTGTAAGAGCTTGTTGCTCCACATTATTGCTAAGCACTTGGTATTACTTTTTTTTTTTAATTGATCTTTCTGGAGAGTATGAAGTAGTATCTCATTGTGGGTTTAATTTGCATTTTCTGGTGAATGATGTTGAACACCTTTTCATATGTTTATTGGCTATTTAATATACTCTTTGAAATGCCTTGTCTAAATCTTTTGTCATTGGATGTCTATATTTTTCTTACTGATTTGTAGGGGTTCGTTTCTATTCTGGATTTAAGCAATTTGTCGGATATATGTATGACATATATCTTTTCTCATTCTGTGGCTTTTTCATTCACTAGCTTAATGGTGTCTTGATGAATAAAAGTTCTTAAAATCAATAAGGCCTAATTTATCAAATGTTTCTTTTATGATTATTGCTTTTTGTAACCTATTTAACAAGTCATTGCCCATCCTTAAGTCCTACAGAGAGTTTTCTATGTTAAAATCTAGAAAATTTATTGTTTTGCTTTTCACATTTAGGAAACCAATTTCAAGTTGATTTTTGTGTTTTGTATGAGGTGATGGTTAAGACTTTCTTTTTCCTACATGGACGTCCATCTTTACGTCCTTTCCTCATTGCACTGGAATGTCACTTGTTCATATGGGTATGAGTCTCTTCTTGGACTCTATTCTCTTCCATTAGTGAGCTTATCAGTTCTGACACTAATATCATGCTGTCTTAATTATTGTAGATGTATTGATATAAGTCTTGTGATGGTTTTAGTTCTCTACTTTTGTTCTTTCTTCTTCAAGGTTGTTATGGCTAATATTGATCCTTTTTGTTTTCTTATAAATTTAAAAACTTTTTTCATTTCTGCAAAAGAAATCTGCTTTTTTATTATTTTAAATTACTTACTTTCACGTAAAATTAATACTCCCACAATATGTGCCAGTATCATCCAGCACCATCCATTCCCCAGTTTGGGGAAGCTGTGTTAGTCAGTTCAATGAAACAACCAGGAATGGCAATAGCATCATATCAAAAGTCTGGCTTTTAAGATGTGCTTACAATTGATTGGACAATGTATCATTCCCTATCAGAAGTGTTAAACTAGGAGACGTTGTGATTTTTTTTATGAAGTGGTGGAGATCTGTACTAGTGTGGTGGCCAAAAGAACAACTATCAGTCAGGCACTTCAATTCCTTATCTCTAAGATGCAAAATAATAATTTTTAAGAATTAACTTTGTTGAGGTATAATTTATACTTACTAAAATGTTCCTGTTTTAAGTGTGTAGTTTGACTAATTTTAACGGAACTATACACCCATATAATCACTACCTCAATGAAGATAATGAATATTTCCATCACCCCAAGATCATTCTTGCATCTCTTTGTAGGATCTCCCCATCCAGCTGTGGCCCCAGGCAACCACAGATCTGTTTTCTGCCACTGCATAGTAATTTTTCTTTTCTACACCTTTATGTAAATAAAATCACCATTACTTAATCTTGTGTCAGGCTTCTTTAGTTCAGCAAAACCTTTTTGATATTCATCCATGTTACTTTGTGTATCAATAATATTTTTGATAATAATAATTTTTATTATTATTACCGAGTCATATTTTATTATATGGATATTCTACAGATGGTCCCTGACTTAACGATGGTTCGAGTTAGGACTTTTCACCTTCACAATGGTGTTAAGAGTGATATGTATGCTGTAGATATGGTTCTTTGAATTTTGAATTTTGAGTTTTTTCCAGGCTAGGGGTAATATGGCAAGATTCTCTCTGGTGATGCCGGGCAGTGGCAGCAAGCTGCTGCTCCCAGTGAGCTACTCAATCATGAGGATAAACAACCAGTACTCTGTGGTGTGCTCTGTTGCCAGATAATTTTGCCCAGCTGTAGACTAACGTAAGTGTTGTAAGCACTTTTAAGGAAGACTAAACTAAGCTAGGATGTTCTGTAGGTTAGATGTATTAAATGTATTTTCGACTTATGATATTTCCAACTTACGATGGGTTTATCAGGATATAATTCCATCATAAGTCAAGGCACATCAGTAATTTGTTTATACATTCACCTGTTGATGGGCATTTAGGTCATTTCCAGCTTTTAGCTACTGTAAATTAAGTTACTTTGAAAATTCTTGATGACTGATAATATTGAACATCTTTTCATGATTATTGGTAATTCTCGTATCATCTTGTGAAGAATCTGTTCAACTCATCAATTGCTTAAAACTAGGCTTTCATCTTCTTAATGTCGAGTTGTAAAGGTTCTTTACAAATTCTGGTTCCAGTAGTTTCTCAGACATAACTCTACTAGTCTTTTGTCAGAATGTTTTCTTTCAGTTAGAGGTTTTTCATTTTTTTTTTAATGGTGTATTTAGGTAGCAGAAGTTGTTAGTTTGGGTGAAGTCAGTTTTATCAATATTTTCTTTTGTAGTTTCTGTTTTTTGTATCTTATCTAAGAATTTGGGCTACTTCGAGATTAAAAAAAAAATCCCAAAACTTCTCTTCTATGTTTTCTTCTAGATGTTTTATAGTTTTGACTTTCATGTTTAAGTATATGACCCATTTCAAGTTAATTTTGGTGTATGGTGTGAAGTAAAGATCAAGGTAGATTTTTTTCATATGGAGAGACAGCACCATTTGTTGAAAAAAATATCCATTTCCCTTTGAGATGCCTTGGTCCCCTTGTCACATGTCAATTGACCATATATGTGTGGATCTCTTTCTCGACTGTCTTTTCTGTTCCATTGATTCCTACATGAATACTGCACTGTCTTGATTACTTATAGTAAGTTTTAAAATCAGAGTAGTGTACATCCTCCAACTTTCTTTATTTTCAAAATTGCTATAGCTGTTTTAGTTCTTATACATTTTCATTATACATATATAATTATTTCATTATACATATATAAATATTTCATTATTCATATATAATTTTGGACCCAGCTTGTAAATTTTTACAAAATCCAGCTGAGATTTTTATTGAGATTGTCTTAGATCCATAGATCAATTTAGGGAAAATTAACATCTTTACAATATTGAATCTTCCAATCAATGAATATAGAAGTCTTTCCATTTCCTTAGATCTTCTTTGATTTATCACAGCAGTAATCTGAGATTATTTTCAGTGTACAAGTTTTGCACATAATATATTATATTTATCCCTACATATTTCATGTTTTTAGGAGCCAGGTGCAGTAATTCATGCCTGTAGTCCCAGTTACTTGTGAAGCTGAGGCAGGAGGATCCCTTGAACCCAGGAGTTTAAGGCTGCAATGAGCTATGATTGTGCCACTGCATTACAGCCTGGGAGATAGAACAAGACCCTCTCTTTAGGAAAAAGAAAAAAATAGAAATAGTAAAACTGGACACTGTTGCTTTCCATTCAGTCTTTCACCATTAAGTATAATATTAACTATAAGTTTTTCATAGATGTCCTTTATTAGGTTGAGGAAGTTTTCTTTTATAATTAGTGCCTATCATAAATAGGTGTTGGGTTTAAAATTTTTTCCTATTTCTCTATGTCCCTATTGAGATAATCATACAATATTCACATCTATCTGTTAATATGGTAAATTATAGTGTTAGATTTTAAGTGCTAAACAAACCTTGCATCCCTGGGATAAATTCCATTTAGTCATGATATATCATTGCATCAATCAAGGTTTGATCAGAGGAAAAGAACCACTATACTTGATATAAACTATGAGATTTATTATAGGAATTTGGCTTTATGTAGTTGTAGGAGCTAGCTAAAATATTTTATGTACTGCCATTACTTCTATCTTTGGTGCTGGGACTAGCCCAAGCGTCGGAGAACCTGAAGAAAGAGATTCAGTGTGAGCTGGAAGAGTTGTGGGCTTGGCGGCTGCCCCAGGAGTTGCACACATTGGCCAAGGATTCAAAGAACCTGGAGGAGGAGATCTGGCAGGAGCTGGAGAAGCTGCAGGCTCAGCTGCTGCTTCTGGAGCTGCACACTCTGGCCCCAGATTCAGAAAAGCTAAAGCAGGTAATCCAACAGGAGCTAAAGGAACTAAAAGCCCAGCTACTGCACAGTGCCAACAGGGTAAGCCAGCAGATCAGTGACTATGTGTGTGCACTATAACAACACCAGGTGGCCACATCAACCTTCCATGCATAAAAGCAATATGGTTGTAACTTCACTTCCACCTTCTGTAGCCCATGCAAAATGTTTCTTCAGCCAATGCTAACTTAAAATTATGGATGGAGAGACATTCCGGAAAACACAATTCCAGCTTAGCTAAATTGATGCCATACAAATCCACTAAAACTATCCTATTTTACATATTGCTTGATTTGATTTAATACTATATTGTTAAAAATTTTTGCATCTATACTCATGAGAGATTTGGCTTATAGTTTCCTTTTCTTATAATATCTTTGTCTTATAATACCTTTGTCTTTGTAAGAATAATAATGTCTTACAAAATAATTTAGAGTCTCTCATCTTTTTAGAATAGTTTATTGATTGACTGATATAATACAACATGAGTTTATTTACTTGTTTTCTCAAAATGCTGTCCTGTCTCCCTTGGACATACTTCCATCACTGTGGGGCTTGTTTTATTTATTTGTTTTGAACACCTCCTTACTTTTCAGCACTATAAGATGCTCCAGGATCATTTTGTGTATTTCCTGCCCTGGTCCTAGGATCAGCCATTTCTTCAAATTCCTTGGTTTTTTAATTGGAGAGTGGTGTCAGAAACCAAGATCCAGGTGCTAGGTATGCTTATTGCTACTAGGGTGTCATTGCTTCTAGGCCCCCTCAGCTGACAGAGAAAGCAAATATGTGTGTATGTATACTATCCCATGTGTAAATATGCACCTATAAATTTTTCTATATTTGAAGATTTATACATATATTAAGCTAAACATGAGTTCATGCCGATGTCTCCAACTCTAATACATTAGCACAAGAATCATTCTGCCTACTTTTTTTGTAAACTCCCACTCCAAGAGTGAGAAACCTGAATCCTACCATCCACCATCCATTTACTAGCATTCAGTTTTATTAGTATCAGAATTATTAATCCATATTTCTGTGAGGTACAACTTTATCAACTAGAGTACAGTGCTTATGTGCAGTTTCTTGTTCACTTTAAGAACTCTACTCATTTCTAACGTTAGTATGGTAAGCACCTTTTTGCCCACCCCTCTTCAGTGAGGTTGTTTAATACATTTGTGTAAATGTATAAATGTGATATAGCCAGATTGCATTGTCACATTCAACATTCTATCTTGATATTCTCCCAACCTCCTTAATGATTTTTTTTTTCTAAATTTGTTTATGTTATGCTAATATTCACTCTTTGGGCTATAAAATTCAATGTGTTTTCACAAATGCATAATATCATATCCACAATTACTGCATCATACAGAATATTTTCACCACTCTAAAAAAGTGTCCCCTGTGCTTCATCTGTTCAACTTTTCGCTCCTCTGCTGCCAAACCTTTGGTAACCACTGATGTTTTAATTGTCTCTATAGTCTTGCCTTTTCCAGAATGTCATAGAATTGGAATTATGGTATTTTGCCTTTTGAGATTGGCTTTTTAAAGTTAGAAATATACATTTAAGATTCATCATTACCTTTTCGTAACTTGATAGCTTCATAATGAGTTTGAAATCTGGTAGTGTAAGTCTTCCAACTTTGTTCTTTTTCTATATTGTGTTGGCTGTTTTAGATCTTCTGCATTTCCATGTAAAGTTTATAATAATTTTATTGATATCTACAAAATGTCTCACTGGGATCTTGTTTGGGATTACATTGGATCTAAAGGTCAGAGTTGACATCTTAACAATATTTAGTCTACCAATCTATGAGTCACAGAATATCTTTTCATTTATTTAGGTCTTCTTTGATTTCTTTAATCCAAGTTTGCAGTTTTCTGCATACAGATCTTATACATATTTTGTTAGATTCATTGCTACATATTTAATTTTTTGGTGCTTTTATAAATGGTATTTTTAAAAAAATTCAAATTTCAAATATTCATTGCTATCATAGACCTTCATTTTGAAGGAGATTTTTGATATTTACAGAATTTGAGGTTGACAGTTTTTCTTTCAGATTATGGCTGCATAGTTTGAGACAAACTTTTATTTTTATTTTTATTTTTATTTTATTTCTGTTGTTCTTTGTGTGATGTATCTTTTTATGACTGTGTTAACATTTTATCTTTATCACATATTTTTTTGTCTTATTCTGGTTCCTTGGTGTTTATCCTTCTCAGGGTTTATTGAGCTATATGGATTAGTGGTTTGTAGTTTTCATCAAACTTGGAAAATGTTTACCATTGTTTCCTCTTCTATATTTTCCTCCCCATCCTTCTTTTCTGGGATTCTAATTACATATATGTTAACTCATCTTATATTGTACTATAAGTCACTGAAGCTCTATTCACTTTTTCAGACTTTTTCTTTACTGATATGTCTACAATTTCACCAATCTTCTGCAGCATCTAATCTGCTATTAATCCCTCACAGTAAATTTCTCATTTAGGATATTGTATTTTTCATCTCTAAAAGTTCAATTTGGTTCATTTATATCTCCCTTATTTCTCTCCTCATTATATTTATGTTCTCTTTTAAATCCTTGAGCATGTTTATAATACCTTTGGAAAGTCCTTGTCTGCTTCTTTCATCATCTCTGTCATTTCTGAGTTATTTCTATTGAGTGATTTTTTTCTGGTTATGGATAATATTTTCCTGCTTATTTGCATGTCTAATATTTTTTGTTGGGTACTAGGGATTATGAACTATACACTGTTAAATGTTAGAATTTATCTATTTAAGTAATGAACTTTGTTTAGCCAGAAAGTTAAATTAACTGAGGATCAGTTTGATTATTTCAAGGATTATTTTTTAGAGATTTTTACAGCAGTTTGGTAAACTTTTCCTATAAAAGGCCAGGTAGTAAATATTTTAAGCATTCTAGATAACATCCAATCACTGTTACATGTCTTCCTCCTCCTCTTCTCACTTTTTTTTTTTAAAACAAATTTTTAAAAATGAAAAAACCAGGCTGGGCATGATGTCTCACGCCTGTAATTCTAGCACTCTGGGAAGCCAAGGCAGGAGGATTGCTCAAGGTCAGGAGTTTGACACTAGCCTGAGCAAGAGCAAGACCCTGTCTCTACTAAAAATAGGAAGACATTAGCTGGACAACTAAAAATACATAGACAAAATTAGCCAGGCATGGTGGCACATGTCTGTAGTCCCAGCTACTTGGGAGGCTGAGGCAGAAGGATCGCTTGAGCCCAGGAAATTGAGGTTGCTGTGAGCTAGGCTGACGCCAGGGCACTCTAGCCTGGACAACAGAGCGAGGCTCTGTCTCAAAAAAATAAATAAAAATAAAAATGAAAAAACTATTCTTATCTGGTGGGCCCTACAAAAACAGGTCATGGACTGGATTTGACCCATGGACCTTAGTTTGCTAATCCCTGATCTAGAATTTCTTTTATTCTGAGGCTAGTTTAGCATCACTGTGAAAGTGTGCTAATTTGGGGTCTCTAATGAAGGTGGCTTTCGCCCCTCAACTCTTGAGTTGTTGTTTGCCTGGCCTCATGGACTTAATCATGTGTAGTTTAGTCTTCAACAACAGAGTCACAAGACCCCTGTCAATATTTCTGGAGCTTTCTCTCCACACAATTCTCTCCTTTTGAATCACCTCAGTCATCCCAAGCTCTTATCTGTGTCTCCTCAACTTGATGAGATTGCCATGCTTTCTTTAGGGTCTCCTTAATACCCCACAGTCTGGAAAGTTCCTCCAGACAGGGCAGTTGTATGGCTCACTTCATTTATTTCCTTTCTCTAATAGATCACAGTTATGTGCTGTCCCAAAACCACTGCCTCATATATTGCCCCCACTTGTCTAGTTGTTTTAGTAGGAGGGTATATTTGGTCTCAGGTATTCCAAGGCATCATAAGACAGAACTTCTCCACAAGTATCTTAAAACATGTCTGGTTTCTAATCATGGTTATTGCCACTTAAAATCCCTCTGATTTTTCCTTTCTTCTCTATTTTTTCCTGCTATTATATAACAACAGGCCATCTAAACCTTATCCTTAGATTACTGTCACAGCGAGATTATAAAATCTTTGAATTCAATGATCATATCTTATATTTGTGATCTTGAGCATGTCCTTGCTATCTCTTCTCTCAGGCAAGTCAAGGCTTTTATTTTATTTAAAATATTTTTTATTTCATTTAGTTTTGGGGGGTGAAAGCACAAATACAGTCCCCCACCACCATAAATAATGCAATCCAGTTCCTCACATTTGGGGAAATTGCAGTGGTTAGCACACCCCAAGTGCAATGGATGAGCCTCACCTTGGGAAAACTACCTCCATGATCATAGTTTCTCCCCTGCCATATAGTGTTTGCATTTTATTTTTAATGTATACTTTTTTGTTTGTATATTGAGATATCAAAGCACTAAACTCTGATAGGTGAGATATGATAAAAATAATATTTATAATAAAAATGATAAGTAACATTTGATGAATCAGACTATGCTAAGCATGTTTTATGCCTGATCTCATTTAATCCTCACATTTCTATGGCTTCAAATTGTTTATTTGCCACGTTATAGATGAGAGGAGTTTGAAACCATTCCATTCACTCTCTTCTAAACACCATGAGGTTGTTGGATCTCATATTTACAACTTTTGATTTCATTAATGGAGGCACCCAAAGTCCCATATAGGTTACCCATGGTGATTTTGCAAATAGTATAACTTGAGTTCCAGCATAAGCTAACTTCTAGCTACATCATTTACTACACACATGACCTTGGTAATTTATCCTCTTAGCACCCCAATTTCTGAAGCAAATTATAAGTAATAATGGGAATGTTCTTCTCAGTGCTTATGTGTTCTTGTTGGCAAATTCATTTTCTCACTTGGAAGGATCAATTCTGGTGACAGGAATGGCAGCTCCAAGAGGATGTAGAATTATGTAAAACTCTGGCAAGATCTCCAGAAAACATTCTGGGAAACCAGCCCACGTGCCTAATGACTTATCCTCTTGGGCATCTGGCCTCCTGGTCTCAATGCCTTTCCAATTGTAAACAAGACAAATTTAGTAAACTCCACCTATCCCCCCTGTGGATTATTTATCAAAAACCACCTCCCAATTCAGCCCAATTGCTGTTCTTGGGGGAGCTATACTGTGAAATTTAGAGACTGTGTAAGGACAGAGGTCCAGCACTGTGGCTTAAGGAAAGGAAACGCCAACAATACGATGTCTACCCATCCTTCAACTTCCTTAAAGTCACTGCCTTAAATGCACAGCATTTGGGAATATAATAATTCTGCCTAGTCTTGCTTTAAAGGTGAATTTTTCAATTTTTGAAAAGGTCCTTAGAATCACATTGCAGAATTAAAGGGTGTATTATAATTATCAATATCAATAGTCATAAAAGTTTATTAAAGGTCATTAAAATGAAAGGGGATGGCTCTAGATCCCATCAATCTGAATTGACTCCCTCCTCTTGTGTTAATTAGAAAACTCAGATAATGGTTCTATGGGGGAGTACAGGGAAAATTTAATTACGAAAGTTTAATGGGCCACTATCTACTTCCTGCCAGATTAAAAACTGATGATTTACACAATTTTAGATACTACCACAGGCTTTTCTAACAAAACATGTTGCAGAGTAATGTAAAAGTTTACTGAGAGCATTCTATTCATTTCAAAACAATGCTAGCAAAAGCTATGTTTGCACGCTCCTTTAAAAAAATTAGGCCACCATTGAAGATACATATTCTCTGTTTATTAATGCTTACAACCCTAAAATAAGTGACAAACAGAAAAATGCAGATTTTCCACATATATCGGTTGAAAATAAAATTAAATCTTTTATCCTCTTGGAACTGGGGAAAGGGAGACATTGGAGTTGGGGGCTACTGGAAGAGATTTGAAACCACCAAAGAAAGGAAAACTGTCTAAATGTTTGTGACTCATGATTTTCACCAAGGGTCTCTTTCATTAAAGGTCTCTTCCTTGAGTCTTATGTCTCATTCATATCTCTCGATCTGGGGCTGCCTGTGTCCAACACAAGTCATAGGCTCTCTGGAAAATGTGGAATTTAAATGATATGGATGCAAAGAAAAGAAATGATGACATATAATGGGAGATAAGAAAAAGAAATAAGAAGCAGCTGATTCTTAATTCTACTTATTTTCTAAATGGTATAGCTTGGAGTCATTGAGGAGTTAGTTTTCTAGGATATCCAAAACACATACATGCTTATGATTTTAATGACGAATTTAGGATTGTTAGCAAGCCCTCTAGATCTGATCTGTTCATTATGGTAGCCACTAGCCACGTGTGACTATTGGACACCTAAAATGTCTCTAGTCCAAAATAAGATGTGCTTCAAGTAGCAAACACACACCAAATTTTGAAGGCTTAGGATTTTAAAAAAAGATGTAACATATCTCCTTAATAATGTTTATATTGATTACATGTTGAAATGATTGCTTTATTGGATTAAATAAAATATATTATTAAAATTAATTTCACTGTTTCGTTTTACTTTTTAAAATATGGCTACTAGAAAATTCAAAATTAAATATGTTGCTTATATTCTATTTCCATGGCAGCCATGAGACAAGATGGTGGATCCCCCCATTTCCCTCCTAGACCCAGGGCTCCTATACCATGGAGAAGCAATGTGCAGGACAACAGATGTTGACCCCACATGGAAAGGCAAGAATTTGCCTAAGGGCAGGATTTATCGCAAGTATGTTTACTATAACATCAAGGTTGTTTCAGGATTTATAGTAAGTACATGAAAGTAGCAATCTTAGAAGCATTCCTGGGAACTGGGGTTAATCAGAAGTCAACATGGTGGATTAGCATCCAAGATGGAGTTACTTTAGCCTCTACAAAGGAGAAGTAATAGATTCTAAGATGGAACTCTGTGGCTTGGAGGATAATTTTAAGGACCAGTATGATTCACCTTTGAGGATAGAAGAGTAAAATCTAGCTCAGGAACAACAAAAGAGGGCAAAGAAATCTGATACTGGGAAGTGTCAGCCTACCTCACAGCTACAGGTTTCTGAGAAGATACGGTAACACTACATCATACACAGATTAACTTATGTTACAGAGGGAGAGAAACAGAGAAAGACTTAGACTGAACGAGTGAGCCTATATTATATAACAGGTCTTTCATTCCATTCCCTGATCACATGCCCTGGAATGATTCAGCATGAAAGAGACGTAGGAACCTCATGTTTGTTCATTCTTCGCTCCTTTGAGCCTCCCACAGCGTGGGAATCTTTCATGTTGAGTATTTTTCTAGAGCAGTTTAGAGTACTGACCCAAGCTAGCTTGTTAACTTTGGGCCATACATTAAAAATTATCAAATGTTCCAACACTGGAGAAGACAGTGGCTATGTTAAATTTATAGATAATTATATATCTACATATAATCTTTTAGGGGCTATATGAGAGATTTTCACTATATGTGAGTTTCACTATATATGATGACTTCTATGTGTGAAAAAAAGAAGTTCTCAAACTAAGGGAAAGCCTGAAAGATGGGTTATTTTGGAAAAAAAAAGTGACCCCATCTTCTTACACCATATACCAAAACAAGTTCTACATAAATTAAATAGTTTGATGGAAAACATAAAAACACTAAAAACCAAAACAAAACACAAATAGGAGGACACATACTTGAATATTTAACTGATCTTGGATTGGAAAAAAATTTTTAATGCATAAAAGCAATGGACAAAGTCTTAAAGGAAAGTATGGATACATTCGATCAAATAAAATTGTAAAGCTTTTGGATGTAAAATAAATGGAAACAAAAATCAAACAACTAAAATGGGAAAATTATTCGTAATGTGATTGATAAGGGGTTAATATCTTCAAAAGTCAAAAAAGCCATTATAACTAAGAAAAACATTAATTCCAGTTAAAAAATGAGAGAAGGTATGTAAACTGATAATCCACAGAAGCAAAAATACAGTGGAAGCAGTTTGGAATTCAACTTTATTTATAATCACATAGATGATAATTAAATAACAATAAAATACCATTATTTGTAATGGCAAAAAAATCATAACTAGAAGCTTAATAAGATGGCAATGCTTAAATCAATTATTGTACATTCAATGCATTGAAAACTATTTAAAATTATATTTTCAAATTTTTTTAGGAATAAGAAAGATGGTTTAAATAAAAAATAAGCTCCTAAATTATATATACTATACAATCCAATTATGTAAAATACATATAAATTCTCACTGGAATAAGATGTGAATGATAAAAAGTAAAATACCATTTATGGGAAATACATCTCTCAGTTGTGCAATTACAAATGATTTTTATTTATATTCTTCTATTTTGCAGATTTCCTATGGTGATCTTATACTATTTTTATCATAAAAATTATTTAAGAAAAATGTACAAAAAATATTCAATCTAACTAGTGATTAAAGAAATATAAATTATAGCAGTATCAAATTACCATTTTTTTCCTACTAAGTTAGCAGTAAATAAAAGCAGCAAGTAAGTGTGGGTGTGGTGAGACAAAACTCCTGTCTAAAATGTAGGGTGGGACTATGTCATCAAGAGCTATCAACATAGTACAGCTACTTTCAGGAATTCATCTTAAGAAATCAACCTGAAACCTTGGGCAAAAGTTCACTGTAGCAAGGTGCTCATTGAAATTAGAATAGAACACTGGAAGCAACCCAAACATCCAACAGTGCTTAGTTAAATGAGATTCAACCCCACAATGATCTATTAAGTAGTCATCAAAAAGGTATTTTGGGAGTGCTTTCAACGACATGGGGAGTATTCATGGCATTCCACTGAGAGCAAAAATTAGAATGCAAAAACTACACATATATATAGTACGATCTCATTATACAAAATACTGTATCATATGCTGAGAAAAGACTGGAAGGGATCAAGGTAAAAGGTTAACAGCAGTTTATCTCTGAATTATAATATGATTCAGTAAAAAAAAATTTCCTCTGGTTGATTTTAACTTTTTGTGTTTTGTTTTGTTTTATTTTGGTTTTTTGTTTGTTTGTTTGTTTTTGAGACAGTGTCTCGCTTTGCTGCCCAGGCTAGAGTGAGTGCCATGGCGTCAGCCTAACTCACAGCAACCTCAAACTCCTGGGCTCAAGCGATCCTCCTGCCTCAGCCTCCCAAGTAGCTGGGACTACAGGCATGTGCCACCCTGCCTGGCTAATTTTTTCTATATATATTAGTTGGCCAATTAATTTCTTTCTATTTATAGTAGAGACGGGGTCTCGCTCTTGCTCAGGCTGGTTTCGGACTCCTGGCCTCAAGCAATCCTGCCGCCTCAGCCTCCCAGAGTGCTAGGATTACAGGCGTGAGCCACCACTCCCAGCCTTTTTAAACTTTTTGTTTATTATTTTCTATGTTTTCCAATTTTTAAAAAAACAGAAAAAATACTTTTAAATGGCTGTGATCCTAAAGAGCTCCTTTCAGTAGGCAGTTCTCGAAAGTGCTCCTTAGAAGTTTCGCTGCATGGTGCAGGGGTTGAGGAATCCACAGACTGAAAGAAAGACGGGCTGCTATGGGAGCTGCGGTCAGAAGCTGGTGGCCAGGAGGGAAGTGTGTGTTGGCTGCTGGGGAAGAAAGCCCTGGCCAGTGTCGCAGCTCCAGGAGCAGCTGTTAGGAGACTTCCTGGAGCAATGCCTTGGGAGCCATGCACGGAGTCTGCATGCAGGGCAGTCCCAGCATCCTCATGTTGGTACCTAGCGAGTGGTACCCTTCAAATGAAGAGGGCTAGCCTTCCTTTTTCTGCCCAACTTGTCTTCTTAGGAACAGTGAAGACTGTAGACTATTCAGTGTAACCCTCCCTCAGGAGAGAGAGAGAGAAAAAAAATATATATATATATATATGTATATATAGTGTGGAAAATGTCGGGTGCCGGGACGCAGCTGCTTGCCACCTCCCTATAGCTCCGCATCGCCTCGGCCCAGTGCTGCATGTGGCCAGTTGGAGGGCACGCTGCTGGGGCCAGGACCCTGCATGCCACCGGACCCCTGCTCAGGAATGCCCCCCAGGCCCATGTGCCGCTGCCTGTTTCCGGCCTCGCTGCTTGCGTGATCCTGATTGGGTAATTTTTGAATCCCACTGTTTTTGATTGGATGTTAAAGCTTGTTGCTGATTGGATGTTAAAGTTTGTTATTGATTGGATGTTAAAGCTTGTTGTTGATTGGATGTTAAAGCTTGTTGTTGATTGGATGTTAAAGCTTGTAGTTGATTGGACGCTTTTTGAGCCTTAGCAAGGGTATAAAAGCAGGGGCAGAAAGGGCAGAAGGGTCAGAATAACAGAAGACACTGAAGAGAGCTGTAGCAGTAAGTGTGCTGAGCCTGCTGTAGAAGAATAAAGGCTATTCTCCAACTCTTGGTTCTTTTCCTGGTCAAAGGAATAAGAGCTATACCAAGAGCTGTAAGGCTAGCCGTACACATTGCTGCAACATATATATATTTATTTAAAATATGGTGGTAGTTGAAGTCCACTCTGGGTGGGGCTTTACAGATCGTGAGCAATAGGCTGGAGCCTGGTCTTCAGATTCCAGCCAGAACTATGGAGCCTGGGGAAAGAAGGTTGGAATAAAAATTTACATGTTTTAAATGTGTGTTATTATAATTTGAAATGTTCATTGGTTTATAAGACATTTAGATTATACAGATCAGTGGTCTTCAAAATGTTCTTGTACCAGGCTCCATCAGCAAAAAAAGTATTGGACAACCCCCTCATATAAAAATGTTTACTTAATAATTATAGAATAATATACTAATAGTATGTGTACCATAAAACATAAACTAAATATATATAGTGTCTACATGTAAAACCTACATAAACTAGATATTCACAAAGGATAAGATAAAGATAGGATGAACAATATTTAAAAGTAATTTTATTTCATTTATTGATGGTATAAAATGCACAATGTAATAGGAACTGTGGTTGAATATGCTTCATTGGCTTTGAAAATTTTTGGTTAATTCCTTGTGATATAGTGATTCAATGATCTGGTTTTAAGGTCTTTATTTTAGCACAGGGTTTTAAGGGATGCCATTACTGGGAAAGAGGCATCTCACAAAGAAAGATAGATCCAAATGGAAGAAGTTCATTCTTGGCTCATCTTACTAAATCATGATGCTCATTTTTCAATCACAAACTCCAATTATACAGAGGTATTTATTGTTGGCAAGACTGTGAGGAAACAGACACTGTCCTACATTGCTGGTGGGAGTGTAAATTGGTACAACATTTATGAAGATAATTTGGCAACGTCTTTCAAAATTACAAATGCACACACTTTTTGATCCAGACATTCGACCTCTTAAGAATTTATCTGACAGCAATACTAGCACACGTGCAAAATGGCACATAAAACACGGTAATCCAAAGCAGTGTTATTTGCGATAGCAAAAGACTGGAAGGAAACAACATAAATATGTATCATTTGGGAACTGGAAAATCAATTCATGGTATATTTATAAGAAGGAATATTAGAAATCTTTTGGGTAAATACCCAGAAGTGGAATTGTATGATCATATGGTAATTCTATTTTTAGCTTTTTGAAGAGCCTCCATACAGTTTTCCATAATGGCTGTACTAATTTAGTTTACATTTCCACCAACAGTGTACAGGAGTTCCCTTTTTTCCACATCCTTGACAACACTTGTTGTTGTACAGCATGGTGAATATAGTTAAACACGGTATTTTATATCTCAAAATTGCTAAGAGGGCAAATTTCAAATATTCTCACCACAAAAATTGTTAAGTATTTCGGGTGATGAGCATGTTAACTAACTTGATTTGATCATTCCACATTGCATTCATAAATCATAACATTACTCTGTACCCCATAAATTTATACAATTATAGATTGTTAAATAACAAAAAGTAAGGAATATTGTGCAGTCATAAAGAGGAACACAAAAACTCTTTCTGCCTTGTTATGCAACTATCACCATGACATAGTAAGTGAAAAAAAGTAAGGTGCAAAATATTTCTGGGATGCTAAGAATTCTATTACAAAAGAGATAGGTAGGAAGCAGAATATGGAGGTATGTCAGCTTTTTGTATATGCATAGTATGTTTCTGGAAGGACCATGAGAAACTGGCACCTCTGATCATCCCCAGGATGTATATTGGGATTGGAAACAAGAGTGGGAGGATGACTTTTCATACTTTATGCTCTTAAGTGTTTTGGACTTCATACAATATGCAAATATCACCTGTTTAAAATCATTTTTGAGCTATTAAATGGACTAGTTTTTATGAAATTAACCACATTGATAACATCTTATAGCGTGTAAACTGCAAATTTTGCAGTTGGCAAATGAAGGCCTGAGGAATATGCTGTATATTCTTCCACTGTGGAGTTCTTCCACTCTTCTCTCAGGATATAGCAGGGTCTACATGTCACATAAGGACCAAAAGGGTAAGTGGTGTCCATCCCTACATTAATGGTCAATAAAGCTTAATTTTTTTTTTTTTTTGAGACTTGGTCTTCCTATGTTGCCCAGGCTGGTCTTGAACTTCTGGACTTGAGCAATCCTCATTTCTCAGCCTCCTGAGTAACTGAGACTACACCTCCAAGTGTGCATCACTGTGCCTAGCATTTTTTTTAAATTTATACATAAAATAAATATAAATAAAAGCTGTATTATTGCTATTGTTTGCTATACCTAACAGATTCTCACAAATCCTCTCAATACAAGCACTCTGCTTTAGGGGCTACTGGTTTTAGATGTGTCAAAAGTCATGGTACCATTGATAAAACAGCCAAACATTAGTATAAACTAAGATATAAGAATTTATTAGCATGTTCTACATATTAGTAATAACCAACTTTTTTCAAGATATAAATGCTATATAGGAAAAGCTATACACCAAATCAGTGGGAAGATAACAGATACTTCAAAAGTCTCTGTTTCATCCTATTTCTGCAGCACATACACTAACTATAAGCTACAGTCAGGTCAATTTGGACACTAAAATGGCATAACTACTTCTGATTAAACATTTTAACATCAGAAATATTTTCCTTTAAAATAAAGAGACATTTATACAAAGGACAACAAAGGAAGTGCCCCAAAGCAAAACAAACAAACAGAAAAACTCAGTTTGTGTTGTTTCCATTTCTAGCTAGTTTCCAATGTTCTGTACTGAAGAATTTTTCATTATAAATCCAGGGCTGGGTTGTCAGTTCTAATTTAGGTAGATGTAGACAGTTTTCCACTGCAGCTCTCTTGCCTGAAGCCGTCTATCTGGCTTCTAGACACTACTGTGTCAACAGCGTGTCCTTGAACATTTCAGGTGCAGATAGAGTTAGTGGTTCACACCAGAGACAAGATATCAGAAACTAAGACACCAAGCAAATGGAGTCATGTGGTGGCTGTAGATATTAGAATGTCCTCACAGTCTTGTTTTATAAGATGTCCAATGAGTCTAAAGACCCAGACAAAGCACAGGAAAATAGTAAATATATGGCAGGGAGCTTTTTTCCAAAGCACTTTAACATTTTCTGGGAAGAGGAAGGAATACCACAAATAGCAAGCCAAGTACAAACTGCAGAAAAACTGTCAAGTATGCACCACAAGACAGATGCTCTCTCTGTTCTGCATTTTCATTTACAAACATCAAACTCAGAATCAAATGGGTGTGTTCCCCTCTTGCGCATTTGACCAATGCTCAGTCATCATCCAAGATTCACCTGGACTGTAGCCTCCTGATTGTAGCCTTCTTCAGATTTATCAATCACCACCCCAATTCCTAGGGATGCAGAATTAATCTCTTCCTTTCCTATCCCAATAGCACTTTGGGGCCATGTCTAGTCTTGCAATTTCCTGTTATGTTCAGTTTTTGTCTATGTATCTGACTTCCCTACTGGAATGAGCTGCTCAGGCCATGACTGTGCCTTAATCATGTTTGATTTATGTTTGATTTTTCTAGTGCTTAGTGCTATGCCCTACACTTTTGGATATTTCGTAAAAGTAGATTTTAGAGTAAGGAAATGAATATAATTTGATTTGATTATGTACACATAGAATTATTTCCTCTCACATACTTTTTACATTACTTTGATTGTTCTAGTTACCCTGTCAACAACATTTCTGTGTAGTCTGTGACCTCCTGTAATTATTGCAGCTGTAAATGCTTCTTCATGCATTCATAAAGCTATGGATATATTTTTGGACTACAGTTAAAACAGTGGCTGACACATAATAATCAATGACTAGACAAGAATGGACTCTGATTTCAGAACCACTCTCTCTCTAGGCTATTGAATAATTTTCATCAAGAAACACCCCCCCCAACCAGGCTCTACAGTAAATAAACAAGTTACAGTAACTAGAATATTTTAGTTCCCCAATTACTTCTCCTTTGTTTCTTACAATCCACTCCCACACTCTGTATTCCTTTCATTTTTTTCTTTCTTTCTTTTCTTTTTTTAGTATCAACTGCTTATCTGTGTTCATATTCAGTCTTTCTTTTGTCCAGAAATAAATCTCTAGATACTAGCTCATCGGGATTTAAAGTTAATGCATATTTTCACTTGAATAGAAAAATCTTTGCCTATAAATCTCAAGGAATAATTTTTGATATCAAGCTATTTTTGAGAATAAAAAATGTCTTAAATAAAATAAATAAAAAATAAAAAAGAATAAAAAAGTCTTTACTGAATGAAGTGATGTGGTATTGTAAAAGAGCCTTAGACTGAGGATCAGTAGATCTGAATCTGTCTATCACTGATTTACTCTTTATATCATAGATTCTAAGGCATATATTTGGTGCAAATGGATTGAAAGTTTGTGCTTCCCCAACCCCAAATTCATATGTTGAAACCCTAATCCCAATGTGATGATATTTGGAGTTAAAGGTCTTTGGGAGGTAATTAAGTCAAAAGGGTAGAGCCTTATCTTCCAAGTAGAATAAAAAACATATTGGTAAGTATATGGAGATTTGAATAACATTCTCAATCTACTTGATGTAAGTGGCATTTATAAAACACTATACCCACCACTACAGAATACACATTGTTTTCAAGAGCTCATAGAATATTCATCAAGATATATTGCACATGAGGCCATGAAAGGTGTCAGTGAAATCATGCCAGTTATGTGCTCAATCATATTCATTAAGCATTAATAATAAAAAGATAACTGTGAAACTCTCCAAAATTTGTAATTAAGTAATATACATTTCTAAATAGCTTTCAAGTCAAAGAAAAAAAATTACAAGAAAAATTAGAAATATCTTGTCTGAATGAAAATATAAATGCAGCATATCAAAATTTGGGGGCAAAACTTGAGAAGTGCTTAGAGGAAATTTATTGCTTTGAAATAATTATATTGGATAAGAGAAAAGCTCTAAAATCAATGATCTAAGCTGCCACCTTAAGAAGCTAAAAAGGAAATGCAAATTAAGCCTAAAGCAACTAGAAGAAAGAAAATAATAAAGATAAGAATGGAAATCAATAGAAGCCAAAGAGAAAAATCAACAGAGTCAAAACTTGGTTCTCTATAAAGATTAATAGAATTTATAAACCTCTAGCCAGACTGATCAAGGAAAAAGAAAAGAAAGAAAACATCAATTACCACCAGCAAGAATGAAAGAGGGGATATCACTATGGATCCTACAGACATTAGAGTTATTTTTGTCATTTTCTTAGTAGTTCCTCTAGAACTTATAATACACATCTTATTGTATTAAAATCTATTTCACATTTATAGTAACTTAGTTCCACTAAGATCTATAAAAATACCCCTATATGGCTTCCTTTTTTGTCTACTGTTAAAAATATTTTTGTTATACATATTGTACATATTATATATATATATTTTTTATAAACTAAACAATGTATTGTTATAACTATTGTTTTATATAATTTTATGTCTTCTAAAGATGCTAGGAGAAGAAAGGAGATCATAAATATGCACGTATAAGTTAAGTGAAGAAAGAAAAATAGCTATGCAGTTATACTGTCTTTTATCATTACCTACATAATTACTTTTATCAGAGCTCTTTGTGTGTGTGTGTGTGTGTGTGTATGTGTTTTTGTGTTTCTATGAATTCAAATTACTGTCTGGTGTCACTTTCTCTCAGCCTGAAGAACTTCCTTCAATATTTCTTTTAAAATATATCATTTTCTGCTAATGATAAATTCTCTCAGTTTTTATTTATCTGAGAATGTCCTTATTTTGTCTTTTGAAAGATAGTTTTGCTGGATATAAAATACTTGGTTGATATAGTTTTTTAATAGTACTTTGAATATGCTGTCTCACTGACTTCTGGCTGCCATTATTTCTGATGAGAAATCAGCTGTTAATCTCAGAGCAGTTTTCTCCTATATTATGAGTCACTTTCCCCTTGCGTTTAAGATTCTTTGTCTCTGTATTTTGGCAATTTAACTATAAGGTGTTTAGGTATGGCTTTCCTTGAGTTTAATCTACTTAGAAGATAAGCTTGTTGAGCTTCTTGAATGTGTAGATTATTATTTTTCATTAAATTTGGAAAGTTTTCAACCATTATTTCTTCAAATTTTTTTTATGTTCCTTTTTATCTCTCTTTTCTTTTTGGTCCCCTTAATATGTGTATGTTAGTGTACTTAATTGTGTCCGACAATTCTTTTAGGGTTTCATTTCTCTTTATTCTTTTTTCTTTCTGTTCTTTGGATTTCATAATCTCTATTGATCTATTAATACAAGCTCATTGAATCTTTTTTCTGCCAACTCATATCTGCATTTGAGCCCTTCTAGTGAATTTTTTTTATTTAGGTTATTGTAATTTTCAACTCTGCAATTCCATTTGATTCTTCTTTCTTTTTTTTTAAATAGTAAACTTTTTATTGTAGAACAGTTTAAGATACACAGAAAAATTACCAAGGCAGCACATTGATTTCTCCCACCTAATTTCCTCTATTATTAACATCAAACATTAGTAGGGTACATTTGTTACAATTGATGAGATAATGTTGATATGGGTCACACTTTCCTGTTTCTTTGCATGTCTAATATCTTTTTGTTGAAAATTGAATATTTATTGTAACAACTCCTGGCAATGATTCCATGTTTCTGGGGCTGGTTATTGATTGCTCAGCTATTTATTTACTTATATATTTATTTTTTTTACAGGCTCATTTGAACTAATTCTGCAAGGTCTATTTTTCCTACAGTGTTCACTCTATGTCATCCTTGTTCAGATTTTTCTCCTTGTTTTATCTTTTAGTTTTCTGTGGGTCCCCTTAGGTCATTTTAAATTACTTATTGGTCAAAGTTTGTGCTTACATTCCCTTAGGTAATTAGATTTTAACCCTTTACTATCGGATGTGGGTGTGTCTTGGAGATTGCTTTTACAGTTTAATTCTGGCCCTACATTTAACTAGGAACTAGTAGCTGAGAGGTGCTCTCTCTGGTCACTTTTTTTTTTTGAGACATAATTTTGCTGTCACCCTGGGTAGAGTGCAGTGGTATCATTGTAACTCATTGCAACATCAAACTCCTGGACTCAAGGAATCCTCTTGCCTGCGCCTCCCAAGTAGCTAGGACTACAGGCACATACCACAACACCCAGCTAATTTTTCTATTTTTAGTAGAGACAGGATCTCACTCTTGTTTAGGATGATCCTGAACTCCTGAACTCAAGCAATCCTCCCACCTTGGCCTCCCAGAGTGCTAGGATTACAGGCATGAGTCATTGCACCTGGCCTTTCTAGCTACTCTTGAGAGAATGCAGTTTGGGGTATGCATACAATCTTCCAGACTGTCAGGAATGGGTGAGGTTTATTTTTAATCCTGGATTCCCTGGAGCTTCCCCTGGGTTAGAGGACCATATTCAGTGGTTGGTCAGAGGTTTTGCTGAAGCTGTTTGACCAGTACAGCTTCTGTCAATTGCTAATGGATCTGTGAAGTGGCTTGGGCAATGCTTTCAAGTCTACCCCACGTCCTTCCCTGATTGGTCCAGTCATAAGGGTATAACCTAGTGCATGCACTCAGTCTTGCAGACTACAGAGTTGACTGTGATCCCAGCAGGTGTCTTCTTGGCTATTTCCTTCCCTGGATCTATCCTCTTAATGTCTGATTACAATGAGGTTTTGCTTGTTTCATGGCACTATAGCTTCCTCTTAATTACTGTCCACCAAGATCTCCATTGTTTTTGACAAGGACCTCAGGCATAGAGTTCTCTACATTTTGTTCCAAAATCTGTCCCCCTTAGGGACAGCTATGGAGCTTTCCATCTTTACAGCCTGCCTTTCCTCCCCTGTTCATAACTGTGTCATAGCTAGGAGTGGGTATGGTGGCCCACTTTTCCTGGAGTGACACTTATACAGATACTAAGAGAGATAGACCAGACACTCCTGGTCTTCTAAACTTACCCATTCCAACATAGAACCTCTGCCCTACAAGCAAGTTGGGTGGGACAGGGGTATGGGATGTGGAAGAGGGGGATTATTGCATGAAGCTCAAATAACTGATTGGTCTGCTGAAACTAACATGGGATTCTAATCTAAGAGCTGAAGTGGGTGGGGAAAGGGAGCCCAGTCCTCAGGGTTATGCCTACTTAGAATAGAACTTCTGCAACATGGAGCTGTGATAAGAAATGTTCGTGGGTAGCTTGCCTTTCTCAGGGTGAAACCATAGCCTCTGGCTGAGAGCTGAAATGAGCTTTTATAAAATGGAGCTGGTCGAAGGATGGGAACTAGACTATTGTCATTCTTACTGAGATATAGCAAATTTTCTTGAATTAATGTTTGCCTACTTGTTGTATGTTCATGGTCAATTTGTAGACACTTTAATTTCTTTTTCTTTTTATAATTTTTACTGATTGAATGGTTGCTTCACTGGGAAGAGGGTTGGCCAAGAGAAGTGCTGCCTATACAGATGTGAAAATTCAATTAGATGTTAGAATTCCTGTTGATAAATATTGCAAGATGGTGGGCAGAAAGAAATATCATCATCCATTTATTTGAATATCTCATTTAGTTCACAGTGGAACAAATTTGCTATACACTACCTAGTTGGAAGGATTTGAAAAATAAAAAATATAAACTGTAAAACTATTTAAAGACTTAGTCACACTTTTGGTTTAGAAATATAGCAAATTGCATTAAAAAGAAATCATAGACATAATTTATAAATATTAAATCATTTGAAAATCAAAGAAACAATTTATCATTTTATTGTGTTTCTTCAAATGGATTTGAAGAGTAATTCTAAGAGAGCTGCTTCATCTTGCTGCTGTTTCACCACCCCCTCTCAGAGCACCTTGAAACCACCACTTTCAGACCTGCCTAATCTATAAAATTAGTGTGGGATACAAGTTTACTTCTTTCTTTCTTGTTATAAAGTTTCTGGAGGCCTCACTAGAAATGATGGAGGAGAGGCCATAAGATGAAAAGGATCATGTTGTCAAAAATGGCTGATAACACATATGCAATTTATTCTAAATTGCTTATTTTGTAGACTATTTCTATTCATAAAAAAATGAAGTAAAGAATTGCTACAGTTTTCCAGATAAAGTGTGCCTAAAAGTTCCAAATACTCCTGTCTAAAAGATCTACATGTTGATGCTAAAGTCGTGTTGAACTTGGGTAAATTTGCCCCAGTTGCCTTCTATACTTTCAGTGAGGAGACGCCACCTGAGAGAAATTAACCGAGGAGGGGATCCTATAGGTACCTAACAGCTGCTCTTTCTGAGACTAGGAAACTGCATCATTAAGGATGATAAATGACAAAGTTGAAGGACAAGAGGTGAATTTGGCAGGTTATCCTGGAATATGGTAATGGAATGTTGTAATAGCATTTGGATTGGCTTCAGTAATTCCATGTGCAGAAATTTCTGATGCATCTGGTGTCAAATTATTGAATTTCATCTCCAAGAAGGAGTGATTTTAAAAATCTCCCTGGCTCTTATTGGCAATAATGGAGATTTGAGAAGAGTCGGTAAATAAATTTACTAAATTTCTCCTAGTGTTGAACAGCACTATTATTTCAGATCTTTTGCAGGCCTTTAGTAAAAGTTTATTTTTTTTTTCCTGTTACAAACTTCTGCCAAAGATTCCTCATACTATAGTAATTGAATTTTTCATCCATTATTCCAGTCTACTGAGCTCTGTTGTAACCTGCTTTTATGATCCAATAGATAACTCCTTATTTCAGCTTTATGTCATCTTAAGATGTGATCAACATGTTATCAAGCACATTGTGCCCTAGTTTCCTCATCTCTACAGTGGAGATAGAATAATACCTAACCCAAAAGATTTTTTGCAAGTATAAAATGAGTGAATGTATAAAAGTTTATAGTAATATTTTAAATATTATTAATAATTAAGTATTATTAGTAATTACTATTATTATTATCTAATAAGTTGATTTAAAATAATAAAGAATTAAAAGCCAAGACCAAAACACATATGTCACTACACATACTACTACAAACCTCTTCCAAGAAATAGCTGTCTAGTAACCAAAATGATTGGAGGTTTATTTTGTTTATCCAGTGACATATCCATTTAGTTGTACCAGCACTCAGTCCATGCTTCTCCTCCTTCTCACAAAAATAAAATGAGAGTTTTATTCACATGAGTTGCTCAAGTCAAAATGAGCCATGTATTCTCCTGATATAAGTAAATAACCCCAATCCAAACATCAAATAAATTTTTATTATATATGATATTTCCTCTGTGAATATCTGGCATTTTAGAGACCATCTCTGGCTTTCATGAGTGTTTAGAGACTCTTCATGCATTTATTGTTCCTTTTTTTCAATTTGATGAGTCCTTTCCATGTGCTAGGTAATGTGCTATATATCAGAGATGAAAAAATAGATGTAAATTATTGTTTGGGTATCATGTAGTGTAAGGAAATATAGGTAATAATCATAATTTTATGGGGAAATTATGAAAGGGGGCCATGAAGTCCCAGAAGTGGGGATTGACGTGAGGTTTCTTTAAGGACATGACATACTTGAGCCAAGTCTGAAGACAAGTGAACCCCAGTGAAGGGAGTGGGTAGGGCATTCTAAGAAGCAGCAAGGGTGTGCAGAAAGGGATGGGGGTATAGGACAGAGGCAACTGTTGAGACAAGGGAAATAGTGTTCCGGTAGAGTTGTAGGGAATTGGTAGGAAACGATGCTGGAGAGGTAAGACTGATTGATAATACCATTAAATACATGATTTAATGCTAAATCGATTGTTAAGTACAGTGAAGTTAAAGGAGTTGAGGGCAGGGGATGGTTCCAGGATGGGGAAATGTTATGTAATTCTAAGGACAATGGAGGCTGACTGAGATATGGCTCTACTCCAAGACATGTGAGTCTTAATCCTCCAAATGCTGCCTCCTTTCTGGGGAAGAAGTCACGGGAAGGTCACGTTACCTCCCAAACAGAGGGGTTCATTTCCTTAGTGGGTGTCCAGTCAATAGACCCAGTCAAGTTGGTCATAGCAAGCGGGTTTTGATTACTTGGCATACTGTCGACAGTTCCCAAAGCAGCGTGTCCCTGAACAAAGGGGATGGACTGGTTTTATCCTCAGAGGGTAACGAGTTGTGATCTGATAGGCTCTTGCAATGGGGCGATGCCAGGGCTCAATCTGACTGGATCCTGGATCCTGCCATGTCCATGTCTTAATTCAGTCCCTGCTCCTGGGTCTAAGCACTGAGCTTCCACCCAGGGCTGCATGCTTGGTTCATCCGTAGGTCGCCCAGGTTACTTGACCTTCAACCTGGGGTTCCATGGCAACAGAAAAACAACTCACGACTTTGTCACATAAAAGTCAAGGCCAGTTGGTCTCGTATGGTTACATCTTTGCTGCAAACAGCACTGCAGACCATGAGGTCCATGGCAGCCTCAAGTCCTGGGGTGCCTGTCACTCAGCACCCTTGTGGACAGTGGGGCAGTGACTCTTCTTGAACCTTCTAACATCCCTTAGTGAAGGCAACCTACACCACCTGAAGATAGTTCACTCTTTTCTGCAAGAGTAAAAACTAGATGTAAGTTCATTTCAAGTGGTGCCTTTCTTTGCAATGTGTGAGTTCTTTCCTCTTTTGTTCTCCACACAATGGGAAAAAGGAAGAAACTTGTCAGAATAACTGACACTGGAATTGTTATTCGTTTTCAACCCATTCTTAGTTCAGGCCCCACTTCTGACTCACAAAATTTTCTGTTTGAGTCTCACAGCGCTTTTTTTTTTAAACTATCAGGATGAAAATAAAATTTCTCTGTGGTACGCAGAAATTTTAGGTCAATAAATTTCCTAGGACCTAGACATCTGGAGATATAAAATTTACCTTGAGTTTGGAGCCTAGGACTTCAATGAGTGCTAATATAGGAAGGGTCAAACAGTGTCACCAACCACTCTGACCAATTCTTGCTGACTTAATCCCAAACTGATTGGTTTAAAGAACCCCAGGAAGTGTCTTACTTCTTAAGATTGTTGTTGTCGCAAAATCTTAATGGTCCCTTCAAATGAAAATATACCTCGCAGGCCTAGTAACTGACCTATTTGATTCCAACATAGATCATAATAATTTGACAGTGTCACTTATTTTAGAGTCTGATTGCCTTCTTTGCCTCCGGGTGCTAGAGAAAAAGGGATTTGTGACTGAAAGGGTTAAGTAGGTTTTATTATAATGTGCTCCTATTTCATTTCCCTCCCTTCAGCTCCTTCACAAAATGTTAATCTAATTGTGATACTATCACTTTGATGACAATATGACAAGACAGACAAATTTGATTTTATTCTCCACAGAGCAAAGCATATGCTGCTTGGGAGGCTTTGACAGAGAGAAGGACATAAAACAAATGGAGTTCATGAATATACAATTTTTATTGTACACAGTAGTGACATCCAAACTTCAGAGACTAGGTGGGTGAGACTGAGACTTTACTATTGAGATTAATGGGTACGTAAAAAGGTGCCAACAGAGAGTACTACAGTTTATGTTAAAAATGTCGATGTGGATAAGAATAATTTTCTTCTCAAGATGAATGATACACTTAATGGCTGCGAGACATTTGTGCCCGGTAGCAGTTCCTCCAAAGTAATTTTTTGTTGTTATTGTAAATTATATAATCTTAACTGCAATTATAGTCCTGTTTAGGTAAAGGTCAAGTTAGTGCCGTGGATGGTTATAAAGCAAAAAGGAAATTGGTATATGGATTCCCTTGCTGATAGCTTATGAATGATTTCAAGTAAGATGATTTTTTGGTAACTCTATTTCTCGTTTAATGTAATATAGCGAGTAAAGACAGCACACATTAACAAAACACAAATTAGATTTCTCTAAGTAAACATGTATCTTCTAAAGGAGTGGGGCTGTTGGAGAAAGGACAGTTTGAAGGTTAAAGACATCCTGCAAACAGGCGAGGCTCGTTTTCAAGAAAATCTCGGAAGCATGATAAGTATTGAGACATTCTCGTTGTTGGGTTTAAATCTCTCTCTTTCAATTTGACTTACTGGAACACAAAATCCAACATGGTTCCTGGTCTTCACTTTTCAAAGCTTACTCTGACATTGAGATTCAACTCACCTTGTCTGAAAGGAATAAAAAATAATCGTCTGAATAGCCTAGATGCTAAGCAATAGAATTTGTATCTTCATATGATAATGAGTTTGGAGCAATTCAATCGAGCACAATCTGAATCTCGATGTTTATTCTTTATTTTACAAAAAAAAAGAGAATAAATGCTAAGATTATACTATGAAATGCAAAAAGTAGTATATCAAACTTTAAAGATATTTTTTAAATGTAATATATTTCCTAAAATTAAAGACCTAAAAATACACTTGGAATTAACTGAGATAATATGTCTTAAGAAGTATAAAACTTTATGGTTTAACTATGTAATTTCCTTCCCCTCAAGCTTCCATATGATTCTGATCAACAGGAAGACTTTCATAGAATATAATGTCAAATACAAAGGGTTAGATAAATCTTGATATTTAGGGCCTTTTGAGATCATTGAGTCAAACCATAGTTTCTCCGTCTAGTAGACATCTCTTATTGGCTACCCCAGCAACTTTTTGGGAAAAAGCCTCTCCTGGAATTAGGCAGTCCTGACTCTGCTCCCAGGCCTGTCCTAGCCATAGTCTCGTGGAATTGTTTGCTGGAGTGCACAGGAAAAAGGTACTCACTATTCTATTTTTCCCTAGCCGGTAGCTTAAATGTAGCCATGGAGCTCTTTACCACCATTAGAGTTTCAGGTTAGCTGACATACAGTTGTACTATTCTGAGCTGATATCATTTCAGCCAAAAGCAAATCTGATGTCTCTCAGTTGGCCTGTGCTGGCTTAAAATGTGCTAGGTACATATACAGTTTCCACTGGGGCTTTCAAAATATTGAAAATGTCTCATGGACTCCTTTACTATCTTTAAGGAAACCATTAGAAAATACAGCCTTAGATTATCATAAAGACCACTTCTGGATTTGATTACTTTCTCAAAATTCTCTTCAGGTTAGAACATGGAGTTTAGCTGTGTTATTGGATTATCTTAGGTACAAACCATACACAGAAAGGTGACTATAAATACAGTTTTATTCCCATTTTATTTTGACATGGGAATAAAACAATAACATTTCAATAAAAAATGTTTTTAGTGATATGTAAAAATACTCTTGGAGTTATTCCAGGCCACTTAGGGACAAGGTAGTCTAACCTAGTGGTTGAGAAGGTAGATTCTGGCACCATATTGGTTTGAATCTTGATTCCTTACTAGATGTATAATCTTGGGCAAGAAATATATTCATTCTTAGTCTTCTTGTCTACTCTTGAGAAACAGACTAGTGGTATTGTGGGAAATACATAAGCACATATATGCATAATTCTTAGAAAAGTATTATATCGGATGCTTACTGTGCACCTCACACTTGATTATTGTTATTATTATTACTTATATCATTTTGGTGTGAAAATTATTTTGAGCTAAAGGCAATTGAGAAAAACCAAACATAGGTAAAGCTCTCTCCCTCCTCCCTACTTGCCTAAAATCAGGGCATATATTTTCCTTGTAAAGGTGTCCCCACTCTCTTGTACCAGCCAGGAAAGAACAACCTTTATCACTAGATATGGAGACAGCACTGAGTTGAGTCTGCATAATAAACCTTACTAAATAACTCTTATCTCCCATTAGTTTCCCTCACATATTTGCCTTCTCACAATTCACCTCTAGAAGCTCAAACCCCTCTTCCTGTGTCTTGTCAGTTCTCTACAATGTATTATTACCCTTTGTTAAAATGGTATATAAGCCTTGAGTTTAACCACTTCTTAGGGTCTTCACATCTTCCCTATGAAGGCCTCCATGCATATAAAAATTGAAATATTAATATCAAAAAATTGTATGCTTTTTCTTCTGTTAATCTGTCTTTGGTCAGTTTAATTCACAGGTCCAGCTGTAGAACCTGAGAAAGCACAGAAAAATGTTTTTTCCCTTTCCTTCATCTTATACCCATTCCCTGCCAAATCAGTAGCTTGTTTCTCTGCAGGTTCTTCCAGGCCCTGTTATACGTTACAACCACTCACCACCTGAACCAGTTGTTCTCACTGTGGCTGCACAGTAAAACCACCTGGGGAACTTTAAAACATCTCAATGCCCAGTCTGGACACCAGAACCAATAAAATGAGTCTCTCAGGGGTGGGACTCAGGCATGAGGATTTCAGAAAACTCCTCAAACTTTTAGCAAGTTAGCATCGCTGGGGGAAATTTTCAAGCAATATTGATACTGAGACTTTACTTCTGTATTTTCTGACTTAACTAATCTGGGATGGCCCTGGAACTAGTATTTCTTAAAAGCTCCCAAATGAATAAAATCTGTTATCAGGACTGAGAACCATTAGGACATGATGCTAATTACTAGAGGGACAAAAATCAGTAAGAACAGTTCTCAGAACTGGAACAGCTGGGGTTCCCAACTGATTTTCAGAGTCCAGCTCAGTCCCAAGGGAAGGGGATGAGGCTGAACGAGTAGAACTAGGTCACACCATCGGAGCAGGATGTGAAATAGGACAAAAATTACAAATAAAAGACTAAACTTACCGATGGTTAAAGAGACATCTGAACAAAAGAGGGAGAATAAGTGTGTCCAAGGGAAAGTATAACAGGTGGTATGATTGGAGCAAGAGTGGAGAATTATTAAATGCTTGATATGAGGCAGAAAAAGTAGGCAGGGGTTAGGGCAGTAAAGGCTCACAGGCCATGTTACGGGTTTGGGGTGCATCATAAATACAGAGAGCCACCAACAATTTTAAACAGGGTATACTATGACTACCTTTTCTCCCAGGTACTCTCTTTTTCCCCTTTATCTGGTTATAGTTTTTCCCCACGGCACTTACCACCATCTAATACACTATAAATTTAATATTAATATATTGAGCCATATGAAATAGCTGACATTAAACCATTTTGACCTACAAAAATGGCAATTTCATTTAGCACAATTTATTACTTTTTTTGTTTCTCTCCCACCGGAATGCAAGTCTCATGAAAGGTGAATTTTTGTCTTTTATGTTCATTCCTGTGTCCTTAGAGTTTAGAACAGTGACTAGCACCCAAAAAAGGTACTTAATAAATATTTGTCAAATGAATAAATAAATTCTATTGAAAGGGCTCACTGAGGATTAGAGAAAACCAATGAAAAAGATCTATATTTATGTTTGCTAATAAGATCTTTGAATTTAAATGGTAAAGAAAAACATGTCTATACATATTCAGGCAAGAAAAAAATTAAAACAGATTTCTTGTAAATGAAAAAAAATCCACTTAGTATCAGATTTCTCCTTGCACTAAAATTAACCAGAAATCTTTGGAATACATTTCCCACAATTTTAATGGAAAGAGCCACCGCTCCAAAATTCTATATCTTGCCCATGTTTTATTTATATGCAAAAACATATAAAAATTGTCTGGCATCAAAGGACTAAATAAAAATATATCATTCTCAAACTTTTTTTGGAAAGAAGGATCTCTCAAATAGAAAACTGTAGAAGACTGAAAAATGAGTTACAATAAGGGATTTAAGAAAGGAGAAGACTTAGTTTCTTAAAAAAAAATAGTGCTGAGCAATGGAACCAGAAAATGTAGAATTAACCCATTGCCAATACAATGCATATCTCCATGGGGTTCCATTCATGTTAGTTGTCAGCACAGTCATGAAACAATGCAAATGTCAAAATAATTCATAAAAGATACATGGGTTATAAAATTAATTGTTTAAATCCACATCTAAAACTGTGGATTAAAAAAAAATTTAGAGAGATAGAGAGGCATGTTTAAAGAGCATTATTTATAATAACAAAGAATTATATATATATTTGTATATAGAAGTATATATACACTCTATATATACAATATATATACTTCTATATACAAATATATATAACTATCTCTATATATTTGTATATAGAAGTATATATGTATATATATTTGTATATAAGTGTACATATTTGTATATATAAATATAAGTATATATTTGTTTATATATAAATATATATTCATATATAAATATATACATATATAAGTACACATATATAAGTATATGTGTATATATACATATATAAGTATATACACTTATATATACATATATAAGTATATATAAGTATATACATATATAAGTATATATATAAGTATATAAATATATAAATATATACATATATAAGCATATATACTTATATAAGTATGTATATAAGTATATATGCTTATATATACAAATATATGCACACATATCCATATATAGCAATATATATTTATATTAATTTCTACCTCTGGGTCTATTATTCTAAAGCAATGTCAATTGAAAAATTTGAGGAGAATATCAAGGTAAGTTTATTGACTTAATTTAATTCTTAAAAACCAACATTGGATTTTATTTTACTTTTCTATACATAAAAAATAGCTAATAACCAAAAGTACCCTCTCATACCTTTCCCAATATTAATGGGATACCTGCTATGACATCCCTGAACTACTTCTTTTTTCCTTAGAAAACTATAAGCTATCATGAATGAAATGTGTTTGAGCTCATTCACCTCACCAACAGATTTTTATGGAATAAAATTGTTAATTTTCTTTGCACTACAGTTTATGTGTTCTCCAATTAGCAGGAGGGGCCAGAAGCAGACCCCCGGTCCACACTAAGAGGGACGCTGGCAGAGAGCTCGCATAACTCATCATACCTTCCAAAGCGCAGCGGGGTGACATGGCTTTGCTCTGAATGAGAGTCAAGGCTGACCTTTCTTCTTTGCCCTCCCCTGGGGACTGAAGCCATCCTCATTAACCAAAACTTGCTGAAAAATGATCTCTCCTGCTATTTGCATGTTTCAGAGTATTCATCAATATCCTGTGAAGTGACGGCTTCATAATGCAGTTGTGACAGAGCTTGAAAGATGCCAGTTCTATCAATCAATACATAGTAGTTATAAAGCAATGCTTTCCCATGCTATTTTCTTCCCTTTGTTCTTTTACTGTCCCCTTCTTTTGCAATAATCATTTTTCCACGTGCACGTCTTTATTTGCCAGCAAAAAAAACTAAAATAAGATAAAAAAAAAAAAAAAACTTCCAGGATTTGCAGTTTAAAAGCTGGGGCAATGCTTTGTGGACGGTCTCCAGCAAGCTTCCAAAATAATACACTTGGCAGCACGGGATATCAACAACTTATTCCATTTCCTGTAGGATGTTATATCTCAATTATAGGATGAATGAATTACAAATGGCTAAATCAGAACTATGTACGTTTCTGACTCCTTCATTAGCTCTAAATTCCTTTACGACATAATCTTATTGGGTTCTATATCCCTTCCATCATCTACCTAGCACCAGGCAGAGAAATGTAAGCAGTTTTAAGGCAGAAAAAAGCTGTAATTAAACTTTTCTTCCTGAATATCTCTAATCTATCATAACTGCATTTTTCTCTATACATACGTTTGTAATTGGTCAACAAACTCTGATCATTTTGCCTTCTAGATATCTTTTTTAAAAACAGAGGTCAAATATATAGGAAGGTAAATGTGCAGACCTTAAGATATGATTTGATGACTTTTTTATTCCATCTTATGTCCATCTATGTCTATACTTATGGATTTGTATAATCATCACTTCAATCAAGATGTATAAGATACCCAGCATCCCAGACAGTTCTCTCATGCCCCTTCCTGGCCAATCCCCACCTGTTTTCTCCCCACCTCATGGGAAACTACACATTTAATTTTTCTCACATTTGATTTTTTTCCTTTATTGAACTTTTTACAAAAGGACTTATAAAATAAAACTTTTATGATCTTGTCTCTTTCATACAGCATAATATTTTTTTAGCTTTATGGTTTTGCACTTATGTCCATGAGGGATATTGGCCTGTAATTTTATTCTAATATTTTTGTCAGGTTTTTGGTATCAGGGTTATTCTGGCCTCGTAAAATGTATTGGAAAGTGCTCACTCTTTTTATGTTATTTCCTAAAATAATTTATGTAGAGTTGGCATTAACTCCTTTTCAAATATTAGATAGAATTCACTAATGAAACCATTTGGACTTGGAGTTTTTTTGTAAGAAGGGTTTTGAGCAGGTGTCCTCAAACTATGGCCCGCGGGCCACATGCGGCCCGCAGAGGACATTTATCCTGCCCGCTGGGTGTTTTTGCCGCCGCTGCCTGTCCTGCTTAGCAGCCAACTTGTCCTGGGCCCACAGTGCACATGTGTGGAATGTGCGCTGCACTCTCTAACAGCCCTCCAACGGGTCTGAGGGACAGTGAACTGGCCCCCTGTTTAAAAGTTTGAGGTCCCCTGGTTTTGAGGATGAATTTGATGTCTTTAATAGATATGGGGCAATTTGAATTTTCTATTTCTTCTTGTGTCAATTTTGGTTCATTGTATTTTTTATGGAATTTGCCCACTTTATCTACTCTAGTTAAGTATTGGTTATTCATAATTTCTTCTTATTTTTCAAATGTCTTTGGTATACATATTCTTCATTCCTGATATTACTAATATTAATATTTGTCAATCTGTTATACTTTACAAAGAATCTTTCTTTGTTAATTTTCTGTTTCTTATTTCATTGATACCTGCTATTAATATTAGCCTTATGTTTTTACTTCTATATATTTTGAGTTTAATTTACTCTTCTTTTTTTAGCTTCTCAAGGTGTAAGCTTATAAAATTTTTTTGTATCTGTGGTTTTTAGCAGTTTTACTATGATATTCTTAAGTGGTTCTCTTCATACTATTAACCTGTAAAAGGTGAAAATTTTTAGCCATTTTTCTTCAGATTTTTTTTTTCTTTTTCTGTCTCATTCTCCTCTCCCTCTGGAACATCTAAATGCATGTACATTAGACATCAAAATATTATCCCACAGGTAACTGAGGCTCTGTTCTTTTGTGTTTTGCTTACTGAGTTTGTTTTAGTTTTTTTTTCTTTGAGGTCTTCAGATCAGATAATATCAATTGATCTGTCATCAAATACACTTTGATCTTTTGTTGACTCATAGTGCTGTTGAGTCCTTTTGGTGCTTTGTTTTGTTTTTTAATTTCAGATGTTATAATTTTCAGCTCTAGATATTTTCATTGATTCTCTTTTTATTATTTTCATGTTTATACTTAAAATCCCTATCTTTTCACTCATTATAGTCATCTTTTCCTTTAAGCTTTGGAAGATATTTCTAATAACTCTTTTAACGTTTCTGTTTGTTAATTCCAATACTTGAGACATGTCATGTTTTGTTTCTATCAGTTGCTTTTATTCTTGAGTGTGGGCCATATTTTCCTACCAGTCTAAAATTTTTTAAATTCTATGTTAGATATTTTTAGGTAATACGTTGTTTGAATTCTGGATTACATTAGCCTCTTGTAATTGGTGTTTAGTTTTGTTCTAGAAGACAATTGAGTTCCTGGCAGCTGCTTTTGAACCTATCTTTTTTGGTTTTATGTTTTGTTAGGGTGAATCTCTTGGTTTTGACTTTACCCCTTGATAGTGGCATCATCCTTATTTATAAATTGTGTCTTTTTAGGGGTCTCAACTCTGCATGAGGTGCTCATGAAGTCTCTCTTCTCTAGCTGAGCTACATCTCAAAGGTCTCTCAGTACCATATGGTTCTGATATCACCATTTGTCATTTCATCCCTCAGCTGTCTTACTTTGCTAGATCTTATAGAGTCTTCCATGATCATTCACATAAAGCCTAGCCTTGGACTAAGGGCTCATGGCGAATTCCCAATGTAGACGTTTAGTGACCTTCCCCCAATTCATGCACAACTCCCTTTTCTCAGGTACCTTATCCTACAAATTCCAGCCACTTCCAGCCTCAAATGCTGATCTCTCTCCCTCAGCTCAGTGTGACTGCTGCTGTTTGAGCTCTACCTCCTGCACTAGCAGTAGAAAAAGTGTCCCCATTCATGGGGCTATGCCATTTGTGAAGTTCATGTCATGATTTGCCCTTCTCTCAAGTCTGTATGCTATTTAATATCTGAAAACAGTATACCATATGTTTTGTCCAGTTTTATACTTTGCTTACTGCAGAAGGACAAGTCTGATAGCAGTTACACTATCATGGCCCAAAGTAGAATCTTCTAGTTATATTTTTAATATAAACACTTTTCTGTATCTCCAAGCTACCATTATTTTTAATTTTTGTTATTTATTCTACTGATTGGCCTACCAATATTTTCTTTGCTCCCTATCCACTTTACTTCTCACTATAAGCAGAACTCAAAAGTGTTTGTTTATCAATTGTGAGTCTGACTGTGCCACTCCATTGCTTAAAACCCTTCAATCTATCACAGTTCTTTCAGGTTAAAGGTAAAATTCCTCATATGGGTTGCACAGTCTTATCTGAATGCACCTCTTCAGTATCCTCTTAAACAAAGATCACCCTGATCTCTGTCTTCCCCAGCCTTACCAAAAATATGCACATCCAGGGCTTTTGCATATCCCTGCCCTTCTTCCTGGAATTCTGTTTTCTGAATTAACTTCTTCAAAGCTCACTTCAAGCATCACTTCTAGAAAAGCCTTCCCTGACATCCTTGACAAGGTCAGTTTCTGCTAAAGTAAGCTTCTACAGCATCACAAACTTCTCCTTCATAGTACTTAATCATTGCTGCAATTTTACATGCATTTCTATAATTATTTGACTAATGGCTCTCTTCCCCACTAGACTAGAAGCTGTATTAGGGAAGGGATCACTCTTGCTTTTGCTCAATTTTATATCTCAGTGCTTGGTAGTTGTAAGCACAGAATAAATATTTGCTGAATGAAAGAATTCCTACAGTAGGTCCCTGAACTCTTTGTAAATATATGCACATGTAATTAATATAATGTCTCACTATAAGGATAGAATAAGCCAAAATTGGATTCAACTGGGGGAATTTAGTAAACACTATATACACAGCTTATGTGTGAATGAAAAACTCCTTGGCTATGTCTATGCAGAGTCACACTCTACAATGAAAATACAAAAGGTCAATTAAACATTTATATATTTTAAACAGCCACATGGTATCCTGTTTTATTTTTCATTCCCTGTGTACCTACAGATTTAAGTCAGAAAATTTCCCATATAATTTCTGAATGGAGTTATCAAAACAGCAGAAATTCATTGAAATAATTTTTGATGAAATAATTTTATACTTTCCTTTAAAAATGTGCATTGCCCATTTTTAAATGCTCCAGCTCTTGAATGAACATATATGGGCTAGTTTCAGCACATACATTTTATTTGCTTGGTATAAATAAGCAACTTTTATTGGTATTCCATAAGAATTTAAGCTATAGTTAATATGAAAAATATTTTAAGACGAAACTAAGATACCACATTGACATGATTTACAAATTATATGGCATAAGAAAGTATACACTTTATGAAGCTGTACAGATTCTCATGTTCTGATCATCATTGTCTTTATTTTGTCTCAAATATTGCTAAAAATGGAGTCAATCATAGCATAAAATTTTGTTACTGATGTTTTAATCTTAATGGTATTTATATTGCAAGTTTTGCCTATCAGTCTTCACTTTTAGAATATTCCAGCTAGACTGTAAGGGACCTGAATATAAACACTATTATTTATATATTCACACATATAAGTATATGCATATTATGTATTAATATATGTGTTTATGTGCATGTATGTATGTATGGTGTATTCTTTATTAACTAGCATGAGCATGTAGTAGAGTATAAAGTAAAATTTGCTGATCAAATGTTGCGGAAAAGCAGAAACTCTATTAAATGTGAACTAGGCATAATGCTAAAGACTCTCGTATAAGTAAAATAAGATTGGCAGCTATGTCAGGCCCTCTGCTGTGTGTTTTTTTTTAATATGAATGTCCCTATAAGGACATAAGAAAAAACAATCTCAGTTTTTCCTACTATACTCTCATAACACAGAACACTTCTGTGAGGTTCTCCCCCCACACCAAGCAATTCTGAAGATCATTTTCCAGTGGATTCCAGCTGGTGTTCTCTAATTCAATTCGATGCTGACACTATCTACCTGGAGATAGCATCAGATCCCTCAGGTGGAGCGCTCAGTCTCATGAGACCGCCGTCTTCCACTTCTGATGCTAGTCCCAAGCCTCAGGTTGTGTGCTGTGCTTCTTTTTTTTTTTTTTTTTTTTTTTTTGAGACAGTGTCTCACTTTATTGTCTTGCTGCCTGACCTAGAGTGCTGTGGCATCAGCCTAGCTCACAGCAACCTCAAACCCCTGGACTCAAGCGATACTCCTGCCTCAGCCTCCCAGGTAGCTGGGACTACAAGCATGCGCCACCATGCCTCGCTAGTATTTTCTATTTTTAGTTGTTTGGCTAATTTTCTTTCTATTTATAGTAGAGACGGGGTCTGGCTCTTGCTCAGGCTGGTCTAGAACTCCTGAGCTCAAGCAATCCTCCCGCCTCAGCCTCCCAGAGTGCTAGGATTACAGGCGTGAGCCACCGCGCCCGGCCTGGGCTGTGCTTCTGACCCACTGGCTGTAAATCGGGTTCCTACCACCCCCTCTTTGGTTTCAATTAATTTGCTTGAGCAGCTCAGGGAACACTTATTTATATTTACCCATTTATTATAAAGGATACAACAGATGAATACACAGATGCACAGGGTGAGGTATGGAGAAGGGGCATGGAGCTTTCATATCATCTCCTTGTGTACCACCCTCTGGGAACTTCCATCCAGAAGTTCCATGATCAGATATCATGAAGTTTCATCATGAAGTTCCATGATCAGATATCATGAAGTTCCATCTAGAAGTTCCATGATCAGATATCATGAAGTTCCATCCAGAAGTTCCATGATCAGCCATCCAGAAGCTCCCAGAACTCAGTCCTTTGGGTTTCCAGAGTTTTATTACCTAGGCATGAATGATTAAATCATTGGCCACTTGTGATCAATTCAACCTTCAGCCCCTTTCCCCTTCTCCGAGGTTGGTGGATGAAACTAAAATTCCAACCGTCTAATCACATGAATGGTTCTCCTGGCAACCAGCCGCCATCTTAAGGCTATCTAAGGGACCCCAGCCACCAGTCATCTCTTGAGCATACACTTACAATTCCAGTGATTCTGAGGATTCTAAGAGCTTTATGGCAGGAAACAGGGACAAAGACCAAATGTATATTTCACAATATCATTCTCATTTAGATTTCATCTCAGCTGAACTTCTTAAAAAATAAATGATTGGTTTTTGATACAATTGAGAAGCCAAGGACCATTGTTTCATTCACCAATACATTCCAAAGGCCTAAAACAGTGCCCAGAAAACTGGTGACAATCAATATATTTATTGTTGAGTATATGGAGAGGAAACTGGTGCATCATCAATTCAAGTAACTTTCCCTTAGCCCAACAGATAGTAAATTGAAGAGTTGGGATTCTAGCTTATGTTTGTTGAAAATAATGCTTGGAGTAATTTGTACAGTTCCTGGCGTGGAGGGAGTGGAAATGCATTAAATAATTTGTTCCTCATCTATTAGTCTGCACATGAATTGGTGCAAATAATTCTAGTTCTGCTTATGTAAGAATTGCCAAGTTTTGTTATCAAACAAATCATTTTATGTCAGTACATCACGACTTTTATACTGGCTCCATCTGGCAGAAACAAACAAAAAGAAAATAAATATAAACAAAAACAACTATCAGAAATTATGTGTCAGATTACTTCTGTTTTTCTGGTCCTCATTTGACTTGAAGTCATGGTGGAGTGGAGAGAAGAAGGAATACGAAGAAAAACCTTTTTTCTAGAATCCTAGAATCCAATTAAAGAGTCACCTAAGTTACTAAGTTTCGTTTTTGAAAAAGCTGATATCCTTACGATGAGTTTTTCATTTCATTCACATTATATGATGAATTTCTTTAATCATGTTTTTTCTTGACCCCAGCTAAAAATGGCCCATTTAGGGTTCAGTTTCGGGAAGAAAGTTTTGGAGAATGATGCATTCTTGCAAGGGCTGCTTGATGAAGGTTATTTAGAAAAGGACATCATCTAACTCGGCTCAGAAGAAGTGTCAGAAGTCATGGAATAGGAGGAAGACAATAAAAATAAAAAGGAGATTGGAGGTGATAAAACCAGATTTCCCCTGGTTTAACCTTTTCCTGGGATTCAATTGTCATTTACTCTGAGATGTTGTAATAGGCATTGAGACTCGCCTTCAGCACTTCTCAGCTTTAGAGAATATCTAGGGTAATTTTCTTGCCTTCTCTCTGCTTGTCTGGTGAAATTCATAGGACGTTCCCACACAGGCAAACAGGAGTCCAATTGGCCTTTTGATTCAACAAGCTAGAACTTATCAGGGTCCGGGGAAGTCCTGGTTTCTAACCTGTCTCTGTCACATGCAGCTGTACGTAACCAAGTTCCATCCTCCTTTTCTGCCAAATAGGGAAGTAGGGGAGCAAAGATTGTTGCTATGGATAGTCTCTACTGTCCTTTTGATTTCAAAAAGTCACAATTTAGTGATTCGAGGGCAGTCCTAAATTTGCCTGCATCATCCAAAGTTTGGATTTATTTTGCCTATATTCCCACATGTGTCCATGAGGGACCATCCAATGTACATAGCAGCTACCAGAATTTGTGGATTCATAGAGTCAAATAAGTTCTCTTACTTATTCATCAACGAAGAAATATTTTTTGAATGCTATACATACATGTTATATGGCGTATGTATGTGTCTCTGTGTGTCTAATAAAGCAGTAGCTCTGAGGTTTTAAGATCTCACAAAATGTATAAAATAAAATTTAAAATGGGATTGAAGTAGACATGTCAATTTTTCAGTCTAAGAACTTAAGGATGAATATTGGTTAACTAAGTCAAGAGTGGAGGAAAGAGGATTCCAGATGGAGGAAATAGCATGCACAAAAGCCTCCAAGGTGGGCTAAAGCAGGTTCAGGAGAGAGGCTAATCTGCACAGATGGACAGAGTGTGGGGCAGATCATACAGGGCCTTTCAGGCCAGGGCAATGAGGAGCTACTCAAAAGTTCAAGTAGGGCCAGCAGGCGTGGTGACTCACACTTGTAATCGTAGCACTCTGGGAGGCCGAGGAGGGAGGATCGCTCAAGGTCAGGAGTTCGAAACCAGCCTGAGCAAGAGCAAGACCCCGTCTCTGCTAAAAATAGAAAGAAATTATCTGAACAACTAAAAAAAAAAAATATATATATATATAAAATTAGCCGGGCATAGTGGTGCATGTCTGTAGTCCCAGCTACTCGGGAGGCTGAGGCAGGAGGATTGCTTGAGCCCAGGAGTTTGAGGTTGCTGTGAGCTAGGCTGAAGCTATGGCACTCTAGCCCCGGGCAGCAGATGAGACTCTGTCTCAAAAAAAAAAAAGTTCAAGTAGGGGATTGGTAGTATCAGATTTGCTTTTTTAAGAGATCACTTGCTGCAAAGAGAGATCAATTGAAGGAGACCATAGTGACTGCAGGCACTAAAATAATCCAAGAGAATCAGCTGAAAAACTATTAGAACTGATCAGAAAGGTCAGTAGGTCAGAACACGAAAGTTAATAGTTTTCATATGCATTGCAAGAACCAACAGGAGGTTGAATGCATTTCTCAGGCCACAGGGCTTGTAAGTGTGAAGGCCAGAGACTGACACCTCTGATTCCAGCTCCCGTGCTTATCCACGCTTGAAATAGCTTAACATGCAGATCTCAGGCTTCACTTAGTTTAAGAAATATTTTATTTCGCTTTAGAAGTTACCTTCTTTAAACAAACCCAATAAAAGGAAATCCATAAACTAAAAAGTAGCTATTTATTTTTAAATACATTTTTAAATTTTATAAAATGTTTGTTAAATCACCAAAGCCCAGGTTTATAGACAATATTAAATGCATTTTCTAAGCTCAATGGATTAATTCAAGATATTGTCCTAGTTATCTATGGCTAATTAACAAATTGCTCCTAAAATTGAGTGGCTTAAAATATCTATTTTACTACATCTTATTATTTTTGTGAGTTAGGGATAGGAATTAAACAGAGCTCCATCAGGCAATTCTTTGATTCCATGTGGCATTGACTGATGTCATTCAGTGGCATTCAGCTGGTGGCTGGGCTGTTTTGGAGGGTCCAGAATGATTTGCTCACATGTCTGACTCTCTTTAGTAAGGATGGCTGGAAGCCCTGGCTGCAACTGTCATCTGAAACAAAGTGAAATTATAGGTGTTTTAATTTTCTTTTCCTTTATACTATTGTTCTAGTTTTAAAATCAGTTACAGTGAACATGCATTACTTCTACCATCCAAAAGGCAATAACATAAAAATTTAAAAAATATTATGGAAGATTTTTTACAGTTTTGAGGCTAAGCAAAATACTACACACACACACACACACACACATATACACACAAAAGACACTCATGCTATGGTTTGTCCCTTCCAAAACTCATGTTGCAATTTAATTGCAGTTGTACCAGAATTAGGAAGTGTGGAACCTTAAGAATTGTTTAGGTCTTGAAGGCTCCACATTCATGAATGGACTAATGCATTACTGCAGGTGAGGGTCTGTTATGGCAAGAATAGGGTTGGCCCCTTTTGCTCTTTCTTGCTCACCTTCTCTTTGCCCTTCTGGCATGTGATGCCCTCCCTCTGCCATGGCCAACCTAGCAAGATGGCCCTCACCAGACACCGGCACTTTGATATTAGACATTCCAGCCTCCAGAGCTGGGAGACAAGAAACTTCTGTTCATTATAAATCACCCAGTCTTAGGTATTCTGTTATAGCAGCACAAAGCAGACTAAGATAACCTATGGGGAAAAAATGCAGAAGTTCAAAAATGTTGTTAGTCTAAATATCGAAAGTTATAACTATAAAACTTCTGGAAGAAAGGAAGGATATGAGAAAATCTTTGCGACCTTAGAATAGGCACATTTGTTAGAATATAAAAAGCACAAACCATGAAAAAATTGATAAATTGGGCTTTGTCAAAATTAAAACCTTTTGCTCTTAGAAAAGAGAAAAAGACAAGCTATGAACTGGAAGAAAATATTCCCAATACGTATCTGGCAAAGGATTTGTATCAACCTAGATAAAGAATTCTATCAATAATAAATCTGACTATATCAAGTGTTGGCAAGTATGTGGAAAAACTAAACTCTCATACATTATATGAGGAAAAGTAAAATGGTACAACTACTTTAGAAAACTGTTAGTAGTTTCTTAATGAGTTAAATATGCATCTACCATGCAAACCAGACATTCCATGCCTACATATTTACCAAAGACAAAAGAAAGCACATGTCCCACAAAGACTGATAGATACATCAATGCATATATTAGCTTTGTTCATAATAGCCAAAACTCCAAACACTAAATTCCCACTGCCCTGGGTTAAAATAATGTCCTTCCACCTCCACAAAATTCATGTCTAGCCAGTGCCTGTGAATATGATCTCATTTAGAAATATGGTTTTGCAGATGAAAGCAGGTTAATATGGCATACTGGACCAGGGCGGGTCCTAAATCCAATATGACTGGTCTCCTTATAAAAAGAGGGAATTTTGGACACAGAGAGAGACACAGGCACACACAGGGGAGGGCACCGTGGAGATGGAGGCAGGAGCTGGAGTAACGAGTCAGTAATGCTGAGGATTGTCAACCACCACCGGAAGCCAGGAGAGAGCCCTGACACAGATTCTTCCCCAGAGCTGTCAAAGGCCTGTGGCCCTGCCCACATCTTGGATTTCAAACTCTTACAGTCTAGAACTGTGAGAGAATAAATTTCTGAGTTTTTTTTGTTTGTTTTTGGGGTTTTTTTTTTTGCCATTCAGGCCGTGGTAATTTATTAAGGCAGCCCAGGGAAATAAATATGTCTGCCAACAAGAGTGTTGTGTTTTCCTCTAATTTGGCGTTGAGGTATCTCTCTGTAGAGTGACTATAAACTCAAGCCCTGTCCTGACAGGGCTCCAGGGGATTTGGCTGTGGGTGTCTCCAGTGTATCTTCCACAGGATACTTCTTTACCCTGGTAGAAGGCTTAATGCCTGCACAGCCAACCTGTGGCCAGGTGCTCCTCTCACAGGAGACTTGTTTGTACGAGCAGACTCCTTCGGGGCTCCTGTCTGACCTGTGTCCAGTCTACGCCGACCCAAATAGCTGCTCTCCGGGACAGCCCTTCCTGGTGGGAGAGTGAGGTTTGGATGTGCCAGTCCAGTGATACAAGAGGAGGTAGTGCAACAACACACGGGAAATAAGAGAAGTGGGTTTTATTACTTACACATCCCAAGGAGAAGGGGACAGCAGGACTCAGAGGGACCATGGGAAGAAGGGAGCTGTCTGGGATACGGGTGCTCAGCCAGTGGGTGGGGAGCAGGAGAGAGAGGGAGGGACCTGTGGGGTCCAGGGCGTTACCCATATAAGTTTCCTTCCAGGAGTTCTAAAGGGTGGGACTCCAGCAAGGAGGCAGGAGCTCTGTGGAATCATGCTGGGACTGAGAGGGGCTCACTGGGCACATCTGTGCAGTCCGCGTGGGGTGTGGGAGGCAGTGGGGCAAATCAAGTAGGTTGTGTCCAGCAGTCCCATAGGGAGGTGGCACCAGGAAGCATTTGTATGACAACCGGATCCACCACACTGAGAAGCTAGGAGAAGACAGAGAACTGGAAACCGTCAAGGGTGACAAAGCCCTGCTCTGGTATGAGAAAGTCCAACTTATATTCAAAATAAATGCCAAGGCAATATAAAATTATAAAAATTCACTACAAGGTGAATAGAGGAACAAAACGTGGTCTATCCACATAATAATAAAAAGGAACAGACTACAGATACATGCAGCAACACAAATGGATCTCAGAATCACTACGCTGAATGAAAGGAGCAAGGCACAAATGAGTATATGCACTAGGATTCCATTTATATAATATTCTTTTTTTTAAATATATCTATTGTGATGAAATATATAATATTCTTAAAAGCTACAAACTAATATATAATGACAAAAAACTGATCTGCAGTTGCCTGAAGCTGAGTGGAAGGAGGGATGAACTTCGAAGGAGCATAGAGAATCTTTTGGGGATAAAGAAAACAGTAATTTTTTTGATTGTGATATTGGTTTCAGAGCTACATAAACATGTCAAAGCTTACTAAATTGTATGCTTAATGTATATTTTAAATCAGTTTATAACACATACATTATGCCCCAATGAAGTTGATTAAAAAATTGCCATGAGTTTAAAATAAACCCAAACTATATACATAATTCAACAAAACCAAAAGAAAGCAATTCACATGGGTGTCCCTCATTTCCTGAAGTTAAGAAAAGAACTTGTAACCACTTTGTTTAACAATATTGTTTAAAGAGATCACAGATATGTCAGCTCATGTGAAACACATTGCTGGTACCTTTAGCTACTATAAAATCCTAATGCATGGTAGCCCTTCTTTGACTGTTGCCAAGATGAGAGATGGAGGTAAAAGAAGATGAAAGCTCAGAGGAGGCTAGCATGATTTCCGTTAACCTTGCTGTGTTGCCAGACCACTAATGCTCTCAAGAGATGGAGAAATAAAATCGTTTCAATATTTTCCATTATGATACAATTGCAAAAATGGGTATTCATTTTAAAACAGTGAAGCATTTTTTTCCGAACACTTATGGCACCCTGCCATAAGGAATTCCAGCGTTCTCCAGATTGTTAATGAAGCCCTAGCATAAAAGAGCAATCAATGGCCTCACTATTTCCTTCAGTTTCCCGTGCACCACATCTGCCTGCTTCTATAACCACACTGTAATTTCAAGAAACATGTGTGAACTGCGTTTTACAGTAGGATACATTGTCCAGAAGGTCCCTGGCCAGCATCCTATAGGCGGCAGAGGTCCATCAGACTGCTACGGTGGCAGATGGCAGCTTTTTGGAAATCTACTGACATATGGTCTGCACTCACGACGGTGAGGCACGCTTGTCACCCTGTGGCCGGATTTGCTGCAGCAGCCCCACCTCTCCCCGCCTCTGGTTCGTCTTGCACACGTCTTGCACCGTTCCTGTAGCATCGAGTTCATTATATGTCACCCCTATTCAGAAAATAACACTGCGACAGACTAGCATGGATCACGCCTTACCCACCAGGCACTGCGGCAGTAGTTGCTTTCCCAGATGTTATCTCATCCAGTTTTTGCAAGACACTCGTGAGGTGCTCAGGGGTCGTTGGTGACTTCTTGTTACTAATCAAGTCACATTCGGACTCTTTAGGTGGAAATTAAGGTATTCATGCAACGTGCAACTTAGCCAACCTGTCCCTCATCATTTCTTACCATGCTGTGTCATTAGAGCAGTCCTTCTGTATCTGTATCTGTACTGCACATGTTTTTCCCTTGCTGGGCACCTTTCTTACTCTTCTTCACCTGTTCAGGTTTTTAACTTCTGCAAGAACCACCCCCAATTCACCTTTTCCAGGAAGTCACTATTCACTGAACGTCTCCCCAATCACAAAGTGGTCTTTCCCTCCCACATTTACCCATTTATTCTACGCCTTGCTGGTATAGACATGTCTATCTATTGATCTGAAATAAACAGTTGTCTAGATTTTTCCATGATGGTTTAATTGTCTCTTTGAATAAATTGTAAGCGCCTTAGATGCTGACAGTTTCCTAGGGTGGCTCTTGTAGCTTCAGATTCTGCAACTAATTATTGAATTGAGTTGTATGCCTATGAGAGAAAATTTTAGGGAACTTGCAATTCAAGTTGCCATGACTCTAAATATGATAGTGGACACCTGAGCTTGGGTGGGGAGGGTGATTCACTGAGCTTCTTGTGTTATTCACCTCCTGTGTGGTGTTGGCGTGTTGGGGGGGGGTTGCTGCTTTTGCCCCAGAACTTTTCTTCTCCACCCTAATGAGAAGAGAGTCATCATTCTCCTTCGATGACACTGCAGTGATATAAAAGCAATACAAACACTCAAGCCTGTCAGAACACAGCAATACAAAGAATGTCAAGCCAACAATTTTAATGAGTATTTACTCATTCAATAAAATAAATCAGAACCTCATGTCCTCTTGGTCACAGAATCAGAAAAGACTTTCTTGGTCAACGGGACATTTCCTCTCTTGAAATACAATGTCCTGTATCTGCGAGAGTGTCCTGGTACAAGAAGTAGGGTGCTCAGTCAGAGAGAGTATCTTAGACTTACAACCCCAAACTCCAATTTCTTTGAACCAATGGCCATTCGATGTTTTCACCTTTCTTTTTACGACCATTTAAATTACAGTTTCTCTATTTCAGTTCTACTAAATATGAATGAAGCAGGTGAAGTGTGGCCCACTTGGAACATTACAGTGTTTGGGGCTGGTTACTATCTTTAGCAGAGATGCTGGAATTCATTCTCATCTCATTTGCTGAGCGCTCTATCATTAAAGTGTCATTGAGAACTGACACCACTTAATTTTAGCAGCTTTCAATTCTCGTTTGCAGCAAGAATAGCTTTAAATGGAGAGGAGTGCAAATTACAGAGAGAGGGATATTTTTACACCCCACTCAGCATTTTATCAAACAAAGCAGCCTCCCGGGGAATAGAGGACAATACATTATAAAACCAAACTCTCCTCTGATGCTGGTAAATGGGTATTTAATCTTCTGATTGCAGGCATCCACTCTGATGAGCCTGTCATGAATATACTGGCGGGGACATTATCTGAGCTGTTGTGCTTTCTTACTCCTCAAAATATCCTTGGTTTTTATTTCGGGTGTGGTCAAAATAAAAAAAAAAGAAAGAAAGAAAGAAGAAGAAAAAAAGCTTCAGAGCTCAGCTGTCCCCTGCAGGCCAGCACAGAACCTTTACCTCTTTGCAAATTACAGAGCTCTGGAGAGCTTTCCCCTATTAATTGCATAATTGCTTTTCCTGCCAAAGTAATTTGAACCCTTGGGGGTTAAGAAAATCACTTACTGTGAAATAGTGGCAATTTTTAACCCATTCAGCTGGAGTTTCTTTGCCTAATTAAATGTAAAATGGCTGTTTGCTGCCCACGGAGTGTGTGTTTCTGATGCTGTTTGAATCGCTTTGGATGGAAAGCCTCTGAGTAAACCTTGATAGAAATGCTACACTTAGCTTTTGTGTGTCCTGGCCACTTGCATCATGATTTCATGCAGGAGAAAACTTTATGTAATCATTGACTGATCTCTACTATTTGTGTCTATCTTTCTGGGCATGAAAAAAAAAAATAAAGGCATCATCAGTTTACAGAGAATGTTCTGGCTGCTGGTAAAATATCTTGTCGCACGCTGGCTTGAAGGGTTTTCCTAGAAATCCAAGTTATTATTCTGTGGTATAAAAAATTGGGTCCAGAGGCTTCATGACTTTTCTACAGTCACACCTGAAGCCAGCTTTTGGATTCCCAAATTATCCCTGCAATTTTGCCACTTTGTTTCTTGCTTTAACGTCTAAGTCCCATGCTTATATCATGAACCATTCATAAGAAGCAATTTAACCTAATAGTTTATGGTTCTTACTACTAGATCTAATTTGATGTTTTGAAAGATATAAAATTGACCTATAGCAAAGAAGCAGAAAACACTCATTCTCTACTCAGGAGAACATGTTTTATTGCCTTGCAATGTCGAGGTATAAACAGTGAAGGAAGAGGGGCTGATACATAAGAAACTTCAGTTTATAGTCTTTTTCTCCAAAATATCAGCTTGATAAATGGCATGAGCTGTTTAATTTCCACGATTCACTCTTTCCTTCCTCTCTTTTCCCTTTGAATTTTGTCTTAATTTTTTTTTCCTTTCCCATTTCTAGTCCTATTATTCTATGTATTAATATTTGACCATTTGGATATTTAGATGACATCTCATTAGCAAAATTTAAGAGTTCTTATGAAAGTAACACTAAACCCTTTGAAAAGCTCAGCTATCAACTGAAGAATAAAGGCATTGGATAATCAGAATACATATTTGTTCCTTCCAAAGAAACATGTTCTTGGAAATAAATTTTCTGCAGGTGTAACTTGTGGCAGAGGACAGGAGTACAGGAGAGGAGGTAGAACTTCTTCTTGAGCTATTTGGCTAAGCCTGTGTGGAGAAAATGAGGCTCAAAAAGAAAATATGATGTGTCAGAGAATCTAGGAAAAAGGGACAAAGCTGGACTAAGACTCATCTCAGATATTCTATCATTTTGTCCACCTTATAATACAATACCATCCAATGGACATGAAGTCCCAAATATTCTTATATGTCTCTTATGTTATTTGAAATGATCAAATCACAGCATTAGCAATTACCTGTTTTGTGTGTGTGTGTGTGTGTGTGTGTGTGTGTGTGTGTAAACTTTTTTAGCTATCCACATGCTGTTATTGTCACTTTAGGCTGTTTCTGTTACAGATAAATTCTCAGCATCTACAGTCATTATTCACCCTGGCGATTTCTTGACCTTCTTTAGAGCACAGACCAAATCATTAATCCAGGCTGAGCAGCCCTATAGACCACTGCGCTCTTATCATCATGGAGATCTAGAGTAAATGGGTCTACCTTTCCATCTACAGTTGCCCAACAACCCTCATCTACGGAGAGCAAGCCTCTGACCTTATTTGTAAATTTAATTCAAACCACCCACACTGAAAAGCAGGTAGGATTTGGGCATAGTCAGGTAAGTTGAGTTTGGTAGAGGGTGCAGAGGAATGAAAACAGAGGTAAACCCACGGACGTGGACTATTGAGGAGCTGAGTTAGGTGCTAGCTTAGGATGCTGGAAAGTAGGTTGAGACTAGATTGTGGAAGACCTCAAATACTGGGTTAAGGAATCAATTCTTTACTTTTTAGGCAATAGATATCCTTTGAAGCTTTTGGAACATGACAGAATCAGAGCTCTGCGGTAGCACTGTCCAAGATGAATTTGAGATGGGAAACCCCAGGCAGAGTCAAGCATATTTGAGATGGAAAATCACAGGCAGAGTCAAGCATATTTCAACAGCACTACCGAGAGGTAACAAAGTCCTGAAATCTGGTTTTGGCAGTGAGAACAGAAATAGGAAAGTGGATGTCAAAGACATTGTAGAGATAGAATTGACAGACTTCATTCTGGGATGCAGGGGGAGAAAACTGGGGAGCGGGAAGTCATGCTACAACATGACAACATTTCAACACAGGAGACTCAGAGAGGGATACTGGGTATTTGAGTTTTATCCATAATGAGTCTGAGATGTCTTTGTGAAAACTAGTAATGTCCAGTTGGTAGTTGAAAGTATATAGGCTGGGATGGACAGAGAGAATTCCATTTCATATACATGGAGAAATCCAGAAATTGAATGAAGTCATCAAGGGAGAGAAAATAGCCTATTAAATATTTTTAACAATCTTAAGTGTTATTAATACCTTCATTTTACAAATGGGGAAACTGAGATATTGTCCAAGGTCACACAGGCAGGAAGCAGCAGAGTCATATCCCTCAGGCAGTCCTGTTGGAATGTGTGTCTCTACAATAAGCAGTAACATAGATGAATCATATTACTTCATTACAAGTGGAATTAATTGGTCCATTGTGTGACTCTTTATCACGTTCTGTGGCCCAAAGGCCAAAGCAGAGGAAATAAACAGTGACTTTTCCAAGGATCAAGGGTGAACACGACCATTAGAATCTCCAGGGGAGCTTTTAAAAAATACTATATCCTGGGATCTAGCCCAGAACAATAATATGAAAAGACAGAGGGGGACGTCCAGGAATTTTTTTAAAAAAAACTCCCCAAGTGATTGTAACAAGTAGCCAGATTTGAAAACTACTGAACTTGGCAAATCCAGGTGGAGGAAGAAAGAGGAAGGAAGTGTTTCCTTCACACACTGAGGACAGCTGAAGGTGGGTGGGTAGACAGGGAGGACAGGAAAGGGTGGAGGCTCTATAGATCTAGATTTGGGGGGGGGAGTGGGCAAATTTAGGAGCAAAAGATAGCAAGAGAGGAAACTGTAGTTAACCAGGGACATTCTTGATTATTATGGGAGAGTTCCTTCTAGAAGTAGCTGTGCAATAATAGAAACCCCTTGTCACTGTTTCTGGAAAGAATTAAACATCTGTCCCCCAAATGATCACATTCCTACATAAACAGAATAATATGTCTATGAACAAAACCAGTTCATGGACAAAGTATATACAGTCTATAGTGCAGCAAGAGCCCTTTCATCTGGGCTTCTCAAACTATCCTGTAAGGAAAGAACAGGTTTTTGTTGTTGGTTGGTTTGTTTTAATTTCCAAACTGTTGTGATCTGATATTTTTGTAAAAATAGAATAAAAAATGAATTGCTAGGAAATGAATTAAAAAACCCAAATGCTTACAAAATAGAAACTCAAATATTCTTATTACTAGATTCAACACACATAAAATTGCTCTGTCCAATTGCTATAATCTCTCTAAACACTCTCACTTGTTGTATTTTAACATCTCATCATGGAACCAACACACATGTCTTTCCTTCTCACCAGAATAGTGGAAAAATTGTACAAAACAAACTCAACTGATTTTCTCTTAACAGTTAGGTGACTTTGGAGAAGTTTCCTAATATATTTGAGGGTCCATCTTCTTATCTGCAAAGGGAGATTAAGGATTGTTGGAAGGAGTAGAAAATACATACATAAAACATCTTTCCCATTGAGATCATACGTAATACTCGACGAGCCGTTGCTATTATGTTGCCGTGAGATTTCTTATTCTTATGTATATAGCTCAGAGTCTGAAATAAGAATTGAAATCAAATCAAAATAATGCACAAAACTCCAGAATGTTAGATCAGGAGGGGATTTAGGATTACAAACTTGATGCTTTATCGATGAGGAGACTGGGTCTTATAGCAATCAAGTGACTTATTGCCTGAGGTTTTACAGCTGATAAGGACAAGTGTTGGGACTCAAGTCTTGGTTTTCTGATTCCAAATGCATTTCTCATTTTCCAGTGGCCATTTAAAAAATTCCCAGTGACAGACGACTCCATGTGGAGGGCTGGTTATGGAGAAGCCTGGTCAGTCTGTACATCTGGTTTTCATCCATTACATCCTGGGGCCAGTGCTCTCTTCTCTTCCTGCTCACGTTGGCACCTTATGTATGTTGATTTAGCCAAAGGCATGTAGCAATGGGAGTGGAAAAATAAGAGGGAGGGAAAAATGAAGAAGTGCTTGTTGACCAGAGAGTAACTATCAAAATATACTCTTCCTCCATATTTTGTACTATGGACCCTCTGAGTCAGAGATGTCATAAAGAGGACTTGAGTGACAAATCTGCTATTTCCAATCCTTCTTTGTTCCTGCAGCACTGAGCTTCCAGGCTCTTCAAACTTGACTTGCTTGTGTTTTCTTGGATGCTTTCTGCTACCTTGCCAGTCCTCAGTGTCACAGTGGAACTCTCGCTTGGCATCTCAGCATGAAATGACTTATTAATAATAGAATAAGCTGGCCGGGTGTGGTGGTTCATGCCTGCAATCCTAGCACTCTGGGAGGCCAAGGCAGGAGGACTGCTCAAGGTCAGGAGTTCAAAACCAGCCTGAGCAAGAGTGAGACCCCGTCTCTACTAAATCGAAAGATATTAATTGGCCGACTAAAACTATACAGAAAAAATTAGTCTGGCATGGTGGCACATGCCTGTAGTCCCAGCTACTCGGGAGCCTGAGGCAGGAGGATCGCTTGATGAGCCCAGGAGTTTGAGGTTGCTGTGAGTTAGGCTGACGCCACGGAGCTCTAGCCTGGGCAACAGAGTGAGACTGTCAAAAAAAGTAATAATAATAGAATAAACTGATACTCATTGAGTCTGAGCTGCTCTTATAGACAGAAGTGACCACCTCTGTCTTTTTTTTTTTTTTTCGCATTTGTATATGCTGTTGAGAGAATATATAGCAATGAGTCTATTACTTTGGCTACTATTTGTATCTTTGAAATATTAAGCAAAAATGCACACAATTTAAATTTAATTTTATTCTAGATGTTGAGATTGAGCAGTTATAACAATATTCACTAAGAATTTGTATAGGCCCTTTTTTCCTCCAATAACTCAACTAGAATTCCACTTGAACAATATATGATGTTTCTTAATTTTAGTATTTTATTTTGCATGATAAGGAAGCACATATTATGCAGACTTTATTAGTCATTTGTGGTTTTTTTTCCCTCAAACAAGTACAGGAACTCCCAGAGTATGTTGTTTACACAGATATTCTATTCTCACACATGGCATAGATTAATCTGCTCTTCCTAAAAGCTTGTATAAAAGCTATCTGTCCCTCAAATGGATATAGTATCCTTTGAATTGCCGTTTGAACTAACTTTTGCTCTGAAGAAAAATGGATTTGTAATGATCCATATACCTGAGTCATACAAGATTGTTTCCAATGAGGCCGTGGGAAGGTGAAAGAAGTCTAAAATCAAGGTAGGGAGTGGGAAAATAGAACTTCTAACTATAGCCTGTAGTCCGCTGTTTTAAGCAACTCAATCCTTCAGCCAAAAAAGGCTTCTAAGGTGCCACTGAAATATGATCAGGCCAGCAAACCTTGATATTATTGTTTTTCATCCACTGGGTGGAACAGCAGGGTATAGTCTTTCTCTCCTGTTTCTTATATCCAGCACTTGTGACGCCTTCTCCTTTACTAACAAACTGAAGGAAAAAATCCTCTGCTACAGCTTCCTCCTGTTCTTCCTCCTCTTCCTTCTCCTTTTCTTAGAAAGGCACATTTTTGTTCAATAATTTTCCTTGAAGAGGTCTAGCCATTTCTTTTACTGACCTTTGGATGCTGGTATTCTTCGATTTTTTTTTCATTCCATTTTGGACATTCATGTTTGGATTCTTATCTGTACTTTTCTTGTCAGTTGCTTCAAGATTGATCATTTTTTTTTCATAATAATTTAGGCACCAAATACCTACTGCTTCATTTAAGAAGAACTATTCTCTTAATACTTATATTTGGGGTGTTCAAAGGAGAGTTAATGCACCTTTAAAGCTTTGATGACTTATTTTTTATTTTAAGGTCCAGAAGCCAATGCTGAAAGAGCCCGTGGCGTTATTACATTCAGGCCTCTATTTCTGTAATATTAATATAAAAAAAATAAGGGAACAGAGACATCTATATACCTCTCTCTTTACTCTCTAGAGCTTTTGCATAGGACATTTTAGCTAATAAGCTATAATTAATTCATCTAAAGGATTGATACCCTCTCCAAAGTTGTCACCTTGGGAAAATATACATTATTATGCATAAACTCCATTAATGCAGTCTCGCTCAAAAAACATTTTATAACCCCCTTTTTGAAATAATCTTGAGGACCTGAGAATATCCTGATTAATGGCAAACTGATTTTTTTATTTTTTGAAGATGGGCTTGTTTTTTGGAAATAGTCAAATGTCCTATAGGAGTAAAATTGGTTGGATAACTTGATTATTAGCGGTATAATATTACCCATGGTCTAAACAGAAATTTGGCTCTAAATAAAGGACACTGATCCTCAAGGCATTTCGTATAGATTTATGGGAATTTTTGAGCAATGATAGTGCCATTAGAATAAGTGTGCAGCCAACTAAGGTGACTGGTTTGATAGGCTGTGACCTATTTAACAGGCTCTGGAATGCTTGCTAAATTAAAAATACGATTGAAATTCACAGTTTTTAACTTCCTTCACCGTTGTAAAGTTCTATATTATCTAGCATCAGGTCAATAGGATCCTTCATTTGGTCAGGACAAAGGCAGCCAGTCTTGGCAGAACCAAGAACCAGACTCAAGCCTCCTTTTTAGACTTCATAACAATAGCTCTTGGCTTTCTTTGGCTCTGTGCTTTGCAGAAACCTCTTTTCTTTCTCTCAGTGTGTTGTTTTCACATACGGGGGTTTCTTTGTTTCTTGTATTTTTATTTCTCCCAACAAGCAGAAAGGATTGAAATTGAAGACAGAGAGCCTAATTGAGACAGCTGAGACAAGGGCTGTTGGTATTAATGAGAGAAATGTTTCCCTATAAATAGAACTGTATAGCCTTTTAAGGATACGTGAAATATATTTTTGTTTTTCTTTGCAATTGGAAGCCTAGTGGATCTGCTCAAATTTTGGATAAAAATAAAATATAAACATCTTATCACTCTTTTTAGATAATATGCATGATTTTTCTAAATATGTTAATATTACCTTTGGTGCCTTCTCTTTAGTATAATAAACATAGTTTGACATGGTACAAAAGAATTCAGCACTGACTTCCTGAATTATCACAAATCTTTAATTAAAGGTGCCTATGTTTCAAGGATGTTGCTGAGGCTTATTTACTAAATACTGTGATGTTCATTGGTATTTCATCTTAGTTTTTATCAACTAGGTATCATAAACTGGAAATGACAAAAAGAACTTTTTGCTTCAAGTGTGCTACCATCTTATATTTTTCATCTTCTTATGCTTTCTCGTAAACATCATAATAAGTTTGTTTCAAGTGGATGGGTAGAGCCACTTAAAACCAGCCTTGCTTCGTATTTCAAAAATGGATAGGCGCAGTGGCTCATGCCTATAATCCTAGCACTCTGGGAGGTCAAGGCAGACGGAATGCTCAAGGTCAGGAGTTCGAAACCAGCCTGAGCAAGAGTGAGACCTCATCTCTACTAAAAAAAAAATAGAAAGACATTAATTGGCCAACTAAAAACATACAGAAAAAATTAGTCTGGCACTGTGGTGCATGCCTGTAGTCCCAGTTCCTGAGGAGGCTGAGGCAGGAGGATTGCTTGAGCCCAGGAGTTTGCGGTTGCTGTGATCTAGGCTGATGCCATGGCACTCTAGCCAAGGGAACACAGTGAGACAAAAAAAAAAAAGGATAATTGGATTCAAGTGGTTAAAATATATTTTTGTCTCTTTCCTTAATACAGGCATTTTTGATATTGTATTTGCTAAGTATTTCTTCATTCAGTAACCTAGATTCAAGGTGTAACATCTTCAAAATAAAAATAAAAGCCCTTAATCTTTGATGTCCTTACTATATAAATAACTGCAGAAGAAAAGTATCATAACATACAATTACATGGAGAAAGCATATTTGAATCACTGGGACAAGATAGATTTCATCAATAGGACTCAATCAAAAACTGACATTATATAAACAGAAATAGAATCCCACTTCCACCAAACTATGTTGTATAGCTGGTTATGTTTCTCACATTTTCAAAATTCTGATTTCAACATGTGTTCTGTTTCTGATGAAAACCATGAGTTCTGCTCTTCTTCTGAAAGCATTTATCTTCTCCCCCTTTGGGTGGCTTGTGATTTGGTTAGTCACGCATGGCTTGAAATTCTAACATTTTTGCTTCACTTTAGATAATATTTCTGGATGTTTGGATCAGGATGTCAAAATTCCCTCTGCTCCATTCTCAAGTCCTAGTTTTAATTCCTTTATCATGCTGCAGTTCACGGTTATTAGATTTCCCTTGGACCTTTATTCAAAAGGTAATACATCAAATACACAATGCACCAAGCTTCTCTGCATACTGAAAAAAAATATGCGCTTTGGTGTTTGGAACAAGATATGATACGTACATACATAAACATATTTGAAATCCAAGTGTCTCCTTCAGACCTTCCTTTAAAAGAAGCCAGAAAGTAGCTCATGGTGGGGACAGAGACGGGGGTGGGGGCAGTAAATGGGGAGGGGGGGGAGGAATAAAATTGAACTTTCCAAGATCAGTGCTTAACATAAAAATTTCATCACAATCTTTATCATCTTGCAGTGGTTGCAGAAAAGGCCTGGGCTGCCTCCACCTTTAACTTCCTAAAGTCGCCTATTTTACCTTCAAATCTGATGAAGTGTCAAAGTCATTTACCAGTAATGAGTTCTGCTGCAAATTTTATTTTGCTTGGAATTTAATTAATGGGCCAAAGACTTTCCATTGTGATTTGAGCAAATGAATAATAAATCAAGAAAGGAGATTTGTCAGGGAAGGAACATCTGTTTCTTACAAGCGTTACAACATGACTACAGCTTGGCTGTGCATCACCAGCACAAAGACAGTAGGAGTCCTCTCCGGTGGAGCTCTCTTCATTTATTGCTCCACTGAAGGTGAACAGAGAGCACTCTAATGGGCCTCTGGTGTTAATAAAAGCTTTGCGCTTCTCCAGTTTGGCTGTAGCCTCTTCCTTTAGGGTGCTACTGTCCTTAGTACATGGTTTGTTGAGCCACGTCAGGATTCTGCAGTGTCAGTACTTTATTGGATGATTAATAAGGGAAAGACAAATTCATAAGCAGAAACAATATGAAATTACCATCATATTAGTGTTCGCTGTCATGCTTTTTATTTTGGGGGGGGGTGTTGTAAATGAGATCGTGATTGAAGTTAAGTACTTTGACTTGCACTGTCAAAAAGCAAAAATAGGTCACCCGACCTGTTGGGCTTTGTCTAGTTAACCAATAACAGACTATCCAGAGTAGTGTGACTTTTGTGATAGTGCCGGAGCATCCGGGCGATGGGGGAAAAGAGGAGAAGAATGAGTCTATCCACCAAGGTCTGCACTTGTGGGGGGAGAAAAGAGACAGGATGGTGCTTTCTCTGCTATTTATTGCTGGAACATGCTTTGCTCCTATACACAAAGGAGGTTTAAGTGCCCACTTGGTAGGAATAAATCGCCTTATGAAAATTTGCGCTGCAGGGTTCATGATGACCCTGGTGTAATGTTTATAATGTATGCAGAGCAGTAATGGGCGCTAATGTCATGCAGAAATAACACCAGGCCCTACGAGTTACCTTTTTTAAAAAACCTTTTTTTTTTGAGGGCTGGTAAGATGATAAGAAGAATTTCCAATTTTATGATTTTTTTTAATATGTCTCTGGAATGCATCTTAGAGGAATGTTTCCCTGATGAGCTGAGTATTTCCCATCATTAGAATAATGTGCAGCCCCCCAAACAATTCTTTCCAGCATCCTGCACCACGTTGCTCTGTTTGATATGGCATCCTTCATGCAATTTCTCTCTGAAATAGGTCTATAGAGTGAAAGCAAAAACCAGACATGTCAGCTGTGGGAGAGAAGACAACATGAAGACAGAGACAGGGGTTATTTGGGACTGGATCTAGTATGTTCTGAGTCAACAGGATGGGCTAGGATTACTCCCATTTTCCAATGTTTGGGAATCGAGAAAATAAATCTACCCCCCAAGTTTACAGACTGAAAACCCGACTAACAGTTTGTCCCACTGATTCCTTTTAAACATAAAAAAAAAAGGAAATTCTTAATTCCTTCCAGGAAAGGATTGCTAGGTAAAATACAGGACACTCAGTTAAATTCAAATCAACAACTGATTTTTTTTTTAGTATAAGTATGCCCCATGCATCATATAGGACATACTTATACTAAGACATATTCATTGTTGATTTGAAATTTAAAATTAACCAGGCTTTCTGTATTTCATTTTCTAACTCTGGACACTTTACTCCAAGGACAATTTCATACCATAAACATTAAAACTTACAGTGACCAATACATTATCTAGTGACTACAATGACTTAAAACATTGTTAAAAATTTGTTTCATTGTTAAGATTTAAAAAATAATTATTGAACTTGAATAATTTTGAGATACATTGGAAATAGTCAAATGTCTACTTATATAATTTACTTTAGAGATGCATATATATGTAAAATAATATACCAATTTTAAAAATATGGCCAGTCATGGTGGTTCATGCCTATAATCCCACCACTTTGGGAGGCTAAGGTGCAAGGATCACTTGAGGCCAGGAGTTCGTGACCAGAGAGGGCAACGTAGCAGGACCTCATCTCTACAGAAAGTTAAAAAATTAGCTGGGCCTACAGGGCTAGCTAATCAGGAGGCTGAGGCAAGAGGATCTCTTGAGCCTGGCAGGTTGAGACTACAGTGAGCTATGATCATGCCACTGCACTCCAGCCTGGGTAACAGAGGGAGACCCTGTGTCTATAAACAAACAAACAAAGAAACAAACAAACTTTGTCCACCCTCACATTTCACGTCAGTCTCACTCAAACTCTTCCTTCACATTCTTGACATCGGTGTTTTTTATCACCACGGAGCCTCATCATTAAAGAGTTTTAGAGTGGCTTTCCTTGCACTTTCTTCTAAGCCGTTTGAGGTATAACACCTTTAAATTTATATATGACAGTGTCACTAAAAATATTATCCCAAGCCATGATGCCTATTCATAAGTAATCTTTAAAAGACTTGATTACAATGGCAGTCAATACTTGTTATTGTGATGTATTTGTAGTATATACTACCAGAATAATTACTAACCTGTGTTATATTTCTTTGACTTATTTTTTCTAGCCACATTTATCAGCAATATTAATTGGTCATTTAGGGCTGTTCATTTTTTTTTTTTCCTAAACAAGATGTTACTATTCAAAATGAAGTAATTGAGAGTAAGCCCCTTGGAAATGAGAAAGTTCATAAGGCCTCAAATATATGATGGCCCTCTCCTTTCTGAGGAACAATTGTTGGAAAATCTCTTGCCTTATATTGGGCATATAACAGAACTGTGCCTATTACAAGAGCTTGGAGGTAGATTTTGCAACTGGAAGTTATCAAGGTCACTTCTGGAGCTAACTGACAGTGGCTATGCCCATTTTTCTTCTGAGTCACAGGAAACAAGAAAGACCTCATTTGGATGTATGTGTAGTGGGACCTCAGAAATTGGGAATCCACCCAGGCATGGTCAGGAACAAAACAATTAATCAAGTAAAAGGAACAGAGTTATAAGCATATTCTACTTCTGTGATTCCATCTTTCTTAATTGTCTAGGTAAATTATATGTTAAAGTGAGGGTAAGAGTTCTTTTATTTTATGTTTGAACATTTGATATTAATTAAATGATCAAGTTCATATGGTATATTAGTCACCTAATTCTGGACATTAATCTTTGGTTTAATATAGTTAAATTGTGTGTGTCTGCCTATCGTGGGCATGTAGATACATGTATATGATATGTATTTATACAAACATACAGAACAGAGAAGTAGAAGTTTACTTATGAAATGGCCTTTTTAAAAAAGCATGATAAGAGAAATTCACTTCTCAGTTTTAAAACTGGCTTTAGTTTTATATTTCTAAGGCTTAAAGGCATTTATTGGACTGGATTTTGAAAGCAATTCATGATTTTAAATTCCCAACAAGCTGGCAACTGTGAGGGTTATACAATATAAAGTTGTAGAATGCAGTAGAATACTCTATAGAAAGTAGCTGTACCAAAAATTCATGTTGAATGGATTAACCAGGAAGAAAAAAAAAAAAAGGACTAAAATGATTTCTTGCTTAAATAAACACTCCCTCACCCCCAAGTTTATTGTGTAGAAATAAGGTGAAGGTAGCCATTTTGTCTCAATATTCTCACACAATCATCAAAGTTCATCAGTTCCCCTTAGTCATTCTTAGCTTGTTTTCTATCTCACTTTGCCTGTGTAAACCTAGCCTTAAAATCAGTCTAGAGTTTTCGTCTTTGAAAATGGAGGACTTAAATACCATAATTGATGATGTCATTTTCAGTGTGATGCCGGTGAAACAGCTCACTCATAAAACGCCTCATTTCTACTTAGTCTTTGCCACATGATGGTCCCCCAGGGAGACATCTCAGAGTCACCTGGGGGACTTTTTCCAACTTCCTCCTTCATCCAGAGCTGAACAGACCCCCTCCCCCCTTGAGAATTATGCTAACTGATGGGGTGTGTTGTGACCCTCAGGTGTGTTGGGGTAGAAAATAATCTGAACACAGCCAATCAAATGAAAAGCCAAACATCTGGCCAATTATCAGCTATTTTCCATTATGCTGATATAGACGGTATGTGATCAAACATTCAGATAACAGAATTTTCTTCTCAATCCAGTATTTGCTGTCATATCAATGCTGCTTTGGACTCAGTGGATTTTGTGGAAAAATATGTTTTTTTTCTATAAAGAAATGTTAGCCTGGCGGTCTTTTTTTTGGGGGGGGGGGGAGTTCAACACATGGTGGGCAGTAAAATTTACTTGTCTATTTACAAGTCTTTACTTGTCCTTTGTGCTCCCATAAAATACTACAGTCATAATTAAATGGCACCTGTGGAAGTTCTACAGCGGTCTTCCTATCTATTTTTTATATTTGTTATCTTGCAACAGGATGCACGCCACTGGAACATGTAACAGTAGAAACCAATTTTTCTTCATTTTGGCAGTTGGAGGTATTATTAACTGTCTTTGTCTTTTGTGCCCAAACAACTATAAGCAAAATTCAAATGATTATGTTCAATTAAGGGGATTATTATCCCTTATATCATCAAAGAGAGGCTAAGTAGCATTACTTTAATGTCATTCTTTTAACAATAAATGGTCCTCAAATAATAGAAAAGGTATAATTCAAAATGTTCATTTGTAAGTCAGTTTTTGAAATTTAGAAATATTTTTCCAAGGAAGGAAAACAGTATGGGAGAGAGAAACTGAAGAAGAGAGAAAATGAAAGAAAATAAATTTTTCAAGATGTTAATGTTGGTGAATCTAGGTAAGGTATGTGGGACTCCATTATACTATTTATTCTTTAACTTTTTTGTAAGTTTGAAATGTTCTAACATAAAAAGTTAGGAGCCATTTATAATAGAATCAAACTGAATAAAATAATTGGAAATAAATTTAACCAAAGATGTGTATGAGTTGTAAACTGAAAACCACAAGATAGTGTTGAAAGAAATTAAAGATTAAAATAAGTGGACAATATCCTGTGTTACTGGATTGAAAGATTTAATATTATTAAGATTATAATATTCCCCAAATCAATTTACAGACTCAATGCAATACCTATCAAAATTATAACTGCATTTACTGCAGAAATAGACAAACATTCTGATATAAATATGGCAATTCAAGGGTCGCAGAATAGCCAAAACAATCTTGAAAAGTATGAACAAAGTTGGAGAATTCATACTTCCCAATTTCTAAACTTACTGCAAAGCTACAGTGAGCAAGACAGTATGGTACTGGCAAAAGTATAAACATATAGATTGATGGAATAGAACCAAGAGTCCAGAAATAAATCTATACCTTTAGAGTCAACTGGTGTTTAACAAGGGTGCCAAGATCACTCCAAGGGAAAAGAATAAATGGTTCTAGGACAACTAGATATCCATTTGCAAACTTGAACTACTACTTCATATCATAGGCAAAAATTAACTCTAAATGAATCAAAAACTTAAATGTAAGAGCCAAAACTATAAAATTTAGAAGAAAACCTAAATATAGATCTCTATGACTTTGGATTAGGCAATGGTTTGTTAGGTATGACACCAAAAGCACAAGCAGCCAAAGGAAAAATATATAAATTTGACAAAATTAAAATTTTTGTACAACAGAAGATAATATCAAGAAAGTGAAAAACAACTCACAGTAGAAAATATTGAAGATCATATATCTGATAAAGTTCTGGTATCCAGAATATACAAAGAATTCCTACAACTCAACAACAAAAAGACAAATACCCAATTGAAAATTCAACAATAGAGTTGAATAGACATCCCTCCAAAGATATACAAATGGCCAATAAACACATGAAAGATGCTCAACATTATTAATCATTAGGGAAACTCAGTCAAACCACAATGAGATGCCACTTCATACCTACTAGGATGGCTAAAAAAAAAAAAAAAAGGAAAATAACTAGTGTTGATAAGGAAGTGTAGAAATTGGAACCCAAGTACATTGCTGGTGGGGATGTGAAACAGTATAGCTACCGTGAAGTCTGACAGTTCCTTTAAAACATAAACATAGAATTACTATATGATCCAGGAATTTCACCCTTAGATATATATCCAGAAAAGTGAAAATATATGCTCATGCAAAAACACAAGGGTTATCAACACAAAGGTTGATCATAGCATTTTTCAAATGCTACAAAGTAGCCACAAAGTGGAAGCAATTTAAATGTTCCTTAACAGATGAACAGAAAAACAAAATGTGGTATATATCCAAATAATGGAGTATTATTCCACCATAAAAAGGAGTGAAGTACAGATTCATGTTACAACATGAATGAATCTTGAAAATATACTTGGTCAAAGAAGCTAGACACAAAAGGCCACTTATTGTATGACTCCCTTATATTAAATGTCTAGAATAGGCAAATCCATAGAGACAGAAAGATGATGGAGAGTTTCCAAAGGCCGGGGGTGATGGGGGGAAGGAGAGTGACTGCTAACAGGTATGGGGTTTCTTTTTGGGGGGTAATGATCACGTCCTGGAATTAGATTTAGATAGTGGTGATGGTTGTACGACCCTAAGCATATACTAAAACTCACTGAAGTTTACACTTTAAAATGGTGAAATTTTATGGCATGTGAATTACATCTTAATTATTTTGAAAAGTTGCAGGACAAAGATTTTTGAAGGTATAGTCTCTACAGTAAAGGAACAACTAGCTTTATTTGGAACAGATGGAAGTGAAAAGGAGGGAGATGGGAGATGGCTGTAATAAGAAAAAGCATCCATGAAACACAAAATGTGAGTAGAATTAAAGTTTTCTTTGAAAGCAGTTAAGAGGCAGAAATGAAATTTCAGAGACTTTAAAGAGTGATGAGGAAGAAAAACCTGAGGGAGTAGTATAAAATGCAGACTGTAATGATACAGATATAAAACAAAATAAGAAGACGGCAAGCACAGAGAATAAAAAATGAATACTCATCCTAAGTATTGTAAGTATGCATCTTCCTAGATGTCAGGAGCTTGTATTTTTCCTCGGTTGTTATGAATCATTTTATCAAGCTTGTAAAATCAATGAAGGAAGCATCAATTCCTTCTTATTCACTGTTAAATCCACGCTACACCTCTATTCCTAACACAGGGTTTGATACATAGTAGGTACTCGATAAATGTTTGTAATATTAACAAATGAATTCTATTCCAGACAGACAAACCAGAACAGACAGAACTAATCACAGTTATAATAGGAAAAAAAAAATTCCAAGCTCCATAAATATTAATCTAGAATTTGAATGACTTCTACAATAAATTTGATTAAAAGAGACCCATATAATAGAAAAAAAAAGAGTTTTGAAAATAAAGAAAATAACTAACACATCCAAGTAGAAAAGATAGGTTATCCACAAAGAAACCGGCCTCGGACTTTTCTCTTACCACACTTAATGACAAAAGATGACTGGGAAACACAGTTCACCTGAGAAACATCAAGCCAAGCTATCACTCATGTGTTAAGCCAAAGTTAGAGGCTCTCAGCTAAAGAAGAGCTCAAAAACATGCCACTTTTATACCCTGCCTGGGAAATAAATATCATAAAGATAAACTCAAGCAAAATGAAAAATGAATTAAAGCATAGGAACGGTATACTATAACGGAATCGTAATAAACACAAAAATAAGTTAAACAGAGCTAATACATTATTATAATAAATAATAATTACAAAATGTAGTTAACAAATTTAATACAAATGCCCAAAAATATTCATTGAGAGAGAGGATACTGGTCCACAGTGTTTTTAAATCTTTTTCATGTCATGGCAGATATAGAAAATTATGATATTTGTAAAACACATCTGCATAAGTTGCTATGTCTGCTAGCAGCCTCAGGCCCCACAGAGTAGCCCTGTTAGCTGAAGGAGTAAACATCTGGGCACCCTGTAGCTCAGTGTGTCCAGCGCACATAGATTTAGACATTGCTCTTGCTGAGCTGGAAAGCGTTGTGAATAACAAGTAAATGATAGGAGAAAAAAAGTCATGGAACAAATCTGAATGAAAACGTATGCTTTCAATGTGGGTAAGATATTTTTTAAATAATTGGCATACACACACATTCACATAAATGTTAATATATTATTATATCTAGGTGGTGGGATATACTTTACGCTTTTCCTTATTTTCCAAATATTCTACAGTAAAGTGTTTTTTCCTAATCTCCAAAATACTACACATATTTTATAATCTCCAAAAGAAAGCCCAATATGACTTTAAAAAATGTGTTTGTTTTGCTTTGGTGCAAAATATCAACAGACAGATTAATGGAACAGAATACCTTCAAACAGATTCTAATAAATGTGTATGTGTATATATAAATACAAATACTGCATAAATGTAAATATATAAATAAAAAAATAAGAATCCAAATGCATATGCTAATAAATGTGGTTTGGTGTGTAGCATATCCATTAATTTAATAAGGGGTATTATAATGATATTTGCTTTCTCCATAATATCATTAGTCACTGTAATTTTCAAAGGTTCCTTAACTTATTTACTTTAAGCACTTCAACTTTTCTTGACACTTGTTTACCATAATTTTGTCTGAAAGTCACCCCCCCATGTTCCCCACTTCCCAGGCAGTTTGTCCATGGGACCAAATAACTTCATGTTAAACTCCATAGCTGCTCATTTACTTTCCTTAGAAAAGCCACTGTCTTTTTGCTTCCCACTGATCGTAATAGGTGCATCTTCTGGCTCATTCTGTCCTAATTTACTATTTCATTTGCTCAGCTTTGATTTTTGTTATTCTCTGAACAACATGAGAAAAAACAGCTCCATAGTTCTGGGAATTCTGCAAATCTAATGTCTGGCTGTTCCAAACAGAAGATATACATTTTTCAGATCACTCTTCCTTGTTTTCTATGTCGTCTGCATTATGCATGGTAAGTGAACCAGCTGCCACAGCAGATAAACTCTGACATCTTGGGGACTGAACATACTAAAAGTTGATTTCTCTTTCATTTTACAGTCTCATACTGCACTTCTGCATTTTTTAGCTACACCATCTGAAACTTGTAGACCCCAGGTTACTGAGGAAAGAATAGAGCTGGGGACTCAACAAAATGGTTTTCGGGCCAGGCCTGGAAGTGACTTATGTAATTTCTGTCCATACTTCATTAGCCAGAATTTAGTTGGTGGCAAATTATCTGCATAGAAACCGGGCAATGTAGTTTTGCTACATGCTCTAGACGAGAAAATGAAAACAGCATTGTTTTGGTCACACCCTCTGACAGTGAAACTATCTCCACACAATGTTTCAGCTTAACAAAAGACTGAACACATATCCAAACTTTTGTCATCACCATTGTTGTAAGCCAATCAGAGTTGTTCAAATGCTTGCTATAATTTGAACAATAATTTTTCAATTTACAAATATTTTACAATTTTACAAATTTCAATTTATAATTTGTAATTCATTGTACATTATACAACAGGTATAGTGAAAGCAAAAAGCTTATGTGCTTTTACAAGCCAATATAATTATAGGTGCTTTTAGGTTTATTGACGTATAGTCATGGCAAATATTTCTAACTTGTTATGTTAAATTTCCTAACCAAAAATGTGAAGTGAGAAGGCCACAGCCCTTCCACTCAGTGGCTAGATCAGGGCCTGGTACACAGTAGGCACTCAATAAATGTTTATGGACTATATGAATCTACTTCATCATCTACTTTGGGAAGGTAGTAGTTGAGGTAGAAGAGAGGAGGCTTTTGGATTCCTGGTGTCTTTAGTTCCACTCATTCTCTTTAACATTGGCTCGGAATATAAATTTAAACACACCTCCTTTGTGTCTCTTCCCTTCTCTCTGCTGTTTTTTCCCCAGGCTCAAATATGGATATGTCAGGATACCGGGTAATAAATAGTTTAGTTGGTGAGGGATGGGGACATTTGGAGAAAAGAATCAAGGGAGAACATACACATTCACATAACTAAACTGATAAATCATAGACCCAAAGCTGAGATCTGAGCTACTTTTGACATCCTACAAGAAGTAGAAGCAATGTCAATTTAACATTTTGCTGGTATCATATCTGAGATGGTAGAGACATTGCTTTCATGTTTTTAGTCGATACCAGGTTGAATTTGTTCTCATTCTTATAAGTCAAGACATTTTTTCTTCCTTTTTAACGCCTTGTAGAAATAAGAAAATAATTTACCTAAAATAGCAATAAGGAACAACTGATTCAAATTTTCAATGTCTTTCGCTGGAACCTAAGTAATTGCAAATAAACATTTCACACATATGCAAACTGGAAGTAATCAATGGTGTTTTACTGGTAAACCAAAACCTTCCCAAGGAAAGCTTTCATAGAAAACATCAAAACTGCTCTGCTCCACTCTGGCTTTCCAGCCAAAATTAATTAGGGCTTAATCAGGAGAAGCACTCACCTTGACTTCCAATGAGCCATAGATAAATAATGAACTAAGTTTCAGTTGACAATAAAAGGGGCTTAAAGGGAAAAGAAGGCTTAAAAATTGGTTTAGGGACAGTCACCTGGAGAGTGTCTGTATTTTCTCTCTTATTATCTATCTGTCCCCATAAAGCTTCATCATAGCCCTCTGACACACCAAGAGAGAGCAGGGTCCAGAAATGTGACTAGAAAAAGGCAAGTTTAGGGTTGCATTTCTGCCTTTGACAACAATGCAATATAAGACCACCAGTTTTTTATTACAAACCATTTCCAAGGACCACTGTGGGAAACAAGCACTGGGTAGAATGAGCTACCGTGTGGATCATTTCGCCCTGGGATTTTGATCGCAGAATAATCAGTTTTCCTCTGAACTCACATGCCAGTTCTCATCTCCTTATTATACGCATTTCATTGTACTTTGTGCAATGGACTTTGATCTGAGCTCAGAACAGCTCCTGTTGATATCTCTTTTAATAATAATGCAAAACGTTTGTTTAGGCAAGAACATCTGTACTATAATTTCCATACTTCACAAAACTGGGTTAATCCTTACTTGTTTGGATGAGAACTTACAACAGTGGGTGAGAAACATTGATTCTACAGGCCAAGACCATGTAAGACAGACACTCTCGATCTGAGTGAGAAGTTTGTGGGTTTGGAGTTATTATTTCTCTTTCAACCATGTCCTATTTGGAAGAGGATAATAGTGCCCGACAGATCTTTTGTTTAGTGCTTCTTATATATAGTAAAATACTGTAATTTAACAGCTTGCTGGGGGAACAAGAATTTGTTCCAGTTCCTGATTTAAATGTTTATGCTAATTGCTATTTATTGGCCCAGATGCAAATGATAGGTTGGCCAAAGTGAAATTTTATGACGAGCAAACTCCCCCCTTTTGTGCAAATTGAAAAAGTGAAACAAGAGGAGGATGAAATGAGCCGAAGATGGTCTTAATGGCTGCTTTTTAATGGGGAAGATAAAATTAAGACTGATTTACGTGGCCAACTCCCCTGTTTTCTCTTATCAGCTCATTTGGCAGGAAAAATGGAAAAGTAATTGTTCCTCTTTCAATGTGGGCCTCAAACCATTATTTATTGGCTGAAATTAATCGCTGTTTATCCTTCATTCACGTGGAAACCGCTCTATCAGCATTATGAACCCCAGCAACTCAACTAGTCCCTTGCAATTTAGTCGACAGCAAGCTCGGATCCTGATGAGGCGTGCCTTAATTTTCTGGGCTGTGGGAGTTAATGAAGACTCCTTTCTGAGGTGGACATATTTGTATTTCTACAACATTAATAACAAAGACCCACACTTTCTCTTTGGCAGCAAATAAACTTTTTCTTAAAAAAAAAAAAAAAAGAGAAAAAAATTATTGAAAGGACAGTGCTTGAGGGAAAAGCAGAAATAGAATCATGAAACCAATTTGTTTTTACTTCCAGCACATCTAAAACATGAGGAGATGTGTAGGCACTCAAGGGGCTGCATGTGGACCCAAGTGCTTCTGGGAATGCCCTGCAAATGGATAAAGGAGAAATGGAGATATGCTAAAGCAGAACATTCGAGAAGAATAACTTCTTAGTTTTTTTTTTTTTTTTTTTTTTGCTTCCATTTTGCCTTTTCTCAACATTGCTTGATGCACGTAACTGACAGCCTGTGGTTTTCCTGGGGGTAGAGATTCCTGGATTGCCTCCTGCTCTTCCTCGGGGGACCATCTGGAACTGACAGTCTGTCCTCCAGATTCATATCTCTGTCTTTCCAGTCAACCAGTCAATCATCAAGCATTTGTGCACACCTTCTGTGCCCAACAGGCCTACTTTACTGTGGGAGAAACACACAGAGCCAGAGTGCCCTCTACATAAACCAGAAGCACAGCTACCTGTCACGGCTCAGATTAAATCCCTGGGAAGCCTTTGGGGCAAGGGGAGACAGGTTGTAATGGCAGGTTTTTCAGAGACATGTCAGGTCTCCTTCCGTGGCTTCCTTTGGAGCCCATCTCTGGCATTTTCATGCCAAAACCCAATCTTCCTCCTCTTGCCTGACTGATTCTACTTTAAGATTTTTGATCTAGAAGAGGATTTGAGTCAAGGTTTTCATGAGTATACAATTTCCGCAGTCAAAATTTGAATGATCTGCTTCACCATGTAATAGCTTGACAGTTGCTTTGAGCATAGAATGTCACTTGCAATTTTGTATTTGGCTTTTATTTATTTTTTCTGAATGAAAACAAGCAAATTTTCTTCAACTGTTTTAATAATTTTTTTTCTATAATTGAGCTATTAGTACATGTGTGATTTGGGAGCCTGGTTTTTAAATGATTTATTCATTCTCTTATTCCACAACTATTTAATGACCACATATTATGCATCAGACACAATTTAGGCACCTGGAGATAGAGCAGTGAACCAAAGAGAAAAAAACCCCTGCCACCATGAGTCTATATTCCAGTTGACTCTTAATAGCAATGTTGCTGAACGCAGGTTCAGTTGTCTGCCAACCAAGAACCAAACACAAGAGAAGTGGTGGTGAAGGAAAGGTGGTTTATTCAAGTGTAGGCAGCCTAGGGAAATGGTGGACTATTGTCTCAAAGACTATCTCATTTCCTCTGCTTACTGAGCAACTTATAAAGGGAAGGGGTAAAGGGAATTGGTGGCAGAAAGCAAGCTTTGTACAAGTCATAACTTGCTCAACGGTTATCAGCAAACAATGGGTTGTTTAGTGGCTCACATCATCAGCAGTCTGTGCTTGGCACATTTCAGACTCTTGGTCTGTTTTTCCTCAAGGTTGTTTTCTAATCTTGTGCCCAGCAGCCGTGTAAGCAAGCAGCAGGTTAATTCTAAACTTTTAAAACAGAACAAGCCAAAAGCATACTGAAGCAAAATGGTTTCCATTTAGCTAGCGTAGCGTTATAGTCTGAATGGCTCTTGGGGTTATTCTCCTAATAATAATTCTCCTCCTAACAATTCATTAGGAGAATTTCCCATGTCCTTAAGTTCTCTATATTCATAATTCTGAATAACCACAGGCTAGTCCATTTATATATAACATAGTTTGCTTAAAAATTCACTAATTTGCTATTATACATAATGCAATAATGAACATCTTTATGCGCACTTGTTTTCATCATTTCTGATTATTTCCTTAAGATGTCCAGAATTGCTGTGGTCTGATTTCAGCTTCTCAGCCTTGCTGAACATTGTTATATTTCATATTTACTATATTTATAATTTCACATTTCTTTCTTTTTTCTTTTCTCTCTTTTTTTAGGGATAGACTCTCACTCTGTTGCCCAGGCTGAAGTGCAGTGACACAGTGACACTCTCACTGTAGCCTTGAACTCCTGGGCTCAAGCCATCCTCCTGCCTAGGCCTTCCAAATAGCTAGGCTTACAGGCGTAAGCCACCACACCTAGCAAATTTCTCTATTTTTCAATAATGCTGCACTGTAATAAAAGCATTATTGAACAGCTGGTCTGTTGGTATGGTTCCCGTAGGGGCTGAATTTAGTCTTTATTATTCTGCTATAATTCATATTTTAAATGAAATGCTACCAGAAGAATGAAATAGCAAGTGAAAAGAGAAAAAAAATGATTTGTGTTTATCATAGTTCCTAACCTTCCTCAAGAAGAATTTTCTCAAGTTATATTGCAACATTGATTTTAGAATTGATGTTATAGATTTTTATATACTGATCCTGTCTTTCAACTATTTCTATTGACTCTCCGTTAGCACTTGACTGTATTAAAAAAATAAACTAATCAATCTTACTAATTCATGGAATGTTAAAAAACAAAATCCATTTTCCAAATAAGACTCCCTCTAATTGATTTAAAAGAATAAAGGTAACTCTGGATTTAGGTTGGTGGGTGGTTGTAATTTTGTGTGGGTGGAAAGGTAGAGATGTTGATGCCTGGTGAGAGATTTAAGGAGATTTGGAATTTAGCACCTTAGAAATCATTCTCTTAAAAAATTTTTATTCTGATTGTTTTTTTTAATTGTGGTGCCCTAGGATTAAAAAAAAAAGCAGAGATAAAATAATCATTTAATTTTGAAATTCTAGAGTATTCATCCAGTCTCAAACTTGGAGGTCCATGCAGTAATTGGTCACTAAATTCAGTTTTAAGCTTCCTAGAAGCCAAGGCATAAAAGCAAAATCTATAGTTTTTATTAGTCTAATGAAGGATACAAGATCATTCAGGAAAGCAACCATTCCTCTGGCAGGTTTTGGAAGATATATAGCCAAACAACTTTTGAAAATATGGATGGGATGCATGTTCTGAGGGACAGAAGGATTTACAAAACCTTTCAAGAGTTTCCACTCCATTCTGCTTCTTACTCCCTGCATCACTTCTCTTGTTTTGTCTTTATAATTTGATCATTTGTGGACTGGCTTCTGAATGCTGCTGTCAAAGACAAGTAGAATGACTCCTGATGGTGTCCCCAGCGCTGCCTTCCTGGAGCTTGAGCTGTTTAGTACAAGTGGATAGAACTCACTGGAATACAGGTATGTTTAACTTCACATCAGCTTTATTAGTTTTTTCCCTAATCACATCATCAAGTTCCATTAGACAGGAGTCAGGAACTAACTTTTTTAGCATTCGAATTTTTTACGTTATTTTTATTATTTAAATTATTAAAATGACATAAGATTGTTCTTTGCCATTCAATATTATTATCATCTGTTTTCACTGCTCTGAGAGTCTACTTCAGTAATTTATGGTGGACCCCTTAATGCAGCTGTATGAATTATTGAATATTCTATGACCTTGCTGATTAGAGTATTTTCAAATGAAATTTTTTATAGTGAACATACCCTGATAGTATAGTTCTCAGAAGATAGAAATACTTGCTTTCTTTTTGTTGTTGTTACAAATTGTATACATTCTTTTGGTAAAAATATTTGACAATTAGAAAGACATAAAGTAAAAAGGAATGTTCTCTGCTTCTCAATTGCTATTTTCAAGGAAATTTTGCTTAAAGCTTTATTATTTCAGTCTTCCAAAGATGTTTATGGATATCTGAGCATAAAAATATTTGCTTTTCAAAAAGGAGCATTATTAGTATTTTACAAATAACAACAACATTTGTTTACAAGTAACAATTTTAATCTTTTATTTACTTAACATATACTTATATAATATTTACCATGTTCTAAGTTCTATACTTACACTGTTCTAAGTGCTTTAAGAATCACCTTAATTATTATAAAAAATCTCATAAAACTGAGGCACAGAGAGGTTATGTCACATTCCTCTAGCACTATGTTAATTTTTAGTATAGTAATGGCACTAAAGATTATGTAACTGAATATTTGATCAGAAAAGTCAAGGTTATTCATCAAAGCAGGTATGTAGAATTATCTTCTCCTAACTAAATATAATTGCCTTAACAAAGAGAAGGACTTCCCAATGAGGCAATGAAATGGCATTTATATTTGAGAATATAAACTTACTTTAGAAAATAAAAAAGGAAACAATTTGCTAAATTTGCAGTTTTTCCTTTCTAGAATTTTGAGTTTCAATTACTTGCAGAGAAAGATTTTTCATATGATATATATTTAGAAAAAAATTTTTTAAATAAAAAGTAAATTTGTTATTGATGAAAGGAGATTTGCACAGTTTTATAGTCTATCTCTTGGGCATATTTAATCTTCTGAAGTTTAAAAATAATTGCCTTGGACACACTTTTTCTCTTTCTTGATTCCTTTATTTAACCTTTGAATTTAGTAAAAAGTAGTCTCAGTTTTATTACAGTTATAAAGATTAAAGCTGACCTTTACATATTCCCTTTTTAAACTCAAAACTTTTACTTTTTAATAAAGATGGTTATGTAAAATTGATCCACTTACAAATGATGCAGGAATTTGAGGGTCTCATTGAGGTTAGTTTGTATTAATTAATTATAAGGTGCATTAATTACACTCTAATTGATAATTAGCCTATTCTCTAATCTATTGCTGGTTTTCTCATTGAATTTCTGCAAATGAGTATTTGAGTTCGAAACTTTGTTTGAAAACTAACTTTATTAGCAGCATTGCCTATATTGGTAAGACATTTTAAAAGTGCTTTATAAGTTGCAAAAATGTTTTAAACTCTATTTGTCTTAGTTTGTTCAGACTGTTATCACAAAATGCCATAAACTGGGTAGTTTATGAACAACAGAAATTTATTTCTCACAATTCTGGAGGCTGCGAAGTCCAAAATCAAGGCACCAGCAGATGTGGTGTCTGGTGAGGACGCACTTCCTAGACTACTGTCTTTTTGCTGTTAACTGTCTTCCTAGACTACTTAGTCTTTTTGCTGTTAACTCACATGGTAGAAGGGGCAAGGCATCTCTCTGGGGTCTCATTTATAAAAGTGCTAATCGCATTCATGAAGGCAGAATGGTATTAGGTTCCACCTCCTAAGGTCCTCACCTTGGGGGTTAGAATTTCAACATAAGAATTTATGGAGCGGACACAAGCATTCAGACCATAGCAGTATTATTACATGTTCAATTTGCTGTTTGTTCATTTTGCTCCAAACAAATCAAGGGCTTTGCATCCATCATCATTGTTCCTCTCTTGTCTCCTATCTAATTTCTCTTCCTTGAAATTCTGTTCTACTTTCCATCTTACCTCTGTGATGCCACCTTTGTCTAGAACTCTGACTTTTCTCTTTCCTCTGATTTGGAAGATGTCCTCCATCTTGTATCCTTGGCTTGTTTCTGTCTTTGTGGGTTTTTTTCCCCCTCACCTTTTTTTTTTTCTTTAGTGGCCCCATTTATTTCCTAACATCTCTCAAATTATTTTATTTTATATGTAATTCATTCTTGATATTTATCAGTCCAAGAGGCTTTAATCCATCATTGGTGTGTAGGTGGACCCCACATCTATAATCTGTGGTCCTGACTTCTCTTCAAACTCTAAGCTCACATTTCCACATGCTGCCTGACTGAGAGCACTTCTTGGATAAGCTAAAATGTTCGATCTCATTATATCACAAACTTAATCCATAGTCTTTCTTCCCAAACTGAGCCTTTTTTTCCCTCTTATATTCCCATTTCTATTCTACATCCTAAACTTGGCATCCAGGTATGATCTTTGACTCTTTTCTTAACTTTGTGCTCTACATCCAACCAGTCTTCAACTCCTATGGATTCTGCTGCTAAAATGTTACTTTATCTAGAAAGCATTCATTAACACTTGCCTGGATTCGTTGTAATAGCCTGCTAATTAGCATACTCTTAGTAATATCCAAATTCCTTCAATGGATAGTATAATCTTATTCATGATATATCTTTAACTTACTTTCCAGACTTCTGTCCTATTAATTTTCTATGGTACATCCAAACATAATTATTCACCTTTCCTTAACCCTTTGCACTCGGATGTCGAGTGTGACTCAACACGGTTAGCAAAATTATAGAGATTAAAATTACTCTTTGAATGCATCAATAATTTGAAATATTAAAAAATCCAAATAAATAAGTTTGTATGAAAAGAAACTCCAGTTTTTTATTCTACTGCTGCACTTTGTAAAATCTGGGGTATTTAAAAAATTAAATCCCTAGTAGAATAAAGGAATCGAGAAAAAAGCAAGCGAGTGCAAAGGGTTAAAATATCCCAAGCTCGTTTATCCACTTGTTTTTGTCTTTAATATTCTCAACACCCCTTTAACCTGTTGAAATACCATCCATCTTCAAGTGCCAATTCAAATACCAACACTTTCATGGAGACAAAGTGATTTCTTCTCACTTAGAATTCTCACGGAAATTTGTTTCTACTACTCTTGTTTTGTACATTTCCAAGGCTTTCATTACATATGGCCTGTTATTATGTCCATGTGTGCATACCACCTCCCTCCATCCCCTTGGGGGCTGGATCTTATATATTCTTGCATTACTCTCACTAGTTGGCTCAGAGCTTTGTACGTGATAGGTACATCATATATAACTGTCGAATGACTGAGTCACTTGACCACATAACTGAGTCTTGGCGTTGTGCTTTCTCTGAAAACATTAGCCACCCGGCCAACTTCAGTGAACCATCCCACAGGATTTCCTGAGCCATCTCTTCCTAAAGATGAAAGGCCAAGCACTCCATAAGAGTGCTGGATATTTCCTTAGACCATGTACATTGAAGGCAGAAAGGAAACAGCCCTCTAGGGAATTTTGAAATATCCTTGAAGAGTATAAAATTAATATAGGTATCTCAGGCTTTTTAAAATTGTCTTCTGATATATGAAAAATGCCTGTGTGGATTAAAAATTCATCATTCAGTGGGTACTAATGGGAGCAAGGCCTATGAAGGTAAAGCACCTCTGAAAGAACAATGTAAAGCTACTAGTGCCTTTGCTGCAAAATGCTGTGCCACCTTAAGACCTGTAGCAAATAAACTTCAGTGAGAACACTTACAGAAAGACACATTCACCCATTATCTGTCCTCTCTGCAAAGACAAGAAATGGATCTCAGGGTCTCTCTTTGAGCCTGATGGCTGTATTTATCCTAAAGTGGACGTACACTTACTTGTTAAATATTGCTCCATTTCAGAGTATTAAAAATAATATTATTTCTGGTTTTCAGAGCGACATTGTCATTTGCATCTATTATAGAGGAGATCAGCTGTTACTTAAAAACTCCAAAGAAGAAATAGGCATGATACAAACCTAGAGAACTGGAAAATACCATATGGGAACAAGAATTATGCTAACATCCAATTTACAAGGCGAAAAGGGGGAAAACTGAGGCAGTCGTTGCTCTCAAACAATGGTACTCAGATAACTGACATTGAAATATTTTTAAGTTTTAGGACTGAATATCTCAAGTTCCTAATCTTGCTTGTAGAAACCTAGATATGAGAGGGGAGGTAAAATCTCTACTAGATCTTTTGCACTTAGAACCTCAAGTTGCCTATCCCCTCAAAGACCTGCTGTCACACCAATCTGATTCCTAAGGTGTAATTCTGAGAATAATGAATTCTTTGTCTTACACATTCATTGTTGGAAAATGATTTCCCACATCTCAAAGACAATTAGATAGTTCTACAGTATGTCTTAAAATATATACTGTATAATTATTTGTAAACAGCTTTACTATAAGGCACATATGATACCATTCACCTATTTAAAGTATATAATTCAATGGATTTTCATATATACACAGATATGTGTAGCCATCACCACAATGTTAAAATAATCTCATTACTTCCAAAAGAAACCCTATTCCCTTTAGCTCTCAACCCCTTACTCGCCCATCTCCATCTCACCCCCAGCCCTAAGCAACCACTAATTTACTTTCCATTTCTATAGATTTCTATATTTTGTACACTCATAGGAATGGAATCATATAATGTGTGATCTTTTATAACTGGCTTGTTTTGCTTAGCATGATGTTTCCAAGGTTCATCCATATTATAGCATGTGTCACTACATTCATTGCTCTTTCTGCCTGAATATATTCCGTTGTGTGGATATACTATATTTATATATCCATTTGTTGATAATCATTTGAGTAATTTTCACCTTATGGCTATTATGAATAATACTGATATAAATATTCATGAATAAGTTTTTGTGTGGACATATGTTTTTGTTTCCCTTGGATATATACCTAGGAGTATAATTGTTAGGTCATATGGTAACTCCCGGTTTAATCATTTAAGTAATTGCAAGACTTATTTTCAAAGTGACTGCACCATTTTAGATTCCCACCGGCAGTGTATGAGGGCTATGGTTTTTCCTTATCCTCTCCAATGCTTGTTATTGTCTGACCTTTTTTATTCTAGCCATGCTAGTGGGTATAAAGTGATATCTCATTGTGATTTTGATTTGCATTTGCCTGATGACTAAGCATGTTGAGCATCTATTCATGGCTTTATTGGCCATTTGTATATCTTCCCTAGAGAAACATCTATTCAGATATTTTGCCTATTTTTTTAATTGAGTTGTCTTTTTATTATTGAGTTATAAAAGTTCTTTATATATTATATATCCCAGTCCCTTATTGGATATATAATTTGCAAATATTTTCTCCCATGCTGTGGGCTATCTATTCAATTATTTAATTGTTTGTTTTGTCTTGTTTTTTTTTTGTTTTGTTTTGTTTTAGAGACAGGGTCTTGCTCTGTCATCCAGGCTGGAGTGCAGTGGTATGATCACGGCTCATTGAAACCTGGAACTCCTGGGCTCAATTGATCCTCCCACCTCAGCATCCTGAGTAGCTAGGACTAAAGGTGTGTACCAACACATCCACCTAATATTTAAATTTTTGTAGAGACGAAGTCTTGCTATGTTGATCAGGCCAGGCTGTTCTTGAACACCTGACCTCAAGTGATCCTCCCTCCTCAGACTCCCAAAATACTGAGATTATGGGTGTGAGCCACTGTGTCCAGTCCCCAATTTTTAAATTTTGATGAAATTCAATTTATCTATTTTTTTTTTTGCCCATGCTTTTATCTAGGTACACTTTGCCAAATCCAGCATTATGATTTATCCCTATATTTTTTCCTAAGAATTTTATAGTTGTAGGTATTTTGTTTAGGTCTTTGATCCATTTTGATTTACTTTCTGTATATGATGTAAAGTATGGATCCAATTTCATCTTTTTACATGTGGCAATTGTTGTCTCTATGGTATTTGTTGAAAAAAACTATTCTTTCCCCATTGAATGATGTTCGTACCCTTGTTGAAAATCAGTTGACCATAGATGTATGATCTATGGTCATACTATGGTTTATTCAGGACTCTAAATTCTACTCCATTGATCTATGTATCTATTCTCATACCAGTGCCACACTGTCCTGATTATCATTGCTTTGAGGTATATTTTGAAGTCTGAATCCTCCAACATTATTCTTTTTTCTGGATCATTTTTGCTATTTTGGGTCTCTTGCAATTCCATGTGAATTTTAGTATCAAATTGTTAATTTCTACAAAGAAATAAGCTGGGATGCTCATAGAGATTATGTTGAATCTATTTATTAGTTTGTAGAATATTACAATCTGGACAATAGTAAGTCTTACGAATCAAGAACATGTGTTGCTTTCCCATTTATTTGGTCTCTTTTAATTACTTTCAACAATATTTTGTGGGGTTCAGAGTATAAGTTATTCACTTTTATTAAATTTTTTCATAGTTTTTAAATTTTTTTTTTTTTTTTTTTTTTTTTTGAGACAGAGTCTCACTTTGTTGTCCAGGCTAGAGTGAGTGCCGTGGCGTCAGCCTAGCTCACAGCAACCTCAAACTCCTGGGCTTGAGTGATCCTTCTGCCTCAGCCTCCCGAGTAGCTGGGACTACAGGCATGCGCCACCATGCCCGGCTAATTTTTTAAATATATATCAGTTGGCCAATTAATTTCTTTCTATTTATAGTAGAGACGGGGTCTCGCTCTTGCTCAGGCTGGTTTTGAACTCCTGACCTTGAGCAATCCGCCCGCCTCGGCCTCCCAAGAGCTAGGATTACAGGCGTGAGCCACAGCGCCCGGCCAGTTTTTAAATTTTTTTCATATATTTTTATAAATTTATTCTTTATAAAGTTATTGTGGATGGAATTTTTTCTTAATTTCTTTTTCAGATTGTTCATTACAAGTGAATAGAAATAGAATTGGCTTTTGTATATTGCTCTTGAATCCTATAACTTTGCAGAACTAATTTATTAATTCTAATAGTTTTTTTTCATGGACTACTCAGGATTTTCTATATACAAGGTCATGTCATCTATGGATGGAGATAGTTTTATTTTTCTATTCCAATCTGGATTCTTCTAATTTCTTTTTCTTGCCTAATTACCCTAGCTTAAATCTCTTGTACGAATATTGAGAAGTGGCAAGATCAGACATCCTTGTCTTACTATTAATCTAAAGGGGAAAGCACCAGTCTTAACCATTAAGTAAAATGCTAGCTATAGGTTTTTTGTAGATGTCTGTAGTTTGTTGAGTGCTTTCATCACAAAAGAATGTTAGATTTTGTTAAATGCTCTTTCTGAATTTATTGAGATGGTCTTGTGGGGTTGTTTCTTATTCCACTGATATGATGCTTTACATTAATTGGTTTAGGGATGTTAAACCAACCTTTCATCCCTGGGAAAAATCACTGGTCATGTTGCATAGTTCTTTTCACATGTTTTGGGTGAGTATACTGTAGACTTTTCAATGGGTTTCATCTACTCTGTAGAGTGTGATTATATTCTTGGCAGTTATGATGGGTGCAAGAGAAATGCAAGCATTGCACTTAAGGTTCCATATTTTATATTTATCACAGTGTGTTAATATTATTTATTGGCTTGAACTCTGAACATTATTGAAAATACTTGCCTTCCTTAAAGATTACAAGGGAGCTCACTCACTCACATGATAGTTTACAGCGTCTTCATCAATCCAATGCTACACCCACTTCAGGTTGGGAAGTAAACATTATATAGGGTTAATAAAACTTGTTTAGTGAGGTTTTATTGTTTGTAGGTGTGGCTCACAAGGCCTCTTAGAAATGAATTTGGTTTTTGTTTTTTTATTTCAGAATATTATGAGGGTACAAATGCTTTGGTTATATATATTGCCTTTGCACTGCCTGAGTCAGAGTTACAAGCATGCCCATCCCCCGGACAACATGCACTGTACCGTTGGGTGTGAATTTTCCTACAACTCTTCCCTCCTCCCACCTGCCCGACACCCGATGGATGTTACTTCCACATGTGCACGTAAGTGCTGATCGATTAGTACCAATTTAGTGGTGTGTGCATGTGGTGGGTACATGTAGTGTTCATTTTTCTATTCTTATGGTACTTCACTTTGAAGAATGGGTTTCAGCTCCATCCAGGATAATACAAGAGATAGTTCACCATTTTTTATGGCTGAGTAGTATTCCATGGTATACATATACCACTTTTTGTTAATCCACTCATGTATTGATGGGCACTTGGGTTATTCCCACATCTTTGCAATTGTGAATTGTGCTGCTATAAACATTCGAGTGCAGATGTCTTTTTTATAGAATGTCTTTTTTCCCCTTGGGTAAATGCCCAGTCGTGGGATTGCTAGATCAAATGGTAGTTCTACTTTTAATGTGGACAAAAGAAAAAAAAGTCAAAGTCCAGTCCTCAATACAAAGAGCATCAAACTCACTGAAGTGACAGATTGGGAGAGCCATCTCTAGAAGTCAGAAGGGGAGCAAAGTAGGCATGCTCAGGAAACACAGCTCCAAGCCTCTGGTGTAGTGGTTTTATTGGGATCCTTCTAGAAACATGAAACACAACTTTACTTCAACTGTCAAGGAGGTGCATGACGAACCCCCTTCTCTGACTTCCCATGCGTCCTGTGCAGGGCTCGGTGATAACAATTTAGTACACCTCACCCAACTGCTGGTTTTACTTACCAATCTCCAGAACCGAAGGTCTGTACATCAAAAGTGCTTGGCATACAGAAAGTGTGCAATAGTTGCTTGCTGAATGAGTAAATACTAAGCGGACTGATCCATTTGGTGGGTGACAGTCCGAGCCATAATAGCTCTGACCAAATAAAGCAAAGCAGCTCCCAGAAAAAGGGGAAAGAGCTCTACAAAAGATTTTTTTTAATAATAGTAACTGTGATCAAATAGTAGATTTTCATGTACTTGGCTTTACTGGAAGTGTAATGTACACCTCTATCAGAATTCTTGGCTAACATAAGCAATACTGTTTTATACTCCAAAGGCCAGGCTTCCATGCTCACATGCTGCTTTTCTTCCTTCTAGAAAACAGCAATATCCAATTCCCATCAAATCCTCAAAAAACAGTCTTTCCAAGGTTAAAACACACACACACACAGAGATCAAGATTAAAGGAAAAAATGTTCATATCTTCAATTAATGCACTCTATTTTCCTATTTCTAAGATACCTCAATTATAATAGATTTTCCAGAAATTAAAAAAGTACTATGTTAAATATAAAAATTGATTGCAAGTTGGATCCTAATTTTCAAAACATTAAAATATGCATTTTAGAAGCACAGAAATAGAGTCTGTTTTCACTTTTCAGCTCATGATATCCCACTAGAAAATCAAATAGCATTTAAAACATGTGTTTAATGTGGTGTGTTTTTTCTGTTATGTCATATCAAGATGACAATGAGGTACTTTAATGATAATACTGATGACCAGAGTACTCTTTAAATCTCACTTGGATACTTATCCAACCAGGCTTAACTTGTGGGTAAATAGATGTCTGATTATATCTATGCAAACCAATAGCAATTATTCTTGTCCTTCAGATAATAAGGACTTAGCAGCTTTGTGTAGTTTCAAAGGAAATCATTTTGGTCTTTTAAACACAATAACCAGCAGGCAGAAATGAGAACAACAGCATTTAAATTCCTGAGGAAAAGAGTCTCTCTGTTACGGGGAGAGGAAGTTTACAAGCCAGGGAGAGAACAGCATGTGGCTTCCCATGTAGTTTTCTCTAGTTTAAGTTCTTGTTTCTCACAGTTCTCTTGGTTTTATAGTTGATTGCATTTAGAAAACCAATAGATGGGGGGGGGGGAATCCATTCTGTAAACATATTGCTCAGCTTAGAGACCAGTGAATAGTGTACAAGATATTTTCCTTTCGTCCAGTGACTTAGTCTAAATCCTAGTGTAGTAGATAGACCCTTTGAGTTTAAAGTATCTGAAAAGTCTGGTAAAATTTTCGGCATATCCGCCTCCTCCCCCACACATCTGAGGTGAGAGATGCTCTAGTTAATCTTCTTTAAGGTCCTGTTCACTTAATGGAAATGCTTAGCTGCATAATTGCTTTGAGCCTATTGCTATTCCAAATGGAAAATATAATAATCTAATGGTATTGTCTCTATAAGCGAATGAGAATTTCAGGAGTGGCTGTTGGTGCCACCCATGTGATCCAGAGAGGTTAATGCAGTTAAAGTTATTTCACAGTCCATTAAGGAGCTTACGGTGACCTTGTGACCTTTGCACCAACAACACGGAATCCATTATCATCACAATGGAGGAGCTGTGGGTTCGGCTGACTTGACAATGGGCCCGGGAAATCCCAAGTTAGTACTTAGTCTAAAAAAATGCACTTTTCTTTCTGCTTCTTGGGTATGGCTATTAATATGCCCTCCTATAATTTGTAACATTAACATTGCTGAAGGTACAGAAAAGGACATTGAAATGAAGATGTCAAAACTGCTGACTTAGTTCAGTGTATGATAATATTGGCTATGTTATTGAAGTAGTAGATATCTAACAGGGAAATCAAGATGAAGGAAGTCAAGGAACTCAGTGAAATTGATGATAAATTATCACAGGTTGGGAGATTCATTTAGGCAAATAATAGCTTTCTCCATTTTTAATGTTACACCTTCTATCCTGAGATTGAATCCATGATTTAAGAGAGAAACAAACATTTTTAATTGAAGAATAAGAATGTTAAGAATGTAATTAATCAAAACTACATTAAAATATTTATTTGTAAAATTTCAAATTGCAGAGAAGTATGACACATTTTCTCAAGCACATCTCACCAGGGCAAATAACAAATAATGCCACTGGACAGACATCGATTGTTTATCTTTCTTCTGTATGCAGTTGGGTGAAAGACATCACTCACATTTAAAAACAGATTTAAGACATGGGGTTAAAATAAAGATTTTATCAGAATACTGGTGTTAATTAGCAATTTAGCCATCTAAGATGAACTTCACTGAATAATAGTCTACTTTGGAGAAATAACAAGCATTGAAATTAAAATTAGATTCTGCAGTACTGATACTTTATGTATATAGAAAAGAAACACTAGATCAAATAGTTCTTATGCCAAAAAAAATTAAACAAGATTGTTTATAGATATAAAGGTTAAATTGTAAACACAGGCTGTAAAAGAGCCATTTATATTCCCAGAACCCAAAAAGAAACCATTTTAAAATAATTTAAGGAAAGCATTTAAAGGTAATTAAAGAATCTAGCAGTACATTTCAAAGATAGTTATTGCTGATGGTAGTTAACATATCTTACCTCATTTAAACACAATAAGGTTTCAGCACTTATTACAGTTCCAAATGCCTGTACTATAATCACACTAAAACGGAAGCTGAGATCTCGAGTTAATTTCCAAGAACACATTGTGATGATGTCTTTTTATGGTTTGCTCTCTGAGAAAATAATTTTTTAGAAAGTTTCATCTGCTTCTGATGATTCAAAAGAAAATAACATGATCAAACAAAATTTCCTAAACAGTTTTTGCTGAGACCTGTGTAAGGAAAATTACTCAAACAATATATTAAATTTAGTGTTTGAAATTGGTATTGAAATCTAGCTGTCCAGAGGTATTTAGAACTAAAAGAAAAGTATCTTATAATAGGTTTACATTAATTTGGAATAAATATAACTTGCAAATAATACACATAAAAATAGGTATTTAATCATTTATTATTAAAGAAGTTTACAGAAGCTGTAGTCACCAACCATTAAACTTCCAGTGATGCTATTCCTAAAAGAGGATTTAACACTATTTGGGTTTTGAATTTTTTTGAATATTAAAACCAACCAGGGACTTATTTTAGAAAGTCACCACATTTAATTCTGTAACTATATAACTTACAAAGCAAAAATGTCCAGATAGTACATTTTAGTTATCTGCTCTAATTCATCAACCTGAAATGTTTTGCAAGATATTTACAGCAATTAAAAAGCGTATTTTTTAATTTATGACACTCTAAAAGGTATCTTTTAATTTTTTTTCCTCAGTGAATATTTGTTTCAATGATTAATCTCATTTTCATTGTAATACATTTATTTCCTGGTGAGCATCTTATTCCTTAAACGAGCTAGAGTTCCAGACAAGAATGAGAAACTGGCAGATAGAAAAGCAAACCACAATAAATGGATCAAAAAGGGTGTATATTTTAAAGGTGAAGAAATAATACAGAGTAATCATGGGTCAGAATTTTATGTGAGCAAACTACATCAAATTCTGATGGAGTCCTAAGGCATGATATATAAATGATTCTTCACAGTTTGCAAAATACAATATTAAAAACCATTTTAAATACACTTAGAGATATATCTGAAGCCAAAAACAGTTGTAACCATCGGGGTTGAATTTCTTACAGTGTTACTGTAAGTATTATCGTTATTGCCATCAGAACACATCAGAAACTAAAGGTCCAAGCATTACATTTGTTTTTCTTTAACTTTTCTGAAAAAAAAAATAATACTGCTGGCTTTGATGGTTCTTGTTTTCCTAGGGCTTTGTTTGAAAGGAGACCCCCTCCAATGAAGAAATCTCTCTCTATAAAAGTAAGAATTAATAATAGAAAAGGACAAAAAAAAACCCCAAAAAAAACAACCCTCAAAACGCTGTCAAAATATAAAGCATGAGTCTTAGAGAAGGAATGTCTAACTCCCAGCTCCAGTGAGACAGAGCAAATTTGCTCTGCAAAGATGCCTCTATTTGACTAAAGAGGAAGTTATCACCCGAGAGGCTGGCATAACGCGTAAAAAGTGTAAACGCTGCTTCCAAAGTGAGCCTCAGACTTCAGTAGCCAAAAATAAACTGGTTCTTGGCTGAAAGACATAAGTGCAATTGTGAAATTGATATCCCTCCTTGGCGGAGTCCCAGACAATATGTTGCCTTTCGCGGGCTGATCAACGTGATTGATGCGATCTCCCAAAGCCAGGGGAGTCACCCCCCTTTAATCAAACCCACCGTCCTCGACAGAGAGGCAGCTGTGGACTAACAAGTTCTTCAAGCTTTCTCCCTCCAGGTCTCCTCAGAAATCTGACAGCCCAGAAGGAGAAAAAAAAAAGGTGGCAAATCAGCCACAAACCAAACTCCACCCTAGAAAAGAAAAGGAGAAAAAAAAGAATGCAAAGACCAGCTATTGATTGAGACATAAGATGGCAGCAATTGAACAGTTTATTGCCTTTCAAAGAGAAATTCATACTTCACTTTCCATGTCATAGCAAACTTACTAAAGACCTGCAGCTAAGTTTTGGTTTTTTTTTCTTCTAAAAATATAGATTTGTTTCTCTGCTTCTTTCTATCTAGTAGTGATGATCAATGTCATAGGGTCTGCACTCTTATTTTTTCATTTCCCTCTTCAGTTCTCGTGTTTGCATCATCTATTTTAGAGTTGTAGTAATCTGCTCCCCTCCAACCACCACCAAAAAAAAAAAAAAAAAAATAGAAAGATAAAATCACTTAGAGAAAAATAACCAAAAATCTTGCAGGTAGCAACATTAAGCTTGCAGGCACGCTATGGTCATTAGTGTGGTGCATTTTGAACACCAGCCTCCTAATCTTGCAATCACTGACTTCTCACTTGTTCAGAGGCTTCTCCACGGCTACAAATGAAGGCATAGGAATATCAAATTGGAGCTTTTGCATTTCCTATGCTAAATGCTTCTAAACCTATAACAAATTGGCACTATTCGTTTCTTCTATCGCGGTCACAATGACTCAAATTGATTCTAGCTTAAAAGATCAACACCAGGTTAAAATCTATTTTTTTTTAAAAAGGTTTTCTTTAATGTTGAAAGACTTCCAAACTGGTTAACCTTACCACACTCCCCTGCATTGTCCTTCTATTCTCACATAATATTCTAGTGCCAGATTGTCAGCTAATTATGTCACAAGCAATCAGCTAACAAAGCACAGCCATTCTCGCCTGGAAAATGAACCTTGTTTCAAAGCTACTCCAAGGAAAAAATAGGCTCCTTTCATTAAAGAAATCTGGAGCGAGGGTTTTATTTAACTCTACATTCCGTTTCAACACTGCTGTTTGCTCAAGTTGCAGGGATGTTGATGGCTGGTTATTTGCTAAGCAGCTGCATGGGAGAACACCCTTTAGCTCTATGGAGCCCATGGTTTACCATAAAGAGTAAGCGGGAAGATACAAAACCATTTGGTAAGCTCTATTATGTCAATTTGTACGGTGAAAACCAAGTTCTCTTCCTCCAGAAGGTCTTTTTTGGCTTAAACTCTTTGAACAATTACCTCAACTTTCTTCTGTAAAGACCAAATGTGGAGCAGAAATACAGCAAATTGGCAATGATCTGTTTTAATGGAGATGAGATTTAGCGTAGACATGCAAAACCAAGAGAATACCCAGGGATCATTGACAGTAGAAAGGTGAATTTGTGATAGGAGACGTGCAGAGCCATATGCATATGTTTTCAGGAGTAGTTGAAACAATGTCTAAGTGCCTAATAGAGAGCCAGGTATGGTGTTGGCATTCAGTAAAGGCTAGTTTTATGTAGGCAGACTTTAAAATTAGTTCTCAATTTTTGTGTACCTGCCCATTTGGAGGTAGGGAGATCCAGCCAAGTGATATGGTAATAAAGGACCTCCTTGGACAAAACATTTACTAAGAATAAATGAGTTACATTAGTACTCATATTTGCATTCATCTATTAAGGCTTTAATGGTATTCATTATCTACTTAATATAATAATCATAATTTAATGATGAATATATCTTAAAATCCTACTGGAGAGAAAAAACTGTCACACAAGAAGAAACTAAATAGAACATTACAATGCACAATTAAGTGATATATTTTATAGCATGAATAATAAATGCAACAGGAATTCAGAAAAATAGAAAAATTTACTAATGGCCTCTTTTTAAGGTTCTTGGGTTGTTTCTTAGAGTTGTGAAGCCAAGAGGAGCTCTTGTGTTCTTGGGTATTAGCAGACAAGGGAATAATCTCTTGAAATGCTGATTACCCTAATATTTTGCTCTAATAATAACATTTTGAAATTTTAATTCTCATACATTAGGATTAGGATCAAAACTAAAGGTTTAAGTACCATGATCATTAGGATCCTAGAGACAGAAGGTATGTTTCCTATCCATACAATGGGCGCTACTTAACAAATCTCATGGATTTCTTTAATTGTGTTGACTTGGATAGAAAAATTTTCAAGGTGAGCTCTTAAAAAATACCAAACTACCAAGAGTATTAATGAGATCATCATTGAAAATAGAGATGGAGAGAGGAAAAAATTTATTTGGAATGTGCGCAATGCATTTTCAGTAAGACATGCTGTAGTTTCATCTAGTGTAACAGCAAACACCTTCATCCAAAGGGTATTTCATTTTTTAACAGCTGATTCTGGGAAAATAAAATCTTAGCTTGAGAAATGAGTAGATATGCAGGAATACTGCAGAAAAGGATGCAATTTCCACAGTGTTTCACAAGCTGAATCTAATTCAGCTCTGCAGCATCTTTACAAGATCATGATCTTGAAAGCACAAATAGAGGAAAAAACCAAAGAAATAATTCATAGCCCTCTGGTTATGTTATCGATGATGAAAACTTAGTTTCAAGGTCTTTATCTAAATGGGGTGAGCTAAAATTATAGATAATTCTTAGGAGAGTTGTAGAGACATAAAGGGACATTAAAATTAGGCATATGGCAAACAGTTAAGAAGTTTGGGTTTCCCGGCTTGGCGAAGTGATTTGTGATTAATATTCTATTATATGAGAAGTTATAAGAGATTAAAGAAAATATGATCAAATATTTTCAATTTCCACCAAGAGAGGGAAAAGAGGGGGTAAGTTTAAAATGCATGAACGGGATTTAGGTTACAAATTCTGAAGACAGCCCGGGCAGGGAAGATGATACTGAAATTTACAACTAGAAAAAGTCTGGAACTATTTTCCCTGGAGATCTTTGAAATTAAAAAAGAAATGATGTATTTTGATCTAGAATAATTTTAATGTCATCCTGTCTAGAGTAAAGGGAAGAGGTGACTAAAAATGTCCTATCTTGGCTTTGAAAACAAGATTATAATGAAGTTAGCCTACATTCTTCAGTTAAGGAATATTGACAAGGAAAAAAACAGTTTGATCTTTGTTGATAAAAAAGCGGGTTAAGTTTAACTTTTCTATTGATAAGTTGTACACTCCATGGTAAATTTGTCTCAAAGGGCTCCCTCCCACAAAAACAGTCAACACATTTACAAGGGCCACTTATAGACCTTCATTTACTTGTTAGATATGTGATTGGAAAGCTTTAGGTAGATCTTTACCTTCATGTACTTCTTGAGGTTTGATGTTTAGAAGGAAATTTAGGACTTCTAAGAAGACATTAAAGTAGTGTGATTATTCCTATTTTTGGATTTTGGGACTTTTAGACCTTATAGATTTCTGTTCTTCTATTTTTTATTTTTTGAGAACAGAAAGGAGAGAAACAAAGAATATGTAAAGTAGTAGTTCATAATCATATCCAGTTTGAGGCTGGAAATCTTTAAAAATCATCAAAGTTCTATTACCTACACATGATGGCAATTTTTAGTGCCTGTTTGAAAAGTACATAGAAAACAATATGTGATTGTATGTGTACAATACATACACTTCTAAATGAATTTTTTTTAATTTTTTATTTTTTATTTTTAACACTGAGCAGACACATGCATAAATGAATTTTTTAAAAAGTTTTATTACCCATTATTTTTCATACACGTGGCAAATAGGTGTTTTAGTCTTCATCCTATAGGCAATGCTTGGTGCGCATAGACCAACGGAAACTCCTCAGGGTCGCTCAAGGACCTTTTGCCCTTGGGTTAGGAATCTCTTTTCTAAAGAAAGTGATACGTTCTTTTTGGTCCTTTCTGGTATCTTCCCTCTTAGAACACAACATTATCTTTATTGGCGAAGAAACTCTGTTTTTAGGGTGAACTCAAATTTGAAATAAATGACTCCACAGTGATTGGAGATGACTTGGTACATAAGGGACATAATATGCTGTTTACAGTGACAGATCTCACAGTTGTTTAACTTCAGCCCATTTTAACCATTTGGGGAAAATTTATTTACTTAACCACCAAAGTTAAAGATCAAGGAAATCTGCACCTGGAATCACCAAATTAATGATTTTTCAAGGTGTCTTTTTAAAAACAACACCTTATTTATCATCTACATCTACATCAACGTTTAAGAGGTCTTCCTTCAGCTCCTGTCAAGCAGGCCTATTAGGAAGTGAGTAAATTTAATAAACACACAACTGCACTAAGTATGCATCACTTAATTTGCATGTCTGTGAGGGTGCAAGTGCAGTCAGTGTGGGCAAACAGCTGTCTGCTCTTCGTTCGTGTGGGTATGTAAATGAGGCCCTCAGAAAATGTGTCTCTATCAAATAATAGCCAACCTGGTGCTGGAAGGGAGTTTCAGAAGCCAGGCAGGACATCCTCAGGCAACTGCATTGAAATCATCCCACAGGGAGGCGTTGGTCTGCTTGCTATGATCATCACAAGGCTATGCCTCCAAAGAGAGTTAGAAAGAAACCATAGACACATAGAAGGAAAAATAATAGATGGTGTATTTTTATTTTTTATTTGCAGTCTGATCAGAGCTATAGCACAATTATTTCATTCTGGAATACTACTTAATATAAAAAAGGGATTCAAAACTCATTTGCAGTAAGCTGAAACATCTAAATCAATTAGCTGCTGTCTTTGCGTTTAATGGTGATAAATATTTGCATTTTATATCCTGTGGGGTATAATACCAAATAGAGCCCTGATATTAAGAAGACGAAGCAAGGTGAAGGTTGTAGGTGAGGAGAGTCCTCTATATAATTTGTACTAGGCCCACTCAGATCAAAAGAGCTTTCATAAACAGGTACAATCCTCTAAAATTCAAATGTATACATGAGTTCTATCAACTTTCTCCATTTCTATAGTTTGTGATACAGTGAAATTTAGCCAGATAATTTTGTTTTCTTGATGCAAATAAATAAATAACAGCCTGTAGGTTTTTGTTTTGTTTTGTTTTGTTTTTGCAACCCAGATAAGCTATTGCATAGAGGGGGAAAAATTTCTTAGCAATGGATCAAAGTCTGTGGGTGACAGTGGGAGATATTAATACTTCAATTTTATGAACAGTTTCATAATGTAACTATGCCACAAAAGATAAACATTTCTAATGTGAATCAGTTCAGTAAACCACATATGTAAATACATTCGCAATGATTATATATTAATAGGAATGTTCACAGTCCCGTGCATTCATTGGAAATGCTTTCTCAGTGACTGTCTCACTTAATAGAGTCTCAACAGAACCGCACTCTGAAAGATTTTGTACTGAGCCGTGAGGGGGACCTTTCAGCAGGTTCTAAAGATACTGTCTGATGCACGTAGCTGAATGTGGCATATATTGCCAAATTCCTATTTGTCCTTCACATGAAGTCCATATTGACTGCTTCAAAAACTCTTTGTATGAGCTATTATTTTCAAATTGTTTCCCAACTTATACTGCAATTGAAAATTGGACAGCTTTTCAATTGCTCTCGCATTCCAATTGATTACCAATACAGTTTTTCGGAATTAAGAATATCAGTCTATTCTCATCCCCAGCATCGTGTTGACTTGTGTGGCTTTCATTTAAATATCGCGTGTCCAGTTTGTGCCTGACTCCATGTTAAGATAACGTGCAAGGCGATCTATTAGATTTATTATCTCTTCTCTTGACTCGATGGTATGTATCGCTGTGGGGAAAAAACAAACCCTAGACATAACGTTGCCTTCACTTCAAGGTCTCCTAGGATTAGTGTCTGAACTTAGTTTCTGCTGCCTCAGACGGGTCTCAAGGTTTACGATGTACACTTTAGGTCGTGGCGATTGTAATGATCAAACGACTAATACGTTTTCTGAATAAATGCATTCTAACACTGTTAGGTTATCAGATCAAATCAATAAATATTTATTGAGTGATTACTATGTATAAGGCACCCTACTAGGCCCTGGAGGATGGGAAAGAGAGTGCATTTTGAACTGCATCTTCAACTCGCAGAAATATCTCAGAAAATACACAAAAGTGAATTCAATAGGACAGAGGGAAGGAATGATTTAATTTGTATAAGGCATTATTAAGTGCTTTAAAAATCATTCTGGAATGTCCGCACTGGTCCTGTGATCCTTAATAGGAGTTGCTGTTTTCCAATGGGACAATGGAAGAAGGGAGAGGTTAAATATTTTTCTCAATGTGACACAGCAGTACACATGCAAAGCTGAGTCTGCTCTGTCTGTAGCTGTGTCCCGGTCTGTGTTTAACCCGCTCTGGAACAGTCGCTGAGGGGCTGGGAGGAGGTCCCTGCTTAAGCTTGGCTGTGCTTTGTTAACTGGTGTTTATGACAAAATTAATTGACATAAAAATGCAAGAATTTAAATTGGCATAATCCAACTGGTCTTCCTCTATCGATGCAGGGTTCTCTCTGTGCAAATGAGTCGAAATCCTCTGCTTTTATACGACTAAAGGGAAATGGAGTTTATCCTTCTTGTTGATGAGTATATGCCCCAACATTTTGTTTTATTTTTATTTTATGTGAAAATATTCAAACATACAGAAAATCGGAAGAATTTTACAGTGAACACCCATCTACCCACCACCTTGATACTGTCATTTACATTCGCTATACTTGCTTTGTCACATATCCTACCCATTCTGCTATTCATCTATCAATCCATCCTAATTTTTGAAGCATTTTCAAGCAAATCGCAAGTATAACCTGTTGGGAATTATTTTCGCCACAGGGCAAAGAGGCTTATAATAGTGGCATAATATTTTGGGAGGACATAATTATAATTGATGCTCAAACAAATTTGTTTAACATTCTCCTAAGTATTGACTCACCTTACATTTGGGTGGTACTGCATTTATTTGTTTATCCAATCCCAGCAATCACCCCATCAGGTGGAAAGGCAGATAGCAATAACTTCATCTTGCAAATTAGAAAACTGAGGCTTGGAGGAAACTGAGGCTGGGATCTTTCAAGGTCACCAAGGAGGCAATATCTCCAAGAAAAAATTACTTCTTCTAGCTCTTGGCCCAGTGCTTGTTTCGCTAGACCATATCATTTACCTCTTTTGTTAAGACCTCAAGATAAGTGTAGTAACTAGTTCTAAAAACAGATATTTAAATAGCTGGGTAGATGTCACAGCCACTGCATTTGTGTACCCATGATCTTGTTTTATTTGATCTTTTGTTAAACATGCCTCCAAATCTTAAGGAAGAGCTTTAGGGCTGAGAAGGCATTATACCAACTTCTCTGATAACTTCTATGCTTTAGCAGTCCATGACTATATGCTTCTAGATTTCTAAGGACACTTCCTGTACTGGCCCTGTTTGTGGTTTTCCTATGAAAATTTAACATTAAGAAAACCTCCCTCATGTATGACTATGTATATTAATTATAATTAGTTAATATGTATAGCTCCACTTTGTCAATCCTATTTTTATAAATATTGTTTTTATACCATAAAAATGATATTACTTCTCATTAAAAATATGAACAAAACAAAAATGTTTGAAGCACTTAATTTGAAATCCTATTCTCAGAAGAAAACTTTCTATGTTGCAGTTTAATTTGTATTTCCTCAGTCTGAGATTATACTGCTTTGCAACTTGCTTTTTTCACTTAATAGTAAATCTATTTCATGGTTTGTAAAGGCTTCCTAGTCTCCCATTCAATGATTGTTATCTAATCTCTTATGATGTCTATTTAGTTTCAGTTTTTCTATTATTACAACGCCAAGTAGACACTCTTGTTCCCCCCTTTTTTTCTTTTGGCTCTCATTTGCTATCTCTGCAAAGGACAGATTTTTTTTTTTTTTTTTGAGACAGTCTTACTCGGTTGCCCGGGCTAGAGTGCTGTGGCATCAGCCTAGCTCACAGCAACCTCAAACTCCTAAGCTCAAGCAATCCTTCTGCTTCAGCCTCCCGAGTAGCTGAGACTACAGGTATGAGCCACCATGCCCGGCTAATTTTTTCCATGTATTTTTTTTTAGTTGGCCAATTAATTTCTTTCTATTTTTAGTAGAGACGGGGTCTCACTGTTGCTCAGGCTGGTTTCAAACTCCTGACCTTGAGCGATCCACCTACCTTGGCCTCCCAGAGTGCTAGGATTACAGGCGTGAGCCACTGTGCCTGGCCAGGACAGATTCTTAAAAGCGTGGGGAAGAGGGGGTGAGAAGGGAGAATAGGGTGACTGGGGGATGGGAGGCACCATTCACTGCATGGGAAACCCCAGGAAGGAGCAGCCTCCCAGGTCAGTATGTGTCAGACAGGTTATGTTTCAGGTACCTAATAGACTAAGTGGAAATAGTCATATTTCAGGTGCTAGGAGAGAAGGTAGGAGGAGTGGAGATATTGATTTGGGAATCCATGGCATTTAGATGGTGTTGAAAGCTTTGGGATGGGATGAGATGAGATTGCCAAGGAAAGGGCATGGGTAGAGAAAAGGGGTCAAAACCCTTGGGATGGCCCAGCATTCAGAGAGTTGGCCAACGTGGAGCCTGCCAACAAGCACAAGGAGAAGAGGGCAGATGTAAGCTGGAAGGAAATCCAGGGGGTTATGATGTCCAAGGAGACTTCAGTAGAAAGTATTCCAAAAAAGAAGTGGTCCAAATGTCAAATGTTGCTGAGGGACAGAGAGAATTGACTATTGAATTTGATGTGCAATTTTTTTAAAAAAAAGCTAAAAATGTCAACTACACAAATAAAGGAGATGCTTGATCTTACTATTATTCACATAAGTGTAAACTGAAAAGATAGGGACTTTTTGTCATATAACCAAAGATGAAAAAAGGAATATCTAGTATTAATTAATAAAAATGAGGGGAAATAAGAACTCTCACAAATAGGTTTTTTTTTTTTTGGAAGGCAATTTGGCGATATCTAGCAAAATATTTCATGTGTATGACTGTCAATTCGGATATTTCTCTAGCAGAAAACAGAGCCCAACTTAACCTGTTTTTCCACCCCACTACTGCAAACTCCTCCTAATCTCTCAGATTTTGCTCTTAAATCCCTGCCTTCTACTCCTCTTATTTCAGAGGAACTGATCTTTTTAAAAAGTCCCAAAACAACAAATGTTAGTATGGATGCAGAGAGATAGGAACACTCACACACTGCCGGTGGGACTGCAAACTAGTGCAACCTCTGTGGAAAGCAATACGAGATATCTCAAAGAGCTACAAGTAGAATTACCATTTTGTCCAACAATCCCATTACTGGGCATCTACCCAAAGGAAAAATAGATGTTCTATAAAAAAGACACCTGCACTCGAATGTTTATAGCAGCACAATTCACAATTGCAAAGATGTGGAAACAACCCAAGTGCCCATCAATACATAAGTGGATGAATAAAATGTGGCATATGTATACCACAGCCACAAAAAACAATGGCGATATAGCACGTCTTGTATTATCCCGGATAGAGCTGGAGTCCCATTCTACTAAATGAAGTATCCCAAGAATGGGAAAACAAGCACCACATGTACTCACCGTCAAATTGGTATTAACTAGTCAACCCTAACATGCACATATAGTAATAACATTCATCGGGTGTCGGGCAGATGGGAGGGGGAGGAAGGTATATTCACACCTAATGGGTGCAGTGCACACCGTCTGGGGGATGGACACGCTTGAAGCTCTGACTCGGGTGGGGCAAAGGCAATATATGTAACCTAAACACAGGTACCCCATAATATGCTGAAAGAAAAAAAGAGTATCATTCACCTACCTATAACTGTCCAGTGATTTCCTATTGCAGGTAGTGTATAATCCAGATGCTTTCCCATGGCCTAAGTTCTGCTATTTCCCAGGATTCACTTTTCTTTCATTCTCCTTTTCCATGTTGGCCTTTTCTATCTTGAAGACTCCAAACCCCTTCACATCTTGGGCCTTACATTTCTCTCCTCTTTCCAGAATTTTCCTTCAGAGTCTCAATAGCTCGCTCACTCTTGTTATTTGAGTCTCTACCTATTTATTTATTTTCCAAAGTATGTATTGTCCATTTCCTCCTCCCCGAATACCCTGTTCAGAGTAAGGAGGGGCCATTTGCTTAGTAAATACTTGTCAATTGAAAGAATAAAAGTTTATTGTTGCCTTTTGCTATTGGACTAGTCATTTTTTTTTCTTGTTGATTTATAGGAATTCTTTATACAGGTAGCAAATGATGTATCCCTTTGTAACAAATGTTGAATACACTTTTTCCAATTGTGTTTTTTTTTTTTAACTTTATTCATGGTGTTGTTTTTCCATACAGAAGAAGTTTTAAATTTCTACATGGTCAATCTCTCAGGTATTTACCTCTTAGTTTTCTGTCATTGGTATCATAATAACAAAAGTTTCCCTAACTAAATATTGTAAAGTAGAAAAAATTCTTTATTTTCCTTTTGTATTCTTATGGTTTAATGTTTACATTTCATTGAAAATATGTTTTTATATGATATGAGATAGGAAACTAAATTTTTTTCCTGATATTTAACTAATTGATTATCTTCTGAATAATCCATCCTCAACCCACTGATTTTTAGTGACCAATATCTCATATAGGAAATTTCCATATATATCTTGAGGCTCTATCTAGTTTAATTAATTTGTTCCTAAATAGTATCAGATGTATTTATTCACTATAGCTTAAAATATATTTTGAGGCCTGGTTGGGTGAATTCCTCATTCTTTCTAATATACAGAATTTTCCAGAATATTTACCTATGTATGTTTTTCTGGATAAACTTAAAAAAATCAGTTTGTCAAATCTCAAAAACAATTTATTATTGTTGTTTTTTTTTAAATTTGGCATTTTTAGAATATTGAACCTTTCAGAACAGAATCTATCTCTACATTTATACCTGTGTACTTTAATGTTCTTCAGTAAAACTTTATGGTTTCCATCTCATTCAGAGTGAAACTTTCAAACCCTTCATAAGCTGTATTTCTCTACCACCACCCCCCAGCCAGGTCTTTGGGACCCGTCTCTCACTCTCTCTCCCTCAATCATCCTGCTTCAGACATAGTGCCCTTCTTGATGGTCCATGAATATACCTCCAACTCTCTGGAATCCCACAAAAATTTGCTGAGATTTCTACTATAGCCCAAGTTATATTACAAAGTGCTCATTTTCCTACCCCCTCCTTGTATTAAATTCAGAACTTCTCGAGGGCCAAGGACTATGTCTAATTATTCCTTGTGGTTCCAGTGCTTAGCTCAGCTCACTGTAGGTGCTCAGGGGAAGTGAGATTGAATGAATCAATCATCACATCTCAAGGACCCTCTGTCTTACCAGGTACCATGCTAAGAAATTTAAAGTTAAAATGATCAGGCCTTTGGCCCCTTAAAGTTCATAAACAAATTGAGGATGTGTTTCTATCTCTCAATTCTACATCATAGAAACCCAACACAAACTCGTTTAAAAGGAAGAAAAGAACGTGGGCAGGGGACAGAATTTATTTGTCTTAGGCAGGTTACTTCTAATAGTTTCAGGAATAGCTGAATCTAAGATCCAAGGGTTTCCAACAGTGTTATCCTCAAGATTAGGTCTCTTTCTATAACCTGCTCTTGTGTGGCTTCATCCTTAGGAATTTTTTTTTCCATGTGAAAGCCCCTCACAGCTCCATGTTTACATCCAATTGTAGCAAAAACAGAACTTTTTATGCCAATGGTCCTAGCAAAAGTCCTAGAAGTAATTCTCAATGCTTTAAATTGAGTCATTTGCCCTTCACTGAACCCATTATAGTAACTCCGAATAGGCCTACATCACGTGCCTACTTCTGGATTCGGAAGTGGGGTTGATCCCATCCATATCATATGGATTAAAAAGTGAGGAAGCTTGTTCACCAGAGGAAAATCAAGTTGCTGTTACTAAAAGGGGGAGGAGATATTAGGCAAACAAAAACCAACACATGTCCTCCCTAGAGGAGATGTCCTATACATCAGTACTTACATGGTAAGGTTAGGAGTGAGGCCTGTCTTAAGTGCTTACGGCCAAAGATTAGGTGGGAGAAATGGATCACTTCAAGGACAGCTGTCCACAAACACCTTCTAGGAGGAAGCCTATGAGCTAGGCCTTTTGGACAGGTAGGATTATGGTGGATGAAGATGAGAAGGCCTTTCAGATACATGGAAAGGCATGAACAAAAGCAGGGAGGTAAGGATTCTTTGGAGGTTTTCCAAGTTTGCTGGGAACTATTGGGAATTAAGTCTGGAACTTTGGTTGGGGGCTAGATCTATACATAGTCTAATAAGTGCTAATCCTTTATGCAGATTTCTTCCGCATATGGTCTCAAAAAAGAGCAATTTTGGCAGGCACCAGGAGTAGGATGATTCTTCCCATGTTACTGATGGGGCAAGTGAGGCCTAGTGCAAGAGATGCCTGCTGAGAGTGCACCCTCTTGTGGCCAGAGACGGAACAGCACAAGAAACCCAATTTCTGCCCTCCAGCCCAGGACGGTGCCCCTCCCCGCACTCATAATAAAAATAAAATCTGGGGTTGGAAATCACCAGGACAGCAGCTGTGGCTCAGCCCCAGGGCCAGCCTGAGGACACCTTTGAAAGAAACTGTGGGAACAACCACATAGGCAGAAAGAAGGTATCTGACTTGCATAATGGCTAAGAGCAGAGACTCTGGAGTCAGGCCTGATTTTGATTCCCAATTTCATGAGTTAAGGTGTTACCTTGGGCAGATCATATGACTTCTTCTCTAAGCCTTAGATTCCTCATCTGTAAACAAGGTAAAGAACAATACCTGTCTTATGGGATGGTTCATGAGTTCTCAATGAGGTAAATATTAATAACTTAGTATTCTCTTCCTCATCTAGTCTCGTCTCCTCTTCCGGTCTCGTCTCCTCTTCCGGTCTGGTCTCCTCTTCCGGTCTGGTCTCCTCTTCCGGTCTGGTCTCCTCTTCCGGTCTGGTCTCCTTTTCCAGTCTGGTCTGCTCTTTCTCGTCCGGTCTCGTCAACTCCTCCAGTCTTCACTCCTCTTCCTGTCTCCTCTCCTTTTCCTGTCTCGTCTCCTTTTCCTCGTCCAGTCTCGTTTCCTCTTCCGGTTTCGTCTTCTCTTCCTCGTCCGGTCTGGTCTCTTCCCGTCTGGTCTGGTCTGATCTCCATTTCCTCGTCCAGTCTCATCTTCTCTTCTGGCTTTCTTAATATAGCTATACAAGTCTTGATCATTTGTAATTCAGTTAATTTCCAGTATTTTAATTATTTCACTGCTATTTTAAATAGAATTACTTTTTTATGTTTTCTGACTGGTTATTTGTGATATAAAGAAAGGCTTTGTTTTTAACCAACATTTTTTATATTCAAATTCTAATAATCTTAAGAGATTTTCAGCTGATTCTCTTAAAGTCTTACTTTATAGCATTATACTTCTAGCAAATAATGACAATTACTTATTTTCCATGCCCATATTTGTATATTGTATATCTTTTTCTAGTCTTATCATATTGGCTAGACTCTTCAGATGAACGTAGAATACTAATGGAGAAGGTATGTTATATCAGTCTACTTACCCTAACTTATGTTTTAATAAACAAATGACTCCCATGTTCCAGTGGCTTTCAACAGTAGAGTCATATTTCTTGCTGACAGTTCATGTGTATTACCCGTCAGCCATAGCTCTGCTCTATGTTGCCTTTTTTCTTAGACCCAGGCTGTTGTAACCTCAAACTGGGACACTGTGATCTCATGACAGATGAAAAGAAGACTGTGATGTAATCATGAGATGCCTCTTAAAGCTTCTGTTTAGGAATGGCACCAGTATTTTTGTCTACAAATAATTGCCAAAACAAGTAACGTGGCAACTACTGCCATTAGTGACATGGGAATATATAATTATACAGGAAGAGGAACTGCAAGTCACAGCACTAAGCCTGCCATTGAAGGTGCAGTGGTCTATATAATCCTCCCATGTAGAGGAGAAAACAACATTTAGAATAAAATGCAATCTTCAACATAGCTGTTATTTTTTGTTTCTTAGTATGATAAGAATGTACCTAAAATATTCCTATTACATAAAAAGATGCTCTCTATGACACAAACTATCTATCATAATATGTCTGTTGGTTTTATTTTCAAGTTACTAAGATTTTTATTATGTCTAACTGAATATTATCAAACCAATTTTTGCCATGTCTCTATATAATCATACTTGTAATAAATTAAAGTTACGTATTAAATTAATAGATTGTCTGGTATAGACCCATCTTTATATTCCTGGAATAATCTGCCTGTTCAATTGATTTTGTTGCTAATAGATATTTTTGTATTTGTGTATTTATTTCTTCATTCGACACTGTCATTATTGAATGACTGCTTTGTACGAGGCATTGCACTAGGAACTGAGAAGATTGCTATGAATGAGAATTCACAGTGCCTGCCTTCCTAGAGTCTGCAGTCTGATGGGTGGGGAGCCAAACATTTTAAAACTAATCATTTCATTACAATCAAAATAGGATACAGGGTGCTATAAGAGAATATAATTGGGGGGGCCTGACTTAGCTTAGAGAAGGCTCTTAAGCAAGTGATATTTGAGTCAAATATCAAATATAAATAGGAGTTATTTAGGCAGAAGTGATGGAGTATAATTAAAGAGGTAGAAAATTCCAAACAATTAGTGCATAGGCTCTGGAGTATTAAGGAAACCATTACATTTGATGAACTAAAAAAGAAGGCCAATGTGGCTGGACTGCAAAGAGCAAAGTGGAGAGTGGCCTGAGATGAGGATTAGGTAGACAGGGGGTTAACTGCAGAGAACCTTGCAGGGCAGGTGGAGTATTTGCTTTTTGTCATAGGCGATTTTATTTTACTTTTATTTTGTTGAGACAGGGTGTCACTCTATAGCCCAGGCTGGAGTATAGTGGCATCATCATAGCTCACTACAGCCTTGAACTCCTGGGCTCAAATGATCCTCCTGCCTCAATCTACCAAAGTGCTAGGACTACAGGAGTGTGCACCACCACACTTGGCTAATTTTTTTTTTTTTTTTTTTTTTTTTTTTTGTAGAGACAGGTTCTTGCCTTGTTGCCCAGGCTGATCTCAAACTCTTGGCCTCAAGCGATTCTCCCACCTCAGCATCCCAAAGTGCTGAGATTATAGGCCTCAGCCACCAGGCCCAGCCAAGGATTTTAAATAGATCATTTTAGTTGTAGGGTCAAGAAAGATTGGAACAGAGAAATAAAATTTATAGTGACTAGTTAGGAGAATAATAGATTTATTTATGCAGGAGATGATGGCATGATTCTGAGTTCTGGCTGTGAAAATGGAGTGAAATGGAGAAACTCAAGATATTTAGGAGATGAAATTTTTAGGACTATATAACTGAATATATGTAGGGATGAAGGAGAAGAAGTGTCAAGGTTATATAATTTGTAAAACCGGGTATTTGATGAGGCCATTATTTAAAAATAATAGAGAAAGAATAGATTTATGGAGAAGATCATGAGTTTAATTTTGGATATGCCATCTATGAGGTGACTATAAGACAGTCAAGTGAAGATATCAAATAAGTGGTTGGAGATGTGCATCTGAAGCTTACAGCAGGGTGAGCTGAGATAAAAATTTGAGAGTCAGCAGCACATTTAAAACTCTCGTAAGGGGGCCCGGCGCGGTGGCTCACACCTTTAATCCTAGCACTCTGGAAGGCCGAGGCGGGTGGATTGCTCAAGGTCAGGAGTTTGAAACCAGCCTGAGCAAGAGCAAGACCCCATCTCTACTAAAAATAGAAATAAATTAATTGGCCAACTAAAAATAGATGTAGAAAAAATTAGCCAGGCATGGTGGCGCATGCCTGTAGTCCCAGCTACTTGGGAGGCTGAGGCAGAAGGATTGCTTGAGCCCAGGAGTTGGAGGCTGCTATGAGCTAGGCTGATACCACGGCACTCTAGCTGGGGCAACAGAGTGAGACTCTGTCTCAAACAAACAAACAAAAAACTCTGGTAGGATTGTTTAGACAGAGAACTTAGGCTCAGAATAAAAGAGGACCTAGGCCAGCCAGATTTTGAATGGGGCACTCTAATTTAGATGAGGATGTTCCAGCAAAGACCAAGAAGAATCAGTTAACAGAGCTAAGAGGAAAAAGGTATGGTGTTATCAAAAGTAAGGGAAGAGAATGATTTAAAAGTGAGGGCAAGAGAGGGATAAGGATAACCAGATTGGGGACGTTACTGTCAAGTGAGGGTTTATTTCCCTTAAAGGAAGAAGACTTGAAAATGTTTAAATGCTGACAAGATGGCTTTAATAACAAGATAAAATGGAGAAGACACAAAAGTCAAGAGGAGAATATTCCTACAGAGAGGGAGCTAAGAAAGTGGTAGGGGACAGGATACAGATCTGGAGCCAAGGAATTGACTCTATCCTGGAGAGAATGTCTCCTCTATTTTAACAGGAAGCAATTGGATCAGGGTGTGAGCAGTTGCAAGCACTTTGTACTTTGGGTGGCCTAAAGTCAAGGGAAGAGTTCCCCCCCAAAAGGCTATGGCTTCTGTATTCTCTCTGGAAAGATCGCATCTGAAAATGATGAAAATAGTAATAGGGCAAGAGGGCAGAGGCAAAGTGACCAAGATCAGGTGGTTGATTGAGAACTACAAAGGTTTGGAACAAACTTAGAGTGTGGGTAGGCAGGAGGTAGTCGCAACTGGGACTGAACCATTGGCTTCATTTTTGATGCAATCTTGGTCAGATTTTGGCATCAGAATTATGTCGAACACAAAACGTAAATTGAAAACTGTCTTTTTCTATGCTTAGGGATAGGGTAAACAACACAGGAATACTGTATTGTTGAAGATTTGGTAGCAATCACCTGTAAACTGAGACTTCTCCTTTTTCATACCAGTTACAGGACAGTGCTTTATTTTCTTTTATTGTTGTTCTTTTCCAGAGTAATTTTGTTTGTTTGATATTTCCATGAAAACCACAAATTTTATTTCAAATTTATTATGTGAAACTGTTTAGGACAATTTCTCATATTACAAAAATATTTTGAAAAAGTTATAGCCCCTTTCTCATATCCAATGTTATTAAATATTAATTGTATCTTAGAATTTGTTATATTCTCTTCTTCATTCATAATGCATTATATAAACATATATTATGTACACACACATATATGTGTGTATGTATATTCTCTCTTTTTCCTCAAAGAGGCTTGTTAGAGTTTTAACTTATATGCTCTTTTCAAAATATTAGCTCTTTTTATTATTGATCAATTTCACTAATTTTTTTTTTTTTTTTTTTTTTTTTTTTTTTTTTTGAGACAGAGTCTCACTTTGTTGTCCAGGCTAGAGTGAGTGCCGTGGCGTCAGCCTAGCTCACAGCAACCTCAATCTCCTGGGCTTGAGTGATCCTTCTGCCTCAGCCTCCCGAGTAGCTGGGACTACAGGCATGCGCCACCATGCCCGGCTAATTTTTATATATATATATCAGTTGGCCAATTAATTTCTTTCTATTTATAGTAGAGACGGGGTCTCGCTCTTGCTCAGGCTGGTTTTGAACTCCTGACCTTGAGCAATCCGCCCGCCTCGGCCTCCCAAGAGCTAGGATTACAGGCGTGAGCCACAGCGCCCGGCCCACTAATTTTTTTTAAATAACTATTTTATCTTTTGTCTTTATTAATTCATTTTTCCCACCTAATTTTAGTATATTTTGTTATGTTTTTTTCAGGTGAATGAGGCTATTCAATTGCCTTTTAATGTTTATTCTTTTTGTTTTGCTTTTTTTTTTTTTTTAAGAGATAGGGTCTTGCTCTGTTGCCCAAGCTGGAGTGCAGTGGTACGATCACAGCTCACTGCAGCCTCAAACTCCTGGGTTCAAGTGATTCTCTTGTCTCGGCCTTCTGAGTAGCTTGGACTACAGGTGCATCCCACCATGCTTTGCAAATTTTTCTTCTTTTTTTTTTTTATAGAGGAGGGGACTTGCTACCTTGCCCAAGCTGGTCTCTAACTCCTGGCCTCAAATCATCCTCCTACCTTGGTCTTCCAAAGTGCTGGAATTAAGGCATGAGCTACCATGCCCAACCTTTAATATTAAAAATATTTAAGACTAAGGATTTTCCTGAAAATAGCTTGACCATATCAATATATAGTGTTCTTATTTGCATTGATCTTTAGGGAAACTCTGAATTAAGTTGTAACTTTCTCTTATGAAAAAGATCATTCTATCACACAGGAAATAGTAACAGGGCAAGAGGATAAAAGCAAAGTGACAAAGTGAGGTCACTGCTGTAGTCCAAGCCAAATGAGTGCTATTCATGGAGATGGGAAAGACAGCGAAAGTAACAATTTTGAGAGAAATTTACAAGGGTGGCCAACTAGATCAAATTTTAATGACAACAAATATTTTATCACTTGAAAGCACTTTCCAGAACTTTTATTTGTTATAAAATATACTCTGGCATACTTTATAATGGCCTACACAATATCCATTCTTTCTTGCTAACAGAATCCTGATTTTGGTATGCAGTGCACCCAGAAAACACATGCCCAGACTCCCTTGCTGCTAGAAATGCCCATATTGATCTGCTCTGGCCACTGAGATGTAGATGAAAGTCTTCTGGGGATTTCTAGGAAAGCTTTTGCTTTCCTAATCAAAGAGGACAAATTGTTACCTCTTCTTCCCACTGTGAAAATGAATGTAATGTCTGGAGATACAGCAGCCATATTATGATCAGGAGGCGACAAGCATAAAGATGAACACCTATACCTTAAGAGTAGAAAGACAAAGTTTGCCATGCAGCTGTACTAAACAGCAGTTACTAACAGTCTTCTTGTTATGTGAGATAATTAAATTCCTAATTTTGCCACCCATAAGTAGATTTATGTTACTTGCAGCTAGATACTTTCTCAACAGATATGTATATTTATTGCCAATGTTATTATTTTCCAATGAGTCTCCTCTATTCTATGAGACCTGTTTTTTTTTTTGCCTGGGGCATTTTTGCAGTGACCCTCCATGTAAAGAATCCAACCTCTCAAAATGAATGGGATATTTTTATATGTCCTATTTATGAGCGCTAAAGGTATGACATTTTTGAATGTTTTCTCTACCTCATATATCATATCTGTTTTGTCAACTAAGTACTGAGACTCTTCTTTTTCTTTATGAATCAAATCACCTCATGCTTTGGCCTGGGTTCCCTACTGGTTCCCCCATTTCAGTCTCTGTTTTCTAGGCTGCCCTGTATTCTGCTGCCACTCAAGTCTTCCCGCTGCTCTCACTATCTGATTCCCCTGCACATAACACAGCAAAGATTTACTCAGTACGTGAGAAATAGACACAATTTTTAGCCTGGAATCTTCTATCCTCTCCAAAAATCTTCCTGGTCTCTTTTTACAGTCTTGATTTTCACACAAATGTTTTATTCTGATTAAAGTGTTTTCCTGTCCTAAATACATCTGTCAAATATACTCTTCTCTATGTTAAATTCGCTTTCATCCCTTCCTGTTCCTCTTCAAATCCTACTCATTTTCCAAGATTCAGCTCAAATACCATCTCCTCTGTTAAAGCTTTCCTTGTGCACCACGACCAAATCGTCTCTTTCCTTTCTCTCAAATCCTAGTTCTTAATATCAGTATTTTTATCTTCCATTACATCTGCTCACCTAGAATGTGCCCCAGCTGCTTTGAGCTAATCAGTCATCTCCAAACAAACTTTATCTTTGTTCAGGCTATTCTTGCAACCTGAAATCCCTTCCTCCTTCTTCCCCTACTGGAAATGTTGTTACGTGTCATTCAACATGCAGCTCAAAGGTTTCTTAAAGTCTTTCTTCCTTCCTGGGTTAAGATTACCAGCTCCTCCCATCACTTCATCTATTATACTACTTGTTTTCTATTTCTTATCTAATTGCTATTTGTTCACACAATTTTTCCCTACAAAGACCTACAACTGTATAGACTCAGTAGAGCAGATACTGTGTCCCCAATTCATAATTCATCAAATCATAACTCTCTCCGTGAGAAGAAAATTTTCTGATCATTTCGTCCAAATTTCAGTTAATAAAAGAGATAATAACATGCAAACAGGTAGTGACCTGTTTAGTCACAGCATTCAGTTCCATAGGCAGGGCCCAATACTGTGTCAGTACTCAGGAAAAAAAAAATAAATGAGAGACAGTTCCATCCTACAAGGAGCTAAGAATTTAGTAAAGATGTCAGACATATCTAACTAATAAATCAAAGCTCTATTTAAAAAATTGTGAAAATCATGTTGTACTATAGATTTTCTAAAGTTTTCATAATGCAATGGGAGATTAATTCTATTTGGAGAGACAATAATAGAGAATTTTTAAAGGTTAGCTAGTAAATTAATCTCCTACTAATTTAAAATTTAAAAGAGATGGCCCATGAAAATGAACTACCAACCTAGATCATCTGAATCAAATGATATTTGCAACATTGTTTTTAATTTTGCAAATGTCTTCATTGTTACATAAGTAAAGTGGTACAAAATTAAACAGAATAAGCAAAATGCATCGTATCATCATTTTAAATTAGTGTGAATTACATTTACCCATCGTCTAAGGATGATAAGAAAATAATTCTCATTCATGCCTTGATGCTTATGTTTCAGTTCATCTACTCTTTATTTTGCAAGAGAGGCCATAATGGGAAATGTATTAATAAATAATTTACCCAGGACTCCTTAATTGTTTAGTTTGGTCAGTCGTTTATTTTTCCAGGATGGATTGGTGAATTGTTAGTGCAGTCATAATTATGATTAGGGGCCATTCCTTTACGTAGTCAGAATTAGAGAGTAGCAATGTGTGTCAAAATCAAATTTCTATTTAAATAATTTCCTGTTTTTGCATTGCCTACTTAGAGACTTACTATACTTATATGTATAACCGAACATACTGTGTATACCTAGTACGTTATTGTTAATAAAATAAAATCTATTCTGGTTTTCTTCCATAATCATCACCATCATTTTATATATCTCAGTTTAAATGAAGTACAAACTATGGTCATTTGTAGAAGGAAAAAGAATTATTATTAGACAAGTTCAGCATTTAATGAGTTATTGATCATCAAATCCTCTAAGAAAGCAGTCCTGGACCTTTTTGGCACCAGGGACTGGTTTCATGGAAGAGGATTTCGCCATGGGAGTGAGGAGTGTAAGTGGAGCGCAGGCAGTGACGTGAGTGATGGGAGCAGTTGTAAATACAGATGAAGCTTCCAGCCAGCGCTCACCTCCTGCTGTGCGGCTGGTGCCTAAGTTTAACGGAAGACGATTTTTCCATATATGGCGGGGATGGGGTGGGGGTGGGGCGGTGTGGAGCTCAGGCAGGGATGTGCAGCCCAGTTCCTAACAGGCCGCTGCCCAGTACTGCCCGCTGCCCAGGGGTTAGGGACTGTGGCTCTAAGAGCTTAAAGAAGAGTTTGATGCGGTTAAATATGATCTTGCCCTTTCTTAGTCTGGTCGCATTAAGTACCGATTCTTTGAACTACCCTATACCTAGAACTACCCACATGTTGTCTTCTCCAGTAAACAGGGCCCTAAATTAAATAGCTGGCAGAAGCAATAAAAGACTATTGTAAAAGATAAGCACATAATTTCTTTTACTTTACACTATTGATGAACAAACTTCAGCAAGATATTGGATGCAGAAAAACAAGACTGGGTTTTAAAATACTCAGTTATTTCTCAGTTAACCTGAGTATTCATTCATTAAAACTGAAATAAAACTGACTCATCAATATTGACTGAAGGTGTCAACTTTGGGTAAGATTTATTAGGACTGAAAATTTTGGACTGGCTTCGGACAATTCTGACCTTCAGTAAAAGGATTTGGGAACCATCCAAAGCTAAAATATCCAATGCTAAAAATATTTTTAAGAGAAAAATCCACCACATTTAACTAAACAGCTCAGTGGTACAGATTTGGTAGCAGTTTAGATGACAAATCATAACAATTCGTCAAGCTCTGAATTCAATGAGAGGTGACCAAGTGAAATCAGAGGGGCAATGGAACTTGCATTTCATGTCACTTGCTCAAATAGTTAATGAAAACTTGTTAGTTTCATTCTCTCAGTTGGCCGTTGTCTTATTCTGTCCAGGCTGCTATAAAAAAAACTACCACAGTCTGGGTGGCTTAAATGGATTTATTTCTCACAGTTCTGGAGCCTGGAGGTCCATGATCGGGGTGACCTCGTGGTCAGGTTCTTGGTGAGGACCCACTGCTTAGTTTGCGGATGGCCATCTTTGCACTGCATCCTTGGTGTTGGAGGAACGAGAGCTCTGGGCTCTTACCCCATCATGGAAGATCCATTCTTATGATCTAATCACCCCTCCAATCCCCACCTCCTAATATCATCACCATCACAGTCGGGGTTTAGGATTTCAACATAGGAATTTTGAGGACACACAAACATCCAGTCCACAAGAGCCATCCAATGGCCTGTGGTATCACTTCTTAAAGATCCTGAGTTGGACACAGACTATACACGTCCAAGTGCGTGAAGGATGGCCCAAAGGAACTGGAGGCTCTCCCACCTTCAAACTCAGGCACACGCCAACCCAGAGGCTAGACTTTGGCCTTAAGTAAAGATCGAAACTTGAATTTCTCTATCCTCCTTGCATGTTTTAACCTTGTCTCACAAGACAACCATTCCTTTTCACACCTACAACAAATGCTTACTGACTGTTTTCACCCAGTGCTCTCTACCATGCCAATTGCTTAGATTCCTTTATTTCAGGGTAAAGCAAACTTCTTCCACTTCCCTGAGCGTAACTGGAAAATGCATTTAAAATGCCAACTGGTACTTGAGTAAATCTCTTATAACCAAGTTGTATTTTCCTAGTTTTTTTTTTTTTTTTTTTTTTGAATTTGTTTGCTTGTTTGGCTCTCTGTGATCTCGCCAGCAATCTGTTTTGTCTGGAGTGGCTGACAGTATCTCGGGGAACCTGGCTCAGTAAGATTGATTGGAACCTCTAACTTAGCCGTTTCCTTGCAGAACGGGCTGGCTACTCACCCACCTCCTCCTCCTCTCTCCTTTCTTTTTTCTTCCCTTTTTTTTTTCTCTCCCTAATGATGTCACATTTGTCCTGCAGATGATGTAGAGCACACCGCAGAGGATGAACGGCTGGGCCCCGATCGCTCCTCTCTTGGCAAGCTCTCCCACTTCACACCAGCCCTCCTCGGCACCATTAATATTATATATAGATACCCTTGTCACAGATTTACATTCTGCCATCCGAAATCAGGACGGGCGGGTGCAGCGTGTGAGAGGAGCGGGTGGAGGAAAGTGGGCTGATTTATTGCGGGGAATGTTAGAGAATAAAAAGGAGGTGATCAAATTTATATTAATGCCATGACCTATATTCTTAAAACTGCTTTTTGCTCATTTCGGTACTTAAGCATTTTGCTGCCGGGAGCCAAAAAGAAACAGAAAGGAAAAGTAAATTGGAAAAAAAAAAAAAATTAAGCACTGTGTTGTCTTGTTATTTATTTATTCTCTTTATTGACTGGAAAATTGTTTAAATTATCATCCATGTGTGAACTTCAGTAGAGAACACGGAGATGGGTTGTTTACAGAGCAGGCAGTAGAGGAAGGCATGTGAGAGTTTGTGCGAAGTAGTCTGAACCTACTCTGTTCAGTTTTGTCTGTCCCGGTCTGATCTACTGTGACATAGCCCAGACGACCTTATCATGGCCTAAAAGCATGTTATTATACATGGGCCCTATTTTGAAAGCGAAGAGGAAGGTTTACTATTTGAGATATAGACATCACATTTGCACCATCTTTCAAATATAAAGCATACTTTCTATGGAGGGGTCCCTAATTTTTCAAACAAACAAGTAATTTATCTTGAGCTTATTTTTATTCTAAATTAAGGTAGTTAGCAAGGTTCTAAAATTCTTCTCCACGTTTTTATGGGTGTGTCTGCATTTGCAGTGTTCATTCTGTAAGGTATCTGTCCACAACCATAAACTCGTATTTCCCAGTTCGATACAGGTCGCTCCCCATTGAGTCTGCTTGGGCGCTAATTGGAGGACATCTGTGATTGCAGCTTCCTTGTCCCTTGCAGCAGCATGGATTTCTGAATCCCTCAAGTTATGTGCTATGCAGGACTCATTACTGAAACCAGGTGCTTAGTGCAAAGAAAATAATGAGACTTGCTTTCTGTTTTTTTTTTTTCAAAATATTCTAAGATATTTTGTATGTCACCTTTTTAAAGTACCTTTTGTATTTACCCAAAGAGACTCTTTACAGAATCTCTATAGACCCAATACAGCATGAAAATCATTACCTCACAAGGATGTGCAGCAGAACCACCGACAAAAATGACAGTCATTGGATGAGTGGAGAGTGAGAAATGATGACGTCAATACTGAGAGTTGTATCTACTTACAGAGAAAAATCATATTTACATTCAGAAAGGTTTGATGTTTCTCAGTTTAGGAAAACTTGATGCTTATTAGTTTAAGAAAATTTGATTTGGCGTATTCGGTCATTTTCATTTATTGAGGGTCACTTGTGTACAGACCTCTGTAATGAGTATTGGATTAAACCTTAATTGTAGCAGTTGGCTCTCCACCCACCCTGGGTTTTGTGTGATATCTTTGTCCTGGCATTTATTCCCTCTTTTGAAATGAACAAAGGACAAAATTATACGCGTTCATGAAACATGTATTTGAAGGTGATAGTTCTATTTTGAAGATGTGTCTTTTCTATTTTTGTGTATGGGCATGTTTAATAAAAACTGTAGATCACCACTAATCTTTCGTAGACTGGAATTATGATTTTCCATACCCATTACTGTCTGAAAGGCTGCCTTGTAGACTGAGAGTTTACTTCAAAGCTGTGTTTCATTGTGATTACTCTCTTCCTTAAAGCTGTGTGCCAGACTTATTTGTCCACAGTCCGATCTTCCACGGCAGATGACTGTCCCACTGTTTGAAGATGTGCTCAAGCACTTTCTAAACTTGATTATTTGATTCATTCTTTACAGAGGGACATTGTGCTCTGCCAGGACTCTCGAGACACAGTAGGTTGGGCGTACCCAGGACAATTGCAGTTGGCAACCACAGACCCCAAAATGGTGGGCTGCTTCCAGTTCTGCCCTTAGACCTAGGAAGGGGTCCCCTGGGTAATAAAGGGCACTGTATGTCATAATCACCGAAACACAAGCCCAATTTCATTTTTCCTAAGAAAACTTTTTGAAGGCTCTGCAACTAATTGAGTAATTGGGCATTATAGGGGAGGTCCCCTCTGGAAAAAGTGGAACTAGGTGCCCCAAGCCAGGGAGCAGAGCTGAGAGTGTGCAAGGCATATGGAAGAGAAGAAGATCCAGCTCCTCTGCTGGCTCAGCAGAGGAAGACAGGCTGGTTTGCTCAAACTTGGCTGCTCCAATCTCCTAAGTGGGTGTGTAGGCAGACCAGGAACCCCCAATACTGCATTCCCTCCCTCCTTTGGGCTCAGGGCTTTAGTTTTGAAGGGCATTTAGAATTGCCTGAGATCCTGAGTGGGGAAAGCTTGGGCAAGGGGCACCTGTCTCTTCTGGTTTCTTGAGGAGCTTGATGTGGTGGTCACTCTCTATCTGCATTCGGACTAGTCCTTGCACCAATGCCTTGAGTAGGCCTTGTTCCAGCAGATATGTTCCCACTCAGGCTAGCAGCCAGCAGGGCACTTTCACAAAGTCATCCCCAGGGAGTGGCTGAGGCCCTGAGTGTGGGGAACATCAGGGTGGGAACATGAACTTGGCCGGCCTTGGGCAAAGCTTGAGTTATAACCTTTGAACGTAAGACATATGGGATGTGGACCTCCATTTATGCCATTGTTTTGGGCCTCACATATTTTAGGGGTAATCCTTGGATGCTTTCTCTGCCCAATCTAGATTTTTATTTTTATGTGTCTTTTGGGACTGACTTTGCAACCTGACTCTGGTCATGTTCCTGACTTCACTTCGCATTTGTATCTCATCTCCTCTCCTCATACCTAATGCTTGTATTTCTGACCCAAGCTCACTTTGCTTACTGGTTTAATGTTGCTTATTATACTTTTCTTGCCCTGGCCTAGGAATCACAGCTAAGGTACCCACTCAGAAAGGTTTAGCTGGAGAGACCTACCATCCCCTTTGTGCAATTATCTTCACAAAAGTATTCTTTTGGAATGAATGGGGACAGTAGGAATATTAGGCGAGGAATAAGCAATTTGAATATAAACCACCATGGAAAGAAAAAGACATCACTAAGAGAATGGTTTCCTCAACTTCAGCTCTATGCTTTTGTTGCAGCGGTTGGTAACATTAATAGTCACTCATGAATCACTGTTCAGGTCCCTGAGTGGAACTTGGCTCATGCCACCCTGACACTTACTTAGAAGTTGAATGCTAAATGGCGATGTAATATTAGGGGCACTATTCAATTTACATTAAGCTGTCCTCATTTGGTGTCTGTTCAGTGGGAGCTCCCTGGGTGATTGTAAAAGGCAGGCAGCTAATGGTGCTGGCATCTTAGCCAACATTTCTGCTATGGGAACAAAAGTTGCACATACAAACTGTTCACATTGACACTAATCCACTTACTCCATAAAATCACTGCAAATTAAGTCAATAGGTTTTCAGACAAAATGAGTTAAGAGTCAGTGTGGAGAAACACCCTTATTTTCCCCTGTTTATCACTTTTTTTTTCCAATGTGATGATAAATTTTGTTGTCTTCTTCTTTAAAGACCATAAAAAGAATATTAACCAAACTTTCTTACCTTTTTATTTTAACAAATATTTGGACAAGTTTAACAACTTGTAAAAGCTTCAAAGAACAGAGGCTTAGAGGCACACAGCAAACATTCTTTGAAACATCACAACTTCAAAGCACACATCCAAGCTCATGGCACGTACAGCTTGCTAAGGAAAAACTGATCTCTCCTCCTGCTGCCCACCAAAAATGAACTTTTCTAATTAAACTATTTTAGGACTAAATAAAGCAGCTATTAGATATAATTTTTGTCTTCTATTTATCTATCTGTGTTGGGTACTTGTTGCCCATTTTCCATTTACTCAATGCTTATTTAGCACAACAGAATATCATTTCAGGGGAAGGCAATGTTATAGTCAGACAGACTTCATTTTACTACCATCTTTTCTCCTTACTAGACGTGTGAACTTGGGCATTCAACCTACGTTCTCTAGATTATTGGCTTCCTCATTTCTAAACAAGAGATGATAGAACTCTCTTCATAAGGACAATGGGGAGGACTAAATGAGATAACCTGTGCCAAGCAGTGACAGAGAACTTACTAAGTTATAGTTAACCAATGATAGATAGCTATGAAAAGGCACTAGGTAGTAAGAGAGGACACAGGTGTTCTTGAACCTTCTTCTCCGCTTTGTCACCACAGATTGTGATCTAAACCCCATTGCTGTGGCCTTTATCTTATTTGATTCTCTTTACCAAGAGGGCAACAGTTGAATGTTATTTGTGCACCAAAACAAATCTTATGCTGGGTGTCAGGAGTTTACCTTATGCTGATCTGATTTAGTCTAATATTCTAATATCAGTCTAATATTGCCATAAATGATGTCTTTATAGACAAGGGCAAATACCTGGTCTGTCTTGTGCACCTCTGAATGCTCAGCATGCAGCACAGCATATAATAAATACTGCATATAATAAATACTCAATGAATATTGTTACAAGAATCAAAAAAAATGCATGGAGAACTTTGTGAGTGGATGTGTGGTTTATATGGCAGAACCGACCATCAAAGTTTGGAAATTTGCATCTTTGCATTATGTTTTAGTACTGGCACATTCTGGTATTTGTTAGATAATGACAATCATACTTTATAACATATAGGTCATTCTAAATGCATAGATATCACCTTTAGCACAGGATAGGTGGAGGAAAGCCAACATTTCATTAACAGAATACGAATTTAGTTGTGCTTGGGACATCACCTAATTATTGTTAATGTAATTAGAGATAAATTAATTTCCTTCAAGTTTTGTTCATAATTTTTATAAATGCCTTTTAATGTTTTAAATGTTAATTTTGTTATGAAGTCAGTATATTCAGATTAGGGAATTAAACTGAATTAATTTCAATGCCCAGGACTCTTAATTGCCAATCACAGAAGTCTCCTTTTGCCCACTTTATAATTAGCTCTAAATTATAAGTCTATAATATGTTTATTTAGTTATTCAAAGCTTCTTGTGCTTTGAAGTGTAAAACAATACAAGAAGCATTTCAATTTTTGGCAAATGAAAAAATAAGAAACACTGTGATCATAAAAGTAACTATTTGAAGTCCTTAAGAGATTGCCTACCTACAGAAACACATACAGATTTTAAATGAGTTCCTTAGGCTAAACATATCTGTCCATAAAGAAAGAAAAATGTTTAAGTTGCAATATTATAATGTTGTAAATAAATAAAGGAAAATAAAGAAATGAAGGAAATAAAGAAACAAAGGAAAATAAAGAAATAAAATATATATATTAATCTGCTTAACTTTAGTGGCCATGACTATTTACTTTTCATGCTATCATGAAATTATACAGCAACTTTCTCATGGTCCCTTTTTGGCATCTAAAAGTGTATGGCCAGGGCCAGGAAAGGAAAAAAGAAATACTGAGAGATGGGAAATATGAGAAGAAGATAGAATAATTGATGGAACAAAATTTCACAGGCAAGGGGAAGAACCTTTATTGTATTAAGAACACAACCAAATGGATTATCTCAAACAATGAATAGGGTGTTTTATCCTCTGACAGACAAAAGCAGAAACAGAGATATTTGTTATGGAGGAAAGAGACACTGAGAAAATTCTAAAATGACCTTGCTGTTCTTATTTGATAGTTTCAGTGGAGTTAATAAAATTCATAGCAGCCAGTTGGGGGTATTGGTAGCAGGTGAGAGAAGGTGCAGGGTGTTTAGGGATGAACTGAAAATTTATTAAGGTATTTGATAAAAGACAATGTAATTTTGAGTTGTATAAATCCACGTCTGGGTATGGGACATTAGCCTTGGAGTCATACAGTTGGAGTAACCTAAAGAGCTGGAGATAGAAGCATTGAAATGATGGCTAGCTGGGCGCAGTGGCTCATGCCTGTAATCCTAGCACTCTGGGAAACCGAGGCAGGTGGATTGCTTGAGGTCAGGAGTTCGAAACCAGCCTGAGCAAGAGTGAGACCCCTGTCTCTACTAAAAATAGAAAGAAATTAATTGGCCAACTAATATATATAGAAAAAATTAGCCCTGCATGGTGGCACATGCCTGTAGTCCCAGCTACTCGGGAGGCTGAGGCAGCAGGATTGCTTGAGCCCAGGAGTTTGAGGTTGCTGTGAGCTAGGCTGACGCCACGGCAGCACTCACTCTAGCCTGGGCAACAAAGTGAGACTCTGTCTCAAAGAAAGAAAGAAAGAAAGAAAGAAAGAAAGAAAGAAAGAAAGAAAGAAAGAAAGAAAGAAAGAAAGAAAGAAAGAAAGAAAGAAAGAAAGAAAGGCTGGCTAATAGCCAAGCTAAGGAAGACAGTAAAAATAGAGAGATCTAATAAACTTGAGAACAGGAAAGATTAAATGACTAGAAAACGGAGTGTGTTCAGTGGGAATATGGCAAGATACCTGCTAGAAAAACCTGTTTTCAGTAAAAAAGGTGAACATCAGAATTTATAATCATGAAGTTGGGCAGCCCACATGTGGTTGATATGAGAGCTGGGAGGAAGATCTTACTATTTGCGCCCTTTCTTCCTTGGAAAAAAATGCCTGGGGGTAAGGGGTTGGTGGTAGGTGAGATGGTGTTGGACATCTTAGGCACTTACTGTTTCATTCTTGGTTTATATCTTGCCACAAATGTAGACTGCCATAGAATAAACAAAACTACACTTACATTAGCAATTAATGCTACTGAATCACACACTATCATGTTCCATGTTTTATACAGATTAGTTTTATTTTCTTCTTGTATACCAGTGTTACAGCAAACCGGACCGGGAAACAAACCAAGAGCCACACGACAGTACTGCAAAACAGGCTTTTATTATGCCGGCGGGCTCAGAGGGGTCTTGCCTCCAAATTCTGGGCGAAATGGGGTCTAGGCATGGGGGCTTTTATACATTACAGAAGCAAATGGTTACAAAGTCACCATTTGTTCAAGCTTGTGGTCTAGTCACCTGTTACTCTATAGTCACTTAGTCATGTTATTTTGCAGTCATGCACAAGATTGAAATCTAGTTAAAGGTCACTCTATAGTTGCTTAGTCATGCTAGTTTACAGTCATATACAGGATTGAAATCTAGTCAAAGATCACTCTACAGTTGCTCAGTCATGCCAGTTTGCAGTCACAATACTATTAGGAAAGGAGTGGAACAATTCTCCCTTACACCAGGATAGTATGGTGAGATGTTTTTCCCTCTTATATATTAGGGTACTATGATGGGATGTTGATATTCTCATATACCAGGGTCATATGTTGATAATATATTATATGACCTCACATACCACAATAATATGAGGATTATATACACTGTGAGCAGAGTACCACTTTGCCAACACACTAACTACACCTCATCCAACTCAAATCACTACAATTATTCCACTGTTCTGAGCTCCTCGAGGGCAGAATCTCTGTGTTCTTCACACTTAGCAGAATCTCTGACACTTAGGAAATGTTTGATAAACACTGGGTGAATAAAGGAGTGAATAAGGGGATTACCTAAGGACAGCAAAAATAGGACAGAGAATAAAATTGTAATTCCAACTTGAAGAAAGTAGAGAAATGAAGGTAGGGTTCAGTGGGGGACGTGAGGACGGGGAAAAGGTGGTCTAATTAAAAGACATGAACTCCAAATGAGGGAGTGCTATTGAATTACGCTGGCTGGCGGAAGTAGCAATGGGAAGGAAGAATTCAAACCCTTCCCATTAGCGCTGCTGTGAAGGGGGCACGAACAGTAACTAGAAAGGGTGGTGAGGGAGGAGGTGTCATTGGGGAAAGCCATAAACAGTGCTGAAGTCCTTCAAGGAGAAATGATTCACAGTAACACTGTGCACCTATTAAAAGAATGTGACATTTTCCTTGGTGCTTGTCAAGGCATATATTTTAAAGTTTGCTTGAGTGTGGCTTTGCTCTTTCGAGAAGTCTGAGGGAAGATTAGAGCTTATTTGCTAAATATTTCTTAGAGAGTTAATTTTTCAATCTTGTTCTTTTTACAGCTACAGTCTGCATAACACGATTTAAAATTCTGGTCTCATGTGGCTAGTTCCAAAGTACAGTTTTGATTAATCAGAGAATTGGTTTAATCACTTGTTGCAAGGAATAATAAATGGAAGCAGCTGAGGACTCTACGGCTGTGTCATGAACTGGGTCTGTTTTGGTCTGCTTCTAAATATTTGACATACTGTGCTGTGTTATCATGTTCAAATAGGATTGAATTATGTATAAGCTCTGATATGAAAAATAAAACAATGCTGTGGAGATTAGAAGCAAGAAAACATATGAATTGTATTAGGTTGTTATTGTTCCATCTAAAATGCAAACTAGTGGCAAAATGCCAGAAGACTGGTTCCTGAGTGTGTCAAACTGCACCCAGATTGTGAAACTAAGACATTATATGAAATTCAAAAATGAGTTGTAGCAAGTTCACAAGTTCACAAATCACTGGCCTCTGAATTTTTGACTTATAAATATCCACTCTGCAAGACAGACCATTCTCCCAGTCCTACCATATGCTACCTAACGCAGTAGGTTATTAGATTTTTTTTTTTTTTTTTGGAGACAGAATATCACTCTGTTCCCCGGGCTAGAGTGCTGTGGCATCAGCCTAGCTCACAGCAACCTCAAACTCCTGGGCTCAAGTGATCCTCCTGCCTCAGCCTCCCGAGTAGCTGGGACTACAGGCATGTGCCACCATGCCTGGATAATATTTTCTATATATTTTTCGTTGTCCAGCTAATTTCTTTCTGCTAATAGTAGAGACGGGGGGTATCGCTCTTGCTCAGGCTGGTCTTGAACTCCTGACCTTGAGCGATCCTCCCACTTCAGCCTCCCAGAGTGCTAGGATTACAGGTGTGAGCCACCACGCCCGGCCAGGTTATTAGATCTTTACTGTGGTCATTAATGCCAACCACTACAATAAAGAGTAAATGTCAAATATATAGCATCAAGCAGGTTAAATGGCAGAACAGAAGTGTTATCTCAAAATATTCATAAAACAGAATCCTACTGTTCTGAGTAATGGAGCTGCCGTGTAAAACCCACCACTCTTCCTGACATGCCTCTTAAATTTCTGAGAATTCAGGAAGAAATTCAGAATTCCTGGGAAAGGGGAATAAGCAATTTTTATTTTCGAAGAGAAGTTGCGCCCAAATAAATTGCAACTGTCAGATCCTGGTGACTTGCAGCTCAACTGAACACCAAACTGATGTTATAGATCATAGGCCTTTTTACAAAGAATTTTGTTTCCTGTGATGGGTCAGAGTTATAGAAAGAAAGGACAGGAAATCAATGCCCAGAGTAAGAAATGCAATAAAAGTGGGCTTTGTCTTAAGCATGTTGTTTGCTTCCATTTCGTCTTTGCATCAATAGACTTTGTTTCTTTCTATTTCATCATTGCAGCAACAGACCTTCTTCTCTTTCTCCCGTTCCCCAGAAATGTCTCAGCCCCCAAATCTTTCACCAACAGAACTTCTGGCCCCCATTTTCCTATTCTCACTCTGAATATTGTCCACGCCTGTGGTTCTGAACAGAGCTGGGGGCACTACCGCCCCCTAGGGGGCATTTTGATTGTTACGGCGATGGGGCTACTACTGGTACTGAGAGAGCAGGCCCTGGGAGCTTGGATGTATTTAATAGCAAGGTAACTGTTCAAGTTCATTTTCTGCAAGAGTCTTTAGAGTTATGGGCCTTTTATTATTCATCTTTGCTCCTCCAGCTCCAAGCTCAATAGATGTTTGCTGAATGAATGAAGAGAATGAATGAGAAAAACAAAAAATGTGTATGTTTAATTATAACAATGATTGATGGAACTAATGTGTGTGTGTTTTTTTTTTTAAGTACTCTTTGTTACATTAAAGATTCAGGGAACACTTATGAATTTAGATTTAGAGGAGTTACAAACCTTTGAACGGATCAATAACCATATTTTTATTTTTATTCATTTGTTTTTCAGGGGCCACTGCAACGGGGGTCTTGCAGTGGGGGAGAGAGAATAGTCTCACCTCTAAATAACCATATTTTTAATAGCCTTTCAGGTTTATTTAGTTAGGGAATCATTGCATTTTTGACAGTTTCTGTGATTGATGAAAATGGCCAAGGAAAACACTTGCCTTTCAAAAAAATCAAGAGACTCTTAAATCCCCCTATTTAAGAAAAATCTATTTTCTTAATTGATGAATATCAGCATTCGCTTCCACGACCCCAGACGGAAACATGTTCGGAATCTTAAAAGCAGCTCAAAACCTTTTCTGGAAGCCTATTTCTGCCTGAATGTTGTAATTTCCTTTAGAAACCCCAGCTGTTCCGCAGCACGCAGTTAAATTAAGTGTAAGCGCTGTTAAATAGGAGGTAACCATTAGAATATTTTTTAAAAAATGACTAGCATCCAATGTTTTAATCAAATAATTTGCTAATCACTCACTGTGGTGCAGCCTCCCAATCAGCCGCTTGGTTACTACGTCCTCCCTCCTCCACCCCCTCCTCCCTCCTCCCTCCTCCTCCTTTCTCCTCCTCCTCTCTCCTCCTCCTCCTCCTCTCTCCTCCTCCTTCCTCCTTCCTCTTCCTCTCTTCTCTCTGCTCCTCCTCCTCCTCCCTCCTCCCTCTTCCTCTCTTCTCCCTCCTCCTCCTCCTCCTCCTCCCTCCTCCTTCCTCCTTCCTCCTCCCTCCTCCCTCTTCCCTCTTCCTCCCTTGTCCCTCCTCCCTCTCCTCCTCCTCCCTCCTCCCTCCTCCTCCTCCTCCCTCCTCCTCCTCCTCCCTCCTCCCTCCTCCTCCTCCTCCCTCCTCCCTCTTCCCTCTTCCTCCCTTCTCCCTCCTCCTCCTCCTCCCTCCTCCTCCCTCCCCCCTCCTCCCTCCCCCCTCCTCCCTCCCCCCTCCCCCCTCCTCCCTCGCTAGGCCCTATATTTCTCTCTGGAACGTTCCTCGGAGCCCATTAAGCAGTGCTTTAATCCAAGAGGATCTAGATGATCAAGAAAAATTAAGCTCCTAATAACAGCAAAATCGCAAGAAATTTGGACAAAATGACTCTCCGCATCACAGATTTTGTTTACTAGTGGGTAATTAATTCTCCACATATGTTGGGAACATCTGTCGCCGTGACCTGCCATCGGATCTGCGAAACGACTGCTGTGCGGCTTCCCCGCAGGTCATTAGCGGCGCTCGGAAAGGAAGCTCCTCTCTCCTGCCCTCAGCCCGGGCCACCTTCTCCTTAGCCCGGAAGCTCCTAGGCGTGAGGAGCCCTGCGCCACTGTCCCCCGGTCGCCCGCGGGCACCGCTGGCTGCCTCCTGTGCTCCACCAAGCAGGGGCAGCAGCTTCCTCCTGAGGCCGGAGGGGCAGGCGCTGCAGGAAGCCTCGCTTGCTTGTCTTGCTAGAAGGGGGTGAAAGTCTCCCAGCCCAGCTGAATGGGGTCCAGCAAGTCTGCATGTTTCTGACTCGTGGCTTCCCAAGTCTAATGGGTGAAAAATTGGCCTCCGATTTCTAGGGGTACCATTGCCAAGAGACCTTGTCTCGACAGAAACCGAAGATGGCAAAGAAAGGCTGGGAAGGGGCTTTGGCAGGTGAAATGCCATTCACTGATTGGCATTCAGGCAATTCCAGCAGGGAGGTTGGGGGGAGCCTTGTGGGGAAGGGAGAGCATTTGCCCCTCTCTCTGAGGTTCTGGTAAAAGGCCAGCCCTCCTCCCAGCAGCTGTAGGAGCCACCAAGTATCCTGGAAAACCAGAGATGAAAAAAAAAAAATGCAGATATATGGGAACTTTTAAAAGTAAAGTAGTGACAGAAGAGAGACTCTGTTGACTACCAACTATGGGTTATGAAATTTGCACACATTATACGTTCCCTAAGTGGCCTGATACCAACAGCATTTAACTCACGTTGTCGCCACCTGTTAGTTCTCCCACTAGCCCAATAAGCTTCATTAAGTACAGAGACTTTGTCTTACTCGTCTTAGTATCTCCAGCATTTTACTCTATACATTAACCTGTTGCAGAGCAGATGCTCACAAATGCATGATAAATGAAAGGGTGGATGATGTTATAGTCGTTCCTCACTACACTCCTGCAAGACTTGTAATTTCCATTCTTCCAGGAAGGAAACTGAGGCTCAGAGAGTTCTAGCTGGGTCCCACCTCAGTGCTCCAACAATCTGCTTTCCGCATTCAGACTTTCTTCTACTACAAAGTTGTCTGTGAACAATAGCCATTTCCTGGGAAGGTTAGCTAATGTTCTCCCAGAAAAGAAAAAGATTTATAACTTCTTGTAAAATTATTGCATTAAACTTAACTGAATCTTTTTAAAGCACTTATCAAGCATTTATAGTAAGAGCACAGATCTTGAAGAGGGAATATAGACCTTCTGGATTTCATTCCTGGTTCTGCCATCATCCTGGGAAAGGGCTCATCTGTAAAATGAGGATATTAATAGTTTCTAGGGCATAGAATTTCTATGAAGATCACACAATGTATAACAAGCACTTAGCACAGTGGCTGGCACATAGTAAGTGCTCAATTAATTGTGAAAAAGAGAAACTGATCACCTCCTATGTTTGCTTTTTAAAATTGCACTAATCACACATCTTCTATAACTGGTATTTGTCATCTGATTATGATTACGGTTCTTGTTGGTAACTACAGCTCTCCCTTCTAGTTACTAGAATTGTACTAAGTAGATTATAATTATGTGAGTAGTTGTTTCTAAATGTTTGCTTACTACCTGCTTTGTTTTTTTAGAGAATCCACTCAGTGATGGCAGGGACTATCTTATACACTTTAGTGCCCCCAATGCCTTGCTGAATTTTGAAAGTTCTTATTAGGCTTGCAGTTAAGAGAATAAGAAATAAATAAGTCAATAAATATTCAATACATTCTTAAACTGGGTCTTCAAATTGCCTCTTCAATAGTTTCTTAGTAGCCTACAAAAGGTCTGCTTAGTACTTGAGCCAACTTATTTCCCTAGCCATCCTTTGAGCTGGTTTTTAATTATCTGATAGATAATTTTTGAGCAAGGACAGAATATGAAATTTAGGATATAATTTTAGCCTTCTTGCATAAAAATTAGGAGAGATTTCGGACATTGAAAGAATCATCATAATATGCCGAAATAAAAAATAAATAAATAAATAAATAAAAAATAAATAAATTAAAAAAAAAAGAATCATCAGTTTTGGATGGATAGACAGTAAGGGCTCTCATCTCACCTTGGGGCCTGGTAAGTTTTCTTTGTCTCACTTTTGGTGCACAAAGTCCATTTAATTCCACTGGTGTCCTTTTATGCCCCCATAGTGAATCTCTGTTAACGAGGGTAAAACAAATGGGGAGTGACAGCCAATATGATATACTTGTAAGTTTCAAGTTCAAACAAGATAAAGGATGCATTGGAGCCAGTTCTCCTATTTAAGAGAGCGGAAGTAGAGATTTTGGAAAAATGAGAATAGCAAGGACACCTTTCCAACACAAGAATGAAAAAGCAGAGGCACTTACAGAATAGCAAACATAGAGTCACATTAATATAGGGTAGAAAGGACTCCTAGATTCATTCTGGTCTTTTCCATCCCACACCACAGGCCCAATACCTTTCAGAGAAATAGACAACGACCACTGGTTAAACACTTCTAATGTCCATTACAGTCATGTGGCCTGATTTATGAAGGTGCTTATGATCCTTCACCTGGAAGTTTGTTTATTTAATGGGTAATTATTTTGGAGATTGCCAACTAATATTTATTTTTTTTTAATTTGGTGTTTGGTGTTTCTTTTTAACACCGTTTTTGAATCCTTACAATCGCTGATAAATTATTTCAGTTAATCTCAATTCAACACTTACTTACTGAGCACTCACTATGAGCCAGACATCATACGTAGGGGAGGGAATACATAGATTTATAATAAAGCCCTTGCCATTGAGAAGTTTATCACAAATATGGACTAAATAAATAAAATGAGATGAATGATACAGTAGGAGTATGTTTGAGTCACTTGGATCACAAAGAGGGAACATGGAAGTCTGACTCTGATGGCAGTGAGATGTTCCATGAGAGAGGTGACATTGGACTTGAGTCTGGAAAAATGAATAGGAGTTCACTGGGTAATAGGCGTATGGACTCTGGAGCTATCTGGGTTCACATTCTGGCTGTCCTCCTCCTAGCTATGAGCCAGTTGCTTCATTTCCCTGTTCCTCAGTTTTCTTACCTGTGTTTTCTTGCCTCATGGTGTTGTTCTGAGTACTTGTAAAAGTTTGTATTAGTAAAATGCTTAGAACTCATCCTAGCACACTGCGGTGCTATAAAAGTGTTAAACAAACGAGGACACGCACAAAAAAAAATCTGAAGTGATCCAGGGTGGGGAAAACTATGGTGAGTCCAGGAATCGGTGAATATTTCTATGTGAGTGAGGTAGAGTTTGTAGATTGGCTGGCCCTCTCTGAACACTAGCCACGAAAACCTTACACTACATAAATTTTTTCATCGACCATTGTCCAATGTTTGAAGACTATTTGTTTCATATATTTTGTCCAGTTTTAAAATTATTTATAGCTATTTATGGTGGGAGGGCAAGTTCAGTTCTAGTTGCTTCATTATTCCCCAAAACAGAGATCAATTCTTGCCTACATTCTAATACCTGTGCAGTACCTGCATTGTTACAGCATAAGCCTTTAAATGTTGTAGTATCTCCTTTAAAACCATTATTTTAGCCTACTTTTGTAGCTAACCATATATTTCCTATTCACCACCAATCTTTATGGTAATGTTCTCATCATTTTTATTGTTTGAGGGTTATTCAACATTAGATTTTTCGTGAAGGTCTCAGGGCAATAATCTTTGCTGAAAATTTTCATATACATTATAGCCTATGACCTTTATTGTTGAAAGTAAGTTTGGCTGTATATAAAACCCTTGGCTTCTATACTCTTTGCTTTGAGTATCTTCAGTGTTATATCATTGTCCTTCAGAATGAAGCTTTGCTATTGAAAAGCCTATTGGCAAAGTTACGCCATTTTCCTTACTGTCCTTTTACTTGCATGGACAAAGAACTGTTGTTGTTTTTAAATTTAATGTCCAATAATTTTACTAGAGTATGTCTCAGTGTTGGCCATTCTGGTTCAACTTTCCTAAGTTCACAGTGTCCCCTTTCAACAAACGGTTTTATGTCATATTTTATTTCAAGAAATTTTCCTTGAAATAAAATTTTCAATATTTGTCCTGTTCCAATGATGTGGTTTTCTCTTTCTGGGATGCCTATGATGTACAACTTGGAACAGTGTTTATTTTTTATAGCTATCACTCTTTTCTAATTTTTTAAAAAAATTTTTAGAATTTTATTATTTTTCCCTTTCTGTTTCTTTTTAAAGTGTTGTCTGTTGCATTTATTCACTTTTGTATTTCTTCTAATTTTCATTGCTGAAATGATTAATTCTTTTATTTCTAAATGTTTCCTGAGTTATCGCCTTCCTTTCTGAATCTGAACTTTCTACAATTACTTTATTCTGGGTTTTAATGCTTTAATTTGGGTTGGGCATTCATAGGTTCTCCCATTTAATATTTCTTTTGGCTCAGTTTGAGATAATAGGTTACAGTTTTTGTCAGTTTGTGGGCATATGTTTCTGGCATGCTATTATTTTTTGTAAGGATGTTTTTCTGTTCTTTATTCTTTTTAATTTTTTTAAAAAATTATAGTACTGGATTATGATCCTTTTCTACACATCTGAAAATGAGTTTTCACTACTTCTCATTTCCTCTGAAAATGGGAAGGAAGGATGGGCCAAGATATCTTTTCTAGCTTCTTGCCTCTAAGCCTTATTTTCTGTTGTTTTCTCAGAAGGGTCAAAAATACATCCTTATACTGTCCAAGATCTGTCTCCTGTGTCCTTGTCTCCACTTTTTCTGGACTTCTTCTTTGCTATACCCTGATTACCCTTTGTATACTGTAAATAAGCAGGTGTTACCAACCACAGCTACCTGTAGTATCTCATTAATTCTAAGAGGTACCTTTTGTGCACATGTTAACATCAACAAAATCAAGATGTAACTTACAATAGCATCTTATATTAGATGATTTCTAGTAATATTTTGGGTGTGTTTATTATGCATCAGACACTATTCTGATTTAATATTCCCATTAACCCTACGTAGTGGTGATACTATTAACCCCAATTTGCAGGTGGAGAAGCTGAGACATAGACAGATTCAGTAGCATGCTCAAGGTCCCATGCCTAACATGTGGCAGAAGTGAGATTAGAACCCTGAGAGTCTGGCTTCAGACCTTGTGTTCTTAGCCAAAAAAGACATGCAGTTACTCATTGCTCCTGGGAAAAGGCAGGTTGGGTCTACTTATGGCGGGGAAAAGAGCTGAACTTGAAAGTTTAGTGGAAATTGACTGCACTACATGGGCATAACTTCCTTGTCTTGCTCTCATATTTTCCTTCCAAATCTTCTAGCAGTGCTTTGTCATCCAGGATATTGGGTCAGTTTCTACATTGTCAAACACTGTGTTAAGTAGGTAAAGAGCAAATGTTAGAAGAATGTAGTTCTGGAAAAGTTCTGACATAGTGTTTTGCTCCCTGAAGGCAACTTCACAACTTACCGATTGACATCTAGGGTATGCTACAAGTCTGACTTCTAGAATTTTTTTTTTTTCCATCTCATGCTTTCTGGTCCTGAATTCAGTAAAAATTTTGTTTTTTTTTTTTTAATCTTTTGTCCTGAAACCAGGGAACGAGAACTGAATCAGAGAGGAAGAGAATGGTTCCAACCATCCTGCTATACCTTCCAAACTCTGGTTAAAGTGAGCATGAAAGAAAACCCTACAGCCTGTACAGATGTAGTTCTCATGATAAATCACTTTTTAATCAGTCATAATTTTGCATTAAGTGCTGAATAAATGCCCTTTGTTTCATACTTAAACTGTCAGTGACTAACATGAGGAGGGCAGACTACTGCCTATCATTAGAGCAGAGGAAAATCAATACCATTTTTAATTAAAGGCAGGCACAGCCGGGCTTTGAGACAAGCAAATCTCCTTGTCAGATCATCTCCCCTTTAAACTCTTTCAGAAGTTCAGTTCAGAAGTTAAGAGACAGCCAAATGCAAGAACAGAGTGACACATATGCTTTGGGGGAGAGGGGTAGGCAAACACAGGAAGACAATAGAAGGAGACATTGGGAAATGTATGCTTGTCACTCATCCTGTCCCTAAAGGGCAATTGTAAGGTGTGGCATAATGTAGATACTAGCTTATGCTATAGAGACGATCTTTCCATTTGGAGACTAAAAAGAGAATAAAAGGACAAACAGACATTATTGTCAGTCTTACTTTATTATAGTTTAGACTGAGGCTAGCACATGGCTTATTCTTTAGTTCCTTTCATATTATATTTTGCAACCTGGGATTTTCTTACTTTGCAGAGCGAGAGTCCAGCAAGACAGAACTTAGAGCCTTTGATAACCTAATGGCAGAAATGCCATTCCATCACTTCTGCTATTTCAATTTGTCAGAAGCAAGTCAGTAGGCCAGCCCACACTCAGGGGAGGGCATCACACAAGGGTGAGTACCAGAAGGTGGGCCCAGGGAGGACCCTCCTGAAAGCTGCCTACCACAGACCCTAAGATCAAGAAGCTTATCACAAATTTGGATCAATATGAGAAAAATAAAAGGTAACTCCTTAATCAAATTCCCAAATATGATATAGTCGAGGAGTCCTGGGGATGTTCAGGAAGGGTGGAAATGACATGGGAAGAATTTAATTAATGAAGGCTGAAGACACTTTGGCAAAGGCACAAGGACATTCAGAAGAACGTTATTCATTTCCTTCTGGTTATGTCAGAATTACCAGGTAAAGGATCCTCAGGGGTCTCTTTCTAGATTTCGGAGTTTTTGTAGGCTGTGTACCCACCTCCTAGTTATTGCTATTTTCTTCTCGGGATAAGAATTCCAACTAAAGCTGGTCAGTGTTTTTACCCATCCTAAACTTTATGGTTCTAACTAATTTTTTTTAAAAATCTCAGATTGGCTTAAGGATAAAATAAGATCCAGCAGTTCATGTAATTCAAAGGTCCAGAGGTAAATTAAACCACAGATTCCGTGTGATCAGGAAACCAGCTCTTTTTTCTCATATTTTCTGAGAGTGTGTTGCTTTCTTTCATCTTCAGCTGGTTTCCACCCTAGAGTCAAGGTAGCTATCAACTGTGACCCGGGCAACTTATATCCTCATTCAAATCCAGGAATTCCTGTATGCCCTTCACCCCAAACTCCATGTATTGTTTTTACATTAGCCACTAATTTCTGCCTAACTTCCGATGCTTCTGTGAGACCCAACAAAAATGGGCCCGATTTTAAATAACACCTTCCTACAGGACAGAAGCAGGATGCACAAAATACGTTATAAAATCAATAAATCCACAGTGCATTTTTTTGTTGTTATTAACCCTCTTTTAAAAAAAAATATTTGTACATTTCAAGCTATTGTCCTCAGATCCAGGCAAGGGACCCCTGCCCTGACTCACCATCTGTAACTCTCACTCCTCCAACCATTGTGGAGTTCTCTCCTCAAAATGTTTGAGGTCTGTCCCCTTGTTGGGGACCAGGCAGGGCATCTGGGGGCCCTGTTTCTGTCTTTTTGAGGGCACTCTTACCCTCCACCCTGTGCGGGTCATGCAGATGTCTCAGAGACTGGGCAGACAGAGTGGCATCTACAGGCTGATTTGGGGGGACTCCCACTCAGGTCCGACACCAGGAAGCGTTAAGGGCCTGGACTACCATGCACCAAAGGCAGTCCCCTCTCTAAGGGAGCCTTGCAGCTGTTCTGCCTACTGTGCCACCTCTAAGGACAGCGGGTTTCGTTGTCCCTTACCTCTGCACACCTCACGCTGGCACCCAAGACAGCCACCCTCAGGCTCCATGCCATGTGCCAGGCAGAGCTAGAGTAGGTCAACGGGCTCTCCACACGTGCCTTCTCTGAGTCCTTTTCAAAAGGACAGACATGTTTTCTGGGAATGGGACTGCCCAATAGGGGCAGTATTGGAAGACAGGGGTTGGTCAACAATGAAAGATCACATTTTAGGAATGCAGAAATTACAGACCAGGGTTCAGAAGAAGTCATGGTTGGAAGACCTGTTTATGGGTACAATTCTGATTGGTCAATTTAATCTGATTAGAATATGAAATATTGCTTACATTTTCCTGCATACCCCGGGTAAGTCTTGCATTTGCAGTCCTCAGTGAAGCACATTGACAACTTTCGAGAGAATTTCTGGAAGCCGGCCCTTGTTGGTAGGGCCATGGATGATGTCAAGAGCACTGACTAAATGGCATTAGGGACCTACAGAAACAAAGATCTATATTGTCTCAGTGCAAGCAGGTTCTGAAGAGCTGTGGCATTTTGAGTAATAATAGCATTGCTACTTTTTTCTTATGGTGGGAGATATGAAGTTAGCCAAGAACAGAGCATTTCACATTAAAGAACACAAAGAGATGGTTGCTGGACTTGAATAGTCATTGATGATATCTGTACACAAAGAGAATCTCCATGTATACTGATTGAACAATAAACCAATATGGAAGTACCTATTCTCTACCCATTGATTCTAAATCTTTATCAATAAACCACTATATCTCACACGGGCTAATGAATTTTTAAATCAAATTGCTCATATAGACAGGACCCCATAAAAATATTTGTCCCAGGTCCTTTAACCCTAGGGACACATTGTATATCAGATTGCTAACTCTGGAATGGCTACTTAGATGTTGTGTAAGAGATTAATATCGATAGATAGAGATAGATAATTTCTGAAGTTGGATTACCCAAATTATGTAGTTTATATAAGGTCTGAAACATGTATACACACATACATATATATGTATACATATATAATATACATACACACACAAAATGAAGACTCATTGTTCCATGAGTGTGTATACATATATACACTTAAGAAACAATTTGTCCTATGGGAAACAAATCTGTCACAGACAATCCAGTTTATGTATAGCTCACCCCCCAAATTCTGAATAGTATAGTCTTGATATTTGATTGATCCACAAATTGTACTAACCTTTAAAACTGTCAAAATTTCTTGGTGGCCTCCATGATCTTTGCTCAGTGCCATTTCTAGCTGCCCATTCTTGCACATAGAGCATCGATTCTCTGCAAGTCTCCACACTCTTCCAAGGCCTGGCTCAAGTTCAATTTTTTAAAATTAAACTTTGGTTTAAAAGAAGTTGTAATACCCCTGAACCATCATCAGAAATGATTGCATGTACCACTTATCCTAGTTATTTGGAGATTAACCACACAAATGTTGCAATTTCTGTTTGGTCTTATATGTTGCTTTAGCTTTTGATGTTACATTCTATTCCCTTTTGCATTGCCCTTAGCAACCACACAAAGTTGGTTGTCAGTATGTATCTATTGATTTGTAGATGAATGAACTGCATGGAATTCCAGACAGGCCTTTGTCCCAGGAGGTGACTGGATCAACTACAATTACCTTGAAGTGGCTGGGGATAAAGTATTATATGTGTGTATGAGCGGAAAGGGGAGAGAGACACATGCAGGTGACCAGGGGCTAGTATTATATATATGCCATTTATTGGTTTGTGTGAAGAGTATTTAATTAATAATTACACAGTGAAACAAGACCTATATCTAGGTAAAAAAATATAGCCCTTAGATTTCCTACACTCTTTCTTCTGCAATTGTAGTATAAACAATACATAAGTAGTTTCAGATGATGTCAATAATGATTTCCTAATTTTTTTCATCTTAAAATTAAATTAAGTGAGTTCAAGTTGACAATACTCTAGTGGTTTGATTTTTCTGATGAGCACAGGGAAAGGAATTTATTATACAGGTCTCTAGATTTTCCCCACGGTATTGGAAATTCTTTGAGAGCAGAGCCATGGTATTCACTATTTTAGTAGACTTTATCTTTTAGAATATTTCTTGATTTATAGAAAAATTGAGAAGATAGTACAGAGTGTTCCCATATGCCAAAGCACCTAGTTTCCCCTATTATTAATATCTTATATTTGTATGGTTCATTTATTATAATTAACAAACTGATATTCATACATTATTATTAGCTGAGGTCCAAACTTTACTCCAATTTCCTTAGTTTACTTAATGTCCTTTTTCTCTTCCAGGGCCTCATCCGGGTACCACATTAAATTTATTCATCATGTTTCTTTAGGTTCCTCTTGACTGTCACAGCTTCTCAGACTTTCCTTGTTTTTGTTGACCTTGACAGTTTTAAGGAGTACTGGTCAGGTATTTTGTAGGATGCTCATCTATTAGAAATTGTCTGACTTTTTTTTTTCTCATGATTAGACTGGGCTGTGGGTTTTTAAGAGGATATCACAAAGTGCCATTTTCATTACATCATATCAAGAGTGTATACTATTAACTATCAACATGACTTACCAGATTTTCACTGTTGATGCTGACCAGATAAACATCATGGCTGAGCTAGTGTTTGTCAAGTTTCTCCACTGTGTAATTAGCCATTTCCCCCACTTTTCATACTGTACTTTTTGGAAGGAAGTCATTATGTACAGCCCACACTTAAGGAGTGGAAAGTTTATGCTCCACTTCCTTGGGAATGGAGTACCTACGTGCATTATTTGGAATTCTGCTACACAGGGTATTGGTCTCACTTTCCCCATTGATTAATTACTATCAGTATTAACTCATGAACATTCAGATATGTATTTTGTGCTTTGGGTTATAATCCCATACTACTTTCTTTTGTTGCTCAAATGATTCCAGTTTTGGCCATTGGGATCTCTTTCAGTTGATTCCTGTGCTGCCCCTTTGAAATATCCACATTATTATAGGGTTTTTGTCAGGGTTGGAGGGGGTGAGCACTTTTTTATTCTCTGATACATGTCATTCCACCTTCTAGTAACTCAAGTAACTAATTACTAAATGAATGTAGTATGTATTGAATTACAGTACAGCTTACTTTTCTATCATATTTACCCACAGTTTAATTTTCAAAAACAATAACACCTCTGGTTGTAGATTCTCTCTCGTCAAAATACTCACGCTACATATTTTTTAACCAAAGATATTTATATTTTCCCTTCCTGAACACTTCTTCCTCTATATTTCAGGTATCAGCAAGAGGTATTAGAGACATTTCAGCTATGATTTTGTGTATTTATGTAAACAGTTTTGAGGGCTTTCTGGAATTTAAAGAGTATAAAAGCAGAACTCAAAAAGCTCAAATGACTCTCAGTAGCCAAGTTGGAGCTTTGTTTTCTCTCTTCTTGAGTTAGGCCTCTCTGCTCGGTCTCCCACGGCCAACATGAAACAAGACATTGACCTGGGAGTTGAAAAAGCAAAGAAGGCCGGGCGCTGTGGCTCACGCCTGTAATCCTAGCTCTTGGGAGGCCGAGGCGGGCGGATTGCTCAAGGTCAGGAGTTCAAAACCAGCCTGAGCAAGAGCGAGACCCCGTCTCTACTATAAATAGAAAGAAATTAATTGGCCAACTGATATATATATATATATAATTAGCCGGGCATAGTGGCACATGCCTGTAGTCCCAGCTACTCGGGAGGCTGAGGCAGAAGGATCACTCGAGCCCAGGAGTTTGAGGTTGCTGTGAGCTAGGCTGACGCCACAGCACTCACTCTAGCCTGGGCAACAAAGCGAGACTCTGTCTCAAAAAAAAAAAAAAAAAAAAAAGCAAAGAAAAGGGCCTAGCATCCGTGTGGGTAGACATAGTAAATTTATGTCTCGGGTCGACCCAATTTACTCCTGCCTCCTGTCCCCAGTTCTACCCCGCCCCCAAGTCTGGCTTCAGACTATGAATTTCTAGGGATTTTTTTTTTTTTTTTGCCTTTTGATCTCCTCTCTGATCTAATGCAATTGTCCACTGGCAGAAGCGCTGTGAGGTGCAGAATAAAGTAATGAAGTTAATTTGATTTCCATCCACCCCCACCCTTAGGATCTACATGTCTTTATTGTATTAGATTCCTAATGAGATTCTCTGTCTGCAGTCCAGCGAGAGGCTCCGAGTGCAGTGGCTGTGGGAGGGATTGATCTCAAGAGATTTTTCCCCATTTACATCCCATCTTTAATGGATATGGACCTGCCTGCCCTTGAGTCATAAGGTGATCATATTTTCCCTCCTGGACTCTACTGGACAAGCAGTAGGAAAGCAGCCACTGCTACAGAGAAGTTATGGGGCTTCTCTTCAATACCAGGGGAAAGCAAACAGGACTGACGGTTTGCTCCAAGCAAATTTCCAGCCCCAAAGTTTCTGTTTCAGAAGGAGATTTGCTCATGTGTGGAAATGCTATCGTTTTTTATTTTGCCTCCAACATTATAAATGGTGAGCAGCAAAAAAAAAAAAAAGATAATAATAATAATAATAATAATAACATTCACAAGACCTTCCCCAGGGCATCAAATTCCTTGAATCATTTCAGTTGCATAGAGGTGGTTCCATGGATCTCAGGTGAAGTCCCATGCACAGTCTAGCTGGCCAGGGACCATTTGAGTGGGACATGCATCTGAAGTTTTCTCCAGAGAAGCCTATCCCCTCCAGAGCATTGCTCATTCACTCCCTCCACCCTCCCCACCACCCACGATGAGATATTTAAACCATTTCATAAATGTCAACCCTCTGTTTATCTAGCACCTCTTTATATCCACCAGGATTTGTGCAGTGCTACTGGCATTACCCTTTACCCATCTTCCAGATCCAAAACACTTGATTCACCTGTCTCGAATTATAGCATACACAGGGAGTATAGTGTGAGACAATTTTGCTTTTTTTCAGTCCACAAGGTGCTTTTGAACTGGTTGACAACCTTGCTGGAAATTTGTACTTAATCAACACAATGCACTTATTTTTGCAGTTTAGTGAATTACTTCAAGACCTAGTATGAGAGTGAGGGGAAAAAAAAAACATCAGTAATTCACAATTCACAAGTTTATTACTCCAAATTAAAGGGTTTTTGACTATTTCAGATAAAAGAAAAGAGAAACAGGAGTGCTATCCTAAGACTCATTTTTAAAAGCAAACATTGCTCAGATTGTTTTAGGCCACTCTTGAATCCCTGAAATCATGGGAGGAAAGGAAAGGCGAGGTGATTGGCATCATGACGACTTTTCTAGGGGGGAAAAAGGTAGTTTATATCTAATCTAAGGTCCTTAAGAGGAATCTATCAGCTTTGGTTTGGCTCTCAGTGGACAGGTGTCTGTATCATAGAAGCACCATACATAATTCACCACCAGAGAGCCCCAGAACTTAGAGGGAAGGCTAAATTACCTGTCACTTCCAGAAAAGGTGTTCCCTTCAGGTCAAGGTTGAAAGCTCTGGTAAACCCATGTGAGGACGAGCACATCAGTCCCTATTTAAATGTCAGCACTGCTGCTCAGCTGTGGGAAGTGCAGTCTGGCTATTTACCCCTGGAATGTGCCTTCCTCTTTTGCAGGGCCAATTAACGCCTTATCATTCCGAAGTCAGATTGGAAAGCAGGAAGTGAGGTTGCTTGTTTTAATGATCAGAGACCACTGTGTTTATGTCAAATCAATGGATGCCAGGAGAGCCATACTTTCTTTATGGAGGGGGTGGGCTAGGGGTCCGGTCAGAGGTGTGAGCCATTACAGCTTACCCTGAATACAAAAACATCTCATTACTACTCAGGGATAGAATACTGAGTCTAGTCCCAGGCAGACTCTGACTTAGGAACACAGTTCATGAAAGGCAGGTGCCATCTGGCTGTCATTAAGCTGCTGATTGTGCCCCACTCCTTGATTGACTGGTGATTGATTGGCAGGTGGGACATGGAGGTGACTGCAGCCTGCACCAGGAGGGCTTGTATTTCATCCCCGGGATTTGAGGGTACCTGTTTGAGGCATCGTGCACAGATTTCCCAACTGTGTTTCAGGAACTTTGCTTTTGAAGCAAAATGAAAACAAAACAGAAAACACAGACGCACCACACACATACACGTGCGCACACACACACACACACACGCACACACGCACGGACACACATGAGAAAGAGAGAGACAGAATGCACTTATTCCCTTTAAAATATATTTTCAAGGCTTAATTCTGAAGTCACGGTGGGAGAAGCCTACTTCTATAGTATTTTTGGCACTTTTGCTACTTTGCAATTTCTTTATACTTAGGAAGCACATTTTTAGTTTCAATTAAAGAATTGGGTTCTATAAGTTCTTTATTTCTAATGAAATGGAAAAGATGATTGCTTAAGATTTCTGAAGGTGTTTGAATGTAGGCTATTTTGTTATATTAAAAAGAATCAAATTTAAGTGCTATTCAAGTTAATAAAATCAAAATTAAGAATCAACTCTGCAATATCTGAGAAATCTATTGTGTTTAGTAATGTAGAGGAGCAGGAAAGAGAAAAATCATAGCCATAAAAATGTCTAAAGGCAAGAAGCAAACTATAAGGTGATCGGGTGTTGGTATTATCAGATGTTGCTTGATAAATATTTGATTGATTAATTGATGGAGAGTTATTTGTCTCAGCTTGGAAAAATCTTCAGTGTTTCAATTCACATGATTATTTTTTTAGCTGAGAAAACTTTCTCAGATGTATCTCAGTAAAGTATGATACTTTCAGATTGTGTAAAAAAGTGTCATTTTAATCCGATAATCCCAGGAAAGCCATAAATAAAAATGACTAATTCAATAAAGAGCATTTTCTATGTTCTCTTATGGTAAAAGATAATACTCTCTTCAGAGTATTAGGATGATATACATAGAACTAGGGAGTTTTAAAAAGTAGCTTTTGTAAACATATTTCTAAAAATGAAATAAATATGAAAAAGGCCTTGCTAATTACTGATTCAGAACTAAAAAGCTAGTTTTTCTCTTTTACATATATTACCTGTATAAATGTATACTTTATAGTCACAGTATGAATTCTATTTGTTTATATGCATATTTCAAGTTCTTTATATATTTCTACCTCTAAATAATTTTGTATGTAATCAAATGAAAATTATTTTAAAGACTGTATGAAATCAAACCCCTCCAAAATGTATGTTTAGCATATAAATGCTGCAAATGCCTAGGTAACCTCACTATAAGAGCCATTGCTGGATATACGTGTACCATTGATATGGTTAAAATGAGATACATGCCTAACATGGATTATTGCAGAGGAAAAGTCTCAGGGAGCAGAATATGAAAGGAGAAGAAGTTTCTGTTGCTATCATTTCAAGGCTGGTTTGTCACTTTCAGGTTAAATATTTGGAAAAGCTCCCTTCATGCCTCTTGCTGACATTCCAGTGGGGGCAAGCTTAGTGCATGGAAGTTTAGAGCTGTTTTCTGTTTTGCAAGAGTGTTTGCATTTGGATTTGGAGCATTTGGATACAACTATGGGGCCTGTAGTTCCTTTGTCTAGGAAAATGATTTGAATGGGTCCCATGACTTTAAATATCATCTATACATTGATGAGTCCCAGATCTACATTAATATCAACTCTGAATTCCAAACTTATATATCAAAATGTCTGCCAGACATCCCCACTTGGAAGTCCACATTGTAAACATAACAAGTTCAAAAACGAACTCATAACTTTCACTTTCAGACTTGTTCTTTTTACAGTCTTCCCCAGTATAGGTAACAGCAAATCCATCTTTCCAGTTGCTCAAGCCAGAAACCCTGAGTCCTTCTCACCTCTCTTTCTCCCTCTCTCCATCCGTTCTGTGATGAAATCCTGCTGTCTCTGTGTCCAGATGCATCGAGAATCCAATCACTCTTCACCAACTCCACCACTACCCTCATCTCCTCAAGGATCATGCCAGCCTTCTCATTGGTTTCCCTCTTTTATTCCCCCCATCCAAACCATATGCTATTTTCACACAGCAACCAGGCTAGTGCCTTTTAAAGGCGAGTGCATACAACGATTCTACCTGAACCCTGCAACAACACTCCTCACATAGAGTAAAGTTAAAGTCACATCCTTATGTTTGTCTGGGACCCTCACAAGACCCACCTCCTACCCCTGTGATTTCATCTCCCACTGCGTTCCGTCCGGCCCCCTGTGTCAGCCAGCCCTCCTCTCCTACTTGCATTGAGCCAATCACATTTCTCCCTCTGGGCCTTAAGCTTTTCATTGGCTTCCCCCATATGGCCATCCTGTCATCAAGACTTTATTCAAATGTTACCTTCTCTGAGAGGCCCTCCTCTCTGTTCCTCTTCTCTGTTTCCCTTTTCTCTGTCGCACTTATCATGACCTAATATAACTTAGTTAGTTATTTTATTTGCTGTCTTCCTCAACTAGAATGTAAGCGCCCTGAGGGCAGGTGCTTTGTCTACTCACTGCTCTATTCCCAGAGCCTGCCAGGGCCTGGACCCAGTAGTACTCAATTGTTGAATGAGTAAATGTGTTTTCGTAAGCAAATGCACAACTGAGACCTGATAACTTCTATGATCTCTACTCCTTTGAATGCTATATTTTTAATTTCTTTTTTAATGTACGGAAAGTAAAATTCACTTTTTCTGGTGTGCATTTTTATGCATAGAGAGTCATGCAACCCCTACCTTGGTGGGTGAAAGATACAGAACAATTCCATCACCCTCAAAAGAATCCTACCTGCTATCTTTTTCTAGTCAACTCTTTTCTCACCTCCAACTCCTGGAAACTATTCATCTGTTCTCCATTCCACAGTTTGGCCTTTTCCAGAATGCCATATAAGTGCAACCACACCGTGTGTAGCTTTTGGGGCCTGGCTTCTTTTACTCAGTGTAATACATTTGAGATTCACCCATGTCATTGTGTATGTTAATAGTTTGTTCTGTTTTATTGTTGAGCAGTATTCCGTTACATGGATGTACCAGTTTGAATTTTAGATATTTCCAGGAGACTATAAATAAAGGGAATATGCCATCAAGTTTTATATCACAAAAACAAGTCTCTAGGAGAAAACATATACTTTTGCAGGGATTGTAGAACTAAATTTGTTTGTTTGTTTGTTTGTTTGTTTAGAGATGGGGTCTTACTCTATCACACAGTGAGTATACTGGCATGATCAAAACTCACTGCAGCCTTGACATTTTGGACCTCCCACCTCAGCCTCCTGAGTAGCTAGGACTACAGGCACATGCCACCATGCCTGGCTAATTTTTTAATTTATTTTTTGTAGAGATGGGGTCTTGCTATGTTGCCCCGGCTGGTCTCTAACTCCTGGCCTCAAGTGATCGTTCCGCGTAGGCCTCCCAAAATTCTAGGATTACACATGTGAGCCACCATCCCTGGACTGTTTGTTCGTTTTTAACCTGAGTATGGAAAAAGACCTGGAGAGAATACACTAAAATCATTAATAGTGGTTGTCATTGATGAGTAACTTTCCTTTTTTCTATTCTTACTTGTCTGTTTTTTTTTAATCAAGATCATACGTGCTTTTTATGATAGAAATACTTTATTTTGGAAAAGATCATCCATTCACATGGAAGTTAAACTATCCAGGGAATAAGAAATGAAAAATACCTGTTCTTTCTTTCTTTCTTTTCTTTTTTTTTTGCCCAACCCCTCCTATTTCTTTTTGATTTAAATTGTAAGAAATAATCTTAGTCAGCTATACTTTTATTAGGGGATGAGAAAAAATTGGGTTCAGCAAAAAGTTTACTTAAATCAAAGGAGGAAAATAGATATTAATGTTAAGATTATAATCTACAACTTTTTGCAGTAACAATTTTATGCCTGCAATCAAGAAGTCTCCTGCTTCTTTAAGAAATGAGGGTCTCCAAACAGTTTCTGAAGTAATAGATCATATATAAATAGGTTGTTTGCTCTCGGTACAGATGCCATCATTACTAACTACTTTCAGGCTCTTTGAGAGCTAAATAATTCCGTAATGCATCATTGAACATTTAGTTGCTTCATAGCAGATGGTTTCGGGGGTCCATCTGCTCACAGCAATGTTTTCAACAAGCCCCCTTCACCTTCACCAAAAGGTTCGGAAGCATTAGAATATTCATTCTTCACTACAGGTGTGTTTCGTTGGCTCCCCCGTATTAGGGAAAGGGGCCACTGTCTTTTTTTTTTTTTTTTTTTTCTAGAAAGGAGATGCTGGCCTGTGTGAGTGTAAGAGTTCCTGTAAGTGTCAGGGAACCCAGTAGAAGAAAGAGTCCCTTGATTTCAAGAATTTGTAAACTCACCCAAGTTCATGTGTGTGTGTGTATGTGTGTGTGTGTGTGTGTGTGTGTGTGTGTGTGTGTGCATGAGAGACAGAGAGAGAGAGAGAGGGAGAGATTACTTTTCTGGGCTGACTAGGTTAAAAATGAGAGATTAGGCAGTCAACCTTGTTCTGTTACTCCCGCCTCTAATATGTGCAGAAGCAATGTCAGCTTCTTTAGGGTTTGCTGGGGGAAAAAAGAAGACATTCTCCCTGCCTTTGAGGACACAGGGATGTCCCTCAGGCAAGGTCAAAATGAACACATGAAATACATGAAGGAGCTCCAACTCAAACCATACGGATAAGAACAGACTGAGTATAATATCTGAATGCTGAGAGGATCTGGGGGTAAACGGTATATGGACACAGCTAGTTTTCTTCCAGAAATCCCAAATGCCCCATTACCTAAGTGATCACGGAAATTCGCAGACTGCTGGAGAAACAGAATGGTGGCATGCGATGAATAAGACATGCCAGCAGCTGCTCCCCGAATATGTACAGTTTCCTTTTCCAAATTGGAAAATAATAAGGAAAGACAAAGCTGGGGAAGAGGAAGCACAGGACATGAAGAAGAGGACTGTTAGCAGATCACAAGAAACTAACAGTCAATTTATTTGGACCGTGTGGATAGACATCCTCAACCCTAATACGTCAAATGCATGGATTCAACACTGAGAACTATGTAAACCCCTTGCAGGTATTGAATAATTGGAGAGATGTCACTTTGTCACCAACTTGCCAGCAAAGGGAATGGTGGAGAGAGGCTGCTATTTCAGAGAACCGTGTAGAAGCCAGTGATTGCCCCCCTCCGTGGCTGCCGGGTGTTCAGAGAAGAGAGTACTCTGTTTTGTGTTCAAGTGGCTGTATTTTAATTTGTCTTTCTAAAAGGAACAAATGGATTCAGATTAGGATATTGAAGAAAATTACTGTAGCTTTTAGTCATATTTCAAAGAGCTATTTGAAGGCAATTTAATTATCTATTATCTTCCTTTTTTAAGAATACAAAAATGTTAACAAAAAAAGGAGAATCTCCGGCAAACTGGAATGAAGGCACTTGCTCTATGCAATCGTCACTGGCAGTGGCTCTAGCCTTCTATCGGTCCCTCCATTTTTAATAGGCATTTATTAAGTAGCCTACCAGTTGCCCAGAATTGAACACGGTGTGTAAGAGAGACCCTATTTCCAAACTTAAGGATCTTCCTAGTTTCTAAGCTGAAACTCCTTTGCTAGATGGTTTGTGTCAAAGGTGAATGATTTATTACTAACCACAGGTCCGAAGGAGGGGCCTGTGTTAGAAGCGGGATAGTGAGCAGTTTTCTGATATTGCTGTCAATGTCATCTCCATTACTCTGTCAAGAATATCCACTGAAATTGACTTCACCATCACTCCTACTTTTGCCGTCAAAACAGAACTACTATTACAGACATGTTTTCAGTATTTGTGAATGCTTTAGCATTCAGTTAATATAATCCAATTTTCTTTCCTTTTTAGGCATTCATTCATTGAATACTTAAGTATGTTCAGCCCTATTAGCTCTATGGGAAACCTCAATTAAGTAAAAAACTTATTCCATGTCCTCAAGTAGTTTATAGTGTGATTAGGGAAAGATGATGGACCTAAAACTATAAGAAATAATTTATTAAGAAGAGACTGTAGGCCGGGCGCGGTGGCTCACGCCTGTAATCCTAGCTCTCGGGAGGCCGAGGCGGGTGGATTGCTCAAGGTCAGGAGTTCAAAACCAGCCTGAGCAAGAGCGAGACCCTGTCTCTACTATAAATAGAAAGAAATTAATTGGCCAACTGATATATATATAAAAAATTAGCCGGGCATGGTGGCTCATGCCTGTAGTCCCAGCTACTCGGGAGGCTGAGGCAGAAGGATCGCTCGAGCCCAGGAGTTTGAGGTTGCTGTGAGCTAGGCTGACACCATGGCACTCACTCTAGCCTGGACAACAAAGCGAGACTCTGTCTCAAAAAAAAAAAAAAAAAAAAAAAAAAAGAAGAGACTGTAGACAGCATTTAAAGAGTGTACTCCTAAAGACTGAGAGCATTATAATCAGGGGAAAAGGAATGTAGAGTGGGGTTCATTGGAAAGGCTTCCATTTTCTTGTGCTATTATGGACTCAGCCAAAGTTTGACTTCTTTAGAGAAGACAAAGAGGTTTGAGTTAACTGTAAGGAATTTGGGACTGATTTTTAAAATATGCAAGTGGTTGTAGGTCTGTGTGTTTGGGAAAAGGCCCACAACCTGAGTGACTGCACAAAGGTAGGAATAAACGGAGTGGAACTAAGGAATAGTTGGGCATGGGGTGGGTGGGCCCCTATGAGAGCCTTAAAGGCCATGCTTTGAAGTGTTGAGAAAAGATGGTGGCTAGATACACGAGGGTGGGGGCCCTTAAATAGGGAGGCATGTGTATGGAAGCTGAACTATATTTGACCTGTGTCATGTGCAACTCAACATAGCACCACTGAACATAGCACAGCTGTTGGTCCATTCAAGGCTGGCTGAGATCCAGACCTATTCAGATAGCAACAAGAGCACTAGAGGCCCTGGTTATAATGAGCATTTATTACGTTGTCTTGTAGCTTAAATGAATATCTCCAACCATAAAGATCTGACATTGCACATCAGAAGGTAGACTTGGTTTCAGAAGATACAAATATTATTTCAAAGTAGGAAGGAGGAAGACTGCTAATTAGAAACTATTTTTAAGATAAGGATCATCAGAGGAAGCAGAAGTGTCTCAGAGCCAGGGAGGTTCTTGCAATTTTCAAACCAGAGAATAAAGACACCACCAAACTAACTTAATTCTTTCAAAAGGTTTGAAATCAGTACAAACAAGTTATGATTGGAAGATTCATGGATTCGTTAAGTGTGGATTTTGATGTGCTCATACATTCATCCAGTGATTTTAAGGGATACTGTGAAATTGTGCGATCTCAGAAAATTCTAATTAATTTTGGATTGTTCTATCTCTCTACTTATCTACCTATTGCCTATAGTACTATAGGATAGACAAGTTGAAAGGTTATGCCAGGAAACAAAGCCAAAGCAATTGTATCTTTTTTTTTTAAAGCATCAAGACCCAGTTTGCAAATTTTCTGCAGGATCCCACTATATGAAACCATTAAAATAGAAGTGGCTTTTGCTGACACTGAGGAGAGCTCAGCTTCTGTGTGGTTAGTGCCTTGATCCTCGCATCTATCTGTCCAGGAAGCCTAGCACCACTCAATAAATTTTACCTTCTTTTTTATTCCATGTGTTTTTCTTTTTAAAATTGTAATATTACTTTTTAATGTTTTCAATTGACAAATAAAAAATGTATATATTTATAGTGTACAACATGATATTTTGAAATACGTCCACATTGTAGAATGACTAAATCAAGCTAATTAACCTATGCATTACCTCACATACTTACCATTTTTTTGTGGTGAGAGCACTTAAAATCTATAATCTTTTAGCAATTTTAAGTATATGATAGTGGTTATTAATTACAGTCACCATATTATACTCTAGCTCTCTTGAATTTATTCCTCTTGTCTAACTTGAAACTTTGTACCCTTTGATTAACATCAACCTCCCACCACTCACAACCTCTGATAATCACAAGTCTACTCTCTGCTTCTATGAATTTGACTTTATTATATTTTATATATAATAAGATCATGTGGTATTTGTCTTTTGGTGCCCCACTCAGTAAGCTTTATACAAAACAACAAACTGGTTGACCTAAATTTCTCACTTTTAACTGATTTTTTTAATGTCCATAGCAAAATAACATAGATAGTGTCATATTTGGATATTAACTAATTTCTAACTTTCTATGTAAGCATATCTATATTTTTTCCTTTATTCACCTGTGCAATAAATGATAATGTCTTGCAATCATCTCTAATAAAATACTCTATTGTATGCTATCCCTAGCATACAGCCTATTTGAATAATACTCAAGAGATAATATATGAAAAATGACTTTATTTTAAGCCCTATAAAATTAATATTTTTTCATAAAATTTGTGTATAATGACCCAGACATTTGAATCTTTGAAGTAAGAAAAACAAACAAACATGCAAACATTATTTTCTTTTTAATTGTAAGTAGAGAGACAGAAGCCATTTAGTTAAAGACCATTGTCTATAAATCTTGGTAAGGCAAGTATATTAGCTTCCTAAGGCTGCTGTCACACAAACTGTGTTGCTTAAACAACAGAAATGTATTATCTCACAGTTTTGAAGGCTAGAAGTCCAAGGTCAGGCTGTTATCAGGGCTGATTCCTTCTGAGGGCTGGGAGGGAGAATCTGTCCCATATTTCTCTCCTAGCTTCTGGTGGTTTGCTGGCAATCTCTGACATTCTTTCACTTGTAGAAACATCACTCCAATCCTTGCCTTCATCTTCCCATGTGGCTTCACCTCCGTGCATGTTTGTTGCAGTGTTCAAATTTCCCCTTTTTAATAAGGACACCAGTCATATTAGATTAGGGCCCACCTAATGACCTCATATTAACTTGACTTCATCTGCAAGGACCTTAATTCCAAATAAGGTCACATTCATAGGTACTTGGGTTTTAGACTTTGACATCTTTTGGGGGGACAAAATTCAACCCATAAAAGCAAGCGTATTTGGTGTTCTCTGTAAGGATCACTGTGTGGATGCCTCTATCTTCTTGTGCAAAGGCATATTAGGAATGCAGAGTTATATCTGGTGTGACCTCCAGTGTCTGGAAGCTCTGGTGATTGTGAGCACAAGATTCAACAATAGGTAGAGATGTATCTATGTTGCCAAACTGGGAAGCAGCCTTTAACAACAACAACAAAAATCTGTAAGGAGTGATATCACTGTCCAAAGAGCCAGCTAGTATTAGTGATTCAGTAAAAACAAAGTGCTCTCAGGGACTTTTTGGATGTCCATGTAAGTTCTAACCAATCTTGTGATCCACTGACATCTTCAGTTATGGTAGAGTATAAAGGTTATTATCTCTTGTGAAGTCTGTCACCGAAGTGGAAAACTTAGCTAGTCAATAATGTTAGGGGTTTTCTACTGTTGAAGTTTCATCTTTCCAAATGCCATGGAGGGTGGTCATCCCCTCTCCTTTTGCCACATTTGGACTCCTCTCTGGGTTGGATCCCTTGATTACTAAGAGTTGGCCATGAGCCAGACATAGGGGTACAATATTCAGGAATACAATAACAAGACCCAGGAAAGACTTATACAAGGGACAGACAGGTAAACAGATGTTTAAGATGAAGTGGGTGGGTTTTGCATAGACTGTCATTCTACCTGGAGAATATCAAGACATTACTGAAACACAGAATATTCATTAAGTGGTTTCCATGAGCCCAGCACCAGGCTAGGGATTCTGAGATGATATAAAGAGAAATCATTTAGTGTGCTGGATTCAAGACACTTATGGACTCCTGAGGCACAAATACCATGGGATAAGGAATTCCAAAGCCCTTAAAACCCCAAATCCTGATCTCATCATTGAATCATTAGGTCACCACAGCAAGTGATTTAATGTCTCTGAGCCTCAGTTCATTCCTCATTTGTAAAATGGGTATGGTCTTGCTTCCCTTGTGTGATTGAGAGGAGGATACAGCATAGTGCACTTCAGTGCCTACCTGGGAGCCTCCCAGATTGCAAACATGCAAATGGGTTTTAAAGTGCCTGATTGGGGGAACTAGACAAGTCCATAATGAAAGATAATGACTAGCAGGAAGTAATGTGTGTTTGAATATAAAGTGAGTGATCTTTAGTCGCTCTGGGATTCAGAGGAGAGAGATCACTAGGGCTTCACTGACAAGTGGTCCTCCCAGAGGCTCTGGATAGCTTGTTAGTAAGGAGATAGCAATGCTACTACTACAACATTCGATTGGCCGGGCCCGGTGGCTCACGCCTGTAATCCTAGCATTCTGGGAGGCCGAGGAGGGTGGATTGCTCGAGGTCAGGAGTTTGAAACCAACCTGAGCAAGAGCAAGACCTGTCTCTACTATAAATAGAAAGAAAATAATTGGCCAACTAATATATAGAAAAAATTAGCCGGGCATGGTGGCGCATGCCTGTAGTCCCAGCTACTTGGGAGGCTGAGGCAGCAGGATTGCTTGAGCCCAGGAGTTTGAGGTTGCTGTGAGCTAGGCTGATGCCATGGCACTCACTCTAGCCTGGGGAACAAAGCAAGACTCTGTCTCAAAAAAGCAAAAACAAAAACAAAAAACATTTGATTAACAAGGACGTCCCATGGCACTAATTATGTTGGCTAATAAAGAGTTATGAAACATATTATAGAAATATGAGCCCTAGAATATGAGAATTTAAAATCTTTACCAAAAGGTGAGCTGTTTTTTGCCATATAGAATTCTAGTTATTTGTCACAAAATGAAGCAAAGAGAAACCTCTGGAACCAAGGTAAACTTAGTGTCCTGAAAGTGGATCTTTTAACCAAACCAAAATATAAGGATCTGTGAATTAAGCACAATTTCAAAACAATCTAGCTTAGGCTTTATTAAACATACATAAAGTTTCTTCAAACTGGTATCTCCAATAACAATGTGAATAAGTATTAGGTCATTAAATATGAAATGTCCGATTTTGAATCAAAAGTTGAGTTTATTATGTCTCAAACAAGAGACAGTGCAATTAATCAAACTATGAGCCTAAACTATAAACACAGTTTTGCCATCTTAATGGTAGTTTGTTAATGCCAGCAGTGAAGAAGCTTGGAGAGTGAGTGGTGATGAAATCGCAGAAGATGTTTTCCACAACTTGTTGAGAATTGAATATTTTTCCTTGTAAGAAGTGGGTCGAAGCCTGGAAAAAGTAGTCAGTTGGTGCAAGGTCTGGTGAATACAGTGGATGACAGAGAGTTTCCAAGTCCGGCCTCTAGACAGTTTGAGCAGCATTGTTTGTGCAACATGTGGTCAAGCCTTGTCTTACAAGAGGATTGGCCTGTCTCTATTGACCAATCTCAGCTGCTTAATCACAAGCATCCTCATCATTGCATCTAGTAGATTGCTGTACACATCCGCTGTAATGGGTTGAAGCTGTAGTGGATAATACCAGCTCTGGACCACCACACAGACACCATTAGCTTTTTCGATGAATATTCGGCTTTGGACTGTGTTTCAGCATGTTGTCTGTATCCAACCAGTGTCAAACACTTGTGAATGTCAAAAAGAATCCATTTTTTTCATCTCACATAACAATACGGCATAGAAATGGTTGGCCTTTATGTTGTGACAGCAAAGAAAGGCAAACTTCGAGAGGATTTCTCTTCTGACACTCATTTAATTCATGCAGAATCCATCTATCCAGCTTCTTTACCATGTCCACTTGTTTCAAATGGTCTAATATTGTTGGAATAGTAACATCAAACCTTGCTGCTAATTCACATGTAGGTTGAGATGGATTCACTTCCACTACAGCTTTCAGCTCATTATTATCCACCTTGGTTTCAGGTTGCCCATGTGGCTCATTTTCAAGATTAAAATCACCAGAATGGAACTTCTTAAATCATTGACATATAGTGCATTCATTAGCCACATCCTTCCCAAAGACTTGGTTGATATTTCAAGCTGTCTGTGCTGCATTGGCTCCATGACAGAAGACGAATTAGAAAACAACATGAATTTTGGACTCGTCCATGGTTTCACAAAAATTGCTCTTAAAAAAAAAATTTGAAAGATAACCACAAGCCAAACCATGAGTCTGAAAGACAGAGGATTCACCTTCACAATAAAAATAAAACAAGTGTCAAAGTGAAATGTCAGAGACAGCAACTGTCAAACTTAGTACTTAAGGAAATCGGACATTTCAAACTTAATAACCTAAATATTTCCAAAGCTATGAAACATGTAGAATATAAATTTTACTTCAGAACTATCTTATGTGATTCAAAACCAGGATCTGATTTCTTACCCTGCAAATTTATTCCCAATAGAGTTTCAACTTCCCTCCTACCCCTGGGATATACTATTTAAAAAGCACAACTTCCAGCCCCCCAAATGAAAGGAGTCACTCTTTGTCTTTGCAAAGCTTAGGACTACACATGGAGAGCTGATGACCTGATTCAAAATATTTCTGTTTCTAAAGTGTGGGTAAAGGAAATGCAAAGAACAATTATTAATGGCATGGGTATTCCCATTATAATTTGTATTGGAAGACAATTTCTTTTCTTTTTATTTCAGCATATTATGGGGGTAGGTACAATGCTAAGATTACGTATATTGCCCATGTTTCCCCTCCTCCCTCGAATCAGAGCTTCAAGTGTGACCATCCCCCAGACGGTGCACATCTCACTCATTATGTTTGTAAATACCCATCCTCTCCTCCTCCCTCCCACCTGCCCGACACCTGATAAATGTTATTCCTACATGTCCATTTAAGTATTGATCAGTTAATACCAATTTGCTGGTGAATACATGTGGTGCTTGTTTTTCCATTCTTGGGATACTTCACTTAGTAGAATGGGTTCCAGCTCTATCCAGGAAAATACAAGAGGTGCTATATCACCATTGTTTGGAAGACATTAATTTCAACCTCCATTCTGAGTCCCTGTGTGCCTTGTATTAAAACTTTGTGTAGACCCCCTTGTAGACACAAAGCCAAATTATTAATAATAGTTTTAAAAACAGCAGATAATTAACCCAACATATACTTACTTAAACTACCCAGATAGTCATCATATTTCTATTCCTTTTATTGTGGTAGAAGTGGTGATAATAGAAGTAACTTTTATGGTCTGGTCTGGTGATAATATAGGAAAGAGAGAATTATGGAATGATGATAACAGATTTTCACAGTTGGTGTAAACTCCCAAGTAATTTCTGTTAAAAACCACCACTTTGGTTGAAATTACTAATGCAGTCACAAACTGCGAGGACTTGATCTTAAAATCAGGCTCAGAAAACTCTTTGTAGATAGTTTTACTTGTGCTCTCTATAAGGATACCTAATTGTCTTTATGCTTCATTGATAATTTTGTACTTCTTTGGAATAAATTGGCTGAAAATTTGAAGGTTATTAGTGAAAACATATGCCCTCTAAATAAAAAGCATCACTACCAACAAATGACTGACCTACATTCACAAAATGACTAAATTACTGTGATTAAATCTGAGGCAATTTAATCATTTTGTTACAATAGGAAATCGAGCTTCTTCCCCATGTTTATGTAGCGGGACTAGCTGCTCATTTTAGCTTTTGGCTCAGTTTTACTCTCTAAAATTAGCAGTGTTTGTTGTTTTAGAATAAGAAATAAGAGGGACACGCACGACTGAATTAAAACAATACTTTCTTCATTCAAAGCAAAGTTTGATTCAGTCAGATGTGTACATTCCAAACCATGAAAGCAGATTGTCCCACAAACCAACACTGATATAATGTGGTGGGTTTCCACGTTTGGAATATTTTATTTGGGGACGTTGGAATCACTTGGTTTCTTCGGGTAAGTTTTGGGTGGCTCTATAACTGTTTTTAGAGGCACAGTAAAATGAACCAATCTCTGGATGTTCAAGTAAAGGCTTTCTCTCGCAAAACCTTCTCCTTTGTCCCTGTTCCATTTCATTTATATATAGTGAGTGTCCAACAAGCCCTGACTGATGCCGCTTTCCTTCTTAAACATTGCCAGTCTCCCAGCATTAGTTCAGCGGGAATCAGAGTCATTTACTTTCCAGCCTGCAGTGCCCCTGGTGCCAGAGCAGCTGGAGAGGGTGACACGGCTGAGAAGCCTGCTAATCTCAATGGCCCTTGGGTCTTTCCTCTAAAAGACACAGCAAGCAAACATGCCAAGTGCTATATATAAAAAGGTGGGCTGTCATTCCCCCGCAAAAGCACTCATGGTGCAGTGTCCGCCACCACGACTTTTGAGACCATGTGCCAGTTGGAAAAGCACCAGTGGCAAGAACAGTTGCCACTCTGAATCACGATTCCTTTTTTACAGTCAGGACTGTGGGAGAAAGGCTAATAAAGCTTTTAATTCTTCTCTGCAAATGCGTGCAGACAGAGGTCTAAGACGAAACAATACAAAATGTTACCATCTTAGTTACTAACTGCAGGCAAGTTCAGGGACAGGAAAAAGTCACTTTGGAAAAGGCTGAGGACCAGCGCTCTTTCCAAAAACCGTGACAAAAGTGAATTATCTTCTTGATGATAAAAGCAATCCTTAACCGGGCAAGGTAAACAGAAATCCTGTACTTGATATGATAAAACCAAATGTGTTCTGAAAATCTCTGGATGCCACTGATCCTTAGAAGTGTCACCTTTTTTTTTTAATGGTTGTTTCTATGAAATTAGGCAATTTTCATTTTTTAAAGTATGCAAAAGAATAGTTAGCTCTTAAAAATGAATTGAATAATTATTCTAACAGCTGCACCAAATCTTGTTTCAAATAAAACAAAAAATAGATGAATTCTGACTTTTTCACTGAATGAAATATGTAAATATTTTAGTGTTAATACTATCAGTCTTTTTTCTAAAAATCACTTGTAATACAATTTAAAGATTTTCATCTATTATAATAAAAAAGTATGAGTTTCTATATTCTTGCCTTCCTAGTACATTCATAAATTATCAAAAATGAAACATTTTAAATGAATTTAAAATAAAAATATCATAGTTCCAAAGATCATAAATTAATTTTGGTTTGAGGTTATAAACCTTAAGGGGCTAATATTAACTTTACAAAATATTTATCTTTCTTTAAAAATTCTTATGAAAAGATGTCATTAACAAAAAAAATTTAATAATTCAAAATGTTTTTTTAATTAAAAGGAATTTTCCTTTCTTGGAAAATTAATGATCATACCCAGAATGCTTGACTGTATTGATAAAAGAAGCATGTTAAAGTTTACCTTTACTAGATCTAGTTGAAAATTTTCACTAATATTTTGTAATCATCAAACTATTATTTTGTTTTAATTAAATGTGATATTATAGGACAGAATTTGTAACTTCATAAGCCATTTCTGTTTCAACTGGAAATAATATAATTCTGATTTTAATAAGATTTGAAAAATATTTTATAATTAATTTTTTTACTGTGCCTTTGTGCTTATTTATACAGAGTAGAATTTCTAGAGAGGACTATAATCTTAATTAAACTACTAGTTTACTTGTTTGAAATATTCAATATAGTTTTGTGTTTTTTTTGAGACAGAGTCTCACTCTGTTGCCCCAGCTAGAGTGCCATGGCATCAGCCTAGCTCACAGCAACCTCAAACTCCTGGGCTCAAGAGATCTTTCTGCCTCAGCCTCCCGAGTAGCTGGGACTACAGGCATGCACCATCATACCCAGCTAATTTTTTCTATATAGTTTTAGTTGGCCAATTAATTTCTTTCTATTTTTAGTAGGGACGGGGGTCTTGCTCTTGCTCAGGCTGGTTTCGAACTCCTGACCTTGAGCAATCCACCCACCTCGGCCTCCCAGAGTGCTAGGATTATAGGTGTGAGCCACCGCGAGTGGCCTCAATATAGTTTTAAGAAGGAAAAAGCTATGATAACTTGAGGTTTTAAACCCTAAAATGGTTGAAGTGTTCTTTTTCTCTTGAATGAATATATTGTTAAAATTTAGAATCTTTGTATTAGTAAAGATGTGGTTCAATGCCAAGATACAAATGCTGGACGCCAATGTAGGGGACGGCAGAGGGATAGGTTGAGGACTGAAGTTGCTGTTTTCATTTCTTTTTATTCCTTGTGAAATGCTTTTCACCTTTAGGAGCCACCACTCTAGGTCTTAAATAGTTTGGCCCAACAGCATTTGAAACCCTATAACCTCAATTTTTGAATGGTGTGCTTTTCTGGCCTGCTTGGGCTGTGACATTATTTCCTCTGCCTTCCGAGTTAAGAAAATTACTTTTAGGAGGTCATAGTAAAGGCAGGATTATTACATAATTGGAAGCAGCATGTTCCATTTTTCAGGAACCAGACAGTATTATTGGGGTGTGCGTGTAGGTGTTTTCTTTCTTCTGCCACCATTTACACGACAGCCCTGTGTTCCTTTTGGATAAAGACAAGACTTCTCAGCACCCATTTCGCCTCCAATTTAATGAAGTTGTTAAAGTAGCAAGACTGACAGGTTAATTATCCTTTATAAAAGGGGGACAAATTGAACTGTGTCTTTCCATCATTTTTTGATATATCAAGAAGCTCCGGAGGTGCCCAGATGAGGCTCTGGTGAATAGAACAGCTAATCCACTCTGCAATTCTTCCCTGACCCTGCTCTCCCCACCGGGGCCTCACTGTATTGCAGTTGGTTTTTGTTTCACATTCAACAGATTCCACTTTATTATAAATTCAGAAGGATTTTTTTCGCCCTCTCTCCATATGTTGGCTGACAGCTCCCCTGAAATAACTGATGGCTAAATTTAAACTCTGATGAAAATTAACCCAACTGTTAAATGCAAACAGGAGCTGCTTGGAAAAGAGTTATCATGGTAGATGCCAAACAGTGGAAAATGTGTGTAAATTAATGGAGCCTCGCTGATGACAAGCCGTCAGGCAGTTTGATGGCTCTTGCTAGCGCTCTAGTCCCACTGAAGTTGGCCAGAGGGCAGAATGGACAAGTCCTGCTTTTCAAAAAGACCGCGGGAAGCTTGACAGTAACGCTAACTAGATCATCGAAAGTTCATGGTCAAATAAGAGATTTTTTTTTTTTTTTTTTTTGCAGAGCTTTGCACTAAACAGAGTTTGCAGACAGCAGAGCCATGAATGAGATATCAAATTGCAAGTGCAGCAAAATGATCAAAAGAAGGGAAGGAAATCAGTGAGAAATGATTTAAAGAACAAACTGCCGAATTTGCCACTGATTTTAAAGTTAATATTGAGGAATTGATTTTGTTAAAAATAATAAGCATTTGACTTGAAACATTTTCTACTTAGAGAGTAATGTGTTGCTCACCCTAAGCATTTTTCACAGAAATTACATTTGCACTTCTCAATCTTTCAGATTAAAATATGTAATTTTAGTGAAGCTCGTTGAAAGGAAATAGAAATCTAACCAATTATAATTCTGTTTCCTATTGTGATGTATATGTGACATTCATAAGAATCTAAGGGGAAAAATTCAACCATTCATCTATTTTTCTCCATGAATAAGGCAGTATTTTGCTTCTCTAAAAATATAACATTAATAATGTGCTATTATGACTTAATATTAGTAGGATATAATGGATAGAGCATTGAATCATGAAACAGCAAAACTGCTTCCAGTCTGGTCTCAATCTCTTAAGAGTTCCATGACCTTGAACAAATGAGTGAATATCAGTTTACTTATTTGTAAGATGGGGGTAAGAGCAGCAATAAGACCAAATGGGATTCTGAAGGTGAAAACTAACTTTTTACTAAATGAGCTAAAGGAAACTTGCAACAAGCAAAGGCAAACTTCTGGACACAAAAGGGGGATCCTGGGCATGGGACAGTGGAAAGAATGTGGGATACAGAGTCACAAAAATTGTGTCAAGTTGAGGTTCTGCTGCCGATGTCATCGGTCAATAACAAAAAGGGTTATTGATCTCCCACCACGATTACTGCGAGCATTGAGTGTGATAATGTACATGAACATGCCTTCTTTGTAAGCTGTAATGTTGTATCCAGCTAGTCGTTCTTCCTGTGTGGCCTCTCCTTCCTTCACCTGTCTAAATCCTGCCCATCAAATGAAGGCACACCTCAAAGCCCACCTTCCTCACCTCCCGGTGCTCCAACCTCCTTTATTTGCTGCACTTGGCTTCAGCAGGGCTCAGCAGCTAGGGAATAGAAGCAGAGAATTTAAAAGATTGAGGTTTTGAAGGGTCAGCACATCAGAAAGACAATGGAGTGCGGTAAGTAGAAATTTAAGTCCCCAAAGCTGGTATGTGACAAGGTATATATTTTTTCCTATGACTAAATTCAATTGGCGCCTTGCCCCCCTGTTCCTTTTTCATAGCAGCAAACTTAATCTGATAATTTCGGGTAAACTTAGTTAAATTCTCTCATCGATCAGTCATGTTAGCTCCAAATTCAGACAAATTCAGGTTTTTTTTTTTTTTTTTGGCCCTCGTTTCTCCTGTTCCTGGGGATTTCATAGTGTCGTGGCAGCCACGACACTGGGAGTTTCTGGTCAACTGTTGGGATCGTCACACCAATATTGTACTCCACTGGGATGTAACCATGAACAACTGTCTTCCATGTATGTCATCTGCATGTGGCTTTTATTGAGAGACAATGACTGATCTCCACTGGCTGGTCTATGCTATTTCTTCTTTTGCAGCTTCTGCTTACTCTGGTTGCAAATGTCTCTACAGGTCTACCAGTTAACTCACCTGACTTGCACAGCTTCTTCTCCAGCTGGCGGGGTATAGGGAATATTAAATTCTCTTTTTGCTTTTCTGGGGCTGCTGGAGAATTCACTCTCTTCCTATTCACCCTTTACTCATCACTGTTCTTTTGCCCAGAGACATTCTGGTTGCACAAAACCTCTGCAAGCTTTGCTTCCTTCCAGGACTCCAGATGGATATCGGGCATTTCAGATTCCCAAATACTGGAGGCAGGGTGATTTCTACCACTCCCAAGACATGCTCACATCTCATTCTTCCTCCTTTCCCACACTCCTTCTCTCTGTTCTTCAGCTGGAATTTTGTGTATGTGTTTTGGGGCGGGAGGGTGTCAGTGAGAAAAACAAATTCTGAGTCATCATATATATTTTCAGTCTTTCTTATCTTATACCTGGATTGAAAGCTTTTGAACAAAAAAGAGAATAATTTGGTGTCTTCATCCATGACAGCTTTCTATGCAATGGTGACCGCTTGGCTGGCAGCTTACGGGAGAAGGTCAAAGGCAAGCACATCAATTAAATACTCAACATACAGATTGGAGTTTTGGTGTTTCTGTGCGTGTGGTAGACAAGATAGCAAGGCCATAGGTAAGATGGTGGTTGAATGAAAGAAAATAAGAACTAGAAAGATTGAAGGTCGTGTTGAGAGAGTGGTGAATTTGAGTTAATATTCCTAAGGTGGAATAGTTCTGAGTATTTCTAGGCAAAGTAGGTTCCTGAAATGGAGGTCATGGAATTGAGGAGATCAATAAATATGAAGTTAGAAAGTTGGTAATCTTCTGGATTTTGAGCTTGACTTATTCAATACTGAACTCTTATGGTACCAATTATATTGACCACAAAATTTTAAAACTTGTTGTTTCTTCTGTAGTGTCCTTTCATGTGAGTTAGGGAGTTAGAGTCTTGTTCCTTGGGGTCGGGAACCATGCTGCTGCTTGTCCTCCAGAGAAGAACAGAATAATATATATGTGTGTGTGTGTGTGTGTGTGTGTGTATCTTGCCAGGGAAGGGGAAAAATATTGCATTCCACAAATATTGCATTCCAAGTTGCAACAGGCAACATTGTATTTGGATAATCTACTCATTTAAAATATTTATTTCCCTCCTGTATAACAAATTTAGAAGGTCCACGCTACTACCATCCTGGTTTTGCTACCTTGTGTTTCTAAAATGCCTTCCTCTCAATACAGCTGAAATGTATTCATAAGTTTGTCATTGGTTTAGTCAAATCATCACTGGAAAAGGAGTTATGTAATATATTCTAGAACTTGAGAAAAGCATTTCAAATTAATGGCTTTGTTGGATTATATGTCCATTTCTCAGTTCAAACAGAATCAACAAAATTAAAAGTCGATTAAAGAAAAAAAACCAACAATCCATCATTCATCATTTCAGCCATGTGCTTATCTACCTGTCAGGAAATACTGTATAATCTTTTGTACAAAGCAAGATATTTGTAAACAATTTTTATAAATGTGAAATATTTGCGATCTCCTATTGTATCCTGTAATCGTTCACAAACAATTTTGCAGGGTCCAATCACCTACCCATACCGGGAGAGTTATAAAGCAACTTCTTTTTTTTAGAAATGTTACGAATTGGTGTGCGGGCAATCCTGAAACATGGAAACAGTCTTTTACTCAGATGCTGTCTAAGCAGGACACTCTTGATTATGTCAGGGGTATTTCCTTATTCTGCAAAATGGTCAGAAACTCATGGTTTATTGTCTTCAACTGCTTCCCTCCACTTCGCAGTCCTGCCCTGGATGAAAAGAGCCAAATACACCAACATTCAGTGTGTTCTCCAGCCAGGGAGGCTGGGAAGGCCCGCGGGGCGGGAGGGTGTGGGCACTCCGCCGGGCGACTGCAGAACCCAGGCGGAGTCGTCGGGCCAGGTGCCGGGAAGGCCCCGAGCTGGGCGGGAGTGACGGGAAGCTGTTGACATCTGCCGGCCCTGCCAGTGGCCCTCTGCCAAGAGAACAGGGAGGGGTTCTCGTCCTTTGCAGACCCATCTCCACATCACAGCGAGCACTAATTGGTCCTCTCGCGCCGAGTGTCGCGGAGGGGAGGCCGGAGATTGGCACGGCGACCGGGCGGCCCTCCCGGGCAGGGCGCGCCGGGCTAGTCCTGCAGCCCGCGGGGCGCGCTCCTGCGCCCCCTCCGTGCACCTGCGACCGAGGAATGCGGCCCTTCTAGGAGGCTGCGCTGGCTGGCAGCCGTTTACTTTGAAAACCACAGCGATGATGTGGAAGGGGAAAGTTTAAAAAAGAAATCTGCTCCCCTGCTTTTTTTTTTTGGTAAAGATTTTCTTTTCTTTTCTTTTCTTTTCTTTTCTTTTTTCCCTTTTATTTCATCATATTATGGAGGTACAAATATTGTTAGGGTTACAAATATTGCCCCTGCCCCCCCACCCTCCCCCCGATGATGTGTCCAATCCCCTGGTGGTGTGCACCACACACGTTATGGAAGCATACACCCCTATCCTCCTCCCCCCTCCCGCCTGCCCACCACCCAACAGAAAGTGGGGTTTTTTGACATTTTGGTTACATTGTATATCTTTGCCTCTCCCTAAGAAGGGTTAGAGTTATGCCCTTCCCCTCCAAAATGCTCGCCACATCCCTAAGATTGGGTCCCCCCCCAATCCCTGGTGAGCATTGCCACCATTTGAAAACCATAGTTTTAATCAGTCAGTACCAATTTAATGGCGAGTAGATATAGAGCCCATTTTCCATATCTTGTGTCGCCTCACTTTGGATAACGGGCTTAAGCTTAATCCAGGATAGCATAAACGGTGCTAGCTCACCGTTATTTCTTAGGATTGAGTAATATTCCATTGTGAGCATATACCACATTTTAATTATCCACTCATGAATTGATGGACACTTGGGTAGTTTCCATGACCGTGCAATAGTGAATTGTGCTGCTATAAACATTCGGGTGCAGATGTCTTTATAATAGAATGACTTATGCTCTTTTGGGTAGATGCCCAACAATGCTATTGCTGGATCGAATGGTATTTCTATTTCTAGCTGTTTGAGGTATCTCCAAATTCTTTTCCACAAAGGTTGCACTAATTTGCAGTCCCACCAGCAGTGTAGGAGTGTTCCTGTCTCTCCGCATCCTCGCCAGCATCTTTTTTTTTTTTTTTTTTTTGGTGTTTAGAGAAGCATGTTCTCTTTGTCTCAAACTTCAAACTTGGTGACTTCCCTCCTCTCAGGGAATCCCTTTATCTACTTACTGCATGCAATATAAATTTCTAGTCCAGATATTCCTTTCAGTTGTTCAGGTGGCCTCTATATACTGAGCAACATGAAAATGTAAGCTCTTAAAGTAAGCTCTTCTGTCCATCTTACATGAGATTCAGGATCTGACATGGATTCCCATTCCCTTTTGATGAGGACTAAGTGTAAGTCATACGCTGATGTGACTATTACCGGTCAGGTGAACCCATAGACTGGCTGGTAAAAGTGATTCTAAGGCTACCACTGGCCTGTCAATTCTGAGCTCCTTTTTGCCTCAAGTGTATGAGCATTTTCTGATGACCTTAGATCACGCAAACATCCTTGTGCCTTTCCCCTTGTGCACTTAAATGCACACATACACAAATATATATATATACACACACACCATCCAGAGACACAAATATGAGGAAACTGAAACATCCTTCTGATTAGTCACCATATTGTCTTTTCCTAGAGGATCCATCCCATTCCTTTAATTAATAAAATGATAGTTAATAAAAGCATGATGTAATCACATAGTGGAATACTATGCAACTGTTTTAAAAGATTTATTAGTCTCATATTTAGTCACATAAATAAAAGTTCCTGATATATTGGTAAGTGATTTTTAAAGACAGAATATAGAATGATCTGGTTTTGTGATGAAATATTTTTAAAAGATAATATTATATGATTATATGTATTTTTGTATAGAAAAAGAAATCTGGAAAATAATACCCCATGAATATGAGTTACTTTGTCACAGGCTGCATTAGTTTCCAAGGTTGCCCTGGCTTATGCTTGCTGTCCTCATGGTGTACTTTTACCCCTCCTTTTATAGGAGTGTCCCAGTTAGGACAATTAACTACATAGTCATTGTAGTTACCTGTTCATATTTATAAAGTCTGCCCACCTATCTGATTTTCATATGTATCTCCATGAGGAGCAAGTCTCATTCCTTTTGGAAAATGCTCAGCATGTGAAAATATGTTAGTTAATACACAATCTGCCACCAAAATGTAACTGAAGAGTGACCCCTGACCCCCAGTGTCACGTGATTTCCCATGCCCAGCTATGCCAAAGTATCCCCTTTGCCTAGAACGCTCGTTCTTCTGTTCAGTCCATGGGTGCTAATTAATCCCATCTTCTTCAGATTCTTTCTCTTCTCGAAATATTGTTTTTCTCAATCATCCCAAGCTAACTCTCTAGCACTTCATCTGAGTTTCTATGTCCTGTTAGCTTTCCACATAGGCCTTTCAAGATCTGCCCCTGTCTTCGTTCTTCCATGATTTGGGGGTCCGTCTCTGTTCTCGATTCCTGCTCCCCCCTCACAGCCTGCACCCAACTCTTTGCAGCGCTCTAAAAGCAGCAGGTTGTGTTAGCGCCAGTGTGCTGCGGAACAGGCTATCTCTGCCTGCTCCTCAGAAGAGTGTGTTCCCCTCTTCTTAATCTGAATAACTCCTCTATTTTCCTTCAAATTCAACTCCGGCATCATGCCCCCAGGAAACCACTCCTGGCTCCCATTTTGAGATGCCCCTTCCTTGTACCCCACAGCCCCCTGAAAACCTTCCCTCATGGTGGGAATGGTTCTGTAGTTGCACAATTATTCTGGGTCTTACCTCTAGAATTTGTGTCCAGTGAGGACCAGTACTATAGGTTCTGGTCCTCTGAGAAAGGTACATCAGACCACTGGCTCTGGGGACTGGTGCTCACATCTCGCCCTCTCTCTTCTCTTCATTGTTCCATGTCTTTCTTGGTCACCCTGACACCTGCCAACCCTGCAGGGGTTGACATTCTGGGACTGCTGCTCCTGGTGGTAAGTACCAGGTTGTGCTCTTTGTTATCCACTGTGCAGTGGGACTCTTCTTAGAGGTGGTAATAGGTGTTACTTGTTTGACAGTGACCTTCAGGAAGTTACTTACCCTTCCCTAACCTCAGTTTCTCCATCTTTAAAATGGGAAGACCACATCTATCTCGTCTATGACATTAATAATAATAATAATAACAGCTAACACTTTTAAGTGCCTTCTATGTCATTATTTCCATTTGCAGATTAGGAAACTGAAGCATGGAGAGCTTGAGCATGTTGTCCAGTGTCACTGAGCAAGGAAGTGAGGCAGTGCATGTGCCTGGTGTGTAGTTAGTGCTCAATGAATGACTGAATCACTGTGGTGGTGATGATTGATGTTATTATTTTGTTATTATTATTTAGATGGGCCTAGGAAAATCTTATCTAGATGATGTCACTACTGCATGTGCCTCACTAGAAATCTGCATCACCTTGGGCAGGGGACAGAGGCAGAACCTTTCAAATTCCTCACTGCCTTAAGGACTGTCACTGGCCAGGCTAGGCCAGTATAGGCACAATTTAGACAAAACTGTACTCTTCTTAGATCCTCCTGCCTGGAGCTGTACCAGGGAACTTGGGACTGTCTTTCCTTCAAGAGTTTCTAGCACTCAGCACCAGCTAAGGGGACAGAAAGCCCATCCTATGAAGTGATCACTGGATCCCAGAGCTTCAGGGTTTTTCTGGCTGCCTGGGGCTTTTTCAGAGGTTCCTTTGGGTAGGAAGAAGGGAAAACTGTGGACCGGGTCATAGTATCCCAGAGCTGCCATTAAAAAGTACCACATACTGAATCTCTTAAACCAGCGGTCCCCAACCTTTTGGGCACCAGAGACTGGTTTCAAAGAAGATGATTTTTCCATGGCTGGGGGCTTTAAAGGAAGGGGTAGATGGGGGATGGGCAAGGGGGAGGTGGGGGGAGGCAGAGCTCAGGTAGTGATGCGCGGTGCTGTTGTCCTAACAGGTCATGGACCAGTACCAGGCCACAGCCAGGGGGTTGGGGACCTCGGTCTTAAACAACAGAAACTCATCGTTTCGTACTCTGGAGTCTGGAAGTCTGAGATCAGTGTCAGCGTGGCCATAGTCCCCCTGAAGGCTCCAGGGAGGGACCTGCCTCAGCCTCTCTCCTGGCTTCTAGTAGCTCCCTAGCTGTGGCAGCTCATTCCAGTCTTCACATGGCGTTATTCCTGCGTGTGTCTCTGTGTCCAAATCTCTCCTTTTTATTGTGGGGGGGGGCTCACTCTACTCTGATATGACCTCATCTTAACTAATCACATCTTCAATGACCCTATTTCCAGATAAGGTCGCATTCTGCAGTACTGGGGATTAGGACTTCTACATACAAGGGCCGTCCAGAAAGTATCCAGCCATGTAATATGAAAAATACGTATTAACAATGGCTGGACACTTTCCGGACAGCCCTCCTACAAACATGGGTGGGTAGGGCCCAATTCTTCCCATGACAATATCAGACGAAAATTCAATATCAGACAAAATTCAGCTGCGGTCTGAAAGCCAGCAGCTCGGCCTGCTCTCTGGCTCTGGGCAGAGCAGCGGACAAAAGGGACCACGGGGGTCTTCAGCAGAGAGGCCAGAGCGGGGCCAGCTTTTACTAAGTGGCCCGAACGTGCGGGTCTGACTGCGCTTTAAACCGACTGCTCCGTTCTCCCTGGGATAGCAGCGTGAGAGAAAGCATAGCAATAACTAAACTTCAAAAGCCACCCAGGGAGGCAGCAGGGGAGAAGTGAAGAAATAAATGGCCCAGCTGCCGAGTAATTCACTGAGCGTGGCTGTCCTTGCAGGCATCCCAGGAACTTCAGGATTGGAAAAGTGAATTAAATGAGAATGAGAAGCCGCTAACGTGTTGTTAGCTCACTGTTACAATGCGGTGTGACATTTACTTTAAAAATCATGTGGAAGTGGTTAACAAATTCTATTACAGCATTTACAGAACTTCGCCGCAGCTGCTTTTCCCTGAAAGGGAGGCTCAAAGCCATTGAGCAGAGCTCAGCGACGGTGACGGTGCCGGAATGTGTCGCAGTGGCAGCGGGCAGAGGGGGCCGACCCTGCAGGCCGGGCCTGGGTGACTTAACCTTTCAGAGCCTCACTGTCCTAACCTGGAAAAATAGGATAATGACAATGCAATAACATATGTCAATGTACATCACAGCCTATGGGATGCAAAGGTATGAAAAAGCAGAGACAAATAACTTAAAAATAAAAAGGTATATAAACTAAGATCATTGGATCTGGAAGCTCTGGCTTTTTTCCATGTGGACTTACAAGACTTTGAGCCAGAGCATCAATGTACCTCAGTTTCTCCTTCCCCCTGATTATTATTAGGATTAATAGAGATCAATAGCCTTTGATGTTTGGAGGGAGATAATTTCTGAAAAACTGTAATATGCACATAAAGACATTCAGCAGGCATTTATATTTGACTCTGCATGTGCTCTCACAGAGGGATTAAAGAAATGGGATAATTTCTACATTGTTCCTATAAAAGGCAGAATTAGTGCTGACGTCCAGCAGCCAGGTAAGGGTCTCCAAGGCCAGAGTCGTTGGAAGCACATTCAATAGATGGGAAGAAGTAAGGGCAATGAAGGACTTAACACGGCCACATGTTTCTGGGTCCCATGGATCAGAGATCCAGAACCAGGAAGAATTTTAGCTAATTGTGGGGTGAGATAAAATCATTCTAAAACAGGTATACATAAACTAGAGTAATAGGGAGAGGACAAAGTTTCCTGGGCCTCATGGTGGGGTGGGAGGGCAATGAAGAGACCAGCTAAGCCACTAAGGACTTGGGTACTTACTGCCCATCTCTGCCTTGTTCTTTGCCTTTAAAACAGCCCTATTTCACAGATGCATTGTGAATACAAAACACGATAATCAAAGCAAAAGTCTTATAAAATGTAAAAGGCCCAGTGCAATCGAAAGGAATGATTGTGAGTCTCTAGCAAGCCCTCTCCAAGCTTTCTGTAATCAGTGGGACTGCGCAAAGATGGTGATTAAATCTACGCATCGAGCTCCTCCTCCCTTGCCCTCTCCCTGCTTTCTCAGCAATGTTGTCCGTGCAGTTTAGGCAGCATTCAGTATTTCCAGGATTATAGGTGTCCACCCTGGTGTCCATCAGACCACTGCTCCTCAGACCAGAATGTCACTTAAATCCCCCAGGACACCTGAGGGGACTCTGAGATGGCTCATGGTCCCAGAGATGGTGGGGTGGGCAGGGTAGCCTTACCCAACCCAAAACATTCCATCTGCTAACAGAATGTCTCAAAGACCCAAATTCCAGATCTATCTCAACTGGATTTGGCGGGAGGTTCCCCATTCCCCATGCCTGCCTTTTCTTCTATTCTGTATGATAAGTAAATATCTTTGAATACTAACTCTAGTTTGTTTGTTTGTTTTTCTTGCTTTTTCCTTGAGCTCAGGTCTTGGTTGAGATCTTGGGAGAATATGGAATGAGCAAGACAAGTTACTGCCCCAGATTGGATGAAGATTCTCAAAGGTGACTTAGTGTAGTGGGAAGCGAAGTGTATGCAGATATAGGTGCAACCTGCTTCCTGCCTTCTGCTCTTGAGGAAGAGAAGCAGAAATAGAATAACTCCCATGATACCAAGTGTCAAAGGCTAGATGGAGCTTGAGACAGCCCACTAAGTCCAGCCTGGCACAGCGCCGTTGCTCTAGATTGCAGGCTGTGTGTGCGAGAGGACCTGGAATAGAAAGAACAAATGGAGCAGCCGGTGAAGCCCCCCTCAGCTGTCACCTGTATGGACCAGTGACCAAGAATAGGTGGAGATGACGGACACCCCAGGGGAGAGCCATGGGTACAGATGATGTGAGCACTCAATGACTCTCCCTTAGAACTGCCTAAGTCTCTTGGTATTGAATTCCCAACGTAGGGAAGATGTTGGATGAAATAAAATTTCCATCACTTCAGCAGGGTATGATCAACAAATGAAATTAAAATAGAAAAACAGTGGCCGGGCGCCATGCCTCATGCCTGTAATCCTAGCACTCTGGGAGGCCGAGGTGAGCGGATCGATTGAGCTCAGGAGTTCGAGACCAGCCTGAGCAAGAGCAAGACCCCATCTCTACTAAAAAATAGAAAGAAATTAGCCAGACAACTAAAAATACATGGAAAAAATTAGCCGGGCATGGTGGCACATGCTTGTACCTTTCTCATTCTGCTCTGGCCACACTGGCCTCTGTCCCCTCACTCCGGGGAGTCCCCTCTGTCCCCTCAGCTACTCAGGGGGCTGAGGCAGGAGGATCGCTTGAGCCCAGGAGTTTGAGGTTGCTGTGAGCTAGGCTGATGCCACGGCACTCTAGCCAGGGCAACAGAGTGAGATTTTGTCTCAAAATTAATTAATTAATTAATTAAAATAGAAAAATAAAGTTCAATGTCTTGCAGACTCGGGTTTGCAGATGAGATTCATTCCAGGTGAAAGCAATGGGCTCTCATTCCCCTTTCCTTTATTTTTGTCTCTCTCTTTCAATATCTCTTTTTTTTTTGGGAAAAAAAAAAGTTGATCATACAAAACCAGAAAACCAGAACATGAAACACAGGCCTGCCATGACACTCAGGCCCTCGGCAGACAGTGATTTTTGTTGACCCGGAGGCCAGGGCGTCGCTGCCCCTCTGGAAGTGACGGCGTGTGCGGATGGCGAGTGCCACCCCTGTCCCGCCGCGTGCTGCATCCGACTGCCCCACAACTGACACTCCACCTTTCCCCCCGGCTCTCCTCTCCGGCAAGTTGGGCTTCTCCATCCTTCCCCCCTCGCAGCCATCTGTTCCCGCTGCTCCCCGCAGCCTCCCGCTCTCTGCCCACCGGGGCCGTCTGGGCAGGGGGGTGCGGGGCCTCTGGCGAGGCGGCCCGGCCCCTCCATCACGCGCAGCCTTGAGGAGCGCACCAGCTGTCTGGCCTCATTTGCATTTTTCTCTCCCAAATAATGAAATTAGCCATGAGTTTCCTGAGGTGATGCAAGACGCGGATTTAGGCTAGACGTGTCAGTGTGTGATGGAGAGGGAAGGGGAAGGTCAGGGGAGCGTTTGGATAACCAATTTGCAGCACTCAAACAGAAGGGAAAACAATACCGATTGTACTGCAGACGCGCCTTGTAGCTCAGAGGAAAGTTAGATGAGGCTTTTAAAAGGCAATCGCCCCCTCCCCTGGGATGAAGGCACAAACATTTTATGAGCAAACAGAAAAAGATGCCAACTGAGGCTGAAGCCACTCTCGGTTATCGAACATTTCCCTGGCCACATGCAGAATTGTCCTAAAGTGCTGACATTTGCGGGGGTGCCTGGGCCAGGACGCCAGACACTGCCACCAAATTCCAGCGAGGTGCAGAAGCCAACCGCCCTTTCCTCTAAAGGCTCATTTGAACCTTGCTGATCGCAAATAAAGCAAGACTTTTTTTTTTTTTCATTTCTCCTGAAGATTTGGTTACCCAGTTCCTTGAATGGTTCTTACATTTGTCATCTTTTTCTTATATTTTTAAAACTCATTTAGTTATCATCCCCAAGAAAAAAATATATAAGCTCTTGGTTCTATTCCAAAGCAAGTTCCTATATGAGTCCTTTTAAAGATACTGATATCATCAATATGATCAAAGGGTTCTTAAATGATCCTCTTCAGAGACAGAGAAACTTGGCCCCTCGAAAAGGTAGAGAAAGAATTAAATACTTCTCACAGGTTAGATGCTGTCTCTCTTCTTACTCAGAATAAATTTTCAATTCTTTCCCAGAGTTTAAAAAGTTGTACATAATCTGGTCCCTGACATCTCTCTAATTTCCTCTGGTACTTCTTTTCCCCTCATTCATTAACTCATTCATTCATTCATTCATTCATTCATATATTTATATAATACATATTAATATATAACATTTATACATAATATAATTCATTACGTATTTTTTTTTTTTTGAGACAGAGTCTTACTCTGTTGCCAGGGCTAGAATGCCGTGGCATCAGCCTAGCTCACAGCAACCTCAAACTCCTGGGCTCAGGTGATCCTTCTGCCTCAGCCTCCTGAGTAGCTGGGACTACAGGCATGTGCCACCATATCCGGATAATTTTTTTTTCTATATATTTTTAGTTGGCCAATTAATTTCTTTCTATTTTTAGTAGGGACGGGGGTCTTGCTCTTGCTAAGGCTGGTTTGGAACTCCTGATCTTGAGCAATCCGCCTGCCTTGGCCTCCCAGAATGCTAGGATTACAGGTGTGAGCCACTGCACCCAGCCTCATTATGCATTTTTTGAGTGCCTTCAATGTTCTGGGTACTCTTCTAGACACATGGAATATATCAACGAACAAAATAAAGATTCCTGCACTAAAGTGCTAAGGCTGTACTGCGAGAGGGAGGGGGACACACAATAGTCATTACACACATAAGTAATAAAATTTTATAATATGTTAGATGATCATTGCTATGGAAAAAAATAAAGCAGAGTAAGAGAGTCAATGTGAAGTGGCAGGGGGGTGTTATTCCAGACAGGATGGGGGGTGAGCCTCATGGAGCAAAGGCTAGCAGGAAGTGAAGGTGCGTATCACGGGGCCATCGGAAAGGAGAAGCATTCCCAACCAGAGCAGAGACTGGAAGGCAGGAGCAAGCCTGACATGCCGGAGTGAGGGGACAGAGGCCAGTGTGGCCAGAGCAGAATGAGAAAGGTACAAGCCGGGAGGAGAAGCAATCATGCAGGCCACGGGGGCCAGATTGCACAGGGCTCTGTGTGCTTTTGTGGGGACTTCGGCTCTTACCCTGTGGGCGAGGGGAGTCAGTGCAGTTTTGATCAGAGGAGTGATGTGATCTCATTGATATTTTACAAGGACTGTTCCATTTGGTGACTTGAGAGCAGACCACAGAGAGGCAAGGGTAGAGCAGAGTGACCAATTAGGAGGTTACTGCACTCATCCAGGAACATGGTGTCTTTGAGGGTCATAGCAGTGGAGGTGACAAGTGGTATTTATATTCTTGATATCTTTTGAAAGGACAGTGTGTTAGTTTCCTAGGGATGCCATAACAAATTGCCACAAATCTGGTGGATAAAAATAAGAGAGATTTATTCACTCAGAGTTCAGGTACTATCAAGGTATGGGCGGAGTTGGTTCTTCCAGAGAGGCTCACTGGCAGAAGACATCCCATGCCTCTCTCCAGCTTCTAGTGACTTCTGGCAATCTTTGGTGTCCCTTGGCTAGTGGCAGCATAACTCCAATCTCTACCTCCATCTTCACGATGCCTTCTCTGTGTCTCTGTGACTCTTCTCTTCCCACAAGGACACCAGCCATTGGATTTACAGCCCACCCTAATTTAGTATGATCTCATCTCTATCCTTAACTAATTATATCTGCAAAGACCTTATTTCTACACTCTGAGGGTCTGGGTGGACATGAGTTTTGGAGGGGCCACTACTGAAGTCACTATAGACAGCCACCAGGGTTTCTAGAGAGGATGAATGAGAGGTATGAGACAAAGAGAGGGATCAAAGATGTTCGAAGGTTTTCAACCTAAGCAACTGGAAAAAATGGAGTTGCCATTTCCTGAGAGGGAATGACAGCAGGGGGAGCAGTTGGCAGTGGGGGTGGGACAAAGAATTTTGTTTGGGGTAAATTCAGTTAAGATACCCTTAGCCATCCAAGTGGCGATGTTAGGCAGGCAATTAGATAAGCACATCTCCCTGAAACACTCATCTGAATGTCATCATGCACTTAATTCATGCAGAACAGAATATTTTAATTCTCCTTATGTTTAAGGAAACCAAAAGTACAAGATGTCTTTAGAATGCCCTGCAGGTTGTGCCAGCCTCTGCCATTTTCACAGACTGCCAACTTTACCCAAGAAATTTAGGACCAATGCCACTGGACGCTTCTAAGTTCTGCCATTTCCTGTGTAGCTTCAGGCAAATTACTAACTTTAGACTCAGTTTTGCCTATCTTAGAATAGTATTGTAAGAATTAAGTCAGCTAAAATAATATGTGTAAAATGCTATGGACACTAAATAAAAGGTTGTCTTGGATGTTACTTTCTGACGTAGGGGCAACTGGACTTTTGGTGAGTCCAGGGAAGTGCCTGGCAATTTTTACCTCCAGAGCTCACTGTGTATTATGGACTTATCTGATTTCCAAGTGGAGATGGAGTGAATTTCCTATGCATACAAGGAGAAGATAAAAGTAGTGGAGTTTTGTCCAGGCATGGTCTCAGCTGGTGCTATGCCCAAATAAGGGCATTCAAGAGGAATTGATTTGCAAACAGAGGAATCACAAAGGTATGGCTGGGTTGTAGTCTCAAAGAGAGGAGGGAAGGGAGAAGTTACTGGAAGCTTGCAGAAAGAAGAGTTGTGTAGGGTTGCCTCCTTTACAGGAGCAGTGGCCTGTTGGCGAGGTGACTCCTGGGGAACCAAGAGCATTCATACTACTCCTCCTTCTCCTCCTTCCCTCCATTTGTGCGAGGACCCTAGCCCTGTGCTCCAGGGAAGCCAATTTGGACACCAGAGGACACTGCCGCCTTTGCAATGACCTCTAGAGGTCAGTGTTGAGGGGCAGGGGGCAGAGAGCAGAGCGAGGAGCAGCGGGGATAATGGAGGCCCTCAGCACAGGCTTCTGGGAGTCACCCCAAACCCATGTTCGGGGGCTCCCCAAACCCCCTCCGCCTTCAAGCCTGGAATTTCTCTAGCCTAGTCTTTGTGCTCCTGCAGAGCATGAGTTTGGTCTTTCGTTCCTGGAATTTTAATTTTATAAATGGATTTTTTTTTAAAAAGGACTGAGGATTTGTGCACGTAGAAGCAGGATTCCACCGTCCCCAGTGTCACCCCGACACCCCGACCCCAGCTGACTGTCCCCAGACTGGTCTGTGCTATGGCCTCCCTGGGCAGCACCGGCCTTGTTCTTTTACGTAGAATTCCGGCTACACTGAAAGGCAAGTGACCCAGTGTGCTTGGGCCAGTTACTTAACCTCTCCGAGCCGCAGTTCCTTCATCTATAAGGTAGCAGCCCGGCAAGGTTGTGGTGAGGACCGGAAGTCAGCGTGAAGGTCGGTCAACGCAGCTTCCGGTTGGGGAAGCGGAATCTCTGTGGCGCGACAGCAGCTGCCGGTAAGCAAGGGATGGGCCTGGATGTGGGTGGCATCACGGTTTAATGATGGGATGCTGGACACATCGCCACAACTCAAAGTAAAACTCTAAAATATGAAAAATTATAACTTCTTGACATGGGAAGGTACCTAAATGAAATAACTTTGTGGATATCAGTTGGATTAAAATATAGGATCAATGGCACCCCGCAAAAATGAGATGCACTCTACAAGATTCCCTTTGGAGAGGTCATGTGCCCAAATGCTAAAACAGAAACAGCATAGACTAAGGTGCTCTGGACCTTTCCAATATCCCAGTGTATATTTCTATTCAAGGCTATAGGATAGCCTTGAACGCTATCCTTCAAGGCTATAAGATAATATGGAAAATTTTTGCTTTAAATTTAATGTTTCTCCTACAATCACTTTGGAATGGGGATTAAAAACAATGTTAAAGATAATATTCTCTCTGATTGAGACAAACTTAATTTTTTGTCCACATCTGATTCATGGCATTCTCAGATTTGACTGCACTCCCCCCAACCTCTATGTAGCACAGGTGCTGAATGTCATTATCAAACATGCAGCTGCCTGGGGTGCATCGAAGGGGACACGACTGTGTCCACCAGGGAGTGGAATTCTTCCTGGGTTTTCCCTGCCTCCCTCTCCTCTCCTCCTGCTTTATTGTCATCACTGGGAAACAGGAGTTCTTCCTGACAGCTCTTCATGTCAGTCAAAAGTCTAGGTCAGACACTTATCAATTGACCCAGTGTTAAGGGTAGACACTCATTTCAGCATCTGTCAATAGCTGCTTTTGATCCATTTAGACCAGAGCCTGCATTCCTGCAGTGATTTATACAGAAGCGTGCATAGACTTTTAAAGACAGGGGAACATTTCTAGAACTCTAGAAAGCAGCTGGTGCGTGAGTGCGGCAGTTTCTGTTGCTCTCAAACAAAGAACCCTAGAGAGAAGATTATGCCCCGGGGAATAATTCCTGAAACCCTCAACAATCCTGACCACAGTGTCCCCTGACCATGGAGCTGGGTGCTTTCCAAGGCCAAGGGTATCGAAGGCCAGAGTTCATTCTGCACATCTTGCTTGTGGATCCTGCGGTCTCACACTCTCCGCAGACTGGGAAGGCCTCTGCCAAGTTAGCAGAGCTAATTCCTGAGTTTTCAGGCTGTAGAGCTGCATTTCCAGGGGCTGGAAGCCACAGCTAACTTACAGCTCTCTTGCAAAAGTGTGCTAAATTATAGGCGGTGGGGCCAGCGAGTGATGTCCCTTTGGACCGGTGTGGCTTCCCCTCCCCTCCAATTTGGCAAAATATCAGGAGAGACTTCCCACTCGAGCTCAGGTGTCTGTTCACCTCAACCCCTCCCTGGCTCCTAACGGGGATCACACACATTTCTCTTTCCCAGGTGTTTGTCACAAAACTGCCAATCCCTCCCTACTTGGGAGACAGGAAAAGAAATGTGAACATGTAAGAAATTCAGAGGGGCCGAGGAAATTTTCCTGACATGCTCCTGCTGTGACACCCCGGCAGTTGAAGAAGGCCTGTCACTGGGCTGTCAACCTTTAACCTCCCCCAGACGTATTTTGAAATGATGTGAAAAGAATTGCTGTGCTGTACCACTGGCTCCTTCCAGCTCTGCGTGTCTGTCCTTGATGTCACTCAAAAGTAGTTAACTGGCACCCATGGTGCCTTCAAAAAAAAACCCTCCGCCAAATATCAGTAATGACTTTAGTTAGGAAGACCAGCTCTTGTCAAGTAATGACTTTTTGACATAAGGTATTGTTTACCTAGGCAACGTTCTCTTACTTGCATTTTAATGAGCCTAATTAATAATAAGTTAGGAGTCCTCAGCTATTTCTTCACAGCTGGACCATATGCACTAATTACACTGAATGTGCAAACCTAAAATAATCCATTTTGTCAGAAAAAACTAGTTTAAATATAGAAAAAAAAGGTTTGATTTATGTATATTTCTTCTTCATCCTCTTCATGATGTCAACTGTGATATTGAAGCAATTTGCAAATAATTAAGGCAGATATCACCTCTACAATGTAGGTTTTCTTTGTGTTTTTTTGGTTGATGTTTCCATTTGTAGAAGTTTCTGGAGTTTGCATGAGGAATTGACTGACAGACTTGCTTGGTACAACCTACGGGTAACAAACCAGAATAGTTCTCAGGTTGAAGGATAAACACCAGGGGTAGCAAAAAAAGTAATCTCTTAATGAAACCATTTCACTTATAACAAATAACCTCCAAAGGGCCATTTGGAGCTTATGAAAGTCTTTTATATACTACATAGAACATGTTTTTATGAATTTCCCTTAATATCAAGTTCCTAGTTAGCTTTTCAGCCATGCTTAATGCAGTTTTAGGAACTAAAATAAGTATTGGGCATTAGGGCAGCAACCCCAAAGAAAGCAAAATGCCAGGTCACTAGATAGAGTTTGCAAAGGTGACAGGACATCTCTGTTCTCCTTCTCTATCTGGCTTGTAAAAGTACAGGGTTCCCCCATGAAAACTTTCCTTGGGAAAGTGCAAGGAACTCTATCGTGTCAGAGACAGTTCAGTCCTATCAGAAACTGAGATCTGTTGAAACTTTAGTGTGATTATTTGAATCTTTGGGGCACCAGTATTGAGACTGTCACAAGGATACGATGAGCTGAGGTGCAGCTGTTAAAGGAAAGATAATCTGTGATTGAATATATCATTGATCCCTTGAGCACAGAGGCAGTTATTAATTTTTTTTTCAAAATAAATCATGCAGTTTGCTGTGAGGTTGTGGAAAAATCCTGCAGGAAATGTCATGAGGAATGCTCCAGTGAAAGCATTGCTCAGAATTCCTACTAGGATTCTTCTAGAAGCCAGTGAAAACTTGAGCCCTAAGACCACAAACTGTATTAAACGGAAGACAGAAGAGATTCTGGTATCAGGGCTGTATTAAGAGGCTTTGTTCTTAGAGTGACTTTTGGACTGCATCGGGTCCCAATCCACCCATGTTACAACAAGACACAGTTCAAAGCAGTCAGAGACGATCCGAGCTAATTGGTTGATTCAGCAAGAAACCTGGGAAAAGGTGGTGCTGAGGTTGGAGGCGTCAGGCTGGCAGGGTTAGCAGATGCTCTCCAGAAAGGGCCTTGGAATGGAGGTGCACCCTGCCAGGCACCATATGTGTGACGGACGTGACGGAGAGCACAGGATGCCTGAGCGAAGGTGACAGCCTGGCTCTCATGCACAGAGAAACAAACTTCCCTCGGAGTAGACACAAGTGAAATAGCGTCCACAGAGTGAGCACGTTGCAGGCTGCTGGTCACTCAGTAGAATTTTCCCTGCTGCAATCTCTTCCCCCAAGGGGGAAAACATCTACTGTTTGCCGTGACAGGACATCTGCCCCAATTGCCCTCCAAGGCTCTTCAAGACAACACAGGAGGAATGACAGAGATGGAATGACCAGGAACGTTTGTGAGCACATTGCAAACATATTTGCAGATATTTTCTCCTTGAGTGTTACATTATCCCAGGGGAGGCAAACATGCTGATCATCGTGGAGCCAGAACTCAAACTCATGTCTTCTTGACTCCACAGTCAGTGTTGGTTTCATTGCCTTCTTGAGTTTAAGCTAGAAAAACTTGGGAGAACATCATCACAGAGTGTTACATTGAACACTTCCATTCCTCCTGTGATCCTAGCACTCTGGGAGGCCATGGTGGGAGGATCGCTAAAGCTCAGGAGTTTGAGACCAGCCTGAGCAGGAGCGAGACCCACTTTCTACTAAAAATAGAAAAATTAGCCAGGTGTCCTCGTGGTGCACACTTGTAGTCCCAGCTACTTGGGAGGCTGAGGCAGGAGGATCACTTGGGCCCAGGAGTTTGAGGTGGATGTGAGCTAGGCTGATGCCATGTTCCTCTAGCCCGGGCCCCAGAGCAAGACTCTGTCTCAAAAAAAAAAAAAAAAAAGAAAGAAAACTATTATTCCTTTTTTTTTTTTTTTTTTTTTGAGACAGAGTCTCGCTTGTTGACCAGGCTAGAGTGAGTGCCGTGGCGTCAGCCTAGCTCACAGCAACCTCAAACTCCTGGGCTCGAGTGATCCTCCTGCCTCAGCCTCCCGAGTAGCTGGGACTACAGGCATGTGCCACTATGCCCGGCTAATTTTATATATATATTAGTTGGCCAATTAATTTCTTTCTATTTATAATAGAGACGGGGTCTTGCTCTTGCTCAGGCTGGTTTCGAACTCCTGACCTCGAGCAATCCACCCGCCTCAGCCTCCCAGAGTGCTAGGATTACAGGCGTGAGCCACCGCGCCCGGCATTATTATTCCTTTCTAATGAGACATTTGCCATTTTCTGAGAACATTCTCTGGTCCCTGAATATCCCCTCCATGCCTCTGCTGGGAACTTTTCTCCATGCCCACTCCTGTTGACCATATCTGCTTTGAAAATCTACCCTTTGAGACCCCCCCCCCGCCCTTGATTCAATCTCCTACACAAAAGAGATTGTAAGAGATTCATAAAAATCTGTCTAGTTGTTACACAGGAACATGTTATTTGAGTACAGGCAAGTGGATGGAGCCAGATACGAGTTTTTGAAAACTGAACTCTCCAAAGGACCTTTATTCTACTCTTTGCTGTATGTGGCTTCCAAGTAGAAATCTTACTTTGCTCGCCACAGTCAGAAAACATGCCTCAAGCACCTCATGTGATCATAGAGGAAGGGGATGGCAGAGAGATTTCGGAGCGAGGTTCTTTGACCCTAGGAGCTCATGGTTTTCACATCTGATAAAATAGGCAGGTGTGCACGGGAGCTTAGTCATGAGTTACCTCCACAAGGGTGTTGCTATTACAGTCACTGCAGATGATTGGACATCAGAAACACTCACTGAGTCATCATTTCCACTGCTTGGCATTGAGCTGTATCATCAAAATGGTCTACTCTATTTAGGCTTCCAAATTACCCAAGTAGAAAGTGCTCATTTTATTCCCCAGTGTACTTTTCAGGGTAACAGAGCTAGTAGAGATGAATGGATGGGCTGATTGTTATTTCCTGAGATGAAAGGTGGCAGTCCGATCTCTGAAACCCACCACTGCCACCCCTGAGCCCCCACCCAACCTGCAGCACTGGCTTCTCCCCCAGCTGTCCTCTACCTGTGGGATGAGCCTGAGCCAGTCCCAGGGTAAGTGTTCACTTGGCCTGGTCTTGGGGTCTGCGCGTGCACACGCACACACACACACAGAGAGAGAGAGAGAAAGAGAGAGAATGTAGTCTAGGATGGAGCCCAAATTGGAATTTATCTTCTCTAATCTCAGCTGGAGGTCTCAGGATGTGACTTAATTGATGCCCAGGCTAGAATTTTCCTTCCAGATCCTCACTCGTGGGCCAGCCTGGACCAGAGTGATGCTCCAGAATCCAGATGAGGAGAATAAGACCCTGGGTTTGTTTAGAGCACACGCCAGTCCCCAAATCAATCCCAAGCTCTGCCTGCCCTGCCTTTATTCCATTTGCTCCTTCTCTGGGAATTTCTCTCCACTCTCTTCCCCACTTGCCCAATTTTTCATTTGAAATCTACCCTTTAAGATCCACACTTAATTCTATCTCCTATCCAGACACCTTTTTGGTCTTCTGGTTGCTAATGTAAGTTCATTCTTATTTTGAATAACATCTCTTTGTTTCTGTCCCTTTTATGGACCAGTTCCTATTGCATTAGTTGAGCAAATGACCACAAATTTAATAGCTTAAAACAATACACATTTATTGCCTCACAGTCCTGTAGGTCAGAGTCTGGCTACAGCACGGCTCACTTGAAATCTCTGCTTGTGGTCTCATTGGGTCAAGGTCAAGGTATCTTCCATGGCTACTGTTTTCACCTGGGGCTCAGGTCCTCTTCCAAGTTCACTGGTTGTTGATAGAATTCATTTCCTTCTCACAGTCTCCACATGTTCCCTTCCATCTTCAAGACAACAATGAAGTCAAGTCCCTCTTGAGCTTCAAATCTCTCTGATATCTCCTTCTGATGCATCTCTGTGCCTCTCTCTTCTGCTGTCTGCAGGAAAAAGCCCTGCTTTTAAGGGCTCATGGAATTACCTTGGCTGTCCAGGGCAATCTAGGATAATCTCCAAATGCTGAGGTTCCTGATTAGTAGCCTCAATTAACAACTGCGCAGTTCCTTTTGCCATGCAATATGACACATTCATGGGCATAGCCCCAGAGGGTGAAGATCATGGGGGCCAATCACACAGCTGCCTATCACACCCATCAAGCAGCTCCTAACACTGTACTAGCTCAGTGAAGTTGGCAGTGAACTATGGTGGAAAGGCTTGGATTCCCATTGATCCTCCTACATGGCTCTCCTGGAAAATGACATTCAAATTCTATAAGGGTGTCCCTCTGAGGTCCACAAATATCTGGATGTGATCCCAAAAGATTTGAGGACTTCCCAAGTTTGAACTAAAGGAATATTTTGCAAAGGCAAATAAAACCTAGACTTGAGTTTAGTTTGACTTCTAAGTAGCCACAAACTTTTAGGTCTGAGGCCTCTGATTGCCTCTGTCTTACACAGAGATTATAAAGGTCATACATGGTCACATCGATGAAAGCATCTAAAGACACTGGAAGGACCAACAGATATAGGAAAAGTTTACTATTGCTGCTGTAACAAATTTCCTCAAAATTAGTGGCTTAACTAACACAACATGTGTTTATTATCTTGCAGCCCTTAAAGTCAGAAACCCAAAATAAGTCTCAATGGGATAAAATCAAGGTCTCAGCAGAGGTGCATTCCTTTCTGGAGTCCCTAGGGGACACTCTGTTTCCTTTTCTTCTCCAGCTTCTAGGTGTTGTCCACATTCCTTGGACCATGACCCATTTCCCTTTCCAAAGCCAGCCATGGATAGCAGAGTCTTTCTTACATCCTGGCACCCTGACATTGACTCTTCTTCTGCCTCCAGATTCCATTTATAAGGACCCCTGTGATGCCACTGGGCCCATCCATGGGATGATCTCCCAATTTTAAGGTGAGCTGATTAGCAACCTCAACTCCATCTGCAAATTTAATTCCCCTTTGCCACACAACACAGCCATGGGTTCTGGGGATTAGGCAATGGGCATCTTTCAGGGGCCACGACCTACCTACCTACCACAATGTTTATGAGAACAAATCAGCATTCACCTCCTTTAAGGTTGAGGTGCCTATCTGGTCCAGTGTTAGGGCTGGCACTGCTTCCATAAGGTCTTTGAAGCTGCTTCCAGTAACTTTTTCTTTTGTGGCTCCACTCCTAACCCCCTCTCCTGTGAACAGGCCAAAGCGAGAGCTGCTTTGTTAGTTCCATCCGGGGGTAGCAGGTCTTTTTCTTTCTGTCTCTGCACCTCCAAATATCTTGAAAGCTGCAGGAGTCAGGCCAAATGGGTATATACTCTGCAACCTCTTCACTTGGAATCTGTTTCAGATTGTTTCCTGCTATCTTGGCCCTACTCTCTCTATTTTCTCCCTGTAGTTTGCATATATAACCAGTTAGAATAGGTTCTGATGTTCTCACCAACCTATAGAATGTAAATCCTTCATTAGCTTCATTCATTCATTCACTAAAACTATTGAGTGCCTACTATGTGCCACGCTAGCACCCACAGTCAGCCATCACCAGCTCGACCCTCATTTGACTGAATCTTACAGTACACAGTTGATTCTCATTATTTATGGAAGTTATATTCTATAAAGTTGTTGTGAACATTGAATTAGCAAATACTGAACCTTTACTCCTAGGGGAAACACAGGATTAGGTTCCTGTGAGCCCCTGGTCACAATGTTTTTGTCAACCGATCAATACATAACCTTGTTTTATCTGTTTCTACTTAAAGGCATCTTATTTAATATATATTTTTGATTCATTAACATTGAACTAATAGCTAACAAGCACTATATATGTATTACATATATCTGAACAAGGTTTATGTAATACATATATTTTCTCATACGGCACATCTTAGCCTTCTTGGACTTTAAACCAGGGAAAAGGACCACTTTTAAGGACCTAGAAGGCCACACATTCCCCATCCCTGCCGGATAAGGCATTGCACTAGGGATCCATTTTAAAAAGCAAAATCACCACAAAAGTTACAAAAATTGGAAAAAGGTGGCACTAAAAAGAACACTTGTTTACAGTATACAAAAACTGAAACAAGAAGGCAGACTACTACTTTGTTTGACCTCAGCTAGGAATATGCACGGGAGGTATTGAGGATTGACTGTATTTAATTAAAAAGTCATGTTTGAAGAATCAATTAAGAGACAATATTGTTATAGGTTCTCCAAATGTAATGCCTTATTTTTAAAAAAGTAGTAAAAAGCATCATTTTTGTTTGTACAAAAGGAAACCTTTACTAGAGACAGAATTAGACATGCTGGAGATTTGAGTTCAGCAGCATTCACTTGGATATCTGAAGGCTATTGATTATTTGTCTAATTTATATCATCTCTCTTGGGCTTCTTAGACAAAATGAGCTGGTTTGCCATCTGATCTGCCCTCAATTATGCGTTTTACATTCTCATTCTTTTAGCCTCTCCCAAAGCACGGAGGTCCCCAAGTTCGACCCAACCTGCCCCCTCATTCTCAGGGTGGGTGTGCTGGAGGAGGTTGGACCCTCATGCCTTCCCAGCTGGTGGCCCACCTGGAACACGGCCTGGGTGGCCATGGCAAACCCATGTCCAGAGTTTGACGGGCTGCAGGAAGGTCAGTAAACCCAGCCTGTCTCAGGTTGGGCTTTTTAAGCATAATCCTCAATTGTTCTTTTTCTGTATATTTGAAATAAAGATCATGGTCACTGCCCTTCCATCCTCACAGGGCTGCTCTTCTTAGACTGAAGATGATAGAACATACTGAGGATCTTACAAACTTTAAATAAATATTAAGATTATTATAACATATTTGAACTCTTTGCTTCTCACTCTTCTTCTCTGCTCCCTGTCCAAGGCTTTTCACCCTTAGGAAAATAGCTAGAACTCTAATAACCTCATGAGATTATTTGTGAGTATTTCTAAATACCAAAATTCAAGTTAATATAAGCTTTCTGACCAAACCAAAGGTTTAAAGATTTTTCTTTCCCTTTTACTGTGCCCACAAAACATGAATGTGGTCTAAATCTTCACTTCTTTTTCCTTCTTTGTCAAAAACCAAGCTCTTAGGTTTTGTGAGTTAAAAGAAGTGCTCCTTTGGCAGTAACATTTTAGAAAACAATAATCCAAATTAAATATTTGTCACCATTAAGCATTTATTAAACACTCATAGTTTGCAAGACCTATGCATTGCACTGCAGCAGATATAAAAGACATGTTAAGTCACGGCCCTTAACTTTGAAGATACCATGTAAACAAAATACCTTGGAGAAAGTTGCAAATCTTTCTTAACTGCCAATTAATTTTATTTTTTAAGAAAGGATTTAGGCAAAAGCAAACCATTTAAGGAAAGTGTATGGTACATACAGAATTCTTGATAACTTTTCACAATGCACTACTGTTAACCAGGGACCCAGCAAGTACAACTATCCATTAGGTATTTTCTAAGGACAGCATGGGGCTGTGAAAGGAGCATAAGTATTGGAGTCAGATAGACATGGATTTAAATCCCCGTCTCCCATGTACTTAAATCTGAGCTCAGATTAGTTACTTCCCCTCTTTGAGCTTTAGCTTCCGCACATATCAAATGCAGATACAACAGTCCCCCCTTATCCACATGAGGGTGTGTCAAAAGATCCCCAGTGGTTGTCTGAAACTATGGATAGTACTGAATCCTATATACACCATGTTTTTTTCCTATACAATCATGCATTGGGGATAAGTTCTAAGAAATGTGTCATTAGGCAATTCATTGTTGTGCAGACATCATAGAGTGTACTTAAACAAACTGATGGTATAGCCTACTACACACCTAGACTATATGGGACAGCCTATGGCTTCTAAGCTACAAACCTGTACAACAACATGTTACTGCACTATCATAAATATTGTAGGCAATTGTAACACAATGGTAGTGTTCATGTATCTAAATATAGAAAAGGTAGAGTGAAAATACAGACTTATAATCTTTCAGGACTACTGTCATATATGCAGTCTGTCATTGACCAAAATATCATTATGTGGCACAGAATTGTACATACATATCTCCCATCCAAGTACTAACCAGGCCCAACTCTGCTTAGCTTTCGAGATCAGATCAGGTGGGTTCAGGATGGTATGGCCGAAGACAGGTACATACATAGGTATGATAAAATTTAATTTCCAAATGAGGCCCAGTAAGAGATTAATAACAATAACTAATAATAAAATAGAACAGTTATAAGAATATACTATAATAAAAGGTATGTGATTGTGATCTCTCTCAAAATATCTTGTACTGTATGTGTATTCTGGGTAGCTGAAACTGTGGAAAGTGAAGCCATGGCAAGGGGGGGGACGCTACTGTAATTGGATCTTCCCTGAGTTTTGTGAGAATTAAATAGAATTCTGTGTGAGAGAGCTCTGAGCCTAATGACTAGCACATAGGAGATGACCAAATGCATGGTAGGCTCCCTTCCCTCCCTGAGCCCCCAGATGGAACTATTCAGACCGAATTTGGTTCATGAGTCACATTCAGTCACTATACACCTTTATGTAATAGGCCCTGTACTAAGTGTTGGGGATAAAGATAAGATAATATATACTTTTTACCCTAAAAGAGCTTGCAACCTAGTGAATTTAATCAGAGAACAGATCACAGGTGTTACAAATTGAATAAAGCTTTATTCAGAACGGGAATATTCTTCATAAAGCCAATTTCAGAATCCCTTATTTCAGTCTTTGCTCCACGGAGACTATATAGCAATGGCAGAACTTGTGCAGTACATTTATTTGTTTTCCCACAGAGATCTTTTTTTGAAAAATCTACTGAGTTCTGCCAGAAGAAACTCATGACATGTTGTAAGTTTAATTATGTTCAATTCATTAACACAATTAGAGCTGTGAACAAATTTATTGACACAGCCAGAATCACTTAGTAACAGGCAGTAAGTCATAGATTAAAAAACTCATTCTTGAGATCTCTAAACTCTGGGAATGAGAAATGAGAAATCCATCTTTAGTCCCTTAGAACAGTTCTAAGAGGCCTGACCAGAGGTTGCCACTAATAATTTATTGCAGGAATCATTCATATTTTAAGAATGGTTCTTATGTCCCTGGGAACATAAATTGAATCCCCTTGAAATACTACTTTTCATTTTAACATAATAAGTGATCCAAACAGGGAGATTTGATGAATATGGATTTGATTTTAGCTGAGCTGAGCTGACCTCTCTTGCAAGCAGGGAATGGAGACTCACTGTTGCTTTTTTAGTGGAGGCCAGAGAGATACCATAGGTTGGGAAGAACCTAATGATCAGTTGCTTTTCCTTCTGGATCAATCCTTCCCAGGTTCATTTCTGTCTTTCCTCCAGGGTTGATTTGCACAAACAAATGGTGAGGATATTTGCTGTACATATATGAAGCAATGTTTCCAAAGAAAAATTTTAGGATCTGAGATAGTTTTAAGATTATTTTTTTGGATGAGAGTTAATCTGTCATCTTCTCCAGGCAAAGACGTTTTCAAGAGGCTTCAATAAGCACTAAGGTGTTTTTGGATTGCTAATAAGAAGTTAATCGAAGAAAAGCTTTTTAAAAATCACACATAATTAGCAAATTTTTCCAACCAGAATTGTCTACTTCTCTGAACAATCCTTAGTTAACAGTACTGTTGGTGACTTGACCTTCAAAGTTTCACAAATATATTTTTGATAACCAAGGCTACGGTAGATACCTCACTGATCTCACTGATCATCTACTCAAGTTTACCTATATTTTCGAAATGTGGGCTTAATACTAACACAAGTGATGAGGTCTGTGGTTTCTTAAGCAGACTGTTTGGGTTTGAATCCTGCACTCTGCCAGCTTACTAACTAGACTGACTTTTTTTTTTTTTTTTAATTTTTGAGACAGAGTCTCACTTGGTTGCCCAGGCTAGAGTGAGTGCCGTGGCATCAGCCCAGCTCACAGCAACCTCAAACTCCTGGGCTCAAGCAATCCTCCTGCCTCAGCCTCCTGAGTAGCTGGGACTACAGGCATGCGCCACCATGCCCGGCTAATTTTTTTTTCTATATATATATTAGTTGGCCAATTGATTTCTTTCTCTTTATAGTAGAGATGGAGTTTTGCTCTTGCTCAGGCTGGTTTCGAACTCCTGACCTCGAGCAATCCGCCTGCCTTGGCCTCCCAGAGTGCTAGGATTACAGGCATGAGCCACCGCGCCGGGCCAACTAGACTGACCTTGAGCATATTTCCAGTGTTTCTTTGTCTTAATTTTTGCATCTATAAAAATAACCATAATAATTGTTTCTTTCATAGATATTTTAAGTGAAACATGTGAAAAAACCTTGGAAAAGCAGCTGGCACCTTCGAAGTACTCACAAAATGCTAGCAATTGTCATCATGTAAGCCCATTATCAACCCCACGCCCTACCCAGTGGGCCTTGTAATTTAAGTTGTCCCTTCCCCGGGCCTAATAATGAACTTGGGACTCTTAATGTTACTTCTCAAGATCTCTTGGTTGCTTATCAAATAAATTCTTTGCCTGTACAATAATCTTACCACCTTGGCAATATAAGAGATTTTTAACTGAAAAAAAAAATCTGTATTTTGTTCCTGTTCTAATACAGTCTTACAATTTTCAGTTGACTTGCAGTGAAATTTAGTGAAGAGAGAAGAGGTAGAATGGCCGATGGAAAGGTAGCCATGTGGCCTTAGAAATTCAGAGAGATGAGACCTGGAAAATATACCAGGCACTTAGTGACACGAAGCCAAGTTCATAGTAGAATCTGATTACAAAAACAAAAACACCCCCCCCACACACACACACACACGCACAAAAGGGACACCAAACATGAGCAAGAAGCAAGTTGTTCGGTTTTAGTATCATGTATTTTTGAGTCACACAAAATGATGGGAAGTGGATGTTCTATGAGACCCCAGTTAGCTGGTACCTTAGAGGATGTAGTACCCAGCTGAAGCTGAGCGTTGAATGGTAAAGATGCGTAAAGTAGCAAATGCCTGTACTCCAGGAAAAGATAGGGGCCATCATATTAGAGAAAATTCAACCGAGATCAATAAAAATGATTAAGGGACTCAGAGAATTGATTTTTGAGAAAAGATTAAGAAAAATAAATGTGCAGTCTGACACACAGCCAAGGAGAACTATGATAACTGCATGGTCAAGTGAGGTACGTAAGACACCGTGGCGATGGCATCCCTGGGTATGTGGAGACGAATTCCCTAACAAGGTCTCTGAGGATGCAGCTTCCCCAAGAAGGAGTAGGAAGCTCTGCCGCCGGAAACACTGACCACTCAAGTGGCCAGATGCTCCTTAAATTTTGGCAGCAGACAGTAGAAGTGGATATGATAAACACGTGATATCTTTTTTTTTTTTTAGAGTGATTTTTATTAACTCCCGGGAACAAGAGAATGTATAATGACAGAGTTACAATAGCTCCAATTTCAACCAAGCTGCTATTTTCAGGTTGGTGTCACTATAGGAGAGTATTTAACCTGTTTTGGACAACATAATTAAAATTAAAGAATGAGTAACAACAGTTTAATACATCTCTGCCCTTAAAATAAATACACACACACTGTAGGGTATGTATAAACACATCTGTATTGTAAATATCTATATACAAAACAAATAGGTATATGGCATACACACACATAGATATATCAATTAAAATGTTTATATTTAGTGATGTACCATCATTTCCGAATTGGATTGGACGATGATGGAGCTCCTTAGTGAATTACCTCTGTCCTTTGTTCTGGCAGTTTCCAGAAATGGTTCCTAAGCCAAGTATGAATCACCTTTTTTTGGCACTGGAAAAGCCATTTTCAGCAGAGCCACATTGCAGGGTCATTATTCTTAAGGCTGCATCACAGGGCATGAGAGGAAATGACATAATCCAGCTCAATTCACAAAGAGTGGCAAGTGGAGGGGGCTTAAGGCTACATCATACCCTCTATAGATTCTCTTCCAAAAGTCACCAAGCTTCTTCATACAATCCCTTAGGGAGAAAATCTCTCTAAAGATAAATGGGGAGGGGGCAGAGATATGCCCTTCTGATATAAAACTTCCTTCATGTATTTATTGTATAATGAATGTATATAAAAATATACATACAATACTGTAGCCCACCTTTATTTATATTACCCCCAAAAAACTACACTCAATGTTTGGCTGCCATTTTTCACCCTTTCCACATTGTGTGTAAGACCCTTTAATAGCCATCATAATAATAAAATGCGTAGAAGAGAAAATGACTGTGAAAAAAAATGTCAGGGAAAAATGTTGACCTGTGTATTTTTGACGATGTAGCCTCACATTCGTGGTACGGCATTACTGAGATTTACTTCCCACATTATTGAAAGGATGCAGCGGGTTAATGTGCCACCTTTTCACTGCTCGAGGACTGAAAGAAAATTTGATTTTCCTCTCAAGTGAACTGTGTGTTGGACTCCACCGAGCGGTTTTCCCAACAAGCCCCTTAGCATTGTTATCCCTTGAAGTGGGTTTAGCACCACTCAGCGTGGAAGGAGAGACCAGAGCAAGTAGCCAGGCTATTGGGGTACGTGCCAATATGTGAAAGTCAAAATTTAACCCTGACATGCTCATGTCATTCTTTGCAGATTTCCTATCACATATTTTTTGCTATTTCTTCCAGTGATATTATCACTGACTTTATTCTGCCCTGAAAATGTCTAAACATTTCTGCTTGTAATTTAGAAAAACAAACGAAACAACCAACCATCCTGATCTAAAGTACCTTGTACTCTGGAAGAGAAGCACATGCATTATTCGGGGAATAAACTCATCTTGGGAGGCAGGTCAAAGGTATCCAAAGCAAAAAATAAATAAATAAGTAAAAAAGCATTTCTGTGCAATAGGACATTTAAATAAGAATTTTGATTGAGGTATATGTGGGGTTAGACTAAGATGAAAATTTTTTATAGTAGGTGGCTAAGAGCCCTCATCATAACTCCTAAATCTCGCACTTGCATTGAGAGTATAAAAGGGCCAGGTACAGAGAATAGAAGAGGATTTTGGAGGGAGGATCCCAGGGAGGAGTTGTTGGTATACGGTGAGTACCACCTCACCACAGAGAAAGGGTAAAGGGTTCTTATTATACTGCAAGCCAAGATAGAAGGAATTTAAAAAGCAACTCGGAGAGATTACTACATAGCTCATGCAGTGTTGGGTCACAGTAGAATGTATATGAGTCATTCCTGAGAAATGGAGAACGTGATAGGCTGCTAAGACGGCCAGGGTAGCAAAGTAGAAGTCTGTGATTTGGAAGCAATTTTGCACCCAGAAAATTTCAGGGCAAACAGTGTGAGAACATTTTCTGTGAATCAGATGAGGATCATTTACAATAGGGAGTCACCATGGGATTTTCTAACATCTTCCTCTAGAAAACCACCTGAATAGACAAGAAGACCCTGAGAGAAACAAGCTAGAGGTAGCAGGTGGCCCTCATGTGACTAGTGGCTATAGGAGTCAGAGAACATCAGCCAGAATAGGGGTGGATTCAAGGGCATTGGAGCACATATCTGTGATATGAAGTCACCAAAAAAAATGCATTAAAGATTCTTAAAAAGAAAGATCATCTGAAGGATCTTCCAAGTTCAACAGCACTAAGCTACTTCTCTCAACAATACCAATCAAGTGAGAACTTTCCTCCTCTTCTTCCTTTTCTTTCTCTTCTTTAAAACTAGAGGGATCAGACACTAGGGATCAGTTAACAAGATACAAAAGAGAAGAATAGCTGGGGAAGGAAAGGGAGAAGAAACTAACTAGAAAAGGCCCAAGATAGGGAGGATATCTCAATTCTAAGTTTTAATTATTACATGAAATGAGTCACTTTATTGAAATGGGGTATGCTTTGTGGCTTTAAGTAATTATAGAAGTGTTCAGCATGACTAAAGAAAGTCATGGGACCTGCCTGCATTCTCACCCAAGGGCAGAAGGTCTAGATCAATGGAACGTATTTCCAGGGAGAGTAGGAGATGAAATAAAATTGCTTCTGATTGCATGCCATGACGTGTCTTATTCAATGAAGTAGTTATGTCTCACTGCTGGCACCATCTGACCAGAACAACTTGGCCAATATGTGATATATACGGTTCTGGAGTTAGAGATTCTAGACAGCTTCGGAGCTACCTGTGTATCTCATGGTTTTGTTGACCTCATTATCTCTATATTTCCCAAACATATGAATACTCAGACCTGTTCAAAAATATTACCTATGGTTTGTACAGTTCTGAAAGCTTTAATTGTGTTTACAGCCTCATTTATTACAGCTCCTTTTTCTCCTTCTCTAGTCTTCATCTCTCTTTATGTTTGCTTCTCTCCTTGCTAGATAAAATCTATTGTAGAGAAAAAGTGAATAGAATTTGAGGAGTAAAGTTTGCAGATTGCAGGAAAAAGTATAGATTCTTCCTTTTTTCTAATCCCCCATGGCATTACAATACACCACTTTTCTATTGTGCTTGAAAAAGGAATTATTTATAATGACACCTTATATAATTTACATATGTATGTAGTCATTTGTTTTAGCTCTTTATTTTGGACGAACTTCATACTTACAGAAAAGTTGCTAAGATAGTAGAGAGAGTTCCCATAACACCCAGCTTTCCTTTAATGTTAACATCTTGCATAATTGTGCTACATTTGTCAAAACTAAAACATTAATACAGTAGTACACTCCCTTATCCATGGTTTCACTTCCCATGGTTTCAGTTACCCGTGATCAACTGTGGTCCAAAAATATTAAATGGAAAATTCCAGAAGAAAACAATTCATACGTTTTGAGTTGCATGACATTGTACCATCCTTGTCCTGTGGCCAACTCTGCCTGAGACGGGAAAGATGGCACACCTTCACCTTGCTCGACCTCAGTTGGAAGGTCCACTTGAAGCAATTAGAATTTTTCACCACTCCGCACATCTCTGTGAATCATTTAGAAAGAGCTGGGAGTGTTCATTTTGGGGTTGCAAATAAATTTTAGCAAGTATAGAATTCATGAATAATGAGAATGGACTGTACTTTGAAAGTTTTTGGAAACCAACTCAGGCAAAAAATCCTATTGAATAGCAGTTCTGACTTAGAGCCTTACCTCGAATAAAGAAATTAAATAGGGACAAAAGCATTAAAAACATACAGATGTTCCTTGACTTAGGATGGGGATATGTCTCCAATGAACCCATCATAAGTTGAAAATATCATTAGGTCAAAAATGCATTCAATACACCTAACCTACTGAACACTACACCCCACAGCTTAGTCCAGCCTACTTTAACCATGCTCAGAACACTTACATTAGCCTACAGTTAAACAAAATCATCTACCAAAAGGCCTATTTTATAACAAAGAATTGACTGTCTCATGTAATTTACTGGATGCTGTATTGAAAGTGAAACACAAAATGGTGTATGGGTACCGTCATAAAGTGAAAAAATCTTGAAGTCGAATTATTGAAAATTGGGGACCGTCTGTATACTAATCTCATTTTTCTCCGTGGCACTTTGCCTCCTGGTATTCCATATATCTTCCATTGTGTACTTTCTAAATAATGAAAAACTATAGTTCACCCTACTGTATACTATTTAATACCTAATATTAATATGTTAGGGCAACATCTAGCCAACAGGCATCCCATCCAATGAATCAAAGCTCATATCTTTGCAGAGAGGAGGCACTCTACACATCACCTATTACTTGCCCCTGAAGTCAGTCTCACATTTAAAGGAATTGCCACAGCAGTGCTCCAGCTGCCAGATGTGACTCCCCTGGACTTTTGGAACCAGTATGCCCCTGATCTTTTATTTTCCCTAAAGCACCAGAACTACATCTATTAGTAGTGGAGTGACTGGGAATGACTTGCATGCACAGAAGCTGATTGATGGAGCATGATGCATCCCTTAATTAAGCAGAAGCTACTAATAAAAATGAACTTACTGGATGATTTGTGGGGTCCTAGCCACAGCCATATGTGTCTCACAGCAAAAGGAGACAGGAGTGACACCCGGCTGGTACCAGCTGATAATAGAGATCAACATTTTTTTTGTAAAGGTGGTAAAACTTTGTGACCTCTTCTGGCTTTGCAGAATGAAAATTGAGAGCACCTGATGAACCAGTTGCCTTATTTATTCTCCCCTGGCTTAGCTGCTCTGATATTTGCCCTTGACTTCTGCCCTCCCTCCACTAGGAAGCATGGGGCAGTTTCAAGTGGAGCTCTCCTTAGTTCCCCCAAGACTCTGGAGGTTGCTGGGGGAAGTGATCAAGAGGGTCGGGAGAGTGAGGGACTGGGAGGCTGGAGAGAGAGCAAACTGGCTGGTCTACACTCAACTAACGGAAGGACACTCTGTCTGTCCTGAGAAAATTATTATTCCAGAGCAATGTTCCAATGTGGTCAGATTACATTAGCCTCTTCAAGGATCTCCTCCAATCTCATTTCCTCTACGGCAACTTGATGAAGTGCAAGCCTGGCACAGACACCTGCTCCTTGGCTGACACTAACACATAGTGCCAATGTCTGATGTCCTGCCCTCCATTCCTAGCCATTCTTACTTTCTCCATTGTCATATTTGTGGACCAGATAAGCTTGTGCCTACCCATTCCTGCATAAATCATCTCCTGAAAGAAGTCTTAGATGGTAGGCTCCAGGCATCTACCTTCTCAAGGAGACCATCCCTGACTGCCCCCCCATGTCAAATTCAAATCCTTCCCCCAATACCTCTCATCACCATTTAGCACTATCTCTATAGACATTTACTTGGAGCTTAGTGCTTTCTATATACATTCTACTTTTTCTTTATTTTCTCTCTCTCACTAAAATGTAAGCTCTGTGAGATTGGGATTTGCATTTCGTTTCATCTCTATTATGTCCCCAGCTTATAGAACAGTGCCCAGCATTGAAGGGATTCAGTAAATATTTACTGAAAGTAATAAATAAATGATCTTTCCTAGAGTAATCTTCCAAAGGCAGGCTATATGTCTATTTAGTTTACATTATACAAGCCCTTGCAATAAATGGACATTTATTAAAACATCTTCAATGCTGAATGTGAGGATTTGACTATCATTTGTGTTAGATGCTAAATATTTAGGCTAGTGGGCCTGCTGCTACTTCTAATGTCATAAAGTATAGGCACTGTATTTTGTTTTTCCTATCCAGACCTTTTCTTCACTGTGAAATCTTCTGTAAATCCCTCTCTTAACTCTCAGGCATACAGGTACATGGAAAGCAAAGCCCATCAATTTTTTTTTTTCCAACCTTAAGATCAGGATACCATCTGGCTTCCCAGAGCGTTTGGTGTCTGGAAAAAGTCCTGAGGCTGAGTTAATGTCAACATTCTTTGGAATAAAGCTTTTTTGTTTGTTATATTGGTGGCTTACAAACAATACATATTCATATATGCTGATGAGGTGGTAGAAATGACATGGTCTCCAAAGAGCAGCAGTACAAGTGTGGGTTGAGAAGTGGATGGACAGTCACAAATGTACTGTGCACCTCCATCAGGGATGGCAGCCCTGGTCTACAGGCCATTCTCTTTTTGAAGGCCACATTTCCTGCAGTGCGTCAGTAATGAAATTTTTGGTGTTTTCGACTTTTGTTAGACTATGCTTTTGATAAAATTTTTATTTTTTGCAAAGTAATTACACCACAAATGATTCTTCAGTGTTATTATATAAAGGACACTTTGTTAGGGGCCAGAAACATAGAGCCACACATGGTCCTGCCCTCTCAATCAACAATCAGGTATTGAATTTTATTGGGCGCTCAGTAAGGATTAAAGAGAAATACTTAGAAAACATCAGTAAAATACTTTTGAACAGCATGCAACCTTGGTAAGGTGAAAGTTACATGCAAAAAATTACAAGAGAACAATATAAAGTATAATACAAATGGACTGATGTCCTCGGTAGCATTATTATTTAAACCCCAGGGTGTGGAGAAGGAAAAGAGACTACATGCATGACACCCGGCATGCAGAGCACTTAGGAGATTTTTACAAAGTATAAAAAGTAGTCTATTCAATACCTGACATCTTGATCTAGAAAACAAAATGACCTAAATAGATTAGTTTTACATAGTTTATTATACAAAAGTTCTTAAACTATTTTAATCTCTTTTCTTCCTCTTACCTTGAAATCTTTTTAAAAGAAGAAAAAAAAAGAAAGAAAGACTAAAGTAAGTAGACCTTCTCATATAAATGGTATAACAAATGCTTGCATCTTAAAACCTCTGTTACTGCAGATAATAAAGAGCAGTTTTCTTCCCACCTCAGCAAGCTAGGAAAAAATCGTCCAGACTCAGAGCAGTCAGCACACTTTCCTCTACAAGTCCAGATAGCATGTATTTTGGGCTTTGTGAGTCACACAATCTCTGTCGCAAGTACTCATCTTATCACTGTTGAGCAAAAGACCAAGAGACATCCTAGCCAATAGGTAAATGCAAAAGCTTGACTCATAAAACTTTATTTACAAAACAGGCAGCTGGCCAGATTTGCAAGCAGTGCTTCTCAATCTTGAATGGGGGAATGAATCACTCCATTTCTTGTGAAAATGCAGATTTGGATTCTGTAGGTCTGTGCCGGGGCCTGATTTTGCATCTCTAACAACCTTCCAGAGGTGATGCTGCTGCTGCTGCTGCTAACTGATCTCACTAGAGCACCCAGACAAGGGCCACCTGGAAAACTTTTTCAGTCTTCAAACTACCATGCTTGTTTCATTTGGCTAGATGGGGTGTCAACTTCTCCAAGTCAGTCAACTGGCTCATCTTAAGAATATATTTACTATTACTTCCTCCATGCATCTTTGGTGATCTGTTTGTGTGATGAATGAGGTGTAGCAGGGGCCACTCTTAAGGGCCTGCCACCCCTGCCCTAAGCATAAAGATAAAACCTTGAGTTCCTACAACAGAAATTCCAGGCATTTAGCTAACTTTGAGAAATAAGTGAGCAACCAGATAAGAAAGAAGATAGTAATATCTTAAATAATAGCAAACAAGCATGTCAGAGTCCCAAGGTATTTTGGTTCTCTATGGAAACTAAAAGATAACATCTTAACATATGTCCTTGAGTTGTTTTTCAGAAACCCAGACCCCCACCATCAGATGGTAAATGCCAACAAACAGTTATAACCAGACCTTAGATAAGTGGAAACTGAGGACTAAATTCTGACCACCTTCCTTTGTTTTAAATTACTTCTTGAGGGACTTGAAGAAAATCATACCCACAGGTCAAACCTTAAAATTCCTTTCTGCTGACCCTAAGTTTTTTAAAAAAGCCCTACTTCCTTAACCAATGGCAAGTCAAAGAATCTCTGAATCTATCCATTACCTACCTATAAGGCCACTGATTCAAAATATCCATCTTTTTAGGCCAAACCGATGTATAACCTCCATGTATTGATTTACAATTTTGCCTATAACTTCTGCTTTCCTGAAATGTACTCTGCCTTTAAAAATCCTTGCTTGTAAGTTATTGGGAAATTCAGGTCTTAAGCGTTAGCCGACCGTTGTCCTTGCCTGGTGCCTAACAATAAATGCCTTTCCTTCTTGTTACCAAAAGCTCGGCACTTGTCCATGAGCCTGCCTCAGAAAAATGGGATAAACAGTTGAGGAGAAGGAAAGAGAAGTTTATTACTTTACCGGCAAAGGAAGAAAATGGTAGACTATCATCTCAAAATCCAAATTTCTGTACATAAGCAAAAATACAGAGCTTTTAAAGAGAGGGCCTTCTGTTCTAGGCTATTGTCACTTAACTACAGTTAATGATGTTGAACATCCCATCTCTGCTGAAGACAAAGCCTGTGACCCATCCACCCACCTGGGCCTGGGATGGCCTGGGATAGAGGCCACAGTTCAGCTGAGCTATCTCCTGTAACACAAAGAACAAAACACATTCCTCTGCCCCTTCCTACCAGACCACTTGCCCAAGGCAGGGATCCAGGTCTCAGTTCTCAAAAGGAGTGGGAGAAGTTTTAAAGAGACAGAAAACATCTTTTGCCATTTTTTCCCCAGGCTATTCCCTCTGTTACATATTCCCACTCTTGATTTTATACTCCATATCTGTGGGAGGACACCCACAGATATGGAGTATAAAATCAAGAGTTCACTGCACACTTCCCTGTCAGTGTTTGGCTTTGCTGCACCAGGCCAATGGATCCAAGCTTGGTTTGGTCACATGAACTTTTAATGCTAATTCTGCTTGGACCAAGAGCAGTTCTTCCCCAGTGAGATTCTGTCATTCTCCCTTTCTCTCATTTTGGTAATAAATGAACTCTTAAATTATTAAGATTGCTCTAGAATTACCCAAATTGTGAACTGGCCATCACATCTCACTTTCCACGATGATTTTTAATGATACATTATCCTACTCTACTCCAGGAATAATGATTTCCTACGGTAGTGTCCTATGCCATTTGTAAAGATGTCATTCTATAAAACCAGTAAAGGAAGTGTCAATCAGGAGGAAGCAGTTGCAACATTAGTGGATATTAATTGGCCTTGCCCAATGCTGAATCAAGTTTACCTGCTCAACTAGGTACTGATTGCTTCGCTTTTTGAGTAGAAGATTACTTTCTCTGAAGGCATGGTAATTGTGGCTTTCAAATTCATTTTAGCTTCCTGTGAGCAGAAGCCTACTCCTACAGAGAGCTGGAATACTAGCTCAAAACATAACTCTCTGTTCCAGCATTTCTCATCCCAAGTAACCCCCATACAATACTCCAAAATTAACCCACCTTCAAGCTGAAGCTCAAACCGAAGTGCCATAAATATGTTCTTTCTACTGAAACATTCTCATTTGGAGCCTGAGCTGCTGAGTTTATTTTGGATACGGTTTAATTTCTGAGCTTAGGGGTGTTACAATAAAAACAGCATCTTTGGAAGGTCAGATCTAAACTTAAACTACCCAGAAAGATAAAGGAATACAATTTCTGATTTTTTTCTAGACAAGGAGACTCCATAAACCTTGATAACTATTTTAGTTTTTCATGTTCTTCTTAGTTAGCAAATTGTCCTTAAATTGAACCTAAATTCTTCTTGCTGCAATATAAACCCATCTCCCTTTTTTCCTTATTTTAAACAGCTGCTAAATACTACTTATCCAGCAGCAATTAGCCTGAACTAATTTTCAAAGTCTCATGAGAAGCACTCATTTTCCAGAGATTTGGGTGGGGATTCTAGGCAGGGTAGAAGGGCCAAGAGGGGGTGGGAATGTGGCTTGAAAAACACCATTTGTCTTTACAAGCTCAATGCAAAGATAAAGAGAACTATTACCTGATTGTAAAAAATATACAAAATTGTGTCCTCGCTTTACATTCTGGTGTCTCTTAAACATTTGTTGAATTAGAAGGTCTTTAAAGCTTACACTACTTCTGCATTGTTTAATTAAAATTTTAAATCACTGTAGCATTTTAAAGCCAGGAATCATCTTGGTCCATCTTGCCTTCACCTCATTTTCTAGATGAAGACAGCCAGGAAAAGACAGAGGAAAATAATGAACAGTAAAGGATTAACTAAGGGTTGTTCAGACTCTGCACATTTCCAAGAAAGGTTTGGGCCTTGCCAGGGTCTTGGGAAGTAACCTATAAACCCTTGGAGTGCCTTGTCTGATGAGAGTGTCTTTGATTACTTGGGGGCTTTGCCAGAGAGTCTATGCTAATGATATGATTCGCGGTGAGGGCCTTGGACAATGCCAGGCAGCCAAAGAGTCTATGCTAACAACGTGATTTATGGCAGGAGCCTTGGGCTTTCAACTTGATCCCTGGTGGGGCCGCAGACTAAGGTCAGCCACACAGGTAGTCAGTAACACATATGTGACTGGCCCCCAGTAAAAACCCTGGACACCGAGGCTCAAGGGAACCTTTCTGGCTGGCAGTGCTCCCTGAGTGTTGTCACACATCCTTGCGGGGAGAAATAAGTGTTGTTCATACGACTCCACTGGGAGAGGACAATTGGAAACTTGTGCCTCGTCTCTTCTGGACCCTCCTTTCCTCCTACTGATCCTCCTTTTTCTATGGCTGACTTCAATCTGTATCCTTTAGCTGTAATAACTGTAACCGTGAGCTTAACAACTTTGCTGAGTTCTGTGAGCCTTCCTTGTGAATCACTGAACCTAAGGGTGGTCTTGTGGAACCCCAAACATAGTATAGCAATTGCCTGTTTCCCTCTTGATTTTTGAAGTGCTGTCCAGATGGGAAATCTTTCATGCATTTTTGCAATTACTCCTCTTCCCACAGCCTACCATGGAGAATGATATGCTCAATATACATTTATATCATAAATGAATCAACGCATGAATGGATAACCGCTGCGTGAAGGAACATTTGGTAGCATAGAAAATACCTTCAAATTCAAGTTATAAACAAATGTTTACCAAAGTCTCTGTGGACTGAATATGGGAGATAGAACCATAACATGAGTGAAATAAAGGTTTCCAGAGACTTAACACTAAAGATAACAAACCCCTACACATGCAAAGCATTTTCATTAACGAAATGTATTTTTATATATTGTATTTTCCAAAATACAATAAATGCAACAAGTTCCTAAAAACTATAATCTGTATTTTTCATAGTGAAAATAGCTTAATAGTCCTCAAGTCCACTGAATCTCTGTGGAAAACCATCTGAAGCAACATGGCCACCCTCGAAGGCAAAGAAAGTTATAGGCGACAGAGTTTCCATTTCGGAGGCTCAGGATCACTCCAGCAAAGGCAGCAGGATGACAGCAGCATCACACTGTCTATCCAACTTCCTCTAACACCAGAATGCTTGAATATATTTGTCCAGAGTGGTAGAGATACAGGTGCATGCAGGAACAGTTTCAACAAGGGAAAAAAAAAAAGGGTATATATTTTTTCAGAAATAGGGATATGAAGAGTGGAGTGGATCCACAGCATGTTATAAATACCAAAGCAATCATATCTATTGGCCATTAAGCTGTAGACATTCTCAAGGATTGGAGGTGGGAGAAGCAGATGAATTCCCAAGTAGGTACTCAAGTACAAGTATCAGAGAGAATTCCTTCACAGATAAAAACAACAACAACAACAACAAAACTCACTATACCAAGTACAGAGATTTCATTAAAGGATGTACTCTCTTTGCCGGTTATCAATTCATTGCTTCTCAGCTCCAGCTCCACCTTCAGTGCCTGCCTGATCTATGAAAATAGATCTGGGTCCTTGAAATATTTACCCTTTGCCACCTGGCATGGTACGATTTGTCAGTAGAGGGCGCTAGAGAGATGTTTCAAGAGAGTGTCTTCCTTCCTGGTTCCTGTGTGTGCAACCAGCAGGCTCTGGCAGGACGTGCAGCTCCTTCAGTGCTTGGCTCCTGCGAGCCCAGAGCCTCCCGCACCAGATTCCTAGAGCGTAAGCAGCTTTTCCGGCATCTGGTTCTTGCACTATGGGCAGCCTTTCCAGGGCCTGCTTCTGCAACGGGGGGTGAGACATCTCCAGGGAAAAGCTTTTCCTAGCACCTTAGATGGTAGGTTTATAGCAAGTTCTGTTTGTGCAACACTACAGAGACTTGTCCGCCACTCGATGAGCCAGAGCCAAGCCCTCCAACTGACCTGGGGGTTGGGGCTCTTCCTTAGATGTTTGATCTCAGCCCTGGGCATAGTGGTTGCTCCTTCTATCTGCTATTCCTGTATTCTTTTTTTTTTTTTTTTTTTTGAGACAGAGTCTCGCTTTGTTGCCCAGGCTAGAGTGAGTGCCATGGCGTCAGCCTAGCTCACAGCAACCTCAAACTCCTGGGCTCAAGCGATCCTCCTGCCTCAGCCTCCCGAGTAGCTGGGACTACAGGCATGAGCCACCATGCCTGGCTAATTTTTTCTATATATATTAGTTGGCCAAGTAGTTTCTTTCTATTTACAGTAGAGACGGGGTCTCGCTCTTGCTCAGGCTGGTTTCGAACTCCCGACCTCGAGCAATCCACCCGCCTCGGCCTCCCAGAGAGCTAGGATTACAGGCGTGAGCCACCGCGCCCGGCCTCTATTCCTGTATTCTTTAGAGCTCCTTGTACTTCTTACTGGCCAATCCCTTAGTTTACCAGTCTTATAGTTACTAATTCTTTATGTTAAACTTTGCCTGTTCAGTTACTACGTGGTTTTTGTGTCCTGATTGGACCCTGACTGATACATTCATTCTAGTTTCTATGAGTCATTGTAAAATAACTTATATCAGAGCATTTGAGGCTTTCAGAATCACTTTTTTCCCCTATGAAATAAAGCAGTGTATAATCTGTAAATTTTTTCCCCTCTTTAAGCCTGCTATTAAAACTGCCACTCTTGATGATAGATTAGATTTATTGGATGTATTACTACTGAGATATTCAGAAAGCTCCTTCAGATCCCTGGCTTTCACTAAATGTAACACCAAAGCCAAAATGACTTCACTGTACAAGCGTTTTTGGAGAGCATTATATCAGAGAGCATATAACAGCTTTGGGACGGTGATCTCATTTCCTTCTCCTTTCTCTGAACACTCTCATCTCACTAGACAAACTCTTAAAGGACTTCTCTTTGCCCTCTTTCATCTCTGCCTCTGGGAGGGTGTCATCCTGGGTTTTTCTGAGCAACTCGGAGGTAAAATAAAGATACCTAAATTCAATCTTTCAAAGTCCAAGAACCACAGGGAGGTTAAATATTTGGAAAATCTTCAAATTTCCTTGACATTAGTAATAAAGATTTGAAGAAGTGGGAGTGACGGGAGCTGCATAGTCACATTTCCCAAAACCTCCTGTTAGTGTGACTACAAGACCTCATGCCCTAGACACTTAAGACTGAGATATATTTACAGCCCAAGAAGGGAGAAATAGATGACCTCTTCCAGACCTTAGGTTCATTTGAAATCTTCTTACATGGTTTTACGTATTATTTATTTATAAACTAGTATGTGAATAGATAGCTTTTTGGTCAGATATTCTTTTAACTATCTAAAGCCTTTTTCAGTGGTTTTTTTTTTTATGGGAAGAACTTAATGCCTACTTTTGGACATAATCTATAATTTGCTAATCTAAGTAGAGTAGTATTCACTCTCACATGGTTATCCTATAATCATGTTTATTCAAGAAATTATAGAGTATTATATATTTAAATGTCTAAAATCCCAGAAATATGTTAAAATGGAGGTATACTGCCAGGCAAAGAAGTGTGAATGGCTTGGAAGTCAATGTATTTAGTGTTGGGGAGTCCAGTATTATAGGTCATTTCCTCTCTGTCGATAATCTGGACTGATGCTAGTTTAGACTGATAATATTTCTGGCATGCAACCATGATTTGGCTGCACCTGTAATAATTAATACAGACTTTTGATCAGCATACCTCAAGGGTATCACATGATATTAGTTTCCTGTTGCTGTGTAACAAATGACCACAAATTTAGGGGATTAAATCAACACCCCATTATTAGCTCATAGCTCTGTAGGATAGAAGTCTAGTGTGGTGAGTCTGGGTATCTGCTCAAAGAATCACAGGATGAAATCAAAGTGTTGGCTGGACTGAGTTTTCCTCTGGAGTCTTTGGGAATTAATACACTTCCAAACTCATTTTTTTGTTGTTGGTATAGGATTTAGTTCTTTGCAATTGTAGGACTACAGCCCTTATTGCTTTGCTGGCTATCAGTGGCTCTCAGTTCCTAGGGGCTACCCACATCCCTTGCCACATGGGCCCCTCCATCTTCAAGCCAGCAACAGTGCATCAAATTTTTTCTCATGCTTTAAATCGCTGATTCACCTCTGTGACCAGCCAGAGAACACTCTGTTTTAAAGAGGTCATGAGATTAGGTCAGGCTTAGCCGGATAATCTCCCTAACACGCCCCATAACATAACCCCATCATAGGAATAAAATCTACCTAATCACACTCCTGGGGTTTATGCAGGGCGTGCACACCAGGGAAACAGGAAATTTGGGAAGCTATCTTAGAATTCTGCCCACCACACACATCTCAGCTGGAAAAGGGTTGGGCAAAGTAAATGATTTAGAGTAGCTTCTGTGTGGACTGAGGTTCAGAAAAGATGAAAGCATAGAGATTTGAACAGTTGAACTAAAGAACAGCTAGACACTATTATCAGTGATTTACATGTATTTTGTCATTTAGTATTAAAAATACACCTAGGGACTATTACCTATACTATTTTGTATTTTTAGAAGTGGAAGAGTCAGAATTGAACTCAGGAAATAAGGCTATGGTGCCTAGTATCTTTTTATGTTTCCTGTAAGAAGGGGAAGAAAGAAAAAGAGAAAGAGAAAATTGCAGGGAGGAGAGATGGAGAGATGTCTAAGGATGAAAGCAAAGCCCACTTGACTCTCATTAGTCAGTAGGAGTAAAAGAGTGTGAGGACTAAGTGTCCCCTCTTTTGGATAGTGCCTGGTTGGGTGCCATAAGCTTTTGCCTCTGTGCCTCCATGTTCTAACTAACCTACTCTGTGATTGACCTTCATACCAATACATGAACACATTGACCCTTTTTACAGGGCAGGCATACTGGCCTAGGAACCATGCACCTCTTCTCTCTTCACCTACTCATTCATTCATTCCACCAATATTTATGAGTACCTACCATGTGTCAGATATTGTCTGAGGTGAAAAACCATTCATAAAAAAACAGAAAACTTCTGGTTCCTAGGAAGCAGACCTTCTCGGGGGAAGACATTCAATAAACAAATGAATAACAGGTATTAATAAGAAGAACTATGAAGAAAATAAAGCAGGGTGGAAGTGACAAGGGACTGGAGGGGTAGAGATGTTAGGTTTGGTTCTCAGGGAACATCTCTTTGATAAGATGATACTGAAATTGTGATTTGAATGACCAAGATAGAGCCAGCTGTAGCTTTGTAGATTTCTGTTTTCCTCTATGTTGCTTTTACGGTTTAGTGTACAGGGACGATGTATTTTCTTCCTCATTCTTGTGGGGGAAGCTCCTCCCTAAATTTCTCAGGTTCTTTCAACAATAAGAACATCATTACGTTTGTTTTTCAAAGTGAATTTTCGATAGTAAAACACCATTAAAGTGAATTTTCGAAGACAAGACTTAAGGGAAGTTAGGAATTTGAGTGGTGCCCCAAGATTCTTTCTCAAAGTAAAAAATGCTCCTGGATTTATCCACAATTTTTGATACCTAATATGTTACGTACTTTTTTTTTTATTAATATTTATCCGTAGCCAGTTTTAGATGTCTGAGGATAAATGCAAATCACGAGCAAGCAATGATCATTTGGCCATTCACTCTAAAATATATTCTTGCTTCAGTTTTTTTCTTTTTTACTCTAGAGCAGGGGTCCTCAAACTTTTTAACAGGGGGCCAGTTCACTGTCCCTCAGACCGTTGGAGGGCCGTTGGAGAGTGTGGCCGCACATTCCACACATGCGCATTGTGGGCCCTGGTTGACTACTAAGCAGGACAGGCAGCAGAGACAAAAACACCCAGTGGGCCAGATAAATGTCCTCGGTGGGCCATATGTGGCCCGTGGGCCGTAGTTTGAGGATGCCAGCTCTAGAGTATCGAATATAAATATGTTGCTTATTTTCAGAGTGAACCTACCACTTGGGTTCTTCCACATTGCTGCCTTTAATTAGATTTTCTAATCAATCATCTCTGTCTATTGTTCCATGTTTGGAAGTCTGTATGAAGAAAATGTCTGCTTACTTATAAGAATTTGGTGAAAAGTTTAATTTTGGGATGTTCATCCATCTGGCCTTGTCAACTGCAGAACTATAGAAGGATAAGTTGGTGGTAAGGAGAGCACCATCTGTTTCTGAGAATTAGTTGATCTCTGCATGATGAGCAGGAAGTTGATTGCACAACTGAAAAGCCAAGATGGTGAAAGGAAAAGTGAAGAGTTCATTGGGTCTATGTCATTCGTGAGCACGATTTTCACAAGATGGATCCATACCATAATCGACAAGCAAAAGGTTTACATTATTCAGCTAGTCGCTTGGAAGAAATTACTTCCCTCATATTTGCCTTTTCTTTCTTCCTCTTTGTGGCAACAAATTGTTAAAAGGAATGACAGTCTTTCTGACTAAACATATGTTTCTTTGAATGACATAACTTGTTTGTCCACTAGCACTGAATCAATCAGGCAATCTACAATGGGGCTAGTTGGCTCATCTTGTCATGATATCATATCAGTGATCCAAAGTCATGAACTTTACTATTCTACAGTCAAGTTAGTGTTACACAGAGACAGACTTCATTCCACAACCAGAATGCCACCTTTATCCTTAGCTGAGTAGCTGAGAGATGCCATCGGGGGAACAGAGAATGATGCAACACATCACATTTATTCAACAAAAGTACTTCTCAGTTCATGCCCTAGTGATGGTGACCTGGTTGAATTGTGACCATGAAGGGCAGCACATTTACAAATATCAGAGAGAATGATTTGGTCACTGGATGAAACTGGGAGCAATTGGAAGAATCAGCGATAAGGGAAATGAGTTCAACTGAACTCTTTTCTCTGACCATTTGGCATTATCTTCTGTGGCAGCATTTGAAACTGATGACCACTGCCTCTTTGAATTCTCCCTACTATCTATGACTCCGTTTCTTTTTTCCTTGGCATCCTCTTCTCCTATACCCAATTCCCAGGCTCTCTGTTCACTTTTAACTACTTCAGTGAACTAATCCTCTGTCATTGATTTAAACATAACCTATATTGTGACGGATATAAATTTATATTTTTGGTCCTGCCTTTTACAAGAACTACACCCTCATAATTTCACATTCTGCAAGACATTTTCATGTAAATACCATATAGTCACTTCAAAGTAAATATATTTCAAAATGAATCATCTTCCTTCCTAAGCCAGGCCCTGTTCCGAGATTTGCATGGTACCAACATTCTCTGAGTCAACAGAACTCTTTATCAGGGGTTCTTGCTAATTCACCCCAGGGATTTCTTTTATCTACTCAGCCACCTCCCTGGAATTCATTTTTTTTTAAAAATATTTTCACCAAAAGATTCATTTAAGTAGTAGTTTTCCCATTTTTATTAAGCAAAGGCATTTGGGCCATTATTCAGGATTCCTAAATAAATCAATTACTATTGCACTGAATTTCAGCCATAAGCAGAGATAGTTGATGTTTATCTTGTGTCACCAGCATACATATAATATGTAGAACAAATGGGAAGGAATTAAGTGCTGTTACTGTTTAAAAGCAACTTGACTATTAAAAAATAATCAAACCTAATAAGTTTCATATTGATTTATCTCAAGTCACTTTATTTGTATGCCTAACTTTTTTCACAACAACTTGCATCCAGAGGAAGAGCCACAAAATTGAATTAATGATTACTCACCCATACATTTCAATGGTTTGCTGGTGTTGACAGATGGGGAAATATGCACCCTGGGTGGCCTCTCTGAAGTTTGGCAGTAGATGTGCATGATCTCATGCAACAAAGACAGAACATTCCTCAGTTCTCTTGGCAGAATGTGTATAAAAGGAGTATAAAAGGAGGTTAAACTTCTAAACAATATATTTTTTTCTAAAAATCTTCTATAAGCATTTGATAAAGAAATGGCACTCCCAAATGAAACCTGCCGTGAACTTAAAGCATACATTACTGTCAAATAAGGATATTATAGACTCTAGGAGTTTGACACAAACCATGAAATATATGGATTTGAATAGACATGAATAAAAGCTAATGGATCATTTCTTAAAGTAAACCAAACCCAAATTCTGATATAATTTTTCCAGACAACACTCATTCACTTTTACCGCCTTGTTCTCTTAATAATCTAGCATTGAAGATCTTGACAAATATGGGTATTTTGGTCCCAATGATCAGCTCGGAAATAGTCCTTTTTAATGGAAGCTGTATTGTCAAGGACATGGTTGACATCCCACATAATTACTTAGTTTAATTTGAAGTAGAGGAAACACTGACGTCAACCTTGGACCAGTACCCAAACTAGAGTACGTTCAAATTATTAAAGAGCTTTGATCCTTTCCCTGTCTCCATCTTCATTGAACTTCATTATATGGAAGCCAGAATACCAAGGATGGAAAAGAGGTTTCAACTTGTATTCCAATGCAAATAGAATAGTGGCTGCCTGGAGAGCCACGCAGAGAAGGATTCTGAGCTCAAGTTAGTAGAAATGAGGGTTGTGATTGATTAGCAATGTCTGCCATGGAAACGTAGTGGTGAAAACAACCAGAGGACAAAGTTCTGGAACCTAAAGATGTGTAACCCAGAGAAAAGAAATCTTGGTTATCTTTTCCAAATACTCGAAAGACAGACATATAAAAAAGGAATCAGCTTATTCTAAGGCACCAAGTTAATACCAGTAAGTGAAATCACAAACTCCATAAAGCAAAGAACTTTTATTTTTATTTTGCTTATTATTTTTTTCTTTTTTATTTAGAATTCTTTCCTAAACACCACATCTGCAACTGCAAGAACTTTTTTTTTTTTTTTGAGACAGAGTCTCACTTTGTTGCCCAGGCTAAAGTGAGTGCCGTGGCGGCAGCCCAGCTCACAGCAACCTCAAACTCCTGGGCTCAAGCGATCCTTCTGCCTCAGCCCCCCAAGTAGCTGGGACTACAGGCATGCACCACCATGCCTGGCTAATTTTTTCTCTATATATATTAGTTGGCCAATTAATTTCTTTCTATTTATAGTAGAGACAGGGTCTCGCTGTTGCTCAGGCTGGTTTCAAACTCCTGAGCTCAAAGGATCCTCCCGCCTCAGCCTCCCAGAGAGCTAGGATTACAGGCATGAGCCACCACGCCCAGCCAAGAACTTTTAAATAATTAGAAAAGTTCTAAATGGAACATATTCTCTTGAGAGGTAGAATAACTCCCAAGACTTAGAAGTGCTCAAGCAGGAGCAGTGGATATTCTAAAAAGGACTATGACAGGAGTGAGGAGTTAGGATAAATGATTTCTTAGGAATCTCACCGAATGCTATCAAACTGCCAACAGTAAGAAACATTACTTTCTATAGTAGGGTCACTTGTCTTATAATAAACATACAAAAATACCCAACTATTTCAGATAAGTTGGGTATTTAGTACTTCCACTGAACTAGTACTTCCACTAAATATCCCCAGATATTTAGTACTTCCACTGAAATCCCATCCCAATATGAGGCCATGTCTGCATCCTGCCATATATTTTAAGATACATCTTTTACTAAAATTTAAAAAAAAAATACATTTGAAATTGAACATGTCTTAAAATCTCAAAATTCAGGATTCTAATGTACCAAAGTTGGATACACTTGAACTAACAGACCTTGCCCAAATGAAGCTTGTCAAAAGTATTTGTGCCATAGACTTGAAACCAGTTGGTTGCCCGGGAAGGTTAGGGGTAGGATCTGTTATTGTCCCATCAGCAATCAGCGTCTTTGCCACGAGAGTGAAGGGGATGGAGAGAAAATCGCACAAGACAGAGACGAAAGCTGTGTAGTCGGAAAGAAAAAAGCCTTCTTGATTATGCTGCGGACTTTCTGAAGTCTTTAATTCTCCCCCTAGCCCATCTCCAGACTGGCATGTGGGACGTGCTGCAGATGGATGGTGGTGCTCATCAGGAGAAGCATGCACATATATCTTGTGGGTTGATTTTTTTATTTGCCAGCTGAAGAGGAGCAGGGAGATTTATTTGGAAGGATGGTAATGAAGGTGGGGAGGCACTAGTTAGGCTGCAGCTTCTGTTCCCAATATGTTATTCTCACTTTTTTCTCAGCTTGATGCTGACTTGCTCTCTTTATTTCTACTTATTTTTCCTTAAAGGGGAGACTGTTTTGGTATAATAAGCCAGTGGCTTTGGAGAGCACGGTAGTGAAGATGTGCGAACATAGTAAGAGAATTCCTGTGTGTGGTGTTTGCTCAGATATTTCAGGTGTTTTAACTATGCTCTACATATATGTTGTGTGTGCACGCACAAACACACACACGTTTACTTATACACAATTACATGCTATTTGAAATAACTGTTTTCTTCATCCCAAGATAAAATTTCATGCTCTTCTTTTTGGTTCTCTTTTACTCTACCTTATGAGAACGAAGTTAATTTACTACAACAATAACAAAAATATCACTTTCTTCCTTCATAGCAATGCTACAAGGAAATGCGTTGATATTGCTGGACCTTACAAAGAACAAGAAAACCACCCTGATCCTAACCAAAGATGGAATTGTTCACTAAAAGGAAGGAGCAAATTGGTATATTCCTGGTTTCCAAAATGCCCTTTCATGCCGGGGAAACAGCGTGATCTTTGGAGGACTGTTAACAACCAGGACCATGAGCAAGAAAGACTCTAAGGCAACAACTAAGCACCTACTGGAGCTGAAATCTCACACTAGACCCCGTCCAATCCCAATTTTGCTGTTTAGCATGTGGCCTTGGTTATGTTACTTATCCTGCCTTAATTTCCTCATCTGAATACGGGGATAATAAATCCTAACTTCACATAGTTTGGGAAATATTAATTAACATAATTATAAACCACACCATGCAACCAATGTTTAATTATTGACTATTACTGATTTTCAATGTAAGCATTGGGTAAAAGGGTCAAATGGATAAGGACGTCCAAATGCATTCCGAATGCTTAAAATTAATTGTAGATGGTCAAAATGTGGCAGACCAAATTCTTGATTATTCTTGGTTATTCACTCTCTGATTTACCCTTTAGATTTGCTTTCTTTCTGCCAAGGCTTGTTTTTTATTTTCTTATTTCTGCATTAGCATGTTATCAAAATATAAGATCAGGGATTTTGAAATATAAAATATTCTTATTTATTAGTTGTGTTTGTAAAGCTTGAGTTGCAAGAGCTAAAATTAAAATTTAATTATCTATGGATTTTAACTTCATGAGAACATACCATTTTGTGTGTATATTAAATTGAAGTTTTATATATTGTGGTACAAGAAGCTCCATGACCAAAGATAGGAATGTACAAAATTTCTTTTTTGGGCAGTTTAAATAACAATATAAAACAATGTTATATTATACATCATGGTTTAGGTGCCCAGGATAGTCCACAAAACCTATTCAATTCATATCTTACTTTCTCTAGAAAAAGAATAAAAGTTTAGAAATAAAGTATTACATATAATAGCATTTCTATGAGAAAAAAAAAGTGAGTTTAGAGATGGGGCAATAGAAATAGATCTTCCAGCTTCCCTGCTACCATTTTCATTCTAAACAAGTAGTGGTGGCTTTTGTAGCTTGTCCTAGTGCCATAGCAAGAGGAGATTTAAGGCTGGAATCCAGTCAGTGGGGAGAGGGAAATAGTGATTACAGGAAAATATGGGTGTAAACAGCTGTAGCTGTATGGTTTTGTTCCAAGCTGTCACCCATTTCTATTTCTTATTATCCCCAGAGATTACTCTGGCAATAATAATAATAATAGCAATAATAATAATTATCATTTATTGAGATCTTGTATTAGATGCACAGTGTTAAGTGATTTTAACATGCAGTCATCCTTTTAATAACCCTGAGAGGAAAGTATTATTATTATAATTTTTATAGATGAGAAAATTGAGGCTTAGAGAGATTAACAAATGTTGCCAAGATCACACGTACAGTGCGTGTCAGGGCCACCTGAAATAGCCACCACAGCTGCCCAAACTGCCAGCCAGGGGAAGCATCCAGCTCTGGTTGTGATTTGTATGGTTTTCACATGTTGTCATAATTAAAATCTTTGCCAACACCTAAAAATAGGAGATTGCATGTAAACATTTCCAGTTTCTCTTAAAAAGTAGCTGGTAAGTAACTGGGCCTGTTTTCCATCAGTAAAACCAGGGGAAGCTGAGCTACTGACTTCAGAGAGAATGGGTGCTCGCCAAGGCTTTGGTTTTTGTTTCTCCCCCCCCCCCCTTACATCCTTGCTTCGCTAACTTTATAAATGAAGTAAAATGTGCATATAGGAAGGTGCACACTTCAAGAAAAATACAGCTCATTGAATTCTCACAAATGGCACATACATGTATCCATAACCTGGATCAGAAATAGAACATTACATCCCCTCCCCAGGAGATCTTTTGTGTTCTCTTGCAGTCACTATGACCTCATCCCAAACAACCAGAGGTTAGTTCTGCCTATTTCTAACTTAATAACTATATTATTTCTAATAACTAGTTATTTTTAATAACTAAATTATTTCTAACTTAATAACCTATTTCTAACTTAATAAACATAATAATTTATTCACATGTATTTTTGTGCCTTGGTAGCTTTTACTCAACATCGTATTTCTGAGATTCTTCCACGTTATTGAGTGTTGTGGTAGCCATAGTTAGCTATTTTTCATTGCTGCGTTCTATTCTTACGATTATAGCTCCTACATAGCCCTGATCTCCAATTTATATCTCACCAGCTCCACAAGACTACAGAGGGTCGGCTTCCCTTCTCACGCTCCTTAGATGCCAATTTCTGCTTAGATGCTTGGTTTAGTGGTTCTGCAGTGTATAAAAAAAGCAGAAATGCCTCAAAAGGGAAGAGTGGTGGAGCATGCAAAGCGTTTGTTTCTTCTCTCTAATGTCTTGACCCCTCAACGTGCAGCTGCACTGTTTGATCTCTGAGGTATTTGGACAGATGGTCTTATATTTTATTTGGTGTTTCTAGTTGTTTTTTGGTAAAAGGATTATTCTGATAAAATCTACTGCGTTGTAGCAGGAAGAAGAAGGAGAAAGACCCACTCATTATTGTCATCTATTTGGACCATCAAGTGTCACTTGGACTGCCATCTCACAATGCTTCTGGCCAAGGTCTCTCTCAACCAGCCAGATACAAACAAATTCTCACTGATTTACATCTTTCTCTTCTGTAGACTCTTTAGGGGTTTGCTAAGTATTTGAGTGATTAGCATGCATGAGAATATATCCTAGAGATAGGAGGGCCTCTTTTAGCTCTCCTTACTCTTTTCTTTACCCTCAAATACTTTTTAAGAGAAGTGCAGTCTATCCACATGATAGAAAACTAATATTATGAAACAAAACTATTGTTCATGGAAATATTTTTTCCCTGTGGCTATATTATGTTCGTGTTTCTACAATGACAAAAATTAAAGTGGAGACATTTTCAGTATTACACATGTTTCAAAATATTTGGATATTTTGAGGCCATTAAGTGAATGAGTGAATGAAAAACTGATAGTTTGCCGGAGCTTATTTACTTTTGTATCAATTGAATATTTGTTCTGGTTTAATTCCCTTCTTTAAGCTTACTTCAAATCAAATTATTTTAATATTGTTTTGCTACCTGTACAATTAAGATTGTTTCAAATATCCTTACTCACACATCTTGATCATTTTTGTTTTTGTGATTTTGCTCACATAATTTTTTTTTAGCCAGATAAGCTTTCTCATTCCTATTTTCAATTCATTCAATTCAAGATCCTTACTATCATAAAGACTTAACATTTGTCTCCTCCAAGAAATTTTCCTTAACTATTTCCTTAACTAATCATATCTGCTTACCTTCTAGGCATACAGAAAACTTTTAAAAAATCTTACATTAAATAACTATTTGTTCACTTTTTATTTATTTTTTATTTTTTAATTCTATTTTTTTTTTCAGAATATTATGGGAGTACAAATGTTTTGGTTACATGGGTTGCGTTTGTACTGCTTGAGTGTCGAAGTTATAATTGTGATCATCACCCAGATAGGTACATTGTACCCATTAGGTGTGATTGCACCCATCTTCTTCTCCTATCTCCCACCTGTATAATTTCTGTTGAGTTTTACTTCCATCTGTGCACATGAGTGCTATTTGGTTAGTTCCACTTTAATAGTGAGTACATGTGGTATTTATTTTTCCATTCTTGTGATACTTCACTTAGGAGGATGCTCTCCAGTTCCATCCAGATTATTGCAAAAGGTATTAATTAATTTTTTATGGCTGAGTAGTACTCCATGGTACATATACCACATTTTATTGAACCACTCATGAACTGATGGGCACTTGGGTTAATTCCACATCTTTGCAACTGTGAATTGTGCTACAATAAACATTCCAGTTCAAGTGTTTTATTTTATAAAAAGGCCTTTTTGCCCCTTTGGGTAAATACCTGGTGGTGGGATTGAGGAATCAAATGGTAGGTCTACTTTTAGTTCTCTGAGGAATTTCCATGCTATATTTCTTAGAGGTTGCACTAGTTTGCAGTCCCAGCAACAGGGTACAAGTGTTCCTTTCTTTCCACATCCACACCAGCATCAATAGATCCTTTGGGACTTTTTGATAAAAGTCATTCTCACTGGGGTTAGGTGATATCTCATTGTGGTTTTCATTTGCATTTCTCTGCTGATTAGTGATGTTGAGCATTTTCTTCATACATTTGTTGGCCTTCTGTCTTCTTTTGAAAAGCTTCTATTCATGTTTTTTGCCTATTTTTAATGGAGTTATTTGATTTTTTTCTTGCTGATTTGCTTGAGTTCTTTGTAGATTCTGGTTGTTAGCACTTTATCGGATGTATAGCATGCAAATATTTTCTCCCATCCTGTAGGGTGTCTATCTGCACTCTTGATTGTTTACTTGACTGTGCAGAAACTTTTTAATGTAGTCAAGAGTGACAGGTGGACAGCCATTTTTTTCACTTTTAATTACTCTTCAGATTCAAATGATTTCATCTTCTATTTACTAAAAAAAGTTCTGCTCATATTACTTTCAATACAGTAATGTTCAAAAATGAAAGATTCTATATTAAATCCTTATTGAGAAGTAAATGAGTAAATTAATCAGGCTCTAAAAATCAAAAAGTGATCTTACTATGTGTTCTCTTACCCTGCTCAGTGAGTGATGTTAATAGTTTACAACAGCTAAGTATGAATAAAGAACTAGTCCTTGCTCTTGCATACTATTCTGGGAAAGTATTTTTTCCAACTTGGTTTTCATGTTTCTTTCATTCAAATGGATTATTTCCACATTGAGAGAGGTATGAAAACTAATTTCTGTTAGGTAGTTTGGAATGAAATATAAATGCCTTGAAAAATACATTAAACAGCGCAGACTAATTTCAAACCGGAAAATAGGTTAACTATGAAACAATTCAAGCCTAGTAAATAATCATTATTTGATTTCATAATAGGAGCTTGGGCTTCACTTGCAATTTGTACGGTCTTACAATCCACCCTACAAGGCAGCAAATTAACTTTTAAACTTAACATTAAACACACTCTATGTTTCCCCTTTACTTGCTTCAGTAATTTGTTCTGACTAGTGGGTGCAGTTTCGTCATTTCTTAATATAAGGACTTTTTAATGCACAGATATGTCACATTGTGGCAAGGACTGCTTAAAGTCACCGTGTGCTAATGTATTGCCTCATTGCATCCCCTGATCATGAATATGAAGCTGAGCACTATAAACTCAACGTACTAATAAGTGACTAGTACAGCAGCAAGGTGATTCCCTCATAAATGAGCTGGTGTGTTTAGAAATGGAAGAGTGCTTACCAGTTCCCTACCTTGCGAGGGAACCTGATGGCGACAGTGAGACTCAAAAGGAAAAAGCAAAGTGCAAGCCCCGGATCAAGTTGGAGTTCACTCCATCCTTACAGGAAAAAGTTGTGAAATTATAAAATGGGAGTAACGAGCACATTTGGCATTGTGTAGCCTTTTGCTCTTCCTACGATACGTTCCCATGTCAGTCCAAATTAATGCCATTCCTCTCATTTAGGGTCTTTCATTGGCAGCGGTACATGACAGAAGAGTAGTTGAAGATGTAGCACAAAAGACGTGATGAGTTGTGGTTCTAAATAAGCTCAGAGACGGTAGCTGACTAGGATTTAATTTCATTCATGGAAAATATACAAACCTAAACAACATTCCCCAGTGGTTCATTCATTCACTCACTCATTTTTCAATAAAAATGTATACTGATGCTTTGTAAAGTGGTTTATTATAATCTGGAACTTGGACCAAGTGAATTATGATACAGAAACACTGCCACTTTCCAGGCATCATTATTACTTTAAATAAATTCTGCATATAATTTTGTAAATTTATTAGTATTCCATACTGTTCCTAAGAGGTTTTGAGCCAGCTTACAATGGAAAATAAAATAAAATGGAAGGAAAAATCAGGGCAAACTTAAAAGAAGAGCTGGGGTAAAAAAACAAAATGAAATTGAAGATAAGATTAGCACAGAAAATGGATACCATGTGGTTGTGAGGTGTAGGCCATAAATGTGAGGGACCAGAGGAAAAAGGGGGATACAGTTGATAACAAGATTCATAATTTCCCTAAGACAAGAATACAATATTGAGTTTATAACCATGACAATACATTGCATAGATAACTACACGAAAGTTTACAGATATGAAAGTATTTATTTCCCCAAAGGAACACTTTACCCAAACAGCAATCATAACTTAATCTCAGGATCAATCCGCTTAGTGTATATCAAAATCTATATCTAAACTCATATATAACTATAAATTAATGGGACTAGTTAAAAATAGCACACCACAATGCATTCAAATGAATACTAGTGTCTTTATGGGGATGAACTTAGGAAGCTATCTAATATTTCATAGCTTTTATTCCTTCTAAATATGTTTTAAACTTCTTTATCATTCATTCATTCAATGGTTATTTCATTCTATGCTGGTACTCTGTTAGATATTGACTATTAAGGAATTTATCAAGAAAGACAGTATTTGCCTTCAAAGAAATTGGACAAGTAGGGAAGAAAGGTATTACCTGATCAACTACAACAAAGCTGATGAGTCTTTTGATTTCATAAGAACCGAAGGGTCTTATTCTGAAGGCTCTCAAGGTATATGCCTTAAATATGCACAAGTGCTCTTGATCTTTTTAACAGTCAATATTCATTCAGAATCAAGTTTGGAGAATAATATGGGCGACCAAGGTATTACCAGTTTTGGTCAAATATTAGGTCTCACTAATTTTCTTGAGTGGCTCATATCAAGAATATAGGAAAGAAATCGTATATGAGATGATGTAGTTAAGTAGTTTTCCAGAAGAAACAGACTAACTGCTTCTCCCAGGTATAGTCTCTAATAAGATCCACCTCAGTCTTCTCTCTCCATAATGCAAAAGCAGTTTTTGACTCATCTGGACACCTCTCTTGCTACCAGAAACCTATGTGAGTTCAGGGAGAGGTGGAGATGGTGGTTAAGAACAATGACATTACTTACTACACTGGCTATAAAGCACTTTAAGCATTCAAGAACCTGAGTTTCAATGTGAAAGATCAAACTGACATTCTGAACAATGAAATGCTTAGAAGTTTCCAAGAACATACTAAGAGAAGGAATTATTTTTCTTGGATCTACTGATACAACTTGAAAGAAGTAAGAAAGAGAGAGAGGAAGAGAGAAAGCAAGGCAGGTCACTATATATGTGTGAACCTGGCAGTCTGAGACAGGCCAATTCACAGTTTTATAAGCAGAGAAATCAGATGCCACTTAGACTTGCTTTTGCGTCTGAATTTCCAAGGATGGGTAACATCAGAGTACCGAAGCTATACAACAGCTCCTAAACCAATTATACAAGTCACTTAAAAAAATAAGTTCCCCAAATATTTTGAGCATTGGCAGTGGCATTAGAGTAAGATTCTAGTCTCCTAAGATGATTATGATAAAAGAAAAACAATCACTGATTCCATTACGATGAAGGAATATACCCTATTAAAAAAGAATAAATATTATTAAGAGGAGACTGTTCTAGTAATTAGGAACCATTTTAACAAGAGGTCAGGTTATATACTCCCCACTCCCTAAAAATGTGAACTTGGGTTTTTCTTTCATCAGTTGTTTGTAGGCTGAATGAATTTTGATAGTGGAATTGTCCATGCTGTCTTCTGGGACAGATTCAATGCATAATGCTTCAAATGCTTTGTTTTGAATTTATCTTCTTCTACTAAATTTATTATACTTTATAAAATAAAATATTTATTCTCTTCCATTATTTTGTATAATACCCAGTAATAACATATTGTCTATTCTATTTCTATTTCTCTTCCCAAAATTCTAACAAATTCCTCCTTATAATAAATGCTGTCTTACTAAAAAGCATTTGATTTTATTACTCATTTGAATTTCCTACAAACCCATACTTACTATAACCCCCACTGTAATTACCACATTTAACTCTAAACAAATGTGAACTGTTATTTTAAAAAAATAAAAAGTAGCACTGAAGCTATTTTAAAAATGAATATTTTTCAGATAAAACTTCACAAATTATAACTCCTTGCATAATGTGTCATTATGTCAAACAGCTTTAGAAAATCTAGCTTACAATATTATATTGTTAAGGCTATGGTTATAGATTGAATCATAAGACTTGTCCTGTAGCTTTGAAGCTAGCTGAATATTTGTTCAAGCCATATTCAGACTTTCTCTAATTCCAGTTAGTTGTCTTACAAATTTGTGCTAAGGTTGGAATCAACCAGCAACTACAAAATACCTAAATATATTACTATTAATCATTATTATTAGAGATTTAAGGGCTAGCAGGTGTACTCTAAAATCTTGTTATCTAATTAGGTAGACACTTCTCTTTCATTCAGAAACCACTTATCATCTGTAAGCACTACATGAAACAAAATATACATAAATAAAACAACTAAATAACTATATTGTATACCACAATGTTTCACTAACCACTAGGGTTACATACATGAAATTAACTGTGGTTGGCAAAAGAGCAGTTGGCCATATGAGGGCCCTATAGAAACAACAATAACAAACACTTATAGCACACATGATACATCCCAGGCATTAGTGGTGTGAAATGTTGGGAAACAAAACAGAGACAGATATGATTTTACCATTGATAAGTTCATAAGACTAGTAAGAATGTCAGACAAGGAATACAAGGATGATCTTTTATGAAAGGAGAACTACGATTTGCTACATGGAGGATACAGTCAGGAGATTCTTGTTTAGGGTATCAGGGAAAGAGTCTCTGAGAAAGTGATTTTAGACTCTGAGGTGGATAATGAAGCCAATGTGCAGGGGGAGGTAGGGATAGCATTTCAAGCTAATGGAACAGCAGATATTGGAGGCTCAGAAATGGGAAAGGACACTGAGAAAGTGAAAGAAGTCCAGATTATATCATACAGAGTGAAGGAAATTAGTGAACGATGATGTCGGAGAGGAAGGCAAAGGCCACCTTACACAGGAGTTTACAAAACTGTTTATATTTTGTGACTTTATCCTAAGTGCAGTGTGAAGGAAAATGGTATAATCAGTTTTGTTGACAAAAAAAAAAATTAATGCTGGGATGAGAAGAATGAATTAGTGGGGAATTTGTGAGAATGCCATGCTGGGCAGAACTTTTAGGAGAGAGAAGGTGGGAGACTGGGTGGTGGCTGGAAGGACGGTGGGTGTCTACAAAGTCAACGAAGGCCATTCATACCTGGGTTCAGTTAGGGGCCAGTGTTGACACGTATACAAACCTAATGGAGGAAATGGCTTCACAATACAATGAAGATGGCCAAGTACTTGTTTTATTACGTGTTTAGAGACAATTACAACCTTACGAAAGTAGACAAATCATATAATAAATCCTCATATAGACAATCACCAGTTTTAATAATCAACTCTTGGTTAATCTTTCTTCATACACACAGATAGTCTCCAATTTCCAATGGTTTGATTTAGGATTTTTTTTTGCTCTATGTTGGTGTGAAAGTGATATATATTCAGTAGAAACTGTATGTTGCATACCCATATAACCATTCTGCTTTTCACTTTTCAGCACAGTATTCATTAAATTACATGAGATTTTTAACACTTTCTTCTAAAATAGGCTTTGTGTTAGATGATTTTATCCAACTGTAGGCTATAATGTAAGTGTTCTGAGCATATTTAAGGTAGGCTAGGCTAAGGTACGATGTTTGGTTGGTTAGGTGTATTAAATATATTTTCAACTTACAATATTTTCTACTTACGATATTTTCAATTTATGATGGATTTATTGGGACATAACTCCAAGGTAGGTAGAGCAGGCTGTATACTTCCACCCACTTCTCTGCCTCCTAAATGAAATCCCAGACATCACATCATTGCATCTGTAAATATTTCAACATGTGTTTCTAAGAGATAGGGACTTTTAAAAACAAAACAATATCTTATCACACCTAAAAATGACAATAATTTTTTATACCACCTAATATCCAATCAGTGTTTGAACTTTCAATTGTCTAAAGAGATCTTTTTCTTTTACAGTTTGTTTATTCAAATCAGGAGCCAATAAATATATACACAGTGATTGATATGTACTTTTAACAGGTTCCTTTTTTTTTCTTTTTTAATTTTGCAAATTATTTGTTGAAGAAACAGGTCACTTGGCCTAAAACATTTCCCAAATTTTGGATTTTGCTGGCCAGCAATTTTAAATGAAAGCTTTTATGATCAATAAATCACATTTCCTGTCCCTGTGTGCTAACGCTGGATCCAACCCCCAAATCATGCGCAATAAGAGTTGTGTTATTCTCTCAGGTGCAAGAAACAAAGACTCCCTAAGGCTACCTCTAGCAGGAAGTTTTATTGTAAGAATACACATGGGATGGGTTTAGAAATCTCAATTCTTGAGTTAACTTCCAAGGATTCCAGGAAAATGCAGACCTCTCATAAAAAATAAGAACCTCACAAAAGCCCAGCTTCTTGGAAACTAACTGTAGTTCAGAGCCATGCAGGATCTAACACAACCCTAGCAAACAAATTAACTCTTTGCTGTCTTTGCAGCAGAGACCTGCTAATCTCTTCCCTACTTGAGAGCACCTGTATTTCTGCTCCTACAGCTACTAGTCTATGTCTGTTGTGTCTATGGGGCTCAAGTCCAATGGCCTGAGGGGGTTGTAATTGTGTAATTGCTCTAATGAGTCATTATTTCCGCTCACAGCAGAGCTTTTATGCCAAACTACCTCACACTATCTGTACTTCAAACCATTCTTCCTTCTACTTACATGCTAGTTGTCCTTATGAGGTACCCAACTCTGGCCTCATCATTTGTGACCAGGGTGATGAGGTCAGAAATATAGACACTTTGATGGAACCATTTATGGCTCTTTTGGTCGCCATGGGTGGTGGTTGTGATGGACATTCCCAGAAGAGAAGACTCAAGTTGAAGCATTTGTTCCAAAAGATATATTTAGAAGATTTAAAATACACACATATGCACACACATGCACACACACTAATTAATTAATGACTAGGCTACAAAATATTATAGTTTATTAAATCATAGGAAGTATGGTTTAAGTGTATTTCCTATAGGATTCTCATCTGTATGTCCTTGTAGAACTGATTCGCTCTTAATGCAGATAGTTTCAGTTGCTTCTTCTGACACTTAAGAGAGAGAAAATCGCAGAGGCTAAGAGACTCGTGTTAAGGTTTCTGCTCAGCATGAAAGTAGAGTCCAGAACTCCAGGCAGTGGGGGTCTTTTATTTCATGTTCACTTTATTCCTTAGCTTCATTTTTACATTTCCTCTTCTTTTATTTGTTAAAACCAAAACTGTAAAATGAAAGAAAAAACAAAAAAGAACCTCAATAACATGAGTTCTCAAATTCTCTATTTACAACTTCCTCTCTTAGCTTTAGCTCAGTTCATGTTTGGGCTGCCACAGCCCCTGACCTCACTCATGGATAGCCCTGCTGGCTTTGCCCTGTTCTCTGCTTCCTGTCTTCATCACTGCAGATCCTGATTCACAACCTTGATAATATGTGTCGCTAGACTCACGCTGCATCCAGTCAATGCCTCGGTTATGGAAAAACACAGCAAAACAACTTCACATAGGCAGGTGGGTGGTTATAACATCTTTAGTCAAAGGACAATTTAACCGAGTGAAAGATGCTGAAGATACTTTGTTATTTTTTCTTTGCCAATTCACTATGACCAACCTTAAAAGGGTTATAGATTCACACAAAACTGAATGACAAGTTTAATAATTTTTCTTACTAAATTAACATTTTTAACTACTAACAGGCATATACATAGCTTATATGTTTATTAGTCTCACCTAATATAACTTTTTCCTTATATAGTTGTTAAGATCTTATTCCCTCTGGCAAAAAGACAATGACGTTTTTACCCCTTTCCCAATCTAAGTGCTAACCATACTTATTTTTAATTTTTTCTCTGATATTTGAGTCATTCATATGCCAAATTCTTACGGAAAAGGAGAAAAAGGGCATTGTTTTTCATGCCTAACAAATAATTTAATTAAAACTCATCTCATCTCGTCTCAAAATTGAATCTCTTTTTAACAGAAAGAAGCCTGGACCAAAACCTATTGCAAAGAAGAACTGGAGAAAATCGAGAAGCAAATAATGCAAGAAAACGCACATGATGCCAGACTGATTTGCATGCATTATCCAGTTCATAAGATTACAACCAATGATTTCACCTTATGTTGCTAATTTTTCTCCACAATAATCTTTAAAGAAACTCTTCTGCCTAGAAAGATGAAGGTGGCAAAGTACCATCAAAGGACACGGCACATCCTGATTTAGACCAAACTGCTTTTGGGAAGCTACTGAAGGTTACAAAAAGTGACCAGTTAACAAGACAAATTAAAGAAATTAAAAGGAGTCATATTATCCTAATAATCAGAGAGTAGATTTTAAAAGGTATGTGTGTTTAAAATCTAATTTTCTCTGAGCAATTTCAGTGGCTGAAATCTTAGTGCATTAAAGATAACAGTAGGTGTAGGCTCTGTTTATTCTAAACTCGAACAGACTAAAGGAAAGAAAGATTAATCTGATAAAGGCATCGCTATTTCTAATCGGACTGATGGGAAAATGCAGTATTGGGTGTAAGAGGCAATGTCGGGTGAATTATAGTGAAGTGATGAACTACGTTGAAGACGAAGCAATCAAATAGATAGCTCTAAAAATTACTACAGCATCTTTATTCAACAGTTTGGTGCAGGTGTCCCCATCTTGGCCTTTTTTTACAAAGAGCAGAAGCACTTTGTTGTATTTGGTAAAATTAAATCTTAATAGGAGAGCCTCATCTATGGCTGCTAACCTTCACTTACCAAAATTAAACACCAGACTGTCATTTCCTATCTAAAAGGAGGAGATGACATTTTGAAAATATCATCAATTCACAAAATAGTTAAAAACCCAAGAGAAGAATTAGCAAACACTTTAAAAATATTCTATCATGTTATTTGTGTCTTTGCATTGTACATCATTTTAAATTAAAAATAATGTGAAACATTTGCTACTCCTCCTTGTCTTTCTGTATATAACAATTTAGCAAGTAATTATTTTGTCTTCAGAAAAAAAGATAATTGTCTCTAAATTATTATGATTAAGTAGAATAAAGTCAAGATGTTTTTGTAATTGGTGAAGTAGAGTAGATAGTCCCTATTGTAGTATTTTGTTTTAACATTTTGCTTTTTGCTTGATTACATAAAAACAACAAAAAATGGAAATAGAAAGAAGTATCCCCCCAATAGTATTCATAGTCTCACCACCCAGATAACCACCAACAGTTTTGCAATATAAAAATGTATACATTTCCACATTTAATATATAAATATATGCTAGTATGTTTTTATACACATACATATCTTTGTATATTATACACTCGCATATATTTATATATAGATATACCTACAGACTTTTAAAAATGATATCAGGCTACACAAAGTGATTTGAATCCAGTCTTCCTTTCTTAGAAATCTATTATAGGCATTTTTTTCAAATTAATAGGTAAATATCTATGTTAACAATTTCTTGCCTGGATAATATTTCATTACATGTACTTTATCATTTATTTAACTTATATATTAATGACCATTCAAGTTGTTTCAATCTTTCACCATTACAAATAGGGTTGATATATCTTTAAATTAAAAACTTAAGTCACACATAAATATGAAACATTTTACTTGGACTACTTTATTACTGGCTTTCAAATACCAGGTAAGTGCTCTAATGGATAATGATATTAATACTTTATAAACCTTTGAAGGAGATATAAATTTTTCTATTAGCTGAGAATATTTCATATTTCCCCTTATATACTCCTTTGAAGTAGCTAAAAGATAGACATTAGTATCTGCATTTACCATATTAACTTCCAAGTTGAAGCACTCGGGGTTAAGTGGGGTAGAGGAGACATTAACGCTAAATCTAAGAAACTTAAGTTCCTTGAATCTATTCTGTGCTGTTCCCAAAGGCTCAATGCTGGTCCCCCTTGTTTCTTGGTGTGGGAGGACACCCAGGGGATTCTAGCTAGCATGGTTTCTCACACCTGCCTCTTCCTTCAACTGTAGTGATCTTCGCTGTCTTCACCCAACACCTCCTCCAAATTTGGCTGAAAATGCCAGAATACTGTCTATGACTCTCACTTTGACTATAACAACTTCTTTATTCTAAAATACTTTAGCAAATAAATACACCATTCATCGAGAGCTTATTTTGTTACCTTGAATCTTATGTGGTTATCTTTTTTCTCATCTATCATGCAAAATTTGATAATCAGAGATCCTAGACTCTATTTCTTTCGTGTCTCCTAAGACACCTCATACTTCAAACAATGAACATTATTGAGTATATAGTATTTTAAATGATACTGTATCAATAGAATACTGAGAAGTATTTTAGCTTTTGGACACCATCAGTATTTTTCACTGTATCATGTAATACTATTTATTTATTGTATTAATTAAAGATAAAGAGCTATTCAGATTTTTATCACTTCTATTTATTAATGTATTTTTGGTTCATTTTGGAGAAGAGATTTGAACAGCAAAATCCATTCTTTTTAAATGTTAAAAGCCATTACATTAGAATGAAAGAAATTTATAGAGTCTTATTATGTATAAATATTATTATAGCTTGGTTTTAAAAATGCTTGATAGTTATGATTTTTAATGCTATTTAATATACTTTTTGGAGCACTTCTTAGCAAAAAATGCATACCTTTATACAATTTCTCCAGCTTTTGAATATAATTTTCCATACTTGGAGAAGAGCTCAAATGATGGTAATACAGTTTGGAAATCCTAGGAGGAAAAAATATCAAAGATCACCACAGAGATAGCACTGATCTTATTGTCATTATTATTTAGATTATATTAAATTGCTAAACAGATGTCATTCAACTCCACTTCAAATTTCCTGTTAGACCTGTAAAACAAATTCAGCAGATGAGTTTTAGACGTTTTATCAGTTGAAAGTCAGATATATTGAGGCTTTCTTAGACATATAGTTTTTAACAACTGTGGAGGACACCCACAAGCATCCCTGATCAATGCACACAGCAGACACATCCACCTGTCTTCAAGAAGCTAGCAATCTAAATTTTTCACCTTGATTCCATATGGGTCAGTATTTTGTTTTGTGAGAAATAAATATTTGTTGACTGAATGAATGACAATGGAAAGGTGATACACCCAAATAACTATAATTGAAGGCAGGCTGTGTTTAGTACCGCAGGGTTGATTCAAATGAATGGTAAATGAAGTCAGAAGATAGATGGGAGAAATCATTTTTTGTTGCATAACCAGAGAAGCAGCATTTGATTGAGGATAGAAATGAATGTTTTTTGTGCATGTTAAACAGGCAAAGTTATTAAAGAGGAAAGCTACCAAATCAACAGTGAATACTCTTTTTTTTTTTTATTTCGGCATATTATGGGGGTACAGATTTTAAGGTTTCAATAAATGCCCATTTCCCCCCCTCCCCCCAAAAGTCTGAGTCTCCATCATGACCATCCCCCAGATGGTGCACACCTCACTCATTATGTATGTATATACCCACCCCCCTCCCCCCTCCCACCTGCCCAATACCCTATTACTGTAGTACCTATGTGTCCACTTAGGTGCTACTCAGTTAATACCAGTTTGCTGGAGAATATATCTGGTGCTTGTTTTTCCATTCTTGGGATACTTCACTTAGTAGTATGGGTTCCAGCTCTAACCAGGAAAATATAAGATGTGCTATATCACCATTGTTTCTTAGAGCTGAATAGTACTCCATGGTATACATATACCACATTTTGTTAATCCATTCTTGGATTGATGGGCACTTGGGCTGTTTCCACAGCCTTGCAATTATGAATTGTGCTGCTATAAACATTCGAGTGCAACAGCGAATACTCTTAATAAATGATCAGACTATACAAAGGTGTGTGTTTCTTCTTGGAAAGAAGGTCTATCCTTAAGGGAGGTAATTTGGGCTGAGTTGTTGTTGCTGTTCTCTTAAGAAAACCTAGGAGAAAAGGACCTGGGTCCAGCTCTTTAGAATGCCTACATATCACAAACATACAAAAACCAAATATATTAAAGAACATGTGGACATGTGGGTGTCCCTGTCACTAGGGATCTGGCTCTCCACTCTGCTACAACAGAGCCTCTAACCCTAAATATCTGCTTTTATAACTAATGTTTTTCAAGCCCCAGGGAAAAGCTCCACATCTGTTGCTCTGTGTTTGTCATACCCAAGTGACATGAAAGATGGCGGGTTGTGACAGACGCTGCTTGTGAGTACAAAGACAATTTGAGCAACAAAAATGCTTAGATAAAAGACAAATTAATTAACTTGAACAAAATCCTTCCTCTTGGATAGCATGAATGCAACAGAATTTTACATAATGAAATATCATTTTCCTGTGATGCTGAGCATCCATATTCTTGCTTTCTTGTTCCAAATTGTAATTCTGGAGGTAATCAGAAATCAACACAGGCTTTGCAACAGTTGCACATGACATCTCAGGAACATTTTGCAATAGTAAATAATTCATATCACTCTTAAATTTCAGTGTGTAAAGTTTAGACATCTATGTGAAGCATAATAGTAATTTTTTTATGTTAGCAACCTGAGGAACACTGATTCCTGGAACTGTGAATAGCTTTACTTTTATAAATATACACATATATAACAATATTTCATTTAATTTTCAAAAACATAGACCTGCCTTGCAAGTTAAATTAAAAGAAGTTTTCAGAGAGAAGGAAAATGATATATTAGAAATTCAGCTCTATGTAAAGAAATAAAGAGAAGGAATAAATAAAGGTTAAATATGGCCTTTTATTTTTCTTATTTTTAAATGGCCTAAAAGATACCATCTTTATTCTAAATAATAATAACAATGTCATTGGTGATTATAGATTGTGGATAAAGGAAATGAATGACAGCAATGTTATAAAAAGTGGGAAGGAAGAATTGGGAATAATCTGTTAAAAGGCAATTGTACTACACATGAAACAGTATAGTGCCATTTGAAAGTGGACTTGGATTAGTCATAAATGCTTATCCCAATCTCTAGAGCAATCACTAAAAAAACTTTAAAAGAAGTACAATTGATATGCAAGAGTGGAAAGAAAATGGAATCATATAAAATGTTTAAGTAGAACTAGAGAACCATGAAAGAGTGGAAGACGAAACAAAACAAAACAAAGAACAAGGGCAATGCAGGGGAAACAGTTACAAATATGTTAGATATTAATCCAACTATAATAATAATCACTTTAAATGTGGATAGTTTAAATATACCAATAAAAGACAAAGACTTGATTTAAAAAAAAGATCCAACTATATGTTGTCTATATGAAACTCACTTTAAATGTAAACACAGAGTAAAATTAAAGAGATACAGGAAAATATACCATGCTGACACTAATCAAAAGCTGAAATAGCTACGTTAATTTCAGACAAAACAGATTTCAGAATAAGGAAAATTACAGGGATAAAAAGAGACGTTACATAATGTTAAAGGGTTCTATTTCTAAAAAGAATTAACAATCCTTATGTATATGTGCCTAAGAACAGAGTGTCAAAATATATAAGGCAAAAAACTCATAGAACTGCAAAAAGAAAGACAAATTTACTTTTGTATTGGAGACTTCAACACCACTTTACTAGTAACTGGCAGATTCAGCAGGGAGAAAATCAGTAAGAATATAATTGAACTGAATAGCGCTATCAATCAGTTGTGTAAAATTGACATCTACAGACTACTTCATCCAGCAACAGCAGAATACACACTTTTCTCAAACTCATGTTTAACATTTACCAAGATAAACCACAACCTGGGCTATAAAACACACCTTAACAAATTTAAAAGAATAGAAATCATACAATGTCTGCTCTCAGGTCACAATGGAATCAAACTAGCAATAATAGCAAAAAGATTGCTGGGAAATTCCAGAATATTTGAAATTAAACAGCATACTTCTTAATAACACATGGGTCAAAGAAGAGGTCTCAAGAGAAATAAGAAAATATTTTGAACTAAGTGAAAATGAAAATACAACCTATCAAAATTGTGGGATGTAGCAAAAGCAGTGCCTAGAGGAAAATGTATAGTACTGAATGCATATAGTAGAAAAGAATCAAGATCAAAAATCAATACTTTAAGCTTCCACTTTAAGAAACTAGGAAAAAAAGATCAAATTAATTCCAAAGTATGCAGAAGCAAAGAGATAAAATCAAAGCAGAAATCAATGAAACTGAAAATAAAAAAATAGTAGAGAAAATCAGCAAAATCAAAACCTGGTTCTTGAAAACATTAACAAAATTGATATACCCCTAACTGGGCTAATTAAGACAAAAGAACAAAGAAACAAATTATTACTAGTATATGAAATGAAAGATGAACCATCTTTTTTGATTCCATGAGTGTTAAAAATATAATAAAGGAATATTATGAGGAGCTGTATGACCACAAATTTGATAATTTAGGTGAAATGGACCAATTCCTTGGGTGACACAAATTACCAAAACTGACAGAAGGAGATATAGATAATCTAAATAGGCATATATATTTTTTAGAGACAGGGTCTTACTATGTTGTCCAGACTGGCCTTGAACTCCTGGGCTCAAGTGACCCACCTGCCTGAGTCTTCTGAGAAGCTAGGACTATAGGCATGTGCCACTGGGCCTGACTTACATTTTTAAAAGTTTAATCAGCAATAAATAACCTGATAAATAGGCCAACATGGTTTCACTGGTGAATTCTACCATCCAAGGAAGAAATGATATCAATTTTCTATAATATGTTCTAGAAAATAGAAGCACAGGAAATACTTCCTCATTCTGTTTTGTAATCTTTAAAATGGGGATAGCTACCTCAGAGGGTTGTTGTGAGGATTATACAAGACATAACATTTAGCACTTAGCACAAGTATTTTCCTCTTCCATTCCTTCAATGGTAGAAGTCTATTCATATTATACCTCCCATATTCTTTGAAAAATCAAAGTAAATTTCATGGATTTATGGGAGACTATGAGGCAATAATATAGTAAACAGGAGTTTGATGATATACTTCATCAGTTAACCTATTTTAAAAAGCACTTTCAATATATATCTAGTCATTTGTGTTAAATTATATATGTGTAATACTGATACCATAATGTAATGCTAAATACATATATGCAAATGAGATATTAATAAAAATATAAATATAATAGATCTTCTTGCATACTTAATTTTAGACTCATTTCATATAATAAATCTACACTTAATTCTGTGTTAGACCTTCATCTGTGCATTCCTTCCAACCTATGGTAACCAAAACTTAGTCTTGTCTAGTGTCAGACAATAGTCATTTATAATTGTGCAGATAAACAAGTATTGACTCTTTAAGTACCTAGCCTCTATGTTCTCTAAAATAAAATCTTCCAGAAACTCTTTATTTTTTGCCATAAAATCCCACATTCTCACTTAGCCGTAGTCAGCCAATAATTGTCACTTACCTTTGGTACAGGAAGAAGTGACTATGCCATTAGGACAGCTTTGGTTTGGTGAGAAATCTGACACTGATTATCATTTGTTTAAAATTTGCCTCTGATACAATCAAACAGGCCATCCTGCCATGGGAAACTATTTATGAGCTCAGGAAAGCCACCTGCACACTTGTGCAGTGTCACTTTTTAAATAGGGGGTGGGGGATTGCTTTTCTGAAAAATAACCTCATCAAGAAAAAAACACTGGGGATGGTAATTCTAAATGCTGCCATAGCCCTTGCCTGCCAGAGCAGACAGCTTCTGCTATTAGGATGCCCAGCCAAACACAAATAAGCCACTGCCAAAATGAGCTCCTTGGGACAATTTAGGAGTCTTTGGAAGTGAATGGCTCTTTGATCTGGAATGCAGCCCAGGTCCATTTTCAAACCCAAGTCAAAATGACAAAGAGCACATTTCCTGGGCCACTCACCCCCTAAGTGTAAGATTACTTTAGGTTGGCAGCTATACTGTTTATCTAGTTATTTAAAGCTTCTCACCAGATACTCACAACTGAGTGCTTAAACAACTGGCTTCAGTGTTAGTAAGCAAGACAATACTGACATACCATAAGTGACAAATCTGTGATTAGAGGGACATGATGAAAATCAAAGGTTATGTACATATTGTTCAGCTTAAACTATCTTTTATATATTCAGCTTTAAAATATTGCAAAGACGGTCGGGCGCAGTGGCTCACTCCTGTAATCCTAGCACTCTGGGAGGCTGAGGCGGGAGGATTGTTTGAGCTCAGGAGTTCGAGACCAGCCTGAGCAAGAGTGAGACCCTGTCTCTACTAAAAAAAAAAAAAAAAAAAAATAGAAAAATCATCTGGATAACTAAAAATATACAGAATAAATTAGCCAGGCATGGTGATGCATGCCTATAGTCCCAGCTACTTGGGAGGCTGAGGAAGGAGGATCGCTTGAGCCCAGGAGTTTGAGGTTGCTGTGAGCTAGGCTGACACCACAGTACTCTAACCCCAGGCAACAGAGTGAGACTCTGTCTCAACAAAAGAAAATATTGCAAAGATTTTCTCTAAGTGTTAAAAAACCCAGGAAGCTGGCAAGAACTTTTGGCTGAGTATTAAATACATTTTAATCAGAGATATTTCCTGAATGAGACTTCAATTAAGTCTGGCTAGTACTTGGGATTTTCCAAACTCTTCAAATGAGAATTTATAAGCAGGTTTCAAAGATCGCCTGGCACTATTCCTGCAACATCAAACTTTGCTCTCATCACACTTAGAAAACTCTGATGACGTGAGCTTCTATATAGTTTTGACATAAGAACATACAGGTAACTGTTAGAGTTGTAGGAGTCATTCACTTCTTTCTGTTCACTCTGAGTTTTCATGAAAACTTCCTCAAGTATTCTGTTATTTGTGTTCTTCTAAAGCCCAAAGATTTAGGATTTATCATGTTTCTTTTAATTAAAGCCTTTGTAAATGTTCTAGAAGAAACAAATTTTAGCTGATGATTGAATTGATGCTGCGCTATCAATCTGAACCTAAAAAGGAAACCAAGTTCATTTGCATGTTACATTTTATGTCCAGAATCCCAGTGATGAATACAAGGGTCATTTGAAAACTTTCTTATGACTTCTACTCAGAGGCAGTCCTGCTTCGGAGCCAAGCCACCAGAGTTCAAAATCCAGGTTTATCCTTAAGAGCTTTGTGATCTTGAACAAATTATTTAACCTATGCCATGCTTACTTTCTAATTTGAAAACAGAGGTGAAATAATATGAAAATAATAATATATGATTTCATTCGTGTAAAGCAATTAAAACAGTATCCACCATATAACAAGGACTTAATAATTGTTGACTAGTTTCAAACTAAGAAACTCTCAAATACACTTTTTTCTTAGAAATAATTCTGAATAAATAATCCTAAATAGTTACTTATTCAAAGATCATTTGTAGTTGACTTTAGTATACATGTTCCCATTTTTATTTCAATGTGGGTATATCTAAATTTTAAATTTATATATTTGGGTTTCTATTGATTCTCTTTCTACTTTTATATACTGCATATTCCCTCTTCCTTCTTCTTAATCCATCTTTCTCTTATTCAGTTCATCTATTTAGTTCTCATATTGAGCTCCTCTTCCATCATTTCTAATTACTTCCTGAAAAGGCAAACACCCCCTGAAACAATAAGCTGGCTAATTTAAAAGGCATCGCTAACTAAAATGAAGGGCAATTTTCTACTGATTTTAAAGGCTTTAAAAGTGCAAATCTTACCCTTGGAATCAGCTAGTTATCAGATCTTAAAATAAAAAGCAATATTGCCATGCCTTCATAAAAGACAATTTATCTCCTTCTGTATACCACTTTCATCAAACAGTGTTTTCTACTTGTTGGTTTAGTCTTTTACTGTGAGAATGTATGATAATGTGTGTTATAAAAATCAAGAAATTAGTCTCACAGCAGGGAGCCTGCTAACAACACCATTTTAATCTTATCCTTCAAGCAGCCACAAAAACATATTAATTGCAATTTAATTTATGCAACAAATATTTCAATTTAATTATGCTTAAGTTTTGTTAAGTTATAAAAGTGTCAATGGTTCTGACAGTTTTTTCTTATAAGTTGTCTTTTAAATGAAAGAAAATCGAATGCCATTTCTAAAAGAAATTATGAAAGATTTCTAATTACCGCTTATGTTTTTGAAAAATTGCTAATCTAATAGCCCCAAAATAATGTCTGGGAACATATGAACTTGAATCTTTATTACTCAACATTTATAATTCTTAATAATTAATATACATGCATCATTAATATAATGGAATTCTCACAGGAAGGTTTTTTTGTAATTATAGGATATATCAATAACTGTCATTGAATGGTGCATTTTCTCTACAGAAATGTTTTTGTTAATTCCTCCAGAAAACTGAGACAAGAATAAGTGAAACTGATTGCTGCTGGCACACTGCAATGAAGAATAGAATATTTACCATTAACAGAAGTGGAAAGAAAAATGTCAAACCACCAAATCTGAACAGTATTAATTATATTCACCAAATATTTATTAAGCTCTTAGTAGGTGCAAATCCTACCCAAACATTAAGTCTCAAATAAAAATGCTTCTTCTTCCTGAAAATCCTTCTCTCTTCAGATGAAAATTAAATTTCCCTGCACTGAATACCTATGGTGCTTAATTATACCTTTCTCATGGGCCTTTTGTATTTTTTGTTTTGCATCACAGTAATTCCCCTACAAGTTTCATCTCACCTTCTAGATGGTAAGTTTCCTGGGAGTAGATTTTAGGCCTTCTGTGTGTATATACTCCATCTATCACATTCAAATATACTGAAACATGAAAACCTATAGGTATGAATAAACTATTCTGGATACTATATTTTTGTAAAAAATACATTATTATTTCAATAGCTTTTCTATAGAAGTTGTATAGACCTGTATTTTTGAATTATTCATTAGAAGGCTTCTAGTTTTAAGATGGCAGAGCAGTGAATTTCTTGTCCTATCTTATCCTCTCAGAAATGCCCCCCGCAAAAAAAAAAAAATAATGGGGAATTAAGAACATACACTAAGCTATATCTTCAATGAAACCAGAAGACGGCAGTGACCCCAAATTATAATTTATGCTGGGAAACAGACAGAGAGTGGTACCAAACCTACAAGGAATGAAGAACAGAGATATCTTCAGAGGGGCATACCAATGATATCCCATCCTATTCTTCCTACCTAAACCCAGAAACCTCAGGCATTGGGATCTTCAAATATCTCAGAAGGCAGAGGTAATGCACAGGGCTTGGTTGAAAGTCTATATAAAGAACACTTAACCTCCAAGCTCCATCCATGTTCCCCACCCCAAAGAACCTTCCTCCCATTTCCCTGCCAGGTTCAGAGGCTTTGTTCTTTGTGGGGCCTGGGGGTCAGGGACTGTAGGCACTAGGCACAGTAGATGGCAAGGGTAAGGCAATATACTGAAAATTAAGTGAAAGTCTTCATTCCTACTGAATGGTGATAACACTGTCCTACTCATCACCTCAATTCCCAACTCCCAACTCCCAGAATACTAGTACACTTGGCAGGATATTAGAGACTTTTTGTTCTTTAATCTTGCAAGTATGACAGATGCACAGAAAGGCACCGCTACCATGAAAACTACCGGACAGCCAGCCCTGGAAGGGCAATTCAGGGCAATGATTTCAACTAGTATTTCCATGTCTCATTTTTTTGGGGAAAGTTTATTGTTTTAGTTTCCTGGGGCTGCTAGAACAAATGACCACAAACCAGGTGGCTTAAAACAACAGACATTTATTCTCTCACAGTTCTGCAGGCCAGAGTCTGAAGTCACATGTGGGCAGGACCTGCTACCACTTGGAGGCTGAAGCAGACCCTCCCTGGGGTGAACATATCCTATAACATAATAACATATGAGAAACCATATATTTAGGGATTTAAGATAAACCTAACTAAATATCTCTTCTGAGCATTTTTGCAATGTTTCCCATAAGCATGTCCAGATATTAACACATATTAAAATGCAGATAAGATGGTCAACAGAAATTAATGCATTTTACAATGCCAACTCCCTCTATAAGCTCTGGGAAAATTATACATACATTTAGTAATCTATGCACAATGTTTAATGTCTATATTTGAACAGAAATTATTAAAGAAGCTCTATTTTCTGAACTAGCGTCCTTTCCCCCAACTAAATCCAATTAAGAAAGCAATGTGAATTTCCTCACAAGCTATTTCATACATGGATGCCCTTGAACTTCACTGGATCTGAACTAAAAAACATGTATAGGTAAAATACATTGCTATTCAAAATACTAAGGAATGTTTATTTGCTGTTATCCAAAGCACCAGAACACATAAATATAAAACTGTTAATTTATTTAGATTTTATAAATGACAGTCTTTCAAATATAAGAATATTGATTTAATACATATAAGAATTTAATTTCAATATTTAATACATATTTCATTATTTTTTAGCAATATAGAAATTATTTAAAGATTGAGAGGATACACAAATATAATAATTTAAATGACTATTGCCTCTTGAAACTCTATTGTAGGCACATTCACACAATATAGAAGAAAAATAATCTTTTGAGTAAAGCCAAATTCAATTGTATGTGTATTGATTTATACCACTTTTGTTCCGCAAATAAGAATTTATCAGAAACACAATAAAAAATAAGTATGCCTCGCCTTGGCCAACATATAATAATAATGTTAATTGGCTGCTATATCTTTCTTAAATTGTACTTTTATACCACGGAGTTCTACTCAGCCACAAAAACAAGGGTGATCTAGCACCTCTTGTATTTTCCTGGATAGAGCTGGAACCCATTCTACTAAGTGAATTATCACAAGGATGGAAAAGCAAACACCACATGTACTCACCATCAAATTGGTATTAACTGATCAACACTTAAGTGCAAATATAATAATAATATTCGTCAGGTGTTGGGCAGATAGGAGGAAGGATGAGGGGATGGGTACATACACACCTAATGGGTGCGGTGTGCACTGTCTGGGGGATGGACATGCTTGAAGCTCTGACTCAGTGGGGCAAATGCAATATATGTAACCTAAACATTTGTACCCCGTAATGTGCTGAAATAAAAAAAAGTAAATAAATAAAATAGTAAACAGAGAAAAATTAAAATGTGAAATTATCAGTACGAAAAAAATAAAAAAATAAAATGAATTATACTTTTAAAACTAAATCATTGATGTAAGTTATATTCTTAGTAAATGAATTATAGGTAAATTGCTACTGATAAATACTTGAGAAATTTTGACCTGTTAAGTAGGTTAACTACTCTTATAATGTTGCTTAAACTATTATTCTATTTAATAAACCGCTTTTTATAAAAACATAAAAGTAATTCAATATAAGAATGAATAAATCAAGTACAAAAGTAGCAAGCATACACAGTGTTAAGTTCTGATGTGAACAGGCTAAAATAGTTTACTTTAGTATTAACATATCTTGTATCCATTAGCAACTTGAAGGTAAATATGAATTATTAGTAGGAAAAGCATTTGGATTAAACTTGATAGGTTAATAGTACTTCAAATTAATCAAAATCTTCCAGAGGTAGTTAATAGTGTCTTTTTAACAAATAAGAGGTAGAATGTTCTTGACTTTATTCAATTTTACTAAGTAAAATTTTGACAAGTATATATTCACTTCAGAAAGTATAAAAATTGTTTCATATTGAAGGCACATTAAAACTCTAATTTATCATGAACATAATATTAAAATGCTAGACTGAAATAATTATGAGTGGTAGATTTCTTTTATACAAATATTCTTTAGCAATGTAGTTAGGATATTAACGTATAATATTTTATATATCTCTTATGTTGACGTATGTTTAGCTAATATAGATTATGATACAGGTGTTAAATACCATTAATGATATTTCTAGAAACCCATTAGTTTCCAAGAGCTTGGATATTAATGGTAAAGTATTTCAATTAGTTTTGTCTGCTCTCCAACTATATAGTTAAGGCCTATCTAAATTTTCAAAACTGTTAATGTGATTTAGTGTATATTAACCTCATAATGTTCCATTAAGTTCTTGTCCATCACAGGGGCTAGTTAATTGGTCTAGAAAAGAATTTCCTCTTCCAAGAAATCTTATATTTAGAGCCCTAAGAAGACTCTTTTCCATCTCTAATAAGCACATGGAAAAACTGACTGAGGATAGCAGGGGAAAATTGCAAATGACTACTAATGTTTATGTGTTCATGGTTGGAAGTGAAAAAAAATCATCAAAGAATTATCTCCACGAAACGATCTGGTGGTCAGACAATTACACTAGCAAGTCTTTTGAAGCTTTCTAATAACAGATAATTCTCAGTCTAAGTTAACTTTTCTGGAATGTCCTTACTTAGCTTCGACTTCATCACAAGCATTAAAGTTGGCATTCTTTTGGGGGCATTGTTTTTTCAAAAGAAATTTCAATCTCTTCAAGAAAGTTCAGGATAGTGAGTGGCTATAAATACAGATGAAGCCTCACTTGCTGGCCTGCCACTCACCTCCTGCTGTGCCCCCCAGTTCCTGACAGGCCATGGAGCAGTACCAGTCTGTGGCCCGGGGGTTTGGGGACCACAGCTGTACAGCATCAGATTTATTAACATAGACAAAAATCCTGGTAAATACTTCCCAGAATTTGGATCCATACTTTTGCTTACATTTCATTTTCTAGCACTTAGTCACAGGGCTATATCTAGCCAAAAAAAAAAAAAAAAAAAGTGGTTGATAAATGTAGCTTTTATTTCAGTTACCCATGCAGTAAATCAGAGATTCTATTAGTATAGAATAGGTAGGTGTCAGCAAACCACAGTCCACAGTCCCAAGCCAGCCTACTGCCTAATTTGTAAATAAAGTTTCATTGGAACACAGTCATGCTCATTCATGTATGTATTGTCTCTGGCTGTTTTTATGCTATAATAGTAGAGTTGAATAGTGGTAGCAAATTATGTGGCCATAAAAACGTAAAAAATGTACTATCTGGCCATTTAAAAAAATGTTAGCTGATCCCTGGTACAAAAGAAGGGGAAAACTAATATTGAAGGACAGTGAGCTCTGCCACAGATATTCAAGGCCTCAGAAAATGTTTTATCTGTGCCTTCCTTTAAAGAAAGTCTTCTTGATATATCCTATGCATCAATGAAATAATTTATTTTAATAACATAGAAAGAAAAATCAGTAAGATTGATATCAATAATACCAATATGATCTCAAAAAATAAGTAGGGTTATAGAAGATATGAACGATATTTGAAAACTTCAAGAGATTGATAAATGTAGAACATTGTGTCCAACAACTGCATTCTTTTTAACATACTTGAAACATTTATCAGAATTGATCAGGTCCTGAGACACAAAGAAATTCTCAATAAATTTCAGTAGATTAAAATCACTGAGTATGTTCTTTGGCTATAGAGGACTTAAACTAGTCAATTAATAAAAATCTAACTGGGAAATCTCCAAATGTTATAAAATTTAGCAATATACTTCTGAACAAGATAGTTAATATAGAAATGAAAAATAAAAGATACTTTAAATTTATGAAAATTTGTGGGATGTCACTAAATTCATGTTTTGAGGGAAACTAATATATGTAAATTAGAAATAAAGACTGGAAATGAATGATCTAAGTAGCTATCTCAAGAAGTAATTAGAATATCATCAAATTAAACCCAAAAAAGTTTAAAGAAGAAATAAAGAGCAAATGGTAGTGAAATAGGAAACAATCACTCCATAAAAAATCAACAAAGCCAAAAGTTAGTTTCATAGTTAGATTAATGAAAATTAAAAATCCTTAGCAAGACTGATAAGAAAAGATTTATCAATATTCATAAATGCAAAAGGTAACATCACTGCATATGATGTACACATTAAGTATATACTGAAAGGAGATCATGAATAATTCTTGCCCATAAATTTGAAAATTTAAATGAGTAGGGCAAACTCTTAAAAAATATAGATTATCAGACGCAATGGGAAATAGAAATCTGAATTGTCTATTATGTATTAAGATAATTGAATCAATAAACAAAAACCTACTCTTAAAGAATACCCCAGAACCCAACAGGCTCTCTAATCAATTCCTCTAAATATTTAAGGAAGAAATAATAGTTTTACACAAACTCTTCCAAAAAGAGAAAAAGAAGGAATATTACCCAAATTGTTTCATGAAATCACCATACCCTTGATAATAAAACTTGATAAGGACATTATTAAAAAGAAAAACTAGAGACCAATCTATCTCACAAACATAGTTGTAAAAATTAATAAACACAGTATTAGCAAGTTGAATGTAAGGATATAAAAAGTGATAACTCATGGTCAAGTACAGTTCATTCTATGAATAGAAAGTTGGATAATTTAAAAACAAAACAAAATAATTTATTATAATACCATAGTAAATAGGAAATCACATAATCATCTCATAGAGCAGAAGCAGCATTTAATAAAGTTTAATACCTATTTATGATTTTAAAGAATAATAATTTCCTAGCAAAATAAAAACAAAGGAACCACCTTTAATACTGTGAACTAAAATAAAATCTTAAGGTTCCCCTTCCAACTGCCTGACTGCACGGACCCCCTGTTGGCCAAGGGGATAAAGGAAAACTAAATTGCCTGCCAGGGTGAAGGAGGTGTTAATTTGTTAATAAGCCATATTGGCAGTGATCAGCTTTATTTAACTAGTTTTTAACCTATAAGATGAGAGGAAATGATAGTATCAACATCCCAGCTTAGTTCTAAGGATTAAGAATGATAACAGACCTAAGGCTCTTTCTAAATAAAAGTTAGTTTACAAAGAACAATTTTAACTCTGAGAAAATTTATCAACAAAAAGGTAAGAATTAAAATGTATAGAAACTTTGTTGCTTATGCAGTCTGACTCCAAAGGTAATATGTAATAACAAAAACATCTAAAAGTCTTTTTCTTATCCCTTTAAAGGATGTACCAATATGAGTAGAATTTAATATTTCTATTTTACTGAACTGTCTTACAAATCAAGACATCATTTTGCACATAATGAGTGCTCAATGGTTGGTATTGACTAACTCTTAATAACATTAAAAATGAGATTTAATTGTATAGAAATTATAGTTATGCCTGTAGAATGACTGATTCTCTTTTAAAGATAAGATAAAAACGTTTAAATAAGATTTTCTGAGTTGAACTTCAGGTTTATGCAGAGAAATTCATTGGAAATCTATATATAGACCTTAGGTCTTTATGCTTCAAAATGTTTGGCTCAACACAAAATGTGGACATCAGATTATAAAATTGTGTTGAATGATAAATGGAGAGATATCACTATCTCCCTCAAATTAATAAGCTAATGTCTATGCATTAATTTCATAGAAACTCTTAGTGGAATTTTAGCCACCTAACCAGCAACTATGATTGTTCTATGTTGCATTATACATACATTTGAAAAAAAGAATGATATACATGGATATGCTTTATTGCTGCCTTTAGCAGGATTGAAACAGTATATCAAATTTTATTTTGGTGGTCCTTTTATTAGCTTTCTACCACTTGATCAGCTGATATCACTAATAATAATTTTTTTTTTTTTTTTTTTATAAACTGGAGTTTCCAAGTCCTGTCCCGAGACTGTAATATTTCAAAAAACAGTCTAAGCTTTAGGGAAAAAACCAATTACAGAAACAGCATTAAAAATGCCAAGCACCGGGCAGAAGCAATTCTGGATCAGTTTAAAAAAGTGATTGATGAAACTCTAATCCAAGCTGAAGGAACAGTTTCACGACAAGCTGTGACCATTCCACACACTTCATTAGCTGCCATAATTAGCCTGGTGTTTCAATTTGTTAGAACTGGTGGGGACAATTTTCCTCAGAATGCAAACATCAAAAAACAGGGTCCCTCAGACTTCAGAAGAGGCTGATGAGAGGCTTTTCTAGTCTCTGTTAACTAAAAGATTAATTATTGCTGATGGGAGGCTGTGGCTGTGATTGTCACTCTGTCTATGTGCATTACTTTTAGCATTAGAAGAAAGATATGGTTGACACTGCACTACTCAATCAAGCAGCTTCACATTAGAGCACAAAGTCGCTTTTAATATCCAGGGTATTTTTGATTGATTTTTCTTCCTGTTTTCTGGGTCCAAGAGTCACACCTATTTATTTATATTAGAATTTTTAAGCAGCCTCGAAAATATTGAGAGGCTTAGTTAATGTGCTTTGCCTCAAGTCAGAGCGTCCTTCTTACCATACATCAGCCAAACAGTGATTCCATATATTTATTTCTGTGATTGTATAATATAATGACATCTTTCAGACATGTTTATAAACCTTCTAAGACTACAAATGTTTAAACCAACCTAGAAAGCTACATTAATTTTACCTATATTTAGAAATATAGCACTATAAATTGATCCTTGGATTAAGGGAATGTACTCTAATTTTTCACAATATAAAGGTGTGAAACCTAATTAAATGGGATAGTAGGAAGGGGACTCCTACTTAGTTTTCTTAGAACAAGAGTAATTTCTTTTCATCTTTGGGCCATAGGCAAAGCTGATCCTTGATAGTATATACCTATAGATAATGTCATTAAAAATTTCACCAAATCCTGAATTTTTAATCCCTTGGATTTACTATTATTTATTTTCATTAAGATATTTTTAAAAGAAAAAGTTCCACTTTATATATCTTTTTTAAAAGCTCATTTCTTTAATTGACCTACAATAAATGAATTAGAAGCAATAATTTAACGAGATGTGGAAGAAGCAGACATAGCTGAAGAAACTGGTAGCCTTTTCAAAGCCACTACAACACTGCAGTGTAAAAATTTTAAAGTGAAAAAACATAACAACATCAGAGAAAAATGCTTGCCTGAGTTTACAGGGGAAATTTTCCATAGATTCCACTAAAATCAAGTCTCTTCTAACCCAAACAATTGGGCAAATGTATCACTTAGAGCAGTGCTGTCCAATAGAAATATAATGTGGGCCACAAATGAAATTTTATTTTTCTAGTAGCCACATTAAAAATAGTAACAAGAAACAGGTGAAATTAATGGTGTGCAAATAAAATATTTTCATCAAAGGTATCTAAGATATCTATGTAACATGCCATTATTATTAAATATTAATATGTTACTTTTTAAAACTAAATCTTTGATATCTCATGTGTATTTTACACTTATGGCATATCTCAATCTAGAGAAACCACATTTCAAGTGCTTAATAGCTGCATGGCTATAACACTGAATTTCTTTCTCAGGGAGCAGTTGTTTGCTATTTAGTGAATGGAGCAATTCTGGAGTTCTATGGAGTTACATAATAAATGGAACAACAAAGAGTCAAAAGTGCTACTATCTTAAAAAAATGTGCACTGAAGAAATGAACATAGGTTCTAGCAGCACCAAGATCAGTGAGGATAATGCAATATTTAAGAAATCAACAGGCCAAATAAGGAATATGCAAGTGGCAGAACACTGTCCCCAAACTTTTTGGCACCAGGACTTGGTTTCATGGAAGACAATTTTTCCTTGGACAGGGTGAAGCAGCTGGGGGAGGGAGGGAGGAGCAGATCTTTGCAGACCAGTATCAGTCCACAGCCCAGGGATGGGGACCATGTGGTAGAGGACCACGCACACCACTGAAACTGAGTTTAGCTACAGATGAGACCAGAAAAATAGTGCCAATTGCTAGGGCAGGAATGCATAGTTAAACAAGAGCATTTTCCTTAGCTGTCACAGAGATGAGATTCACCCAACATGCACCAGTATACTTATATTGGTTTCCATACTGTTTTCATCATATATGTGCTTTCACTATTTTCATATCTATTACTAAAGAGCTACTAAATCAAGCACCATACTCAAATTCCCTCATGATCCAGCAATTAAAGACTTACTGTCTATCCCAGCAGGAAGCCCCACAATTACTGTCCATTCTGATTGTTGAGTACTTGAGCACTATATTTATCAAATATTTTAAATATGGCTCCTGTCTATAATACACACATAATGAGCTGGACATATTTACCACAATTATTAATAATTACCCAGTAAATCTGTGGCTAATTCACTCATATTGTTGTTTTTGATCTACTCATCAAATTGCTTCTTTCTAAACTCTCAGGAAACATACTCAGATCCAAAATACCTCAATTTAGTAGCACTAAACAGTCATACAGAAAACATATAGAAATTAATCTTATTTCTGCCTGCCAAATCATTTGTTGTTCAAAAAAATATTCCAGAGCTTATTTATTTCTATCTGGGTAATAGTGTGGGGAAGTCACTTTACTTCCACAATTCTACCTCTCTATTGTTTAATCCTTTTATTTTTAAACAGTGGAGGATATACTCAAAATAACTCTTGTAGTTCAGACATAATTTTTAAAATTACTGTTTAATCATTCATCTTAAAATTGTTATATACAGAGAGAATCTTGAGGCTTAAATTATAAAATAGTAAATAAAAACGTTTTAAGTAGTGAAGATTTTGCCATAAAAAAATGAAATAAATACAACTGGAACACTTCTGTCCATTGTGAAAATACTTCACAGAACATGGCTCTTTGTTACAAAAAGTGGCTTGATATGAAAAGGCTGGAAATTAACCCAAACTGCCCCATCTGAAGACCTTTGCTTGGAAACATTTTGCATTATAAACAAGAGAAGCCATTTGTGTACACCACGGAGAGAAATCAATTGGCATGAAAATAAATGCTGATTTGTGACTTAGAAGAGTAAAATAGAAATAATACTTCATTCTCTCCCAAATAGTTGATATTTTCTAGCATGTCATAGAGTAAATGAAAGAGCCAACATTTTCCTTTAGCATGCTCCAGGATGGATCAGAGAGCAACCAATTCATGGATTTGGTCTGCTCCTACTGACATTGTGATAGAAAATTCCTATTTTGTGGGTCCCTTTTGGAGCCTACATAGGTTATTTTCTTAACTTCAAAATTATTAAAAGTTCTTTTGTTGATCCAATCTTCAGTTGGAAGGACAGTCTTGAAACTTCAAGCCCAAATAGAGTATCTGCAATTTTGGAAACACATCTGGTTTGGCTGTTTGGGGAAAAGTTCCACATGCCATTTTGACCATTTCTTTCTATGTTAGCATGAATTACTGCCCAAAAAATCCCAAATGGAGGTTTGTATACTGCTTTAGGGTAGTCAACTTCAGGGCCAGAGCCTTTTCAGAGAATTTTTTTTTTTTTTTTGTAACAAAATAAGAGCAGAATATGAAATGGAAAGTCTTGAAGATGAGAATTCAAATTTAAAGAAAAGCTTCAAAATAACTTGAGAGAAGTAAGAAGCCATAGTCAGAACAATATGATCAGAAGGAGTTCATTCATGGATGGGATTACTTAATTTTATTATTTTTATCCAATGCTCTAAAATCACATTATACAGAGAGGGAGAGATGAGTGAATGTGAAAGCCTAAGGCATTACTGCACACTACTGTAGACTTTATCAACACTGTACACTTACAATTATTAAAAATGTTTTTCTTCAATATTAAATTAAACTTAGCTTAGTATAACTTTTTTACTTTATAAACTTTTACATTCTTTAACTTTTTGACTCTTTTGTAATAATATTTGGCTTAAAACACAAACAATATACAGCTGTACCAAAATAGTTTTCCTTCTTTATATTTTTATTCTGTAAGCTTTTCCTGTTTTTAAATTTTAATGTTTGAACTTTTTTGTTAAAAACTAAGACACAAACACTCCCATTAGCCTAGACCTACACAGGATCAGGCCCATCACTGTCTCCCCCCCCTCCACATCTTATTTGAAGGGCGTCAGGGGTCATAACATGTATGAAGTTATCATCTCCTATGATAACAAGGCCTTCTTCTGGAATACCTCCTGAAGGACCTGCCTGAGAGTGTTTGACAGTTAACTTTTTTCATATGTAGAAGGAATAAACTCTAAAATAACAATAAAAATCCCAGTATAATAAAATACACAAACCAGTAATTTAGTTATTATCAAGTATTATATACTGTATACATAATTGTATGTGCTATGCCTGTATACAACTGACAACACAGTAGGTTTGTTTACACCAGTATGACGACAAACATATGAGTAATGTGAACTGCTACAACGTTGGGATGGCCACAAATTCACAAAGTGACAGATAATTTTCCGTTTCATTCTAATTTTATGGGACCTTTGTTGTATATGCAGTCTGCTGTTGACAGAAACATCATTTTGCAGTGCATGACTGTATTGCTTTACTCAGTCTCTGTTCTCTCACAAAGCAAGTTATTGGAGTTGTAAGTCCATCTGATACTATATATCTAGGTAAAATATGTTTAGCAATTGTTGCCATTAAAGCAAAAAATATTTAAAATCAAATTAGTATCAAAGATAGTAAGTGCATTGTTATAATAAAAGACTACCCCAACATTTAAGCTTTTTATCCAAGTGAAACAATAGCAGTGTTCTCATTGAAATTTACTTTTATACAATTTCATTCTTTACTTGCAAAATTTGGATTCATTTCCACAGTTTAACAAAATAGACACTTGACAGTCACAATTGTAAAAAAATTATTTTTTCATTTGATCTGTGGAGGATATTCATTTCCAATAAAATAAAACTGATTATATGCAAATTTTGTGTGCATTTTTATATTTGTATTTTTTTTTACTAGAGAGATGGCCCATAACTCCAATCAGATTCTCTGAAGAATCATATGTTTAAAAAAAACAAAAAAAACAGTATTTAGAGAATCCAGAAATAAATCCACACATTTACAGTCAGCTCATTTTCAACAAAGATGCAAAAAACATACATTGGAGAAAGGACAGTCTTCAAATAAATGGTGCTGAGAAAACTGGATATCCCCACACAGAAGAATAAACTAGACCCCTATCTCTCGACATATACACAATTCAAATCAAAATGGGCTAAAGACTTAAATGGAAGATCTGGAACTATGAAACTACCGGAAGAAAGTGCTGTGGGAAAACTTCAGGTCATTTGTCTGGGCAAAGATTTCTTGAGTAAGACCTCAAAACAGGCAACCAAAGCAAAAATGGACAAATGAGACTATATTAAAGTAAAAAGCTTCTGAACAGCAAAGGAAACAAGAGAGTGAAGAGACAACCGATAGAATGAGGGCAATTTGCAAACTGTTCAACTGACAAAGGACTAATGATCATAATATATAAGGAACTCAGAAACTGTACTGTACTGCAAAGAAACAAATAATCCAATTAAAAATGGGCTAAAGATCTAAACAAACATTTCTCAAAAGAAGACATACAAATGGCCAACAGGTATATGCAAAAATGCTCAAGATCACTAATCATCAGAGAAATGCAAATCAAAACACAATGAGAAGGCCGGGCGCTGTGGCTCACGCCTGTAATCCTAGCTCTTGGGAGGCCGAGGCGGGCGGATTGCTCAAGGTCAGGAGTTCAAAACCAGCCTGAGCAAGAGCGAGACCCCGTCTCTACTATAAATCGAAAGAAATTAATTGGCCAACTGATATATATATAAAAAATTAGCCGGGCATGGTGGCGCATGCCTGTAGTCCCAGCTACTCGGGAGGCTGAGGCAGAAGGATCACTCGAGCCCAGGAGTTTGAGGTTGCTGTGAGCTAGGCTGACGCCACGGCACTCACTCTAGCCTGGACAACAAAGTGAGACTCTGTCTCAAAAAAAAAAAAAAAAAACACAATGAGATATCATCCCACTCCAGTTAAAATGGCTTTTATCGAAAAGACAAAAAATAATGGAAGCTAGTGAGGATGTGGACAAAGAGGACCCCTTGTACACTGTTGGTGGCAATGTAAATTAGTAAGCCCCTAGGGAAACAATATGAAGGTTCTTCAAAAAACTAAAAACAGAACTATCATACAATCCAGCAGTCCCACTGGGTATATATATAAAAGAAAGATGATCAGTATATTGAAGAGATATCCTGACTCTGATGTTTATTGCAAAACTATTCATGATAGCCAAAATATGAAATCAACCTCAGTGTCCATCAACAGATGAATGGATTAAGAAAATGTGGCACATACACACACCAGAACATTATTTAGCCAAAAGAAAGAATGAAATCCTGTCATTTGCAACAACAAGGATGGAACTGGGAGGCCATTATGTTAAGTTAAATAAACCAAGCACAGAAAGACAAATATTGTATGTTCTCTGTATGTAGGAGCTAAACAAAAATTGGTCTCTGGGAGACAGAGAGTAGACTCATGGTTACCAGAGGCGAGAAAGGGTAGTGGGAAGGGGAATAAAGAGAGGGTAGTTAATGGAGACAAAAATACAGTTAGATAGAAGGAATAAGAGCTAGTGTTTGGTGGCACAATAGGGCAACTATAAATATAATTGATTACATTTCAAAATAACTAGATGAGTTGAATTAGAATATTAATAACTGATTACACTTCAAAATAACTAGAGGAATTGAATTAGAATATTCCTAACACAAGGAAAAAAATGATAAATATTTGGGGCAATGGATATCCCAATTACCCTGATTTGATCATTGCACATTATATGCTTATATCAAAATATCACATGTATCCCATTAATATGTACAATTATTATGTACCCACAAAAATTTTTCAAAACTTTAAAAATGTATAGAATTATTAATTTGACATTTTATAATAACATTATCTGAAGAAAACAGCAGTCTATTGAATTAAACTGAAAACCCACATTGCCACTCTCTATTTTAAATCAAACTTCCCACATAAAACAAGTACAAGGAATGAGCTAGGCAAAAAGATTTCTGACAAAGGGAAATAAAGCCACATGGTTAAGGGGAAGGGAGGTAATGATTTGACTTATATTAGAGATCTGGTGAGTTTGTATAGGTGAGTTTGCATAGGTCTTGAGCATAAAAGCCCAAGCCCACCAGCATATGACATGCACTTGTGATGTATTGTTTGACTTGTATCACTCTTTTTTTTTTTTAATCTCACTTTGTTGCCCAGGCTAGAGTGAGTGCCATGGTGTCGGCCTAGCTCACAGCAAACTCCTGGGCTCAAGTGATCCTCCTACCTCAGCCTCCCTAATATCTGGGACTACAGGCACACACCACCATACCCAGCTAATTTTTCTAATTTTTTTTATAGAAACAGGGTCTTGCTCTTGCTCAGGCTGGTCTCGAACTCCTGACCTCAAGCCATCCTCCTGCCTCAGCGTCCCAGAGTGCTAGGATTATAGGCGGAAGCCACCGCACCCAGCCAACTTGCATCACTCTTATTAACTACACCTCCATAGAGAACGAAATTACAGTGTAGACTGTAGAGCACCAGGTTGATATGTAAGTTTCAATATAAGAAGGTTCTTCTGTTACTTCTCTTTATCTCCCCATTCCATTCCTTTCTTGTCACATGGGTGGATGTACACAGTTATGCATGAAAAGACTGGCAAGTTCTGTAGGGCAAAGGCAAATGAATCTTGAACATATGTAGCAAATATACTTCAGCTAATGTGTCTAGAAGGCAACTAACTTTTTGACTCTAACATTTAAAAAACAAAACCAAGCACACTGGCATTCTCTATGAGATCACAATATATAATAATGATGAAAATAATTACCCTGAAATTTAAAAAATATATTTACAAGACAGGTAATCATTGAAAGTGTCTTTGTTTTGGAACATTAGACTTTGCTGAGCCACCATTTTAAGTACACTACTGCAGAAAGAAGTTTTAGGGTGTCATAAAAAAGTCAACCCTTAAAGCTACCATTGGTTATTTTAATGATACTAATCCATAACTTTGTATGAAGACAGTAGCTACATTCTATGATGATTTTCATCATAGAACACCAAATACTTAACATTCCATACTTGAAACAATCTGACAAATTCATCAACTTCAGATCCATTTTTATTAGTAGTATTTATATCTATTATAGATCACTAAAATGAGAATTAGACAATTAAAGCATGGGAAGTTTTATCAGTAGTGTTTCGGGGTAAAAAGAAAAGTATATATGTTAGTTATGAATGTATCTAATATATCTACCATTTGTTTTTCTGGTATATTTTCAGAATTTTTACTGTACTTTGGATTTTAGGTATCACTAGCCATGAACATGGAAACTTACTTTATAAACTAAGTATACGTTATACTTGTAGTATTTTGTACTTCCTTAATTATGCTATAGGAACTTGAAAGTATATTAGTATTTGCAGATTAGATTGCTTCCACTCTTTGGACATTATGTGTATTAGCTGTTAAAACCAAAATGACAGATGATTTCTAAATTCAATCCAGTGTGTCAAAAATCACAGAGATAAAGTAAACAAAACTTCAGATTCAAACAGGTATAGTTTCAAATTCTATTCATTGTTTTTAAAAATACTATTTTCAAGAAAATGTTAACTTTTAAAATGGGTTAAAGGCTTTAGCAACATAAGTAAGTTTCTACTGAATATGTCGGCAAATACAATGGAAGTAATTTTCTTAAAGTAATGTATATATGACATAAAAGTGGAAAAAAGTATATAGTAAATGTTAATTATTCTTCATTACTGCCATAATAAATATGGTTTTAGATTGGTGAGCTACAAAGAAATTTGGACAGACATACTTCCAGTCTTCTAATGGCAAATAATTAGATTTATACAAAAACTAATGCAGAAAGGATATATCATAAAAATAATTAAAGTACTGAATCATGCACATAAATTATATTTTATTTACCATAAGAAAATGTATTTTTGGACTGGGATGTAATTTTTATATCAGGATTTGATCTTTTAAACACTAATTAAAACTGTTAGTCATGTATAACTTGAGTGGGATTTAGTTAGGAAAGGCATTCCTAAGAAAGAAGACATAGAAAACTAGTATATCTCCCTAGTATTTGGCATAAGTTGACTGACTATGTGGATAAGAGGAATTCAGAAAAAAATTGATGTCAGAGAGAGAGGAGAATAAGAATTCTATATTGGGCATGTTAAGTGCAAGCTGTCTCAGGGATAAGCAAAGAAAACAGTTGAAAGAGTGTAATACAGCAACATTTTTTCCCTCTAATGCTGCTTACAGGCAAGTTACATGATTAAATGAAGAAGGTAGGGAAAGCAAGACATTTATAATACAACAGACAAATGACAATGCATTGCTAGTTAGACAGCATAATAAGTACCATCTAATTTTCTCTTTAGAATCCATTTATTCTTCAAAGCCCTAGATCATCATCAAGGGACCACATTTTCCAACTGAGGAATTACAGAAGAAGAAAATTAGATTTTATTAAATATTCCAATTGTTGTGAGCGAACCCTTTGCAAATAGCTCGTGGAATAGATTTAATAAGAAAGTAAGGTCAACATTTGTATCTTTACAATCAACACTGTGACATATTTTCACTACTTTTGTATCTTTATCATATTTAATTCATATCTTTAAAGACAGTTGCTGCCCAGACTATCAAGTTATTGCTTTCTAGTCAGCTGGTAATTCATATTTGTTAAACTTTTAACATGTAAGTAGATTTAAATAGCTTAACCTTATACGAGTCACCTAAAATTAATTCAGAGTGAATAACACAATTATCAATCTGCCACTTATATGACAGATGTCACAAACTGAAGCATTCTCCAATCAGTCTGGAAGTGTGGCTTGAAGTATCTTAGGATAAATATGAATGTTTAGTTAAATAATTCCATGAATAACTTCTTTAGAAGAAAATATACTGTATTTAGGCAGCATTTGGAAAATATTCAGTTAAGTACGTTAAAATGAATTAAATCTAGAACAATAGCTTTCACAATGGAAGCCTTCCTTCAAATGAACTCTCAAGCAGGAAGCCCAGTATGTGACATAGATAAATGGAGCTCTGAAGTTAGGGACATGTTCAGCGCAGGGCTCAGGATGCTGAGTGCTCCTTGTGGCACATTATGTAGTGATAGGAAGTGATCAGTTAATGCGAAATTAAAAAAAAATTGGATGATTATTTTTATGGTCTGTGTCACTACTGGATTCCTTTGCCTTTTTGTAGGAGGCAAAAAAAAATATTAAGCACTAACTTGGGGGGATTTATAAAAAATAATTTTCAAAGAGTTGCTTTTTATATTCTGATATAAAATCAAATGGAAGATACAAAAGGATATGAAATGTTATCTATAAATTCACATCTGACTTGACAGTAATCTTCCACATATTTGCCCCTAGAAGTAACACAACTTAGGTGTTTGATATGTTTAAATTTCAGTATTTAATTTTTTGAATAAATTGTGTATATTTGAGGTTTACACCATGCTTATATGAAATGCATAAAAATGACAAAAATGATTGCTACAGGGAAGTAAATTAACATATCTATCATCTCACACAGTTACTTTTTTATTTTTCGTGACAAGAGCAGCTAAAATCTACTTATTTAACAAAAATCTCTATTACAATACAATTCCGTTACTTTAGTCCTAATGATGTACATTAGCTCTCTAGACTTGTTCATCCTACATATCTGCTACTTTATATCCTTTGTCCTACATCTCCCCATTTCCTCTCACTACGCCCAATACCCTCCCACCACCCATGGTAACCACTGTTTCATTCTCTATCCCTGCAGATTTGAGCTCCTTTTAAAAAATAAATTCGCCATATAAGTGAGCTAATCCAATATTTTTCTGTCTGTATCTGGCTTATTTCACTTAGTATAATGTGCTCCAGGTCCATTTATGTTGTGTTAAATGGCAAGATCTCTTTTCTTTTTCAGGATATATAATGTACCATTTGATATACATGTATATCAATTTTGATATCTCTCTATATATCACATTTTCTTTATCCATTCATCCATCAATGAGCATTTAGGTTGTTTCCATTTCTTGATTATCGTGAATAATGCTGCAATGAACATGACAATAAGGATATCTTTATTATGTGGTGATTTCATCTGCTTTGACTATGTAACCAGAAAAGGGATTGCTGGGTCATAAGGTAGTTCTATTTTTAATTTATTTAGGAAACTCCCTGCTGTTTTTCATAATGCAAGTACCAATCTACATTCCACCAATAGTGTACAAGGGTTCACTTTTCTTCACATCCCCACCAACATTTGCCATCTCTTGTCTAGCCATCCTTATGGGTGTGAGGTGATATTTCACAGTGGTTTTAATTTGTATTTCCCTGATGATTAGTGATGTTGAGTACCTTTTTATATACTTGTTGGCCATTTTTATGTCTTCTTTAGAGAAATGTCTGTTCCTATCCTTTGCCCATTTTTCAATTGGGTTATTTGTTTTTCCTGCAATGGAGTTGTAAAAGTTCTTTATAAAGTTTGGATATTAACCCTTTATCAGATATGTGGTTTGCAATTATTTTTTCCCAGTTCATAGATTGCCTTTTCATTTTGTGGCTTATTTCCTTTGGTATGCAGAAGTTTTTAGTCCCATTTATTTTATTTTAACTTAACATACTGACAGAAAGTGTGTACTTGACCTAGGAACTCTGTCCACAAAATATAAGGGAATAAAAGAACCTCATAAAAAGTCACTGTGAGAAGAAATAAAAATGAGAATTTAAACATTTCAACTAATAAAAATTCCTGAAAACAATGCAAAAACATTCCAAATTGAATTAAATATCCTCAAACAAGAATTAACAAATATTTATATGTAAAAACCCTATGATCCTTTAGTTCACAAATTAAGAAATAGAAGTGAACACAAATATGGGAAGACATATAGGAAAATTTATTTGAACCTAGAAAAGAAATTGAAGAAAAATAACACACCATATCATATATGAAGAGTAAATTACATTTGGCCCAAGAGAAATGGATTTGAATAAAAATTTAATAAGATTTACTAAAGGAAAGCAAAGAAAAAAAAACTAAGAAAAAGAAAATGAGATAAAGACATAAGTAAAAAGGGTGAGAAAGTGGTTAAAATGAAAGATAGGTAAAGAAGATCCAACATTAAATATAATTAGAGTCCCTTAAATGATAAAACAATAAAAAAGAATATTTAAAACTTTAAGACTGGTCCATGAGCAAACCAGTAGAACTGAGAGGCTGCACTCACTAAATATCCTCCAGTTTGATACTCTTTAACTTTCTTAAAATAGATTTGAAATTTCAGTAAAATACAACTTCTATCATATTTACCATAAAGTACTCATTTTTTCTTAGTCTTTAAGCCTGGTTCCCTGTAAGACTAATTCATTAGCTAAAACCAAAGGAAGTAAAAGCATGTAATATAATAATAGCTGAATTATGAGAAAACTAGACACATAGTAGATACTTATTTCATCTATAAAATGTATAAAAATGAGATCAATTTTAGCATCATGATGAGAGAGTAACACTTTATAACTAGGGAGGGTTTATATCAGGAATACAAGGATGGTTCAATATTAGGGCATATATTGATATAGTGTAGCATTTTAAAGAGTTAAAGGAGAAAACTCCCAGTGACCTTTTTAGATGTTAAGAAATTATTTGATAAAATTCAATATTTATACTAATTTAAAAAGGTTCCTTAATATTTCAGTTCATGTTTAACTTATTTATATGTATATATGACACAGTCAAATGGTTTCAATCATGTGTATATATATATATATTACATATCCAATAGTCAATATTACATTCAGAAAAGTCAATTACACTCACTTTTATCATTAATATTTTTAATCATTCTGTAATCGTTAGTCAATATGACTAGAAAATTTTGAAAGGAAGTAAAAATATTATAAAGTAAAAGACAGAAGGTTGAATATATGACTATTTGCAGATGGCATAACTGTCTATCTAGTAAACCTAACCACTAGAATTGGTAGAAAAGTTCATAATGTAACCATTCAAATATAGTATTTCTTAAAAATAATTTTCTTATAAATCTATAATTTAGACAATAAATTCAAAGAAAATCCTATCTATAATAGCAATATAAATTAATTAGAAATATGCTTAATCAATATGCAAAAACTAAAAAAATTATAAAACTCCCCTAAACATTAAATTTAAAGACTTTAATAAGTTGAGGGATGAGGCATGTTCTTGAATGCTAAGACTCAAAAGTTTTAAAAATCAATTCTCCTTAATCTATAAATTACACAATAGCAAACAAAATTTCAGCTGATTTAAGACTAAACATGTGAGAACATCATTTCTAAAAACCACTGATAATAGCCAATGTTGATAATGTTGATGATGATGAAGGTAAACACACATATAGAATAAAGCACAATATTTTCTTTAGGTCAGTTTGACAATATATAACAAAAGTATTAATGATATGCTAAGCACTCTATATCAATCTGGGTTCTCCAGAGAAAGAGAATCAACAGCATATAGATAGAGTATCTTCATCTCTATCTCTATCTTTATTTCTAGCTCTAGCTCTAGCTCTAGCTCTCTCTATATCTCCGGGGAGCCTGAAAATTCAGGCAGGAGTTGATGCTGCAGTCTTGAGGCAGAGTTTCTTCCCTGATTCTGGTAAACCTCTTTTGCCAAGTCAAATCAAGACCAGAAGGTCACAGAAATTAAAGCAATGATCCTATATGTGGGAATAAGGACAATAGGTATGGAGCCCAAAATTCCCACTGGTATCTTAAACCCAGTTTCCAACAACAACAAAAAAGTAAATTGAGACCTTTATATGTAAAAATATTAAGGTTTTGAGTTTACTTGCAGAGAAGTACAGAGATAGCATATTCCACGTGAGATGAAAAATTTACCTCATTATTCTAGATTAGCAATAATGCAGAGAAAACTAGCAACTGTTGAATTTTTAGAGACTTACAAATTTCAAGAGAAAAGTTCCAGAATCACATTGGGACTAAAAACTTGCAGAAGGAAAATTTTATAGGCAAGCTATAAAACCTCTCACTGTCAAACAAAGATTTTGTCCTCCACCACGGTGTACAGCTGCACATTTAGGGCAAACACCTCACCTGGGATAATGTAAATCTTGTGGACTTCAGAAGGAAACATTTGCCATAGTCTCTTCAGAGCTGTACAGTTATTAATAACCTGATGGAAAGATCTCTCAGTTGAAGACTTTATTGCAGTTACAAAATACAAAGATTTGTTAAAATGCCTTGCCATGCTTCTTTACAAAAATTTGTTCCATTATGTTTGTTCATTACTCAAATGAAATGTTTAGACTCAAATGCAAATTGAGCCCTTAGGTTAATGATTATAGACTAATATAGTCAGACCTAATCTTTTGAAAATCTTGGACACATCACTGCACATATTATTTCCATTCACAAGTTAAAAATTCAAATTAGAAACTCTGTTGTAACCATTTTAAATCCATAATTGGAAATTACTAAACAATGTATCAAATTGATCAGAAACAAAACAGAGATTAAAAAGTAAAAGTTGCATAAATGAGTATTAACATAGTACATCTAAATTGTTCTATAGGTTAAATATTATCTTAGTAAGTAATATAATGCAATATTTGGCTCTGCCCAATTTTCTTAAATGCAAAATAAAGCATGTACATATATAAATATATGCATATACAAATGCATCTACATATTTATAATAAAAGTTTATATAAACTTATGGCTTTCCTGAAGCCTACTGACTTTACAAAGACTGAACAATGGTAGTTAGGGGGAGAAAGCTGAAAAATTTCACTCCCTGATATATTGTGAAAGAGAGAGAGAGAGAGAGAGGGAGAGAACACACTTAAACTGAATATTTGATTATTGAAGGCCATTCTCATAAGCAAAATATTTTCCCTCAATTACAGCTAATTATTTAATTGTTTACATTTGCTAATGAAATGAAACAACACAAAACAAACAACTGTAAGGGGCTGTTTTTCAGCAAGTGCATAATCATCAATCAACACATACAGAAAGATTCTTAAAATTATATGAAGCTGGTCTGTTTAAATAGAAAGGCATATTTTATCCCAATCAATGCATAAAAGTAAAATTATCCATAACTGAGGCATGTTTCTCTGCTGTACAGTTCAGCTGTAATGATCCCCACACACTGCGCTTGCACATCAATTATGATAATCATAATCACGGTCGTTAAGCTGAATGTTCATTATTATCAGGATGCTGGTGACAGCAGATTCAATCACCGGGTGCAATGGGCAAGCAGTCACAGTCCCACCCAAGTTTCTGCAGACAACGATGTGCCACATTAAATCTATGATGTGTTCCACATCCCACTCCATTCCAAAAGCCGTAGACAGTAAAGGTCAACTTTATGTTCTGTGCAATATGCTTAGGTTCTCTAAATTAATTCTTTGGAGTGCTGGGTATTTTTATGCTTTGCAGCTTATAAAATCCTGTTTAGGACCAAAATGCATGTGAAAATAACAAAAAAGGACTGCTCTACTGCTGTAATTCACCTGTAATAAGGCATATGAGGAAGAGCTCTATCAACATGAATCATCTTGAAAGGGTCTCTTCCTGAATTTTGCAAACAAGAAAAAACATGAAATGGTTCCATTAAAATCAGTTGTCTAAAATGCATATGGAAACTCATTCCAATTCAGACAAAGGCCTTAGACTATCATTTCTGCTTCAGTAAATATGAACATATGTGAATGTTTTGACAACCAAAAGAATGTTTTTAGTACACTGAATTTTTTATTGTCCAACTCCTTTAAAGGTACCCAAATAGATTAAATTAATAGTGACTGACTGGTAGAGTCTCCTTATTTAATTTCACATCTATTTTAAATATTGAGCTTCAGCACAATAAAGAATTTATAAATACAAAGAATTTATCTGAACTTAAAAAGTTTGACCATTTAAGGCACAGACTTAGAATCTAACAATTTAATTTGGGCAGTTTGCAAAGAGATGAAAGAAATATGAGTAAATTATATGCTAGGTACATTATTTTATTATTGATTTCCACACTTCCAAATACTAGATATTTGTTATTTTTCATTATTGATTTTCATACTTCTGGAGAAAATAGTATTATTTGCTCTCAATTTGTTGACTTTGTGATTTCTTTGTATGGTGTTTTTAGATCAATAGCATTCCAAATAAAACAGAAAATTAAATAATATTTTATATATTAATTGATTTAATGTGAATGTGATGAGAGGAAGAGTATTGAATTACATTGAACTTTCTGCCAACTGACTCCTTTTAACACATTTCCTATTGAAAACTATAACTTCCATGTTTAAGATGATAAAAGAGAAAGAAATTTTTCCACATAGATGATCTTAAAACATGATGGAAAGGGTGGAGAACAGAGGCCAAATATATTTAATTGAGCTACTTCTTGGCTGAAATCAATCTACTGCATTCAATTAAATATCATGTACATTTAAGTGTGTGTAAATTAATCCATCATCCCACAGAAGAACCATAAGACCATGCCACCTCTTTCTTCAACATTTTGAACCTAACATCTCTAGTGTCTCAAAGACTACCTTTAATCCACTAATAATCAAATAGTTGTGGCCTTCAATCACCAAGATTAAGACACACATTTTTATAAAAGTATTTAAAAAGTCTGCTTTTAGCAACCTATTGGATTCAAGTCTCATCTGAATCACTTAATAGACAAGCAAAATATAAAATATTTTTAATAATTCTAAGATTTTATGTGTAACCAACAAAATGACTACCTCTGTATTGTGCAGATTACGTCAGCCACACAGAAAGATAATTTATTTAATACAGTTATCTGAAGAGATAAAAAAAAATATGGAGCAGAAATAAGGAAAGAAGGGAAAAAAGGAGGAAGAATAAAGGGGAAGGAGGGGAAGGAGAGAAGGAGGAATTTATACTTGCATTTAGTATTTTTCTAAACAATTTTGTATAAGGTTGGGGGAACTAATGATTTTTATGATTTAAGTAATCTCTACACTTTAATTTTCAGGGCCTATAAGAATAATCATAAATTTTCTTACGTATGTATGTTTTCTAAAAGTATATAGAGGCACACAATGATTCCTCCAAAATAACAAAATAAACTATTTTTCTTTTTAGCATGTATCCAAAAGATTCTATATTTCCATGAAGTTGCTTACTTTAGTTAGGCAAATGCATATTCTTGAAATATGTCAGAATGTATAAGTGAATCTGTTACATAAAACCAAAAGGAAGTACTGTATTATTTTAGGAAACAAACATTTTGCACAAGGATATTTTCTCTGAAGTAGCTGAATGTCATAAGATAAGTCATTTATATTTTAAAGAAATAAACTCGTCCTTGAATTAAATAGAATGGTGAGATGGCATAAAAGCAAAATGTTTATGTCAAATAGAAAATGAGATATAGATCTAACTACACACATTTAAAATAAATTAAATAGTTAAATAAATTAAATAGTTAAATAGTTAAAAGTCATATTTAAATAGTTAATTAAATAGTTAAAAGTCATATTTAGCTTATGTTCTGAATAGTTGCATATCAGTTAAAAACAAATGCCTAGAATAGTTGGATTGTGGAATTTTATGAAATGGCATTGCTGTGGTTCAAGTTTGTTCCCACCAAAACTCATGTTGAAATTTGATCCCCAGAGTGGGCATCCCTCGGTTTCTCCTCTTTGCACATGTCCACTTTCCCTGTGATCTTCTCCAACACATTATGACACAGCACAAAGGTACTCCCCAGAAGTGAAGCAGATGCCAGTGCCATGCTTCTTGAACTTCCCAACCTACCACAACTGTGAGCTAAACGATGCCCTTTTACTTATAAATTCCCCAGTCTCAGGTATTCTGTTATAGCAACACAAAACAGATTAAGGCATTTTGTTGTCAACACTTAGGTTTGTCAATCAGTTCTAAGAGTGAACCATATCAAACTATTCATTTTATATATTTCTTATACCATGGAATTACCAGTGTTTTTGAATGTCATTTTCAGAAAAGATGACTTTGTAGCTGCAAAAGAAAAAAGGTACTTTCTGAAATATCTCACTTCCTCCCTGGGATGATTTACCACTTGGTAATCTTATATTTACCATGTGTTAAAAAAAAGACTTTTTCTTAGAGTTTGGTAAAGAAAGACTTCATTTTTCCTTTGGCTCTAATATGTTTGTTTCTCTTGAGTAATAAGAATACATCTGTGAGTCTTCCTCTTCATCTTGGACACCCACAAAGTGAAATTCTTAAATCACTTACCATTGCAGTAATGGTTCCCCTTTATTTTGCAGGTATATAAACTCTTCTAATCTTAGATCATTTCCACTTATTCTTATTTTGAGAAGAAGACCCTTACTATATTTGACTTGTAGTAAGGTACCTGACTTCAATTGCTTCTGACAGGAGGTAGTGTGCAAATGAATGAATTTTCACTGACAGACTAGGAATAGAACTAATAGGTCTGATCCTAATCAAATGCCAAGGCCAGTGATCCATGCCATTGACCAGAGGGCAGTTAAGTAAAACATAAAACACAAACATAAAACATAAAAACACAATACTGAAAAAATAACTAAAAAGAAATCTCTTACTAGGTTAGCAGTACCATCTTATATAAGACAGCTATGAATAACTTTGTAACCAAGGGTCTTAATTGAAATAAGAATATTTATACTTGTTGTAACTAACATATATTTTTAGCTTTTTAAAAGGAATACCATTTTTTAATGTTTTGTTAACTCACCTTGTCACAGATCCATTTCTTAGGATTTTCAGCTCGGAATTGTTGTTTTCCATAAGAATCAGGACCATACTTGCTTGATGTATGTATCGATGGGATGTACTTACTATTTTTATGGTAGGAAGCAAATGGAAAAAACCTGAAAGAGTATTTAGGAGATGTTGTTAATTTGATTTCTAGGGACATTGGTTTAAAAGAGTGAAGATTTGGAGAATCAGTCTAGTATAGTAAAAATAATACACGATTTAGAATCAGAATACCTAAACCATATTTCAACTTGACACTGACTATCTGTATCACTAACTTCTATGGATCTTTATTTCCCACTCTGCAAATGGAGATACTGAAATTTTCTTAATGGAATTTTTGTGAGTCTCAAATATTTTGTAAATATTTTGTAAATATTTAATAATAATACATTCATGAATTAATGATGCCAAATAACTCAAAATTCATTGTGTAGGTGGAAATGTTCTTTATTTTAAAATAGTATCCCAAAATAAAGAGGAAAACCAGTAAAATTAATTCTCATTGAAACAGGTTTTCTTCAAATCTTAAAGGCATCCAAATAATGGAGGCATTATTGGTAGAAGTTATGAATAATGGGGCTTTCAAGTCAGCCACACCTGTATTCGTATCTTTGCTTTGCCTTTGCTAGCTATGTTCCCTTATGCAAGTTACCTCTTTGAGACTTTACTTCCAAATAGGCTTGCTACAAGGAATAAATAACTTAATATATGTAAAACATTTATTAATAACATGGGAGGCTAAAAAGAACAAGTGTCTAATAAATAACGTCAGTGCTTACAGTAAAAGTAGAAATAATTTGTCGTTATGGTAGTCACTATCATTCTCATCATCATTATTACTTTAGGTATTATTATGATCAACATAAAAGAAATGACCAAATGTTAAAAAACCCATATTAACTCTCACAGACCCTCTAAGGTTGTGAGATGTCTTTAGTGCAACCTGGTGAATTGCTCAAATCCCTCAACGAAACCCACTGAAGTAAGAGTAAAGGAATAAAAAAGTTATAGACCTACAAGAAGAAAAAGGACAGAGGATAAGAAAGAGGAATGGAAAATACCAACTAATTTTCAGCAGGTGAAAGGCAGAGAGAAAATTTGCAACTGACATAGAAGAGTTAAGTACTGAAGTCTAAGTGTCAGAAGAGTGAGGCGCCAAAAAGAAATAAGGCAATTTGTCCTGCAGAACCCTGGAAAAGTTCAAGAGCTAGAGCTACAGTTACTGCAGACGGTGAGAATGAGGAATAAAGCTGAAAACAGATTAAAACTGTATGTAAGGGGCTGGGCATGGTGGCTCACGCTGGTAATCCTAGCACTCTGGGAGGCCAAGGAGGGACGATTGCTCAAGGTCAGGAGTTCAAAACCAGCCTGAGCAAGAGCAAGACTCCGTCTCTACTAAAAATAGAAAGAAATTAGCTGGACAACTAAAAATATATAGAAAAAATTAGCCGGGCATGGTGGCACATGCCGGTAGTCCTAGCTACTCAGGAGGCTGAGGCAGAAGGATTGCTTGAGCCCAGGAATTTGAGGTTGCTGTGATCTAGGCTGATGCCACAGCACTCTAGCCCGAGCAATAGAGTGAGACTCTTGTCTCAAAAAAAAAAAAAAAAAAAAAGTGTATGTAAGGAGTAATGATAATCTCAGGTCCCTATTCCAGTCTATGCATCCACAAGAAGAGCCTATTCTCAGCAAAATTTACACCAAAAAGTTCTGGTCTTGGGGAAAACAGGACAGAGGACAGCCAAAGTGAGGTTATCAAATGGAATACATGGATTTCGATCCAAAGCCTACCCATTGAACTGTTTCCTTACTCATCTAAGTGAATTGGCAGTTAGACTTATATTGGTCAGAAGACTGATTGAATCTTCTCAAAAGCTATTGAGAGGTCTCAGAGAAACAAGTCCAACTACCAACATCTGGGGATGTCTTGATTAAAAGGCCATATCACAGTAGAATAAAATCTATGGGTCAAAAAGCCACTCTCACAGCAACACTGATTCTAATCTAAATTTTACATTTCCCTTTTTAGTATGAATTTCAGAATGGGTTACCAGTTGGAAAAACAATCAACATGGAAGGAAAACACAAATTTATTTAAAAATAAATATATTTAAAAATAAATATATTTAAAAATAAATATAATAAATAAATTTGAAGATATGGTATCAATGAAGTAAAAGTTGCCCACTTTTCCAAATAAAAGGAAAATTTAGAGCAAAGTAGAAGCTCTGGGAAATAAACAATATAGCAAGATAAAATATTATGCTGAGAAAAATATTTTGAAATTCAAAATTCAAAAAAAAGTTGAAGTTCAACATATATTTATTGAGCCATTACCATATGTCAAAAATTTCACATATCTTATTTAGTTAAGATACAGAAGGGTTTTCTTTTAAATCTCAATTCAATTAAAAATTTATTTATTGCCACTTGATAAACTTAGGAAAAATTAATACTATTTCATCAATTTTCATATCTCTCTGCAATTTTTAAACATTTATTAATAAATTACTTCTTAATATTTTTCCTATGAAAATATTTTCCAATATTATTTAAAATAAAAACAAATAAAACAGAATACAGAGCATTGAATTACACAAAGTTACAGACGCATGCATTACTAAATATGCTCTTGGGAAAAGAGCTCTCATATAAGACAGATTATGGTCCTTCCACTGCTAATTTGCACATGGGATGGATATCACATGCAAAAAAATTAATGCGGCCCCAATGTCCCCGAGTATACAAAGGAGGTGCTGTGAGCCGGCTGCTGCACTTACAGTTTTTATCACTTCTGAATTGCATTTTAATAGTACATTTTTCTTTTGTGTCTGAACAAAATTTGCTTTCTCAAGGGAATGGATGGTTGAGAAGACAAGGCTAAAAGACTAGGTACTTCCCTGCTTAAGAATTAATTCTTTCATTTAGTCATGTTTCATTAAAGTAATATGTATGCATATTTTTGAGTGTACATATATATGTACATATGTATATATGTGTAAATATTAAAAAATATTTAGATGTTTTATAAATAATCTTTAACACTTCAAGTTAGGAAAACAATATTTAATTCTCAAATAGAATTTGCTCAATAAAGTATAGATAACTATGAAAACCATAAACATAACTTTAGTTTATAATCAAATTTTAGATAATCATTAATTACTTTAAAAGTATGTTCTTCTACCAGTTTTAAATATATATTCAGTTGTACTTTATTCTTACAGTGAGTACTTTTCAATTAACTGAATACCATGTTAAAGAAGATAGAGAGTTGCCTATTATTTTTTATCTTATCAAAGATATAGATCTGGCAAAAATTTTTAAAAACAGAGTGGAGATATAGTGGTAAATACAAACAAGTCATTACTTGAACATCTGGACAGTTACAAAAGAATTGGTAAAGGTCTCAAGAAGCAAAAATTAAAAATAGTCAACTAGCTTCAGGGAAAATAGATCCACTGCAAATATAAAGTCTTCAAATACTGAGTATTAATATACTTAATATTATATTCCAAATAAGAACACTAACAAATCACACTTAACTTTCTTCAACTGTCTTATAACTATTCCATTTCCATCTTTTCCTTATAGTCCTACTACTGTCATTCATAATTCTAGGTGTTCTTCCAACCCATTTATTTCACTGCCAGATCATTCAAATCTTCAAATTGTAAATCTCTATTGCCTGTTGATTCAAGCCTAAATCCTTCAAGCTAGCTGTCAGGCTTCTTAGGGTGCTCTTGATCTGTTCAGTCTTCGACCACTCCCTACCTGCCACTCGAGTACCATTTACCTTTCTTCTCCCATCCTACCACTCTGCCTTTGTGTTCATGCCCCTCCTCTTGAAGTGCTGATCCACACACTACTCATCCTTCAAAATCCACTGTAACGCCCAGGTTTTCCAGGCAGCCTTTTCTACCCACTCCAACTTGCACTGATATCTCTCTTGCCTAAATATTTATTCATTAAGTAAACATTACATGAAATGCTTTTGTATACTAAGCACTTTGAAAAACACAGGAATGTAATGATGGAAGATGTGGTATGCCTGAAAGGAATTCACCTTATAGTAGGGAGTAGGGACTGAGACAATAAACACGAGTAGAATGTGATAAGTTTTGTGTTGGATATATGCATAAGAGGGAATTAATGCACAGAGGAAGGTTTATGTTTGCATATGCACACGTGTATGTTGGTGTAGATTACTGGCAGGGAGTTGGAGGGTGGAATATGGAAAAACTCCCTTCCCAGACCATGTATGCCACATTGAGTGCTGAACGCAAGCAGAGTTCAAGTTAAAAAGCTGGCAGAGGTTACTTTAGACAGAAGGAACAACACACACAAAGATTTGGATGTGAGTTAGAGCATAAAAAGGAACACTGAAGAAACTGAAAAGGGTTCGACACAGCTAGAAAATTGAGTTATTTTGAGGGAAACAAAGCAGATCATGAATGGCTTTATGGTAGCGATGAGATTGCCCATGGAGAGAATTATGTTCAGTAATATATTACAGATCATTATACATTGCAAAACATCTTTCTTTATTTTTACATATGTATGAATTCTGACTGCCCAAGCCACAGAGGACTCTGCCTTAGGTAAATAATTTCAAAATAGACATAGTGATAGAGATTTATAGATAGCAAGACACATGGCTATGGAACAGGTCTCAGATATCAAACATGTCCAAGATGAGTCCACTCTCTGCTAAAGGGCTCCCAGTGCAATATACATACTAAGCACAAAGCAGGATAAAGGGAATCTTCATTACAAATTAGAAATTTGGCTCCAGACTGCAATAAATTCTCCAATGAGCTATGCAAGAGCATACAAATATGTCTTTTTGCCTAGATTAGGAGCCAGAGAAATAGCAAACTAGAGCAAGTTTCTCTTACATAATAACTATCAATACATTCACTTTTTCATGTGGAAAAAAGAGAAACAAATACTTTTCCCTCACCTAATAGTGGATACAAAATTATTCCATTCTCAAGTTTTAAAACCTCCTATACTTTATAGACAAGAAAATGGTAATGAGATGTTAGAACAGCAAATAAGTTCTTATGAATTTTATTATCTTAATATTTGAGTAATTGAACTTCATATGTTCAAATAGTAGACCTCAAACTACCTTAGCATTGACTATCAGATGCTATTGTTTTTTTAGCATGCACTATTGAGGTAATAAATACTCAAAGAATCTCTAGAAAATCAATAGTTTTATCTTTTATAACAAAGATGTTAACATTAGAACGACAGGCACTCCTAAACAGGAGTGAGTGCTAGGAGTCATCCAGAATCTTTGCTTAAAAGATCCATCTAAAATACTTGGAAAAGGAGGAGCAAGGAGTAAGAGTTTTGTAATATTCAAAACAGAGCAGTTATTTAATTTTGGGTAAAGAAAAAAGAATAGAAAAAATATCTATTATAAGCTAATCAAGGGAAGAGAAACTTTACTTTTTTTTTTTTTTTTTTTTTTTTTTTTTGAGACAGAGTCTCACTTGTTGCCCAGGCTTAGTGAGTGCCGTGGTGTCAGCCTAGCTCACAGCAACCTCAGATTCCTGGGCTCAAGCAATCCTCCTGCCTCAGCCTCCCGAGTAGCTGGGACTACAGGCATGTGCCACCATGCCCGGCTAATTTTAGATATATTAGTTGGCCAATTAATTTCTTTCTATTTATAGTAGAGACGGGGTCTCGCTCTTGCTCAGGCTGGTTTTGAACTCCTGACCTCGAGCAATCCGCCCGCCTCAGCCTCCCAGAGTGCTAGGATTACAGGCATGAGCCACCGCGCCCGGCTGAAACTTTACTTTTGTCTATAAAAATTTGACAAGCAAAGACACCTAGGTTTAAAAGTTTGAATAGAGTTGATGAAAGAATTAAAAAAGAAAGTATGGACAGAGTATATTGATTTAACCTAATAAAATACCAAGTGGAAATGTCCAACAAGAAATTTTGGTGTTATAAAAGTATACATCCTGAAAAAGTATTCTTAGACTATAATATTTTTATCATTATTATAATATAGAAATTATAAATTTAATGTTTTGAGGGCAGAATTACAAGCACTTCATGCATGGTCTCATGATCAAATAACAGTTCTCACTAACTAACATAGTTTTTTTAAGACAACACATTTTGAAAGAACATATCATCAGAAATATACAAATTATTTTTGTCAATTATATTTGAAATAGTATGAGACATGTTTTACATTTGTAGCATGTTTAATTATTAATGGATAATTTTAGCCCTTCTAAAAAAGACCAAACCAAGTCAATTGCCCAATTCACAAAAAAAGGGCCTTAAAATAATAAATATTTGTCCTTTATGATACAGTATAGTCTAGCTTCAGAAAAAGGTCAGCAAATAAATCTCTTTTTCATTACCTTCAATATAAGAAATAAAAAATGTCTTTACTATATATTAACCACCCCAATTTCTAGGTAAACTTAATATATAGTTCATTATAACAACAGAAATATTTCAAAACAAAATCTACTAGTCTATTAAGATGTTTTAGAATAGTGGAATTTTTGTTGCAGAGATGTTAATAAAATGAGCAACAACCTGGAATTAAACAGACTTCTTTTATAGATAAAGATAGTTTTCATTGAGATTTTAATGTAACCATAACTGTAAGTGCTTAATACATAAAGCTTTTTGTACTTAAGAGTAGAATTCACAGTAGAAATTTAAAATACATGAACCATTTAGGCAACAATATTGGTAGCATAAGTCTCTCTCCCAGAGTAGAGATAGAAATGTAATATTTAAATAAGAAGAATGCAATGGCAAGACTATCTGTTCAACTAAACAGTAAGCTTGTCTCTAAAGTTAAATGGAAAAACATCTTTTGCCTTTCTCCTTACATTTTTTCTTAAGAGGAATAGATTCCCTGTTTTTATCATTATTATTAACAATTTCAAGGCATCTTGACTTAGTAATTTCATTACATCTATGTAACAGCTTTCTGATATATATTTTGCAGAGTTCACTTTAGTTTCCCTTTAATTAATTATGAAAAATCTTTTTAAAAATCTCTGCTATAAGATATTAAATGTAAAGGCTCCAGCTAAATAGCATTCACATAGGCTCTTCTTTTAGGCCATTTACAAAATCAAATGTTTTAAACTAACAAAGTTTATAAAATGGCTAAAAATGATAAGCTCACATATTTTAAGGACTTGTATAAATGATATAAAGAACTTAAATTTCAAGAGAAAAACAGGTGGCAAGAAACACGTATAAAAATTATTCTTAAGAAGGTCTGAGAATGAAATAAGCTGAGACTGACAAAACACATCAAGGAAAATCAAACATTCTTTTTGAGTTATATCCAGAGCAGCATACTCCAAACTATAGTCTGAGGATGGAAAGATTGCATGGCTAACTAGATGGTTGGCTCCATAATGTCAGGAGGCTTTTGTCTATCTCATTCACTGCTATACCCCAATGCATCAATAGTGTCTGGCACATAGTAGACATGCAATAGTGTCTGTTCAAAAAATGAGTGAATACATTTGCAAAAGGCCATATACTATATTGTATTTCCTCTCTTTGATGTTCACACTAAATATAAGAATATTTAAGACTGAGAAGCCCTGTAAATGCCAACAATTTGCTTAACTGTATTTAATATAATTTTTCCCAAATTTATTTGACAGAAAACTCACTAATATCTTCCAGACTAGTGTTTCAAGAGACAAAGTTTAGAAAATGGTGTCTAGTAAGAAAAAGAGAAAAGAAAATATAGGTCTATTACTAAAAATGCTAGTATAATATTAATAACCATCAAAGATAAATCACAATTGAAGTCATGTTTTTGCTTAATTTTTTTCAGTGAGAATAATTTTTGTAATAAGATATATTAGAATAAAACAAGTAAAACTTGGTTCAAGCTCAAGAGTCAATGTAAAAACACACTGAGAAACTACTATTTGTCAAATAACTTTACTGTTTGCTAAGAGAAGTGCATAAGTTAGGGGCTCTGTTCTTGAGGAGCTTATTATCTAGAGTGAGAGAAATAGATTTCCTTGGATTTATTATTATTAATAATAACCTCACAGCATCTTGGCTTAGTGCAAGCATGCTTAGCCTGCTGCTCTCATTACTGGGGCCTAAAAACTAGCCCACCCCCATCCCCAGAAAAGCCTCACCACAGCCTCTACTAACAATTATAGCCAAGGCACTAAGGAAATTACCAACTCCATTGACATAGGACACAACCAAAGAAATCATACAGAGGCTACACAATAGCAAGCACCCAGAATCAAAGCTAAGGCACGCTTCCCAACCATCACTGTACACATCATTAGGAAATAATCTTCTTCTACAAAATTCAATTCAAAAACTAGAAGAAGCAACTGTTACACTAGATGTTGAGACATCAACATAAGGATGCTAGAAACATGAAAAAGTGAGGAAATATGACACCTCCAAAGAAGTACAATAATTCTACAGCAAAAAAGTCCAATGGAAAAGAAATTTATGTCAGAAAAATAATTCAAAACAATGATATTAAAGAAGCTCAGTGAGATACAACAGAAATAAATAAAAAATGCAAAGAAATCAGAAAAAACATTTTAGGATATGAAGAAGAAATATACCAAAGAGATAGATATCATAAAAAAAGAACCAAACAAATTCTGGAACTAAAAAATTCAATGCATGATATAAAAAATACATTCAAGTGCTTTGAGAATAGACTAGATCGAGCAGAAGAATTTCAGAAGTTAAAGGCAAGTCTTTGAAATAAACCACTCAGACCAAAAAACTAAAATAAGATAAATGAAAATAAACAAAGCCTATATAACAAATCAAACACCATAAAGCAACCAAATATTCAAATATTGGGTGTTACATAAAATGAACAAAAGTCCAAAGGAATAGAAAATCTATTTACCAATATAACTTTCTGAATATAAATAAATATATCTATTTACCAATATAATAACTTTCTGAAAACTTTCTGAATCTAGCAAGAGATTTATACATCCAGATACAGGAAGCTCAGAGATCCCCAAATAGATACAAGCCCAAAAGATCTTCTACATAGCAAATTATATTGTCAAGCTGTCAAATGTCAAAGGCAAAGAGGGAATCCTAACACCATAAAGAGAAAAATGTCTAGTCATTATAAGGGGAAACCCTACCAGACTAACAGAAGATTTCTCAGCAGAAGCCTTACAGGCAAGGAGAGATTGGGGTGATATATTCAAAGTGCTGAAAGAATACTCTATCCAGAAAAGTTATCCTTCATAAATGAAGGAGAAATAAAGTATTTTCCAGACAAGCAAAAACTGAGGAAATTCATCACTACTATAGTGGCCCTACAAGAAATTCTCAAAGGAGTCCTAAAGCTAGAAGTAAAAGGACAATATTTACCATCATGAACACAAATGAAAGTATAAAACCTAATGATAAAGCAAACACACACATGAGGAAGAAGTACAAACACAGAGATAGAAGGAGTAAGTTATAATTTTTGATAGCAGAGTAGGGTGACTATAGTTAACAATATAGTGTATTTTTCAAAATAGCTAGAGGAGAGGATTTGAAATGTACTCAAATACATGATAAAACTTGGATGATGGATACCCTAAATACCCTGATTTGATCATTACACATTCTAGGGTTGTAACATAATTTCATATGTACCCCATATGTACAAATATATCAACAAAAGTGGTGCCACTATCAAATGTACACCTATATGTGACACATATATAACATATATGTAGCATATATATAGCACATATATGACACATATATAGCATATATGTTATATAGAGACACATATATCTTCATAGGTAAGAGAAAATTTAGACAAGCCACATCTGAAGTGTGGCAAAGAATCTGACAAGTCTTTTTATGATTTCTTTAAGAAAATAAAGATGAAATAAGAACTAGGTGATAGTTAAAAGAGAAAGCAAAATTTATTAATGAATAACTTTCCAATGGGCCAAATCCTATATATTCTTTTACATTTTCACTGAGCTTGAACTCTGCATCAAGCTGTTCACCCACTCCTTGTAGTGAATTCTCTTCTCCTTTGATTTGCACAATACTTCCTAGTTCTCTTTCTTGCTTTCTCAGTTTCTTAACTGATTCATCATTTTCTGCCAATACCTTAAATTAATGACTCTTAACCAGAAGTGTGCATTAGAATCGCCTGGGAATATTTTCCAGCTATATATGCCTACTGAGCCAAACTGTGATTGAGACTCAGGGATTCATATGTATATAAGTTTAAACCTCAAAGTGATGCTGTTAAGCAGCCTTAACTAAGAACCACTGCCCTAATGTTAACATAATTCCCAGAGACTGTACTTAATCGCCTTTCTATATATAGTTTCTTCTGGGGGATTATTCCACCACCAAGGTTTTAACTATTGCTTCTACACTGATGATTTCTATTAATAAATCTTTATATCAGTATACTATAATATGTCTTTCTTTAATTCAAGAATGGTATTTTCAGCTCACTGCAACCTCAAACTCTTGGTCTCAAGAAAAAAAAATAAGAATAGTATTTTCAAATGCTCGCTAGGGATATTTATGTCAACATGCAATAGGAACCTTATATAGCACTGCATCCAAATTAAACTCATATCCAAATCCTCCAACCTATCAAACCTGTAATGCTTCTTATAAACTTTTTCACTATTGCATTAGGACATCATGATCCAGCCTGTCACCTGCGCCATCAAGTCAAAGCACTAGAGAACCCTCCTGCCTCTGCTCTCCTCAATCTGAGGAAATCCTTGTTCGTGTCCCTACTCTCATAAAAAAAAAACCTCTGCATTTCATATAATGTGAAACACCTTTCCCCAGACCACAGTTGTGGTCTATTTCTATGTTAATTTAATATCTATAATTTAATACTTATTTAATAAGTGTCTATTGGGTTCCAAGCCCATGGCCTGTGAGAGCCCATTTGATAATATAAATTGAACAAAACAGATTTTCTGTCAGAAATTTGGACTGAGAAACAGGATTAGCTGTGGCTTCTGGAGCTAGAAGGTTCTGTTTAATTAGGGCTGGGGTGGTAAGTACAAGCTGAAGATTCATAAGAAAGAAAATATATGATTTATGAATCATCAGATGCAACTAGTCAGTAGAAATAAGAGAAGAATCAGAAATGTAGAGAAAAGCATAGTTGATACTAACGGGAGAACACTATGTCCCTGCAGCCCCCAAGATAGTCACCATAGTCCAGTTTTCCTTTAGTTCCTCATATCTCTATAAAATTCCTTGAGGTGTCTTTTAAACATATCCTTACTTTGTCGAGTAATCCCAAATGGATCTTTGTCCTTTGCAACCAAGAAAGCTCTGAGAAAGCAATTCTAAATGCACCTGTGCCCTTGACCACACCATCTACACTCTATCATACTGGTCCCTAAATCTGGATTAAGGTTTATAGGATTCTACCCATACAGTGGTTTGTCAAACTTTTTCTTCCCTCTGTTATAAATGTCTCATTTCTATGGCAAGACTTCTTTATTTCTGAACAAGACTATGACAACAGTCCTCTAACTGGCCTCTGTCCCCAGTGACTCCCATTTCTAAACCGTCTACACAGCTAGTAGACTGATATCTGTAGGCTATCTGATCCTTTCATACCAGTGCTTAAAATACTGTGATGATTTTATGACTGCCTCTACAGGATCAAGTGCAAATACTTAACCATGATATACATGACCCTTTATACTTTTCATCTCTCTTCTTCCATTTTGCATCAGGTACCAAAGCTATGAGCTAAAACTTCATGAGATTCCTCAGACAGCAAACTGAAAGCCCACAAACTGTGCACTTCTAACAGAAGATGGCTCTGTCCATGCCACTCTCCTTGCTTTGCCTGGCAAACTTCTATTCAGCCTTCAAGTGTCTTCTGATCCCCCTCACACTTTTGAACCATAAATTGAAATTGAAACACCTTGAAAATGATATGAGAACATATGAGGCCTATGGAAAAAATATTTAAATAGGAAAAATCTGGGATGTATAAATGCTATACCAATATAAGGATATATGTGACTATAAGACACAGGTCTTTCACAAAAGAAATTCCATATGCTTCATAAATTGACTAACAGTCAATGAACAAACCTTTACTTGGTATATGTTAGGCATTTTATTAGGAAGAGTGTTTAGCATATGACAAAACCTAATTACAAAGACAAAAAGTGCCTTTTTATGACTTGACTAATAGAGCACACTAAAAGTATACATGTAATATTCTTAGGTATATCACTAAAAGTATTCCAAATTATCAAATTCCATAGATGTCATATATCTTAAACCTCTTTAGACTTAGATGTCTGTAAGAATAGAATTCTAGTATTCTGTGGTCATTTATTAAAAAGAACAACTTTTTTTTCAGAAAAATAGTGGACAAAAAGAGAGCACAGTTCTCACTGTACAGTCAAAGTAATAATGGGCTCTTTTGTAGACAAATTCTAGAACTTCTTAATTATACACAGGCTTATTATCTATATCCCCAGTGTTATAAAGTACGAGAACTTCATTAGAAAAATTAAGCTGGAAAAATGAAGGCAGCACTTTGTAAATTTCCACTGGAAATTAGCTGGGAGAGGCAGAGGAATACTGGATCAAAAGAGTGTAATCATGCTTAACTGTGCCCTAGAGCACCCGCATGTATAATACGATTTGCACAGTAACTACCTCTCCTATTACTGCTTGTTTGGAGTATTCTGTGTTAATGGGGTTAGCTAATTTTGTATTTTAACTTAAAAAGGCTCTGCTGATTAATAAATGTTGCACACTGTGCTAGTAATTAAAATAAATGGAAGTGTTACAAATAAAAGTTGAATTGTTAAGAAAACATTATCTGAAAATATATGATAATCTATTTATCATAATACAATAACATTCTGAAAATATGCAAATTATAAAGGTCTAAAGTGTTTGAAAAAAATCACACAAGTCAACAAGTTTTGAGAGGTGTTAAATTTCCTTTTCACTATTCTTTAGTGATAAATATAACCAGATCTCATCCATCTATATCATATATTTTTTTAAATGTCCATGTGGTTTTTTTTTGTTTTTTTTGAGACAGAGTCTCACTCTGCTACCCAGGCTGGAGTGCAATGGTCAGATCCTAGCTCACTGCAACCTTGAACTCCTGGGCTCAAGTGATCCTCCTGCCTCTGCCTCCTGTGTAGCTAGGACTATAGGCACACATCACTGCACCTGGCTAATTTTTTATTTTTTATAGAGATAGGGTCTCACTATGTTGCCTAAGCTGGTCTTGAATGCCTAGTCTCAAGTGATCCTCCTGCCTTGGCCTCCCAAAGTGCTGGGATTACAGGCAGGAGCCACCGTGCTCAGCCTAAATGTCCTTTTTTAAAACTGTTATTACTATCTAGTTTCTTAAACTTTCCCACATTTTTCTTATCATACTATCTATAAAATGATGCTGATATTCAATTAGCAACAATATTTAAAAGGGTTAAAAGTGAGTAATCCAACATTTACCAAGGCTCCTATCTAAGCTAGGTTGCAAATTTGAAGGAAATGAAGGCAGACAAGATTCTTAGCTATTGAATATTTTCCATTCGTTTCAACAAGCAGAGGAGCTCAAATAATCAAGTTACTAGTTCTGCTTTGCTACTAAATGTTTACGGATGTCTCCCATTTCATCTAAATTTCTAACAAATTTCTAACATTTCTTTTGCTACACAAGACATGATTATTCACTATCTAGTATAAAAAAACCAAATGGTTTCAGAAGAAGCTACAAAATATCAGTGTTTCAATTCTCCTAACAGTGGAATTATCTTTAGCTTAGTTGCTAAGACCAATTGCTTAGCCTAGTTGCTAAAAATATGATAGCTTCAAATCTATAATTTCTTTAGCATATCCAATTCATTTGTTTATAGTTAATTAATAATCTCAGAAGTATAAAATGCTTTTCAGTCTATAATAGGTTTAGGGTAAAGGATCATCACTAACATAGTAGACAGAGGTTGAAATTTACAAGTATTCCATTGAAAATACAAGTCGAGCACATTTCCTTGGGAATAATATTGATATCTGAGTTTTCTAGACTTACCAAGGAAAATATTAAACAAGGATACTTCAGTATCATTGATATAAAATCATTTCTATAGAAATGTCAGATTATCAAAAATCATCTCAATAATTTGAGCAATTAATCATGCTATTTTATACACCTATGCACTCTTCAAAACAGAAAAATAATTTTCAGTAATATAATTCTTTAGATAGTTACCACTCAATTGTATATTTTGCTTGACTAAATCTGAGAAGTATTAATCTTCTATAATCTCTGTGGTAAAACAAAACTACCTCCCCAAAACTAATTGGAAAACATGTTCCTTATTTCTTTATTCATCATATGTTGGATTAATTCAATCAATTATTGAAAGAATCTGCTAAACATTCTACAGTTAATTATTTCACTTCAAGTAATTCCTATAAAACGAAAACTTCATAAAAATGACTTGAGATGCTTGACAATTTCATCTGTGATACGAGTTTGTGTGTAAATTTTTATTTTTCAAGAGTCTCCTGAAGCATATATAATTAAAATAAAGCACATTATATATATATATATATATATATATATATATATATATATATATCTTCTGACTGATAAAATGATCCAAAATCCACTAATTTGGGATCATTTGGTGGATAATGATGGATAATTGGTAATTTGGTAATTCTAGTTTCTTGGTACAATGAAACATACTTTTTAATGTATTTTTAAATGATTATTATAAAAATTGTTATTTTATAACATATTATATGGTTATGACATATATAAATAATAATAATTGTAATTTTATATATTATAGTATATGATTATACAATAATTTATGATACTTATACTAAAATTATTACATTATAATTGTAATAATTTGTGTTATAATGTCTTATTTAGTATATAAATAATAGTAAGAATTACTATACAATACATTGCAAAGATAATTACAAAAAGCATTATAGACTAATAACAACAATAATAATTTTAAAGCCATTCTAAATTTAACATGGTCCATTTATAAGTTACATGTGACTTTATTGATGACAAAGTGCCTTAAGAGGGAGAAAGTGCCCTGGAGAAAGATGTATGAATTGATACTCAAATCAGTGATGCCAATAAAATAATTTAAAATTGCATATGCTGTTAGATCTTTCTTCATCTTTTCAGTTACTTTCCTCAGTCATAAAAAAAAACCAAACTCTTTCATTATGCCTCATTTATTAAAAATTACAATGTTATGTCAATATACCCAAGTGAAAATTAGTCTATGTTAAGAAAATGTTTTTGTTTTATTGAATCTTATTTTAGGAGCATCATAAACATGTATCCTTCTGCTACATAATTAAGAAAATTGTCTTCACAGATGCATAGCTACTGGTCCTTTATCCTCCTTAAAATGCCATTCATTCTTTATTTTTTCCCTTTGAGTTACATATATATATTTTTGCTATCAATATCAACATCAATATGGACCTCATTTAAAAGATGTGCATGTTGAAAAATGATTACTTCCGAATAGGTCAAGGGTGGCCTTACCTTCTCACAAACAAAAGTCTCTCTAAAATATTAGGAAGTAGAAAATATTAGAAAATTTAAGACACAAAACATGGTACAACTCTTTTTTTAAAAGCTAAGAACTCACATGTTATCATTTACATTTCGCACCCATTGCTCTCTTCTGAGCTGCTCTCTAGCCAGCTTCAATTCATTGATTGGTTCTGTCACCCACAGCGTTGGCTCCAGAGGCTTGTAGCGTTGTTCTAACACGTCAGTGATATCTCGGAAAGGCCCCTGAGAACACACGATGAAGTACATATATTATTATGGAGGACTTTTTTGGCATATTATTGATGACCAAGCCTAGTGAACTTCTACAAAGTACAGCAAGTTTACTAAATTATTTGTAAAATACGATTTGTTCTTCTTGAGTTAGAAAATACATGACATAACAAGAATGTCACTTATATTCAAGAAATGTCCTCTCAAGTAAAAGTGTTTACATTTTAAAAGTTTTAAATTAAACGGAAGTTTCCCCACTTACATCAAAAGATTTTCATGCTATAACTGGTAAACTTCTTATGTAAGTATATGTTACATATATATATATATAAACATATTTATATTATGTAAACTTATTTACATAAGTTTATATTATATATACTTATATTAATATATATAACATGCTATAACTGTAAACTTATAGGTTGCTTTGTTTGCTAATTTTAAAAAGTACAGTTCTTGTAATGCAATTATAAAAAATAACTCACTCCCTTTTTGAATAAGTAAAAATATTAGAAAAGGATTCTGAGCACAGTTTTCCAAGAACCCACCTATAAATATAAATAGAATGTGTGTGTTTTTATGAAATTAGAATTTTTAGGGGAATGCTAAGTTTTATATTTAAAAAGTGACCCCGTAAACATAAAAGGATCGTAACTTTTATTTATTGACAGTGCTCTTTATTTAAAATTCTAAACTCTACCTTTCAATTACTCTGATACCAACAGCAACATTTTAATGAGGCAAATACTTAGCAGAGACCATAACTGCACTATGAAAAGTAACTTAAAACATACCCTACTTTTAATGTAGTCGTCATTTACTCTAGTTAACTAAAATCCACTTGTTATCTAGTACCATACCAAGCACAACACAAATCAGAGGCAGCTCAAGATTTTGCTATGCTGTTAATTGCATTTTTTTCCTCAACACTATTGTGCAGGAGAGAAGTAATATAAAACGGACACAGATTTCTAATCATATTCCTTATTCTTAAAAATCTCTTCTTTAAATAGGTTATCACTAACAAGACACAGCTGGAGTTACTGCAAGTACTGAGTGAAGACTGTGGGGCTAATAAAAAGAAATGATTCACGCCTCATTTATGTTCACTTATGTTTTACATTAATAGAAACCAATAATAGGAACCAGTTACCATAAAAGTCATGGACCGTAAATAACACAAATGGCAAATAAGTATCATCTAGTACTTTTCACAGCTGGACAGAAGGATTGCTATATGTGAAAGTAGTTAATGGATTTTTACTGGACTTTACTTTTTAAAGATACAGTAACACGATTACAAGTCCCCTATTAAGAAATTAAATGGGGCTTTTTTAAAAAAAAACAGATTCTTAGTCTTTTACTTTGACAAATTCCATGGTTTAAAAAACTAACATTTGGTTGCATAAGTAGCAGCAAACTACTTCTCTAGGCCTGTTTTCATATGTAAAATGGAATGATAAATATATCACAAATTGTTCTTAAGATGCATAAGGTAATGTAACACTTTTAGCATTGTACCTAGAACATAGTAAACACTAAAAAATGGTGCCCATTACATTATTATTATTCATTTCAAGAAGTTAAAAAAAGATTTTGAACAATACTTGCATCAAAGAAATAAACACATGGCCCAAGACTGTGACTCTGAAGAGTCACGGAAAAATGTCTTTTCAATGGCCAAGCTCTTTCTTCTAACCTTTGTTGGTGTATCAACATAACACATAGCTACTTGTGGGCTTATCCTATTATTACTTACTCTGGAATTTACTAGTTCCAATGAGACTAGAAAATGAAAGAGAAGGAGCTCTGCTTGAGTTTATAATGAAAATAAACTCAGTCTTACTTTTGGGTTCACTATCACCTCCATGATCCCCCACCCTCCTTCAATCGTGTTCATCTTCTTGTATCTTTCAGTGCCTTCTCCATATATTTATATCTTAGTCAATTAGCATTTTGCCTTTGAGTTAAATAGTCTAGCTCTTTCACTAGTTAATGTGACATCAGTTGTCTCTTCCAGAGAAGCTTTTGTTGATTTATATTTCTATTGATAGCCCCTTGCCTGTCTTTTAGATATCATCAGTCAATTACCTATCTCAATCATGCCTAGAGTGATATGGGATCTCAGATTTTGGAATAGCTTCAAACTTTAGATCTTCTCATTGTGCTCATTTCCAAGTATTAATTCCTAGAATGCCTAGACCATCCAGGACTCAACATTACCCTATAGGTCTTCTTGGACTCTTAGCTATGGTTTTCCAATGGTGGCTTACCTTGTTTCTAACCAAGTCCTGGTTATAAGAGTCAAATATATTTATGTTCTACTATATATTTAATAACTCATGTTATTTATAGTTATATTTTTAAGCTTTTATCTAAGCTTAAATAATAATGAAGTTATTTTATAAAACCATAATATTGTCCTATACATTTAAAATATTTACCTAGCAAGTACAGATACTCTGATCAGAGTACAAATATTATTTGGGCATAATTGTAACTGTAACCAATAAGGTATATACCTTTTTATTATTGGGTAACAAACAGAAAATGGGGCTCAGTAAAAAAAATAACATAAAACAATCCCATTCTGTGAAAAAGAAAAAAAAGGAAAGAAAGAAGGGAACGAGAAAAGAAAGAAGATTAGAAGAAAAGGATGAAAAGAGACAAAGAAGGAAAAAAGAGAGAAGAAATGGAAGAAAAGATAGAGGAAGGAAGAATGGGAAAGAAGAAAAGGTAAGAGAAAGACAACCAGGACAGTGGGGAGGACATGGCTAGGGAAGAGGAGGAGGAACACGAAGTGGGGAAGGGAGATGGGGAAAGGAGGAAAGAAAAGACAAAAATAAAAGAGAAAAGAAATAATAGAAGAGAAAAGGAAAGAAGGGAATGAAAAAAGGAATAAAGAAGGGAGCAGGAAAGAAAAAGAAAATATATTAGCAAGGATTATTATTTTATCGGATGCTATTCATAAATGTAATTCAGGAGTACCTGCATGTGTATGCATATACATAAACATATATATATGTATAAATACATATTTATAAATTTCTCAATGTATTTACATATTGTCTATATAAATACAGATATATTTCTCTCCATATATACACACAGAGATTTTTACATATAAATGTATATATTTTTCTGTTTTCATATATATCACATAAGCATGTATATTTTACATATATCTTCCATATGGATATATGTACCATTTATACATATATTTTCATATATATACATCATCCATGTCTATTTTTATATATCTATATATATCTTCCACTTATGCTTTCTATATATACTAAATACCTTTATGTATATATGTATATGGGTATGCAGAATGGTTGGAAGAGGAAAGCCATGTAAAGAACAAAGTGATTATATTGAGGTTGTGTTGAGAAATAGAGATCAAGATACAAAATACAAACAAGTATAGAATATGCCAGATCATAAAAGTATAAAAAAGCAAAGCAGTAAAGCAATGTATATTGTACAGTGTGGAAGTTTGGTTCAGATGACCTCCAGAGTGTTTCTAGCTCCGAAATATTTACACGTTCTTATTTTATTCATATTATGTAATTTTCACATTTCCTAAAAAGATGCATGCAAAATTACTCTATGAATTCTACATAGTACTGCCAATAGCTATCCAAATGGATGTAGCATCAAATGTTGATTATTAAAAATTCAAATATGTAACATTACATCTGATGCCTCAACAACTATTGAGCACTTAATACATTTAACACATTGAACACTTAATATACATACAATGTATAGAATAGAATACATTTTTATGGAATAATTAACTAATTGTCAATTCTGATGACATTATATAAAATCATTACTTGCACTAATAGAAAAACAATAATGTGCATAATTCAAAATAGTATAAATTCATAACATGAATTCATTTTGTATTTGTATTTAAAGCTATTTTAAATGCTTTCACTAGAATATTGGCATAACTCTTATTTTTTTAAAACAATAATGAAACCATACTCTCAAAATACATCCCTAAAAGAACTGAACATTTTCTCATTATCTCTCTTTTGTCCCCTTACTCCAGTCCACTCTGCTTATCACTCCATTTCAGAAAAAGGAAGAATTATCAGCCTCTATGTCTTATTTTGATACATAGATTAGTTTAAAGGTAATTTTGAATATGGAAACATACAGAATTTCATAGGAAATGAATCAGGGATGAAGAAAAAGAGAAATTTGTTCAGAGGAAAAATTAACTTTATAGAATTTCAATTACATTTTATAGCTCCTTCAATAATATAATATAAACCATGAGGTGAAGGTATTAATTATCAGTAATAGCAGTTTTGAGAGAGCAAAGAAAAATATAAATAAAGGGAATTATGGGCATGATTATAGAGAACAGAAATACAAAATATCATAAATAATTACAGTAAAGTGGGAAATTTTTCAAAGGCACAGAATGCAGGGTTATCTCCTTGCAAGGTTGATCCAATGGTTGGGGTGTGAAAGGCAGTCTCTAAGATGGCCTCCAAAGATCCCTGCCTCCTGGTATTCAAGCTTTGGGTAATTGCTTGTCCTTGAGTGTGGAATAGACTTACTGATTTCTCACAAATAGAATACAGCAGAAGTGATGGGACGTCACTTCTGGCATTCAATTACAAAACTTTTGTTCTGAGAGCTCTTTCTCACCCTCTCCAGGATCATGTACCCTGAGGGAAGCCAGCTGCCATGTTGTGAGGCAGCTCTGTGGAGAGGCCACCCTGAGAAGGGGCTGAGATATGACAACAACCAACCACGTGAGTGAGAGAACCAACCTGCTCTCCTATCCCCACCCTCCATCTGAGCCCTCAGATGAGTCTGCAGTACTGGCTGACATCTTGACTACAACATCGTGAGAGAACTTCAGTCAGAGGCACTCACCAAAAGCTGTACCTGGAGTGCTGACCCACAGATACTATAAAATAACAAATGTATGCTGGTTTAACCCACTGGATTTTAGAGTACTTTGTCATACAGCAACAGATACACAGAGACAAACCTGTGTAGGGAGCTAATGGTCAGGAGTTCTGGGAGTCTAACTGTGTAGACCAAACCCAACCCAATTTCCGGTTGATACTCTTTGGTCGCAGATGTCTTCTGTAGCATAATATTGATGGAGATGATAGAACCGTTGTTTTCTGGGACTTTTAGGATGGGGACAATTATCACCCACCCCACCCTACTTTACCTTTTAGCCCCAGAAACTCATTTGCCAATCCTGTTCTATTTTAATCCAGTTATAGTAAAGATTTCCTGTCTCTGCTATGAGTCTTGCTTTGTTTGGGGCTGTCTCTAATTCTCAAACTCACACTTTTTAAATTATTCAAACCCAAGTTATGTTTAAAATGTTATATAAAGACATACCTCATCAGATGAGAGGTTAAATTAAATAAATTTGATAATACATATTCTTTCAGTAAGAATAAGTTATATCAAATAGTGCTATGATAATATTTTTACATAAAAAAGTCAGATTCTAGGCAATTATCCATGTTTTAACTTCATATTCAACATAATAAAATTCAATACCAAAAAAGCATCTTTTTACTCCCTTGGCATATATATTTAAAGTAATTTATATTTTTTATTCAAAATCAGATTTTATAAAAAATATTTTTCCTCTGGTCACAAAGATATAAATTAAAACAATATTTTTTTAAAAGCAAGATACTACCAACATAGCTAAAAGAAAACATATAGAATAAGAAAAAATATATGCTAGTCATATATCTGATATGGTATTAATATCCAGAATATATAGAGAACTCTTAAAAGTCAACAACAAAAAACCCAAACAATTCAAAAATGGGCAAAAGACTTGAATAGACATTTCTCCAAAGAAGATATACAAATGGCCAATAAGCACATTAAAAGATGCTCAACATCATTAGCCGTTATGGGAAACAGTATGGTAGCGCCTCAAAAAATTACAAATAGAATTATCATATGATCTGGCAATGCCAATTTTAGTTATATTCTCAAAAGAAATGAAAACAGTCTTGAAGAGATCTTGTAGACCTATGTTCATAGTAGCATTATTCACAATAGCTAAAACATGGAAGCAGCCCAAGTGTTCATCAGTGGATAAAAAGATAAGCAAAATGTGCTATGTACATACAATGGAGTAGTATTCAGCCTTAAAAAGAAAGGAAATTCAGAAAACAGACAACTGCTAAACTTGAATTTAACATGGATGAACTCTAAGAACATTATATCGAGTGAAATAAGCCATGTCAGGGGATGGCTGAAGAGGAAATGAAGAGTTGTTTAATGGGTATGAAGTTTCAATTTTGCAAGCTGAAAAGAATTGTAGAGGCAGATAGTGGTGGTGATTGCACAAAAATATGAATGTACTTAATATCACCAAACTGCACACTTCAAAATGTTTAAGATAATACATTTTATGTTTGTATTTTACCATAATATCAAAATTGGGAAAAATAGCAAGAATAAAATTAATGACAGAATTCTTATACGGCTAATCAGTACCTGACATTGCTTCCTATTAATAGGTGGCAGAATTTCAGATGGAGGAAAAGAACGGGCACTCGTGCAAGCGAGCCAGCTGGTAAGGTCTGTGTTGTACTCCTCCTTCACTTTGGGTTTTCGGTGTGTTAAAGGCTTTACCTTCTGTAACCGCAATTCCCATGGGTCAGGCTCTTTTCTGAATGGTGAATTGTATATACCTGGAATCTAAAGAAGAAGAAAGAAATTTTGATTTTTTACCTTTAATTTTGTGAAATGAAAGGAAGACATGAAATAAAAGGAAGATGAAATTGTACCAGGAAAATTTTCAGACATTTAAAGAATATCTTAAATTAAAACTGTGTGGTTCTTAACCAGAGGTGGACTTCAGGTTCACCTAAGGACATTTTACAAAATGCTCATATTTTTTCTCCATTCTAGACCAATGATTTCAACATCTTTCAGGACTGAACACTACACATTTTAAAACCACTGAGCTATAGTCTCTATCAGCCACATGTGGCATTTTATATAATTGTATTTAAGAAAAAAATAACAGAAGGACCATCCATTTTGTATTCTTATCTATTTTCTGCAAATCTAATGTTGTTTACATATACAAACTTTATAGAACAATATTTTGATGGTACTTGATACCAATCTTTGATATTGTTCCATAGAACCCAATATCAAAATATATATATACATATATTTTTATATAGCTGTATATATAAATATCACACACACAAATGCATATTCATAAGGAAAAGTTACATTTTTTTTTAATTTTGGCATATTATGGGGGTACAGATTTTAAGGTTTCAATAAATGCCCATTTCCCCCCTCCCCCCAAAAGTCTGAGTCTCCATCATGACCATCCCCCAGATGGTGTACATCTCACTCATTATGTATGTATATACCCGCCCCCCTCCCCCCTTCCACCTCCCCAATACCCTATTACTGCAGTACCTATGTGTCCACTTAGGTGCTACTCAGTTAATACCAGTTTGCTGGAGAATATATCTGGTGCTTGTTTTTCCATTCTTGGGATACTTCACTTAGTAGTATGGGTTCCAGCTCTAACCAGGAAAATATAAGATGTGCTATATCACCATTGTTTCTTAGAGCTGAATAGTACTCCATGGTATACATATACCACATTTTATTAATCCATTCTTTGATTGATGGGCACTTGGGCTGTTTCCACAGCCTTGCAATTATGAATTGTGCTGCTATAAACATTCGAGTACAGGTGTCTTTTTTGTAGAGTGTCATTGGATCATTTGGGTAGATGCCCAGCAATGGGATTGCTGGATCAAATGGTAGATTCACTTGTATCGCTTTAAGGTATCTCCATATTGCTTTCCACAGAGGTTGAACTAGTTTGCAGTCCCACCAGCAGTGTAGGAGTGTTCCTCTCTCTCCGCAACCACGCCAGCATTTATTGTTTGGAGATTTTTTGATAAAGGCCATTCTCACTGGGGTTAAGTGATATCTCATTGTGGTTTTGATTTGCATTTCCCTGATGATTAGAGATGTTGAGCATTTTTTCATATGTTTGTTGGCCATTCTTCTGTCTTCTTTAGAAAAGTTTCTGTTCAAGTCCTTTGCCTACTTTTTAATGGGGTTATTTGATTTTTTCTTCCTAATTTTCGTGAGTTCTAAGTATATTCTAGTTATCAGTCCCTTATCGGATGCATAGGATGCAAAAATTTTCTCCCATTCTGTAGGTTGTCTGTTTACTTTCATGACTATTTCTTTGGCTGTGCAGAAGCTTTGTAGTTTGATCATGTCCCATTTATTTATTTTTGTTGCTGCTGTGATTGCCTTTGGGGACTTCTTCATAAACTCTTTGCCCAGGCCGATGTCTAGGAGAGTGTTTCCAACTTTTTCCTCTAGAGTTCTAATAGTTTCATACCTTAGGTTTAAGTCTGTTATCCAGCATGAGTTGGTTTTTGTGAGAGGTGAAAGGTGTGGGTCCTGTTTTAGCCTTCTACAGGTGGCTATCCAGTTTTCCCAGCACCATTTATTGAAAAGGGATTCTTTTCCCCAGCGTATGTTTTTGTCTGCTTTGTCAAAGATTAGATGGCTATATGAGGATGGTTTTATATCAGGATTCTCACATCTGTTCCATGGTCAATATTCCTATTTTTGTGCCAATACCATATTGATTTAATTACTACAGCTTTGTAGTATAGTTTGATATCTGGCATATTAATGCCTCCCATTTTATTTTTGTTGCCTAGAATTGCTCTTGATATTCGGGGTCTTCTTTGGTTCCATACGAAGCATAAAATTATTTTTTCTATATCTGTGAAGAATGCTGATGGGATTTTAATAGGTATTGCATTAAATCTGTAGATCAGTTTGGCTAGTATAGACATTTTGATGATATTGAGTCTGCCGATCCACGAGCATGGTATGGAATTCCATCTGTTTACATCCTCTGCTATTTCCTTCCTCAGTGTTTCATAGTTCTCCCTGTAGAGATCTTTTACATCCTTGGTTAAGTATATTCCTAGGTACTTTAATTTCTTTGTTGCTATTGTGAAGGGAATTGAGTCTTTGATTTGGTTCTCAATTAGATTGTTGTTGGCGTATATGAACGCCTCTGATTTCTGTGTATTGATTTTGTATCCTGAGACTTTACTAAATTCATTGATCAGTTCCAGGAGTTTCTTGGTTGAATTCTTGGGGTTTTCTAGATACAATATCATATCATCAGCAAACAGTGAAAGTTTGATCTCTTCTGCCCCTATTTGGATACCTTTGATTCCATTTTCCTGTCTGATTGCTGTAGCCAAGACTTCCAGTACTATGTTGAACAGAAGTGGAGATAGTGGGCAGCCTTGTCTGGTTCCGGTTCTAAGTGGGAATGATTTCAATTTTTCCCCATTCAGTATGATGTTGGCTATGGGTCTGTCATATATGGCTTGTATCATTTTTAGGTATGTCCCTTCTATGCCTATTTTCTTAAGTGTTCGTATCATGAAAGGGTGTTGAATTTTGTCAAAAGCTTTTTCTGCATCTATTGAAAGAATCATGTGGTCTTGGTTTTTGGTTCTGTTTATGTGGTGAATTGCATTTATAGATTTACGTATGTTGAACCATCCCTGCATCCCTGGGATGAAGCCCACTTGGTCGTGGTGCATTATTTTTTTGATAAGTGTCTGGATTCAGTTAGCTAAGATTTTGTTGAAAATTTTTGCATCTATATTCATTAGGGATATTGGTCTGTAGTTTTTCTTTTTTTGTTGCATCCTTTCCTGGTTTTGGTATCAGAGTAATATTCGCTTCATAAAAGGTGTCAGGGAGGTTTCCGTTCTTCTCGATGTTATGGAATAGTTTCTGCAAGATAGGTACTAGTTCTTCTTTGTAAGTATGGTAAAATTCAGGTGTGAAGCCATCTGGACCGGGACTTTTCTTTTTAGGGAGATTTTTAATTGCTGTTTCTATTTCAGCTGTTGAGATTGGTCTGTTCAGGGAATCTATTTCTTCCTGGTTGAGCCTAGGGAGGCTGTGTGTTTCTAGAAATTTGTCCATTTCCTCCACATTTTCTAGTTTGTGTGCATAAAGATTTTTGTAGTATTCATAAATTGTATCTTGTATCTCTTTGGGATCAGTTGTGATATCTCCTTTTTATTCTTGATGGAGCTTATTAGAGATTTCTCTTTTCTGCTTTTTGTTAGCTTAGCCAATGGTGTGTCAATTTTGTTTATTTTTTCAAAGAACCAACTTTTTGTTTTATTAATCTCCTGAATAGCTTCCCTGTTTTCAATTTCGTTTAGTTCTGATTTGATCTTGTTGGGAAAAGTTACATTTTAAAGGACAACATGACTTGTTTGGTTGCTTTGTAAACACTCTGAACTATATAAAGGATAAATCTATCTGTTCTCCCTAAAAATGTGCTTTCCTCTTATGCCTTCAACATATCCACAAACATTCCTTGCTGTTTGCTATATTTACCTAATGGAATCAGCAATCCCAAAGCATTAAGGTTAACTAGGACAGCTACCTTTGAAAACTATCTGAGAAAATTTTATATTTCCAGCCTAACTCATCAATAATTGTTAACCTCTATCAAATACCTACCCAAGCTGCGTTCAGTGTCCTAACTCAAACGCTTCCTTTATAACCTGGGGATGTCCACCAGCAATTATCTTTGTGTTCATCAGTCTTCCACAAGCAAGCAGTTGGAACACAGAGACTTTGTTTCAGGTATTTTTGCAACCCTAGGGCCTAGGAGAGTGCTTGGAACACAGCAGATTGACACTCGATAAATGAATGTTAAATGCTCATCTAGAACTGTGGTCCCCAACCCCTGGGCCATGTCCACTACCAGTTCATGGCCTGTTAAGAACTAGGTGTGTATTACTACCTGGGTTCTGCCTCTCCATCCCAGCCCCAGCCGCCATCCCATGGAAAATTGTCTTCCATTAAACTTAGGAACTGGACACACAGCAAGAGGTGAGCACCAGGTGAAGAAGGAAGCTTCATCTGGATTTACATCTGCTCCCCATGGCTGGTATCACTGCCTGAGTTCCGCCCTCATCTGGAGAAAATTTGTCTTCCATGAAATTGGCCCCTGATTGCCAAAAAGGTTGGGGACTGCTGACCTAGAATAACAATTCACAGTTCAAAAAGGCCCAGGAAAATCTCCATTTTACTCTTGCTTTCCAAAGCCACGTAAATAAATATCTTAGTAAAAAATTTGAGATTTATTTTAAAATCTTACTAACTGCTTTCAAAGAACTTATAGCTTATAGCCTTTTTCTCTTTCTTAACATATCAGTTTCAATTTGTTTTCAAATATATTGTGATCTAGAACTAATCACAGACTCACTTGAGTCACCTCCAACTCAACTTTTCCTATTTTATAACTGAGGACTAAATTTTATTAGATATAAATAAGTTAATGTCAATGAATTTAAATATTAATATTTAAAAACATTTTTGAACTGGCTCTTGTTTGAGATTTATTCCCTATTACAACTGATATAGGAAAAAACACTGTGGTGAAAAATGTTAAAGGCAGTTATATAAACCACTTTTAATGTCATTATGTCATGTTAACATTCTTTCACTATAACTAAATATAGACAAGGTGAATACAGAGACAATAGCTTTCAGTGTATAGTAATTTTTAAGTGGATGGTAATATTTAAGATAATTTTTAGGGTGATTTTCTAAGATGGGAATTTATCAATTGTAATGAGAAAAGAATACATGTTATATTAAAAAAAGACTATTCTGACATAAAATATAACTTAATCTACGTAGTCTATGAAAAAGCTATGAGAATATCATTCTGATTAGTGATGATCTAATTAACTGAAGTCTATCAGTTTATTGCTAAAATTTCTACAACTTTACAGATTAAAATGGTAAAATACATACAATTTATCTAGACTATAAATTATCATTTAAAAATATCTATCTACTTGAATAATTGCTACCAGCTATTAACTCTACCCTATTAGGAATCTTCTTTGATCTCCTTTTACATTTGCATGCACATGTATACGTAGGCTAGATGGGAAATGCAAATAGATCAGTAGACATGATAGCTTTCTTAAATTATATTTTGCAACCTATATGGAGACCTCCTCATGTGTATTCTCTTTGCAATTTAAATCACATATAGACAGAAAATATATTTTAATTGAATTTCAAATGTATAATTTAAAGTCTTCAAGGTGTCAGTACTTTAGAAATTAATTTAATACATTTGCTAACTTATGTCAATAAAAACAGTCCAGGACTCTCTCAATCCATAAAGCAAGAAAATATCCTATTTATTTATTTTGATGCAGTATTCATTTATTTATTATTTCTTTAAGTAAATAAAACCACCATAACATACTAGCTTCTCCATTGCCATATTTCATCATTTGTAAGCCACTTATTAATAATGGTTTGTTGTCGATTTTTGAAAATATTACTATGAGTCACAAAAGACAAGAGTTAACCTTAAGGGACTATGACATATTTTCAGTTTTCACATTTTTCACAACTTGGAAGGGCTACTGCCAAGCTAGCTTTTGGGACTTCATTTTCAGCAATAATTTTCTAGAGTGACCAACACTATGGGGAAATCTGTGCTAACTGTTTAGAAAAAAAAAAAGAAAAAGCCTACAACTGAGTTATTTGCAGTACTGTCATGCTAACATTCAACTCAATAAGACCCAAGAAATCTCAGGAGAGGACTCTGCTAATAGCTTCCTACTGACCTCCTTGCATCAGGCTCGGCTGCTGACTGGTGGCCCAGTGGTGAATACTGCAAATGAGGTGTGAAAGCACTGATTTTTTTTAAAGGCTATGATTCTGACTCGTCAAAAGGAAAAAAAAAAAGCCAATGAGTTATATAATAGATATATATTTTTCTTGAATTCCCCCCTTCAGACGCTCCATCATGGGAACTTAAGCATGACCTAGAATATTAATTATGTCAGGTTGAGCAACGAGCAAATGTACCATTTGTTACCCAGTCACCCTTAGCATTACATTAATATTTTGAACCATTCCATATTTCTAACAATCTATCAGATGGCTCTTTTCTTCCCAGTTTTTACTCTTATGCTTAAGTATTGTATGGAAAAGTGTTTTAACAGTACAACTGATTTGCAAATGGATGGATATACTTGTTATATTTGGAGTATCTACTGTTTTATTCCATGAAAAATGTTTTTTTATGGCCATTTTCCACTCATACTCTGACCTTTATTTTGTAATTGCCTGGGGGAAGCTATAGTCTAATTTTTTTCTCTTCTCTTTGTTATTGAGGTTTACTTTTAAAACAAGTTTCTGTAAAAGAGGAAGAATAAGAAACAGGATTGCATGTACCTTTAATTCCAAAATCACAATTACTAATATTTCAATTCATATTCTACCACATGAGAAATAATATTTTATCATGATTTCAAAGTAACTGCTTATTGTAGGAATAAAGAACAATTAAATATATAGGGTGAGAGATTTCTGGTTTTACTTTTACTAATGACAATTACACAGTCAACAAGATTAGCTGATTGCCACAAAAAGGAATAAAATCTAAAACTGTTTTCTTGCCTCTTGATTCAAAATTTTGTGAATATCATGAGAGATACACAGCCCTTAAGGGAGACTTGTCTAAAATACGTTTGGGTTCTAAGTTCTAATCAAATATGCTTTTAAAAAAGAAGACAGTAACACATAGCCAAAAGTAGTAAAGATCTCTAATAACTAGAAAAGTAAAAGTGGGCCAGAGAACTGTGAATGAAATATTTGCTAGGGGAGGGACTGCTGAATCAACACTGACCAATGCACTTCATCATAATTATCAGGACATACTACTGCCAGGGGATTTATAAAAATCCCACTCAGCAAATAATTGCCCTGCTGTTAGGAGATAGTCAGAGTGTTAACACACTGTCACAGTCTAGCGTTTAGTAAGATATTCTACATTCAATTACTCTTGTGAAGAACTAAAAGGAAACATGGTCATTTCTCAGCTACAGCAGCTGTGCTTCTGCATGTGTTTCAGACAACAGTCATGTTAGCCCTCAGATAGAGTACCCCAGAAAGAATAAGAATTTCATGGCAATATTAGGGATTCACAAAGAATACATCTAGTTAGAACTTATCTATATAAAGCAATTTTTATTGTTTTTAAATTTCAGAATATTAAGAAGGTATAAATGCTTTGGTTACATATATTGCCTTTGTACCACCCAAGTCAGAGCTACAAGCGTGCTCATCCCCCAGGTAGCATGCACTGCAAAATTAAGTGTGAAGGTACCCTTCCCCTCCTCCCCACCTGCCTGACACCCGATGAATGTTACTTGCATAGGTGCACATAAGTGCTGATCAATTATTACAGTACCAATTTAATGGGGAGTACATGTGGTGCTTGTTTTTCCATTCTCGTGATATTTCACTTAGAAGAATGGGCTCTGGCTTCATCCAGTATAAGACAAGAGGTAGTTCACCATTGTTTTTTGTGGCTGACTAGTACTCCATGGCATACATAGACTACATTTTATTAATCCACTCACGTATTGATGGGCACTTGGGTTTTTCCATATCTTTGCAGCTGTGAATTGTGTTGCTATAAACATCTGAGTACAGATGTCTTTTTATAGAATATTTTTAAACTTTTAGTTTAAATTTTTAATAGTTTAAAATAGTTTTAAAAGTTTAAATAGTTTTAATAGTTTAAAATAGTTTTAAATTTTAAACTATTATTACTGACTATAAATACTTTTTCTCTTCTTTTACTTCAGTTAAGAAATAGAATTTTTAAATGTTTTGAGTCGGACTACAGAGTGGGGCCAATGTAGACCCCATAAAGTTGAAAAAGTAACTTGTAGCAGCCATCTGGAGCTTTTCCAGGATCTCCAACCCTAAAAAAACACCATCAAGGGGATCATTTCAGCTAATCACACCTGGTTTGTATGCTTATTCTAAGCCCACTCTTTCTGAATTCCCCAGTGGTACAAAAAAAAAAAGGGAGTATTTCAAAAATAATAACTGCATTTAGCTTGAGTTTGTTTGGAAAAGAATTCTAGAAGCCCTTAGAGGTATACAATATGATGGGTAAGTAGTTCTACTGGAAAATTCACCTTTAAAAGTTTCTTCTAACTATTGTGCTATACCTCCTTCATTCTAGAACATACTCGTTTTTCCTCATGTTATTTATTTCATATACATAAGAAAGACCAAAGATACACTTTGATTTCTTTTTCTCACATGATAAAAAAGAAATATTTCAAGTGAAATATGACCTTCGATGTGGCTAGGTTTACTATGTTAACAAAAATGTATATTTTTTTGAAATCATTTTCATATCCTCGTCAATATTATCATACATTCAAACATTCTAATGAAATGTTGATTAAAATGAAGAAGTTTGAATAAGATACTTAGAAAGGGCCTGCCTTGCTAGATACAAGATGAGTATGGAGATGAATGAAAAGGAACAGTCCCATTAAGTTGTTCTCAGTGGCAGGGGATAGTGGGATTAGGAGAATGGTCTTGTGACTGACTATCACATGGTTAGCCTTCAGTGAGTGTCTTCTAGTAACTGTTGTAGAAGAGGTATATGTCAGAGGCTGTGGTGAAGGGATATGTCCTTTAGAAAGTTCTGTGGGAAAAATATCTGAATATGCTCTAAAGATGGACAGAACTTTGCAATAAAGAACTAAGAAAGGTATCCCAGGCCAATAGAATGATAAAAATAAAGACACAATTGTGGAAAAACATAGGGCCTCTGTTCAGGGAACACGAGTTGGCCAGTTTAAGCATGAGACAAGCTTGGAAAGATTGAAGTCAATCCTAGAAGGCTAAAAAGTGTGCACTTAATTCTGCATAGAATGAGAATCTTTTGATTTTCATATCTCCTTTACAAGATAAAGTCAGGAGAAAGTCTGAAGCAGGTAATACTGGTACATGAAACTTGCAGAAGCAGCCTCCATGGAAACACAGAAAAGATAAAATTCAAAGAGAGAAATCAAGCCTCAGAACCAGACTCAGATATGACAGGAATGTTGCAATTAGTAGACTAGGAATTTAACATAACAGATGAATATGCTAAAGGCTCCAGTGAATAAAGTAGACAGCATGTAAGAACAGACAGCCATTGTAAGCAGAGAGATGGAAATACTAAGAAACAACACTGCAATGAAGAATATCTTTGATGAGCTCATTAGCATATTAGAAAAGGTTGAGGAAAGAATCTCTGAACCTGAGGATACGTCAATTGACTCTTCCCAAATGGAAAAGTACACAGAAAAAAGTCTGATAAAAAATATGGGGGAGGGGGGAAAAGGGCATTTATTGAAACCTTAAAATCTGTACCCCCATGATATGCCAAAATAAAAAAAAAAAGAAAAAAAAAGAAAACAGAATATACAAGAACTGTTGGGACACATACAAAAGGTATATATATATATGATGAAAACAACAGGCCAGGCACAGTGGCTCGTGCCTGTAATATTAGCACTTTAGAGGCCAAGGTGGGAGGATCACTTGAGGCCAGGAGTTCAAAAATAGCCTGGAAAATATAATGAGAGCTATTTTCATAATTGCCAAAACTTGGTAGTACCCAAGATGTCATTATATATTTGTTGAAACCCATAGAATGTACAACACCATGAGTGAACCCTAATGTAAACTATGGAGTTTGGCTGCTAATGATGTGTCAATGTAGGTCCACTGATGGTAACAAATTGTACCACTGTGGCACAAGACATTGATAGTGAAGGAGGCTGTGCATGGGTAGGGACAGGCAGGATACAGGAAATCTCTGTACCTTCCTATCATTTTTCCCTATAGACCTAAAACTGCTCTAAAATATAAAGTCTATTTTTAAAAAAGTAAATGGCAACACAAGCTCCTAAGACTCCTAAGCCAAAAACCTGAAACTCATCTTTGATGTTGACTGATCTTCCCCCATCCCTTGCTTCTAGCCCCCCCAACTCTCTACCTCCAAAATACATCCCAAACTCATAGCCTTCTCTTCATATCCGTGGGCACCATCCTTGCCCAACCAAACACAATATCTTTACCAAAGTGCTTCTCACTTACAGCCTCTCTCCATCTGCTCTACTTTGGACTCTTCTTACTCCCCATCTACAGGGAAGTCAGAGTAATGATGAAAAATAAAACAGTTGTTCAGTCCTTACTAAAAACCTGTTACTTGGCTTTTTCAATGCATCTAAGAAAATCTAATAAATTCTTAAGAAGGCCCATTTTTTTTCTTTTTCAACCTCATTTTAGCCACTCTTTCCATCTCTCCCTATACAGCAGCCATGTTGCCTTTTCCTTTTTTTTTTTTATTTCTTCAATACTTGCCAGTCATATCTATGACTCAAACTCACCAAAATTTTTTTTTCCATATGCTTATTTGCCTGTCCAAATCATACTCATCCCTTAAGAATCAACATTAAATATCACTTCTTTAAAAAGACTTTTCATGACCCACATACATCCTAAATTAGACTATCCTATTATATTTTTTCTCTCATAGTACTCTTTTCATTTTCTTCCTGGAACTCACAACTTTTCATTACAGATGTATGTGAGTAATTGTTTTTCAATGTCTTATCTCCTCAAGTAGAGTTTAAGTTATAACAGGGCAAAAAAAACTGCATCCATTTTTTGTGACTTCTACACAAGTTAAGTTGGTGGTTCTCAACTCTGGTTGCACATTAGAGTCAGTTGAGGAACTTGAAAAATACTGATGTCCAAGCTCTTCCCTAGACTAACTCAATCCAAATCTTTGAAGCATGTGTCTGGGCATTTCTCTAGTTTAGTTTTGTTTTTAAAGCTGATATTCAGCCAGAGTTGAGAACCCTGACTACTGTCTGTCTCAGTATCTGGCTTAGGCTAGACAATCCCTGATGGCCTGAATAATTGATATAAGGCCAGAGGTCTGTAGTGGAGGTGAAGACTTCTTAGTCAGAGGCAAGGGAAAAAAGCAATGAAAATAAAAGAATGAGATGGATGGGGAACATTCCATAAGACAGAATCAAAACGTGTTGACACTGGATTGATGAAGAGGAATATAGGAGAATGTGGAGTTACAGAGAAGCTTGGATTTAAAACTGAGGCAGAAAAAACAGAAAGAGGAACAGTTAGGTAGGACTATTAGTATTAGTTTTGGAGTTGTCAGGATTGAGCTTCCCACAAAACATTCAGATCGAGAGGTTCAGTGTAAGAGTAGGTCTAGAACTTAGGAAAGAGGTCACAGCTAGCAATTGGAATGCTTTCTGAATAAAAATAGCTGAAGATATGAAGATGGTGTTATAAGGGAAAGAGTATACAATCCCACAAGAAGGGCCAAGGGAAAAGTCTGAGGAGTGTGTACATTTAAGGAGTAAGCGGGATAAGAGAAGCCCATGAAGGGCACTCAAAAGAGCAAACAGCGAGTGAGGAGAAGCAGGACACAAGGGAGGAGGCAGTTTCAGGACTGAGGTCAGTGGTGTCAGTAGCTATGGAGAGGTGGAACAGCATGAGGATGGAGAATGCACGCCTGGAATGGTAATTAGAAGGTGACAGGTGACCTCTGCTCAAGCAGATTCTGTTCTTGTGGCAGAAGTCACACTGCAATTCATTGACTGTTGGACAGTCAACGAAATAAGAAGTGGAGGATGGCTTTCTCTCTAACCACAGTGCATTTAAAAGACTTTGTGAGAAAAAAAATCCATTTAAAGGACTTTCTGGGAAATCTTCCTCACTATACAATCCTCTCTTTACCTGTAAATGTCAGCTCACTATTTTACTGATCACTGTAAGAATTAGACTGAAGTTGCTTGTTTTCTTCCCTGGTCAATTTCCATAGGACATCCTTTCTCTAAACCCTAGCAATGTCCCACTCTTGCCCCTCCCCCACCCCCACTACCAACATGGCTTCACTCCTCCTCTAACTATCTGCAGCCTCTCAAGATTTGTCTCTGACTTCTGCTTTTCCATTTGAATCATAACCTTGATAATTTTGTAAACAATTAGAAAATACTGGTAAGTTTGATGTGGGTATATGCGTATACTGGGAATAAACTATTTCCTGGAATTAGCATGCCTGGTGTTTGAAAAGTATCATGAAGGATATAAATAATTAACATGATGAGTATAACAAAATTATATTATCTTAATGTGTCCTAGTTTATTTAATGGGATACTAGAATAGAATATATGGATATTTTTGTATACCTGTTTTAATTTAAGAGTAAATGGAAAAAATATTGAATAAACTTAAGAGAAAAAACTATAAAATTCAACTCATTAAGGGGACTAGTAAACTAATTAGGAATGCTTCACATCATATAAACACCTTGAAAATGTAACTTTTCTCTAAACTAAGAAAGATTATATGATTTTGGCAAGAGTTTCTTTTCAGCATAATAATAGCTATTGAGACGTGCAACTTATTTCTTTTTATGGCCAAGAGACATTCACTTATTAAGATTTAAAGACACATTCTTTTCCTTTTTTCGCTTCTCTATACCTTCATTGTCTCATCTTTTATTTTGATGTCTCTTGTGATACTGTGTAAATGCTATAACTCATTGTTGAGTGAAATACTTCCAACTGTCACAAGATGCAATAGATAGAAACAGCAATTGACAAGATTATTAGTTTTACAGAAAACCTGCCTGCCACTTTACACTAAAATACTTAAAGTCATATCACACCAAAATGAAATCAATTTTATATATTTTAAAGATAAAGATTACAATTCCTTTATGGTTATGTTTCTTTTGTGATTATAATAAAACAATGAGCAAAATTTCTATATCTTTTAAAATATTTACCAGCTTCATAATGCATAAAATTCAAAGTTCATAGATGATTCCTTGTGTTGGACTATCCCTTAATTTAATCTCAAAAGTTAAGACATACTCATGATCTTAAGTGGTGATTAATTGACCTTAATGACCAAATTAGTCACATTAGTCAATGTTTGCCTATCTTAACCATTGACTCAGTTAAGAGTCCATTCTAAGAAAACGTTTGGAAGTACAATCTCTCTCCCTATGTCTCTACATTTAATATGAAGAGTACAATGTGTTTGATTACAAAGTGCATAGGATGGGGACCGTGACAAAGAAAAAGACTGAATGAAAAAGAAGAGGAGAAAGAAGGAAATGGATTAGACCAAAGCCTGAAATTTTAAAATTTGGTCACCAGATTATCAGTGAAAGATTTCTAAAGTTTTTCAATCCAAAAGAGTGAATTAAATCTCATGAACAGTGGGAGAGCAGGGTTTTATTATTCTGATTTCATTAAAGAGCTAGGATGAATAAAAATCTGACAAACTCCACCTCTTTATTAATGATTAGTTATAACAACATCTAATTCATAAATGGTCTCAATCTAAAATATTTCTGAGGTGTCCCGAAAATAGAAAAATAGCCATGATACTAAAACAAATAAATTTTTAAATCTACAAAACTATTATAGCTCCAATTCTTTCATCATATCTAGGCAGAGAAATGGCCAAACTTCTTCGTATTTCTAAGTTTTAGATTTCACTGTACTATAAATTTAATTAGTGATAACAAAAGGAACCACCAAAAGCTTAGTTTTTACTAACCAATGAAGAAAATGACAGAATTGATTGTAATTAACTTACCAAGAACATTAATTTTATATGAAACCAATAGAAACAAACAAATAATAGTTAACCTCAATTACCTTGTATAAAATATTTGTATACAATGCAATTTAAAATATGGTATGCTGGGTAAGTGGAGAACATTTTACATTGAGGGAGGAAATGGAAACTACATTTGTTATATATTTGTACCAATTCTCTTCTTACTCTTATATTTTCTATTAAAATTGCATTTGAAATTTTATATATGTTTGTATTTATATGTATATATATATACATATATACATGTACATATATAATTGTGTATATACATACAGACATATACATATATTATATATATATACACATATACATATAAAGAAAATATATAGGTTATTTTTTTATTTTTATACTTTTATATAATATAAATTTTCTTTTTCTTGTTTTTTTTATTCACAGTAATCTCATTTCTTAATAGGTTATGTTTAATACCTAATAAGAGCTATCTCTATCTCATAGCCTAATATGTTTTAAAAAATCACTGAATCCACTGAATGTAAACAAATTGACCCTGAATTTGATCCTCAAAATTTTTTTTCACTAAAAAAATAAGAGAGAGAACTAAAGAAAATCAGGTACTTCAATATTAAAGATAGGACTAAAATAATAAAGTTCATTAAAATGTCTGAATGCTAGATTTGAAATCTGATATGCAGATAATTATTCACAGCACAGTGAAACAAATGTTAAAATTATTTGAGCAAGTTAACAAGAGCATCAAGGTTTCCACACAGTACACAAATGTAGGAATCTACCCAGAGGTAAAATAACAGGGAAACGAATGAAGCTTAAGCCTTGGGGCCCCTCATTCTCATCAGCATCTTTCAAGGCACAGGATAGGATGCTGGGGATATGCTCACATGGTCATGTTTTTTTTTTTTTTAAGATTTGCAAAAGTAAGATGTCAGTTAATGCAATTGTCCCTTTATATCCTGTCTTATCCTCTTTCACACCTCCCCTTGGGTTGGGTGGCACAAGAGTGGCTGTTGACATATTGAGGTCAAGCTAGGAAGGAGATGAGATGGGTTTAATGAGATATATTTATTTGGGTTCTCTGTCACTCCCAAGTCTACTTAAAGTTTGTTAGCAATCCCAACATAGGAATAACTCCCAGGAATATTCCTACCACCCTCTGTGCAGACTTAAGCAGCCCCACCGACAAAGGTGCAGGGCCAGAGACTGTATTGCAATAAGAACATCCTAAAGTAAAGTGTCTAGCCCTGGAAGTATGTGGGCAGTGGAGGAAAAGTGAGGTTTAAAATATACAGAGCCTGAAGCTAATCTGTGAAAACTTATTCCACTATTCAGATATGTAAATTATAAATGGGGAATTTGATTCTCATAATTTCCTCCACAAAACAGAAGATTCTCCTTTCAAACATATACTCCATATAATAAATCATATCAAATTTTTTATGGGAATGAAAATTTAAATCAATGTTGGAAAAAAGAATGAATAATCTTTTTTGTTTTACTCCAAAAAGTTAAACAATATTATGGTCAAAAAAAAGAAAGAAACAATCAAAGAGTATGAAGTCAAAATACAGAGAACAAGTATGTTAGAGCTGTATCAGGCAGCTAATAAAAGTAGCATGTTATATTTTTATATATTAAGTTGTTGGGTATGGTCATTGTTATAATTTGAAATGTGTTTGAAATTATTTCTTTTCTCATTATAAGAAATATTTACCTTTTTGTATTTGAAACTTTGTATACTTTCTTCTTAAAGGTGGATCCCAAAGTTTTATAAGTTCAGGCCTATGATATATGAATCTTCCCCCAGTCACACATAAAGGGGGGGTTTACAGTGTGTTTTTGCTAAAGAACCTATTTTAAAAGGACTTTTAAAATGTCGCCCATTGAAAAGGAAAATATATACAAGGAAAGTCACTAAGGCACTTTTATATCTAAGTGGATCTCTTGTAATTAATGTGGTTTTTATTCTTGCTTCTCTCCACATTTTTGCCTCTGTTTCCTGGACGTGTGGTAGTTAAAAGATGGCTAGGGGAGAAAGGAGAAAGGGGCCTGATTTGGGAATGCAACAAGATTCTTTTTTAACTACTTTGCTTTGTCTTCTCAAAGAGAACTGACAATGGATAATAATTCCATCCTTTCATGTATTACAGGATAATAAAAACTATAATGTTAAAGAGGGAGGGAATAAAATGTAAAAGTTAATAGCTAATTCATTCTCCCATGCAAGTTCAGTCCTTGGCCTTTCTGAACAGAGACTGCCAATAGCAACAAATTACTACGTGATGATTTTGTGATTTGGGCTGTTCTCTTGAGACTAAGAACGAATGACCAAAGTTGAAGACCTGCCTCTTAAACTATGGATCCAAAGATTCATAGGTCAGATCTTTATTCACTACATCATTTTCCTGAAAGAATAAACGTACCAAGTGAAGGAAAAAAAGAATACCAAACAACATTTTCATGACTAAAAAGATAATTTCTGCTTGACGGATTATTTGGAGATAGAGATAATAAGTTACTTTGAACTATTCACAGGAAGGCACTACAGATACCTAAATTATGTTCTGGCTTCCTTCGCCCTTTTATACATCTGCCCTAGTTAGCACTATCTTCCTAGATGAACTCATTCAGAATTAATGTTTTTATAAGCCTGAACCCATTTCAGAGAAAGGAAAATAAGAGAGTTCAATGAATTGAGGGCAACTCAAGAAGCAGTGCAAATCCTTTCAAGCACAACTGGATGGATAGTCATAAACCTAGGATGAAGTTCCTCCCAATTAGGGCTTCTGTAGGTGAATCAGATGGAGGCCACTGACTCAGATTTTCACTGTGGCTGAGTTGCGCGGAGGCTGCCCCAACATCATAGAGAGTATTCATGCTAGTTGTGTAACCTTGACCAAGTTGCATTACCTTCCAGATCTGGTTTCTTCAACTGTTAAAAGAGAAAGCAGAAAGGATCATCCTAAAGATCCCACGCTGCTCTAGCACATTCCAATAAGAGGCCCTCTGTCAGTGTGAATTCCTATTGTTAAATTTTCATATAAACTGTTGAGAAGTTAGGAAAAGCAATATAAGATCGTTCATGTAAAATTTATGAATCTATCTCCCCAAACCCTATATCCATAATTCTGTCTTACTGCAGACTTTTTCAACTCCTGAAGAAGTTTGCCATACCTAAGTGTCAAGTAACGTAAGAATTAAGAATTGTGTTTTTTTTGAGACAGAGTCTCACTGTGTTGCCTGGGCTAGAGTGCCGTGGCGTCAGCCTCGCTCACAGCAACCTCAAACTCCTGGGCTCAAGTGATCCTCCTGCCTCAGCCTCCCAATAGCTGGGACTACAAGCATGCGCCACCATGCCCGGATAATTTTTTCTATATATATATTTTTAGTTGGCCAATTCATTTCTTTCTATTTTTTCAGTAGAGACAGGGTCTCGCTCATGCTGGTTTCGAACTCCTGACCTTGAGCGATCCTCCCACCTTGGCCTCCCAGAGTGCTAGGATTACAGGCATGAGTCACTGCACCTGGCCAAGAATTGGTTTTTAAGAAGGCTGTGTGATGTATGAAAGAAATAAGAGGTATCTAGAGTGATACAGTCAATATTGATATTAAATATCAATAGTAATGACTCTAAGCAAAATGACGATTTGATAAGTTTCTCCTGTATGTCCTCCTAATTTTCTTTTTAATGCCATAAATTCTACTTTTCTCTCTAGATATAACTTGGATTCATTATGCCCTTTAGCATCCCTGGATCCCATCCTTACTAACCTCATGTCCATTTGGGTCTTCATACTCTACGTAATGCCTCAGGTCTCTGGATGTACTTTTCTCCCCTCCTATTATTATAAGATGTTCATATTCTACCAATTTTCATGACCAGGCATGATGGCTCACGCCTGTAATCCAACACTTTGGGAGACAGAGGTGGGAGCATCACTTGAGACCAGAAGTTTTAGATCAGCCTGGGCAACATAGCAAGACCCTATCTCTACAAAAAAATAAAAAATTAGCTGTGCCTAGTGGCAAGCACCTATAGTCCCAGCTACTCACGAGGATGAGGCAGGAGGATTGCTCGAGTCCAGGAGTTGGAGGCTGCAGTAAGCTATGATGGTGCCCCTGCATTCCAGCTTAGGTGACAAAGTGAATCAATCTCTCTCTCTCTGTCTCTCTCTCTCCCTCTCTCTCTCTCTCTCCATATATAAAAATACATAAACAAATTTTCACCAAGCTATGCTAATAAGGATGGCTTAAAAGCTAATATGCCTTCTTCTTAAAAGTATTTTAATTTAATAGGAGAAAGGCATGCATTTTTAATGGTAAAGTCATGGCAAAATTCAAAGTACTAGTGGAAAGTATGTGAGATGTTGCTCCTTTTTGGTGAGGGGTAGAAGAGAGGCTTCTGAATTTCAGAATATGAAAAGCTAATTCACATATATGTGAAGAGAACCTTATGACAAATTTTTTCCAGTAAGTAAAGTCAGACTGTATCAAAATGCTCACATTGAGGAGCACAGGGAGATACGGCTGCATAGGCAGAGCAGAGTCAGATTACAGAGAGTTTTGAATGCTCATGCTGAAAAATATGGATTGTATTATATAGACGAAAGGGAATATTATAAACTATAAAGATAAATGAAATAAAAAATGCTATTTTAGAAAGCTTTATCTGATGGTGGCAAATGTACTGGGTTAAAGGGCAAAAGACTCAACAAAAACATCATTTTAGAGACAGGGTTCATGGAACAAATATGAAGGGAATGATTTGAAAGACACTTGAAATGATGGATTGGAAGATGTTAGTGACGCATGAAGAAGAGTCAACTATTTCAAAAACTTAGATAACTGGGAATAGTTTAGAAGCATTGATCTCTTAAGACAAAGACTGATTTGGAAATTAGAGAAAAAAGAACACAAAGATAAAAAATCCTGAAAACTGAAGCGAGGAACCATGTGAATGCTCCAAATCAGCTTGCATCAAACCATGAAGATTATAAATGTTATAATCAGTACAGTGGAGCTAAAGGAACTATCAACAGCCATAAGGAGCAAGGCATACAGCCTTTTGCATATATATCATGGGAATACAAAAGATAAAAAGTCCAACCAAGAAACTGGGAAGGAAAAAAATTAACGTTTTTGAAATCAAAGAATTAGTTTTGAGATAAGGGTCAAGATGTCTAAATATGTGCTCCAGGGGGTCATTACTGGTACATTTAAACATTGCTCTTGAACTTCCCTACCAATGCTGGGGTATACCACTGCTTAAGGAAAATGCTTTATGAGAAGCCTCACCAAAGATACTTTCCAAATACACCACATATATAAAGACCCAAAACGCGTAGATACACACACATACACACACTGGTAGATATACACCAAAAAGCTGCCATTCTTCTAGGACTTCGTCATCTCAAAATAAGTAAATAATCACATACTGAGTATTTAATATAAATAAGACAAAATCCCTCCACTTAGGATATGGGGAAGATAGCGTTGAAAGCAATACATGATTTGGAAGAATTAAACATGTCTTAATTTAAATATTTTTTACGTTATAAGATTTGTCTTATAAATATGTTTTCCATATCAACAGATTATCAATTAATTATGGGTATATCAAGTTTAAGTTTTAAAAATAGGGTATATTCCTTCTTTATACAAATGTGATTTGATATAATTTTGAAAAAAAAGTAGCTGACACCATTTTGTTTCTGTCAAAAAGTAAAGTAATTGAAAATAAAGTTTTATCAATATTAATTACAGTATAGGTCTTTTTAAAAAATCATAAATAACTGAAAATAGTTACTTCAATGTTCATATGAAAATAATCATTACCCACTAAAAGAAAAATATCAAAAACTATTATATAAATGACATGAAAATTATTTCCATTATATATGTGCAACAATTTTAACTATATTAAATTTTTCTATTTTAGTTTAATTTGAATATATATAAACTATTAAGTGCCATAATCAAAATAAAATATACATAATTACATTGAGTTACATGTATATTTTGTACTTATTTATTCTTCTTATTATCATATTAAAATGAAAAATAGTAACATTTTCACTAACAAGGTAATTATTACTGTGTATAATTTTTTATAATAACCAATATTTCCAAACATTAGATTTTTATAACTCGGATATTGAATCTTACATTTGTATCTGTAACTTTTCTGATCTCCAGGAAGACCCTTAAAAATTCTGGCAACATTTTAGAGGCAGTATCTTTTCAGGAATCCAACAATAGGCCTTTGCATATAACTACCAGTAGGTGGAGCAGAGAACATAATTTATTACCCAAGAACAAGGGCAGGGGAATGAAAGTCAGTTTATTGGGAATAAAACAAATCTGCAAATGAGATTTTCTTCAAAGGAAATATGTCCTATCTGTGTTAGATTTAGTTTGACTGGTTACTGAATCAAAATAAATAACTTTATTAAATAATCTTCTCAGAAAGATACATTTACAAATGGAAGCAATGTTTGCATTTTGCTTTATTCAAATCAACCAAAATCAGCTTTCCTTTCATAAAACTTTTACAGGGACAAAGATTTTTTGATGTGTTCATTTAATAAAGGTGCTAAACTCAATCCTGTTTTACAGGTGATGGGGTGCATATCAAATAGTATTTTCTGGGAAATATAATTGACTAATCCTATTATGTCTGTAGCAACAAATTAACCTTATTACTACTAGTAAATGGTGATTGATTATTTATGCAAATAAATTACCATGTTCAGCTTTCTGATTGAAATAAACATATACAAAAGGTGCTTTAATATGACTTGAACTTTTTAATTAATAAAACCCTGAGGGGTCTATTAATTCACTCATTGCAATATTAGTTATTTACTTGTGTAATTCCTATTAGCACTAATATATTTGCTTGAATAAAGATGAGATAATTAATACCATTAAAAATTAGTAATTGCTTTTGGAACTATTTTAAGATTTACACAAAAAATAGGCTTAAAATTGACTTTAAAATTTGCTATCAATCTATGAATACATCAGTATATCAGCATAATCATCCTAAAATTGTTAATCCATTAAAAAACACATGATTTCATTTATTAGATATACATCTGAATTCACAAACACAATTTTGGCTTACAAAATTCTTCACCTTTTTGAAGTATTATTTGTCTGAATTAATGTTTTATTTCTATTCATCTAAGTTAAACTATTAGAACTATGAAAATTTAATGTCAAAATTACTAGTCCATAAACTATATTAATAATATCATTCCTAAATTATTAAAATTACCAATAAAATAGTGTTTATCTCTCTGGTAAAACTGCTATTAGATTTATTCCTTTTAAGCAGCTCAATAAAACTTTTCTTATCCTAATATACTTCTTATAAAAATTATTTACAATTGAACATTTATTTGATAAATTTTCAAAGATCTGTAAAAATTGAAAGATAAAACTGCTACAAATCTTTTAAAATGAATACTCAATTCTTATTTGTCTTTTATTTTGCAATTAAATGTCTATTTAATATAATTTGAAATCAAAACTCTAAAAACAAGCAATGAAATTAATGTGCAAACAACTAACTAATGAATATTTTTAAATCTGCAGCTTACTCTTAGCACTCTAGGAGGCCGAGGCAGGAGGATTGCTTGAGCTCAGGAGTTCGAGACCAGCCTGAGCAAGAGCGAGACTCTGTCTCTACCATAAATAGAAAGAAATTAGCCAAACAATTAAAAATAGAAAAAAATTAGCTGGGCATGGTGGCGCATGCCTATAGTCCCAGCTACCCGGAAGGCTGAGGCAGATGGATCGCTGGAGTCCAGGAGTTTGAGGTTGCTTTGTGCTAGGCTGACACCAGGGCACTCTAGCCTAGGCAACAGAGTGAGACTCTGTCTCAAAAAAAAAAAAAAAAAAAAAAAAAAAATCTGCAGCTTAATTTATCCCCAATAGCCAAGTCATGCTGAGAAAATCACTACCAATATACAGAGTGAAGTGTCTTTCAGTACTAGTGTTTTCCTTAGGTTACGGAAAGTTTTTTAAGATTTTGATTAAAATAAAATAAAATAGCAAATTGTATCAATAAAATCATAAGTATAAATAGTTGTCAATTTCAGTCAGCCCCCTATATAAAAGCTGTAATGAAAAATAGGCAATTTCCTTCTACTAAAACAAACAGTTTGACATTAGACTGAAATTAAGTAGTGCCCTCCTTGTAGTTAAGGAGCATATAGTATATTTTTATATATACTAAAGTACTAGCATAGTACCAATACATGGTAGGTGCCCAAAAATATTATTGGGAGTTATTAACTCCCCATAAATTCATCCCAAATAAGATAAATATTAAGTGAATATTTATATTCACTCTACTTATTAAACCTTAGTGTTGCATGCATATTTTTGTTTAGATATAGATAGTTTACAATTGTGACTTCTAACATCAGTTTTAAAATTCAAATTTTTTCATGTAATGATGCAAAATACTGATTTAATGCTAAGTAAAGCAAATCTAGTGGAATATAAGGAATAAAACATGAGAACTTTCCAGTACCATCCTGTCAGTATAACTAATCCCTTGAACAAAATGAACAGATAAGAAAGACCAAGATGATACCGCTATTCTATTTTATCACCAAAAAAAAGAGAGTTTGCCTTGGGAATAAAAGTATCTCCCTAGGTTCAAAGGGTTGTCTTTTCATCTCTAGTTACCTGTGATCAAATATTAAGATCTCTATGACAAAGTATACCAACTTGCCAGATCCAAATTAAAATCCCTGATATTTTCATAATATTCCTCTCCCAGGGAGGTGATTTGAGAACATCATTTCACCTTTAATGTCCTCGGGTCTGTGAAGCCAGGTGTAAAATGGGGGTGGAGCACAAGTATAAAGATCTCCAAGATAATTTTCATTAATAACTTAAGGAAAGCAAAGAAGGGCAATGAGAAAATGAATGCTTCCAATTGGCAGGACAAAAAGAAGTAAAAGAAAGTATAAAACCTTATTTATCCTTGACAGGTTAAATTCTAATGATTGTTATCATTTCCTGTATGCCCTTCTAAGGGCCTGGCATTATTTTAAATATTTTACATTTAACACTCATAACGTTCTTTCAAGGTGGGCTTCATTTATCCCCCATGTGCAGAGGGAAACAAAGGTCCAGAAAACTCCAGTTAATCTCCTAACATCTTACCCTAAGTGGGGCAGCTGGGATGCCAACTGAGCTCTGTCTGATGACAATGCCCAGGCTCTTTCAATTGTACCATAGTACCTCAAAAATAATCATTGTATCAGATGCCAGGAAGTTTTGGAGACTGGGGATCACTAAAGTAAAGGTTACATACATTGATATTATCAGCAGCCTGCAAAGTATGAAAGAAGGAGAAAAATGGAATAGAGCATTGACAGCCCATGTTTATTAACACAAACATACCTAAAACATAATGGTAATATTTGAAAATCCATTAAGGTCCAAGAGTCAAGTCTCCTGTGGTCAGGTGTGTGATATTATTTTTCAGACCAGGTGATTAATTTTAAAATTGAAATGAAATCAAAATAGTTAAAGAAATAATGTGTGTAAAGTCTCGATTATACTGTCTGACACATGGTAAAGCACTCCATGGATATTTTTCATTAAATTATTTTTATTAGTAAAACAAATAAGTCTTTATGGACTTTCTAAATCACTCCACTGCATATTCAACACCTAAATAACCTTGGATAAAGCCTAATTAATAAATGTTTCAGTTAAATCTAATTTCACCATTTTTAAAATTGCTTTCCATATTACACTATCCAACATAAGAACAAATAGCACAATTAGAACTCAAATTAAGAAAGATTTAAAATATAAAGAGGTTTCAGAGTTATCAGAATTAATAATTGTATCCTAAGAAATTCAGAATTATCAGATTTAAATAATTAAGACTATTAATAACATCTTTAGTTCAATCAAAATTAAAATTACCAATAACTAAAGTTGAAAAAAAACATTTCACTAAAAGAAATTCTTGATTTGGAATTCTATACAGAAAAATATAGCACATCAATCTTACTACAAAAATTTTCACACCGTTATGGATTTTATAATAAAATAGTAACATTTTGACTTTTTAATTTTAAACATTATCTTTACATTATTGTCTTAGTATTTAGAGTCTAAAGACTTTGGTTTGAGTGTCAAGATCAATTTCTACTAGCTTTGTGTCTGTAAAATCAGTATATAATAGCTCTGAGTTTGTTTCCTTACCTGGTAAATAAAGATAACCCAATTGTACAAATCCAAGTAAATATAAAGACAGTCATTATCAGAAAGTATTGGTTTTTAGGCTAGAGGTGCAGGAGGATCTATGTTCCAAATGGACAATGGACATGGCCAGCCCAGGACTTAAAGTGTTTTTGAACTTGGATGTCCCTAAGGGTGACCTTCAATCTTGGGCCTCACCATCCACCTCTGGGGCTTGACTTGCCCATGCCTGGAGGCATCTGAATATGTCATATTTTGCCCTGAACTTTGACAATGGACTTGAAGGTCTCTGAGAAAAAAATTAAAAAAACCCAGAAACTGCTAGTTTCTTGAGTGGAGCTCAAGTAACAAAATACATCTCAACCCCCAAATTCGTGATTTTTTTTTTAAGCCACACTTCTTTTCGAGCTGCTTACTCTACACGCAACGTACCCTTTCTTAGTAACCATGCCAAAACCTGAGGTGCTGTTTTAGCAAGCATCTGAAAATAAATTTTTACGCACTGCAAATTCCACATCCATATTTCTACATGAAGATGTAATCGCTGAAGCCATCTCGTTAGAAAAAGCTTTACCTGAAAACATCCATCGAAATGCAGAAAGGGGGGGGGGAAAGAAGGGTTTGGATCTCAACATCAGCTCAGTTAAAAGAGAAAACACGAAAGCCACCTCAGCTCAGTAACTTGCCAGCTCTCGATCAGTTCACAACACAACGAAAAGCCACTCAGAATGAGTTCCGAGAGCGAGGTGACGCCCTTTGCGTCGTGTCGTGCTGTCGCCGTGGCCGACCACTCTGCCGACTGGGGCCTTCCCGCCAGCGTCGCAGCGGCTGTCGCCAGGAAGCTGCCGTCACGGCCCAGTCACCGTGCCCGCGTGCACCTGCGCGGACGCACGGAATTGAACTCGAAGGAGTGCCTTTGCGATATCTTTTCAACAAGTCATGTCCCATCCAGCCTGCTAGTTTGTCTCTGTCAGGCTGCAGGCCCAAGTGGCTCGGAGGAGCTGTCAGGGACAGGTAGACCAACCTGGTTTGTGCTGAGCAGGTAATGCGTCTTTCGTGCTTGGTGATTTTTTTTCCTCTCTTCCCTTTCGAGGTTAGCCTTCTTCTCTTCTCTTTCTTTCATCTCTGCAAACTCCTCCAGTGCCTCCCTGCGTCAAAACCGTCCACGGTTATTTATGATACCGCTCGCTAGCATTTTAATCCATTCACTGATGATAATCAAGTCAGTTTTTGGAGGGGCAACCATCCTCCACATCCATCAAAATCAGTGGTGTAATCTATCTTAACCTGCATTTTCTTCTACGTGAATCTTAGCAATCTTTAAGAAAGCATTTAAGTGATGTTTCAGTGAAGAAGTTTTTAAACTCCAGTGCCTGTATGTTAGAATTACTTCAAAGCTAAGGATATACTCATATAAAACGCGAAGTAAGTGACTTATTACATTATCACTTTCTTTGCTTGAAAGAAGATGAGCTATTTTGGACATACTTTCATAGCAGTATAAAAGCATCCCAACTACTGATTTCCTTTAATTTTGGTTTTGTATTTATAAAATCTCTAATCATTTATTTTGTGTAATAATTAACAGGATAATTTTTAAAGTGTGGCAGGTTTTTACACGAGCTTAATTTATTTTAGGTTTACTTCAGTTAACAGTTCAAATACTATCAGTAAGATTACATATATTATCCTGCACTGGAAAGGTTCATATTTTGTGCAATTATATAGATAATGAGAATAAATGTTAAATTAGGTGCATAAGTTCAGTATTAATATTTTCTAAATAAATTCCATTAAAATAATGAAACTTTTCATCACTTAAGTGTCTATATCTAAGAAATTTAAATGAAAATAAGCTTTTAAATATCCTATGTGAGAATACCTGCTGAACAGAATGAGATGTCATCAAATATGGAAAAACAACTAAATCCTTTATCTTCTTAGAAAAAATTTAACTATCCATGTTAACATAATGTTTTGAAGTTGTACCATAATTTTCTTTTAAAAGCATATATGCAACTAACATCTAGTTCTGTAAGTAAAATTTTAAGTAACTCATCTGAGCATTTTCCTCAAAGATATCAGAGAAAAATCGAGGAAAAAAATTCCAAAAATAAAAAAGATTTTATTAAAAAATTTAAAAAATGTCTAGAAATATTTGTGTTGCAATTTTCTGTTAAAGGCTACTAATACAATACTTCATGCAAGGTTACTTATGAAACACACTGACGTTTAAAAATCACCAAGCAATGCTACTGCAGCAGAGCAATTTTTTTCAACATAAGATTAAATTGCAAAATAAATGAATTACTTGGAGTGGCATGGCCCCCATTTTGCCACCCTTCTCTTGAAAATTGCTTATTAATATGAAAAAAGGAGTCAGAAAATAGCCTGTTTTACTTTATGCATACTATTTTGGGGGCTTCTGCACCCACAGAGCTGGGCTAGCTGCACATTTAGATTGTGTTGGCAAGCTGGTACAATGACCTTTCTGACCTGCATCTCAAGGCTATTATTAATCGCTAAGTAACCTGGTAAAGCCAAACAAATTTGTTTCCATTGAAAGGATCTCTATCTGTGTCTGAGAATTTGTTCTGTACCAAACAAACCTCATTAACTGTGTCCATTTTTGACAAAGAACCAGGAGTTAGAGGGATTGGTGACCTTTCTTTGTCCTTAAGGTACAAATTTCAAGGCAGTTATATATGAATAAATGAGAATTTTTACCAGAAAAAATAACAATCACATGTTACATAAAACAGTGAATACATTATTAATTTTAATCTTTACTTTTGATATTATGGAAAAAATAAATAATTCTTCTTATAAACCTCTAAGATAATTTAAAATAACCAGAGAACTGCTACTGTAATCACTGAGAAATGCATGTATCTAATTTTATATTACTATAAAGATAAGTATAGTAATTTTCTAAGCAATCATAAAAATAAAAAATACATCCGTAAGGAAGTTTGTGCTTTATAAATGATTTAATGTATATGAAGAGCTCTTACTTGAGAAGAAAGGCCTAATATAATTGAAAATATATATGAATGGATAAAGTACAAAGAAGTACATAGAACTTGGATACAAAAGAAAAAGTGTAAGTTATTTGAAGTAGTAAAAACAGTTCATGTTCAGTATTTGGAAATGTAAAATAAAAACAGTGTGTATTTAGGGGGCATGGTAAGGATAGCTAAAGCTGGGAGATATGGAAAGGAATGTTAGTTCCCAATATATAAAGAAAACACACAGGAAACACTAGAAAAACTGTCTGGAAAACACTAGAAACACTAGAAAAATCTCAAAACACAAAAGTAGTTAATTTAATAAGTTCATACAATTATTGAAAAAAATCAAGCCTTAGGTCCCTAATTGATTTATTATAATACTTGAGAGTGTATGGATATATTGAGCATGACAGTTATATTTATGTCAAATATTCCTTGTTAAATGATGAAGTAGGAAGAGCTAAATAAATTATTTACCCTTGATATATAAGATTTTATCACATCAGTAGGGATGATATGGCTCAGTATGAAGGATGCAATAAAAATTATGATTCTACTAAAAATAGAAGTATGGAAACCATTCTAACTAGGATTCCCTACAAAATTATAAAAATTTCATATCTTTTATGCAATGCTTTTAGAACATTTCAGTAGGTTGTTTTTAATATGTTTATTTTTTTCATCTCCAATGCATTTTCTCATTTCTATCCTCAAAACTAAAAAAGAATCCTGTGATATATATGGCATAGCTCTTAATAATTACTCTATTTTACAAATATGGAAACACATATAGAGAATAAATGGACTATTCTGAACAACAAAGAAGTTAATGGCAGAAATGAAATCAGAATCCCTAGATCTGAAGATTGTCTAACTCCAGACCAGGAAGCAGTCATCCTAACACAAGAAATATTATGCAGACCATATTTTTTATTGAGTTAGCCATGTATATTTTCTTCTATCTTATGATCCTGTTTTAGACCATATCAATAAACTTGGATAAGTCTTAAGACTTTCGGTATCATTTTCATATCAATAAAACATTTGGTTATATTGATTTTAAAATAAGGATAAAAATTACTGAAATTTTTGCAAAGCCTTACATATTTAAATATATTTTGCTAAAGATATTTATAGTGATAAAATAATTACATATTCTAGGTTAATGATAGTAATAATAGCAATAATAATAGCCACTGGGAGGCAATATAGTAGAGTGGCTAACAGCATAGGCTGAAATAACAGTTGTTTATAAAACTCTTGCTGTGCTCCTTGCTATTTAACCTTTGAGCTTCAATATCCTCATCTGTAAAATGTAGATATGTTAGTATCTTCCTCCTCAAGCTATTGTGAGGATCAAATAATTTGATTGATATAAAGTATGCAGAGTAGTGGCTGGAACATAGCGAGGTGCTACACAAGTGTTAGCTATTTATACTGTGAGCCAGGTACTAGGCTACTTGCTTTATCTACTCAACTGGACACAAATCCTTTATGCTTTCTCTAATTCTCTTGATGGTCTCCTCCCTCCTCTCTCCTGGTGGGTGCATTTGTGGATAAAATTCCACAATGCAGAGCATGGAATCTGGCTTCCTAAGAGGTAAGGGGGATGGGGTAAACCTTAGCCATTGGGAGACAGGAGAAAGAAGAGAACCATGCAAATAAATTTCTCCTTTCCTCTGTCATCCAGACACTGCTTTGAAGAGTGGTTTCTCCTTGCAAACCTGGAGCAAACCTGTGTGGCTAAAGACAACAAGCATATCTGCTGTGCTCTGTTGCATCTCTAAGGGACTCTCCATGAAGCCCTGGCCAGGACTGTAGACGCTCATCATATCTCATTCCTTCCTACAGGCCCATAGCACCCAGTGCTCCAACTGCTAGGAGTGTTGGCTGCTGACTGCTCGTAACTATATTTCATTGGAGAAAATCAGCTGCCCTAACTCAGGTTTTGTCACCTCCTCCCTGAGCCTGCATCCAAAGACTGGGAATTGAGGGAGTACATAGACCCAAGAGCCTTAGTCTCGGTTTGGGATCAAGCTAAAGGCCATCCAAATCCCGGAGCATCCTAAAATTGGCTGAGACCTGGGATGAAGTTCAACTTCTTCCTTACTTTCCTTCTCCCTTCACTCAGAGATGTTATTCCCAAACGTGCTCCCCAGTAAGTCTCATGCACCAAATCACTGTCCCACAGATCTGTTTCCATCTATGACACTTCACACCCTCTTTTTCCCATCCTCATTGAGTGGGTCTTGAACCACCCAAATAAAGTATCAGCATTTTAATCCTTAATTTATGCCCTGCTTGCAAGAGGTTCCTAAGACATATATATTGCCTCGTTTCATCTTTGCATAGTCCTGTGGGGCAGATAATAGCACCCTCATTTTGTAGATCAGGAAATTTGATTCATAGAGATTAAATCTCTGCCCAAACTTCCACAACCAGAAAGTGGCAGAGTTAGAATTCGAATCCAGGTTTGAGCCCCAAATCCACACCTTTAAGCATGATACTCTCCTCTCATACCATACATTTTGCCCAAATCCAGTATTTTATTTAGATAGCAACAGGACAGTTTTTCTGAGAAAATTTTGAATATTGTGTTACCTATATTATTTTTCCAAAACACAAAGAAGGAGAAAGCTGCCCTGTTCTGTAGTAACTTAAATAAACTGTCACTATTATCTCATCATCAAATCATAAGATTATAACTAGGTGGAATACAGAGACTTCTAAATTTGTAGGCATAAATCTCCTCTCTTTCTTAAAATATGCTTTCCATTTGCTCTTTCTTGATTAAGAGTGTTAATGCACATTATACTAATGTATAAAAAGAGACTGAAACAGAGAAGATGCTTAAAAGCTATTTGGCACAATACACCTAACTACAAAACATGCAAAGACTTTCAGAATCAGCCCCTGCTTCTCTCTCCTTCTCACTTCTTAACACTCTTCCGGGATCACTCCACTGCAGTCTCAATGGCTGTATTTCCTTTCCTAGCAAATTGTTTATTTCTATCTCAGGATCTTCATGTATAGTGTATTTTCTGCCTTGAATTTCCTTTACAGCAATTTAGATTCTCCTCCCACTCTTCTTCTCACTCATGACACCATAATTTTGTTTTTACATGTAAAATCATATATTTAAGGATATATTTGTTTACTTAATATATGTCTCCTCCACTAGACTGCAAAGTATATGTGTATGCTGTTCATGTCTATTTGAAAAATAAACAGATTTTTAAAAAGATTATTGTCTCTACATATGTATTTAGGTTTATGTATATGCTGAGGACAGGAATTAGAGAGATGTGGCTGCAAAACCAAGTACATAATTCTGCTCCAACCTGAGCCCAAATGAAAGATAATGATTACTTCCTATCATGCAATAATTCATGTTTTCTTGCATTGCCCATTTTTTCCTCTTATCACAATAACTTTTCTTTTTAAATTGTTTCTTGATTTTGTCTAATATCTGGGCTAAAGGAGAAAAATAATACATTTCCATAAAATATTTTTTGAGAAAAAAGAGCACTCTGCTCAAAATTAATTATTTCTATATAGCAATCATATTTATAAGATGAAACATACTCAAACTCATAATCTGTAATAGTCATATATAGTATTTGTTATATGCAGCATTTTACATATAGTAATGATTTAATTATACTCAGTTCAACATTTGTTTAGTATACTCAATTAAATACTTATTCACAATAATAAAAATTATTAAGAAGATGAACACCTATGCCACTCAGAAGGGAGCTTTATATTTGACCATTCTTTGTGGGGTTTTTTGTTCATTTCAAAACATAGTACTAAAAACAGAATCTGTGTTTATTTTTTTATCTTCTCTTCTTTGTAAGTCCAGAATAAAAAAACCAAAAATCTCTAACCTTTCCTCTAAGAAGGCTTCATAAATCCCCTTAGCAATAATGCATCATTAGCTGTTCCCACTCTCATAATCCTTTATTTCTCTTTTATATATCTGTTACATTCTGCGACATATTAAAACTATATGTACTCATGCATCTACTTCATGTACTTTCTCTATTGAGTGCCAAGGTCCTGCCATGTATAGAATGTTTGAGTACCCCAGAATTCTTATGTTGAAGCCTAAATCCCCAATGTGATGGTATTTGGAGGTGAGGCCTTTTGGAGCCATGGGTATGAAGCTCTCATTGAATGGGATTAGGGCCATTATAAGAAGAGACATGACAAAGATGTTCTATCTCTCTCTGCCATGTGAGCATACAATGAGAAGATGACTGTACAAATGAGGAAGAGTGCCCTCCCCAGATGACAGATCTGTTGGCACCTTGATCTTGGACTTTCCAGTCTCCAGAAGTGTGAAAAATGAATTTCTATTGTTTAAGCCACTGATTCTCTGGTATTCTGTTATAGCAGCCCAAACTAAGACAGGTCCTGAAGGTCAGAAATCAGGTTTGTTCCCAAAATACTTGGCCTAATACCTGGTATGAACTCAGTGCTAGCATCCTTTTTCACTATTTCTCAGCTGATTAGTATATTTCATTACTTGTGATGGTTTAATTAGGAGTGGGAAGAGGCCCCACTGAGAAAAGTCTGTCCTGGGAGGTGGAGCGGAACCACGACTCTGTTTGCCCAGGACAGCAGTTCTCAAAGCGTGGTCCCTGGACCAGCAGCATCTTCACCTGGGAGCTACTAGAAAATGCACATTCTCAGGCCCTGCCCCACACTGGCTCAATCAGAATTCTCAATCAGAGGTCATCTCCTGCCTGCTAAAGTTTAAGAAGCACTAAATGTACAGCAATGAAAACTGTCAGATCTGCTGAAGAATTAAGATGACTCAATTCCATTCACTAGTATGACATTATGAAGAGATACAATTATATTTCTGTTAACAAACTTAATATGGACATCACCATATTAGCTAAAGCACTATGAAGTACTACAAAGAAAACAGGGTATACATGTCACAATAATTTCATAAAAACTATAATTTTGACAGAGAAACAATGAGTTATATTGAGATTGCATTAAAAGCACAAATTCCCAAAAGTTCAGAGGGAACTGCTAGTAATATCACATAGATTTCTCAAATGAAAACAAAATACCATCATCTACACCATCTTTAAGAAAAAATAAAATTCTAAAGAAATAAATTTAAACAACCCTTGACTGGTCTTTACTCCACTTTGATGGCAAGTAAAGTCAGTGTGGGCTTCTGCTATAAGACACCTTCAAAATAAAAATTGCCAAATAGCATTTGTTTCTGCTGTGCTGTATCGGACATCAAAGTATTTTGGTTACATTTATTGAGTGTATTTACATTTCATCTCTAACAATTGTCTGCTTTCAATATGTCCATATTAATTTAGCCAAGTAAATAGACAAAAAAAGGGAAAAGAGAAAGCTAAGTCTAAAGCATAAGTAAAAATACAAAACATAATAAAGCCAATTATATGTTTGTGTATTTGACATCCAAAAATATTTTGAGAGTGATGAAATCATGAGTAGATTATCTGGAAGTTATTAAGATATCTAAAATATTTCCATTAAAAAATAAGATTCACTTTTAAGTCAGTCAGACCACTTAAACCGCTTATTTTTATCTACCTTGTTTTGATGCATGGTTACCTAGCCCCTGGATCTATTTGGCAGGTGCAGTTGTATATTTCATTAGGCCAACCCTTCTTAAAGGGAAAATACACTTTAAAATTAAGCATTCGTAGCACACAGTCATTAACTGAAGCACTCATATTGCTCCTGAGTTTTCACACCTTACTCTGAAATCTGGAGACTTTAACATTTTGGAAACATTTAGAAAGATCTTGTCATTAAAAAAAAAAAAAAAGTTTAGATGCTCTTGAAAATTCTTTCTCTGTAAACACAGTATAGATGAGCTTCTCTTCAAAATGGCTAAGCTATTTTAACACTTAGTATCATGAAGAGAATTAATAATTATTTGTTTATTTAACCAGGCAATCACAAGTATGCTTAAGATATTTAAAGAAATAAAGACATGTAAATATCCTAGTCCCTGCCTTCATGTAGCTTGCCAATAAAATAGCTGGTAAGTAATTAGACTGTAGAAAACAAATCCATGAAAGAAATACATATGCAGTGTTTAAGTTCAGAGAGAGCTCACTTCTGGTTAGCGGGATCAGAAAAGGCTTCATGGAGGTGGTGGCATTGGGATTGGATACTAAACATGGGTACTAGCATTGGGTACTAAACAATGAGCAGATTTTCACTAGATAGAGCAGATTTTCACTAAATAGACACTAAATAAACAGGGATAGAGAGGAGTGGTATTGAAATAAAGCTGGATCACTCACAAGAAACTTGTGCTGTCTTTGGTACACTTTGACCATCAACAGCAAACGATAGAAATGCACTTTAGAGTAGAAGAAAGGTTTCCTGAACAAATGGGCTCTCTAAGGGTAATGCTAGCAAATTTATACTCTACAGATATTTTGAGAATAAAAAAAGTAAAAAATATGATAATGGTCGATGTTATAAAATTACAATACCATGACTTCACTCTGATCATGAAAAGGGATTGTCCAATTGCTCTATTATTTCATTTACCTGCTTTGCATGATTTTAAAAAGCAACAAGGCTCCATTCAGAGATCATTCATGAAAATCAATTTTTTTTTCTTCTGACTTTTTTGAATCAACTTAGTTGAAAAGAATCTTTTGTACAGTATTCTTTCTAAAAATATGCACATATTTCATTGCAAAATTATTTTCTTTTTATTATCTAGATAGTTGCTGTAAAAGGAAGTAAAATGTTATATAATATGTGTGATGTTAAATAATTGAGAGTGAATTGAGCTAAGTATAATAATAGATATAATAATCAAATGTGCTTACACAGTACATTATTTTCAGAGGGTTCCAAATGCTTTCAGACATTAATTCATTCTCACAACATTCCACTGAGGTTGGCAAGGGGCAGATATTATTAACAAGGTCCCTGTTCTTCTTTGTGAAATGAAATGACTTTACAGATGGTGACTTTGATACACAGCATGGGGGCTTTGCTGAATAAAGGTAGATCAAGGCCCACCATATTTACTCTCCTTTGCCTACCTTCGCAGTGGTTCAGCCATGGAGGAGGAGGATCAACCTACTGAATTCATGCTTTGGGTAGAGTTCAGAGTTGAGGTAGTTAAAGTTCCCATTTCACATAAAAAGAGTTGCATGATCTTATTTATTCTCTGTTTACTCAAACATAACACATTGTCTCTCATTTAAAATGTGTTAATCTAATTTTAAAGCAAAAATAATTGCTGCTGCTTTTGCATGCAATTCACTCAACAAAGACAAGGGACATCTCTAAACTAATCTCAGTGCTATTATAAAGCAATCATAACATACCATAGGATGATGTCAACATGTTTTAAAGCAGTATGCTACATGTAATTTCAGGAAATATCTAATGAGTTTAGGGAATCTATTTATTGACCAATTGCCTTATAATTGATCTTAGAAATCATTTCCATATGAATGCCAAAAAGAATCTCATCTCACTTATTGTTGGATTAAAAAAGATTACAAACTAGTGCTAACAGAGAGAACAGAGAGATATAGAAATAAACGGGAGTAATTTCTTCTCCATTTGCTCCAATGTCACCCCAAGAAAGAAAAAGGATTGATTAGAAAGAAAAGGAGATGGAAAAAGCTGTAAAGCATTACAAAGGGGTAATTTTAAAAAATGATGCTATCAATGCACTGCTTTTGTAGTAGGTCTCCACTGCAGAAAGTGTTCTTTTTCATAAAATTTCTGTTTCTTTAGGTATATACATGTTCTAGGAATTTAGTATTATAGCTAAGATACATGTTAACATTTTTTTCTAAGGATTCATGGTTTTAAGTATTATAACTGATTGAGAATATGACTCAAATATTTATTTTGGGTTTGCTTAACTCTTATGCTAAAACATAATACTGGTGTTGAAATATTACATGTTTCTAGAACCTCTAAGTTATCTTTTCATGTTGAACAATGAAAAAGAAGGAAATGTAACAGATTACAATGATCAGATTTGTATTTCAGAAAGATCATTATGGCAGCAGTAAGGAGGATAGATCGATGAGGAGTGAGAACAGAGAGCTGAGAAAAGAATTGGTAGAGCTTAGCCGCCAATAAAATGGAGAGAAGAATCTTTAGAATGAATTCCATGTTTCTGGCATAGGTGCTTAAATGAAGAATGGTCCAGTTCACCATAGGAAGAAGAAATTTGGGGTATAATTATTTTATACTTAAACATGCTTAGGTGGAGGTGTCTGTGGGATGTCTAAGTGGAAATGTTAGCAGGCATTTGAGGGTTATGATAATCAGGAGAGAGTTCTGGGTGGGAGAATATTTAGAATTACGAAGCATACAAGTGATAGCAGGAGTCACAGAAGTGAAAGAGATTGTCCAGAGCATGTAGAGTCAAAAGGCAAGTACATCAAGGAAGGAACGCTAATATTTAAGACCAGGAAAATAAAGGGGAGTACAAAGAAAACGGAAAAGAAACCATTAGAAAAGTAGATAGGAAACCAGAGAGAGTGATACTAGAGAATTCAGGTTTAAAAACAGATTAGAGAACAAAGAGGTTAATGGTGTCATTATGTTTCAAAGAGGGCAAATAATATGAAAGCCAAATAGTCCACAGGATAGTATCACATATAAGTAATTTTTTTAGCACTAGTTACATTTTCTCAATGCAATTTCACAATAATTTAAACATATTATCACATGACTGAAAAAGTTTGTATATTATTAATATATCGAGCGCCTGCATCTAAGATAAATCTGCTCTCAATCAGAATATGAAAGAATAACATTCTCAATCCTTATCACAGAATTGAAAAAGAAGAAAAAAGGAACTTTTCTTTTATCTCCAATCAAAAGATTAACTAAGAGAAGTGAGAGAACTTCCTGTCCATCTATTCCTCAATATTAGACAACCACAAGGCTAAGACCATGAACTAATATGTTTTTGTCCCTTGCTTTCAAATAAGTAAAATTTTAATGCTCTGTCCTAGAATTTTTTTTTAAAGATCACTACAAAAAAGAGGAACTTGAAATCAGACTGCTTTTTCTATTAAAAAAAAATGTTTACTGAAGACAATATTTACATTACTCTCTGCCTTCTACTGAAGATTCATATGTGAAATTTCTTTTAGTACCAGTGTTAGAAAAAAGGTGTTTCTTGTCATATGCAGTAATGTTTCTCCATTTTGTTAATGTGACGTATATTAATCTTCTTTACTGATCCATTTTACCATTAGAGTTCTCATATCGTGTTTTCCTTTACTGTGGTCCTTATTTCTTTAACTCTTTTTTTTTTTTTGTATATTCTTTGTAAATTCCTTGAAATAACTTTGTAAATTGCTTGAAATCTTGTGGAAAGAGTTAAATTTGAATATCTAACACAATAAACTTTTTCTTTTTATTAATTTCTTATTGAGATTGAGCTTTTTTCCTTTGTATATGTGTTGCTTTCAAAAATTTTGAAATAGCAAATTGTTAAAGGTAGTGCATTCTTGTTAAAAATAAAGATAGTATGTGAAAAAAACTATGATCAAATGGTTGATATTCCATATTTTAAAATTATTATATGAATTATGTCATTAATTACTAATTATGAATAAATAGCAGGCTCTTTTTAAAGCAAAGAATATATGCTCTATTTTAAGGTAGATACTGGCTTGTGTCATTATCTAAATTCTACCAAATGAATTGCTATAATTATTGTATCCTTTTATATAAAATGATTCTACAAAATGTAACATGTATAGTTAACATTATAGACTAATTTGTTTCTTGAAAACTAAAGTGTTATTTTCTTTACCTCTTTAGCTAGCCCTTACTATAAAAGAGCCTAATTCTATAAAGCCAAGTTGCTATCATTTTGTTGTCTGAAATCAGAATATTGTATTTTAAAAATGAAGCTTATTGAAATGTTATCTTCAGGTAATCTTATTTATTCCCCTTATTTACACAATATCTATGGTGCTCTACTCATGTCCTTGAAATAGGGAACAGGGACACCATAGTATGAAAAAGTGGCCTTGCTGCTGGAGTTCATAAATTTTGTTCAGCTTTGGATGAGTTCAAAGAATTGCCATGTAAGAAAAGCCTTACAGAGGGAATTTATCTGATTATGGCAGTAATAATTACCCAGCTGTTTATTGCAGATAGAGAAATAATTCATGTAGGCAATAGGCCGTGGTGGCAATGACACTCTGCATTTAGTAAATATGCAAACTGTTCACTTCTAATTAACCAAGCTAGAGGATGCCCTTATTAAATGTATAAACTAAAAGTGCCTTCCTGACAAGTGATGAATTGTTACAATGCACAAACTCTTGCCACAGAATTACTGGAGTGAACTTGGGGCTTAACTTCATTAAGAGATCTTGTGGGATAGTTAAATGAGGATGGACAGCATAACAAGGCTTACCTGACAGCCAATGATATGTTAGAGCTTAATGGGACTGCACCTTTTCTCCTATCCCATTTAACTGTTCAGATTCGCACTAGATAAATTGTGAAGCTGCAAAGCTAATTTGGGTTTGAATAATAAAAATAAATGAAATAACATGATATCCCACTTATGGAAGCTACCTGACAGTTTACCTATGGGATGAATCTCTGAGACAGCCATTTTTATGATTCAAAAATCTTTCATATATCACAAACCGAAAATCTACCACTCTTTTCCTTAACTTTAAAATAATTTAACAAAAGTAAATGGTCTTGTGAACTAGCTTTGAAATAAAAATATCTTTCAAAAAGTAAATGGATGAGTTTTATTAAATAAAAAGAACACCGTATAGAAATTAATCTTAATATTGGCTGAGTTTCACTTAATTTTTACTAAATAATCAATTACAAAATAGTTCTTTGTCTATATTTTATGTTTAACCTTATCTTAAGATACTATTTATTCTTTATCAAATATCTATACTAATATTTACATTCCCAAAAAGGATCCTATGGAAAATATGACAAAGAGAGAAGTCCTAGACATAATGAAAGAAAACCAAAATATTTCTATTTGAATTATAGGACAGGTAATAATTCTCTCTTTTACAGGTTTGTTGTGAAAATTGAAGGAAATAATAAAGGGTTTAGTGTCATGCTTGGTATAAAATAAGTGCTCAATATATGTTAGCAATTTTTAATGTGCTTGAGTTACAATAGCTTTATTTGAATAAAATTAATTCCTAGTATTTTATCAAAATATATTTTATTCCATAACACTATTTCTTCTATTACCCTTATAATAACTTAACTTAATGACTTAAATTTTTGAAATTTAATATCTACTATGTTTCCAGTACTGTTAATTTATTTCTTATAAGTAGAATTTACAAAACCCAAGATAGAATTAGACAGTCTTCCAATACAGGTACTTTGGTACTAATACTCAAAATGTTATGGTAATTTTTAAAAGTACTCTAGGCAACTAGTCAACCCAAAGTAGCTTTCACAGAAAATTATAGTAATTACATGTATTAATATCTAAACAACTTTATGAAATATTTTTACAGATGGAAAAAGCAGAGTGCAGAGATAGTAAGTAAGTTGGCCAACGACACAAAACTATCCATTGGTGGAGTTGAGATTCATGCTGAGGTCTATTGAGACTCTATCTTTGTTCTTTCATCTACATCACACAGCCTCTGAGACTATAAAATGTGTGAATTGTTAATCCACTCATGAATTGATGGGCACTGGAGTTTATTCCACATCTTTACAATTGTGAATTATGTTGCAGTAAACATTCGAATGCAGGCATCATTTTGATAAAAGGACTTCTTTCCCTTTGGGTAGATACCCAATAGTGGGATTACTAGATCAAATGGTAGGCTGACTGTTAGTTCTTTGTCTATACTATGTATATGTCTAAAGAGAAATCTAGTATTAACGAGCAACTATTCAATTCCAATAGATTAGATATTAATATATTCCATATTGCTATTGTTTACATTTCTAGTTTTCCACTTAATATTAACTGTGACTTGAAGTTAGTGAAAGTTCTGAAGAATTCCTATGTGACAGTAAAAGGAGGGAGAATACAAACACTACCTTGCAGATTTTTACAATAGGTTGTTGCTTTGAGTTTTAGGTGCTGCACACATTACCAGTGTGAAACGGCATATTGATTTCCTTCATGTTTCTATGTCTTTGCTAAAGCACAATTGGAAATGTGCAACCTAGATAGCTTAATGTATTAAAAGACCAGCTTCAGATAACTAAAAATATTAATTATTGTGTATCTCTGATACGGAAGTGATCTTGATTTTCTTCTGGTTTGTTCTTAGATTATTGCATTTGTTGGTTCTGTATAATCTGCTGCCAGAGCAAGATTTCTTAAAGACTGTGATGGTGAGCAAGTTGAGGCTCCAAGGTAACCATTATAAGGACAAGAGATTATATGCAAATCTTTTGAATTGAGTTTCCTAGAAACTAGACGAATATTCATAAACATCATTTTTAAAGAGTTTTTTTTTTTGCTTTATCCTTGAAAACAAATGCAAATTAGCACATTACAAAGACAGCAGTTAACACAAATATTGATATAAATATTTCGAAACAGCAAGCTGTTAGTTAGCTGTTAGTTCTGGATTGTGATTATCATCACTTCAAACAAACACTGACAGTGCAACAGAGGAAATACAACATACATGGAGAAACTGTGAATTTTAAGATCTAAGAGAATTTCTCATAGTACAACTAGAAGTTGCTCACGTAAAAATACCAGCAATAGGCACAGAACAGTAAGTCAGTTTTTTTATATGCCAAGCTAAGCATATGGATATATGGATTTCAGAATAATCAAGGAAACCAAGCACGTAGCCCAGTTCATGCCAATGTGACTAACTCCCTAGGGATCTTGAAAACACTGGAGGTTGATCTCATAAATGTGATATTTCATCAACACTACACATATCAGGAAAAAGCTGATAATGCAGTTTAATAGAGCCTGTCTATTAGCATTTTGGCAAGCATATCAATGAATCTAACTCTTTAATATAACATGAAAATTGGAATAATGTTCATATTAATGATAAATCCATTAGTCACTCTTCTCCGAAACTCTGAAAGACCAAGTTAGTGATTTGTGAAGGTGTTTCCATGTCTGAGATAACTTTTCCTATCTTTAGGAATGCAAAACAATCTTTACATTTCAGGAGTTAGAAAGATATTTCAATAATATCTGTTAATATTATAAAGATTTTTAAAAAAAATTTTTAAATGTCATGATAGTTAATCTAGAATATTTTTAATGTTAATTCAGGGTTTTAAACATAATTATAATTTAATATGTATATATATATAATCTTGAATTATGTTCATTATCATGTCTATCTTGGTCATGATAAATGATAATTTTATACCATATACTTCACTATCAATCTCTTTTGTCATAGATTAGTCTCATTTAAATTTTCTTGCATCTTTAATGAATTTAAAGTGTTTTGCATTTTCTGATCAATTAATATATAGATTTTTATATTTTAAAAATATGTTTGTTACCACATTAGGCAAATTATGTCAGATTGAAAGGGATATTGGAAATCTAGTTTCTTGTCAAATGCAGAAATCCTTTCTATACAAATCCTGAAATTTTGGATGAATTCTTCTGTCAGAATATTTTGTACCTCATAAATCAGCCTAACATTGGAAACATGGTTTCCGTGTTGAACACAAATTTACCCATTTATTCTAAGTTTTTCCTTTTCAGAAATATAGTACATGATGGTTCTTAAAAAATTTAAAGATAGATCTTATTCCTTTCTGTAGGCTTCTACTTTCCAATCTGGGCCATCTCTTCATGATTTCTAAACCCCTTACAATTCCTGATGTTTTCTGCTGGATGCAGATTTTTTTTTTTTTTTTTGCCAGTGTTCATCATAAATAGTGACATCAAGAATTTAATACTATGCACCAAGTGCAGTCCAATTAAGGAACTTTTATTTTTTAAGATCTTTGCATCATTTCATTTATTTTGTATACATGAAAATAGTGTAATATACTGGAAAGAGCACTATTCTTGACATCATAAGGTGTAGAATCCCATCTCAGTTTTGCTATAATTTAACAATTTAATGTTGGGCTATACACATACAATGCCCACAGCACACTTTTGTTTCTTTAACGCATACACACAGAGAATGCTAGATCCAAGATTTAATTTCTTAGGTGAGAGACCAAAGGAGTGCTCTCCAAAAAAATCTGCGAGAAAAGGCATAGGACTCAGAGTATAGTAACTGGGTATGAAGCACAGGCCCGTCTCTCACCCTTCATTCAAATACAGCTAGAGTACATCTTCCCTTCATAAAGCATTAGAAATTTCTTTTCTTGGAAAAACTCCATAGCACCAAAGGAAAGACCTCCACAAACTGCTATTTGGGCATCCCCTAGTGAAAGGGCCAGCTCTCTGATCTTTCACTTTAAAAGCAAACAAAGCTTACCAGTCAACAAAATCAGTTTATGCATGTAGGCATTCAAATCAGCATTTCAATGTCTCATGCTCATGTATAAACAAACAGCCAAAGAGCACCAGTTGTGTGAGGAAAGACTCCAACATAAAAGGGAAGATGAAATCAATCAATTGGAAATTTTTTAAAAAATCACCCTGAAGGAAATTAATAGCATAGACACGGAAATAAAACTTAACCTTTGAACTCAAATTATCTACACTAATTATTTTCTATTTGCCACACCCTAGCTCTATCCTACATACTCCTCTGCCCTATACTGTGACGAAGAAGCCGACCCCTACAGATTGCATCAACATGGCTGGTTTCCAGTTTAGTCCTACAGAGGACCATAGTGCAGGAGGAAGAAGAAATTGGAGTTATTTCTTCTTCGTTTCTCTCTTCTTTGGTGCCAAACACCTCTGGCAATAGCTGCATTCCTCTACAAGTATAGGGCTCATGGCCAGGGGTGCAGGGTGAACTTCATTTTGGCTCTCACTGTATTTCACTAATATTATTTCTTCCCCTTAACTCTTCAACTCTGGCAGTAGTAATCTTAATAAATTCCCACTGTTGTTGGTCTCTGGATTCCGAAACACCTCTTACTGAGTCTTTAACTGGGCCCACATGTCTGTAAATCATCCTTTCATTGAAATCTATTTGAGTTACCTGAGGTGGATTCTGCTTTCTATAAATAGCCTAATTGTTCCAGTATTTTTAGAGAAATATAAGATATTTTATTAATAAAATAACAGAATACTGCGAAAGAAGAGATAAGCAAAATGCTAGTAATATTTCTTAAAAGTTAAAAATTTTAAAAATAAAAAATAAAAATTTTTTAAATAAAAATTTAAAAATAAAAAATGTTTTATTTTAAAAATAAAAAAGGGTAGGAAGGAAGTCTCTCATAAAAACAGAATGAAAGGAAAAGGCCCCAGTTAGAGGAGGGTGCAGAAACATTTAAAAGACTTAGCATATTACTTCTGTAGGTACAATATCTACGCAGTGAGAACCACATAAAGAAAGAATAAAAGAAAACAGAAGTGAGGAAATTATCACAGAAATAATATAAGAAAATATTGCAGAGCTTATTGATTGCTCAGTACACCTAAATGCAAACTATCCATACAAGTAATAATTCTGAGAAATTTCAAAAACTTCAGGGAAAAACAAATTCTAAAAACATCCTGTAGTTACCATAAAAATGTATTGCTGGATCCACCAGCATGTTCATTCTAAGGTCACACTTCTTTCAGGTCACTTTCAGTCAGTGATTGAGGTACTAAGGCATGACCATTCTGGCAAGGCAGCAGGCTTGTCCACGGGGACGGCCCATCAGCCCCATTGAATCTTTTTTGGAAATGTACTGCAGTCCTAGTCTCTTCCCAATCTTTCTTCCTTCCCTCTTTCTTTCCACAGGTGTCAGAATTGCATTATAGACTAAAGGTTTTCTTTACCTTCTCTTGCTTACAAGTAATTAGCTCTTTATTTTCTCTATCTTGTTCTTGATAATTGTTGAGTGTCAATTATACGCTCAGTGTTTCATGCACTGCATGCTTCACAAAGCATGCAAAGTAAATATTGCTGTTCCAATGTACAGATGAGGAAATCTAATTTCTGTAAAATGAAGTAACTAGTTCAAGGTCACATAGCTAGAAAGTGGCAGAATTGTGACTGTAATCCATATCTATCTGATTTGAAAGTCAATGTTTCTAATTTCTCATGTCTCAAATTTGTTAGCTTAAAGTATTCACGATGTAACAAAGAGAAATGAAAACATTTCCACATAAAAACCTGTACAAAAATGTTCATAGCAGCATTTTTCATAACAGCTGAAAAGTGGAAATAACTCAAACGTCTGTCAACTGATTAATCGATTAAAACATGTGGTTTATTTATCAACGGCATATTACTTGGCAATAAAAAGAAATGAAGTCCTGATATACACATACTACAACATGGGTGAACCTTGAAAACATCATGCTAAATGAAAGAAGGAAGTCACAAAAGACCACATGTTGTAAGATTCAATTTATATGAAATGTCCAGGCAGAGAAAATCTATAGAGACAGAAAGTAGATTTGTGGTGCCTAGGGTTGAGGGGGGACAAGAAGAATGGGAGATGACTAGTAAAGGGTATAGAGTTTCTTTTTAGTAAATGAAAATGTTTTAAGTTGACTGTGGTGATAGTTGCATAACTCTCTGATATACTATTACTAAAACACATAGAATAGCATACTTAAAGTGGGTGTATTGTACAGTATGTGAATTTTATCTCAAAAAGGCTGTTACAATAAAAACAAAGTAAATATACAAATATATCCTTTAAAAAGCTTTCATGATACATGAAAAGATAGGGAAAAAAATAACATCTATAAATATATTTCTAGCCAAATCATGCTAGACAAAAGTCAACATGCTGAGGGACTAATTCATTTTGATAAATGACAAATTCACATTCAAAACAGAGCTACTTTTATGAGATATTAACAATCAACAACTACATTCAAATCTTAAACTTGGGGGAATACATTACTTTTATCTTAAATTTCTGTCAAAGGTTTTAAAAAAAAAGGTGGTTTTCTGTACTCCAAGCTAATAATGTTTTATTAATGCTACCAATCTGTAACTCTGTAGCTAATTTTTAATTCCATTATATAATTTTCTTATTCATAACCTGGGGCAGTTTTTGCATATCAGGCTAGAGGTTATAAAAGAACATGTCTACCAAGTGCAAACTCAGCCTTAAATTAATCAATCCCATTTATCTTTGTAATAGATCCACTCTTGGTTAAGAAAATTTATTTTTTCATATGTACTACATAATTTTTGTTACTATTAAGTATAGAATAGGTAAACTATTTCTATTAACAGAAGAGCAGATAAACTAAATTATGGCCAATATTGTCTGGTATAACACACAATTCAATTGTAAAACATATTCTGATGTAAAATATTTCATTACTTTTTTTCTCTAAATGATTTAACCCTGCCCAAAGACAGAGGACTGGACTAAATCTTTCATATTCTCTTTGAAATCCAGACAGTATAAATTTTAATGATTGTTGGTATATGCACTTAGGATAAATCACAATTGCTTTCGACAACATTAAAGTTTGAAATATAATCTATATAATCTTGAAAAGGCATGACATAAAAATATTGCTCTACATCAATGTAAAGTAACTTTTATCTTAGGCAAAATGCTGAAAATCACCATGCTTTATTGAAATAGTGTGTGTGAGTCACTGATTGCAGAAGACAGCCTCTAAAATGGCCTCCAACGATTCCCACCACTCTTGTATTCACCCCTTTGTGTAATTCTCTCCCTTTGAATGTGTGATGGACGCTAGTTTCTTGCTTTAAATGAATATAGTAAAAGTGATGGGATGTCCCTTTGATATTTGGTTAGGAAAAGAATGTGGCATCCATCTTGAGTGCTTTCCCATGTTCCCTCACTTGCTTGCTTTCAGGGAAGGCAATTTCCTTGTTAAAAGCTGCCAGATGGAGAGGTTCCTGTGACAAGAATCTTAGGGACACCATTACCTAACAGCTAGGAATTTTTTGGATTTTTGGGGGGTTTTTTGAGACAGAGTCTCACCCTGTTGCCTGGGCTAGAGTGCTGTGGCGTCAGCCTAGCTCACAGCAACCTCAAACTCTTGGGTTCAAGAGATCCTCCTGCCTCAGCCTCCCGAGTAGATGGGACTACAGGCATGCGCCACCATGCCCGGCTAATTTTTTTGTATACCTTCAACCACCCCCAGAGCATGGGCCGGGCCCTTCCCCAACACTGTCTATTTACAATATCCCATGCTAAGATAAAAAAAGAGATGACAAAAATAAAAAGAAAGAAACTCTTAACAATTGCCACAAGAATAAAAAGGACGTAAAGGATGAAGAAAATTAATCACTGATGGTGAATATACATCTGAAAAATGCGACAATCAATTACCTCCCTAAAGTAGTAGAGATGATGCAAGAGCTTATAAAAGAAAAGATGACAACAGAAAGAAATGAAAACAAGTGGATAGATTTTCAGCTGATGGACTTAACCATACAGACCATCTGCTCTCTCCCTCTCTAACTTCAAATACATGGAACACATGTTAGAAAATAATTTTGGACATATTTGGATACTTAGCCAAACTCAAACCCAGGAACTTAAACAATAAATGTGGAAGCTTAAAGTTAGACAGGTAAAAGGTAGAGCTGGAGCAGCCTGCAAGTTGATTAGGAACAAACTGAGGCTTTTCTGTCCAGTCCCTGAGCTTCACTGCCCACCAACCTGCAGCCTCAAGGGCACACGTGGCCCTCCAGATCCCTAAGTGCAGCCCTGCTAACCAAATCCAAACTTCATAGAACAAATCTTCTTATTAAAAGGATTTGTTCCATAAAATTTGGATTCAGCCAAAGGGCTGCACTCAAGGATCTGGAAGGCCGCATGTGGCCCCAAAGCCTCAGGGTCCCCACCCCTGCATGAGGCAACACTGTGTTGAACACATAAATCCGGAGCCCCCAAAGGAACAAGCTTCCAGGTAGGCAGAATGCCAGCTGCTTGGGCTATGTGAGTAAAAATATTTTACATTTTTCTTTTGGAGAGATGAGGTCTTGCTATGTTATTCAGGCTGGGACTTGAACTCCTAGCCTCAAGTGATCCTCCTGCCTCTGCCTCTGGAGCAGCTAAGACTACAGGTGTGTGCCAATACACCTGGCTTGTAAAAACATTTCCTATGAGAAATTAGAGATCCAGGACGAATGAAATATATGTCTAAAATCCCACTATTCACATAGTCTGGGATATCCAGGTCCAAAAATTTGCAACCACTACGATTAAAAATTCTCGAAATTATGAAACTCATGGGGGTTGGCAGAGGAGACTGATTTGAACAGCATTGCCATAATTCTGGACACATGGGACTCCTGCTGAGTGGCTATCTGAGCTCACAATAAAAATTTACAAACCATAAAAGGAATTCAACTATCATGAGAGAGAGTGAGAGCAGAGACAAAAAAGAGAGACAACATTCATCCTAAGAACTACAAATAAGATCTGAAAGACACTTTAAATCTAGTATGTTTAAGATGTTTAAAGAAAAACTACAGAATAGAAACTATAAGAACACATGAAATAAGGGGTTTTTTCAAAGAGCCCAAGAAAAATTCTAAATGAATAATTGTTGAAAATAAAAATACAATGAATGAATTCAATAGCAGACAATAATAAACTAAAGTGGTAATTCATGAATTGGAAAATAGATATAAATAAATTACTCATAGCACAAATATAAATAAAAATATAAAAAATATATAAGACAAAGAGAATAGAATGAAAATATATAAGACAAAGAGAATAGAATGAAAAGTTAAAATATGCATCTGAAAAGAACTATTGAAAAACTAAATAGAGGTTAGAGAGAAGCTAATAGGAGTAATGGCTGAAAATTTTCCTAAACTGAAAAAAAAAATGAGTCATAAAATTAAGACAGCAAATAAGGTACAAGGAAGTCCATATTTTAAAAAGTCTTAGATAAACTGTGGTAAAATACCAGAACATTAGAGAAATAAAGAAAAAAATTAAAGGTACTAGATGGCTTGTCTTCAAAAGATAGCTTGACCAACATCATACTTTATTTGCCAGTGACAATTTAGGGGAGAAAGTAATGAATAATATCTTCAAAAGACTGAAAGAAAATACTTGTCACCTCAGAATTTTATAACCATATAATTGTCATTCATTGGAGCATATACAATAAAGCTAATTTAAGATACATAAAAGTTACTACTAACAGACCCAGTTGAAAAAATGCCAAGCAAAGGATGACCTTTAGCAAGTAGGAAATTGAACCCCCAAGGAAATAGATTTAAAAAGTAACAGTGAATAATGAAATTAGAAAAATATTTGAAAAATCCAAATTATTAATGGTATTGACTATTAAAAATTCTAAAAATGCCACTCTGTAATAGATTTAAAAAACAAAGCAAAAGCCAAAGTAATTAATTTCCATAAAAATGAAAGATATGTAGAGGATCTTAACATAGTCTAAGTTTCTTTTATTGTTTAAAAGGAATAAGAAGATACATATGATATTCAGCATGTTAAAATTTGAGCTTCATCAATAACAGAAAGAATTTGGATTACATGCCTTCCACATAAGTAGAAAGAAAACAATAGAAAGCTTACCTACAAATAAAAAAGAAAAAGATCATCAAGAAAAAGCATGGAAATGTTTGAAATTAGAATAAAAAATCAGAACAAATATATAAGCAATCAAAAGAAATGTAAAGAAATCTGGGACTACCAGATTGAAGTATTCAGCTCCATGCTGCTTCTAAGAGACAAGTTAAATGCTCAGGCCTATTTTTCTTATTTGAGTTCAAAATGGATCATAAAGCAGTGGAGACACCTCACAACATCAACAACACATTTGGCCCAGGACCTGCTTACGAACATACATACAGTGCAGTGATGGTTCAAGAAGTTTTGCAAAGGAGACGAGAACCTTGAAGATGAGGAGCACAGTGGCCGGCCATTAGAAGTTGACAAAGACCTACTGACAGCAATCATGGAAGCTATCCTCTTACAAACTACAAGAGAAGTTGCTGAAGAACTCAAGGTCGACCATTCTATGGTTGTTCAGCATTGAAGCAAATTGGAAAGGTGAAAAAGCTCGGTAAGCAGGTGCCTCATGAGCTGACCAAAAATCAAAAAAACTCTTCATTTTTTTAAGTGTTGTCTTCTTTTTTTGAACCCAACAACGACGAACCATTTCTCGATCAGATTGTGACATGGGAGGAAAAGTGGATTGTATTCAACAACCATAAGGACCAGCTCAGTGATCCGACTGAGACAAAGCACCAAAGCATTTCCCAAAGCCAAATTTGCACCATAAAAACGTCATGGTCACTGTTTGGTGGTCTGCTTGCTGGTCTGATCCACTACAGCTTTCTGAATCCTGACAAAATCATTACATCTGAGAAGTATGATTAGCAAATCGATTAGATGCACTGAAAATTGCAATGCCTGCAGCTGGCAATAGTCAACAGATAGGGTCCAATTCTTCTCTATGACGACACCATTGGTCACACAACCAATGCTTCAAAAGTGGAACAAATTGGGCTATGAAGTTTTGCCTCATCTGTGGTATTCACCTGACCTCTTGCCAACCAACTACCACTTTTTCAAGCATTTCGACACCTTTTGGCAGAGAAAACGTCTCCACAACCAACAGGATGCAGAAAATGCTTTCCAAGAGTTCATGGAATCCCAAAGCATGCATTTTTATGCTACAGGTATAAACAAATGTATTTCTCTTTGGCAGCAATGTGTTGATTGTAATGGTTTCCATTTTGATTAATAAAGATGTGTTTGAATCTAGTTATAATGATTTAAAATTCATGGTCTGGAACCACAGTTACTTTTGCACCAAACTAATAAATACGAATAATCCCCAAAACTCAAAGATATAACAAAGACATTATAGAAAATATGAATGTACAAATTGACCAGTCACATTATGTCCAAGGAGATATATATATATATATATATACATATATATATATATATATATATAAATCATAGTAAAGAAACTGTAAAAAGATACCTTAGAAAAGATAATAGAATTCAAAGATGAAGACTTTTTTGGATTCTAGGCAAAATGGCCATGCCATCATTAAAAATAAAAGAAAAATATTTTAAAAATCTCGCTGGGCTCAGACATCTACACTGCAACTTTAAGTACTAAAGAACAACAGAATGAGGCTTACAAAATTGTCAGGAAACTGTCACTCAATAGTAAATGTTTTTAAATACAAGAATTTGAGAAACAATTCCTGTGTGGTCTTGCTAAAACTTTATTAGGGGATAATTACCTTGATTTGATTACTTCACATTGTATATCTGAATCAAAACCTCACATGTACCCTGTAAAGATATGCAACTATTATGTACCCATAATAATTAAAAATAAAAACTTAAAAAAAATTATTAGGGGAGAAACCTAAGTCAAACCAAATATGGATGGAGAGAAGGATAGCAAAAAAGTAATGTTTCTGAGCAATGAATTTATATGATTAAAATTCAAACTGTAGAAATTATGATTGTAGGAGCAAGTTAGGCAACAGAAGTGGCAAAGGGGTGCAAAGTGGATTAAATACCAAATACAATGATGGCCTCTTCTATAATAAGTTTACTGAAAGAGTTGTTTAAAGCAGATAAGTCATATAATGCAGTTATAAATATATTTTAATGCATAGCCCTATTTACTAGCAGAAAATAATTAAAATTATGTAGTACAAAAGAAAAGATATTAAATATAAATTTACCAACTTTATCACTCTCAGATGGAAAGTCAACGGATTTTGTCTAAATGTGAATATTGAGAATACTTTTAAGAAAATATCTATCAGAACTAAAAATAGACTTAAACCTTCCAAATTATTAGATTTAAAGCATATATATAGGCCATGTACTGAAAGTCTCAAAATGAAAATCTATAGCTTAAAAGCAACAGAACTAAGATAAAACAAATGTAAGATATTGATAAGTATACGTGAACATAACATATTCTTCAAAGAATATGAATCAATTCTCCCCAAATTGATCCATAGATTTAATTAAATTCCTAACAAAATTCCAGTCAAGTGGTTTGTAGACATATAAAAGCTTATTCTAAAATTTATATGGAAAGGCAAAAGCTCAAGAATAGCTAAAACAACCTTGAAAAAGAAGAATATAGTGGAAGGAACTCCCTGCCCAATATTAAGGTTTATTATACAGCTATAGTAGTTAAAATGGTTTTGTATTGGCAGTAAAATAGATACATAAAGGACAGAACAGAAAGCCCAGAAATACAGAGACCAGTATAAATATGCTTAACTTGTTTTTGACAAAGTTGCAAAAGAAGTACAATAAAGGAAGGATAGCCTTTTCAAAAAATGGTGCTGGAACAATAAGACATCCATAATTATAAACAGATGGAAAAACATACCATGTTCATAGATCAGCAGAATCAACATTGTTAACTGAAACCATGAAAAGCAAAACTTTACATAAGGCGGGGGGCAGGGACTACTGTACAACCAATCATGCTTACAAAAGAGGATATAAGTATCCTATTTAAAATACTAATATAATTTAGTGAAACATCAAAAGAATAACAATGAGCCAGGTGTATTCCTAAAATACGCTGAAGGTTTAATATTAGTACTACATCTATTAATAAAATATACTTCTATGCATGTCAGTAAGTAAACAAGGAACAGCATCATATATAATTATTTCAATAGATGATGGAAAAGCATTTGCTAAATTCAACTTCCATTTCTGGTTTTAAAAACTCTAAGAGAGGCAGAAATAAAAGAATAGCATTACAATTTGATAAAGAATACCACTCTAAAACAAATTGTCAGCAATAACACACCAGACTCTCTAGTGACTAGAGATATTCCCATTAACAATAAGATGAAAACAAGAATTAATGGAAATACCTTACAAATAGAAAATACAAGTCTTTCAAAAACTACATTTCTACCTGTTCACTTCCTTGAGGACTTTCTCCTACTCAAGGCTCAGACTAGGGTGAAGCAAGTAAAGCCCTAAAATGCAAAACTGAAAGAAACACTCACTCTCAGGGTTTTGAAAGTACAAGGTTGGCACTTGCAGGACCCTGACAGTGAGTGCCTTGTTCAATTTTGTACCTTGAAAGCTTCACTTGCCTCACCCTAGTCTCAGCCCTGCTCATTTTCCTTCTTTCTTGCATACTCTACTAGCTCCTTTCTCCTGGCAAGCTCAAGTCACCCATTTGTAGATAGCCAGCCAATCTCTAGAACTTTAGGCTTTTCAAAAAGAATTTAAACAGCAGTCCCTTAGGGCTCACATATTTCTGAATTTTCCAACTTCTCCCATTGACTACTCCTATCGAAGCCTTACCAAACCTTTTCTGCTCTTTCCAAAGAAATCGACGTAACAAATTCTCTGTACTTAATCCCCAAAGAGCAGATCTTTTTATATCTACAAAACATGTGAGAAAATTAATAGTTGGGAAATTAGTTTTCAGGTATAGCGTATATATTATTTTAGGGTCTCAGACAAAACTTTTAATAACTTATTGCCAATTGTTTTTCTCTTTAGTTCAAAGACTTTTAAGAGTATTATAGAATGGGGCATATCATAAGGCAAAAACTATTATTGAAATAATATGAAAACTAAACATACAGAGCTTTGGAAAAGCTGACTGAATTTATTACAATACTTTTTAGTTTGCATAAATCTACAGAAGATATCATCCTATAGAGTAAATCTAGGTCCTATCTTCCTATGTGTTTAAACAAATTAAAATGGATAGTAAAATAGCCTCTTGTAATATATTCATGATATTTTCTTCTTTTAGAGGCAAGATCTTGTTATTGAACATGTTCCTAGAAATGCTTCTGAACCTTATTATATTTAATGCCTCATCTGTAGAATCATTTCACAAATAAATACATCTTATTATGATATAATTATACTGAAACTAAACTATTTTGCATAGGACCAAAATGCTACACACATAAATAATCTAATTTACAGTGAAGATTACAAGATTTTTAAATATCACAATAATAAACATTTAAGGTAATAGAATCATATCTCTGTATCTTATCAATAAATTTCTGCCTAAATATCACTGAGTTTTAGGAAGTATTTCTAAGTATAGCAATGGAAAATATCTATTGAGTAATCTTTCTAAAATTTTCTCTAATAAACTAATGAGTGTATTACTCACCTAATTGCATCATTGGTCTCTGAAACAGCTCTCAGGTATTCTTTGAAATAAAAATAATTAAAGAGGTATTTCCGAACCTTATAGCCTCGCCATCGTTTCTGAATCTACAGATGTAAATAAAAAGATAAAATATGCCATTGAATAAAAACATTTATAGTACTTCAAAATCAAGGTAATTATGTCTGATAACTCATATTAAATAAACTCTTAAACTTTTCCACTAATATAACTGTACATAGGTTACAAAGGTAGGTTGTAGTCAGATTATATTACAAAGATAAATATAATTATAGGCTATTGTTAATTTATTTTAAAATATTTACAAATATTTATTTCAAAAAATACTAAACTGTAAAATTAACTCTTGGGAGATTTAAAATCTGCTTTACAAATTCTTACCATCTCTGCTTCCTGGCCAAATGGATTTTTTCTTCATAACCAACTGGCTTGAAGATTGTAAGTAGTCTCATTGAAATAAATTTTTTAAATGGGCATTTTAAATTCAGTGGTATAAAAATCTTTAAACAAAATCTTGTCTTGTATCTTTATTATTACACTTTAATACTTCTTTAACAATAACAATAATGGGTAACAGTTATTGAGTTCTTGTGTGCCAGGCAATATTCTTGTATTTATGCATTTAATCTTTAGAACACTTGTATAAGATAAATACTCTTTACCTCATTGATAGATGAGAAAATAGCTAAAAAGAGGGCTTACATAATTTTCCAATAATTATACAGCCATGAGGATGGATCCAGGAATCAAATTAGGGCTTCAGTGAGCCCATTCTCTTAACCATTGCAATATAGAACTGGGAACAAAGTAAACTGCAATTTTCAATGAATGAAATTTTTATTGACATTATCTGCTTTTTTATATCAACAACTTCAATGCTGACCTTCAAAGGGTTTTATTTATCAGAAATGTAAATTTTTTTTTCTTATATGAGAGGCATGTTACGAGTCTTTTTTTTCTTTCTGTTTTTTAGAGATGGAGTCTTGCTGTGTTGCCCAGACTGCAGTGCAGAGGTGTGATCTTAGCTCACTGCAGCCTCAAACTCGTGGCCTCAAGGATCCCTCCCTGGCTAATTTTTTCTTTAGGAGACAGGGGTCTTGCTATGTTGTCCAGGCTGGTCTCAAACTCCTGGCCTGCAAGTGATCCTCCTGCCTCAGAATCCCAAGTAGTTGGGATTACAGGCAGGAGCCACCCTGCTCAGTTTAAGAGATGATACTTAAGTGAACTTCTAGATAAGCAGTCCCCAACAATCTTGGCACCAGGGACTAGTTTCATGGAAGAAAATATTTCCATGGATAGGTGGGGGGGGGGGATGGAGCACAGGTGCTAATTCGAGTGAGTGATGAGGCAGCTGTAAATACAGATGAAGATTGGCTTGCTCACCGTCCACTCAGCTCCTGCTGTGCAACCCCTCTCCTGCCCCTAACTTTCATGGAAGACAGTTTTTCCATGGAAAGGTTGGGGGTGGGGTGGAAGGGGAGCTCTTCCACCTGGTCCCTAACAGGGGTTGGGGACCACAGTTCTAAATAATTTGTAAAGCCTCAGCAATCATGAGAATCTATATCTTTTAATCCTCTCTTTGCTAATATAATAATATCTTTGCTATCTTTTCTAATATCTCTATGAGAAAAACTCAAAACTAAAATAATAATGGGTAGTATTAATTTGTGGGGAAAAACAAATATCGAGAATATTAACTTAATCTTGCAAAAAGGTTTAACTTCATTCCCTAAAATTTTCCAGCAGTTTACATATTTATATGAATGAGTCACATATCATAAATGATTCTCTTTTTGGATATGAAGTTCTTCCAATTTTAGCACAGTTTGCTATGCTAAGGGAACACACATCTTCTCTAAACCATTTTTTTAAAAATAGCATTCTATATAGCATTAAATAGCATTCTATATAGAATATATATAGAACTCAGGAAAATCAGCAAGAAAATAAACAACTCTATCAAAAAGTGAGCAATGAACTTTTCAAAAGAAGATAGACTAATGGCCAAGAAACATATGAAAAAATGCTCAGCACTTCTAATCATCAGAGAAATGCAAACCAAAACCACGATGTGATATCGCTTAACTCCAGTGAGAATGGCCTTTATCAAAAAGTCCCAAAACGGCCGGGCGCTGTGGCTCACGCCTGTAATCCTAGCTCTTGGGAGGCCGAGGCGGGCGGATTGCTCAAGGTCAGGAGTTCAAAACCAGCCTGAGCAAGAGCGAGACCCCGTCTCTACTATAAATAGAAAGAAATTAATTGGCCAACTGATATATATATATAAAATTAGCCGGGCATGGTGGCGCATGCCTGTAGTCCCAGCTACCCGGGAGGCTGAGGCAGAAGGATCACTCGAGCCCAGGAGTTTGAGGTTGCTGTGAGCTAGGCTGACGCCACGGCACTCACTCTAGCCTGGGCAACAAAGCGAGACTCTGTCTCAAAAAAAAAAAAAAAAAGTCCCAAAACAATAAATGTTGGTGTGGATGCAGAAGTTAGGAACACTCCTATATTGCTGGTGGGACTGCAAACTAGTGTAACCTCTGTGGAAAGCAATATGGAGGTACCTTAAAGAGATACAAGAAGATCTACCATTTGATCCAGCAATCCCGCTACTGGGAATCTACCCAAAAGAACAAAAGACATTCTATAAAAAAGACATCTGCACTAGAATGTTATAGCAGCAGAATTCACAACTGCAAAGAAGTGGAAACAACCCAAGTGCCCATCAATACAATTAATCCAAGTGGATTAATAAAATGTGGTATACGTGTACCATGGAGTACTATTCAGCTATAAGAAACAATGTTGATATAGCAACTCTTGTATTTTCCTGGGTAGAGCTGGAACCCATTCTACCGAGTGAAGTATCCCAAGAATGGAAAAACAAGCACCACTTTGTAGTCACTATCAAATTGGTATTAACTGATCAACACTTATGTGCACATACTTATGTGTAACATGCATCGGGTGTTGGGCAAGTAGGAGGGAGGAGGAGGGGATGGATATATTCACACTTAATGGGTGTGGTGCACACCATCTGGCTGGAAGATGGACACACTTGAAGCTCTGACTCGTGTGGGGTAAACATTGTAACCTAAACATTTGTACCCCTGTAATATGCTAAAATCAAAAAGAAAAAGAAATCCATTGACATGGGGTTCTTCCCTCTTCAAACCCAGCAACTACTGGAAACAGCACCAACCACACCCATGAGGCTATACTTGGTATGCTCTCAGGGAAGATTCTGGTACCCTAACACCCCAGACATCCATCCAATGGCAGGCTAAAATTCCTTTCTGAGACAAATCCTTTTACTCACAATTGGGTATTAAAGGACATAATAAGTAAGTGATGATTAAGGTTACAAATTAAAACTCATCCACACTAAAATATAATCAATCAATCTTTAATTGGCTTTGTTAGAGATATGTGGGTAAAGAGAGCTGGAAGAAAGTGAGCATTTTGAATGGGTGAAGTAGCTGCCATCAGTGAAATGAAGGATCTAAAATTTATTGTGCTCCATGAATGTGCCAGGTATTATGCTAACTGCTTTAATTCTTACAATATCCTTGTGAATGGGGCATGATCTCCATGTTAAAAATGAAAACCTGAGGTTAAGTAATTTGCTCAAGGTCACATAACCAGTAAAAGAGTAAATGGCAAAGTCAGGATACAAACCCAGGTCTGTCTGACCCTAAAGCCCACATTCTTTTCACTAAAACATTTTACATAGATAATGGATCGAGAGGGAGAGATTTAATTTAAAATATAGTATTTTCTTACATTATAGGGAGCCCAGTTTAACCAATAGCTAATTGATATAAAAGGACACAATGAATCTCAACAATATGTAGTTGAGATTCTACTATACTTCCTATTATAAGAAAAAATGAAATCTTGAATTCTGCCTAAATTTTCTGTTGCTATTCTAGTACTAGTAAATAAACTTAATTTTTTTTTTACAAAATAAGTATTTTCAGGTGGCAAGATAAATTTTGATAACATTTCTTCTTAATTTCAAGGTGAATGGATTCCAACTTCCAAAAAAAAGAAAGAAAGAAAAATGACTTGTATTCATGCCCTTCAGAGTAATTAGCAAGTTTCAAAAGTGATTGGTATAAAACAATTATTGTCATTGATCAGCTCTGAATAGATAATTTTAAACAAAGTCATTGTGTGCTCAGCAGATTACAGCTTGTTAACCAGCAAGTTCTAAATGACCTCTTAAGCTAGTCAAATCAATGATGCATATTCCTCATTAAGTAACATCAAAATGTAAGTGGTCTTATAAATAATGTTTATTTTAAGCACTGAAACAAATGGCAAAACCTTGATATATCAAAAGCCATCTGCTCATAGAAAAAATTTTCCCTCTATTGGGTTTACTTTTATTCCTGAAAATCCATAGTTACCTAATGTCACTAAAAGAGAGAAAAAAAATATCTTCTCTCTTAAAATAAAAATGAAGGCATGGAAAACAAATTCATTGATGATAACCCACCCGGTTATAATGCTCTAAATGTATATGACAGCACAGAAGTAGAATTCAGTTGTTCAAAATTATACTTTTACTTATTCAAATGTTCAACATTCTAAAAGACTATACAGAGCACAGAAAAGTGGGTTTCTGTGGGGAGTTTAAAAAACAGTAAATAACCCAAGTTTTCATTCCAAATATCACTGCATTGTCATATCAAAACTATATATAGTTATATATTGAAAATATATATGAATATTATATATGAAAATATAGTTTTAACTATAGTATATACATGTAAAAAATCTTAACTAGATATTTTTAGCAGAAGATTCTGGTTACTTATTCCATATAGTTTCTTCTCTTTAATATTCCATTTCCCCACTCTATCTGACTTTATACTTTCTTTCTCTATAAATCTATTTAATCATTTTATAACGATATTGGTACTAGAAGTAGCAGGAGGGGAGAAGAAATATTCTTTTGCATGGCATGGAACATTGATATACCTTTCCATCTGCAGGTTAAAGTTTGGGATTGTCTAGATGGTCCTTTCTCTCATTTTTCCCTAGGCTGATATCTTGCGATACATTTTTTGTGTGTATAAGATGGTCATTCATTCTATATTCCCCAAACTATCTCCAGTATATAAGGGACCTTCAGCATATTTTTCCTGAATTCATTTACCTATCTATCTCTATTTATTTAATATTCGGGTCCTTATTCTAAACATAAATGCTTACTTCATGGTATTGTAAGTAGCTTAGGAAATTAAGATGAATCTTTATATATCTGACACATATTTAATGATTTTTAAATAAAGCCATTATATAATCTTTCCTCACATTTTTTATAATTTTGGACATAAATGGGACATAAAAGAAGATGGTTATTTGATATTTCAAGTTATATTAATTTTTTTAAATTAAAATTTTTCTTACATAGATCCAGAGCTCTAAGAGAAAATGAGCCAATAAAGTTATGTTATTTTTCCAATTTGTTGTTTTTAAGTGATCTTTAAACTAGTGTTCTTCTTGTTGTTATAGTTCTTAATTTCCTTAATGTGAGCATTTCAGTCTGAACTAAAATGTTTTAGAGCATTAAAATCAATCATTTAAAATAAGTGCAATAATTTAAAAAAATCAGCTGAAACTCTCTAGATTCCAGCAAAATTTCACTAAGTATATGTGATTGATCAATAACATGTACAAGGATACCAGGGTAAAAGGAATTCTACTTGAAACAATTACGTCTGTAGTTCTTTAAAATTCTGTAAGCTTTTGATTATTATCATTTCACTCCTCATTGAACTTTGAAACTAAGATAAAAACATATGAGGGAACATATTTTATAAGAGATATTTCCAAGATGCTATGTACTAGCATTTCTTCAAATTTGCCTTCATGTGCTATTGCTCTGGTTGTCCTCGGATAGACAAGCATACAAGGACTGAAGATGTATGAGGTGACACAACAAAGTCTTTTCAATGGCATTACAAGGAACAATGCATGTTTCCTATAGAGTTTACTTTTGTTAATTTCCAAAGTCTGTGCCAAATTATTTGTCCCCATTATATTTGGTTTACTAAAGACCAGTATATTCTAAAGAGCTAATTTAGCAAAGAGGGAACAGCAGTTGAAGATATCAGTCCTTGTAACAATTTTGTGGGGGCTCGTAAAATTTTAACAAAGAGTCCTGTCTTCTTTTCCATTAATGTTTCAGGGCCCAAAATGGGGACAGGGAAGTGCAAATGCAACCAACGACTTTGGAATTATAAAAATCTATACGATCTGCACTTTGGATTTCAAACAGGAAAGAAATGACAGATCTTTTTTGTTATCATTTGTTATATCTTACACAAAAATCCATTTAAAATTGTAGCAAGAAGCCTATTTCATCTAGACTTATGATGGATGACAAATCCTCATGCTGGCAATAGACCTGAATATTCTTTTAGCTGGTGTGCTTTTCATCCCAAGCTACCCAATTCTGCCTATGAGGCCAAGCACGTGACAGTGAATTGGAATACCTCAATTTACTTCTCATCATTTAATTTAGAATTCCTGGGTGAAATTAGGATGCTCATTAATTCTTAGGGCCATGTTGTTAGTTTTCTAAGAAAACAGGGTATGAGGCTAGTCCCAAACTCCAGGATTCAAGTGATCCTCCTACCTCAGCCTCCAAAAGCACTGCAATTACAGGAAGGAGCCACCATGCCCAGCTACCTCATCTTTTAAATTGTAATCATAAAAATACCTATACCTCAGCACATTGGTTATGATGATTGCAGAGAAGAGTTAAAATATTTAACATAGTTAGAATGGTGCTTAGAGAATAGTAACTGCTATACAATTGCTAACTCTTATCATTTACCAGGGGTTCTGACTTACCAAGATTTGGGAATATGTACTATGGTAATCTTTTTCTTGTCTAGTTTCAGACATCATTTTTTTTTTCAAAATTTAACAGCCACAATAGTTCACTACAGTTGAACTCTTTATAAGATATTATAAGAAAACCAATATTACATATCAGAAATGCTGTCAAAAGTATGAGTTACAACACAGACAACAATATGAAACAGGCATAAAGAAAACTGAAGTAAACAGACTAGCAATTTGCCTTTTTAACTTATTAACACAAGCTTAAACTTTTGTTAAAGAAAGAAACAAAGAACGTCTTAGGAGAATTGCAGAGCATTCAATTGAAGACTGAATTTCATGGTATGGTATCCCATAGAGAGAAAAATAAGACTAACTTTTCCCCCGCACTCTAACACAGTGTAATTTTGCTTTTGGAACTTTGCTGATCTACTCTCCAACCTCCTTCTCAACAAACTCTAACATATCCCAATCAAAGGAGAACTGATCTAGAAGGGGGACAAATAAAATAAGAGATCTTCAGGGAGAGGGAGAACGAAGGAAACAGAAACCACTTAAGTCTGGCCAGGTAACACCTCATGGCTTCCTCTCAGTCTAAGTTCAGAATCTGAGGCACACCGTTCTTTTTAATCTTGGTTTTTTCAATGGCAGTCAGTTTGACTCAGGTACATTCAGGATTCTATCAGCTATATCTACGCATTTCTAGGTAATAAGTTTCTGAATCTGGAGTCATTCTCATTGGGGAAATGGAGACCTCAGCAACGAGGCTGAGGCTGAATGTATGCACTCTTTTACATACATTTAGTGATGGTCTTGTGTTATTTTTCCCCCTACAAATGTTAAGGATCAGGTATAAGAGATGTGTAATGCCATAGGAAACACTTCTTCCCGGATGGGGTCAGCCAGTAAGTAAAAGCCATAAGCAAGAGAAAACACTGAATAGTAAGAACCATGAATCAAGGTGCTAAGAAAAAGAGACAAGTAATAGACCTTAGGATGGATAACATCATTCCATTATACTGAATTTTTTCGATACCTGGGGATATTTTTAAGAGAGCTTTCCACACATAAAGTATTCTTGCCCTTGTCTTTACAGTACAGTTAGGAAGTTAACTCTCTAACCCCAGTATTTGGTGGGCCTGAGGTAAGTGACACCCAAGTGCTTATCTATATTGTCATCAACACGGAAAATGGAGGGTCAGTAATGCCGGGCTGTGAGAAGATATACAATTGTATATCTAGATGGGACAGGGAAAGAAATGAGTTGAGCAACCGAATCAGCTAATGACATTTGTATAAGATACTAAAACCTGTTCAAAGAGAGAGAACTGAAAATAAAAGTTGGGGGCCAAATTTAAATGGGATCCACAATGGAGTGGCCACGATGCTGGCAGAGAAGCAGAATCCTCATCTAGAATAAAGTCAAATTGAAGACTGCAAAGGAAATAAAGTGCCACACAGAGAAACAGGAGGAATAGGGCTCCAGGAGCTAAGATAAAAATTTACTGAGCAATTTATTGCCGTATTAATTGACTGTCACTGGCCTAGCAGCAAATCAGCAGCAGGGGTTTTGTAAAGGCATACTGGGGGTTCTGACAGCAGTTTATATCACAGAAAACCTCCTTCAAACCTGTATTTGTTACGATACTTCAGCAAAATCCTAAATCTCATGAAGTCATCCATTCGCATATGAACTGCAGTAACCAAATTTTTATCTGATCACATATAGTTTATCCACAGCACAGAGCCGAGTCAAGTAATCAAATAAGGCTTAAAGATCCCCTAGAAAAGGCTTAAGTAATTTCCACCAAGGGCACTTAGGGACTTAGAGAAAAAGTATTTAAAGCAAAGGACATTTTTTACTCCTGGTTTAGAAAAGAATGGACCAGTGTTAGTTAGTGGTTGGCTTATTCAGTGATATTTATTTAACCACCTACTATAAGCCAAGCATTGAAGACAAAGATGGAGAAGACAGGGTCCAGGCCTCAAAAGACTTACAGTGTGTGGAGGGGGTGGAGACAGGCATGTAAATTAGTAAAGATAATAAAATGTTACAGGTTCTATAACAGAAGTATGTCGATGGTAAAATAGGGACATAAAAAGAGAGAGTGATGAATTCTACAGGGCTAGGGGGATCATAAAGTCTTTAGAGAAAAGGTGACCCTTTAAAAAATAAATGCGGCAAATCATGATATTAATATCTATTACATAAAAGAAAATCACATACATATAATTTGTTCTTCATTACAAAAGAGTGACATCTATTTTGGGATGGATAGGCTATAAATAAATTTGTAAAACTTCTCTCTTTTCAGAAATGCTCAACTATCCTCTTTGACAATTGGACATAATTTAGTTGTCATGGTAGCAATCAATAGCCAAATATATAAACTTTCAATTGGCTCTGTTCATGAGGCTAATTAAGACTAAAGTTTTTTCTTACATATTGTTCGTGAAGGTCTTATTTATGATTTGGGTACATATATCCATCTAAATAATATTGGCCATATAGACTTTTGGTGTTATCTATTACCTTTAGAGGTTCTTCCTCCCAAACACTTGCACCCATGTTTATATCATTTAACCCATGTTAAACCCATTGCACCCATGTTTATATCATAAGCCCTTTCAAAGGGCTTATATTGATGTGGGTTTCTTAGATATGCCTAGTCTAGATAAAACCTTAATGACTAAAGCCAGATCAAACTCAATAAAAAGGTTTGAGGCTAAATAATAAACAAAAATATGCATTTTTCTAACCCTGTCTTCTATGCTTCTCCCTAATAGCAAAGAAGAAAGGAAAGATCTCCCTCTATGATTTCCACTGATGGTCTGTGGAGATATCTAAATGATTGGTCATTAAATGCTTTAGGTTCTTAGTCATCTAATATTCTTTACTTTGGAGACACATGTGACATGAAGCAAGTAGAAAAGAATCTCTATTGGTGTTTTTTTTTTTTTTTATTTTTTTTTTTTGGGGTTTTTTTTTTTTTTTGAGACAGAGTCTCGCTTTGTTGTCCAGGCTAGAGTGAGTGCCGTGGCGTCAGCCTAGCTCACAGCAACCTCAAACTCCTGGGCTCCAGTGATCCTCCTGCCTCAGCCTCCCGAGTAGCTGGGACTACAGGCATGCGCCACCATGCCCGGCTAATTTTTTATATATATATCAGTTGGCCAATTAATTTCTTTCTATTTATAGTAGAGACGGGGTCTTGCTCTTGCTCAGGCTGGTTTTGAACTCCTGACCTTGAGCAATCCGCCCGCCTCGGCCTCCCAAGAGCTAGGATTACAGGCGTGAGCCACAGCGCCCGGCCTCTATTGGTGTTTTAGACTGAAAGGTTAAGTCTATGGCAGAGCTATACAGAGAATCAAGATCTCTTAAATTCCCAGACTAAAGCATTTCCATTAAAAGAGGAAAATCAAGTTGTTTTCCTATACAAATATTACTGAGAATGGCAAATAGCCCATTTTAACTGGAGTATCTTCCTCTAGCTCAGAAGAAGCAGGAAGGCCTATTTCTTCCTCTTGTTTTTTTCCTTAAACTCCAGGAGAGAAGAGAGGCAGATTGTCCCTAAGCTAGACTACCAGCATACTTACACCTGTAGAGGAAAGCACTCTTTTCAAAAACAATATATATAGTTAAAATAATGTAAATTTGTCCACCACGGTTCAACACAGGACTTTCAGAAACTGTTTTACTACTGTGTCTCACCCAAAATAAAATCTATTATTGCAGAAGAAGTAACAGATTAATGAAAGAGAATAAGGCAACATAGGTTTTAGGGACATCAGTGAAATTCATTTAAGAAATGCCTCCATTTATAATAGCTTAGCAATTAAGCTATTACCTTATTGTCTGAAACAAAAGAAATAATCTTTTTATTTTGCCCATTCCCAAAATCTGTGCAGAAACCAAGCCCAAGCCCCATAATTGCTAAATTCAGCTTTCCATTAGAAAAATAACACATAAAAAATGAGCACAGAAATGATAGAAATGAAACTTCTAAGCTGGAAACTGACTTCATTACTGTTAAATCATATGAATAATTTCTAATTGATTTGTATTGGGCAGGAATCTTATATTCCAGAACCATGTTCGTCTATTTATCACAATATATGCTGTATGACATATGGAAACTAATACATTGCTTCATTAATATTTAAGTCTTTCTCTAGTTATGGCTCAGAGATATTTAACATTCTAAAACATAAGCATTTATAATTACATGTTTTACATTTTACTCTAATTTTTAATACTGCCAAGATTATTTAGCATAACTAACTTTTTAACTACATACTCTTTTCTCTCTTTACCATTAGCATATCAATCAAATTTGCATTACTCTGCTTTGCTCATTTTATTAAAAGTGAATTCAGGGCACAATTGACTTTTCATTTGTTTAACAAGTAAAGAAATATTTACCCTGACAGCCATTGCATTGTAGAGATTCATCTTCATAGTATAATATGCTACCTGTGAATCAAGAAAAAAAAAGATGGCATACATTTCAGTTACACAAAGACAGTGTAGCCTATTTTTACATATAAAAGATAAGAATCTTTATACATTATACATAATAAGAGTTCTAGGCTTAGAGAAATGAAATCAAACTTTGTATTGAAGAGATAGGCTTCCTAATACATAATGCAAGCTTAACCAGAAAAATCTATGGTAGTCAAACTAGAAGCTAATGGAGATATATGATCATAAAATGCTCTCCGCTGAGTTTGGTAATCAATGGTGCTCTACTGAGAATAGAATAACAAAGCAGAAATATTCACAAGTGCTGGTGACATGTAGTATTGTATGATTTATTCACTGGGGTTCTTTTAGCCAAAACTCACAGAAACATAAAAGGAATTCATATTTCAAGACGTCTGGTTTAATGAAAAATTCAAAGAAATGCTGTCTTCAGTCGAAATCGTTCAAGTATATGGATGCAGTGATGGAGCAAAATTGTGCCTTCCAACCATCTATGCAAAATGCTATGTACTTAGGTGCCTCCTGAGTAATCCCTGGGAATTTTGTTTCATTTAATATTCATTTTAACACCATAAAATCATAAATACAATGATATCATGTTACAGCAAATCCCTTGATATAGTGAAGACTTCCTAAAGTGTTGGTTTCTTTCTGGTAAAGAGACATTTATCTATTAACACACAAATCTCTCTTATAGCAAATTATTTAGCAATATAGCTTATTTCAATGAAAATATTGCTTTAAATAAATCTTCCACATCTGTTCTTTCAATTAAAAATATAAAATTAACATAATTCATGACAGTACAGTAAAGGGTAGAGCAATGAAATACATATTTTTTCAATATGATATACAACTTTATATATTTTTATTCAACCAAAATTCATTCAAGGAATATAAGTTGAGGCTAGGTAATCGGTGTCATGTTTCAGGCAAAAATCAGAGAAGAGTGCCTTAACCCTTTATAGAGGGGTTTTCTGGCCCCTGCCAGACAGGAATTCACACAAAAGGGTTTCACTGTAATTAGGGTTGTTTGAATTGCCTGGTCTGATCCAAAGCAAAGTATCTATGGAGAGCAGCAGGGCTGGATTATTTATCAACAGTTTGAACAATTATGAAACAGTTGGCTGCAATATGTTATTTACAAATGAACACAATGATGTTACTTCACTTTAAGTTCTCTTTCTTTGTTATAGCAAGCAAGGCATAATTCTTGCTGTTTGAGGCGATTTAAAATATTTACTTTAATATTCTATTGCCAAATTGAAGCAAACACTGCCATTAAAAACTTTTATAGAAAGAAATACATTGGAAATTATACACTCCAAAAAGTGTTGGTTCAGAAAAAGATGTTTTTTTATCTTAATCATATTATTGTTTAGTTAACAGTAGAAGGTGAGTGTGAGCTTTTGAGCCACAAACCTGAGTTCAATTCCTAACTTTGCTTTTAGCAGCTGTATGGCCTTAGACAAATTACTTAAAAGACTCTTAGTCTTGATTTCCATTCTTATAAAATAGGGCATTACATGCTTGATTGAGTTGTTCTGAAGATTATAAAGAGGTAATGTATTTAAGGTGCTTGCGACATAGATGATAGTATTTAAGGATTATCAGTAGTGCTATCAGTTACACATTCTGTGGCTAAAAGTATGTAATTTAACTGAAAGTAAAATTCCAAAAAGTATAAAGGGCTCAATTTCATCATGAACTAACAGGAAAGAGAGGTACAGCTTTTGAGTCTAAGAATTCTGAATTCTATAGTTAAGAGGTAGGAAAGCACTTTGGTCTTCACCTATCATTCGCAGGTGAACCACTAATTGATACGACATTTATTCTCAATTCTCTACCCCAGATGCTTTCAAAAGTACTGAAAAAACATATGTGATGCAGATACCGTATGATTCCAATTATGTGAGATAATTAGAATAGTTGAATTCACAGAGACAGAAAGTAGAATAAAGGTTACCAGGAGCTGGAGGGAAAGTGGGGAGTTATTTATAGTTCAACAGGTACAGAGTCTCAGTTTGGGATGATGAAAGTTTTGGAGACAGATAGTCGTAATGGTTGCATAACAAAGTTAATGTATTTACTGCCATTGAAGAGTACAGTTCAAAATAGTTGAAATGGTCAACCTTAAGTTATATGTATTTTATCATAATTAAAAAAAATCATATGTGAATATGAACTGTGCATTTCTATAAGGCATATAAAAAACACATTTGGACACTGAAATTTGGTAAAATTTCATTTAAGTCTTTGAATTTTTCCACTCTATACAATGGTGATTATTTGTTATACTGATGTTTGTCCTTTTAACTATTCCTTTTGAATAGTTAAAGTATCACTCATATAAAAGCCTTTGTTCTTAAAAAATTATTTTCTGGAATCTTGTCCTAAAGGGTTTTTGTGTTTTTCTTATTCCATGGAGTTGGGTGAGCAAAACATATACTAACTACCAAAGGTTAATAACATACCCAAGAATGACAAGCCAATTCAAATTTTGAGCAGAAAAAATTATTATTTTCCTTACTAATTGTTAATTTCCTATTCCTTTATCATCAAGATACCAAGTCTACTTTAAAGGGGAGGACTAAAGATCTGTGGTGACAATTAAACATTAAGGGGGTAGATTGTTTTATTGTAGTGGAAACGTGCTAAATTATAGATGCTCACCAAATGTTGTTGAATAAATGAAGGAAAGGAAAGAGACAGGGAAGGGGAAAAGAAAGGAAGTAGTGAAGGATAAGGAGAATTGCTATCTTGTAACAAGTAGAGTCGGAAAAATTCCTGGATTAAAAAATAGCATCCGAACTATCAATCATTATCAATTTATCAATCATTTGTTAGCTATATAACCTTTGTCACATTACCTAGCTCAGTTTTTAGAAGGCTTCTGAGATTTTTTATGGGAGGGATGTATTTCTTTTGAAAACATAATTAATATTCTGAGTGGGTAATATCCATCTGGACCTTTTAGACAGGGCTGCTATTCAATGAGATTAGACCAGAGTGGTCATACTTGTTATTTATAACTGATGTCCTGTCTGATTTGTTGGTCACTACTTGTGACAAGTGAATCACCCTACTGTACTGACTGCTGAGTATTTTTAATATCATCCTGCTTCTAAGATAAACTTCTGAGTATTTAGTTTCAGCAGTGGCTACATTTGTTTTCTATTTTCTATTGAGGATTTGATTCTTTCTTTTGTACCCATCATTTCCAATCATTCCCTGAGCTTTGTCGAGTCTTTTTTTCCCATGACCGAACTACCTACAATGTTCATAACTTCCTCATCTTAATTTTAATCCACTTGGAATGCCTCTTGTAGGTTAATTTTGTAAAGTATTGCTTTTAACAAGTCCTTTTTTGGATATTTAAAAATCATAGACCTTTTGTCATAATGACAGTGTTAAGAAAAAATAATCATAGACCTTCAATAGTTTCCAATTGCTTAAGGCAAGGCATCTTAATTGGGCTGATTGATGTACTTAACACACTTGAGTATTTCAGATCACCAGGAGAAAGAGAAATAAAGTCACAAGCTAAGGCACATAACACTTAACTTTTTTATTTTTCTAATTGGATAATGATTACTGATAAGGATATGTTCCACATTTAAGTTTCTTTTTATATCAAGTTAATTATATTGGGAGGGGGGATATATGAGAACCACTGCCTTATAGGTAAAAGTGATAATCAAAGTTCACCACAATCACGTGACAGTCTTTTTTTCCAATTATCCCTCACTGCTCCTTTCCTTTAAACCTCAATCTCATCAAATTATTGCATGTTTTTCCCTCCACTTTCATATTCATAATACTCCCCTTGCCTGAAATATCCTACCATTTCTTTCTAGCTGTCCAAACCCCATCTCCCTTGTTTTTCTTACAAGCATTTATTTAAAAAAGAAACTACTTTTTCTCCCCTACTCCATGTGTCAACAAGAAATTGGCAATCTCCTAGCACCAAGGGTACTTTCAAACCATTTCAAACCAGTAGGATGTGCATCTTTAAAAACAAAAAAGAAACAAACAAACAGAAAAACTTAGAATGTCAAGCTTTTCAACTTTATTGCCGTCTATCCATTTTGGGTGTTATCCTTCCTCAGGCCTCTGGAAGAAAAGAGGATATATACCTAGGTTAATCATGGAAACAACCCAAGTGCCTGTCAATTCATGAGTGGATAACCAAAAATTTGGTATATGCTCACAATGGAATATTACTCCATTCTAAGAAATGACAGTGAGCTAGCACAGTTTATGCTATCCTGGATTAACCTTAAACCCGTTATACAAAGAGAGGCGACACAAGATCTGGAAAATGGGCTACACATCTACTCGCCATCAAATTGGTACTGACTGATTAAATCTATGGTGCTCAAACAGTGGCAGTGTTCACCAGGGATTGTGGGGGGAGGGGGACCCACATCTCAGGGATATGGCGAGCATTGTTGGGGGGGAAAGGATTACTCTAACCCTTTTTAGGGAGAGGCAAAGATACAATGTAACCAAAATGTCAAAAAAAAAAAAAAAGACAGCTAGGTTAAGGTCTTAGTCATCATAGGAACTCCTGCCATCATCCTATGATTTTTCATATGCATGCAGACAGCACATCCAATTGTCTAATCTCACAATTACCTGCCTTTTTTGGGCCCAGTGACCTCCACTTCGGTTTAGCCTCATACTCCCACAGCATGCTTCAGACCTTGTCAACTATTACTGTCCCACTTCTTATTTTAAACCCAGACCACAAATTCCCCTCCTTAAAGCACTGGGGGCTTATTTTCTATTAAAAGGCTTTCCCACCTAATTTAGATAGATTAAGTTCCCCTCTCTCTTTTTCCTCAATTTCAAATTCCTTCTTCACATATTTTCATATACAATATACCATTGCGACATGGTATTTTACCATGTATGGTATTTTTACCATTTTATGTATGGTATATGAACATGCCGTAAAATTACTTAAGTTTTTCTTTATTATTAAGCATTGGGTTGGAAATCAAGAAAAGATGAGCTTCAAGGAAGAACCATTTCAAAAGCAAAACATTTAAAGTAATCCATATTTATAATAATTTTAAGTAATGTATCTATGTAACTTGACAAGATCAGCTGGCTAGATTGGACAATACAGAGGAAATATATGCATCAAAATGATGACAATGGAAGCTTTAGAAGCCATGTACATGTGGATAACAGATCTGATGGCCCCAAGCCTTTGTTATTTTCCACATCAGTGCCATCCACATTTTGTAATTTTGAGTATAATCATTAAAATGATTTATTATCAAGTAATTGTGAGTATTTTGTGCATGTGCTTTACCTGGTTTGTTGGCAACTGATAACAATCGGGTCATTATCATGAGTTGATTTTTAAAACAACCTTTCTTTTTCCATAAAAGAAAGAATTAAAAGCCAATTATATTCTTTCTTCCAGTAACTATTATCTTTAAAAAGCATGCAAACCAAATTTAAATTCATTTCATAATTATGGTGAAAATATATTAATAAAGTTTTATATTGGCAACTCAGTCTTAAGTTGTTCTGCCTTTGGTGTTTATTTAAAATATAAGACTCTGGAAGAAAATAATACATATGTATCAGTTTTCTGCTTTGACACTAAAAGGCGAAGAATGTTGCTTTATCTTATAAATGATTTGGAAGTCCCATAAAGAAAAATATCCAGAGTTGGGTATGTTTTCATGGAAAGAAGAAACATGTACTCAACTAATGAAGAGAAGTAAAAATGTCTACAGAAGCAGCCATGTATATCTCTTATGAGTTTTAACAATTAATTTTAAAATTAGTGACTGATTTTTTGTTTTGTTTTTTGATATGGGGTCTCACTCTGTCACCCAGGCTAGAGCACAGTGGCATAATCATAGTTCACTGCAGCCTTGAACTCCTGGGCTCAAGCGATGTTCCCACTTTAGCCTCCCTAGTAGCAGGCACTACAGGCATGCGACACCGTGCTCAACTAATGTTTTTATTTTTGTAGAGATGGGATATCGTTGTGTTGCCGAGGCTGGAGTTGAACTTCTGGCCTCAAGCGATCCTCCCACCATAGCCTCTCAAAGTGCTAGATTTATGGGAGTGAGACACTGTATCTGGCCATGATTGATATGTTATGTATTTTTTATTATCCATAAAAAGAGCAAATTGCTAGTATTTATCATTATTATACAATGTACATTATTATACAATGTATACATACAATGTAATTTGATATTATATGTCATTCCTTATCCCATTTAAAGTTAATAAAACTCCCTTTCATTGTTATTCTTTTAAATACTCAATCACATACAAAAACTTTGTAAGAAGTATTAAAATGTTCAGCCATATATGAATATTGTGAGCCTTGATTTGAGCATTATAGTAATAATTTTAACAATAATCTCTTTTTAAATCATAATTATCTGTAAATTAAATTGTTCTACCATGGCTATTAATACATTTCAACAAAAAAATTTTAATTAAACTGCCTACTCACTGGATTATCTCAATTTAGAAGCACAACATTGAGCTGTCTAGGACTACAGTTATATACATTTGTTTCATAACACACATTGAATTAATCACGTACAGTGATAGCCTTTATACTTCTCTGCCTTCAGACTATGGTGATTAAAAAATATTTGACAGTAAACATAACTTAAATTATGTAATGATATTTTTAAAAGGCAAATTTAAAAGTATAACAAAATACATACAAACTGTCCAATATAGTTTATTTTGATAAATTCACTCGGGGAACACTCAAACTGCTAGTCCTCTAAAAGATGCAGTTGAAAGGATATTTCTCCCTTTTCTGGTACTATTGTCTACAAGAATGACTACTTTAATTTTGCAGTTTATGCAATAAAGCAGCGAGTGGTCAAAAGAAGCTAAATAGAGCACTCCATAGGTAAAAAAAGAAGGGTCCCAAACCAGTGGGACTATTTGTGTGTCCACCGGAATGAGCAGGTCACAGTAAAATTACACTAAGAGTTCAGCATGCATAAAATGCATGTACACTGGGCACACATACCAAGTGACTATAAATTTGTTATTAATAAAAAAGAAGAATCAGAGCACATCCTCAGTAATAGGAAAGGGTTTTCATGGTTGTAAACCCACAGTCCTGGACCCCAAAGATAGAAAAATTTGGGTTATGTTGCTGGACAGAGCGGCACGAAAGCCAGCAGGAAGACCTGAAATGGAGGTTGAAAAGAAAAACCAACAAAAACTACAGTCATCCAGGGAGCAAGAGAGAGTCAAATCACAAAATAAGACTGCAATGGCTCTATTATTGTGGGTTAATGAGGTCGCGGTAGTGAAGAACACACGACACTTCAGGACTTGGTAAGCTATTTAGTGTTTATTTAAAGGCTGGGTAGAAATGGTGTGGTACAGAAGAGTTTTGAGGAAGCCTGTCTCTAAAAATACAGGGCTTCTCCAAAGAGACCGTAGGACTGGAATGCATTATGTAGGATTTAGGAAGAGGAAAGAGAGTAAGAATAGAGAATAAACAGTCATCAAAACAGAAGGCCACAATAGAAGGACACAGTCCTCTTTCTGATTGTTCTTTGCCATACTGTTGGCAACTCCAAGTTTCTTACAAGTTTTCTCCACGGTTCCTTTGATATTGTGTCCTTCTGTTTTGATGACTGTTTATTCTCTATTCTAATTCTCTTTCCTCTTCCTAAATCCTACATAATGCATTCCATGAGCCTCAGTTCTTGGCCCACCATTCTATACCTTTCAGTTACTTTTTTATTAGGTAGTAAATCCTGTCATCTTATAATAATGGCTCTGAAACCTTCATCTCCAGCTCTGGCCATTAATCTAAGATCCCATTCAATAGTTCAGTTTAACAAACATTTGTGGGTTTTTTGTTCGTTCGTTTTTGTAGAGAGGCGATCTCTCAAACTCCTGGGCTCAAGGGATCCTCCTGCCTCAGCCTCCTGAGTAGCTAAGACTACAGGTGTGTGCCACTATGCCCGGCTAATTTGTTTCACTTATTGTAGAGATGAGGGCTCGCTATGCTGCTCAGGCTAGTCTCCAGCTCCTGGCCTCAAGCTATCCTTCCGCCTGAGCCTCCCAAAATGCTAGGATTACAGACGTGAGCTACCGCACCTGACCTAATAAACATTTGTTGAGTTCTAATTATGATATACCCAGAGATTTTGGTGAGTTTGCACCGTCGCTTTATAAGATATCACCACACGGAGGTGTTCTAACATCATCACAAACTTAAAAAATTCAAAACATGTTTTGGTAAGCATCACTGAGTACCCCACTCAGAATGTTTCTTACAAACATCCTTGCTTTTGTTATCGTTGTAACTATTAATCAGCTTTGCTAAGATAAAAATGCAAGCATCTCAGTAGGTTACAAATAAAAAATGTTTACTTCTGACTCACTTTACATCTGAGCTAAAGTTCCCTGTAGGTATGTTCTATGCGTCTCTCCATCTCAACCCTAAGGCTGAAGAAGGAGCCTGCATCTTCCATTCCTATGTCAGAGGGGAAGAGTGAGGAAGATTCCTAAAAGCTGCAGTTTGGATGTGGCATATGTCTCATCTGCTCACAACATATGGCCAAGCCCCAAATCAGTGGGATAAAGATGAGTCACTCTTTGATGATGAAGGGAGAGAAGATGACTAATTTTGAACAAGAATATAACCAACTCTGACACATATTGATATTAATCATCAGCCACAAGACGCAGAGAAAACATCTTCCAATTTGTATCCCTGTGAATCATTCATTCATACAGTCAGGAAAGGTTTCTGCAGGCCTTTGTGTGATGTTCACTGTGATATTTTTGAGATACAATAAATAGAAGCATCATGACTCTTTAGGAGCTCCCAGTCAAATGAGAGAAAAATAAATAAACAAGTGTATCATAGTGGGACGTCTTCCTAATGCCTACATGACAAAGCATTAGGAAGATACACCTAATATCTGCAGCCTTCCTGAATTTTACTTTCTACTTGAGACGGGGGGAAGGCTAATCTTCAAGTCTTGAGGGATAAGAAGGGATTTAGACCCCAATGCGAAGCAAGTCAGAGTGGCGAAGGGCATTCTAGGCAGAACGAACAGCATTTGCAAAAAATCTTTAGGTGATAAGGACGCTGCACATTTGGGCAATGACAAATGGCTTAACATGACTGAAGTATATTTTGCAGCCATTGCAGGAAGTGAGGTTAGATAAGAAGCAATCATCAGACTATGGAAGACCTGACATATCATGTTGAAGAGTAAGGACTTTATATTTTATGCTATGAGAGAAGGAGTGTAGGCAGGGCAGTAAAATGATGCAGTTTAGATGAGAGTTAAGAGACATTTATGAGTGCAAATGAAAATGATTTGATGACCAATAAGAGATAGGGGGTAGGAGTAAGACATGGTAGGGGGTCTAGGATGACTGTTTCTCAGAGTTGAATTTCTAGTTGAACAGTGGTAATATTTACCTGAATAAAGGAATACAAGAGGAGGAGACAATTTGGGTTACCTGAGACATCTAGAGAATATGTTTAGTATTTTCCATGTGGATCTATATAGATGTACATGGATCAGGAGCTGAGAACCTTAGGTGCATCATTTAATCAATCTACCTGAGCCTCCATTTCTTCATCTATAAAGTGAAGATTCCACCTGTATGTTCTTCTCAACAGGACATTGCTAGGGATGTATCAGGCAATGAATGTCAAAAATATTTTTAAACAAGAAATTCCTTTAAAATATAGAAAATTATTTTATAAAAGTCACACTCAACTCCTTACCAAACTTCTGCTATTTCCCACTCTTGCATAATTTTGATCAACATTCTCATTTTTTCTCAATATGTTATGTCCGTTCCCAATTTCAAAACTTCATGCTGTTCTCCCCAAAGGTCAGTTCAAGTGTCATTTCCTTGACCATCAGAGCCTACATTAACTTCCCATCTGAACACATAGTATCTCTGTGGGGGGGGGGGCGGGCAGGGATAACATCTCTTTTAAATTAACTTTATTTTTTAATTAATTTCTTTAATAGATAATACATTCACATTGTTTAAAATTCAAAAGCTACAAAAGAGCTGACAGCAAAAAGTCTCTTCCTCACCCCTATTTCTGGACTACTCAGATCTCTTCCTGCAGGCAATTAATATTACCAGCTTTTTTGTGATCCTTCTAGAGACAAGCAGATTAAATCAGTGGCTTTCAAATCATGCCCTGGTGGCTCAGGTGACAATAGTAATCACAGGGAAAGAATTCAAGCAGTTGCATTTCTCTAGTTTCCAAAAATGCTGCCCTGCTTGTACTTGTTTTACATATGGGGTTAAAAATTTTGCTAAAATTTTTGTTAAGGGAGGAGTTCTGTTACTAAAGTTTTAAAATCACTATTCTACACCATTCATTTTATACCTTAACCATATACTATATGGCACTAGTATTGTATTTGGCTATTAAACCAAAAAGTTATGCAGAATCAATTGGAAAATGATGGTTTAAGCATAATTACTCTAGTACTATGTGTATGACAGTATGGAGATTTAAACAATATCTTCAACTCACTCCCCAATGCAAGAAAATAGCAAGTCCTTGCACTAACTCTTGCTTCAGAAGGTTTGCATGTGACTGTCCATCCCTAGCTTTGTTTTCCTAAAACCTAATCTCTGAGACATTATGTTACAGGGAAGGGGGGAGGTAAAAGCAGCAGTATGGTCAGAGAAATGGGAAGAGAGGAGCAAAGATTCCACACACCTGGGAAAGAGCTGAGTGTTAGCCATTGAAATGAAGAAATACAGGATTTGGCATTCCTGTTGCTCCTGGGTGGTAGCTAACACTCTAGAAGTAAGCTTGGTGGCAGCTGTGGAGGAGACTGGCTTCTAAGCACTAGGGATTATCAGCTCTGGCAAAAATTCCCATTCCCTTTCTGTGGCCCAGCAGCCAAAGAGTCCTCAAAGGATGAAATTGGAAGAATCAAGCATATAGTCTTAGACAATGGGCATCTTTTGAAAGAGGGCTCAGTGAAAGTAGAAATCTTTGATATGTGGGCACTACTTAAGTTGTATAGGACCTCCATATACCTCAAAGAAGAAAAATCTCTAATAATGACAGAGATTGAGTTGCCTGTCAGCTCAATATATAAGGGTTTTGAAATCAGATCAAACTGAGTTTGGACTTGTTTCCACTTAACACCAATAGTTTGTCCTTAGGGAAGTAACCTGAGCCCAACACTCTTCATCTACAAAATAGTGATGATATTCATAGGGTTGATGTAAGATTTTAATAGCTAGTGTATGCATTAAGAATGTAAAGTGCTTAGTGCAATATTCCACTTGCACCAGGCAACCAGCAAATAGGAGCTATTTTAATCTTATTTGAAAATTATTTATCAAGATCCCATTATGATTATGTTTCATGCCTTCTGTTAGGCACCGTGTGCACAACAGCAAAAATAAATGAATAAAACAGGCCTGTTCTCAAGAAGCTTAGAGCTTACCAGGTTTAAAAACCATCATGAACCAATCTAAGAAAAATCTTTGTGTTTTGATTTTTTTCAGAGGAACTAAAAAATAATTACATCCAAATATGGAGAATTATTTGGTGATCATGCTGGGTGATACCAGCATGATCAAATTCAGTTGAGATGTTAAAGTAACAAAACAAACTTTCTTGGGTGGCCAATTGGACTTTTTCTACTGCTCATCAAGAGTCAAAACCTGGATATAAGACTCAGAGACACTGCATATAAAATGTTTACCACAGTGCCTGGCACCTAGCAGATATTCTAGAAAGATAACTTTTCTCCCCAATGTCTCCTTTTGAAAATATTAAACAGAAACAGAAATTGGGGCATTTGATTTCAGAGTAATTCAAAGAGCTACTTTTTAAAACAACACTTTTAACCAAAATGACATCAAGAGAGGGAAAAAAAGTAAGATGCACTATACTCAGACTGATGACTGATCAAGTTCAATTTTTGGCTTCTACCTGATAAGGGGAGTAGCATAGTAAAGTAGAAATAGCACTGGTTCTCATTCTTCTATTCACTTACCTAAGTGATAATTGAATATGTAATATGTAACAGGCACCATCTTGTGAGAATGCAGAAGATGTTGGCAATTATCAAGCAATTGCCACACAATGTAAAAATTTCTCTAATAACTGTAAGGTATACCACTATGTGTTCATGCACAAGTATCTGACCTTCAGTTTCCCAACCTACCAAATTAGTATTATGATAGTTACTTTTAGTAAATGTCATGATATATAAATTAAATAATCTATGAAAAATCCCTGGTAAATAGCAGGTATTAAATAAATAATAGCTGGTATAAAGGTACCATATAATCTTTTATTGCTTTCTAATAATATTAATTGCAAGTGTATTTGTGATTAAATCCATAAATATGTGTAACTTTCTATAAAAATCCATTATGGAACAATCATTTATAAATTTGTTTAAATTTATTTGCACCTATAAAACAAAATTTAGTAGAAAGTCTTGCAGAGGTTACAAAGGAAGGCTTGTTGCTTGCTTCTACCAATTTAGCATCCTTATGAGGATGTTTATCGACTGTGCTATTAGGCATTAGTCTAAAATGGTGATGACCCAAATATAAACATTCCACAGTGCCTACTCTCAAAAAGCTCAACATCTGGCAAGTATACACAATCAACAACAAATAAGTAAAAGCACATACACCGTGAAAGGTACTTTTAACAAAATGAAAATAAGCGGTGTAGTTTGGATATAAAAAAATGAGTCAATCCTCCATGGAATTTCATGATGGACTCGCGCCCCTAAAAAAAAGAAAAAAAAAAAATTCTCCATGGAAAAATCAGGAAATGTTTCAGAAGAGATATCATACCAAAAATTAAGCCCAATTTTGTCCTCATATAATTACTTACCATCAGTAATTTCCAAACTAGATGTAAATACAACTGAAGTGAATACATTACAGGATATTGAATAATTCCAATGCTAACATACATAAATCTTATATTTACCTTCACAGTTAGTTGAAATTGTTTTCTGCCTAAGTAACTTCTCCACCATTTTTGGATAATTGTTGCTGCTCTGCCTAAATGCCTATAGGATAAAAAAAAAAAAATAGGCTTAATAATAGTACACTTTTGTTGAACCAGGAATATCGCTTAAATCTTTGCTTGGAACATATTATCCTACAATTCAAGAATTCAAATTTAAAGCCAAGTTTATGTGTACTTTTAAAGAGTAGAAAGTTATCATTCTGGGACAGAATTTATCATTTCTAGAGGTAGAAAAAAGGTTATAGGTAACTATTCATCATTTCTTTTGGGCTTACGATTAAATAACATTTTAATTTCAATTACTCTTTAATACTTATTCTTTAAAATATTTTCGAATATTAAGACCATAAAGTAGGTCATAGTGACATGTTGAGAAATAAACCAGGCACTATGGATACAAATAATTATAAGTACTTAGAAATAATTCATGAGATGAAGAAACAGTTACCCTCTTCATTCTTTTCATATATTCTTCAGTCTGTCCAAACCAATATCAGGTTGTCTGCTGAATTAAAAAATACTCTATTTGCTGCCATGTTCCCAGTTTGTATAGTGGCCAAAAGAGAAGCCTCAGCTTCATACTTTAAATTTGCAATGTCTGGCTCCCACTAGATTGTATAAAGAAGTATTATACAGTATAATTCCCAGCCTACTATCTGAGTTATTATAGACTAGGCATATTTTCTTCTACCTTATCCAGAACAGTATTTTTTTCAGAATTGATGGGAAACTGAGGGACTGTTTGGGCACCAAAGAAAAAGTGAGAAGAGTTAAGATAGAGATAAATTTCAGTCCTTTGGATAATCAGAATGACATCATTCAGGTATCATTTGCTTTTATCTACCAACATGTTGGAAAGAATTGAAATAGCTTCCTTTTTGTTCCCCCTCTTGCTTACCAGTCAATAAATTCATTGCTATAAATACAAACCCAGTCATATGTCACATCCTATTGGGTTTGGAAAAAGAATCTGATCAAGCACGTTTATAATATTGAGAATTTTTAAAAGTAGAGATACAGTCAATGTAATTTAGTTTTGGTAAGAAAAGATCAGAAATACTATGCATTTTTTAAAAGCACATCACACAATTCCTTAACTTCATTGTGATTAAAATAAAAAATTACTTGAAATGAGTACTACATGAATTAATTACATTTTCTAAGGAATATATTTTTATAATATATAAAATGTTTAAATCATTATACCTGAGATATGCCCGAATTTGACATCCTCGAAACCAGCTCTGGATTTTCACTACTGCGGCATTCTCCTGTTCTCTAAATGTATTCACAACACTAAAAAAAAAAAAAAAAAAAATGTTTAAAAAGCATTCCATTAGGATGGGTGCAGTGGCTCACGCCTGTAATCCTAGCACTCTGGGAGGCCGAGGCGGGCAGATTGCTCGAGGTAAGGAGTTCGAAACCAGCCTGAGCAAGAGCAAGACCTTGTCTCTACTATAAATAGAAAGAAATTAATTAGCCAACTAATATATATAGAAAAAATTAGCCGGGCATGGTGGTGCATGCCTGTAGTCCCAGCTACTTGGGAGGCTGAGGCAGAAGAATTGCTTGAGCCCAGGAGTTTGAGGTTGCTGTGAGCTAGGCTGATGCCATGGGCACTCACTCTAGCTAGGGCAACAAAGTGAGACTCTGTCTCAAAAAAAAAAAAACAAAAACAAAAGAAAGCATTTCATTAGCAACTAATATAATTCTAAAGCAAGCCAAGGTGTTAAACTTAATCTTCAATTTCTTCTAAAATGATAATTATGATTTCATGTCATTTTAAATAAAATTAAAATACTAAATAAAGCATTTCAAAACTCATAAGCTATGTTTTAAAAATTAACCTTTCTCTGAGAAGCCACGGGCTTTCAACAGCTTTGCTTTTTTTTATTTTTATAATCACCAATTTTGCAACTAATTAATTTGCCAGTAATTTTTATTAGGGAATAAAAAAGCAGTGTGTTATTGTGTCATTATTTTAAAAACATAATTATTTGAATTTACTGTTTAAATGTCACTATACACGTATCATGCAAGACTAAAACGCTTGCATGTTTCAATTATTCATTAGTAAAATGAGTTCCCTCTGTAAAATGAATCCATCACAGAATGCCTGTTCTAGCTAGAATTCTCAGAAAGTCCATTTAAGTTAAGGGAGGCAGAGGAGAGGGCCATGGGGCTTATAAACAAATAAGAAATACATAGAGTATGGGGAGAATTCACACAAATCAGTTAGATTACATAAGGTGTAGTTGAAGTGTAGAATAAACTGTAAAAACCACACATGAGAATATATTTGCATTACCTGATAATGAATGGAAGGCACCATGAAAAGATTACTATATGAGGAAATAAAGTTTTTTGGAAATAATTAAGAGTGTGAGACTCCTTGAAACAATTATTACTATGAGTGGAATAAAAGAAAGATTCACTATTGTTGCATGCTTATATTACACATACCAAATGATAGCAGAGACTTGAATAAATTGCATTCTTGGATCATATTATTGTATTCCACGTGGGTAGGAGGAAGAACAGCTTAAAGTCCTTTCCTCCAGAGAGCCTTCCCTGACTTCCCAGACTACAATTAGGCCTTTCCATTTCACACCTTCATAACTCTGAATGACATTTAGCACAATCATATAATACTTAAAGATTATTTAGCGATAGTCTCTTCCACTAAATTTGAAAATCCCAAAGTTAGTAATATTGTCTATTTTGTCCCACACTGCATTCCCAGTGGCCTCCCAAGGGATAATTGTAACATTCAACCTTTGTCTTACCAAAGGTGCTTCCCCTAGGGGAACAAGATGCCTACTGGCATAGTTCATGCCAATGAGAAATGCCACTCACAGATTTCCCTTGCTAGATCTACTCACAACATTGAAATCCCCCCCTACTATAGGATGACAGGGTTACAGAAGAGCCAAGTGCCCCATACTCTTACTAATTTAAACCCTGGGGTGATTATGGGTAAAAGACAGGCATACATGAAAGGAACTGTTGAGAGAAATAGAGAGAAAAAATATCCTTTACTAATTATTACTTTATGTGCCAGGCACTGTTCCTAGCATTTTACATACCAATGAATTAACTCATATACAATCTTTGCAACATCTCTATGAAGTAGAGAATTATTATCCCCATTAGACAAAGGAAGATACCACTGCAGAGAGAGTACACCAATATGCCCAAGGTCAATCTTTAGTAAGTGTCAGAGCTGAGATTGGATCCCAGGTAGTCTGGCTCTGAAGGCTGTATTCTTAACCATCATTGCTTCTAAAGGAGAAGAGAAGAAGAAAAGATGAAAAGAGGACAATAAAAGGAAAGTCAAAGGGAAGAAAAATCAGATGAAAAGGCAAAAGAAAGAATACATATCCTCAATTTCCAAACATAATATTGAAACTTTGGGGCATAAGGTAGCACCAATCTCCCAAAAACAATAAACTAAGAGACTAAGAATGTGAAATGACAGCAGTATCTATAACAAAACTCTAAAATTTCTGACTATATCAAGCGTTGGTGACAATAAGGATTATATATAGCTGATAGGAAACAATTTGGCCTTAGAGCACACAGAGAATAATTTCATTTATATAAATAAAAAACTCACAAAACTTTAGGGATGTTTATTATTGATTATACAATACATGTAATAAAACTATAATGGGAATGATAAAACACAAATTTCAGGACAGACATGAATGATAGGGGAGAGAGGAGATGAAATGTGATAGGAGCATATAAAAAGCTTCAAAGGTATTGACAGAAACAGATTCATAAAGTTGAGTGGGATTCAGGATTGACTTTTTAAAAAACTGTATAACATCTATCTTTATATATGTAGATATTTTATACATACTAAGTTATTAAAAGTGGTTATTTTTAGGGAATGAAATTTGGAAGGAGAAATTTATTAACGTCTAAATTCTTTAAATTACTTTATAGTAGCCATGTAATACTTTTATAATTAAAAAATGAAAAAAAGTAAAATAAACTAAATGATGTTTTAGAAACTATTTCTCCATGTTTAATGAAAGCATTAGACTAGGTACTAAACCCTAAGGAATTTGGCCATTTAATATAATGTGAACCATGGCCTAGTCTGGTTAACATGCAAAGATAGCACAATGCATGTTAGGTGTCTCTTTTTCCAGAGAGACCTTGGTTCAAATCCTAACTGTGCCACTTACTAGCTGGGTAACCTTGAGCAAGATTTAAAATCTAAAATTCAGTTTCTTATTCTATAAAATTTTAATAATAATACATCATAGGTATGTTTGCTGATATATCATAAAGAACTTACTAAAAAGACTGGTAAATAATAGGTGTTCAGTAAAAGATGATTATTATTGTGTTAGTACATAATTAGGGACAACTGTGTGGATTACAGGGGAAAAAGAAACACTAGATTGTCAATTTCTTATTCATTAATTCAAAAATATTTGTTATACATAAGCTGTGTATAGGTTAATATGCTATTTAAATCAGAGATATATCTGACATATTCTGTGTTCTCAAGGATAAGCTTACAAACTAATAGAACTGAAAAGTAATAGCAAGAGTAAATAAAAGTACATGAAAAGTGAAATACTATATGAAAAGTAAATATCTAGAGGATTCAGAAGTAGAAGATACTGTTTTTAGGAAAGAGTAGGGAAAAGGGGACTCAAAGGAAGCATTTGAGTAGGTTTTCAAAGAATAGGCAGCTTCTCCTAATCCATGTATCTAAAATACACTTAACATCTGTGGTATTCCTAAGGTACCTCGATTTCAATATATCTACCCAAAAGAACTCATCTCATCCTTCTTCCACACACACATTCATCCTCTATTCTTCTTAAAATAGTTCTATTTTCTGTCTTCCCTTTTTCATGAATAGCAATATTATCCTCCCAAGTGTTCACTTCAGAAACTGTGAAGCAATTAGTTTTCTATATTAGTTCAGCCTTCATCTTTTTAAAACTAGTTACTTGCGAAAGTCTTGTTTCCAAGACAAATGGTCTCCTTCCACTCTAGTCTATCCTCCAATCTATTGCTTGAATGACTTTTTGAAAACATAAATCCAAACATGTCCTTTTTTCTTAAAACCTTTCAATGTCAACCCCCATGAAACAGCCTAAGCTTTCTGAATGAAGTCTAAAGCACTTACAATACCAAAGTCCTTCCAGATCTGGCCCAGACTTAATTGCCCATGTCTTTTTTCACCATTTCCATCCTATGATAGACCCATTCTACTCCTAGAGTTCTGTTAATAGGCTGTGTTCTCTTGCCTCACACCATCACAAAGTTACCCCTTCTTCTTGAAATGACTTTTTCAACCCCAACTTCCAGAAAGATTTATATTCATAGGACCCTACATACTAATTATAACATCTATCTATTTAAAGGCTGGGCTCACACTTTATTCATATTTATATGCCAATACATAGTAAAAAGTATCTGATACATTGGAAGAACTAAACAAATTTTTATGGAAAGAAGGAGGGAAGAAAGGATGGAAGGAAGAGAGGGAGGGAGGGAAGCATACAGTTAAACAATAGTTGAAGCCAAGGCAAAAGGCCTTGGTTTCAGAGTTTTGGACATAATATTAAGGGATATTGGATTCCTTGAATAGCATCATTATGATGGAAACACATGTCCCCAAAGTGTAACAATCTCTCCTTCAGGAAGATTTACAGTGAAAGATGTTAAATAAGGGGAAAAAAGGCCCAATCATAAGACACAAGTATATAGTGCAGCATCATAGACATTAATGGAAGGTGTCAAAAGAGGAGACCATGTGGAAGCAATGTCAACCGCTGTGAAGAAGTCATGGATCATTGTTCAGGGAGTTGCAGGGTTGGAGGGACTCTTTCATTTTTCTTTTAAAACAAGATGTGATAGTGGAACATACAAAATGTCACAGCAAACATGGAAAAGTTATGTTTCCCATGTTTGCCATAAATGTCCAGCAGAGCAGGCAACTCGAAGAAGATCAAGTGTGAAAAAAAATAAGTATAATTTCACTGAATAAAGCTAATGTGAAATTAAATGTGTGATAATGGCATAAAGCTGTTTATTATGGTCATTTAACCTTTTTACCATTACCATTTAACACAAATATACTAGATTTGTTTTCCATCTTTTTAATATAATCTATTTAAATTCCTGAAGACATATGTTTTTCCTTCCCTATCAACAATCAACAACTGGCTACCTTGCGAAAAAAGGAAGAAAAACATGAATAAGGTACATGGATATACCTAATACTTCTTCTGAACCAATATCTTAGTTATTGTAATAGTTATCAATGTTTTAGTTTGAACTGACCCCTTATTTATAATTGCCATTAGAAATGCAGAAGAGAATCAATCAAATTAATTGTTTTGGGTTTATGTTTTTTAATTTCTCCTGTTGACACCAGTCAAGTGGAAAATTAAATAATATCTTTTTGGAGTACTAACAATAATGTATATAAATACAAACACATATTAAGAATGATATATCACAATTAAAAGGAAGGAACACTGAAAAATAACTAGTACTAACATACTTCTAAGCTTTAACTTACATGCTAAAATTTGACTTCTATACACATTTTTCTTTTGCCCTTTTCTTTTAAACTGCTTAAAAATTAAATTTACAGATGCTTGGGTTACTACTGGGATGCTGAATACTGAATTCACACAATATGTCATGAACTGCTAGACATTTTATGTTTAAAATGAAAAATGTGAGTAACACTTTATTTTAATGGTATATTAATTAGTTCCAAATTACAGTGAAAATCCTATAGCAGTGAATAAAATATGACATCTACATGAATTTGAAATAAATTTATTATGATCAGTATTATCACAATGAATACTAAATGAATTAATAATGATGAAAGACCAAAAGTATTACCAGTAATGTAATAAAACATCAAGAGAAAGCTGGAAGTTTCCAGTCACTTCATCATCAACTAGAAATAAGTACTATAACCCTGGATAACACTAATATGCAAGTGTATCATTAGGAGCCAGAAATTAACTGACAATAAACAGCAAATGAGAACAGAATGTGTGGTTAAGTATCTTCCCAGTAATACACAAAAAATATGCATTTTACACATCAACAGACTGTGCTTAGTCTGACCTATGTGCATCATCTATGAATAAATACTAGATTAAAACCCTATAGTCTTTCTTTTTCATTATCATATAATTTATAACTATTTATTTTAGATGATAGGAATAAAAGTTCAATATTAGCTGCCCTGTGCTATCAGTTATACTGATGTATACAATGATTATTGTTTTGCATATTATTTCACTATTAAGGATTTCAAGATTCTTGAAGACAGAAACTATAGTACACTTAATCTATACTTTTTGTTCCGATTATCACCCATGCACCTAACAACAGGTACTTGATGAGAAATAGGACTATATTTTAGAATTAGAACCTATGCTTTGTTTTTCATTAATAGTCCTCCTCCTCATTATTATTATTTCACAGCTCAATGAATAATGTGTTGCAAATATTTTAGTACTAGGTCACAAATTAGGAGTTACCATAGTTTATCACATAAATTTATATTATTACTGCATTTAAAAATATTTTCTATTTATTATACTTTTTTTCTTCCTCCTCCTCACTTCTCTTCCTTTCCTGAACAATTAAACCCTAAAGCCATTGGGAAGGGGCAAGGAAAGTAAGGGTCTCTGCGAGAGGGGGTGTAGAGGGTGGGGCACAGTGTCTCAGCATGGGGTGTCAGAGCCTGTGTGGGTTAAGGTGAGCATCCACATACATGCAGGGGCCACCTGGAGAAGGACGTCACAGTCCCAAGTGTTCCACGGAGCGGAGGCCTGGCTTTGGGATGTGGAGGAAACATGAGAAAGGGGTCTACAGGAGAGAGCAGCCAGCACCCAGAGTCAGAGCCCAGGAGTGATGAGAAAGGTATTCAAGTTGGAGCGGAGATGATAGTTCAGCAAGGGAAGAAGGTAGGAGCCCACTCTGGGTGAGAAGGGTATCCATGTAAGAGAGGGAACATGGCGTGATCAGTTTGGTTACATACAGAGAAATTAATCACATAAGTAAATATATTAAAGTTAATGGGAGTCAGGTTTCTTGCTGTCAAAAAAGGGAGAAAAACTAGAGTGAACCTGTGGTGCTGAATTTCAAATGGAGGTGTCACTGCGAACTCATCAATTTCAATACATATACATTGATCAGTAGATATACATAGAAATAAGTATAGATGTAAAATGTGTGTAAATGTATACATACACATATTCCCTGGCCCTGTCTACTGAGAGAGACTGGGAGCACCAACACCTAATAGCCATGTGCACCTACTAAAAGGAACAAGATCTCCTTGGAGAAATGGATGGTTCCAGGAAAATGGATGGCAGGAAAAGTACAAGATAAGCCTGCAACCTTTTTTTGTACTACGAAACGAGAGAAAGTGTTGCAATGATCAGGACACAGAAGGAAGCCAGCAATAGCTTTCACATCTGGAAGAATATTAGCATGAAAATAAATACAGGTAAAGGATTTTAACTCATTGAATAAAATAGGAAACTGTGAGTCCATACTTACATAAATAAATAAATTTAATGTTTGATGAGGAATAGGATACATATAGAGTTTCAAAGTTTAAAAAAAATATTTATTAACTACAAAAGAAAAAACTGAGAATATTCTAGGGGAGAAACCTAGCAGATATCATCTTACTCAAGAGATTCAGGCCAGGCGCGGTGGCTCACGCCTGTAATCCTAGCACTCTAGGAGGCCAATGTGGGAGGATCGCTCAAGGTCAGGAGTTTGAAACCAGCCTAAGCAAGAGCAAGGCCCCATCTCTACTAAAAATAGAAAGAAATTAATTGGCCAACCAAAAACATATAGAAAAAATTAGCCCGGCATGGTGGTGCATGCCTGTAGTCCCAGCTACTCGGGAGGCTGAGGCAGAAGGATTGCTTGAGCCCAGGAGCTCAAGGTTGTTGTAAGCTAGGCTGACACCAGGGCACTCTAGCCCGGGCAACAGAGTGAGACTCTGTCTTAAAGAAAGAAAAAAAAAGAGATCCAAATGAATACTGTCAGTAATTCAAAGAGAAATCAAAATCATTCAGTATCTGGTAGGGTGCATAGAGAAGATCACAGCATAATTTCTGTGATATTCCTGCCATAGATGCATAAATCTGAATCTCACTAAGAGGAAAAATCAGACAAATCTAAATTGAGCGAAATTCTACAAAATAACTGATCTGTAATCTTCAAAAGTGTCAAGGTCATGAAAATCAAAGAAACACTGAGAAAATGTGTCACATTAAAGATAACTAGAGACAAGACAAACAAGACCCTTTTGCTATAAAGAATATTATTGAGGCAACTGGCAAAGCTTAAATGGAGTCTGAATATTAGATAGTAGAAATGTGTCAATTTTAATTTCTTGATTTTGATGGTTGAATCATGGTTATATACAGAATGCCCTTGTGTGTAAAGAGTTTGGAGGGCAATGAGCCATCAGGTTGCAAGTTAATTTCATATGATTCTGGAAAAAAATGCCCTTGTATTATAATTTTTCTATAACTTTGAAATCGTTTCAATAATTTTAAATATATATGCATATACATGTGTGTGTATATATGTCTAATGATTTTTAAATTTCAGATACTGTGCTTTATACCTCTAAAAGTTTAATTTGGTTCTTTTTAATGTTCCATTTAACTCTCATTATGTTTGTATTTTCTTTTTAAGTCCTTAAGCTTATTTTAAATAGCTATTTAAAAATCCTTGCCTGATAATTCTATCACCTTTGTATTTCTGGATCTGTTTCTATTGACTGACTTTTTTTCCTCCTGGTTATGGGTCAAAGTTTGTTACATTTTTGTCCTGCTACTAACTTATGAATAGATGCTGGACACCAGGAATGTTGAGAGTTTGGATTTTGTTCAGAAATTGCATCCAGGCAGAAAGCTGGGGTAATTGTCTGATTAACCTCATTTGTTTATCTTTCTTTCCCAAATCAAATCCTTTATTGCCTGTTGTATCTATGCCCAAAGATAATTTTTCATATATTTTGTTCAGTCTTCTAGTCTTTCATGGTGGGAGGACAAGTTTTGTACCAGTTATATCTTCAAGGCCACTTATTTTAGATGTATAATTTTATGTTTTCAAAACAAAATTTGTGTTCTAGGACACATTTGTTCTTATTTATCTATTGTTTATTTCACAATGGATACATGATTACCCAATGCTCAACACAAAATTTTAAACCATACAGAATAATATAAAGAAAAAAATTAAGATTCTATTTCAATCTCCCTTTTCCTCCAATTTTCAAAATCTAATCATTGTCAACAGCTTGTTATGTATGATTCCAGATCCATAGTTTTGTGTATCCATGTATTTTTACATTTTAAAAAACCACTAACTGTATTATATATTTTCTATGACCTGGCTTTTTAAACCTTAGTTTGCCTCACAGATTTTTTTCATGTCATTACATATAAAATGTTTTGCTCTTTTAAATTCATATTTATATTCTATCTTGTATATACATCTTAATTTATTTAGCCAGACTAGTTGCAAATAGAAGTTATTTACAGATTTTTCCTATTTGAAATAATTCTTTAATGAAGGCCCTTGTAGATAATCTGTACATAATATTCTTGTACACAAATTATGCACACATCAGAGCATTTCTATAGGTTAATAGAAAAGGTGACATTTCTGGGTCAAATGATATACATTTTGATAATATTAAAAATAGTATTGTATTTTCAAATTATAATTGTTCAGTGCTATTACATAAAAAGACTACTGCATATTGTCCTTGTATCCTGAAGCCTTGTTAAATTCATTTATTATTTCTATATATTTTTTATATGTGACTTAGGGTTTTCTATGCACACAATCATATCAGTAAAATAAAGATGATTTTACTTCTTCTTTTGCAATTTTTATGCCTTTTATTTCTCTTGCAACATTTAAAACTAATAAGGAAAGGACAGACTAATAGCAGTGTTGAAATAATTGTATTTCTATGGAAAAGGGTCTCTATCTCACATGATACATGCACATAAACACAGCTGCATATAGAATGAAAGAAAAATGTGAAAAAACTTTATAAATATGGAGAATTATCTTATGATCTTGGGTTGAGAAAGACTGTTTACATCTGATGTTGGCTGTTGGTGTTAGAAATATATTCTTTATCACTTAAAATATTTCCTTTTATTTCTTTCATAAACATTTTTAAAACAAATACTGAGGAATTTTATCTGAGTGAAGGTTACACAGGTATATGCCCATAAAAATTATTGAGCTACAGAGCTATGCACTTCATGTATTGTATATAATACATCAATAAAAATCTTAATCTTTTAATAAAAGAAAAAATATTTAGGAATAGCTATTAAATTTATCAACTGCCTTTTAACACTCACTGAGTTGATCATATACATTTTATTTGCCCTCCTGTTGTGATTTCCTATTATAATTATGTATTTATTGGGTGCTTACTAATGTGCCAGATGATCATTCAACTTTCTTAGTTAACATAGCAATAGGTATTATTATCTCTGTTATAAATGAGAAAACTGATGTATAAAGAGTTAAAGTAAGGTAAGAATATAAGGTTAAGAGTTTACATTTAAGCCTAAAGTCATACAGAGTTAAAATCTGAACTGCCCCTTCACTTTGGCATAAATTATCCTTGTATATTTGGAAGAAGCCTTGCTAAGTTTTACTAGTCAGAATTGAGTATAGCTGTAACAGAAAATTCAGTAATTAATTTGAATCAGAGAAAGGGACTCATTTATTCGACTAAGCTGCTATTTATTTAGGTTAATAGCACTAAGACCACTGCACAAATTCAAGGACACTGAACCAATTTACTAGACTAAGAACACAATCAGGAACTGTAGTCAATTTACCATGTTGGAGTCAGAAACAAATTTATTACATTTAAGGGAATAATAGATTCCAGAATCAGGTCAACTTAAGGAACATTATACTTAGGTTGATACAGGGTAATGAAGTATGGGCAAATCACCATTCTTGCCCTAGAGAGTACTGTACTGAGTATTTCCCTTTCCTCAACCTGACCTTGGAAAGGCAGGTTCAACCTTACATATTTGATGTACTTACTTCCATGTAGAGACTTAATGATTTAACATTCCTTATCTGAAATATAAATTTGAACTGAAATGGATCTTACTTCACTAGATTTTTGATGTTTTTTTATCTTTGTAAAGTAATTTACACTAAATCTCACTTTCTTTACCTGTGAACTAGGAATAATAAAAATCATCTCATAAGATTATTGTAAATAATCACATAAGATGTTTGTGAAAGCATTTACCAGAGTGCTCAGCACATAGTAGGAATTCAATAACATTTATTTCTCTTTCTACTTTCTTAACTCTATTCCCATGCACTCTCTACACCCCTTTTAGATAGTAAGAGATCTGGAAATTGGACAGGTGAACATTTTGTCTCTATAGAATGTCTCTGCACAATATTCAGCCATCTTCCTTAGTAACTGCTTTCTCAACATTCCCCTACATGTACTTTTCCATTCAGCTAACTCAATTAAAAGAGATTTGTGTGTGTACCAGGCTGATTTTTGCTTACATATCTTTAGAAAACTACAAATGGTTTAAAAGTTTTTCAATTATTATCTTTTTTTTTTCATTTATAGATGCAGATTTGCATTAAATTTTGTAAGAAACTAAAATCTAGACACAAAGAGTTAAACTAAAAAGATGGAAATGGAGGAGGAAAGTAGAAAAACAAAAAGCAAAATGCTTTAATTTAAAAATAAGTCAGACATCACTTTCTTATTTATTATTTTTATAGACAGAAGTCAGATCATATCACTTCTCTGCTGAAAACCTCCTCTGGCTTCCTATCTTGATCAGAATAGAATGCTATATTCTTACTGTGCTTTTTAAAAGCCCCAGATAACTTGGCCCACATTCTACCACTCTGTGCCATGTTCACTCTGTTTTAGTAACACTGTCCTTCAACAAATCTTTGCAGGCTTCTGACGACAGGACTGTAGCACTTCCTGTTCCAGCCCCTCAAGGTGTTTCCCCAGATATCTATCTAGTATGCCCATTGATTCACTTTTTAAATCACTAAAATATCACCTCAGAAGAGCCTCCCCAGACCATTCTATATAAAATAGCTTCATTATTCACTCTGTTCACCTTACTTTGCTTTATTCTTTCCCAGTTCACTTATCCCAAGCTGAAACCCTACATATAGGTTTATTTCTTTATGTTGTTTCCCTCATGACTTTTGTTCAATACTTAAAATAGTACTCAGCATACAGTAGGAGCTCAGGAAGTATTTCATTAGTGAATATTTAATTCATAATTACAGTATTGAGAATCTTAGTAGAATACCTTAAGTTCTCATAAGAAATGTTAGAAATAAGCTCCTTATTTTAAAATAAAAAAATAAAATACAGCTTACATATAAGAGGTCAGGGATGAAGGGAAAAATAATATATTTATTACCACTGAACTGTGCACTTAAAATGGTAAAGATGCCAAATTGTATACATATATTTTACCTCAATAAAAAAAGAAAAAAAGAAGTCATGATAAAAGAGGAACAAGAATTGAAAAGTAGCTTAAAGTAGGGTGACAAGTGAAATACCTATATATTAATCACAATAACGAATGTAAGGAAACTAACTTAACCCATCATCAATTTCTCTATCTTTTATTTTTAAAAGCCTCCAAATTTGCCTCTTGCAAAGAAAAATATACAGAATGATATGATTAACTCCTATCAGATAAAGAAGGATCAACAGTTATATTACGGCAAGTGGAATTTCATTTATTTATTTTGAGACAGGGTCTTGCTTTGTTATTTAGTTATCCATATATTTATTTATTTAGAGACAGGGTATTTATTTATTTATTTATTTAGAGACAGGGTCTCACTCTGTCATCCAGGCTGGAGTGCAGTGGTGTGACCATAGTTCACTGTAACTTCCAACTTCTGGGCCAAAAGGATGCTCCTGCCTCAGTCTTAGAGTAGCTAGGACTAGAGGCACATGCCACCACACCCAGCTGATTTTTAAAAATATTTTTTTGTGGAAACTGGGGTTTTGCTAGGTTGCCCTGGCTGGTCTCAAACTTCTGGCCTCAAGCAATCCTCCCCCTTTGGCCTCCCAAAGTGCTGGAATTATAGGCATGAGCCACTGCGCCCAGCCAGCAAATAGAATTTAAAGGTAAAAAATGTAACAGGTGAAAGACACCAATATTAGCCAATAATGAATAGACACACAAGTACATATATGACATATAAATTAAATAACATAAAAATGAGATACTACTACAGAAACACAGTAGAAGAGGAGCATTTTAACTCATTCCTATTGGAGTTTTACAGATGAACTAGATAAAATGCAAATAAGGATATGGGGAAAATGAACAATATGATTAATAAACATAGATAAAACTTTTCTTTCCACAAAGTATACTATAAAGTATAATATAACTGACCAATAAGTCACAAAGAAAATCTCACAATTTGCAAAAAATAGAAAGGAAGCTAGGAATTAATAGTGAAAGTTTTAAAAACAACAAAAAAATGTCAATACTCTGTCAAATAACAACTGTGTACTACCTTTTTTTTCAGCCTGGTATGTCCAGGACATACTATTCAGCCTCTTTAATGTGTAGGCCAAAATATAAATGAATATCAAACACCCTCTGAGGGAGCAACTCTCTAGGGGATTTGAGTAGGTTAGGCAATGCACATTACCCTAAGCTCCCTAGCTCTCTCATTGCATAATCTCCTCCTATATTTGCTGCTCACTTCATGGAGTCCCAAACCCTTTCTCTTGATCGGCAGAGGAGTTTCTGTTTTCCTCGGCAGAATCCCAGGCCTTGGAGGACACAAGATGCTTAACCCAACTACCTAGTAATATATTTTCCCAACAAAGTCATTTTTCAACTTCAGCATCATTCCTGTGCCAAAAGAGGTAGAAACATTTTTGTTACTACATTGTTACCAACATAGAAGGAAGACATTGAAAGAAACCAAGGAAAAATAAAATCTCCTTCAACTCTGTTGCCTGTGGATGTATTAATGGATTTGAAACAGTATACTCAAGCCATTTGGACTTCTGGATTTTGGTGCTTGCTGCCACTTTACTAGACTGGTGTAGTAGGAAGAAAAATTTGTCTATTGGCAGTCAACAGTAGAGGTCTTAGAGTTAGATTACTCTGCTTTGATACTTAGTAGTTGTGTGACCTTACAGAAATTACCCAATCTATCTGAATCTCATTTTCCTTGCCTCATGTAAAAAGGGAATAAGCATATAATTCATGAGGATAAGATTTAAATGTTAGGCCCACACACAGTTCCTTTGCTACAAAGTCTCCCTTTTTATGCAAAATGCGGCTTCACATGAACTCTAGTGAGAAATGCAAATTCTCTAGCACTGAGACACACTGAATCAGAACCTGCATTATTAGCAAGTTCCCCAGATGATCTTAATGCACATTCAAGGTTGGAAAGAACTGGATCTAGTCAATAGCAGATGGAAAATGACAATAATTTCTCAAGGGAATTGTTTACTTTTCCATATATTAATATTTTATATGATTTTTTTGCACTAAAGCTATCAATACCCTGCTTTAAAAAAATGAGGCAAACTTCAGAATTTTGATTCCCTCATGACCTTTAGAGACTTCCCTTAACACTGAAAAATATTAACAATATAAATGAAATGTTAGAAATGTCAGCTTATTTTCATCATGGCATTTGCATATACCAGCCATTTCTTCAAGCCATCTCCAAGTTTGGGGAAAGATGTCTATTGTCAAAAGCCAGGAGATGGGGGCAAAAGTTGACACTGAAATCCATTAAGAGAAATTTTATCATTTCCCTTTGTGTGGCACTTTACCAGGCTTTTCTAGAACACTATGCTAGAGCTCTTAAAATATAGATCAATACATCAACTTGTAAAATTGTGAAAACCAAATATCATATGAAAATTTTCTAGTGTAATGCCTGCTATGAAATCAGTGCTCAAGAAATGTTAGTTGTTTCTCTCCCTGATCATCTTACCCTACTGTAATTATTTTGTAAATACCAATATGCCATACTAGGCTGTGAACATCATGAGGGATGGAGCTTATTTCATTTATATATGTATGTCATAAATAAATACAGCACCTGCCACATATGTTAAATCAATGCTAATTAAATACATACTAAATAATTTCTATCTTTAGCTATTTGTAGTATGTTTACTTAAACCAGTACCAAAGATTGATTGAAAGAGTCATTACTGTAAGTATTCAACAAATAATTATTGTGCAGCTATCATTTGTCAGGAACTATGATAGACACTGAAGACTGAAATAATAGTGAGCAAAAAAGAGACACTTTCTCTGATAAATGTTAGTTGCTATATTCTATATTCTATCATAGTCTATCACTATATTCTATCATAGTCTAATTCACTGTTTTGCAGTTTCTCTTAAGTTGGAAACGCTCCCAGGGCAATGCTTACAGAGGGCCATTTTAAAAATGAACTTCTTGGGCCTGAAGATTTGAGTGTAGGGAGACAAAGAAGGCTGCTAGTGTTTTCCTTAGCCCTCTTCTAGTAATTAATTTATTGGTACTAATGATCTTGTCAGAATGGTTTAGATACTTTCACTTTAAGAAAACAAATGAGTCATAGAACAATTGAGTTCAGTGATGTTTGTGAAATAATGAAGGCTCAACTCCTTAGGTAGATTGGGGGACATGAGCTCACTAAGCTAGCTAGCCTGGGTGACCCCAGTCAGGCTATGAAACCTTCCACAGAAAGAACATAGGTTTCATCAAATTGCAGAGTAATAGTGTCCAAGAAAACAACAACAACAAAAAAAAAACAACTCACTTCACTTTACAATTTTATCTATGCTGGGCTTTTCCTTAAATCATCTTAAGCTGAGTACTTATTGCCTGTCTCTATCTATAATCTGTCTGTATGATAACACTACACTTCTGATTATGCTTGCAGCCCGTTAAGGGGAGAACTGTGTGCTACTTACTAAATTTAGGAATTTGTTAATAAAAAACTACTGCTGAGGAACAAACAGCTAAAGTCACATCAGTCCTTCATGACTTACTTGTTCCTATAGTAGTACTGCTTTCCTACATAAGTCTGCCGAGCTTGCAGCAGGGCTAACGTGGCCATCCCCTCTTGCCACGGAGTTTACAACTGGTGTTACTGTCGGTCTCCATGGCAACTAGGCTACACCAAAGGCCATTCCCAGGGGTCCGACTATTTCTTCACGTCTCTTTACTTTCATCTTGTTTAAGTTCTAAGAATCCCCAAAAGAGAATTATGAAATTTTGTGTGACAAAAAGTTCAACTGATTTGCCTCTGTGTCTTCTATGAGTCAAAAGAGGCGATTATAAGAAGGGAAAAAAAACAGGAGGAGGGGAACTAATGGTTGCTCCGGTCTTCCGGTTTCCGCCTCCAGGCTGCTTCCGGAAGCTCATCTCAAAATGCTGAACTGCTCTTTGGAAGTCGCCGGTTCTGTAGTAGTTGGAGTCTGTTCTCGGGCCTGAGCCTCGAGGCCAGGCTCCTGGGTGTTGTTAATGTTCGGGGCCGCCGGGCGCCAACCGATCGGAGCTCCAGCCGCCGGGAACAGCTGGTGAGGCTGGCGGCCCTGGGGCGGGGCGGGCAGGGCAGGGTGTGATGGCTGGAGGCCGCTGGACCTGGAATGGAAGGGGTTGGGGGGTGGCAGTTGTGATGAATGATCCGGAGACATCTGGGCCTTGGCTGTCACTCGTGCCTGGCATGGACGCCGTTTGAGGGAGGCGCTGAGACGTGTGCTAAAGATTTGTGAAGGAAGACAGTGAATGTTTGCTGATTGCTCTTCTGACAGGATATTTTAGGAGTCAAGCTTTCTCTACTCTACCAGGAGCAATTCATCTCTCCCTTGATCGTTGGCGAGACTAGGGGCAGAGAAATTTATCTTAAGCCAGGCCTTATTCCTCACTCCTCTTCTAAATTTTTTTTTTTTAAAAAAAACCAGATTATACCAAATGTTTTGGAAGATCAAATCTCAGAAATCTAGAGTCCAGGAAGTTCAATAGTGGAAGAGACATCACCCTCCCACCCCCTTTTAGGGGGAGGCTAAAACTTATCTACCCGTTTCCATCCCTATGACAACCCTGTGATACCTGGTTATCACAGTCAGAGAATATTTAAATGACTTGTCCAAAGTTACCCCGTACATTTTAGTCCTCCAGCTAGATGCGGGTTTTTGGGTTTCTAGTTGAAAACCCTGTACTGTATGCCCTATTTTCTCCCAAGCCCTTTCCACCAAACATACATAAGACAGGCAGTGAAAACAAACAAGTAAATGTCCCCGATAATCCTCAAACATAAAGTTTTGACCAACAGGTGAAAGAAATGTGTCCAAACAGTGCATGTCTATTTCTAGATTCTGCACAGAATAAAGCATGAGGAAATTCTAGTAGTCTGTGATCTCAAAGAATTTCTTTTGTATCACCTGTCACTGAAAAGTTAAAGGAATACTTTGCCCAAAGTGTTTTGGGTTAGATCATTCTGTAGTTAATTTTATAATGAGTTTAAATTCTGTCATGCTGTGTTTAAATTACCACATTTTCCAATAAGAAAAGTAGGGAGCACTTTTTTAAAGAACTATTTTTTAACGATGTAATTAGCATAAAATACAACTCACAGTTCTTAAGTGCTTAATTGTATTACCTTTGATAATTGTATATACTTATGTAATCACCACACAAACCAAGGTAAAGGACATTTCCATCACCCCAGAGTTCCATCTTGATGTTACCTTTCTTAATGTGTCAGCATTCAGTATCTTGGTAAGTGAGGGAGACAAAATGTCCTATGTAAATGGGTCTCCTCTTCCTGTGGTGACACTGATGTATTGGATAGATGACTAATTTAAAAATATGACTCTCTCAATTCCTTTCTCTACCTTGTACCCAAACCTTGGCTAAATACCTCTTTATAGTATAGAGAAACCTCCTTCAATTCCCTTTTTCAGGGCCTATTCTGTTTTCACTTGGCATACAACTTATCATTTCTTTTGGCACCAGAGTGTGACACAGTGCCTAGCACTTAGTGTTTTTGAATGAAATCTTAAAATCATGCTTTATTTTGCAGAATAAATATATGTTACAGAAAACTGGAACCTTTTTTTTTTCTAGTTTATCTGCACAACTGTTCAGTCATTCAGAATTTCTTAATGGAATTTTCTCTTTCATACATTGAACAAACATTTACTATACCATGTATGTATGTTTTGTCCCAGTAGTGAAATTCTAGGGCTACTGGGGATACTGCAACTACCAGTTAACTTGGTGCCAGGTTTTGCATACATATGTCATTTCATGTAAATCTTTTGACATAGGTATATCATTCTTTGCATTTTAGATAAGGTGACAAAGAGGAAAAGATAGCTTGAATATCTGGCTAAGTGTCATATTTGTAGGGGGATTCCAGTATACCTACAGAAAATTCTTAACCACTCTAGTAAATACTGCCTGTGTGTCTGAATAAGTTATAGTATCTCAAGAAGGAATATATAAACTAGAAAGTATATGCCCAGATTTGTTAACCAACCTGGAATTCCTGACTTACCTCACTTTTTCAACTTTCTCCCCAATGTGGAGGTTGCTTTTTCAATTTTTAGACACCAAATGGGTAAATGTAGATGATTTCTTTATAGATCAGTGATATTCTGCTTACTTAACTTTGTTATATGGCTTTGCTTTTTTAAAAAGCCTTTGAAATAAACAGTATTGACTTTGGAACTTTGTTTCTGCAGTTTCATGCCTATTTGGAATTTTGTTTTTCTTTTTTCTCTTTTTTTTGTCTTGAACTCAGTTGCATACAAGCAGGTTTATTTGAGTCACGTTTGGTTTCAACAAGAGTCAAAGCAATAATAATATGATTTTGGACAAGTAATTCCTTAATTTTGGTGGAGCTTCTTAGCATCCTTATTTATGTTAGGCTGGAAACCTTTAAACTGTTTTTGATAATCTACCCTTAACTTCATATTTACTTACCTAAAACCTTAAAGTGTCTGGCTTGTTAATGAGGCACAAATTTTGGAATATGGATTGTCTAAAATTTTTAATCATATTTTTCTTTTGTTATTTGTTCATTTAGTCATTCATTGGTTCATTCTCTGTTATGTGTCAAGCAGTATGCTAGGTGCATGTAATTAATATTCAATTATCTTCATTCTCATTTTTATTATAGGAATTCAGGATATATTATGTATTTAGCAAATGTTTATTGAGCAGTTACCATGTAGAAGCAATAAATAAAACTCATTTGCTACCAACTAAATGCTTGGCTGAATGATCTTGAATGTATATTAATATATGCATGTTGACAAGAATTTGAATGGATTACTTTAGATTCTGAGTTTTTTTGTTTAGTTTTAGATGCTGACTTTATTTAGGTAGTTTTTTATTCCATAGTTTGCATTTTGAAAGCAGTTAGAGCATAGGGGAAGAAGATTCGAGTGACCCTTGAAGTCATTAAATGAAATAACAAAAAAATCAAAAGAATGGTCTTCAATTTTAAGTAATAAATGAGCTTGCCTTATTAAGTCACTAATTTGGAAAGTAGAGCTAAGCTCTTTTCCTTGAGGACAATCATAGTTTGGTTTTCATCAAGTTTCCAGGGTAAAGAGGAAAGAAAGCTTCCTGAATGTTCCTGTGGTGACAAAGTAGAAACTGCCAGCAGCACCTGCTATTGAATACAAGTCAGTAGAGCTTTTGCTTCCATTGTGGGGATGAGTTTTTCTGTTTGGTGGAGAACCTTGTGACTCTTAACTGGGAAGGATTATTTTCTTTAATCCTTTTCTTTCTTCTTTATATCTGTATATTATTAAGGTGGGAGTAAGTCAGATATACAACATTAATTTTTTTTAACTTGGGATTCTTTTTTTTTTTTTTTTAGCTTTATAGAGTCTTTAAGGAGTTCATGAACTTCCTGAAGTTGTGGGTAGCAATTTTTCATGTGTCTGTTATCCTCCCTTTCCCCAAAATTCAGAATGTTTCGTGACCTCAAAAAGGTTGAAGGCCTTTCCTTCTGCTGTGATATCCTCAGGATTTACAGTATGGTTATACTTTTAAAAAGTAGAATAATTTGATCTTTCAGTAACCAGTTTATCTTTTTTGTAGGTAGAGGTTGTTGAAAGATGAAATAACTTCTCTTAAACATTAAGTATCCACTCTCATCCTTCCAAAAATCTCTTCATGATAGAAATTATACTCATTTTTTATGTGGAATAAAATAAAAGATAAGTAATTGTCTAAGTTCTGCTGATTAATGAATATAACAGAATTTAGCTTCCAGATTTGTAGCTTTGCCTTCAAAGCTCATGTTCTCTACAGTTTCCTCCCAGCCCTTTTTCCATGGAATATAATTCTATTCCATATTTATTGCCTAGTGTTAATGTAAAGTTGCAATTAATTATTTACATGTTTCAGAATAAGATAGTTCCCCATACCCTACCTCTTTCAGAAAGAGAGAAAAAGGTTGCTTCTGATTAATCATTTCAATAGATAAGTCAAGGAATTTCTAAACAAGTATAAGTGTTAGCATTTAATGTTAGGGTTATTAATTTTCTAACATGACCCTCCTACATACATAAAAGGTGAAATAGAAGACATAGTTTTTTAATAGATTACAAGGTTAAAATAAAGACTTATTTTGATAGATAATATTACCATTAAGGAAGGAAATTTATAAATTCCTATGAGCAGCAGAGATCTTAAACTTAAAATAATTCTTAGGGATTATATTGCATTAAATTAGCCATGAAGTCATTAGTCATGTAGCCCTTGATGTGGCATCTTTAAGGATGACCATTTGTATGTTTAGTTACCCATTTTCATAGTCTACAGTATTATGCATTAATTTTGATATATACACTTTGGCAACCTTTCCAATCTTAAACAAAAGCTAACATGATATGGAGGCATATAATTCCAAGACTGTCTTTTTCTTAAGTTTGTGAGTAGCCATAATGTACATTCATCAGCATAGTTTTTGACTATGTTCTGTCTGTTAGTACAGTGTTTTTATACACGTTGAATTTTTATCCATACAGAAAGTAACACATAAATAATTGTTTCTTAAATTTTTGAAAGCCACTCAAGCAGTTGCACTTATCAACAAGTACTTAACTTTTAGCACTCCACTTTTAAAATTATATAACTTCTTTATGTAATTATATAACTTTGTGAGTGACATAATCCATGTTTTACGTGCCAACAGCACGTGATTAACAGTATTTGATGTCTTTTTCCTTAACTAGTTACTTAATAGCTATAGTCAATTATTGTTTAGTTGTATCTGGAAGGGTTTTTTTAAATGAACTTGTTGGGTTTATGCAGTACACACACGTGCATATCCTCTTGTTATACAGTTATTTGTATCAGCATCTAGGCAAGGAAACTATTCCTTGACTAATTTTTCCATACATACTATATTTTCCCCTATTAGTAATAGCAGTTATTGGTATTAGAGGTTTCAAAAAGCAATAGTCGTTGACAAAATGGTTGACTATTAGTTATTGGCGGAATCTGTGTTCTAGGCTTTCTTCACTCCTGGTATGCCCACTTATATATTACTGACTGTCATTTAAGAGCTCTTGGGCCATTAGTCAAGTCCTGGTTCTTAGGGGAGATGCAAGCTGTAAGTTAGGACTAAGGCAGATTACTGATTCTTCTTCCTTGAACCAGAAACATTTGAAAGAAAACCGTAAACTCTTGTGTTTTCTACATTTAGATCTTCCTCACTTTTAAACATACAATTTTGGGAAGGCCTTTTCCTGAATTGATTAAAGCATGGTAGTAAAGAACCCAAGGATAGTAGTTAACTCCTTTACTGGATCTTTAGTATTGCCTAGTGGAGTGCAAACAAACTTGACATTTGACCTGAAATTTTAAAACAAAACTTGCATAGCAAATCTTGGATCGATCATACATTTTATATTGCTCAGCATAATCTGATAACCATTAGAAAAAACAAAGTACTCATCTACCCAAGTCCTTTCCTTTTACAAAATCCAACTTTATATAGATGGTGGGACTGTAAATATTTTTTTTTGGGGGGGGTTACTCTGTTTTATTTGGACTATCTTAATAAAAGTATTAATGAATTATTATGATAAGCATTACCTATTGCTAACTGTTCTCAAAAGATTTCATTTCCAAATGAAAAGATATTATTACAAAGGTGAATATGAAAATCTCAAATTAGTTAAGTAGTACATTCCCTGAACTTACTATAATTCAAACTTTTAAAACTGGGGGTGTTCAGTAGAAGTACAGATTTTTACAGAAAAGTTCTGTATTTTCAGGTTTCTCCTTCAATAGGAAAGGTCTTATTTAAGAAAATATCTTTAAGATAAAGTGTTTCAGTACAGTAGTCTTCTGATGCTTCCATATAAATGCAAAGACAAAGGAAATAAAAGAGCTATTGATTACGTGATGGTTTCTGATAATGACTTTATTTCTGGGAGGCCAGTTGATGCCAGGTTTACCTGAGAGATGTTAGTGAAACAGCTTGACATTAACTGATAATATTACTGGTTTGTTAACATGGGCTTTAGCTGGGATTGACTTGTCTAATTATTTGAAACTCAAGGGGAGAAAGGTGATTTCTGAATAGTACTTATATGAAATGCATTGCTTTCTGTGTTTCTATAGGGTTTTTACAAAAAGCTTTTAAAAGTAACTTTTAGTTGATTCATATTTGAGTGACATCATGGAATAAATTGGATTATTTCTACTAATTAAAACATTTTTTAATATATTTTATTTTCTCTTGAGAGAAATGACATAAAATTGAGTAAGGCTGACACAATTTATAAAAGATTCTAAAGACATTTTGCTTTTATTCTTATTAGTAATGTTACTGGTTATATTTTGTTAAACTATTAGTTACAGCAGTACTTTTTAAAAAAAGTTAATTGAAGAGTATCAGATTTTAGTGGATTGACTGGATATGCTAACCTTTTTCTAATGTTAGGACCACCAAATTTTCTCTGCTAGAGTTAAGTACTAAATTGTAACTTATAAAATAAATTGCATTTTTTTATTTCAGCATATTATAAGGGTACAAATGTTTAGGTTACATAGCCCCACCCAAGTCAGAGCTTCAAGTGTAAACTGCAATTTTAGTTGGATATTATATTTATACATCAAATTAATATCATGTTTTAATATTTCAAACTGGTCATTCACCCATTGATAGGAAAACTCTAGGCTTCAAAAAGTAAGTTATTCCAAAACCAGGTGGTACAGAGTCTTCTTTTAGAAACAGAATCCTTATTTTAATACATGTTAAACTGGCTTCAAATGAATTTTTTTTTTTTTTTTTTTTTTTTTGAGACAGAGTCTCACTTTGTTGCCCAGGCTAGAGTGAGTGTCGTGGCGTCAGCCTAGCTCACAGCAACCTCAAACTCCTGGGTTGAAGTGATCCTCCTGCCTCAGCCTCCCAAGTAGCTGGGACTACAGGCATGCGCCACCATGCCCGGCTAATTTTTTGTATATATTTTTTAGTTGGCCAATTAATTTCTTTTTGTTTATACTAGAGACGGGGTCTCGCTCTTGCTCAGGCTGGTTTTGAACTCCTGACCTCGAGCAATCTGCCCGCCTCGGCTTCCCAGAGAGCTAGGATTACAGGCGTGAGCCACCACGCCCGGCCCCAAATGAATTTTTTTAAAGGTGCAATATTAGATTCAGAAATAGTAGGTCTTCCAGACTATATTTCTTCTAAAGAAGTAGTGTTGAAAGAAAAGAACAAAACGTTCATTGCTTTAAGGGAAAACAAAAAGGCACTTATTAATATATAGGTAATGGAAAAAAGATCCATTTGGCTTATCAGTGTAGTCAGAATTGTAGTCCTTGTTATGGCTTAATGCTAATTTATGTGGTGCATATTTCTCTTTAATCTATTGCAGTATTCTGAAATCTGAGTTTTATATAGAACCCTTATAAAGGAAAAAAGAAATATTAGTGGTCCTCCAGAGTTTATTTAAAATATATATCTGAATTACTACATTTTTTAAAAACATACATCCACATTGGCTTTTTGTTTATACATTCAGAATGCCAAAGGTGATAGATCTGGAAAGTACAAACCCACATTAACTGAAAGGTAATGCCATGTTACTTAACTACTCATAGTGTACATCTTACTAACCACTATAGGGTTGGTTCTTTGGGCTCAATTTACTTTCACCAGGTATACCACGCTACACCTGCTGATTTAGGTCTCCCCCCACCTTTTTCTATTCCAAACAATATACCTAACTATGAATCATTTGGTTTTTATATAGATGTATATTAAATCTTTCTGTATGATTAAATTAGTACTACTTGGTGCTAACTAAATCAAACAAAAGTACAAACTGGATTCTGGAATTGGATAGTTGTTCATGGATTAGCTTAATAAGCCCTGGGAGGCCTCAGCACCAGTTAGCTGGAGTTTAAATCCTGTCTTCAGCACTGAGATGTCGCTTGTTGTGACAGGGAACTCTTTGTGTATTTCATCTACCACCTCATAGAGTTATTGTGTGAGAATGAAATGAGACAATACATACAAAACACTTTAGGAATGGGCCTGGCAAGTATTAACTACTCAAGTGGTAGAAATTGTATATGTGTATCACATAATAAATGGTAAATCCAGTTGAATCACAATGTATGTTTGTTTTTAGTTTATTATTAAAATTAAAAGAAAAAGCTGAAAGTTATTATAGGGAACTTGCAAAACCTTAAAATTGTAGATGATGGAGACTATATGACTATAGCAATTATACAGACCAAGAGTTGGCAAACTATAGCCAGCCATCATCTGATTTTATAAATAAAATTTTATTAGAACCCAGCCATATTCATTTATGTATTACTTGTGGCTATTTTTGCATTACAGTGGCAAGTTGAGTAGTTGTAAGAGACCCGATGGCCTGCAAAGCCTAAAATATTTACTATCAGGCCCTTTGTAAAAAGATATGCTTACCCCTGCTATAGCTCTAGAAACTATAGGCCTCTATAGGACTGCTGAGAATACTTTGATCCCTAAGTGCCTCTAGATCCCAAATTAAGAAATTATTGCCCATGTTCTTCAAAAGAAAGGTGCATATCTGAATTACTTGCAGTGTTTTAAAAATAAAATCAGATACCTGGCTCTATATCACACCAACTAATTTAAAATCTTGGTGAATGGGATTTGAAAAGGACCAGTATAATCTATAAAAGTTCCCAAAGAATGCTGATGCTTATCTTTGCTGACTACTGGATAATTTTTTCACTGGTAATATAGTTTAATGCTCTTAAAAAAAAGACCTAAGAGACTGCTTCAGAATTAAGTAGTGATAGGCCCTTTTAGACCAGTGAGGCTCCAGTTAGAATTTGAATATAGTTTCTGCCTTACTGGGTTATGAGATCAGTGTGGCCTAACTATATGTGTTAAACTTTGGTTAAAGTTTCTTTTTGTGTGTATTACAAATCTTGAAACTACTTGTCTGTCTTTCTGTCTGCATCTTATTGTGGCAGTGACGGCATGTAGTGAATAATAGACTTCATGTTTCCTTCTTAGAAATTAATGGGTAAGGAGGAGACTGAGAAAGTTCTCTCTATCTGCTCTAGAAAAAGGACAGGAACAGAAAGCAGTGATTTAATCAGAAAGAACTTTTCCATAATTACACAGTAAAACTATAGAAGCCACTGAGATTTTACATTGCTCACATGCTTACTCTATCTTGAAGTATTAATAATTCCTACATTTAATAGAAGAGGCTTGCCTATAATCCTAGCACTCTGAGAGGCTGAGGCGGGTGGATCGCTTGCAGTCAGGAGTTCGAAACCAGCCTGGGCTCCAAACAACTAACTAAGGAATATTTTTAAATCTGCAGCTTACTCCAAGCACTCTGGGAGGCCGAGGCAGGAGGATTGCTTGAGCTCAGGAGTTCGAGACCAGCCTGAGCAAGAGCGAGACTCTGTCTCTATTATAAATAGAAAGAAATTAGCCAAACAACTAAAAATAGAAAACAATTAGCCAGGCATGGTGGCGCCTGCTTGTAGTCCTAGCTACTCAGGAGGATTGCTTGAGCCCAGGAGTTTGACTTTGCTGTGAGCTAGGCTGATGCCACGGTACTTTAGCCTGGGCAACAGAGTGAGACTCTGTCTCAAAAAAAAAAAAAAAAAAATAGAAGAGGCTTAAAAATGAATCAAAATGTTTGAAACTGTAGTCTCTTGGATAGGATAATTAGCTTTTAAATATTTTGTAATCACTATTAATTTTAGTCAAATTTAGAGTGAAATGTCTGCTGTAGAAAACTAGGTTAATATGGTTAAGAGTGACTATTTTCCTTTTTTTTTCTTTCTCTAAAAAAATGTAGGCATTTCAGTAGAACCATGGAGGAACTGGTTCATGATCTTGTCTCAGCATTGGAAGAGAGCTCAGAGCAAGCTCGAGGTGGATTTGCTGAAACAGGAGACCATTCTCGAAGTATATCCTGTCCACTGAAGCGTCAGGCAAGGAAGAGGAGAGGAAGAAAACGGAGGTCATATAATGTACATCACCCATGGGAGACTGGTCACTGCTTGAGTGAAGGCTCTGATTCCAGTTTAGAAGAACCAAGCAAAGACTATAGAGAGAATCACAATAATAATAAAAAAGATCATAGTGACTCTGATGACCAAATGTTAGTAGCGAAACGCAGGCCATCATCAAACTTAAATAATAATGTTCGAGGGAAAAGGCCACTATGGCATGAGTCTGATTTTGCTGTGGACAACTTGGGGAACAGAACGCTGCGCAGGAGAAGAAAGGTAAAACGCATGGCGGTTGATCTCCCACAAGACATCTCTAACAAACGGACAATGACCCAGCTCCCTGAAGGTTGTAAAGATCAGGACATGGACAGCGATAGAGCTTACCAATATCAAGAATTTACCAAGAATAAAGTCAAAAAAAGGAAGTTGAAAATAATTAGACAAGGACCAAAAATCCAAGATGAAGGAGTAGTTTTAGAAAGTGAGGAAATAAGCCAGACCAATAAGGACAAAATGGAATATGAAGAGCAAAAAGTCTCAGATGAGCTCATGAGTGAAAGGTGACTTTTATATTCTCTAAATATAAACATATTTGTCTCCAGTGTTTGTGGTTGAATGTGTTTTATATTTTAGTTAATTCTATTTTAAAATAATTATAGACTATAGTAATGGTAGTAATACTATATTAACTATGGTTATATTTTCTTATATGTTTAACACAAAGCAAAATTACTTATATCATTTTTACACAAAATCTTTTTATTGTATTATAATGACTTAATTTTCAGTTACAAAGAGAAAAGGAAATGGATTTTCAGTGGGAAAGAATGTCGTTTTGAATAACAGCATGTTTATAACTCTTAGAATTGGATATATAATTATTTATTTGTGTAATTATAGAGCTTTAGCCTTTGGTGCTTTTTAGAGTGTCACAATTCATTAGTCTATCCTGATTCCTGAGAATCAGAAGTTTATACCACTTTGATATGAGCATGGCTTGATATTTTTAGATCTGTAGCTTGCTAGGAATTCTGATTCCTTATGAATTGTAAAACCTGATTTATAGTCTAGAAACACCTGATTTTATCATTAGAAAAATAGGAAAAACAATGAAACCTCTGGCAGTTAGTCTAATCTGTCCATTTTGGAAGGAAGTATAATACAATGATAATTGCTAAGTACTATTTTGACAGCATCTAAAGGTAAGTAGTCATTTTTCGTTTACACCAAAGTGATGCTACTTGCAGGAAATGAGAAAGTGTTGACACTGTTTATCCTTTCAGGCATGAGTCCTTAAAAAAAATGGTGAAGTAATGAGCCAGAAAAAAAATTCCTTAAATATAGTCTGGGACATAGTATGTGACTATTAATTTGTAGGGTTGGGATCATTTTAATGATGTGGATTGTAGTGAGCTGTGGATCTCTTGTTTGTTTTTTTTCTTTTAAATATGATTACAGACATGAATGTTACCTGGTAAGAATGTATGGAATGGTCCTTTTGTGGCTTGCTATTTATATAATTTTTCTAAAGAAGCAAAAATTACTTAAAGTAAAAAATGTTTCAAGAAGGCTTTGAAAAAAGTTTATGGTATCTTTTTTTTTCCAAGAAAGTTGCCATTTTTAAGCATGAGTAAGAATTATTTGTATGCTAGTATTGGGCTGTTGTGTTGGAGGACCACTCACCCTGACTTGAAAGTAATTACTTCATCCAGTTGCTGGAAGGAGACTGTGTGACAGCGGAGATAACATACTGAATTCTGGATTATTCACAAGTAGATTACCTGCTCTCTGGACTGATTGTGCAAGTCCCTCCTTTTTTTTTTTTTTTTTTTAATTTAATGTCTGCCTTTTATTGATCTGCCTTTTGGGACATGTACCCAGTAACAGAAATGAGATGAAACTCCCATCATTCATTCCTTTTCATTGTAAAAAATATTAATATTTGAGTATCTGCTATATGTGATCAGGCTACCCAGCTGCCAACAAATAGCCCAGGTACAAGTTTTCAAAGAGGATGTTTTCATTCTTGAATAAATCATTTTCTCTGATTCTAAACTTACTACGTAACTATTTTCTGTCGTCACTTAAGAATTAGGTGCAAATTCCTTCTGTGGGAAGATTGCTAAATATTTAAAGTATTTTTCCTAACAAGTATAAGTGTTTTTCAAGACGACTTCCAAAGCTTTTCACCTTTAAAAAGCTCTATATTTACTCTTCACTGGTGATACCTGGCCTAATGGTACACATTCTGTCCCCAACGGCCTGATAGCCAGACAAGCAAATGATGAAAACGAAATGTGCTGAGTGGAAGGTACTAGTGAGGGAAGACTTCTCAAGAGAGGTGTGCTTTAAAGCAAGCATTAAGACTTGTTCAGAAATTGGGAGAGTGAAGGAGAGAAAGGGAAATGGCATTGAAAGGTAGAGAGGGAGCAGTTTGTGCAAAGGCATGGATTGTGAAACAAGTGTGATGTATTTGGAGAAATATATGTAGTTCATTTTTACTAGAATATAAAATGGGAGCTCAGGCTACAGCAGTAAACATTTCTTGAAGACCTGTGTGCTAAGGTAAATAGTACGGATTACATTGTATAGTCACTGTGAAGATGTCAGTGAAGAATTTTTAGCAGTGAAGAAACTCAGATTTACATTTTATCAAGATAATGTGATCTTGACAACAGTATTTTGTTTACCTTTGACTAACCTGCAGTAGATCCTTACTTGGGAGGTGAATTATGACCCTGATAGGTAGAGGAAAAGAAGTGTTTGAGAGCATTTTTAAAAGTTGGAATCCATGGAAGAGTGACTAACTATATTTGGGAGGATGAATGAGAAATAGGACTCTGCAGAAAATACAGGAAATGAACAGATTGGCACAAGCGATTGGTATTCATGTACATACATTTGTTCAACAAGCATTTATTGTCATCTGAATACTGTGCTATAAAAGTCATAACAGAAAAAAGTGGGAAGATGTGTTCTTGGAAATAAGCCATAATGACCATCAGATGCTGAAAATGAAAAGCCTTGCTTCTATTTAAGTTCATGTTCTGATATATATTATAAAACACAGTAACAAGTACATGATGTACATGGAGAAACTAGATGTTAATGAGGGGAAATATAAATAAGGAAACAAGTTGTATAGATCCATAAAAATCTCTCAAAGTAGGACAAGGATCATTAAGGACTAAGAGCTGAAAGAAAGGGAATTTTGATTTCCTTGAATCTTTAAGAGAGTGGGCGGTTAGAGAGAGATGAGAGAGGAGATAAGCATACCACTTAGAGAAAAAAACAAACAGAAGGACCAGAGATGGAGATGGAAAGTATTTAGATGGAGACCCACCCATAGAAAGCCTTGAAATCTAAATTTAATCCTATAAGTATGAAGAAGTAATTTTAGATTTTTAAATAGAAGACTGTCATCTTATAATGTATGCATGTGTATATATATGTGTGTGTGTGTATGTGTGTTTTATGAACTATTTTCTTTTGGAATAGTTTTAAATTTATAGAAAAGTTGCAAAGATAGTTCAGAGAGTTTACAAATATCACATTCTCATATAAACTGAACCCAGTTTCCCCTGTTGTTAGTATCATACATTGCTATAGTACATCTATCACAATTAATGAACCAATGTTGATACATTTTAAGTAAAGCCCATACTTTATTAGAATTTTCTTTGCTTTTATTTAATGTCCATTTTCTGTTTCGGAATATCACATTACTTTTAGTCAACCAGTTATATTTTGAAAAGATGAACCAGGCTATATATAAAATAGATTAGAAGGGGAAAATCTGAACTCAGATTAGAAGATCATGGTTAGAAAAAAAAAACCCTTTATCTGCAAATCCAAACCCTGAGAAGCTATGAAAAACTAATTCATTTGTGGCCAGACTTAACCTGATCTGTACTTAATGTGGATATTTATTCATTTAATTGAAAATATATAGATATTAGTATGTTTATAGAGTGCTATCCCAGAATTTCTGAAGTGTTTTAGAATGTACCTTTCTAAAATTTGAATAATTCTGAATTTTAAATACATTTTGCATCAAGGGTTTCAGAAAAGCAATTGTGACCTGAGGTATATATAAGGCCCTTCATTTGAGGTGTGTTCCTGGGGGCAAACAGAAAAGAAATAAAAATCGATAGTAGTTTGGACAGCTTAATAGCAGAAAGATAAAGTTTCTGAAGTGTTTTTAGTATTGATACTACTGTGCATAGAGAGCATATATGTTTGTAAATAAAATATGGATGTGATGCTCTTTGAAAAAATTGTTTTTCTCATTACCAATTATATAATATAGGGAATTTCATATATTCACTTAATATGAAAAAAGTGAAGAAATCTAAATTCAGTTACTTAGAAGAATGTGCCTCTTAACAAGTTCCTATACCCTTCATTAATATTTTTTAAATCAAACAAAAACTGAAAATGATATTTTGTATTTAGAAAGTATATGTGTATTTAGATCTCATCTATAATTTTAATCTTAAACTTTTCATTTAAATATTTTTAAACAGATTCAGATGTCTTTTTTAAAAAAATAAATCAGGATACAGAGTTCTATATGTTAATGGAAAAAGTATTTTAATTAAAAAAAAAAAAACACCTAGGGCAATTTCCTGATTGGTTAAAATTAAGAATTACAGTAAAAAGAAAGTACATGAGAATTTTTAAAGAACATCATTCAGATTTCTTTAGAAGCCAAACCTCTCATTAGATGACCTGTTTTCTTGGTATTTTAAACCAAATAGACTGTCATATAAGCATTGTTTCTGTTATAACTAATAGTGACAGTTTGTTTTAATTTGTATATTAAATTCTATATCATACTCTGAAATTTCTGTGTAAGTAATGAGAACCTGTGTTATTTTTGCACACTCCCTCCTTAATTCTGGTAATGTCCATTATTTTGCTCAGTGACCTTAACTTTGTGTTTTTTTTTCCATGTTGATTTCATGGATTGTCATCATTGTAAACTTTTTCTTCCTTGCAAAGTAATAGAGTTGTTGAGAATTCTTAAGTAATGTCTTTTCTAAAATATTTGCAAATATGGCTATGAAAAGTAATTTCATCCTAGTCCCTTGTTTTTAATGTGCCGAAGAAAGGCTCAGCCTGCTTTTGATTGAGACTTTTCCCATTTTATTGAGCAGTGGTGTTCCAGGCTCAAGCCGAATTGCATGGCATAAGAAAGGAGCAGTAAGCATTTGATGAAAGCAGATAATAAAATGCATCAATTGTGTCAGCACCTCGTTGCAGTCACATCTGGCTTACTGTCAGGGTCCCATTAGATTCCTGTGGTTTTATGTGCCAAAAATAATATGCTCTGTAGTTAATGGAACCAGGATATTTGCAGTTTGATTAAAAAAAATCATCTTATTTTCTTTCAGATCTTTGTTAGTCTTAAATTCTGTCTCTGAGCTGCCATGTCTTTTTAAAATTTTACGACTGAGAGATCAATTGTTCTTTTGATCTGTTTCTTTCTTTTTCCTTATTACAGTGATTCCAGCAGTCTCAGCAGCACTGATGCTGGTTTGTTTACCAATGATGAAGGAAGACAAGGTACTGAAATGGTATTTTTTCTTTCTTTGGAAAAACATCTTCATTTTAAAGTTGTGCTTATTACTGGTTATTTCCTAAGTTGATGACTGCAATTCATTCACCTTACACACACTACTTAGTGTACTAGCGTTTAGTATTGTAGCTATTTTTTTACATGCTAGCTATGGAAGGTGTCCTGTCTTATGACCTAAAGTAATTGATTATCTCCAAAAAGCTAGTATGTGGAGCTAGTAATATTAAGGAAGAATTATTTTCCTTGAGAGTGCTTTACATACCTTTTCAGTTTTGGCTCTTAGCAAGTTTGAAAGACAGTAGTTCTCATTCTCTACCTGATTCCAAATGCATTTAAAACTGTTCAAGCATTCATAAAGGTGGATTTGCAAGTCATCTGTCATTTTTATTCAACTGTGACATTTATTCATTCTATCCAGTTTGTAAATAATTAGATGATTTTCATGAAATCAGTGTTGTAAACTGTTAAACAGAAATGTCTTACAATTTAAATGTTTTTCATCTTTGAAACTTCCTGAAGCTTTTCATACTTTAACATGGCAATATTTTGAATCTGTGAAATATATGAAAACCTCAGTAAGGGGGTAGGATTAATCCTTAATTGGATTAATTACATTTAGTCACATCTGCTCAGATTGTTTCTCACTTTAAACTCCATACAAATCATGAAATTAAACTAATACTTACAAATACTTATCACAAATGTTATCTTCCTATCTTAAGAATACTTTAGAGGAAGGGCAAAAACAGTATCTTTATTGTTTTAAATTATAGATTCATTTAATGATGTTATGAAAAAAAGAAAGTAATAGCTGCCTACACTTTTTTTCTTAATCTGTCCATCTTCTTGGCATTATGAGTAATGTAAATAAAATGATCATTCTTTATTGTTTACTTATAAACCATTCGTCCCAGATAAATAGGCACATAACTAAAATACCATGGACTTTTTAAAGTTGAGATTGTTGAAATATGGAATGTTGGCACTAAAAGTGAGTTTAACTACTATGATAATATACCTAAACTCTTTTAAAAATATAGATTTTTACTTAAGATTATATTATAAGTATTGGTACTGGTAAAGAAATGAAAAACCTATTTTAAAAAATAACTTTTTGACAAGCCTGTCATCTTTGAAAAGCACTGAGTGGCTTAGGTTGATATGCTAGCATTTATTATGAACTTACTGTATTTCACATCACTAAGTGCTTATTTCGCATTTGAGTTCTTAATTAATTTTTTAAAAACTCTGTGAAGATTCCCAGTTTTTTAAAATGAGGCAGCTGATGCTAATAGTGTTAAAATAACTTCCCCAATCTTACAAAACACTAGAATTCTAATTGGTTTGTCTGACTTTAGAGCCCAAGTTTGTAATCAGTAGTCATTTGATTTTCCGTTTAAGAATAAAGTTGTATATCACATCAATAATAAAATAACTTCATTTTTCTGTAATAGGGTTGGAATTCAGATATAATCAGTTTCAAATGACTTTTTTTTCTTATGCTTAAACCTGACCTGTGAAATTTTAATATAACTCTCAAAGTACTGATATGTAAGTGCTGTGAATTGTGCTTTTTTTTAAAAAAAATATTTTTATTAATTCCTCAATTGAAACAAGGTGGTGACTCTAGTTTTCCAAGCACCTTTAATTTTTCACTCATGCTTAATTTGAAATACAGCTGTTTCCTATAAAATCATTTGCAATTGAAGCTTAAGGCTTTTTTTTAGTTTTCCTTTAAAAATGTTTATAGAAGGAGGTTTTAGAAATCAGAAATCTTTCTCTAAAGGGAAACAGTTTATGGCAGTTAGGATGACCCTCTTAGAAACCAGAATTAAAGGTGGCTTCTAAGAATCATGAGAAGAAGACTTTAATGAATCTCAGATCATATTCAAAATGGTATTTGTTTCTTATTTTTAAAAACTGTCTGCCTTCATTTTGTATTTTTGTCATTTTTATACAACTCTTTATAATCCCTTTCTTTAAAAAACAAAATATTAATTGTGCACATTTCAAACTGAATTTTAAATTGATCATTCATTACCCCATGGTTACAATCAGGGATGTTCCCAAAAGTCAAAATTACTGAATAGTGTTGTGTTTTAAAAAATACCTCGCTTGTAGTTTGGTATAGTTTCTTTATAAACTCTGTGGGATTGTCACTTTTCATTTAAAATCAACTTTTTCAAAACTATTTCTTAATGAGCTTAATTTGATTAATTCCATTTAGTCACATCTGTTCATGATTGTTTCCCTTTTACACTCCATACAAATCATGAAATTAAGCTAATTATATACCATTATCAGCTGCAAAGAAAGGGTTCCACAGTTTTATACCTTTTAACTCCTCCTAGGAGATTAAAACTTGTTTTTTCTTGACATGGAAAGGGTATAAATTAAAATGGATTTCTGTACAGTTTTTATGAAAGGATTAACCAGTTTATTAATATTTTTCACATTTTAAAATTAGTTCTAAACATAACATTTTATGTTTTTGTTGATGGCAGTGCTCATCATAGTATTAGAGAACATTTCTTGAGTGCAACTGTGGTATAGAGTAAATGAGTTTTCTTTATAGATTATATGTATGGTTGCCAGATAAAATACAGGATTCCCAGTTAATTTTGAATTTTAAATAAATAACAATTTTTTTTTTAGTACAAGTATCTCCCATGCAGTATTTAGGCATACACTAAAAATGTAATACAGATACTACAACTTATATTAAAAGTATTTCATCTGAAATTTAAATTTAACTACCATCTTGTATTTTTACTGTCTGATAACACTAACTGTGTATTTGGATGATAAAACTAAATCTTTGGGGGATTTCTTTTATTTACACAGGTGATGATGAGCAGAGTGACTGGTTCTACGAAAAGGAATCAGGCGGAGCATGTGGTATCACTGGAGTTGTGCCCTGGTGGGAAAAGGAAGATCCTACTGAGCTAGACAAAAATTTACCAGATCCTGTCTTTGAAAGTATCTTAACTGGTTCTTTTCCCCTTATGTCGCATCAGGGCAGAAGAGGTCAGTAGCGCTGCCTATAACGGGTGGATACAATGGGCTTATGGTCAATCTAGTAATACTCAAAGAGAATAAAGTGGAAATTAGAGAATGTAAACACAAAATGCTATATGAAGACATATGTTGGCCACTAATTCAGCTACTATTTATCATGCTTTCAGATTGTTAGAAATATTGACTTACTTTCTTGCTAGGCCTATTGTGAAAATCTTGAAATGACAGGAAGGTGAATTGGGAGAAAAGAAACACCTTGGATATCACTCTAGTGTTTAAACACTGGATAGTTAACTGCTGACTGCATTAGAACCCTGCTAGGCATTACTTCATTTCTTTTAAGTGTGAGTTTTGCATTTTCCCCAGTAATATGCATGGTGTCCAGATCCACCAATATTAATTCTCTGTTGATAGGATCTTCTTTTTCTATGTTCCAGTGATCATACAATCTTCTAAATTGAGTACTTTGATTTTCTAGGTTTCCAAGCTAGACTCAGTCGCCTTCATGGAATGCCTTCAAAGAATATTAAAAAGTCTGGAGGGACTCCAACTTCAATGGTAGGCATGCTTTTTTTTTTTTGGTTTAATTGTCATGTTTGGAAATGTTTCCATTTCTATGGAATAAAAAGCCACATCCTCATCCTTTATTCACATTCTAATGTTATACTTAAAAATAATCCATTTTTTTGTAGGCTACAAACTGGACCAGTGAGATTCCCCTATAAACCAAATCTTCTAATGCTATTAAATTAGTTACGTTTTGAACATCTGGGGAATGACATTCGAGGGAACCTGGCTCCTGTCCTCTTCCCTGGAGGAATATCATTGAAGTGAGAGCCTCTTTGATGAAAAGATGGGGCTGTTTTTGCTGGAGGACTGGTATTCTTCCTTTTAGTCAGAAGTGAACCTGATTGGGGAGGCTTTCTAGGGATTTAGGTTGGCCCAGGGTGGATAGAAACTACTGTAAATTTTATATATTTTTCTCTTTTATGATTTTTACATTGAATCCATTTATGTATTATTTGCTTTGCCAAAATGCTAACAAAAGCTAGAAAATGAAAAGCTTCCAGATCTAACCTAAGTATTCCTTAATGTTTATATTGTGACTGGTTAAGAATTAATTTTTATATATCTGACTGTTGTAAATAAAAATCATGATGCATTTACATTTATGATTCATTTTTAGAGAAGTCTTATATAACCAGCATTATTTAAAATATTTGCATTTTACTCAGGGTATTTTAACAAGGGCTAAGATGAGTAGTAGGTAAGGTTGATAATCTTGCTGGAGTTTGTATTTTGTTCAGTTTCCTTTCTACTTGGATAATCTGCTCTGTATTACAAACCCATTGTATTTTACAGCATAGTTTTCATTGTACTTCGAAAATCATACTATTCCTAAACTAGCCACAGTGATAACTAGTCTGCACAAGTAGAATCATTTACCTTTTAAATTATTGGTGTTGTCTGATACCTGAAACACATCAAAATTATTATTTTGGCTTAGCACATAATGAAATCATGTGAAAGCTGGTATTTTAACAATTACTGTGTGACCCTGAATCATATTGTCATGTTTAAAACTGAGAGCTGCTTGTATATCCATAGAACAGCAGACCATATGTGTCACTGTGAGTGTTAGAAATACTTGCATGAACTCATTTTCACCAAGCAGGGGGGAAATGTAATGTTTCTGTTGATGATATAATTTAGATACTATACTAAGTTCAGGCCATTTGATTTCTTCAAAATGGTTATATTACAATGATTAATATTTTTATTAAGCTTTGATAATTGATGAAAACAATGTGATTTAATACATGTATTTTTATATTATTGTATGGATTGTTAATTCAGCATTTAATGGCTTACTTAAATATGATTGGAAAAGAAACTTAAAGTTACCATTGCCTTTACCTAAAGTCATTACAATCTGAAAGATTTCAACAAATGCACTCAGCAAAAATCTCCTTTTAGATTGCTTGTCTAAACTGGAGAGAGATTAAAATGGTAAAGTGCAACTTTGAGTCTCTTTACCTTTGCATATTTAAGGTGATATTTAAAGGTACAATAATGTGGTATTGGTAATTGTAAGCGTTTTTATGCTATGTCTTTGGAGTGAAAAGTCATGGTTTTTTCCTGAATTACATAAATGCTTTTACTTTATTTTGTATAATGATTGTCTTTTAGATCTGAATAAGTCACTTTAAAACCTTGGCCTATGAACTTTGCCTTACCAATCATGAATCTAGACGAATGCTATCTAGTTCTTGGTTCAGTTTTACCTATTTTTATTTTTGGTTCACTGCTTGCTTGAGCATAGCTGGGATTTGTAGCCCATTTTCTAGGCTTATTGCAATCTCACTGTGGTATTTTATAGAAGCTATTACAACTGATAGGCTAGCTTCATGGTATTGATGATACATGGCTTAACCATACTAAAAACTGCCTTTCCTCTCTAAATTGTAAAAAGGTGATTAAGTTTCACTTGATGGAGATATACTATATATGTGTGTTTATCATGGAACTCGTGCATTAGGCCATAAACTGTTTTTCTGGTCTACATTTTTTGTATTCAAAATTTTACTGAAGACAATGGGCTCCTTCAGGTCTTTTTTTCTTTCAACCCTGAATTGTCCTTGTTTAGATTTTTAAGTACTGTATTTTTTTTTCTCAATAAAATCTCTGACTTGGGCAAGAAAGGTAAGAGTTCTAATTTGTGCTGATATTTTTCTAATTTCTTGTGCTAAGTTTTTGTTGTTGCTTGTACTGTTCATACTATATAGAACTACCTAGTTTTAAAAATTATAATCTCATGAAACAGTCATCTTTAAACAGTACCCATGACATCTGGTAATAAGAAATGAAATTTAATTACCTTAGACTTTCACACTGGAAAGCCAGATTGCTTTTAAGAGAGATTAATTTTCTGAGCAAAGTCAAACACATGTAACTGCAACCCATTAAACAGAATGGCATCAAAGGGTTTCTTAAGCAAATGAGTGATGACTGCACAAATATAATGATGTAGTATCTTTGAAGGAAGTGACAGAAGGAGAATCTTTTATTGAAATACCAATGTAAAACATTTTTTGGAGGAAAAGTTTTCAGTTGTATTACTGTTGATTCTTGTTATTCATTGTAGTTATATTCTATGTAGTTGCCATGAATACTGAATTGGGGAATACTGAACTATTGCTCCTAAGGTTAGATAGGGTTAGATTCCTTTGAGCCTTGGGTCACATTTTCATCAATCAATGAATACATAACCTTGTTTTATGTATGTTTGTGTTTAAAGACATTTAATACATATTTTTGATTCATTAACATGGCACTCGTGGCCAACAGCACTATAACTCGTGCCCGAACAAAGCTTATCTAACTAACGTGTGTTTTCTCCATAAGGCATATCCCAGTCTTCTTGTGCTTAGGAGCACTAGACAGCACTTTTCAGCACTAGGGGGCAATTTAAAACAGTGAAAAAGCACAAAAATGCAAAATATCTGGCACTAAATAGACCACAAAAAGGACACTTGTTTACAGTGTGAGAGCTGAAACAAGAAGGCAGAGTCATCTTCTTGACCTCAACAGGGAATGCGCATGTATGTCAGTCAACTCACATTGTCACTGCTCTGCACATGTTTCTGAATGATTGCAAAAGTCAGAAAGTGTGAGTATTGATTTAGGGATTGGTTACAAATAAATTTTAGCAAGTAGACCAATTTGCAGATATGGAATTTGCAAATAGGAGTAAGGTTGACTGTATTTAGTTTTGTAGAGAGCAAAGTGATATGAAAAAATTTACAGATTTTGAAGTCAGGCCTTTGTGAATCCACATTCTCATGCTTTTTACTTGTAATTACATTTTGAACCTTATTTTCTCCTTAAATAGGGACAATACTTATACTTTTGCAGAAGTGTTGTCAGTTTGAAATGAGATTATGTGTTCATAATGGGCCCAGCACCATCTCTAGCACATAGCATATATTAAATAAACGATAGTTACTGTTGTCATTATCATTATTATTATATTAAACATAATAGCTGATGACTTGGAAAACATTTGTATCATGGGTCATAGGGCAGAATTTTAGACTTTAGCCTTTTCTGTTCATATTTTATATATAATTTGCCTGTATATTTAATATTTAAAGTACTTTGTATTATAGCCTTTTATGTTTCTCTTATACTCATTTATATTTGAACTTGTCTCTGTCTCTAATGTGATATATGAAGAATGGTTTCAAATGAATTTTAGATTGACAAACCAGTGCACTAAATCTCAAAGCTTAATTGCATACTAAGAAAGTACTCTAAACTCTTCTCCTGACTATCCACCCTCTTCCAATCATTAAGCTATTCATTTTTAGAAAGATGTATACTGTTTAGGAAGTTTGGGTTCAGATTGATCTGATTATTAAAATTAATTGTGTCCATATATATGAGGGGTGAATGCAGAGAGTCCTGAGAATTTAATGTTGAAAGGAATTACTATTGCTGTCCTGTTAGAATTATAAAGCACAAGTTTATTGGTACCCAGCTAAACAGCCTCTCATATTCTCCACTTTTAGGAGAATTAAGCAAATGAAAATTAATTCTAAGGGATGTGCTGGAGCCATTATCCAGGAGATTCGGCCTGAATCTCTTATATTTCCAGAATTTATGCATTAAGCACAATTCAGAATAGTATTTCTCAGAACAGTTCTGGGACACAGTACTTACAAAGTGAACCTAGGTAACTTTACCTAGGCATAACATTTCAGTTCACCAGTAGATCCTATTCCTAAGCATGGTTAAAAAATCTGTCTTTTGTAGGTGAGAGATTTTTAAAATTCTGTTTTGTTTTGAATTAATGGTCTTTCAACAGGTATTATATCTGTCTACTGAAAGTTAGCATTTAAATTGTGTAAAATTGTGTAGTCTATTGAGATTTCAGGAAATAAGTTACTTGGCTTAAAATACAGTACTTGAAAGCTAACATAAGTATTACATAAGGAATTCTACATAAGAGATACAGAGTGTTGTTTAAAAGTTGTAGAATTGCATCTGTCCGGTTTTCTGTATGGTTTGAATGAGAATACATATGGTCATGGTATTCATTGTTATTCTGCCAAAGAAAATGACTCTGATTTGATTGACTTATTTATATGTGTTTATCAAATTTAAATATCTGAAGAAAGTGAACATTACCTCTTAATCTAAATTACCATGCTGTACAAGTAAACATACTGTTTATATTCACAATACAATAATGGCCCTGATCACAATAATTTATATCTGTTCAGAATCTTGAGTCAGTTTGTTTTAGAGAAGAAAGGGAATATTGTAGATATTTTCTTCTTCTATGAAGTAACAGAAAACCAGGATTTCATGAATGGCATTTTGATAATGATAATCATACCGTATTGATTTACCCTGTATTTTGCTCAACTTTTGTTGTTTCTTAGGATACTAAAGTATATACATTTAGTCTGATTTATAATCTTTACAATAGAAGGGCCATTTCAAATGGAGTTAGTTTAAGTAAGGAAACTATGTAAGCTTTTCTCTTAGACTGGTCTAAAAGAAAGGAGAAATTTTATGATAGAAAACATATCTAAAATGATTTTAAAAAATACACACAGTCTTTGTCTTCAACTGTAATTTGGTGTGCTGATTAGTTATCTAAACTTATTGAGTGAAATTCAAAAGCTAAATGCTTTATTTATAACCCCTCTGAATAGACATTATTTGTATCCTTAAAGCATTTTTGATTACTTTGGAGAATACAAGAAGAAAGTCTATTTAAAATGTTGTTATATTTTAAGTATATATCACATATGTTCTAATCTATCATAATAGATATAATGTAATCGTTTACTTTTTATCTTATCTCAAAGTCAGATTGAGATCCTGATTTCACATTAGAAACTAATACTTTTTTCCTAGAATTTATTTTGAGATAAAGTTGATTTTTGTATCATAGAAAAGTACAACTTAATAGAATTATAATAAATATTTCCTTTACAAAAGACATTTTAATGTGATTTAAAATTCTCTATTTTGATGCATTCACGATTTTATATTTCATATCTTATAACTTTAATATTCATATTAATATTTGAAAATATGAATCTAAAAAGTTTTCATTCAATTCTTAACTGTCAATATTAATGTTGATATTCTTATTGTATTATATTTTATTAAAAGTGGAGAAGATACATGTAAATTTATATAGTACAGATATAGTATTATAGTATATCCATTTATTCAAATGACAGTATTTGAATACTTGTTATATTTTCCATATATAGAATTAAAAACCCTTTAGAAAAAATGGTATAAACAGATATTCAATCTTGGTATTTCAATGTTACCAAAACTGACAACATATATTTTTTCCATATATTTAAAATATTTGTCCTTGCTTCTATGATAACTTAGTAGGAATATTGGCTTGACTTCGTATGTTGTCATTGGGTTTATGATGCTTCAGAAATCTGGAACCTTGAAAAGTGAATGTTAGTAATGATAGCAAACACAATGATGCTTACTATGTGCCAGATACTTTTACATGTTATTTATATATTTTAATTAACTTAATCCTCTTAACATCCTTATAAACTACACTATTATTTACAATTTAAACAGTTTATTATAGTTTTTTCCTTTGGCAAGCCAAAATTAATGCAATTCTGAAGTTTCTTCATATTGCTATCGTGTTGCTTATAAATATAATTAAATTCTTATCATGAAGTAGTCTTCATTTCTAGTTACAAAATGCCATTGGCAGTGTGAGTTATTTTGAAATACCCAGAAGCACTCTTTGCCATTTTGAATGGCACTCACAATCAAGATGTGTGCCGGAATGAAAATGATAATTAAAATGTTTCATTGCTTCCGCTGGATTAATCACTGGAACCCAATTCTCCATTTTGATTCTTCCCTTTGTGTGTTTCTCAGATAGTTTCTAGTACCTTCTTGCTGATCTTCAGCATCAGCTAGTTCTAGCACTTTCTGGTCTGCTTTCTTGCTCTCTTTTCAACTTGTTTGTTCTCCCTGCCCTCTGTGGTCCGTCATCATCTCTCCATACTGTTTTGTAATGTGCCTCATAGTTGTCACAGTGCTACGTCAGTTCAGCTGTGATGATATACTCTGTGTTCTTATGTTCCTTTCCTCTCCTTTCTCATGTAACTTAGCAAAAGTCTGGGAAGACCTTTTAAAAGAGGAAGATCTTTTAGCTGGGACTTCAAGAATGAGTTGGAGCTCACCAGCTCATTGGGGATGGGAATCAGTAGACAGAAGGCATGGTTATGGCTTAAGTTTGAAACAGCATGGAATATTTGGGAAACTATGAATCCAGTATTATTGAGGTATACTGTGTGCTTGTGTGGAGGAGTATGTAGCAGGCAGGGTTTGGTTGAAAAGGTGGACAGAGATTAGATCATTATGAACTTTGTGGTCTGTAGAAATGTACGTGAACCCATGTAATCTTTGAGGGGCTAAAATGATCAGATTTATCTTTTAAAAGATGACATGGATAGTAGTATAGAGGCTACATTAAGTAGTTACAAGTTAAGACTATATCAAGAGTCTAAGTTCCATACTTATTCTCCCAGTAGGTAGGATCCATGGGCTAGAATGATCCCTTAAATTTTACTAGACCCGGTATTCTGATTAACTTTTGCATGGCATCCATTCACTTAACAAAGATTTTTTGACACTAGGTATGCTAGTATCAGTAATGCTAGATACTTCTCTAGGCCTTGGGTGTTAACAGTGGTGAACAAGATAGACATCGTCTCTTGGAGCTTACATTTTAGTGAATAAAAATAAACTTTGCTGGGGGATGGAAGGGAAAGTAAATAAATAAAAATGGCCATGGAGAAAATTAAAACAGGGTAATGTGATAGAGAATTATAGGACATGAAGTTAATTAAAGAGAATATGGTTTGTAGGTTAGAATTGGCCAGTCCAGTGCCTCTGCTCTTATAGCATTGTGGGGAAAGAAGCAAGAGTGTATATTACTCAAACCTATTCGTTCAAGAAGTGAGGGTGAGTTTTAGCCATCTCTCCTGGTTCCTGAACAGGTTGACCAAAACTTTTAAATGTCACTGTAGGTTGGCCTGCAAATGGTCAAAAAAAAAAAGTCACTTTTATTTACAAAGTACAGCATTACTACTACTAATTTTGAATTTTTTTGCTTTTAATTTTTTAAAAATTAATACATAATAATTGTACATATATATGGGATACATGTGATATTTTGATACATGCATATAATATATAATGTTTAAATCAGGATAATTAGGATATCCATCACCTCAAACATTTATCATTTCTTTGTAATTTTTGAATTTTTTTAAAAGAAAGTTTTTAGGTGCTAAATATATAGTGCTTTGGATTTCATCATATCTGTTATTAAATTTAATATGTAAGAACTTCCCTACAGAGATTACCAATTTAGTCCCTGCTTTCATGGCTACTTAAATATTGTACAGTGCAACCAGTCTTTTTTTTATTACATTTCAAACAATGCATGGAATTCCATGCTTTCTGCTTTTTATTTTTTTCACTTTTGTTATTTGCATACAGATTCTTAGGTCTTAAATGGCTTATTTGAGATGATTTTTTTTTTTTTCCTGAGAATATGATCTTTGGGCTTTTTAAATGAATGTCTTTAATGGCCTGTGTGAGGTTTTTAAAAAATATTTCTTAGACTAACTATAATTATCATTTTAAAACTTTCCTTCTCTTTTTATCCTAAGAAACCTTTGAAATTGGTTCTAAAATGCTTTCTTTATAAATTAAGACTGCTGATTGATTGGCAACCGTATGACACCACAGATGAAGACTCAACACCTTTCCTAGTTGCCTTTTATTTTTTTTTTTATTTATTTTTTTTTTTTTTTATTTTTTTTGAGACAGAGTCTCGCTTTGTTGCCCAGGCTAGAGTGAGTGCGGTGGCGTCAGCCTAGCTCACAGCAACCTCAAACTCCTGGGCTCAAGTGATCCTTCTGCCTCAGCCTCCCGGGTAGCTGGGACTACAGGCATGCGCCACCATGCCCGGCTAATTTTTATATATATATATCAGTTGGCCAATTAATTTCTTTCTATTTATAGTAGAGACGGGGTCTCGCTCTTGCTCAGGCTGGTTTTGAACTCCTGACCTTGAGCAATCCGCCCGCCTCGGCCTCCCAAGAGCTAGGATTACAGGCGTGAGCCACAGCGCCCGGCCCCTAGTTGCCTTTTAAAATGGTGGTGACATTGCCAGAGTCCCCATTATTTTTCTTTTTTTCTAATCAAAATCAGGGAAACTGAAATGTTGCAAACATTTTCCCCTCTAAGAGGCTTCAACTCTGGTTTTCTGCCTTTTATGTTGCTGCTAGAATTATTCTGATGGTCTATAAAACTCAGTTTTCTAATTTTCCTTCAGATATGTCAGATATCTAATATCAGGAAAGTTCAAAATCAATGAAGGGTAGAACACTTCCAAATAATATTTAACAAGCACTTTCTATACGGAAGTCACCTGCAAATTCTCCAACTGAAGGTCAATTTGAACAACAGAAAATTCACAAAGAAATCATAGAGATAGAAGGGGTTCCCTATATTATAGTTAGTTAGTAAATACCAACTGGATATTTGTTGCCTATCATCCAGGAAAGAGATTCTAATAAACCAGAGACACATGCCCGCAAGTACTTATCTGTGTCTTAACCCAATAAAACTTGTAAAATTTTTGTTTTAGTGAAATCACAATTACCTGAAACAGTAACCAATACTTAATGGCGAAAGTTCGATGACTTAACAACTTATGCCATTAACAGTATAGCTTCTTCCTCTTGTAACTTCATATTTAAATCTGATGATTGGTTATATAGGCAGTTTACTATTAGTGTTGCATGTCAATATAGTTGGAGCATTTATCTTTAGGTTATAATATAATTGTAGTAACATTTAATAGTATGTACTTGGTTTTCTTGAGATCTTTTAGATTTGTATAGATTTTACAGTATATAGTCTAGAAATTGTTCTTTAAAAACTGAAGTTATTATTTAGATTTCATCTCATTTCATTTACATATATCCTTGATAAACTCATCTAATTTGTATTTTATACCATTTGTCAGATAAATAAATAAGTAAATATGTTACATTTGACTCAAAAACTTGATGTCTTGTTTAATTGTGTTTTCAGCCATAAATTTCTTGGTTCAGTTGTATGCACATGTAATGAAAGCTTATGTTGTCTTCATTGTGTAAGGGGCTGGGGATATAAAATGAGAAAGATGTCTTTCTCCACAAATACTGTATAGTTTAGTAAAAATTGCAAAAGGGAAAGCAAAAAAAGGAGATCTAATATTTGTTAAGAAAAGCATTAATCCTAGGTGGTTTTTTGTTCTTCTACTTAAATTTTGGTTTTATATGTTATCTTTGGCCTCCTCCACTCTTTCCATATCTAGACATATCTGTGTCTTCTTTCTTTATTTGTTATATCAGCCTCTTCTTTCAATTTCATCAGTTTCTTATAACTTTTCATTTTGGTGATCCTCTCCCTGGTCTCTCTTTTGATTCTCCTGCCTCTAATCCATATCACATGTAACTCCAAGTAAACATTTCTAAAGCATGGTTATGCCCATGTCACTAACTACCCTAAAATAGCTTTCACTGCCTTTATAATAAAATCGAGATTTGTTCCTTTCTACCTTCCCTGCTCACCTATGACCTACAACACTTCACTCCTTTGTAGATGGTCTTGTTTTCTCTGTGCCCCCAGGCCTCCTCCAGTCTTCCAATATCAGGCGTATCCATTTTTTTCTTACCATTGCTCACAACAATGCACTCCTCCTTCTTCCTGTTAGAATCATGTCCTTCAAGGAACAGTTCAAATTCTATAACTTTTCTTTAATACCTTCCCCAACTCTTCACAGTTCCAAGGTCACTCTATATTCTGCAATGGCATTGCACCCTCTGTCTCTGTCATTCATTCATTCTTTAATAGGTAATCTTCTATTTATACTGTTATTCATCTGTTTACTTTTATATTGTATCTCTAATTACATGTAACACCCCAGTGATGGAGGCCAGCTCTTAGCATATTTTTTAAAGTGTTGGTGGTAATTTACTGAGTAATACTATATATATATATATATATATATATATATATATATATTTTTTTTTTTTTTTTTAAGAGAAAGGGTCTCAGTCTATTGCCTAGGCTAGAGTAGAGTGGTGTCATCACAGCCCACTGTAACCTCAACCTCCTAGGCTTAAGTGATCCTCCCACCTCGGCCTCCTGAGTAGCTGGGACTACAGCACACATCACCACACCTGGCTAATGTTTTTTTTTTTTTTTATTTTTAATTTTTTTGTAGAGATGTGGTCTCACTATGTTGCCCAGGCTGGTCTCAAACTCCTGGCATCAAGCCATCTTCCTGCCTCTGCCTCCCAAAATGCTGGGATTACAGTCATTAGCCACCATGCCTGGCCTGCCATATGTTTATTAGGGAGTTTTCCACCATTAGTTACGCTGGCAGTGCAACCTTAAGGAACAATATTCTTCCTGACCAATATTAGTATCCAGGGTTTTCATTGTTTTTAATTTGTCCTTTTATGTACTTCATGAAATGATAGCATTTAAAATTCTATTTGACAGCACTAAAAAGGTGATGGGTTCCTAGGGTGCAGACACAGGGCTTGTTGACCTTCTGGTTGGGGGAATCCTTAAATATTGCTATCCATAAGGATTTCCCTTTGACCAATTGCAGAGAGATTGACACTATGCCTCAAGTCACGTAGGGTGAGGGTAGGATGGAGTCCACTAGCCAACATTTTTTTTTGCAAGCAGAGGACAGGGAACATTCAATGTGCAGACTCTCGCTGAATTTTCAGTGGTCCGTAGGAATGGCTCCTTTCTATTTAATAGTTGAACATTTTCATATCACGAATTTTGAGCTTCTGCTGGGTGTGGGTAGGGGTAGTAATATATGGTTGTGCGGGTGAGAAATGGGATCTGGGGATCAACTTTTTAAATAATACACTATCCACAAATTGCCTATTTAAGAGGTATCCACTACCTCCAATTACTGAACTTTTCTGGAGTCTGGTGCTTCCATGAGCTTATTTTTTATTGCCACCCTCTCTGCACCCTATTGCTGGTAGAGAAAGCTGAGCATTCAGCCTCACATCTTTTTGATTTTCATCTTCTGTGATTTTGTTGACATATCTTGTCTGCTGGTATCTTTTTTCCTATTCTCTGTATCCTTGTAGAAGTATGCCTTTGTATTATTCTATTGTCATTATAGTGGGGCGTTGGGAGGGAGCCAAAATAAATGTAAGGTCAATGTGTTCTATGTGGGAAGTCCTACTTAGTATCCTTTTCTCTTAATTTTCATTATTTAAAAAAGTAATATACAGGTTTTAAAATTCAAATAAGACAAAAGTATCCAATAGAAAGTTCTTTCCAATGTCTAACCCCTTCCACACTTATTTGTGCAAATATAGCATCTATTACTCTGCACCTTGCTTTTTTCACTTTAACAAAATGTCTGGGCTAGGCGTGGTGGGTCACACCTATAATCCCAGCACTTTGAGAGGCAGAGGCAGGAGGATTGCTTGAAGCCAAGGTGACAAGAACACTTGAGCCTAGGAGTCTCAGGTTACAGTGGGCTGTGGTGATGCCACTGCACTCCAACCTGGGTGACAGAGCGAGATCCTGTCTCAAAAAAATTTTAAAAATTGTATGATAGACTGTAGATCATACTTATATTTTCATTCATTTGTGCAGCTGCATAATATTTCATTATATAATATTAGTAAATATTTGGTTTTTATATCAGCTTTTATTTTGTATTAAACTTACATGAAAGGGCAGAAATATTTGATTACTATTAATTATAATGGATAACATTTATTGAGTTCTTACTATTTGCCAGGTAGTATTCTAATCTCTTTATATATGTTAATTCATTTTATATTGACAAAGAACCTGATGAGGTCAATATTATCTTCTGTCCATTTTGTAGACCAGGAAACTAAGGGACAAATGACTTAAATGACTTGTTCAAGGTCACAGCTATTCAGGATTTAAACTCTGGTCCTGTTGTATAACCATCAAGTTATACTACTTCCCCTGCAAGGGTAAAAAATATATTTCATATATGTATTTTTTCCAATTAATTTTTAAAACTTAAATAGACCTAATGACCCACTAAAATAATATATCTCAGTCAGATATTTTGGTAAATTTAATGAATATATTGGGGAAGTCATTGGATCAGGTGTGTGTTTAGTTGATCAAATTAAATCTATTGAATTGTGAACATGTTTTATTTTTCAGTGTAATAGTTTTTCATCACGTAAATATGTTCTCCATCTTTCCTCTTTCTTCTTCCACTTCACCTAACTTTTTCTCTCCTATCCTTTGGTACCAGTTTAACTTGGGTTCTTACTGACATTCAAATTTTTAGTAAACTTGAGAAAGTTTATTAAAAAGTAAATTGTTCTGTTGCCTGTCAGTTAAGTTTTCTATTCTTTTCTATTCCAAATGGTTAGTGACAACAGTAAATATTTAAATATCATTTAATATTTTATAAAGAGTAACTTTATAGAGTCCATCCCTCCTGTTGTATAAGTACTATTGTAATCCCTATTTCATGGGTTCACAAGAAGATTTTCAAAGACTATTACCTACATTGGGAAGGATCAGTCAGGTCTTCTGAACTTCAGTTCTTTTACAACTTAAAATTTTCAGAAATTATAGTTTTTTCCATATTGCTAGCTGGAGCTAGAGAGTGATTTTGCCTTTTTGAATGTTAACTTTTGAAAATACTGTTGAGACTTGAAATTTCCCTTTCTTATCACCTTGTGAAAGTTGCCTGTTTCAAAATTTGATTGGGTTCTCCTTTTTGAGGAAAGATTTAGGACTTTTGTTGTTGAATCCATAATTTACTCTTTTTAATTTTTGCAAATTGTATTGATAATTTAATTCAAGGCACAAATTTAGCGATAGCCTTTTTCATATATACTACTAATATCAGACCAATTCCCCTTTCTTTTTCTTCATATAGCTTCTCAGAACACTAGCGCTTGCCTCCCCAACTTTTAGAACTACTGACTGCTTTTAGGAAATACCAATGAATCTAACTCATTTCCTGGTTGAGCATAATCTCAGAGTCACCCTCTTTCCTCAACAAACTAATGTAATCATATGTTTGTTATTGAAATGCCTTTACTTTCCGTTGGAATGCTCCTTAAAGGTGCTACTTATCTGGCTGACTGCATGAGTTTTCTTTTGTCCTATTTCTTCCATTATATAACTCCAAGTTTCACAGTGTAGCACTATGAAGGGCAAGAAAGAAGGGCAAAGCAGACACTTTCTATATGAAAAAGGTACCTTTGTACACACACACACACACACACACACTTTCTTCTTACATTGACTTATTTATGATTGGCAATCCTTGATTTCATTTTGTCATATGAGAACATACTTATTTTCTTAACACTTATAATCATAAATTCCATTAAAAGTAAATTAAGATATAAAAACATATGAAGAAATTAGATGTTCTAATCATGAATATATAGCATCACTGTGTCTTAAGTGAATTGCAGACTTCCTCATTTCTGAGCTGTTTGTTTTATATATAGATTAAATATAGATAATGACTCATTTGATAGTTTACTTTATTACTTTGATATATCTCAAAGTATCACATATGATTATTGTCAATAATTTGGATTCATTAATAACCAAAATTAGCATTTCATAAATTAAAATTTAAAAGTTAGAATTTGATTTTGTTTAAAGTCAGTTTTGCTTCTGATGGTTATTTTGATTTAATCATAAAATATACATTTTTAAATGACAGTTTTTATTTTTAAGCTCACACATTAATTATAAGAATGTTTTGTAACTATTCTAAATTATAGTTAGAAATGTTAGGTTTTATAGGTGAATCAGTTCATTTTTGCCTTGTGCCTCACTTGTATGAAAAAGTATGAGTTAAATTTATTTGTTGGGAGCAAATATTCATCACATATGATATGTTAAGTTTAAAATTTAGTTTTAGATTTATGAAGGATTTAGCCATGTAACTACAACATATAGATGTTCAATAATTGCTCTGCTATATAACTAATACTTTGTTTTGCAATAGTATGTGATTTAGATAATTATTAGATGGTTAAACTGCTTAGAAATTATTTGCATACTCATTAGGATTTATTACCTGAAGGAATAAAATTAAAAGATTCTAATCAAGTATCATGTTTTAATCCTTAATTTTTATTTTGCTTTGTTTTCCAATAAGGATGCATGTTTCTGGCTGAGAGTGAATTTTACCTGCTCTTTTAGGTTAATGCAGTTCTTTAGAAAAGCAGATCTATTCTAGCTATGTAATGCATTTTATTTAATTTTATAGTTTTTATGATATCATATATTACAGATTGCCAAAAATATAGAAAAATTTTAGAGAACATTTTTGGATTTGATGGATTACCACTCTTGAAAGGGAAACAAAACACTAAATATTTCTAATCCTGCATTATTTACCGCATGGGTGGTTAAATGCTACTTTAAGCCTCATAAAATTAAAAGGGAGAAATCTGCCAACTGTAGCAGGAATTGGATTTAGGAAGAGTGGTACAGAGCCAAAATATTGCTACAGAATTAAATGTCAAAAATCTTCTTTAATAGTAGATATATAGTTCACAGTGCTTGGTTATGATTAATACATTTAATCTAAATCACTGAAAGTTGCACTCTCCTTTTCCATAAAATACAATAGGACACAAATCAGTTTTACTGTAGATGGATAACAATTGGAAAATAATGCATCTTCCCGCCCAATAAATTGTCAGTTATACCTTTTAACTAAAATCAATTCATCTTTCCAAAATTTATTGCAATTTCTAATAATAAATCTCCTCAAATGTTTATTCATTTGGTTTTTGATACATTTGTGCCACTTTTGCTATGGTCTAATGTTTTCTCTTTTGATTCATTGTAAATTAGAAAATCTATTTTGAGTCAATTTTCTAGTTAAGAAGTTAAAATCTATAACCTAGCACCTTTTCCACTCTCCTTTGTACATTTTAATACCCTTGAACTTGAACTTAAATGCAATCCTGTAAATTCTTTTTAGAAGGAAATTAAAAGACTTTTCAATGTAACTTCTTGAGTAAGGGCCAGATTCATAAAACAAGCACTTAGGAGGTTGTTAGATGATTCTTGCCATAGATCCATTTTTGAATCAAAAGTGGGAGAGGCAAGGATTCATAGTAGTTGTTCTATCATTTTATGTAAGTATTTGGTACAAAGAAGAAAAATACCCAATTGAATTAGGATCAGGGTCAGATATTGAGCCTAATGGGAGCCTGCTTTTATTTTCTATGGATAGCAGTAACCCAGAAGTGGCATTAAAAAGGAACAGAAATAATCAGCCATATTCTATGCCTTACACAAATGTATTCTTATTAACCTCCAGGTGTACATTTTTAATCTCTAAATATACATTTTCAGATTGTGCTTTCTTATTGTGCCCTAAGTGTATGAAATGAGATTGGGTTTCCATATACACTACATTTTAGGCTGTAGTTATCATTTTTTTAAATGCAATACATGATACATGAGCATTTCTAATTCTTTATACTCTTATATTAGATTTTTCCGATATCATATGAACACTGACTCTTGTCATTTTAATTTTGTACCTTTCTTCACTTCTTCATCAGTGAAGTCATATTGGTATCCCTTTTTATCCACCTTTGGCTCCATGCTGCTATTATATAAAATTTAAAAATGAAAGTGAGAATTAGTTTACTTTTCCACAAATTTAATAAAAATGTGTTTGAAATCAATATGTTCTGAGACTTGGTGTTACACCTGTATTTTTTAAGTTATAGCAACCAAAATTCTAAAATAAATTTTCAGAATGGATACTATTAGAAATGAAAGTGACATGAATTTGACTGAGACTGGTAACTCATTAGCAACTGTGTGTGGTTGCTAGCATATAAGATGCCATATGATTAATTTAGCAGTTAAAAAATATAATTTGTGTAGCCATAGTAGCAAGAGTAGAATTAATTATTTGGGCTGACTACACAGTGAGGAAAACAGATGTTTTCTAAGGCAAGGATCAGAAATTAATCTCCGGTCTTACTTGTTCATCTAAAAATAGTTGTTTTTTTAAATCAGTGAACTTATTAATTTTTTGATATATGAAGTCTTTAATATAAAATATATTACTTATTTGGACTAACCAAATTAATTTCTGTATTAACAAATTATGAGTTTTAATAAATTTAGCTAGCTATAAAAACTTTAAAAATAATCTGTGACATATATATACTTCCTAATTTGTTTTTCCCATCACAATAAAAAGTAAATCAGATAATACTCCTTTAAATAAAAAATGATAAACTAAAATGCTTACACCTTTGTTTTAAAATGCTAATAATAGTTTGTAGTGGTTTCCTCTGGTTATTTTATAAATATTGGTTAATACAGAGTCGGTTTATTGCTGAATGTTTAGGTTTTCTCTATTATTGTCCATAATGAAGACTTTAACAATAATTGCAATGTCACGATTGTCATTTTTGCATAGGTAGTGTTCAATTTTGTAAAGCACAACAGGTTTATCATACCCCACCTTCCTGCTGCTGCTTTTTTTTTTTTTTTTTTGTACACATTACTGAGAACTTCAACATACCCCCTTTCAAAAGTAGAGGTTAAGGTTAAGGAGAAGATAAGTAATTGACATGACTAATAAGAGACAAAGCCAGGGTCCAGTCTGCTGATTCCTGGTCAAGTGAATTTTTCTATTTCCTCCATCAGCTTCTCTGATCTGTTAATAGTTGAATGTGAATTCATCCTACAAACTAAATTTTTCTTAATGTTTTTAATCATAGTTTTAGGAACTATTACTATTCACAAGCAAAATGAGTGTTTTTAAACAGGTCACTTAGTAAACTGTGTATATTTACTCAGTTTTCTAGTTCAACCTCTTGGCCATTGATATAGCCTATGCTCCCTGTTTAATCTTTCCATCTCTACTTTCTTTCACACCACTATCAACTCAAACTCTAATGTGATCCTTGTGACCCTTTTGACTTCTAATTTAAATCTTGTAGTGCCTCCTCTAATGAAATATAAATTCCTTTTCTTCCAATTCTAGGTCTTGACCATTAGAACATATTTTTCCATTTTTATATCCTACTTCTCTCCAATTGATGCATCCTGAATGTGCCTTGTACTTTCTGGCTTTTGTCACTCTACTCCTACTGTTTTTACCATTTGAAACATCACATTCCATGTCAGTCTGTGCAAATCTTGCTCATTCATCAAGGCACAACTTAGTTACAACCTCATCTGAAAACTTCCCAAAAGGCATCTCTCTTCTCATTCAGAGGCATCTGTCTCTCCCATCACTTCATTGCTGATGGAACTGTGTTTTAGCACTTGTGATATAGTGCAAAAAGCAAAGGACTACAAATCAGAATAACTTCTCCCAGATCCATGATTTTCTGGATCCATGATTTACATGATTTACTGTGTGACCTTGGAGAAATCACTTTTTGAGCTTCAGTTTCCTCATCCCTAAAATAGGGATAATAAATGATAAGATTAAATAATATATATAATAGGACTTTGTGAACTGTAAAGGGAGTACAAAGCTTTGGAGTACAAAGCTCTGCCTTCAGAGGCCAGGAAGATAATATACATGTGTGAAGTAGCTTAGTGTTAGGGATTTATTAGCATGCTAGAAAGTGCATACTCTGGCTGAGGATACTCAAATCCAAAACGTTTTAAGAACCTATAATGGCCAAAAAAGGGGGAAAAAACTATTTACTGGCTGAGTACTGCTGCATTCTTCTATACATTATCTTCCCTATCCAAAACCAAAGCTGAATAAAAGCATCATTGCATTCCCACAAAATACTGCACGTTGCAGGTATTTAATGCACTGTGGGGGGTGACTGGGTAAATGGATGACTTAAGTAGGTAAGTGAAGTTTAAATGTATAATGTGGGAAATAAGATGTTGGCATTTTAAGCTTTTTCCTGATAAGCAAGCAGGAGGTATAAAAAAGACATTGCATGGGCCATAGTTTCTCTTTTGGTCCTCTAAGTGAAAACATTCTCTGTATATGCAATGAATGCATAGTTTTGCCTTAACTCCTTTTCAAATAAAATTAATTGATTACAGAAGCATGATTATGGTGGAGAACTCAGACATTTTACTGCAAAGATCTCATTTTCCCTGTCATCTCTACATTGTTGGGCTCCAGTAGACTAAATAGATCAGTAAGTTTGAGTATAGTGTCTCTTCCATTTAATTGCTTTTCCGTCTGAAGATCCTTGACAATTGACTGAAGACAATCCTAGTGCTTGAGATTTCATGATTGTTTTCCCTGGGATCTGGGAAATGTGTGCTGTCTATTTTCTCATTTTTAGGGATTTAAATATATCTTATGTGTTAGGAGCCATGTTTAAAACTTGTATTTGGATATAGTTAATTCTTAGATCTTTCAAAAGAAGGCAATATAGGATTATTTCAACAAGAAGATAAAAACCAAAGACCCCAAAGACTCTAGTGTGTCTACACTTTTCTTTGTATTCTTGTCATATTTACCAGTGAAATGACCATTTCTGTGGTGTCTCCTCGAGGATACAGAACTTGAGAGCAGTCTTGCAAAAGTAGGAGTCATCATCCAGGTGAAGAACAGCAGAGTAGGCACTCTAGACAAAGGGAAAAGCATGAGCAAGGACTGATGGCATGAAGGAGCATGGTGTGTACTGGCAGCCATAGGCAGATAGGCTTTCTGGAATGCAACTTGAGGAAGAGGTAGTGGCATGAGGGAGAAGAGGCAGGAAGGAGCAGGCCATAGGATGCCTGGAGATTGGACAATTTCATGAATGTAATCAGGTCCTCTGGAAGATAAAATTTAAATGACTTGACATGACATATAGGTTCACATTCTTTAAGATATAAGAGAAACCACATCTAATACCACCAAACAGGATTAAATAACTTCTGCTTCTCAGATTTTGAAATGATTGGTCCCATCTGGAAGGCTCATTTATTACCTCTTTCTGTTACAATGCCCTGTTCATGATTGCTCAGTTTTTCTCCTTCATTGAAAGTGTCCCAAAACTGCTCTTTTAAGTTGTTTGCAGTCTAATTCATGTAAACAGATGACTTTGCATAACTGTTGTTAGTCGCATAGGTGACTGTATTTTAGTTGTGTTTAAAATGTATACTATTGGTTTTATATGTTCATAGTGGAATGGTAGAATATTTGTTTAACTTGTTCTCTCCATTAAATTGTTATCTCCCCTGGGGAGAGGTGGTATATTTTGCCTAGTGATGACAACTGACAATAGTTTATGACTGTTACTTGCCTTCAAATCCATTATTTTAGGAGGCTATATTCTATTTCAGTTGTTATATACAGTGGTTTGCATGAATGATAATACTAAGAAATAAAGAACCATAAAGAAGACATTATTGAGATAAAGATTTGCATGCTATTTCATTTTATCTTTTACAATATTTCAATTTTGAAGGGCATTTAATTATGATTGGAAAGTTTTAGAGAATGTCACATACTGGATGATGTCTTATGGCTCAGTTAAGTTTTAACGGTCAAGTACTTTATTTAACAACTAAAAAAAATCTTCAGTCTTGTAATGATGTGATCATCCTAATAGTCATAATAATAACATTTAAAAACACAACTATGTAATTTAAAAATGTTACCATAATCTGAAATTACCTTGTTTTCTTGTCTGCTGTTTCCAGCTGCTAAAATATAAGTTTCTAGAGGGCAGAGTCTCTTTTCTGTTTTGCTTACCTCCATCCTTGGTGTCTAGAACAGTATTTGACACATCATAGGAACTCAGTATACTAGTTAAGAGTATTGAATAAATGAACATGGAGTTCTTGTAAAGATTAATTTAAATTTGTAGACTTTCCTTTGTGGGCAAGTATTGGTCATCCAATTCTAAGTCTAGGGCTTAAATTCAGCATAACTGCAGATAAAAGGAATAAAAGTCCCTAACTAGTTAAAGAAATATTGAGTACTCAGGTGTGTGTTAAATTTTAGGTACATGAATAACAATGTTAAGAAAGAAGCCTGTAACAGAGGCTTGGGACTGACTGTGAAGGTGTTTGAATGGATTACTGAGGAACCTGGATAGTTTTCTGGGTAGGCAGTAAAGAATTGCTAAGGAATTTTGGCTAAGGAGTAATATGATCACATTGTTTACAGTATAGAAAGATCCACCTGGAAGAGTATAAAAGATGGATTGTCAAAGGGAGAGAGGGAATTGGAGACAGAGATTTCGTCAACAAATATCTGATTTCTATATATTAATGACATCATTCTCTCCTAGTCACCAATTAGAAAACTTAAAGTCATTCCTCCTGTAAGTGAAACAACATTGGAGTGACTAAGGATTATGGATCCAAAGATAAATTCAATACAGTCTTTATTCATGAAATAGTCAACTGAAATATTCAATTCACAGCTTCATAATTTACTAATTTTGTGCTTTTGGAAAAATTAAGTTTTGAGTCTTTCATAATACCTATCTAATAGGCTGGCTATGAACACTTTTAGATTATATATTTTAGTCATTATACTGAAAATATTTTAGTTTTTCTTTTGTTCTTCCTCACTTCTAATCAGTTGACAAATCCTAAAAAATCTTCCTACTTCATTACTGAAATCTACATCTTTCCTTTCCATTTCTACTACCTCTGTTTTAGTCCAGTCTCTTATTAACTCTCAAACTCTTAACAATGGCCTTATATAAATTGGTGCCCTACTTCCTAATTTCATACTACTCTTCATGCAGAGTATTATTCTTATTGTAATCTTCCTAAAACATGATTCTGTTCATTGCTCTGTCTTGTACTTGTTCAAAAATTTCATTGGTTACCCCTTGCCTGCTGACTTTCAGGCCTTCTGTAATTTGGTCAATGCCTTTCTTTCTACCTTAGGGGTCCATACTTTTAAGATTTAATAAAAAAATTTAATCTTATATTTCTAAATCGTTGTTTTATAGGATATAGAATGGGAAGACGAGTGTCCCATGGTCAGATTTGTCTGGGAAATACTAAATTAAAGCAATTTAAGTAGGTTTCTGAAATTTAGGACTCTAGTACCTTTTAACAATAACTTTTACAGAAAAATATGATTTGTAATATTTCTCAAAGGAACTCCACTATTTTTAGAGAACCAGTTTCTAGAACTTTCATTTTGGAAATGCTATTGGGAAACTGTTCGAAGTCAGGAAATTTAGGTTTCCATCTTTTTTTCTGATTTTAACTTGCTATTTACCCATGATAAATTGGTCGTAGGATCAGAAAACCATCCAAACTTGCAGAACATCCTTTTTTTTTTTTTGTAACTATAAAGTATATCTGATCTAGCCAAAAGGGAATTTCCTAAGTATGCCCTTACTTTAAAAAAATGAAATATAGTATGCATGAAAAGAATATTTATGTGTGTATATATATGGAATTTATAAAATATAAGAACATTTGTACATATATGTATATATTATATATATACTTATATATAATTACATTTTCATTTTATAGAAGAATATGCCTTTGTACCTATCATATTGCTTATGAAATAATACACCTTAAGTACCTCAAAAGCTCTCTTAGTAACATTTCCAGATTACATCACTTCTTCTCGCAGAGGTAATTACTATCAAGAATTTCATGTTAATCACATCCTTTCTTTTATTTATAGCTTTGTGTTTGTTTTCGAGTACAGCATATACAGTCATGTGCTATCTAATGACATTTCAGTCAACAAACTTCATATACACTGGTGGTCCAGTAAAATTATAGTGGAGCTGAAAATCATCTTCTGTTACCTAGTGATGTAACTTTGTAACACAACAAATTACTTACGTGTTTGTGATGACACTGATGTAGACAAACCTGCTGTGCTGCCCATTTATATAAAATATAGCACATACAATTATGTATAGTACATCATACTTGATAATGTTAATGAACAACTATATTACTGGCTTATATATTTACTATACTATACTTTAATGTCACTTTAGAGCAGGGGTCCTCTAACTTTTTAAACAGGGGCCCAGTTCACTGTCCTTCAGACTGTTGGAGGGCCATTGGAGAGTGCGGCGCACATTCCACACATGCGCACTGTGGGCCCGGGACGAGTGGGCTGCTAAGCAGGACAGGCAGCAGCGGCAAAAACACCTGGGGGGCCGGATAAATGTCCTCGGCAGGCGGCATGTGGCCGGCGGGCCGTAGTTTGAGGATGCCTGCTTTAGAGTGTACTCCTTCTCCTTATAAACTAAACAGCCTCAGGCAGGTCTTCCAATAGGTATTCCAGAAGAAGGCATTATTATCATAGGCGATGACAGCTCCATGCATGTTACTGCCCCTGAAGACCTCCCAGTGGGACAAGATATGGTGGTGGGAGATAGTGATAATTGATGATCCTGACCCTGTGTAGGTCTAGGGTAATGTATGTGTCTGTGTCTTAGTTTTTAATACAAAAATTTAAAAAGAAAAACATATTAAATTTTAAAAATAGAAAAAGATGTAGAGAACAAGGATATAAAGAAGAATATATTTTTGTCCAGCTATACAGTTTGTGTTTTAAGCTAAATGTTATTTACAAAAGAGTCAAAAAGTTAAAAAAGTTAAAGTTTATAAGATACAAAAGTTATAGTATACTAAGGTTAATTTATTATTGAAGAAAGAAAAGTAATTTTTAATAATTTTAGGGTAACATAAGTGTACAGTGCTTTTATAGTCTACAGTAGTGTACAGTAATGTCCTGACCTTCACATGCACTCACCACTAAATCACTGACTGACCCAGAACAACTTCCACTCAGTCCTACAAGCTCCATTCATGGTAAGTGCCGTATGCAAGTGTACCCCCTTTTTAATCTTTTATACCATCTTTTTACTGTACCTTTTCCATGTGTAGATATGTTTAGATACACAAATATTTACCATTGTCTTACACTTGCCTATAGTATTCAATACAGTAACATGCTGTACAGGTTTGTAGATGTTCCATATAGCTTAGGTGTGTAGTAGGCTATACCATCTAGGTTTTTGTAAGTAGACTTTATGGTGTTTGCATGAAGACAACATTTTCTAAGGATGTATTTCTGAGAACATTACCTATCAAGTGATGCATAACTGTAGTTCTATATATATGTGTAGTCTCTAAACAATACCATATTGGGTATTTGGGATTGTTTGAAGATTTTTGGCTAATACAAACATTGCTGCTGTTCTCATACCTGTCATGCAATTCACTTTTTAACGAATTAATGTCAGAATGCATTTAAAAATGGATACCTTAATACTGTGGAATTTCAGTAGTGAAATGAACTGTAGCTGCAAACATAAATGTGGATGAAGCTCAAGAAAAAATGTTGAAGATTAAAAAGGCAAATTACAGAAGAAAACATAGCATAGGATCCCATCCATATAAATATGTGCCCAAACAGACAAAATTAAAGAAGGTAGTGTTTGACATGGATTAAGTTTCCTGGTAAATTTAAACTTTTGTTTTATCTTTAATAATGTTATTCATTTTGTAAGGTGTATTATCCATTATATTAATATATCTATCCTTAACTTTCTTTGCTTTATATTTTCCCGGTATTATTTTTTCTATCCTTTTACTTTTTCTACCTTTCTGTGTTCTTTTGTTTTAGGTATATCTGTTATAAATAGCATATGGTTGGATTTAAAGAAATCTACCATGATAATTTCTAGCAAATAACTAACAACCTCAGATTATCATTTATCGTGATATCTGATGTATAGGGACTTGTTTATATCAACTTCATGTTTTCTATTTTTCTTTCTTTCATTATGTTTTTTTTCTCCATTATTGATATTTTTAATTGCTCTTGCTCTTTCCCTACCTCCTCTGTTTTGTTCTTATTTTCTCCTCCATTATACTAGTTTGAAAGCTAGGTAGCTTGCTTGCTTCCATCCTTCTGATGTCTAAAATTTTGTTATGCATGTTTAACAGCTTTCAAAATCTGCTGAGTATTTAAACTTCTGAATAATACAAGGACTTCAGAACACTGATTTTGATCTCCCCTCTCCAAACTTAAAATATTCTCCTGATTTCCAGTCTTTTAGTCTTGTAAACCTATTAATCAGACATTATTATTAATGTACAGCATTTATTTAGATCTACAAGGATTATCAGATTCTTTCTCACTTTTTCATCTTATATTTCAGATTTTCATTGCAGGGTCCTTTTCATCTTCTTTCATTAAGCTTAGAAGTTCTTTTAGTGAAAATCTGAAACTGATAAATTTGTTATTTTTGATGGGAAACTGGATTTATTTCACGCTTTTTTGTGAATAGTAGTTTTTTGTTCATATAATTCTGGGTTAAGTATTTTTTCTCAACACTTGAAAGATACTCTTATATTGTTACTGGCATTCATTATTGCTGTGGGAAATCTGTTGTCAGACTAATGATAGATGGTGTATTTTATTTTTACTCCCTGGCTGCTTTTAACAAAAAAATTTTATCTTTGATATTCTATAGTTTCACAACAATACATATGTAGATGTGAAATTATTTACCCTGCTTGTTTTATGTTGACCTTCCTATATATGAGAATTCCTTTCTTTAATTAGTTCTTTAAAAAATTTCAGCCCTTATCCAAATAAGGCTTTTCATTTATTGTCAGTTTTTCATCTGTTTAGGATTCCAGACAGAAATATGTTGAACTTTCTCATTTTATTCTCAGTGTCTTTTAGCCCTTTTCTCCTAGTTTTCATTTTACTGTTTTTCTGTGCCACATTATAGGTAATATCTCAGCTTGGTCTTCCAGCTAACTAATTCTCTTTTTATCTTTGTCTAATCTGCTGTTTAATTCATCCATTCTATTAGTAGGAATAATCTAACATTCGCACTAATTATTTATGAGGTGCTATAATCTTTAATTTACTCATGTTTTTACTGCATTTTGTCCAAGGAAGAGTTAGTAGACTTAAAAAAATTTAATAAATACCTCCATAATACGTTAGCCATACATGGTATTCTTACAATGTGTCCTCAATTTCAGTAGTTTTATTTCTGTTGTAGCATAAACTCTGCAATCTCAGGTGCTCTTATTAATCATTGTTAAGTATATTTTATACTCATGTTAAATGAGAGTAAGGCACAAAGTATATAAGGAACCAAATTTAGGTATTCAAATAATTAAAGCTTTCTCTGTTTGTTAACCTGATGGCTGGCTATATGGTGAATTGTTTTATATATCTGTCACCTTCTTCTGGTCTTTCATAAGACATGACTTAATCCATTGTCTTTAGCGCCACAATATTTTGATGTTAAAGCATTCTTTTTTGAGTATTACTATAATACTTTATGCCAACTTTAATATTGAGTGTTTTGCTTTTTAAAAACTAAAATTGTAGTGTTGCCTTTTCTACTATTCATATTTTGTTTTTTTTCTCTTGTTATAACTTTCATAATATGTTATTATTTGAAAAAATGTAAATAGATTTACCATGTCTAAAGAATGCTCTTATATGAAACCAATCTTTATAATCACTATTATTATCAAAAGCATTTTGACATGCTGTTATGATGACTTTAAGATAATTTATATAAAAATACTTTATAAAAATACTTGGTAAAAAATATAAAATACTATAGAATTGTAAGTTGTTATTTATAATAATTATAGGATTTTTATACTGCTTTTCTTCCAAAGAGTACCAAGCATTATACAAGGAACTTTTAAACTTTTTCTTTTCTGTAATAGTTAAAGAAAAGAAGCAGTAGGCAATGGAATAGCAAGAGAGTGACAAAGAGGAAGAGGAATATAAAAGAAAAAAAGTAGGGGAGAGTGAACAGTGGCAGACTCAAGTATTAATAATAATGCCCAACCCAGTTAAAACCATTTTCTTCTATGTTTTAAAGTTTCCTCATATAACCTTTATTCTATACTTCTTAATTCCTACCTCCTAGTGACCACAGATATTATTTGCCAGACAGGAAAAAGGATCAAAGAATATAGTAAAGGAAATTTGTCAAAATTGACCTTAAACTGAAAAAATATATATGCCATATTTATGAAAGTTGTATTTTTAAGCTTCTAGTAGTTCCCACTGTTCCCCTGGGAAGCACTCCAGAGCTGGGCATGCATGTTTTCACATGTGTGCATACCCACCCAGCCACAAGGACATGCACTCTCTCACACATCCTGGGGAGAAATGAAGAAAGGTGGAATCTCTCAGAAACTCTGGCCCTGTATTGCTCGTAGCATCATATATTGTAATGAACATTGGACTTTGGAGTCAACATGTTTAGCCCTGCAACTAATTAACTACATAAACTTGTGTAAGTCCTTCACCTCTTTTAACTTCAATTTCTCTCCTCTTGTCTTTGTCTTCCAACTTGTCATTTATCGAGGGCCTTTTTTTGCAAGGTCTTGTGCTGGGTATTAATGTTTATTTCTAGTTTGCTTCTCTGTAAAATGAAAGTTTTGAAATCAATGGTTTCTAAGATGTTTTCTAACCTTATTAACCCAAGAACCAATAAAAACATGTAAAGGATAAGGACAAGAGAGACAGACTGTGAGGATAGAAATCTTTTCCACCAAGTGTAGAGCAGTGATTCTTAAATTTAATCTCCCTAGAAATCATGGGAGCTGGTCAGGGTGGATCTTTTTAAAATGTTAAATTCTGATTCAATAGAGCTTGAGATTCTGCATTTCTAGCAAGCTCCCAGAAGATGGATGCTTATAATACTGGTCTAGGGTCCACTCTAATAAATAGCAAAGCTTGAGAGGATAGTTGAGAGGGAAAAATTTTAAAGGAGAAGGATGATAAAAGGATTGAGATACCAAAGGCAAAGTTACACACTAATTATAAAGAGAAATTACAGTAGAATGTGAGAAGCAGATCTCCTTGCTTTGATTTTGTGATAATTGGGAAAATTTCACTATGATATATATACTTGAGTTAATATATGCATTTCATAACCCTTATTTAATATACATTTCTTTTTCTTTTAAGTAAAACCCCTCCCTCTTACCTTTTTATAAATTTGTAAGTTGAAAAGTTACCTTACTGGAGATCAGAATCATGATTATTAATTTTCATCCTTTGTATCACCATCTGTGGAAAGTGGGGGAATGGAAACACTACCAATTTAGTTAAATTCAAGATAGTTAGATTTATGATGTGATATACCAAATTAAACTTGTGTATCAATAAAAATTTATTTAAGGAGATAGAGAAAGGTAAATTATACTAAATTCTTATGCTTGTCTGTGGAAGTCTTTTTTATATAATACATTCCTAAGTGAAACAAATCATTATTTCTGATTTTTTTATCCTGCAAATATGTGTTTATAATAGTAAAATTATTATAGCAAAATGAGAATGGTTTGTTGTTTTTTGCAGTAAATCTTCAAAATCTGTTGTGTATGTTATACTTTCAACACATCTTAATTTAATAGCCACATATGACTAGTGGCTACCATGTTGGATAGCATAGCTTAAGGCTTTCATCACATAGAAAATCACTGAGATTAAGGGGTACTTTCATTTCTTCTATTTTTCTCATTTCATTAGGAAAGATCACAATAGCTTATGGTTATATATAAAAATAGGACTTTTTATCAATAGCAGATAGGTGGTGCCCTGGTTGCAGGCTTTGATAGATTTTTCAATGAAATTCAGTTTATCTATTGCTTATAAATATATTTCAGTAAATTTTGTAAAGATTGCCTTATATGTGACATAAAAAGTAAGTGTTTTAACAGTCAAAATTTAGTATTTGGTATTCACCTGTACATGTGTTGGTCAACCTCAATATTATGTCTCAACATTTAAACTCTTAATGATTTTTATGTGCTAAGTGCATAGATTTACTGCTGCAGTTTGAACATTTTTAAATTAAAATATATCTTTCATTCTGAATGTATTGATTTACACATCTCTGTGTCAATATTAAGTCAAGCGAATTTTCCAATAAGTTAAAAAGATCTGGCAGGGCAAGTTAAATTTATTAGATTTGCTATAGGTTTTTTTCTTGTCTGTGTGTGGGCATCTCTCCTCTTTTTTATTTTCAATTAGAATTTTATTTTAAAAATAGTACTACAAATTTAATAACACGTTCCCATGCCTCTTACTATTTTTTGTGATTGCTCTCTTGAATGAATTGTCATTGCAAACCTTGACATTCCTTATTACATTCTTGGCATCCTTTGCTGTTGTTTTTAAAACAATGTATTTAAGTTTTCTTACATTATTGTAAAATATACCATCATTTGGATTTTATTTATACCAAAAAAAGTCATATTCTTTTGTATCCTTTTTGTGTGTGTTAAAGAGAACTTACACCTTTTAAAAAATCAGTATGTGAAGCAAGGTTACTTCAGCTCATTGGAAATAAGAAAATTTTCTGGAGGGTTGAAAGGTGTTAGGTATAATTCACCATAACATCAAAGTGTTCATTTGAATAAAGGATTTACATTTGGTATTATACATGAAAACTTTGTTTTCATATTTTCACTGACCTCAAATATCAGTTGACAGGTCTTATGATGTATGAGATTATCAGTCTTTCTATATTCACATATTAAGAAGGCAGAAACTGATAGTCTTGATTCATCAAGGGATGCTACTCCAAGTTCATTGATATATTCATTAGATTGAAATTTTACACATATGTTTTAAACTGGCATAAAAGTATTCTTATCTGTTGTATTCTATACCATTAAATCCAAAGTGGACTTTAAAAGATGAAAGATATAGTGAATATACTTAATATCAAAATACAAAATGAATTATGTAATAAGGAAATATGGTGTTAATCAATAAAACATAGTTTGTAAACAGATAAAAACTTTGATATAAGAAGAAAGTGGCAGAAAATGGTGCCAGAAACTTTAACCAGGATTTAGTAAACTAATCAGGATGTGGAGGAAATATTTCTATTTAAAAACCATTTTGTGTCTTGGTGGTATTATTTGCAGTTTAGACTGGTAATCTTCCTGCCATTAAATCATATCTGTCTAGTGCTTTTTAATTTTTTTTTTTTTTTGGTGGTGGTAGAGAAATAGGGAGTTGCACTGTAAAGTAAAACCAGATTTTATATAATACTTTGGCATTGATAACCAATACTTTTGTGGGTTTCCTGATTTTGACCACTTAGCACCTCAGGAATTCCAATTACCATGGAACAAAACTGAATTTTGTCTGTAGACAAGATAGCTGTCTGATTTTAATAGAAATATAGAGGCAACATGTTATAGATGAAGCTAACACAAATCAAATACTGTGCTAAGTTTTTATGCACACTCATTTAACCTCACAACAACCATATAACATGGGTATTATATCTCAGTTTTACAGATTGGGAAATCAAGACATGGGTTGAGTAATTTCCTGAAGGTCACAAAGCCATAGCACATAGAGATCAGAATTGAAAATAAGTCTCTATAAAGTCAAAGATCATGCTCTTAAATATTACAGCATACTGCCTCCTCTTGTAATACAAGTGTTTTGGTTTTATAATCAGTTGAGTTATCAAAGTATTACTGTTACTTTTTAAGAAAAGATACCGTTTTAAAAATGTGATTGGGGAATTTTCTGCCTTAAAATATGATAATAAATGTTTTAAAAACCTTGTATTAATTCTCTTTCCAATGGTCCTTTATTTATAGAGGGGTTCAGATTTCTATTAAATCTTTGCTAAGCTGTTGAATATATACTTGTATAAAATGGTTCTCTTATGTGAAAATATTTGTGCATTATCCAGTTAGCAAATATGTTATAATTTGTATTTTCTCAGGTTAGATATTAGCAATTAATCTACTTTGCACATTTCTATTTTAGAATTTTTAGAAACTGTGCAGCAAAAACAAAACAATTCTAAAAAGACAAAATATGATCACCACTGCTTGCGATATATTCAGTCATCTGCTTAATCCTTATCCCCTTCGCATTGTCAATACCCATCTAATTCCACTTTAACAACAGTAATTGGCTGATGGAGTAGAAGATATAGATTTGTTTTCTTGATGACTCCTTGACTTTTTTTCCTCTGGTAATACTAATAGAATTCCAAATCCGTACTGGTGCGATCATGTCATGAGTAGGTCAACAGTCATGTCAAGGTCCTATTGGAAACCTCATAGCCAACATCTTAATTTAGACTTAGCTATCTTTTTCACTTGTATGTGCAATTGTAAGCAATTTTTTCAAGTCTCAACTCTCCATTATAACAGAATTCATTTAGTTCAAAGGGGGATAGTTCTGCATGTGAATTATGTGGTCGAGGCTGGCAACAATGGCGTAAATAGAATATATAAAAATCTGGGAACCTCATTTGCATGTTTATATACATGTGTTTCCTTTTTTAAGTTACATAGGTTGAACAAAAATATAGGAAAACTCATGCATTTTCTTTTTGCGATCAGTATTACTTCTATGATGTTATAAAATTTGCAGTAATGAACCATGAATGATATACCAGTGTTAACTTCTTGGAAAGTATACTTTCACTTCAGATAGGGCCTTGATCATTGAGTTATTACCAGCCAGTTTGTCATCACTGGTCCAATTTTATTTCATTACATGTGACAGGAGAAATATGTATTCATAATAAGAAAATGCATTTTAAAATTATTAAACTACTTTGATTTGGGGGGATGGGAGAAATAGAATTCAGGCCAAAGGCATTCCAAGTATTGAAGTATGGATATGTGAGTGTACCTGTACATATGTATGTATATATTCATCTATGTATAGATATATATGCCTTTTATATATTTTTATTTTCTCTGCTCATAACCTTAATATATTTCTATCAATTGTACTATTTTCTGTATATAAAAGACCCACTGCATTCATTGTATTTTAGATAGTATAATAATAGATGATGATAACTTGGAGCTATTAGGTTTGGATTTTTAAAAATTGGAATTTTGAAAAAACACAAACTAAATAGAAACATTGGGCTAAAAGATAGAAGTTATTAGCTTTTGACACTTACAGAAATGAACCTCTGTAAGGACTTAAAACAAAAGCATCCTGATTATCCTTTAAAATTTTATGTGTTATAATTTGTTCTAATATTCTTTTATTAAATTGAAAGTTAGAGCAGGTCTTTACACTGATATTTGTTTGTTTATTTGTTATCCTTCAAGTGTAGAGATTGTACACATCCAGGAGCGAGGCTTTATTATCATACTAATAGGTTTCTGGTACTGCCATTTATTTGTTTGGAAGGCCAAAGCAATCAAATTGGAAGCACATAAAGAATCAGTAACAGTTTTCTCATGTCATGATGCATTGATTTTTTACATCAGTTGTATTTTAAATCTGAGCCAGTTGGAATTTTGACCAATAAATCCAAAATTTTATTTTGGTTAAGTATGCTTACCTAGTTTTGCCTTTTTTAAATGCCATTTGGTTATTTTTTTAAAACAAATTGATATAAACCCAGATGATTAGTTTTCTTCTTAAAGTTATGAATGAATGGACTAATTTTGAGAAGATTTTTAATGTATTCTTATTATCGTGTCATGTATTATTCTTATTATTGTATCGTTATAACTAACATTTACAGCCTTTTTCCAGGGCCAAGGAGAACACAAAACAAAATAGCACTTTGTAATGGAAAAAAACAGTAGGCCATGGGGCACATCTGAGTTCTAATCCCAACTTTGCAGAAATCTAGCACTATGACTTTGGGCAAGACATTTAAGCATTTTATATCTTTATACTCATTGGTAAGAATGAGGAAGCCTTAGACTTTTTTTTTTTTTAACCTGTAAATGATATGATTATAGGTGCAAGAGTCACTATAGGTCCAAGTCAATTCTTAGACCCAGAAAAATCATGTAAGTACGTTTCCAAACCTATGTGAGGATTTATCAGAAATTATACAGGAAAAAAAAAATCTTTTACATTTCAGGTACTGAGTATATGAGATTGAATTTTAAGTTTCCTTTGTCTCTGAATGTGATCTTGAATTTTGCCATTTTTTGTAGTTTGCTAGACAAGCATGCTTCTTTGGAGCCAAAAGGACCCAAACTCAAATCCTAGTTGGACCTATCACTTATTGACTTGAGTGATTTTGTACAATTTACTTAACCTCTCTGTACCTTGTTTTCTGTAATACTTTTGCAAGTGGGAATAGTTTTTACATAGAAAGGCTTATGGCAGAAGAGAGGTTGAATGAATATAATGCATAGCTGTCCACAGGCAGATAAACCATCAGTAACTGAACTCAGTCACTGAATGTCATTACAATTGCAGACATAACTAGAGAAGCACTTCCGGACTTAAACTAGTCTTGGAGCTCTGGGGGATTCTCAGTCAATTCTTGTCAGCTTCAGGCTCTCTGTAGAGCAGTTTTGGGTTTCTTGGTTTCAATCTAAATTTTCATGGCAGCTTCTGGAGCTTCAGTTGGGGTGGAACTTTTGGAAAAGTAGTAGACCATTGAGAAAATAAGACCACTGCAATTGAATGTATGAAAATATCATTTTTTAAAAAATCACATGTTGTATTATCATCCTTCTGAAGACTCTTTCTTGGTCACTGTAGTATTTTGTCAGCATTTGAGAAACCCTCTACTCTAAGAAATAATATTTCACTGTTAGTTACTACTAAGAATGATCATTATTTGTCTTGTATACAAATAGTAGTTCCTAGTTTCTCTCCTTTTTAGAATCATTTCTTCAGATATCATTTTTGCAAAGCAAACCATTCTCATGTTCTCTGAAAAATAATTAAGTAAACATATTTAGCTAAGTCATTAATTGAGCTTTTCCTACAACTTGTCCTGTGAACATAGCATCAGGCTGTTAACATTATTTGAACATATTTCTGTAGTATAATTAACAGCCAGGATAGGTTGATTCTGAAAAGGACATCTAACAGTTTTGACACTGAGAATTAATTATAAGAGAAAAGATAGATTTGTGCTCCGGCTAGAATTAACCAGCGTTCAAAACATAAGCAGTCACCTTGGGCTCTTGTAACAAAAAATGACATTCCTTTTCTTAATATCTGGCTTGTAAAGTTTATTTGGACAACTCCTCTGCTTGTCAGCTGTCTTTTCCTGTTTAATTAAATTTAGAAAATAGTTCTGGTTTTTCTTTGACCACTCCAAAGTTCATGTTTGTTGAATTAAAAAAAAAAATCACATTTTATGTGTGTTTGTGTTTAAATGGTTCAGATACTTATCAGAGGTCATTCATTCTAGGAGAAAGGGGATGACATTCAACTTAACATTTCTTCCCAATTTTAAAGAATATCTCTTTAATTAAAGAGTTGAAAACTGTGTTAGTTGTTTGCTAGGAATGGCCCACATGAAATGCTGGCACTGTATTTTGCTGATTTTTTTTTTTCCAAGTGACCACAATTATTTTAATGCTTTTAATGCAACTTTCCTCATTTTACAACAACAAAGACCCTCTTCAGATGGCTTACATTGGTTAATCCAGAGAAACACTGTGATAGTGGGGTTAATTTTGAGTGCACAAAGAGCTATTGGAGGGTACAGAGAGGGCATCTGTTGGATAAGCTTTCAATATGATGAGAATGATAACAGATCTGCCACTTGTGCAAAAGACAAGTAATCTTTTACAGTATTTGACTTTAAAAAGTGCCACTTTATTTGTTTAAAAAGCATATTTTAGTTGAATTGCTTATGAACTTTTGTGTCAGACTGTCTTTCTTCTTGCACTTTTAATGTTTTGGATCTAAAGACATCTGGATTTTGTTTTAACATATCTTAAGAAGGTACAAAAATTACATTTGAAAAATTATTTTGATAAAAGTACTTAAACACTCTATTTGCTAAGGTTTCCTTGTACTTTTTCACTATTAACCTTCCCTTGCCCAGAAAAGTAGCTTTTCTTTCTTATGTGTGTGGTCATGTATTTACCCAGTTGTTTATACATAGATCTCAACAACTGGCTTCATCTCAGATCAATTAAATCAGAACCTCTGGGGGTGGAACCCCAAACTCTGGTGTTTTAATAGAGATTTGGTGATTCTACTGTGCATCCTGGGTGAGAGAACTATACAAGAAAGAATCAGAGAAAGCTGTGATTGAATTCTGGTTCCTAATGTATTCACTTTGGGGCCTTGGACAAATTATTTTAGTCTTTAATAAGATTCTGTTTTCTCACTGGGGTTGTTGTACCGATTAAGGGATTACGAAGCACCTGGCATAATGGTTAATGGTTGTTCAGCAAATACAGGTGCACATGGAATCTGAAAACAATAGATAATAAATTTTTACAGATTGAAGTAAAGTTGTGACTGACATATATATTTACATATTTTTATATATGTGTATATATATTTTTTTCCAGGCTTTATGGAATCTATACATGATAAATTTGTAAACTTTCGTTTTGTTTTTATTTCTTTCTCTTAGTGACCTGAAATCTGCTTTCTCAATATAATTGGTCTCGTTCTGCTTTCTAGAATTACACAGAATAAGTTAGATTCCCCTTTTCCACAATTCCTAAATTTAAATTCTAATGCTTCTACTACCTATCTGTGTAACCTCTCTAAGCCTCAGTCTTTTCATCTATAAGATAGGTATAAAGATATTAGACAAATGAAAGGTATAAAGAGTGGCCATGGCCAGGTGCGGTGGCCCACGCCTGTAATCCTAGCAGTCTAGGAGGCCGAGGTGGGAGGATTGCTCGAGGCCAGGAGTTCGAAACCAGCTTGAGCAAGAGTGAGACCCTGTCTCTACTATAAATAGAAAGAAATTAATTGGCCAACTAACATATATATATATAGAAAAAATTAGCCGGGCATGGTGGTGCATGACTGTAGTCCCAGCTACTCGGGAGGCTGAGGCAGCAGGATTGCTTGAGCCCAGGAGTTTGAGGTTTCTGTGAGCTAGGCTGATGCCATGGCACTCACTCTAGCCTGGGCAACAAAGTGAGACTCTGTCTCAAAAAAAAAAAAAAAAAAAAAAAGAGTGGCCACATGAGAGCCCCCAGATGCTTACACATTTTATCTTATCTTTTCCTTTTCCATGCTAGATCACCTGATTTCTTTCCAGTCATATTTCCTCACTCTCCCTACCTACCCCCTGCACACACCTTTCTGATTGCTCTTTTTAAAATATGCTTGTTTGTTAATGTCCTTCAAATGTGGTGCCTAGAAGTAAAATACTGTTGAATTTATTGGATATTCTTCTTTTGCTCTGGGAACACAAGTTACTTTAAAACAACCTAACAATGCTTTATTCTGAGGCAGTGAAGAGGGAATTACCACATCACATTTAGCATTTAGGCTAACATTATATTGAGCACCTGTTTGAATTTATAACTAAAACCTGTAATTTATACAAACTCCTCTCAAGGTTGAAGTTTTCCCTTTTCTCTAGAACAGTGAGACTGTGAATGAGTGTGTTAAGATAAATGCATGACTTAATGTCCCTGTTACTTTTCTTCCTTTTAGTTGAAGGCTGAATTTCATCTGGCAAGAGTTTCTTTTGCTTCCTGATTCTGTCACCTCACATGGTCTGGTATCATTAAATTTGAGAAGCATACATTCTATTTCTTCATTCTGAGACTTTGAAACACTTTTTGTTTAAACTGAAGTGACCAAGAATAGCACTTGGTGGTAGCCTGCCATTGGAAACCTTTTCAGATTCATTCCAGTGTGTTGATCAATTTTCTTTGCCCAAGGTTGTTTAAATGTCTATAATTTTACCTACCTTGGGTATGTAAAACTCTTGGCCAGCCATAGTCTACTCTCATTGTTGTAAAGAATACCATTAAAGACTGTCAGATACTCTTTTAAAATTCTAATACACCATATTTCTACCATCCTCCTTTCAGGATAATAACCTTGCCAACAAAATGAAATGACATTTCCTTCTAGAACTTACTGTTAGTTAACCTATGCTAGCTCCCAGTAATTCGTTTTCTTTGTTTGTAGGCCTTCATAAACTCTTTAATAATATGATACAGAATTTTACCATCAATTATCATCACCACTTTGTTGGTTATTAGTTGTAGATCTCTTGGCATTTTTTTTTGTTTTGTTTTGTTTTTGAGACAGAGTCTCTCTCTCTCTCTGTTGCCCCAGCTAGAGTGCAATGAGATTAGGTCTTGCTCTGTCACCAGGGCTAAAGTGCAGGGGTATCATCATAGCTCACTGCAACCTTAAACTCTTGGGCTCAAGTGATCCTTCTGCCTCAGCCTCCCAGAGTGCTAGGATTATAGGCATGAGCCACCGCACCCTGCCCTCCTGGCATTTTATAGATAGAAAGAAAATATAATTCCAAGATTATATTTGAAATATGTTTGAATATTTATATGTGCCTAGAGATTTGAACTAATTAATAAAAAGGCTCTCTGTTCTGTCTTGAGCTGTAAGATGCTTGTGGAAAGATTTTGAGTAGAAGTGACATTTGAGCTGAGAAAAGGAACAGGAAGGAACACTAAAAACCCTATTTTAAGTACCTACTTTGGATTATATTTATCTTATTTACTGATCAAAATACTTTCTCAAGGTAAATATTGTTACCCATACATTTACTGATGAAACTGAGACCTAAAGAGATTAAATGATTTTCTAAACAATTTGAGGATTTGGAGTAAGATGCTATTTTCCCCTTGTCACCTATACCAACTCTCCGAACAGTGAGTCTCCATCTTTGCTGTTCATTTTCTTGCTTAAGATATTGCAAAAAATAAATTAGAATCCCATTCTTTTTTTTGCCTTTAGCATTTTTGACCAGCTCCAATTTATATTAAGGGCCCTTGTCTTCCTTGTATTCAGATGAGTTTGTGCTAGTGTTTTATGTTTGTCCTTGGCTTCATTCCATGTAGCATATATATCCTTTTAAAGTTTGGCCTTATTTGATCCATTATCTTAAACACTCACTTCATAAAATTGGTGCTGCACATTCCTCCGTCCCCGCTTGCTTTCTTAATGAAAGCATTCATTGTTTTTTATTCAGAGTTTTGAAGACAATAACAAATTCTTTTTTAAAAGATACAGGTTTTTTTCAGTATTTTTCTCCAAATCAAACATATTACTTAATTAACTAAAAATGTATATTGCAAAACATCTGTCTGCTCCCATTCCATTAATTGGAGTGGTCTTATATTAAATTTTGACCACTGTTCCTTCCTCCTGTAGTTTTTTTTAAAGTAAATAGCAATGATGTCTTTTTAGTTATTCATACCATAAACTTGGTATCATCCTTGATTCCTGTCTTTCTCTTGTAATATTTTTAATCTATTGGTAACTCTTATTGGATCTATCTTCAAATGTATTCGGAATCAAATCCCTTCTAATCACCTTCACCTTCACCTCCTTTTCTAATACTTCTTCTTTTCTGATTTTTACGAAAGTCATTGGCTTTGCCTTTGCTCTCTTATAGTCTGTTTTCAAAATAGCAACTAGAGTGTCCATGTTAAAATGTAAGTCCCATAACATTACTACTCAAAACCCTCCAATGGTTTCCTGTCTCTCTAGAATAACAGAAGTCCTACCATAGTGTAGTGAGACCCTACAAGACAAGACCCTACATCAACATCCACTCCCATCTCTCTGACCTCCTCCTTCCTGTCTCTTTCCTCATTTCTCTCCAGCAATACTGCCCTTGCAACCTTGCCAGCATGCTCTCAAGGTCGCTTTTCCCTCTGCCTATAATACTGTCCCACTGGGCACCTGCATGGCTCATTCCCTCACCTGTTTGAGGCATTGTCTATATGAAAACTACAACCCTCTTGCCCTAGTGCTCTCCATCTCATGTTCTTGCTTTAGTTTTTCCCATAGTACTTACCTGATTTATCATCTATATTTTTTTATTGTATGTCTACTCTCACTAGAATATAGGCTTCATGAAAGCAAAGATTCTTATCTGTTTTGTTGATATCTGTGTACCCATGGCCTCAAACACTGCCTGACACATAGCAAACACTTGGTCAATGTTTGAATAAGTGAATGCATGCTGTACATGCAGTTTTTAACCCTGTATTTTAACTTACATGTGTATTAATAACCATACATTTTAACTGTTGCATAATATTTCATCATGATAAAAAGTATTTCATGATATAAAGTATAAAGATATAAAGTATTTCTTTTGCTTAGGTTTTCATTCTTAGTGTTATAAGTAATGCTTTGATGAACATGTTGGTGAATGAAAGGTTCTCCCTTCCAAGACAGACAGATAGATAGACAGACATATACACACACACACCCCTTCTTATTCCTTAGAATAAGTTACTTAATTGAATTACTTTATTGAAGATTATAGATATTCCTAAATATTTAAAGCCAAAAACCTTGTGCTAATTTATCAGCAGGGTCTAAATAAATCCATTTTATCAGATACTCTTCAATATTACATTTGGGCATTTCTCTTGCATTATATATATATATATGTATGTATTCATAAAGCAAATAAGATATAAGGGAATTAATTTGCATTAAGAACCAGCTAAGGGGAAGGGTGGTTGGACCCTATACATCACAGTTGCATTGTTTTAATGGCTTGGTGTTTTATCATACATGATTTTAAAATGTATAAAGCATTACATTAATGATAATGCTGATCATGAGTTGGAAAAGAAAGGCCAATACTCTTAAGCAAATGGTAGATGTAATTAAGAGCTGTATTTGCTGAGTGATGTTTAGATTTTATAGCTATACACTCATAGCCATAAAAAACCTTTTAGTATTTAACTGTTTGCCTGAAAATAACTATGTTATTGTGAGTCTAAAAGCCTAATCTTCCAACCACATGTTTCCCATTGAAACAATTGTTTTAATAGCATTAGAAAAAAATGTGAAGTTTGTTAGGAGTAAAACTCTTGCACTGGCAAAGCAGTCTCCAGGATATTTTAACTGTCTACTTTTGTGTTAAATGCAAAAATGAAATCTCAGTGTTTAATTGCATATTTTAGAATACTTTGAAGATTACTCATACTCTCCTTTAATATCAATTTAAATGCCATTTTGGAGGAATGCCTTCCATAATAGTTCTCAAAGTGATCAAACTGGTTAGATGAGTAATGGAGAAATGCAAACAATGGAATGGATATTTCTCTATATATTTAATTAATAATTGGATTGATGAGTTAATTTTCCATATACTGGATATGATATCCATTCATATCTTTTGCCCGAGTATTGATTTGTATGAACTGCATATAAAAACTATAATAATGCCATGTCTGTCATATTTATGTGTAATGAACTACTTCAGTATACAAAATAGAGACTTGTAGTACATATGTAGTTTTAGAGCTAATGATAGAAGAACATCTAAAGATTAAGCAGTTTACCCCATAGCATAGGATGAATATCCAATTAGTGAGGCCAAGTGAGCACAAAGAGAAGTCTTAACCTTTCACTGTCTTAATTTCTTATCTTTTCTCTGTATTTGAATTGTTTTAGCTGAGGCTGGATGACTGTTAGTCAAGTGTATAAAATAAATTTCTGTATTGAGAAGAAAGTTTCACTTCCAAAATGTTTTTGTAAGGACTAGTAAAAAAATATTGGTTCTTTCATCTTATTTCATTTGGAATCACTTTTACTGTAAGATATTAGGTTAGATCACACAGAAAAGCATAGAGCTTTTGGGGGGCTACATCTTATTTACAAGTTAAGTACCAAGCCTTAAGTGTATTCCTTAGAACAAATAGTTACCTGAAACTGGAGATATTAATTGTCTTAATAGTTTAAAAAAAAAGAAAAATAAAAAACTAATACATCATGAATACTTATTTGGTAGCTTACTGTGTTAAAATAACCATTTAGTAATAAATCTATGTGTAAAATGCGTGCGTATATATGTTTTTGTTTCTAATTCTTTAGAAGTACAAAATAATACACTTTTCTACAGCTGTATTTGCTAATCACTATTGTAGATAAATAAAATAAAACTGCTGGAAAGTATTGTTTTCCTCCTAAGGAATATCCTTAAATTTCATACAGAATAGTGACTGTTTATTTTTAAAAATTGAAGTCCCCTACTTTGAAATATTTCTATATTCACTTACAGAGTTATATTTTCTTTTTTTCATTATTAACACATTGATTATAAATAAATGCTCTTGCCTTTATATTAGTACATTTGCATGTTTGAAGATCAATATTTTATATATAGATTTAAGCCTTCTTAGACTAAAGCAATTCTTGGGGCTTCAGGTTCTTAGGAATTTTAGAGCCTCTTGCATTTTCAGTAGTGAATAATTCAGTGAGTAAAATCTCAAATAATAAATCATTAGTGAAATTAACATTACCTTTTAGAGTTGAACGTAAAATTTAATGATCAGCCTATTATGACAATACAGAAGCCCACCAGTTTCTGTTTTCTGTGCTCATGCCTATTTTAAACATTCTTCTCTTTCTTTTTAAACTCTCATCAGTCATGGCTAGTTTTAGGGTGAGAGGGTGGCTTTTACATTCAAACTAAGGAAAAGTTTTAAATGTAAATCTGTAAAAGAAAATGGATGGAATTGAAGAGTCATTTTTTAAGGCTGTTAAGTCTTAAAAGTCTTAAGTCTCTAAAGTCTTAACACAGCCAGCACATGTTTTTCTTTCCTAAAGTGTACCTTATAGAAATGTGTTTATAAATTAGTACATGGATGAACCCAAGTTAGGATTTTGCTGATATTTGTCTCTTGATTTTTCTTTATGAAAAGAGAAAACTCTTCTGAAATAGATTATAGACATAGGAATTTCACATCCTTGGTTGTTCAACACAGATACACCTGCTATACTATTTGGCCATAAACCAGAGAAAAGTTGTAGCTGAAATGGAAAAAAGCAGGACATTCTGTGATAGAATTTCGAATATGCTTTCAAAGAGTTGCTGGAAGGTAAGCTTTGACTTAGTGATGTAATGTGTGGAGTCAAACTGAGTATTTGCTGTGCTGGAGAAAACTAATGGAAACATTCACTTGGGGTAAGACAAATGGTATTAAATGAGAAAACACACCATGAATTGCAAATGGAGCTGAGTTAATTTGTTGCTACAGTAGTGTTGCCCTACTGTTAAATGAAGGCTGTGTAATTATCTTGCTGGCAGAGATAATGTCAAAACCTCATTTCTCCTTACATGCCTCGTTTTTACATGAGGGCTAATTGAGCTGCAAGGTGACAACTGATTATATATGGCTATCATCCGGTCCTCTTGCTCAATTTGCAAATAACGTTACCCTTTTTTTAAGTGAGGATTTTCATCAGACTTCAAGTAAGGTATTAAAGAAACTTTTTGAACTCTTTGAGTAATTCTCAACATTCCTTTCTATCTGTAAATTATTCTGGAATAAATTATCCTTTTTACACATACTTCTTTAAAACTTCCTCTTCATTCTTCTGACATTCCTGTACCCTGTAGTTAGAGATAGCAGTATGTTTTCTTTTTTACTTCGTGAAACATTATAGTTATGTTTAGTCAAAAGTCATTTATTTGTCTTCTATTTCTTTAATTTCTGGAAGTTTAGAAAATAGAGTGTCAAAAGTTCAAATAATAGAGAGATGTGCTCTATTTATTGACGTCAATCAAATTAGTGTTTAGATTTCTTTCTTGTGGATATCTTAGACTATACTCATTAGCCTGCAAGTCATTTGTGTCTCACTACCATGGGTAGGTCTTAGAAAGAATGTTTATCTTAGAACCAGTCTTACTGATTTTGGTTCGGTCCACGAGGAGGCAGCATTTTATACAGTAAAATTTTCTATTTAAAGTTTGACGAGTTGAACAGCATAACTGGATTTTGTGGTTTTTAATGTTTCTGAATATTTACTAGACAGAATGCATTACCTCAAGGAAAAGGCTAATAGTGGCTGTATAACTGCAAGTTCAAATAAATGGATAAATTGTTGCTCTTTGTTGGAGCATCTCCTGGCTTAATAATAAAATTCTACAAAAGAATTCAAGCTGGGATATTCAACAAGGGTAGCAGGAAGGGAGGTCTCCCTTGCTTGTGGGATAGCTTAAATTCGAGAGTAAAGATCAGACAAGGAGGGATTCTTTGGAATCTAAGTATAGGCCGGAGTTCAGTAGAAACCCCATAGCAGCTTAGCAACTTGTTCAATGTTACTAACAATAGAACAAAAGGTTAATAATATAACAAAAACAGTGTGTTGCCAAATATTTTATAGTACTTTTATAGTGTTCAAAGTTGACTACTAGAAAATAGTAGGAGAAATAGCTGACCTGTACTGAAGTATTTTTTCTTGTGCCAAGTATCTTAGTTTTCCTTTACAATAATCACATGAGATAGATAATCCCTTTGTAGCAGATGAAAAAATGGAAGTACAGCGAGGTTAAGTGACATATTCTGGATCACACTGTTAATAAGTGACTCATTTGATACTAATCAGACCCTGTGGTTTGGGCATGATACTAATCAGACCCTGTGGTTTGGACATACGTGTCTATCTCCAGTTTATTAATGACAATATGGAAGCTCAGTGAGCTGAACGACTTGCTTCATAATAGCCCACTAGTAAATGCAGAGCTCTGGTTCACATGTGGATCTTTTCACTGTGTGTTCAATGTTGTTGCTCTTGTCCTTCTTATTTTCCCTTCATTGTCTTAAAACCAAGCTCCACATTTTCTTGATCAGTGTTTCTTTGCCCTAGAAGCCCTTGATTTCCATTAAGTTGCCACAGGCCTAGTGAAGGTGCCAGAACATGGTTAAGAGGATAGGAATCCAGCCTGCCACCAGTCATAGTGATTCCCTCAACCTTAACAGTGCTGAGCAAGATTTTTATTAGGAAAATCTCCACTGCCCCAAAAGTTACAAAACAACATGCTCTACTCCATGTAACATTATTACTAGAACTTTGCACCTGCTTATGAAGTTAATAAACCTAATACTGCATTTTTTTAAAAGGTGGAGGGGGGGCATCCTATGGTATTTCAGTAGTATTTCTAAGCTATTTATCTTTTCTCCAAGCACTGGGGCACTTTTTAGGTCATTTGGAATTGCTAGAGTTGGGCATGACTCTTGGGGCACTAATGTGGTGGTAGTTTTCTTGCACCACGGTGCTTGGTGATAAAGAGGAGAATAGGTGTGTGCCCAGGTATATTCAGAACTTAGCATGCTTGATTGAAGAGGTATAGTCTTCTTTGAAATTCCAGGATACCCACTTGAAGAAACACAAACTAGAATCAGTCCCTAGAGAGAGGAATTTTTTTTTCTGTTCTTAAGGGCTTGGTCCAGCAGAGGTCCTCTGGGTCAGTTCAGATGCAAGGCAGATATTTAGCCATGCTGTGCAGAGGAGGGTGTCTGTGACCCACATACCTCATATTGTCTCTCAGCTTTATCTCTGGCACTTATCAAGGAATGAGAATAAAGGTGATGATCTATCTGGTTGATGGGTGCTTAGTCTGCAGGTCACTCAAACTTTCAGTGAGCCTTGAGTTAACTCAAAGGAAAGTGAGGGAAAAACGATTAGCAGAAGAGGAAATACCAATGTATGAAGATAAGATTTTGAAAATGAACTTGGCACAAATCAAAATTTAAAAAGCAGAAACAGGAGTATCTTGTGTAGTTCAAAAAGGAGAAGGAGCTCCTGCTGAATGTCATGGGCTTGCCCAAGATGCATGAAATACACACGTGTACCCCAGTGACAAATGTCATCATAAATCTTCTCACTGCTTGAAGTGCCACATATTTTTCAGTTTCTTTTTCTCCAAATGTAATTTTATCTGAGTAACTGCTGTGCATATATTTTTAGATAAACCTTTTCTTCAGTTCTAATGACATCAGAGCTCCTCCTGTCAGCAAAGCAGTGGTGTTTGTGATTATTTTATTAAGTTTTGTAGCAGATGCAGTTATTTACCCCCATGTTGAGTTGTAATTTTAAATGTCTGGTTCGATTCTGCCTGCAAGGAAAAATCAAGTATATTGCAGAAATGACTTTGAAAACTGCAGCATTCCAAAAAGGTGTAAAAAAATGCACAAAGGGTATGCAGGTATTTTCTTCTTTAAAAAAAAAAAATGAATGGAATTACTCATGTTATCAAAATGTTCTTTTCAAACTTCCAGTATCCCCTTGCCTTTGCAAGTGTAGTTTGGACTAACTGAACTTCTTTTTTCATACACTGTGAAATAATTCTTATCACAATCTATGCCAACTTTTAAGTTTAGGATCTTAAGAAAGGAGCTATCCTATTTAAGAGACACTAAAAAATGAAAACTTTCAACTGATGAGTACCTGCAGAAAATGAAAATCACTGTAAATCAATTGTTCTTAACAACAAGCAATTTTGCCCCCATCCCCATGAGAGACAGTCATTCTTGGTGGATATTCTAAAGCAGAGTGGGTTACTACTTGCTTCTAATACAAAGAGGCCACGGATGCTGCTAAACATCCTACAATGCACAGGCCAATCTCCCACAGCAAAGAATTATCTGGCTCTCGATGTCCATAGTGCAGGGGTTTAGAAATTCTGCCATACATGAAGCACATACAAAAGTGGAGGTTCGTAATTGCTAGGCCATTATATTCAGAATGTTTCAGTTTTATGTATTCACTAATGCTTTATTTGACAGTACTCAATCTTGATTAAGAAAAACTGAGTTTAACAATGTGTGTGGGTTGTAGGTGAGGCTTGGACAGTGTTTATTGTTATATTTGGAAAGTGTTTGATGGAGAAAGTGAAAAACTAGGACTTTTTATTCAGTCAACATTTATTGAACACCACTATATGCAAGACACTGATGAGCAAAGAGGAAAAAACAAATCCCCCTAAGGAATTGACAGTGAATGATGAAAAAAGTCAGAGTGACTCCAAAAGCATTTGCCAGGAGCTGCGGCAGCAGTAAGGACAGGATACTTCAGGTGCAGAGAGGAAGGGCACGCGTGATACATACTCACAAGCTTGGAGTGGAAGATCCCTGAGCTGAGTGTTGCGAGACAAGTAGGAGTAACCAGGAAAATGAGGTGGAAAGGAAGAATAAAAGGTATTTCAAGCCCAGAACAGCCTGAGGAGAGACAATAAGGAGTGCAGGACTCTCCCTGTCTCTAGAATTTTCTGACACCTGATCTCTCAGTCTTTCTCTTTCCTGTGTGTGCTAACAGGTTCACAAGTTCTCTGGCTCTCGCTCACTTTGGGGCTCTTACTTGCTGTCTGGTGTCTGTCTTCCTCAGCCGAGCTCCATCTCTGGTTTGTCCCTGAACCTGGCTAGGCTCACTTGCTATCTTTCTCACTCACTCTGACCTAAGCATGTGCTCTCTGGGGATCACACTCCCTCTTGCTTTCTCTCTGCCTGCTTATCAGTCTTTCAACCTTTCCTGTTTTCCATTCCCTTGAGCCAGCTTATGTGTGTGTAATGCCATAGGATATAGGTAATGATAGTCCTTTGTTAAGGTTGGAAAGAAGATTACAAAGTGGGGAATAGTGAGAAGCAGGACTCAGGGAACACAGTGGCCAGCTCTCAGTGGAGTATTAGAAAAAGGAGTTTGATTTTTCATGTCATAGGGAGGAGCCATTGAAGGATCTATATTCAAAATAGATCTAGAATCAGATCTCTTCCCAATACCTTTCAAAGGATTTTTGGCAGGGGGAGATATGTTTATGTTTTAGAATGAGTCATGGTCTGTGGCATAGTATGTTGGTTGAGAGGTGTATTTTGGCATTAGCTGATCTGGTTGGAATTCTAGACCTATTAATAGTACCTAAAGCTGTATGACCGTGGTCCCCATCTCCCAGGCTGTGAGTGGCCTGTTAGGACCCAGGCCATACAGCAGGAAGTGAGCAGTGAGCTGGATGAGCAAGTGAAGCTTCATCTGTATTTACAGCCATTCCCCATCACTCACATCACTGCATAAGCTCTTCCTCCTGTCAGATCAGCTGCAACCATTAGATTCTCATAGGATTGTGAACCCTATGTAGGGTAAACTGCACATGCAAAGGATCTAGGTTGCACACTCCTTATGAGAATCTAATGGCTGGTGATCTGAGGTGGAGCTGAGGAAGTGATAGTAGCACTGGGGAGCGGCTGTAAATACCCATTATCATTAGCAGAGAGGTTTGACTGCACAGTAAATGTAATGGGCTTGAATCATCCTCAAACCATCCCTCCAGCCCCAGTCAGTGGAAAAATTGTCTTCCATAACACCAGTCCCTGGAGCCCCAAAGATTGGGGACCGCTGCTATGTGATCTACACATATCTCTAACCTCTTCATGTCTGAGTTTTCTTAACTGTAAAATAATTGTATCTTTTGCTCCATAGGATTTTGTTGCAACATCCAAAAAAGGTTTGGTGCAATTTTAAATTAAATTGTTTCATTATTTGTTTAATATGATGATACATATTGCTTAGGTAGTAAGTAATATGTGGGGTTAATGTGGTTTGTTGAGGGTGAGAAGCTTAAAGAAAAAGAGAAATAATGAGAGCATAAAAGGAGATATTTACTTGAGAGTGATTTAGTAGGTTTGATGGACCAATTTGGTTTGACTCTGACCAAGTATAGTTGGATGGAGCAAAAGGAAGGAGGAGGAGTCAGGGAGGACTTCTGCCTGGGCTTTGATTGATTATGGTTTTTGTTTTGTTTTAACGATGACCACAACTTGAGTTTTGATAGGATGAGATATTGGACCTCTAAAAACAGAGAAGATTTCAAATTTAATTTAAAAAAATAGATATTAAAGAACAGGAACTAGATGGCAAGATGGCTGGTGGACTTCTTAGGCTTTGTCTGACTTTCTAATAATCAGTTGGATTCATGTAGTCAGTATGAGTGCTTTATGGTACACTTGATTACAACAGCAGATAATTAAATTTGTGCATTCAGTGTTTGATTCCATTGTTGTTTAATGTTATCTTAACATTAGTAAAAGATACATGAATTCACATATATTCAATGTGCATGCTATTTATTTCGTGTATGCTATGTGTCAAGCATGGTGTTAAGTGTTTAAATAGATTACTTCTATTACATACAGAAACCCTTCAAGATAGTGGTTATCAACACTGTACAGATGAGGTGACTTTAGCCTCAGAAAGGTAAATGATTTGTTTAAAATTATGCAACCAGTCTTAATAGCACTGTTTCCAATGATTTTTTTGTGTGCTTGTGACTCCAAAACCTGTATTTTTTCTACAATAGTATAAAGTCATTGTATATAAATGTATCACTTAAAATTCAAGATTGATATGATAACATGAAAATGATTTGAAAAAGTCAGTGGGTTAGAAAATCAATAGTTTGAGAATCATAAGATGTGGATCATGATTCAGAATCATTTTATAGATTAACTTGTGTCTTCAGCTTATTAACTTGTTAAATGGTAATAAAGTTTACTTCTGCTTATTTTACAATGTGAATATCATGTACTAAAATGTTTTAGAATTCAAAATATAATCTTATGGTAGTATGTTAATGGACAGTATGATATTGGTACAGGAATGGAAAAATAAATGAAACAGACCAAGGTGTCCAAAACAAAAACAATCAAAATAATATCATTTGACATATGACAAAGGTAATACAATAGATTAGTGGGAAAAGGATGGACTTTTTAATCATTGATGATGGGACAGTTAGTTACCCATTTTGGGGAAAATGAAATTGGAATCCCTACCTCATAGCACATACACAAATTGATTCCAAGTGGATTAAGCACATAAATGAAACAACAAGCCTATGAAACTTCTAGAACAAATATTGGAGAATAACTCTTTGATCTCAAGGCAAAGAAGAAGTTCTAAACAGGGCAAAACAGTTTAAACCATAGAGAAAAAAAATGGATAAATTCAACCACATTGAAATTAAGTACTTGACATTTTTAAATGATGTAAAGAGAGTGAAACACCCATACCCCCCCCCACACACACACATACATGCACACGCCACACCACAGATTGGGAGAAGCTTTTTGGAAGTGAAAAATAAATACCTGGTAGAAAGATGGGCAAAAGAAAAGAACAGGTATATCACAAAAGAGGAAGTAGGGATGGTCTATAAACATGAAATGTGTTCAACTTAATTAGAAATCAGGGAAGTGTAATTAAAATAACAATGAGATAACATTTCTTGCTTATCAAATTGGCAAAAATTAAAACAAACAATACAAATTGTTAGCAAGGTGAGGATCAATAGGATCTCTGAAACAACGTTTCTGGGAGTATATGCTGTTATAACTATTTTGAGGAAAGGCAATAGCCAGTAAAGAGTGCATACCTTAGGAATTTGCAATTCTGTCCCACAAAGTATATTTCCTGCAGAAACTTTTGCACTTTTGTGCTAGAGATATATAGAAAAAGTAGCAATCATTGTAAATAGTACAAAACTAGACCAAAAAGCCACAAAGGTATATTAGCAAGAGAATGAATAAATTGGAGTATATTTATTCAGTGAAATACTATATCAATAGTAGAAGTGAATGAACTATAGCTACATGCGTCAACATTAATGAATCTCAAAATATAATATTGGAAGAAAAAAGCAAGTTGCAGAATAATACATATAGTATGTTTCTATATATATAAAGTTCAAAGATTGGCAAAACTCTAAGCAATATTGTTTTGGGATATATACACCAGTGATAACAACTAATGAATCAATTAAATCAAAATTCAGCATAGTGGTTACCCCCGGAAGTGAAGGGGGAAGATATAAATGTGACAGGGTGGGTGGGGACATCTGGAGTATGTTAACATTCTTGTTCTTGGCCTGGGTTACTGTCTCCTAAACTATTTATGTGTTTTTGTACAACTTTAAGTACATAAGATTTTTCAGTTTTAAAAAAGAGCAAAGCAATGGATGTTATTATTTTCTTCTATATGTTTGTTTCTGTCACATTAGTGGTTTAGATTCTCATTTTTAGAAAAAAAAAGATGTTTTCTTAGAGAAAATATAAAGATGTAAATGCATTCATTTCATAATCTCAAAACTCTTTTCAGTATTAAGAAAGAAAGAACAGTTCAAAGGATTTCTAAGTTGACTATATTTTATTCTGCCTGTGGTGGAGTAGAAAGTAAAGAATTTAGGGTAAAACTTGTGTTTAAGATCAGCTCTACCACTTGGCCAGTTTTGTGATTTTACAAAAATTTTTCTGTCTTTGAGCCTCAGTCACTCCCTCTGTAAAATGAGTGTAATATTAACCCCTCCCTTACAAGACTATGTGAGATAGTATATGTGAAAGGAATTCATGGATGTTAAGGTAGAGTGCAGATGTTAGTTAAAAATGTATGTGAAGTTGGAATTCCAGTCACCCTTCTTTGTTGCTTGAGCACCCTAGCTAAAACCTGAGCAAAATATTAGTTTTATTTCCTGGAGTTTAATTTGAAAATTGTAGGTACACTCTTTCTTTTAAACCGTGAAGATTTCCCAAATGGGTTGCATGGGGAAGATGTCCTTAACTTATTGTCCTATTAGTCATTATTCTTGTGAACTTCACCTACCAGGTCTGTAAGTTTTTCTCCATCAGCTGATAACGCAGGTTGTTGGTCCTATGCTATTTTATTACAGAGCTAGTCAGCAGAGGAGGAAAAGTGAGGAGAAAAACAAGGGCTTTCAGCGTCCAATGCTCTGCAGCCTTTCACCAAGTGACATCCTAGGACACTTAGCTGAGATGGTGATTTATATTAGTTATGTTATTGTCATGTTTTTAAAGAAACAATTTGATTAATAAGTGTCACGGACATGTTCTTTTCTTATCTCACAGTGCTCTTGAGCTGAGTCAAGGTGAGATTCAAAATGGGACCAAACCTCTAATAGTAAAATTACATCTTCCAAACCTTCATATCCTAACATACAAACAGGAGTGAATTGTCCTGCTTGAGTTGACTTTATAGTCAGTATGGCAGAAAGCTACAAAAGTGTATATGTGATAACACAGGCAGACAGAAACTTCCACTTAGAACTTTGATTCCTCTATAACCTTATAAAATGAAATCATTGAATACCATTAAACTCTGGGGAATAAAATAAGATATAGACAATCTTTATAAATAGTTGAGGTTTTGTATTAAATTATGATGCTAGCTTACCTTTTTCTGCATTTCTTGCCACGTCGATTTTTTTAAAAGAGGACCTGGAACAAAAAATACCTATCTCAGTAAATCTTGGTTTTAGAAATCCATTAACAGGGAGAATGTAGCAACTAAGTAATGGCATAATACCAAGAAGGAAAAGATTCAGGTATCATAAATTTTCAAGCCATCTGTACACTGAGCAAACTGATGAGTGATTCATATATTTTAGAAGAAAGGAGATCATGTAAGCTCCTACTTTTTTTGTAGCACTGACTGTAAAACCTTGAGTGCTCAGTAGTACAGGCAAAAGCTCTCAAAATTTTTTCCAACTATTTAGCAAGGAAAATAAAAAAAAAGCTATAGCTTTTTAAAAATAAAATATATATAGGAGAAAAGACAATTTAAAAGTAAAGAATGGTTATTTTTATTATTGATTTTTAAGCATTTCACATACTAGTATCTACGTTTTTTAATATTAATATTATTAAAATACTAGTTTTTAAAAATATTATTATTTATATAAGATTTATATTCCATCTGCTTCCAAAACAGATTTACAGTGAGACTAGTTTGACTTTTGGAAGATTAGAAGATTATGTCAGATGTAAATAAAAGAAATGTGCCTTGTTCATGGCTTTATGTATTCCTGAATCAACACATAATAACTACAACATTTACGAAATAACAATAATGTTCAAATTGTGGCAGCTCTAATAGTGTCATTATTTCTTTCCTATGACTGTATCCTCTTAATGTTTGCCATAGAGCAGGCTGTACTATAGATAACAATTGAATCCATTGCCAGGCAATGTAGTATTATTAATGTGATCTCAAGAGATGCTCCAGTACAGATTGGGCCTGACTATTTCATACTAGAAGCTGCTGTGACTTTTGGGGCTCAGTGAGGACTGGGTTGCCCTAGCTAGTGACCTCATAATTTCCAGAAGCAGGTGGAGGTGGCAATTATAGCTTCGGCCACTATCTTGAACTTTCTGTAGTAGGTGATGAATTGCAAATGGCTAGACCCTGTGCACAACAATAAACTCAAATAAATCTTCAATGTGTAATAATGACAAGACCAAAAGACTGGCAGCTATAACAAGGCTTCTCTTGTCACCCACTTTACTGTAGCCTTGATATTCATCATTATCAGCTGGAGCTAGCTCAAGAGCTGGACAAGAAGGTCCGAAGAAGGATGAGTTGTTTGCGCTGAAGCGTCCAGTTGGTCCCATCTGGACGAGAGTAAATGGGATTTTTTTTGCCTGTTCACTAGGCCAGAGCTGTCCATCATTTTAGGCAGGTATCTGATCACTTCATGCTGTGGGACAATATGGCTTTACACGGTTTGGTTCTCTCTTGGTAGTTCAATGTAACATTTTTACCCTGTTTGGAAGCTTTTGGTTACTTTTTAGTTACATAAAAATGCCATTCTGTTTCACAAAACTGAGCTAATGATAGTTTTATTATTGACAAATGATTTCTTAAATGAGGGCATAATTTTAGTACAACATGAATCACAAGTGAAATCTGTATCCTGAATCTTATGAGGTTTTTATATTGAATAATAACGTATTTATTGTTTCTTTAGCACAATACAACTTACTACTTTTAATTTTCAAAACAATAATGTAGACAATACAAAAAATATGTTGGAACTTTAAAATTATTTTTAAAGCATTTCTTAATATTCCCTAAATACTTAACTATTGTTGATACATATAGGATGCATATTCTTAATAATAATAATAATAATAATAATAATATACCTGTGGCAGTTCCATCAAAATTGAAAATTAAATATTGTTTGATTTAAAATAAAGCCATATTCACTTGATTCTTCAACATATATATTTTGTATATTTTCTTTATCGTGACTATGATGTTCTTAAAATGAAATTTTACAAATTTAGTAACTGATAGGTGATTGATTTTCATGATTATTAACCACAGCCATCTTTAATAAAGATTATAAGCATCCTCTTAGTGTGTTTTTATTACCTTTTTTCTGTTGATTTTCCATCTTTTAAGGGAAACGATAATATAACTATTCTTACCATTTTAGATTTGATGTTTGTCTTTAAGAAAAATGAACTCGTTAATAATCTTGGAACCCTCTGACCACTTTTGCTTTTGATTTATGATGGTCCCATTATCACTTAAATATATATTTTTAGATAAACCAATAATTATATAATTCAAATCCAAACTCCTGAGATGATTAAAAGGTAAGACTTCTGAGGTTTCCATTTCTCCAAAATGCAGGTTCACTGCCAGGGTTCAGGCCAACTGACATGCCATCGCTCATTTTGTCTTTCCTTCATAATAAATCTTTAAGCCTTGAGGCACCAGACTCATGCAGATTTCTTTGCATTTTAGTGTCTTGATGGAATAACAACTTCCAATTTCAAAGCCAAAGCATATTGTATTTCATCTCTGTAGACCTAACTTCACCCAGCAGTGGCCACATGAAAATATATGTCAAGAACACTGTTTTCTCATATTGGAATTTAGGCAATTTGTTTTCAGACTGTGAGCAGTTTCAACCTATTTTTGGAACCCCTTTGTGGCCTGACCATTCATTCCAGCATAATTTATGGTGGCATTGTAACATATGGACTTTTCATCACTGTCCAGCTGGAATTCTCTGTTGCACATAGAATCTTCTCCCTTTGCCCTCCTGTGGCTCCTTTTACTACTACCTTTACTGCTTCTGGAACAGGTAAACCAGTATTGAATTTGTATTAGGCCACATGCACCTTCAACTAGATAGGTTATTAAATTAAATGATAATGAATAGATTTTGGATAGCAGATGTGTGTCTATGGATATGTCATATGAATCTGTGTAAGAATCCAATGAATAGCAATAAATTTGAAGTACTTCCTTATATGTAAAGGCTGAGCTTTAGTTGTGGTTGCATCAGTAGCTATTAAGAGAGTGTATAAGGTTTGATTCATACACATCAGTTGGCTTGTTGATAAATCAATAAGCGTTCTTTCTAGGTATTTCACAGCTAAATATACAACTTGTAGTTATGTTAGAATGAGATATCATTTAAGAATTTATCTTAATTTCTTAGTAAAACTCTTGGCATATAATGCTAAGGAATATTTTCTGTGGCCTCTAAGATTGTGATAACTGAAAAACTAAAAAATTTAAGTGAAAAATGATATGACACGGTTGTAGTTATTTTGTTGTCTGCAAGTGTGCCATTTTACTCACTAGCCATTTGACCTCAAACAAGTGACATAGCCCCTCTAAATCGTAGTTTGCCTCCTTGGAAAGTGGGTTAATAAGAGTACTTCTCTTGTAGCATTTTATTGTGTTATTGGGTATAAACTGCTTAACATGATTTCTGCTTAACATAGCACAAAATTTTCAAAACCAAATTAGATATTATTCAAATACAATATAGAATTAGATTTGTGTTCTTATTTCTTAGTTCATGGTTCAGATTGCTAAACTACTTGGCAAAGGAACTTTTTTGGCACTGTTTTCAAGGTTAAAATATAAAAGACCAGCAGTCTTGGTTCTTTGAATGTATTAACCTAGAGCAGTGGTACTCAAACTTTACTGTGCAATAAGAATCACCTGGAGGGCTTGTTAAAGTAGGAATTGCTGGGCTCCACCTGCAGTTTCTGATTCTGTAGGTCTGGGTTACGGTTTGAGAATTTGCATTTCTAGCAAGTTCCCCAGTGGCGCTGATGCTTCCCAAACACTGATCTAAAGAGACCCTTACCTTAAATGACACTGACATTGAAATGAATGAATTTATGAAACCTTGCATTTGCTGGTTAGTAACACTGGCCCCAAACAGAAGGCTCCTGCAGACCTACAAACAGCAGAGACTATATTTACTGAGCAGACATTTCTTTCTGTTTCTGACCTAACCAGATTTGCATTTCTGACTGGTCCAGGCTTCTCTGAATATGTTTTATTAATGATTTCTAAAGAATTCTTGTTTTGTTTTCTTAAGAACTTAGAGTTTCTAAAATGATTTTAATTAAAATATTATTTCAAATTATGAATCTTTTTGCTTTTATTTATAATGCATAAGTGTATGAAAAATTATCTCTCCATGTAAGCAAAAATTCTCCATAAAGTCTGTGATTGTATGCTATGTAATTAGACTTACTAATCATGTAATTGCATATCCTAATTATCGCATGTCTTACTTGCTTCCCTACATGTATTTAAATAATTATATTAATATAGTATATAATTAGAAAAATACAGTATAATATCACAGATATTTTATTGCTCATACTGAAAATATTTGTTCGTTAGAATTATATAAAGCAGAGAATAGTTTTGTTCCTCTGGCTACTGGAAATTAAAAATGATTTTTAAATCATGCTTTTAAAATTATTTTAAGTACAAAGCAAGCTACTTTATTTTGGGGAACAAATTTTCCTTTGTGGGTTTCTAGTACTGAAGCAAGTTATTAAACGTGTTTTATTTAGTCAAGTAATTTGTGCTAATCTTTGTTTTGTTTTTTTTTAAACCAAGTAGATAGCATGAAAATTTGACTGTCAGTTATAGATGAGTGTCATTCACTAAAAAGAATTTCAATTAATGATGATAACATAATTTCAGTTTGTCTTTAACACTATCTTAGATGGTTTTATTTTTTCATGTGTTTATAGTTGTTCTCCCTTTATGGGAATGACAACTTTGAGGGCAATGAATGTCTGTTTGTGTCCCCAGGGTCAAATCAGTACCCAGCACTAAGCAGGTATCTATAAATATTTGGTACATAAATACTAATTGTTGTCTTTTATTGGGCACCTACTGTGTGGTAGGTCTTTGATAAGTATTTATATACTTAATCATCATCATGGCCTATAAAAATAGATAGACATTATTAATCACTGAGGAACCAGAGCTTAGGGAGATTAGAAACCTACCACAATATATCACAAGTAACAAGTGGTGGACCCTTGTCTTTCTGCTATAGAACCTAGGCTCTTGCCACTAAACCTTGCTGCCTCAAAGTCTTCTATGCTGGGGATGAAACAGAAACGTTTACAGTATTTAGTAAGAAAAAAAATGGAACACTTTTGAGATTGACATTTAGGAAGATAGAAAACTAAAACTGGGGAATGGACAATTATTCCTCACAGGGCTCTCTTGTTAGAGAACTGATGAGAAGGAAATAAGGTTTGATTTTGTTTGTACATAATTGAAAGCAACCGGCATCAATTTTAAGCATGGTATTTGCACCCAACAAAGAGCAAACCTAAATGTGCAACTAAATGCAGTGAAAACTTTCAGTCATTAAACTTTTCTTTTTTTCTAACTCCCATGACTTTGCATACGATGAGTTAGTTCATAGATTCATTTGCTGAGTAAGACTGTTTTGTGATATTCCTTCAATGACTTAACTAAATGGACCCTTTGTTCATTCTCATATACAGTTCTGAGTAGATTTATCTTACTAAGGAATATGAGTGATCAGCAAATGCTTGTTGAATGAAGAATGAATAAACAAATGAGCGAATGACAAGATGCTGTAATCATTTCATTATTTCTCTATGAATGTGTCTAGTATGAGCCTTAATTCAGATGGAATGGAACAATTCATTTCCACTCTAAAGTCAAGGATTGAGAAGCAAGAAGATATCAAATCAAATAAACTTTTCTCCTGGGATATTAATCTTTTTATACACAGTAGCAGAAATATCTTAAATGCTTCTAGAACATTTTCATGCTAAAGCAACATGTACCATCTTAATTTCCCAAATATTAGCCATGACTGACAATCCTGAAATACACATTCTAGTATTTGAAAGTGTATGCACCATATAGAGGGAGGGGGGAGTCTATATTAAAGGAATTATAAATTTGTAATTGAAAAAAATCTTGGAGGTATTTATCTGAGTTTTAAGTTACCATTTGGTCATTAATTGAGATTAACAAAAATATAACAAAATATATCTCACATGGTGCCTAGCACATAAGGGGTACTCAGTAAATGATTCTGAATGAGAGACTATGGCCTTAGAGAGAGCTACATGAATAGAACTGGAGAGACTAAGCCAAACAAATGCTTTGAAAAGAAAGTGTTTAGATCCTACACAAAGCTATATAGAAAGGGGAAAAAACAAGTAATTGTATAGAAAGACAAATATTTGTTTGCACCTGGCAATAACATTTCTCAGGTGTTATTAACTCTTATGGTGATTTTTTTTTTTTATTTTTAAAATGAATAGAGCACCAAACTGTGATATCTCCGAATCTAGGCCAAAAAAATTCCATAAAAAATTGTATCAAATGAATAAACTATTGAATCCATTATACAGCATAAAGCCTGTAAATATTCAAAGTATTCTTTTCACAATTGGTATTTCTGAGTTTGCATAGATTGAGGGAAGCAGGTGCCTATCAGTGTTTGCAGCCCAGGTAATCACTCTGTTCTTTGTAATGTAAACACTCACTGGTAGGAGAATCTTCATTTCATAGGTAAGAACATAAGAGTTTACATATAATCAGACCCACAGTTCATCCAACCCTTTGTGTAGCTCTTCAACTAGAGAAAATTACTGAAATAGCAGTTTTGGCTTTATAGCATGACAAAGGTCTGTTTAACATCATCCATTTACTCAGCAGCTATATATTATGATCTAGCTATATGTAATTTCGTATTTGTTTGGTGATTCACAGTTTATAAAACCCTGTATGTACTTTACCTCATTTCAGTTTTCTATACATTGTCGCCCCTTGCAACCCAGTATGGCCACATGATTCCCTGGCTTGTTCTGATAGATAATTGTGCCTGGTGCCACAAACAACACAGAACAATCGTACACAGTCTACTGCCAAGAAGGTTATACTCAAGTGGGAGTTTTAGACAAGCAGCTATTAAACTATTGTTTATTAAGTATTTAGACATTAAATGAAGGACAGATCAGTTGTGATTGAGAAAATCAGAATTTCTTAGGAAGGTCCTTTTCTTTTGTTTGCCCTTTTTGCGGAAGGAACATAGTAAGTAAGGATGCACCTTTATGCTCCTGGACTCTAGGTGCTACCCAAGTGCCCTCCATGACCAGGACTGCAGCAAAAGAGGCTAAGACCTCATCCCAAGCTCTCACCAGCTAGTCCTCATCCCACAGGCTTAAATATGTTCTTGGTACCGCTTGTCCATCAGTGGAACTCCACTGTATTCTCTGACAAGCAATTTCTTAGTCCCTAAGTTGTCTCTCTCTCCTTCACAACATTGTGCAGATATGAAATAAGATTTAAGTGAACTGACGTATGTAAAGCAGGCAGAACAGTGGCTCAGAGCAGGTGCTTAGCAATTTGAGTTCCTTTTCCTGTCCCCAAATGCCACCTGCACCAGCTTTTTAAGCTTAGGAATGGCATTGCTCTTTTAAGTGAGCTGCAGCTGACTGCCTCTCTCTGATGTCACTACACTATTCTGTCCCACGAAGCCAGGGAGAAAGTAGACGAAAAACTTGCAGATTAAGAAAAAACAGAAAAGCTGATGGAAGAAATGAACATCTTGGCAGCTCTGGGGGAGCATACTAAACCTTTTAAAAAAGAAAAAGACGCTTATTGGCTCAGAACTGAAACCCTGAATGCATAAGCTTCAACAGTGGCACTGGGACTAAGTCTTGTCCCTTCCTTCCGTCACTTGGCTCTGTTTCCTCAGGACTGAGTTCATTCTTGGACAGGCTCTCCAGCTTATGGAGGCAAAAGGGCTGCCAGCTCTTGAAGCTTTTATTTTATCTCTGTAAGTCTCCTCCCTCCCCACCTCCCCCCAAAAAGAGGAATTTTCTCTTCCCAGAAATTCCAAAATATGCTAGAGTTGAAGAGTTGATTCTTTTTTTTTTTTTTTTTTTTTGAGGCAGAGTCTCACTTTGTTGCCCAGGCTAGAGTGAGTGCCGTGGCATCAGCCTAGCTCACAGCAACCTCAATCTCCTGGGCTCAAGTGATCCTCCTGCCGCAGCCTCCCGAGTAGCTGGGACTACAGGCATGTGCCAATTTTTTGTATATATATTGCCCGGCTAATTTTTTTGTATATATATTTTTAGTTGGTCGATTAATTTCTTTCTATTTTTAGTAGAGACGGGGTCTCGCTCAGGCTGGTTTTGAACTGCCAGCCTGGAGCAATCCTCCTGCCTCGGCCTCCCAGAGTGCTAGGATTACAGGCGTGAGCCACCATGCCCGGCCATAAAGTTGATTCTTGATGACCGTCCCAGGGTCACAACCACGTCCCTGAACCAGCTACAATGGGCAGAGGATGGGGCACTGTGAATTGCCAGGCCTAGGTCTGGGAAGAAATGTGTCACTGTAGCTCATACCCTAAGCATGGGAGGATACTTTCCTATGGAAACATTTAGGACCCTATGAGCAGAAGAAGGAATAGATACTGTCACCCAACAAGTATATGTTTACACAATCGGCCTAAACCCAGCAAAATTTCTTAAGAAACAAAATCTATACTGTATAGTTGTGACACTCTTGGCCTCAGGGTACATAGCCCCTCTTAGAATTATTTACCAAAAAATAAGTTTTTTACATCATTTTTGAGCATGAATGGCTTAATTAAACCACTGGACCTGCTAATAAGAAAATTGGCAGGTTTGATATTCATATGGGAAACTCTACTTCACTCTGCCCAGATAGAATACCTAAAATATGAATTGTAAGAGAGGTTTTAATATTTTATTCAAATTAAACTTGGATCTCTTCAGCTGCCACTACATCATTTATCTGAAACATTTGTGTTGTGGGCTTGCAGATCAGATTATTGAGTGATACTCAACCCATTGTCATTATTATTATCTTATACATAGTAGATGATAAATATTTGAATGAGTTAAGACAGAATTGAGTTTTTACTACATGTGTGCATTTAACTATTGCCAATTTTTAGGTACTTAGGAGACTAAACAATATGGAAGCTTAAATTTTATGATTTTGTTTGCTTGCTTCTAGGCTACATTTTAGAAACTTGCTGAAAAAAAAAAAGTGAAATGAGCTCTCTTCAAATCAAGGACTTTTTGTAATTATCTGGCTTTGAGAGACTCCACTTGTCAGACCCCTAGTGACTCACAAGACTGTACTTTTTAACTGCTGTGACAGGACATCTGTACACCCTAAATGTGAAACTGCAGGGGGAGAGAACAAGAACATTGCTGATTTGTCTTAGGAAGTATAGAAATTTAAGACTCTTGTTGGACATCTGAATAGAACAGTTATTACCCTGTGCCCAATCATTTCTTACTGCTGAATTGTGTTGAGTTCAATGGAATCAGAGATTTACGAAGCAGTGTTGGCTTTATTGAGGAAATAAAGTCACAATTTAGAAGAAATTGACAGAATTTTTCAGTATGAGTCATGTTCTTCTTTTCTTTGGCTTTAAAGTACAAACCTTAGTATGACAGAGCCCTTTCAGTGCAGCACTCTTTTAAAATGAGCTAATGGACCTTAATCAGACTTGTTTATCAAGGAAAGAACTTATTACAGAAGCTATAGATGAATGTATTTGTCCCAGAAGTGTTCTGAAATTTCTGGCTTTGCAAGCAAATCCTGTGTAATGTTTGGATCCAGTTGGAGCCACGGTTGTCATGTCCCAAGTACCCAGAATACTTCTGCCTTTTGCATACTCTCATGGAGACTCCAGAAAACCAAGTGACAATAAATCTTTGCAGGATGCCACATTTCAGCTTCAGTGCCATAGCCAACAAGAGTAGATCTGGGGGTGATCACTTTTGGAAATGATTGGTCTGAAGAGAGAGAGAGTTGTGGGAACATAAATGTTTATACTAAATGACACCTTGGAGGCTTTTGTTTGTTAGTTTGTTTTTGTTTTTTTTATCTTAAATGCAGCTTTCATTTTGTTATCAGTCTATAGAGTCTTCTGCTGTCTCATCAGTGGGTCTTTCTCCCTTTTCAAAGAAGTTCTCCAGCCATATGTTTGTTTTTTACTCATTTTTGCTAGAGTTAGCTTGTGGGCTTACCCAAACTGTGACTGAGACAAGGGCACAGTGCAGGAAAGAGGCACGGACTGAAGTCTAATGGGCGCACCATGCTCGGTTGGAGCATGGGGTAAGTGTTGGCTTCTGACTCAAAGCCTACTACCAGATGCAACTGTATAATTGAAGTCAGATGCTCACATGCCACAATAAAGCCTGCCACCAGATGCAGCTTAATTGTCACTTGCCACTCACAGATAAGGTTTTGATATGAGTCTGCAAGCAATTAATTTATTATGGTCTCTGTGCAGTCAGAACCTCTCTGCTAATGATAATCTGCATTTTCAGCTGCTCCCCAGTGCTAGTATCACCACCTCAGCTCCACCTCAAATCATGAGTGCGCAACCTAGATCCCTTGCATTTGCAGTTTACAGTAGGGTTCACGTTCCTCTGAGAATCTAATGCTGCCGCCACTGATCTGACAGGAGGCAGAGCTCAAGTGGTGATGCAAGCAATGGGGATCAGCTCTAAATACAAATGAAGCTTCACTTGTGCCCTCCCCACCCCCCACCATTCCCCAGCTCCTGCTGTGTAGCCTGTTTCCCAACAGGCCACAGACTGGTGCCAGTCTTTGGTGGGGTTGGGGACCGCAGCTCTAGAGAGTAGTGCTATTGTGCAAACGCTGTGCACTTTAGTGTAGAAAAGTTGACAAAATAGCAATAGTATTGCTAAAGGGAAAAAAATTATATTTCTGAAAAAATGAACAGCCTATTATCCATTACTGTTATGCATATATAAATTCATGTTACTTTCACCCATAATCATGTGGTGTTTTGTTGGGGGACCTGAAACTCTTATGCTTTAGGATAAATTGTTATTAGAAGGCTCCAAGATGTATAAAGTATGGGAACAGCCTGAAGCTGCACTACCCAGTAGTACCCAGCAGCCAGCTGGAGAGGTAGCACTTAGTTGCAAGTCTGTCTGTCTTATTATCTGTTCATCTGTCTGTTTTTCCTTCCTCCCTCTTTTCCTTCCTTCTTCAAATTTCAGTTTAAAGACTATTGGAACCCCTTTGTGATTGCGCCATAATCAATTTTGCTTTCCTTATCAGTCATAAAATTGAAGTACACTGTTTAATTTTAAATAGCTATCCCCCAAAAACTTTTTAATGTAAAAAAAAAACCTTAAAGAAATGTAATTCTAATTGACTTAATGAAAAAATTTTGGTTGAATCTGATATGCTAATTTTTATCTTGAAACCATTTTTATGTCCAACATATTAGCTCAAAACTATTCCAGCTGATTCTTATGAAAGTAGTGACTATTTCAGACATACAGTAGGCATAGATGCCTATTCATTAAGTTTTTGTATAAATACATATATAAATAAATTGTAAAACAATCAAGAAATCAAGTCTTTCGGGGTTATCTATTGCCATTGTTTCCTATGCATTGAAACCCTCGCCATAGCCATTACGATAAAACGTTCCCTAAGTACATAAAGGCTCTGATCGTTAAGATTTTTATTGCCAGCCACACATACAGAGCTGCAAATTGCCTTGTTTCAGATTTATTATGTATTACTCCAGAAATTCTATAAAGATCAAAAGAACTGATTACAATGTTGACCTTTGCATTAACTCATCTGAATTTAAATTCAAGTGTTTGATTTGGGAAAATAAGTCCATTTATCATAGGTCTGCTACTGAGGGGATTGTGCAGCGCTGATTGGGAGTGCCGAGACCAAATTTATTTATTGAGCGTGGGCTTGAAAATTGTTTGTAGGACAAGAGGAACAAAAGTTTGACCTGCCATTGTGTAGTACCAGGGGAACAATGTGGACATTGCCCTTTTCAAATTTTAAGTAGTTGGTCCAATTCAGTCTTGTTGATAGAATCTCCAGGTAGTAAATTGAGCAAATATACACTATTTTAATCATATAAACCATTCCTTGATTTAAAATTAATGATCCTTCTTTTACTGAAAAATAGCCATTTCTTCAAAATAGAGTTTACATTTTGGAAGAATATTCAGATGCTTCCCATTTTGAAATTACCCTTACTATATTATACTTACATTCACACTTGGTGATGTTTGGGTTGTTTCTTTTTCCTGATTTACTAAGAATAAAACTTTGTGGTGTCTTCCTATATAGAATTATGGACTTAAATAACTTTCACCTATTGAACTATTCAAATATCAACACACAGAAATTCTAAATTTAAACCCATGCACTATACCCACAGTCACACCCCAAATTGCAAATCTTGTCCACCTGAATATACCTTCTTAACTGCCTCCGGATGAGTAGAGGATACTAGAAAGTGGTTTGATAAAGGGAGCAATTATGGGAGTCAGCACAAGTCATTGGCAGGAATCTATCCCTAAATGCTCATGCCGTTTGATAGTGTAGTGTTCATAACAAGGTGAAAAATTAGGACTAAAACACTACTAAGTATAGTGGTGATGTATATAACTTGGCCTATAGTAACCTGAAGAGCCTATTGGTTAAAAAAAAAAAAAAAGCATACTTTGCAGCTTAGGATTTATAACCATCTTAACACTAAGGTTCAGCTCTGCTCTTCATGGTGATTAACCCTAAAACCTAAGCCATAGTCAAAATGGAGAAGCCAGGGTGTTACCCATTTGCTAAGTTTCAGTGGGCAGACTGGCAACAATTACAGTAGACCCTTGACATTTGCAAGAGATTTGAGATTTGTCCTGAGACCTTCAAGTATCTGCAAATGGGAAAATGTAGTATAGCATATTATTTTCCCCATAAAAGCCAGGGAAATATAACTTAAAAAATTAAGTGACCCTTCAGGCTATTAATGATTCTATAAACACAAGACTAAAATATTTACAAAGCTAGTAAAGTAAATTCTGCCACTAAAATAAACTTCATACCACATAACATCATTTTATTAACATTTCCCCCAAATTTATAGAATCTGAATATTCTAAGCAATATTGATGTAATGGCATTTCAGTATAACAAAAGTGCATTGAGTCCACTTGACCAGCCTTAAAAAAAAAAAAAAAAAAAAAAAAAGTGCATTGAGATGTGAATGGTCAGCTTACCTGTCATGAACTTGCTGTATATGTATATGATTGTGTATATGATTATGATTCGCATTCTGCCACAAAAGCAAGCCTTTTGGGTCTCTTGAATAATTTATCTTGCAAAATTTCTTGAATTTGAACTTTTGAAAAAAGGGTATAGACTTTTCCAGTTTCTGGTACCTACACGAATCCATCTAAGGCAGAATCAATCTGTTTTATGATGGAAGGATAGGGCCAAGATAGTAGTTTTATACTTGTTTCATTTTTGTACAGTCTGAAAATAAGGAATCCTAGTAAGGAAGAGGTAAAGTTTGTATAATTAAAAATCTAGTGTTTATGGCTGAAAGAAATAAGTATGTAAGGTACTTAGATATTAAATCTGTTTATTGTCTTTAGAGACGTTTTTTTAATTTTTAAAATTAAAAAGTACTTGAATTGCAGTGAGAAATCCTTAAAGGATGAAATTCTTATGTCATCATTAATTTGAAATTCTTGAAATTATCCAGATTACTAAATTAGTGGGAAAAGTTGTATTTACCAAACTAATTTAAGTAAGCATTTACTTTTTTCGTATTTGACCTGAATAGACATTGACACCCTAAATGGTTTGACTGTGCTTTAATGAGTTTGAACCTTTTGTTCTACCATCCTTAGCCTATAAGATTAAAGTGGTTTCATTTATTGCAGTGATGATTCTTTTGATTCTTCTATTTTAATATCTTGAGTAGCATTAAGATAATAATACTAGTAAGAGGGTAGCGGGGAGGGACAGGGTTTTATAAATTCCTGTTGTCAGTGCAAAGCAAATAGACTTATTTATGTTTTGCCCATCTCAAACCTCTTAAGTGAATTAATTTCAATTTAGCAAACATATATTGAATGCCTACTATGTGCTGTATACTGTCTTAAGTAGCCCAAGTACAAAGATTAATTGAAACAGGCCCTATTGTCAAGGAATTTGCTATATAACAGGATAGACATGTACCTAATCTAATGTGATAGGGTAAGTGCTTTATTAGTGGAATGAACAAAGGACTGAGGAATAACAGAGAGAAGGAATAAGCCCCAAAATGGTCTTCTTTGATTTCTTATATATATTTAATATATATATAAACATATATATATATATATAATATATATATTTAATTTTTCTTTTTTTCCCCTTCCCTCTTGCCCCCTCTTCTTTAATCTAATCGGTATGGAAATGATCTAATGACTCAACATAGAATCACAGAATGTTTCTAATGTAAAGGATTTTGAAGAAAATATTGCATTTTTTAACAGATTCAAAATTTAAGGTCCAATGACAAAGTAACTTATCAAAGCTCATACATGTTTCTTTTTTTAAAAATATAATTATTACTTATAATGCTGAGGTTGTGAATTTTTAAAAAAATTAATACAATTAAAATATATATATAGTTAATGATTAAGGATTTAGATACTGATACAGGTTACTGTCTAATGACTAGAAAGCAAGCAGTTAAGTTCAAAATTATATAGTATTCACCTTAATTGCACTTAGATTTCAAAAAAATTAGAAATGTAAGCTGATATAGAGAATGTATTACAAAAGACATCAGCTAATTGGGCCTTATGTATTTAGATAGCTGGAGAGTATCAGAGGCACAGTATGAATCAAAGATAAAGGAAAAAAGAAGCTGGAATGAACTTGAAGTATAAGAATAACAGTTCCTAGCACAAAAGTCTTGATAAAATAGTGTGTGTGTGTCCATTGTGTGCGAGATTGTGCTTCTAATTTTTTGTATGTATTTTCTCTCTTTAATCCTTACAGAAAATCTATGAAGTCAGCATTAAACCCAATTTATGAATGACATTATTAAGGCATAGAGTGAGTTAACTAACATAGCTAGGTTACATAGTTAATATGTGGCAGACCCAAGATGGCTTCATCTCACTGCAAAGCACTCATTCTTTCTTCCATACTATGCTGTGAGTTAGATGACTCCCCAAATTTCTCTCCTGTGAGACTAGAAAAATGCTGATATTGGCCAGTAGCCAAAACTAAGTAAATAAGTAAAAGCTAGAAGCTGGGCTTCAAGAAAAGAAGCTAATTTGGGAGCAATTATTAAATATAATGAATTTATTTGGATATAAGGAGTTGGAGGTGATTCTAGCATATCCAAAAGGAGACAAGAAGTTACTGGAAGTGTGCAACTAGTTGGAAGCATGGCACTGCAGATGAGAAAAGGTATATGTGTGACCAATGTAGAGATGATAGTTGAAACTAAGAGAGTTAATGCACTTTCCAAAAAAGAAAGTATGTAGCAAAAATAATGGATAGCAATGGATATCACTCTGAAAAATATTTCAATCTTTTCATAAGTAATTTTATAGACTTAGTGGCTTTGTCTTACTGTCTGATAGGGTTGTTGTTTATCATGAACTACCAAATCTTATATATACTTTAATTTTATCTGCTTTTCTCTATAGTCAAGAAAGTTTTCATGCATCATGATACACATGTGAATTTGTAGTTTTGCTAATTGTATAAGGGAGTGTAAGTTATGAACTACACAAACAGAAAGTTCTGCAGGGTTTGCATTAACTCAAAGTAAGAAATAAAATGTAAGCCCAAAAGTCAATGTAAGTGATTTGAAGGATAAAAGGGATGAGTAAAGTAAAAGGGAATTAAAAATTGAAAAACATTTTTGAAAGCTGAAATCAATAGAGGTGATGAAGTGGATCTGTTGCTGGAGCTTGTGTGAGGAAGGCTGCCCATTCCTTCCTTGCTGGTTTTCAGTTTCAATTCCAAGTATACTGGGTACCCACCCAAAACCTCAGTCAGTTGTCTATTTATTCATTTGACAAATATTCTAGGTCCTATTTTAGGCACATAAGATGAATTTTGAACAATGTTCTTCTCTTTCTGGCTTTAACTTAATCTTGTACGTAATCCTGAAAAGAAAGTAATAACTTCCTCCTTATTAGACTGTTTCTTCAATATCAACTGGACTTAAGTAAGTAGATACTTGACATTGCAGTAACAGTCTAATACAGAGCAAGTCATTCTTTCTATTTTGATTAATTAAGTCAAGTGATTGGAACTAAACTAGCAACAAAGGAACGAGTAGTCCGAACAACTAGGTCTGAAGTGAGATGTCAAGCCCGTTGGCAAAACAGATTGGGACTATAAAATCTAGATACGCTACTATGAATAAAAACTAGCATTTATTGAGTCTTTACTGCATGCCAGGCATTTTTCCAAGCACTTTATATGTATTAACTAATGTAATTCTAATAGCCCTATGAAGCAGGTTTTACTATTATTGACCGTTTACACATAAGGCAACATAAGTAAAGAGAAGTAAAATAACTAAATAGCTAGAAGGTAGCAAAGCATGAATTTGAACAAGACAGTATGACTTTAAAATCCACACTAACTTCCAATTATTTAATGCCAAGTTTAGCTAAGTAGCCGAACCAGGCGTCTGCAATATCATGAGCTGAATGTAGTTAGTACCTTTACAGCTCACGTTGCAATAAATTTTGTACCCTATCCAACCGTGTGATCATGTGACATCTGGTCACCCTCTAAGACTTGGGAAGGAGCCAAATGGGTCCAGATTTAAAGAGGATAATTAATTATTGCTTAGGCTAGTTGGGTGCAGAGGGTACCAGTTGTGGGCTTTTATTATCTTTAGATATCCTAAGTGTTTTTTTAAAACAGACTATAAATAGTTGAATAAATGGAAGAGGGGATTTAAAACAAAATTTCATTTTGAATATGAAATGTGGCCTAGTTTCATATGTTAAAGGACCATCAAAGCCCTGGTCAGTAATAAGATGGGCAGTTTATAGTTATAAAGCTCACACTTTACCCAGTTAATAATAAGTTTAAATGGCAGTCTAGAGTTTCTGATTTGAGAATTGAATTATGTTTGCTAGAATGGTTTTTATGGCCACTCATACATCTTCAAAATGTGGGTGTTATAAAATTTTGTTTGTGTTTTGTTGGGAGGGCAATTAATTGTAAGAAACGTAAGAATCTTTGTGATAGATATTATTTGGTATTCATTGAAAAATTTCTATACATAATTAAAAGAGCACATTTGCTCTAATGAGTTCTCTAACTCATTAGATTTGTTATCCCCATTGTCATTTATCAGAGATATATATCTATATCTATATTCAGTGAGCAAAAGCTTACTGAAAACATGCTTAGGTTTCAGTTGTATGTGATTCAAAACAAAGATTTGGCATGACCTTTGTGTAGATTTCAATGTAAATGTCAAGATAAAAAATAAATACTTAAATCAGCAAATGAATATTGTTTTATTTCATATCTACCACGTGCCAAACACTGAGCAATTATGAGAGAAACAAAGTTGAGTAAGACATGGTTCCCAGTTTCTGGATTCTTACAGTCAATGAAAGGTTTAGATAAGTAAAAAGCTAATTAAAATACAATGTAATAGGCCGGGCGCTGTGGCTCACGCCTGTAATCCTAGCTCTTGGGAGGCCGAGGCGGGCGGATTGCTCAAGGTCAGGAGTTCAATACCAGCCTGAGCAAGAGCGAGACCCCGTCTCTACTATAAATAGAAAGAAATTAATTGGCCAACTGATATATATATAAAAAAATTAGCCGGGCATGGTGGCGCATGCCTGTAGTCCCAGCTACTCGGGAGGCTGAGGCAGAAGGATCACTCAAGCCCAGGAGATTGAGGTTGCTGTGAGCTAGGCTGACGCCACGGCACTCACTCTAGCCTGGACAACAAAGTGAGACTCTGTCTCAAAAAAAAAAAAAAAAAAAATACAATGTAATAAATAGATTTTAGTTTAGTGATTAGATTTTTTTTTTTTTTTTTTTTTTTTTTTTTTGAGACAGAGTCTCACTTTGTTGCCCAGGCTAGAGTGAGTGCCGTGGCGTCAGCCTAGCTCACAGCAACCTCAAACTCCTGGGCTCAAGCCATCCTCCTGCCTCAGCCTCCCGAGTAGCTGGGACTACAGGCATGCGCCACCATGCCCGGCTAATTTTTATATATATATATATCAGTTGGCCAATTAATTTCTTTCTATTTATAGTAGAGACGGGGTCTCGCTCTTGCTCAGGCTGGTATTGAACTCCTGACCTTGAGCAATCCGCCCGCCTCGGCCTCTCAAGAGCTAGGATTACAGGCGTGAGCCACAGCGCCCGGCCTAGTGATTAGATTATACAGAGGTTGCTAGAAGCCCAAAGGATAGTCATTATGGATATAATGTTATGAGAATTATGTAAGGTATAATGAAAGGAATAAAAATATTTGGTACATAGGGACAGTTTTTAAATGAATAAATCAAATTATTAATATACATCACCAAACTCATTTGTTTGTTCCTTTGTACTGCTAAAGAAGGCTTGATAAGTTATGTGTAGTTATTTTCTTTGAGAGTTATTTGTAAGAACTGAGACTGTGATTCAATAAATAGTAGCTTTTTTTCTTCATAAATTTATTGTCTTGGTTAGCACCTTTGTTACCATTTATTAATTGTATGGATCCACATGCCTAAGAAGATCATCACTTTAACACTTAACCCTTTTTGTATTATTTAATCATGAAGATTGACATTTGGATTTGCCAATCTACATATTTATGAAATCTGTCAGTATTTCCACTTTTGCCTTTTAAATTTCCATTCAGTCTAAAAAGCATTGTTCAAAAGGAAGTCACCCTTCTGTTGATTGTCCTTGTTGGCAGGTTGTCCTTACTGTTATTGTTTTCTGCATTTTGTTTCCAGCCATTTATTTATGCTTATGACAACCTATTTTTGCATATTTTAAAAGCATTTTATGTAACCTCCCTGTTAGTGTTTTTCCCCACTTTATCCTGCCTTCAGTAACATATAGAGCAGTGGTTCTCAAACTTCAGTGTGCATCCAAATCACCTGGAGACCTTTTTAGAACCCAGATGACTGGCCATCACTCCAAGAGGTTCTATCATAATTCAGTAAGTTGGGGGCAAGGCCTGAGAATTTGTATTTCTAACAAATTTCCAGATGACACTCATGCTGCTAGTCTGGGAACTATGCTTGGACAACCTCAGCATACAGCAGTAACTCCCCCAAAGTGTGGTCTGGAAACCTCTGGGAATTTCTGAGACTCTTTTAGGAAGTCCTCAAGGGCAAAACTGTTTTCATAGTACTAAGATATTATTTGTCTTTTCACTCTCGTTTTTTTTTTCACAACCATGTGATGGAATCTTCCAGAGTCTCCAGGAAGTCTGTGCTTGCATACTCTTGGGTTTAAAAATTAACATAGTTTTAGTTAACAATACAGTAAATATGAATAGATTTAATTCACATACACAAAAGCTCTTTTGAGTCCTCAATCATTATTAAGAATATAAAGTTTGAGAACTACTGGTTCAAAGAAAAGCATTTTAGAATTAGGACTTCCAGGACCCTGCATGGTCTGGCTCCCTTCTGCTCTGACCTCTCATATTGGTCCTGTCTTCCCTCGCCCATTATTAACTATTCTTTGCTTCCAGGCTTTTATAGATGCTATTTTCCTTTGACTAGCAACATTTGCACTCCTCCTACCCTTTACTTGGCTGCTCTGTCTCATCCTTCAGGAGTCAGATCAGCTGGGGTTCTACTTCCCCACTACCTTCTCCTTGTTTTTTCCTTCATAGCATTTACTACCATCTATAGTGTTCTTGTCTATTTGTTTGTTTTATCCAATGTGGCTTCCTAGAGTAAAATGTCAATCCTATACATGCAGGGGCCTTGTCAGTCTTGTTCACCAATGCATCCTTCTCCTCCTCTTCCTTGACATAGTAAGGGCTCAGTATTTTTTTTGTTGAGTAAATGAACCAGATATTTGTGGACCGAAAGAGTGTCTCTGCTACTTGTTAGGTAGGTAGACTTAAGTGAGTTGTTTTAATCTCTCTGAGCTTCATTTGTAGGATTGAAAATAAATAATTAGAATCTTTCAGAGTTGTGAACATGAGAAATATTTTATATGCAGTTTCTGAGAGTCCCTGCCACCTAGGAAGTGCTCAGTGTTTGTTGAAATCAATAATAATGGATACTATTTACTGAGTACATACTGGGTTAATCACAGAAGACAAAAAAAAGGATAAAACAATATCTGTACACTTATAGCCCAGTGGAGTGTGCCACTTGACACTCTGTTTGTGTACCCCATCCAGCAAAGTTGAGTTGTAGTGACATTATGTCAATGTTTTGCAGACTGACCGTGATAAAAGAGATCTCATTGTTTCAGATTCCATGGTGTGGTTTAATGTCCATGGAAGTCATAAAACTGTGGAACAATTCAAGAAATAATTGGTAATTTCCAGTTTCTTAGTTGTATTGATTCTTAGATACTACTGTTGCTTTATGGGTAGCTTCTAGAATGGATTTTAAGACCATATGATAGCTTGCCATTTTCTAAGAGTTTATGCTAGTTCTTGACAGCCTCCTTTCTGTCAATGAATTCTTTTAACAGTGTGCTACCCAGCAAGATAATTAAGCAATTTTTTTCTTGTATTCTTTTCTCTCTATTATTTTTGACCAACTTGTGTGAAAATGTTCTAGGAGTTCATTAAGGACAGTAATAGCATCTCTTTCATTTTTCTATATTTTAAAAATTATGAACTACTCTTTATGTAAAACATCTAAAAATTATATTTAGTAAGTTTATTCTCTGCATACTTCCAGGTTTTATTTTTTCATACCATTTAATTTTATGAAATTGGTATTACAGTAGTTTTAATTATACAGATGGCAGCGTACCTTCTAGACAACATATCCAGATTTTTGAAAGACTAGTATTTAACCTGCTTGTGAATTACTTGGGGTATAGACTGAGTTTTATGACTATCAAAAAATGCTAATGAGCTTTTAGGAACAGTATTTATGCTTTTCACTAATTCAACACGTGGTTCAGTGTAGACAAATGTTGCCAAACCCTGATGGCAATACAACAGTGAGTTAGGTATAGCTTCTGCTTTCAAGAAACATATTATTCTAGAGGAGACAAACATATATACATGCAATTTTAACATGAGGCAATCTGTTAAGTGATATAAGAAAGATACAAAGAAAGATAGGAATTCAAAGTGGAGAGATAAATGACTTCTGTTGTGTTGGTCAGAGAAGCCTTCCAGAATCTTCTATCAAATAAAGCATATGTGTGTGTGTGTGTGTGTGTGTGTGTGTGTGTGTGTGTGTGTGTGTATGTGTGTGTGTGTGTATGTGAGAGAGAGAGAGAGAGAGAGAGAGAGAAACTGGGCCTGGAAGGAGGTGCATTCCCTTTATTACTTCCAATAGTATGTATTTGACTGGTCTGCCAGTTTAAGTTTCTTTCAGGCCCTTAGAATTAGCCAAGAAAAGCAAATCAGCTGTAAAACATTCAATTTAGAGACCATTATTATAGATAAAATACTTAACTCTATTTTATTTAAACTCGTGACCTTTACACTAATTGAAACACATCAGAATTATCGGCCTATACAGTCACTAATAATGTCTTTGTGGAAATTATTGAATTAAGTTTTGTGATTCAGTCTGGGTACAGTCAGGTTTTTACTTAGTTTTAAAAGTATTCTTTAAAATTCAGTGTATTTTTCAACTAAATATGTATCTGCATTTCTAGTATGATCACGAGAAGCAGTTACTCACTTGATTTTTATCAAAAGTAACCAAGATTGTTTCAATTAACACATGGACTGCCACATTAGGAAAAAAAAATGTGTTTTCCTTAGGACCTCAGTGTTTTATTACACAATTAGAATAAAAACTTTGAAAACAAAACGATCCTTTGTAATTTAATGAAAAAATTTATTTTTTATTGTTTTCTGTGTGTGAGATATATACCATTAAATTGTCAATGTTAATTGTAACAATGAGTACATCAACAAGTAAAATTTTCACGAACCAACTGCAGGGTTTTGCCCATACATGTAGCATCATGTAACACGTATGCTATAGCATGGCGGCATGAGTTGCCTGTGCACCACACGGCTCCCAAGGTAAACAGACGTGTGAGAGTTAACATATGCTTCACGAAGCCCTGGTCTCAAAACTAGCATGAGTTAAGCACAATTCACATGGCAGTTAATTAATTCATCAAAAGGAGTAGTGAAGGCCCCAATAATAAACATCTTTGATTGCACCATCTTTCTACATTTACACTCTCCTTGCTCCCACTCTCGCCAACTCTATAAAAACTCCTTGTTCTTGTTTACATCTACTGTAACATTTATTTTGTCATCTTATTATTGAGATTGTATCTTGCATTAAACTGTGAATTAATACAAATAATGATAGCTACTAGACACTGATATATAGGCTTTATAAATGATCTCATTTAACTGTCATAACCTATAAAATAGGTAACTATGATTATCCCCATTTTATAGATGAGAAAATTGAGACAGTCACAGAGCTGAAATGTGGAGGACTTAGAATTTGGACCCAGGCAGTCTGGCTCCAGAGCTTACACTTTTAATCACTATGCTATTCTATTCTTAAGAACTACTTTATACTGGAGAAAAGAAATTGATGAAATCCATAAATTCTAATTTATTTTGCTGAACCTGGTAGATGGTAAATTGTGATCACTGCACTGTATAGCAAGAATTGCTGCTAGGACTTCATATTACTTTGTCTTCTAGACATCACAAAAGTTATGTCTTGGCCACAGTTGATTGTAAAGTATAATATCCATTATGTGCTATTTTGCTGTAAAACAATGAAAAAGCTTAAGCTAGTATTTAGTGTTTTGCTACTTGCTTGTGTATCACATAGATTTTTATCTGTTCTAATGTTGTAAGCTATTCGTGAGTGTATTCTAAAGGGCTGATGTCAGTTTGTAAATGTCGTGGGCAAAAAAATCTGACAATTCACCAAAAGAAAATGTAGCTTCATTATTTGCTACATTTGCTATTTCTCATGAACTTCCACTTTTTATTACTGGATATGGGAACAATGGGAGAAATACATGGACGGAGGAACAGAAGTCTAGGGAGGTGTCTTAGTCTATTTTGTGTTACTAAAATAGAACACCTGAGACTGGGTAGTTTATAAAGAAAAGAGGTTTATTTAGCTCACGTTCTGTAGGCTGAGACCTTCAAGGCCATGGCCTTGGCTTCGGGTGAGGATTTTTGTTCTGCATCATAACATGGATGAGAAGGTCAAAGGGGACACAGTTACATGTGAAGAGAGAAAACCCAAGGGGTGTCCTGGTTTTATAACAACCCATTCTGGAGGGAACTAATCCAATCTCACCAGAGTGAGAAATCACTAGCATGAGAACGGCACCAAGCCGTTCATGAGGGATTGGCCCCCAAGACCCTAAAATCTCCCAGTAGGCCCCACTTTCCAACACTGCCACACTGGGGACTAAATCTCAATGTGAGTTTTGGTGGGGACAAACCATATCCAAACCTTAGCAAGAAGTGAAACAGATTTGCCAGTTAGAGTTATCTCACTGTGAGCTGTTTCTCTGGATAGCTCAGCCTGTTTCTAACAAATGCTTGGTCTTTTAGTTCTCCTCCCCCTGCCATCTCCGTCTCTCCAAGGTGGCACTGGGGAGCTTATGTGCCTGGGGGCTCTTATCACTTCAGATCCATGCATCATCTTTCTCTCCATGCGATACTCTTTGCCTTGATGACCTCCAGCTGGCTGATCTGGTCTTAACCCGGGTGCTGTATTCACTTAGGTGAGGCTGGTTCCATTTGGCCTTTTGGAATGTTATGGGGACCCATTAGTGAAGTGATGGATTCCAGCCTTTGCCTCTGACCTTCAAGAACCTGTGCTTCCTTGCCTCTGAAGACCGTCCTCACCCACTGGTCCCCTCATTAGGTTGCAGAAACTGTTGAATCACCTGTCTAGCACACTCAGGCCTTGGAGAAACAGCAGCATTCTCTTAGCTAGCTGACCTCCTCCTTCCACAGTGGCAGCATTTTTACTTCTGTGCCATGTTGGGCAGAATGCCAACTCAAATGGGGCCTCTTCTGGAGATTTGCAGTCCTCCCCCCTCCCCGGCGCCCGCCCCCCCCCCCCCCCCCCCCCGCTGTGCCTCAGGAAGCAGACATTCTGTTTCCTCATACTTCTCTGACCTCACTTTATGTGAGAGGAGCAGGGACGGTTAGGACACTGGTTTCTGACCTACCTCCCCTTCTTCAGCCTTGGTTCTCCTTTTCATGCTTCACAGGAGCAAGAAGGGGCAGGAGACCTCAAGGCCTAGCCATCATAGGCAGAAGGTGTTCTGCCTCTTCCTGCTGTATGTAAAAGAAACCATACACTGCATCTTCCAAACTCTCAATATAGGAGCCAGAAAGCAACAAGGGAAGGGATTTACTGGAAGGTAAAAATATGGAGATTTAATATATGAAAATATCATCTCCTTTTTTTTTTTCAGTTATCTTGACTTGGCCCACCTTTTCTTAATAGAGTCTGATGATATCAGCCAGTCAGGATAATCTAGCTTAATTTTTAAAGACTTATACATAGATTGTTTTATAGGGTGAACAATATTCCTAGATTTATTCATTACTTATCCAACCTATCCATAGTTCATTTTCTATGAACTTCTAATCAGGTTTATTTCTTCATATATGTACATATATATATATGTGAAACAAACTATAGATCAAAAGGAGATATATCTCCATTTGACTTATAGCTTGTTTATTCATCTGTTTTCTCTCCTTCCATCAGCTTAAATCCTACCCAGCTCTAACATTCAGTTTCAGTCTCATCTCCTCCAAAAAACACATTTACTAATTTAGACTTGAATGTTTTTGTTTTTTTTGAATGCCTATTGTCATTATGACTAAATGTACACAGTGTTGGAGTTGTGTAATCTTTACCGGTTTCATGTATTTTAAGTTTACAACATGTTAGCTAGTAGGATTTATGTTATGCAATTCTATAGAATCTTTCATAGCAGCTGCCGTAGTGTTAGACTTAAAGAATAGATGTTCATGTTCAATATCTCCTGTCTTTTTAGTGGATTCCTGTTTCACTGAATGGCATGTTGTTTTTTAAGAATAAAGGTACAATTTATTAGATATAACTGACTTTATTATTATTAGGGATTGAGCTTAGTGCATGTAACAAGATACTCAAAGAACAGTGGCTTGAACAAGAGAGGGTTTTGTTTTGTTTTTTTCCCTTGTGACATGGGAAGGCATTGGTTGCTTGATTACCCAGATAGAGAATGCCAGGTGGAAACCTTTGATTCTTTTGGTCTTTCACTCCTCGTGAAAAAAAATCAATGTTATTGCCTACATCCCAGGTACCATGAAATACAAAGAAGAGCATAAGGCACATGGCAGCTGAGTAAATCCCATTTAAAGAACTTCCTTTATGCGCTCTACTCAGTGCCTGCACATACTTCTTATTGGCCAGAACGTACCTTACATGTCCACCTCTGGCTATTTGATTCTATTAAGCAGTCAGGGTTAACACAGATATTTACTTCTATCAATTTAAAGCTAATTTGACTATTAAGTATCCCAAAATATGAGAATTTGACTATGGGATCATTTACTTAAAATAGATATTGGCCAAAGGATTTTAAAAGTTACAAGTTATTTTGGGGGATTTTTGTTGCCATTCATTGAGTATATAATATTCTAAGATTATACTTATACTGCTATCTGTTAACTAATATTTGATTTCTTTTTAATTAACTCATTCACTCCTTGGTTTATATCTTAAAGAATAGTTTGCATATGTTGTACTTTTGTAATTTTCCCCTCCCCTCTCAAGTCACACTTACATACTTCTTTTATAGTTATAGAAATATTTAGTGAAATTAACATTATAATTGGATCTTGAACTGCATCACACAAGATTGAGTGATTGCCTGTGTGTTCACTTCAGAATGGCCTGTACAATACTATATTTTAAGTGTTTTATTTGCTAACTATAAGCTATATTAAGTTATCAGTTTTAAAATGTGGAGACCATCATTATTTTTCTTATAAATTACTATCAATCTAACCTTGAGATTCTTAGAAACAATCTTTTAATCATCAAAACCAACTGTAATTGTAATTCCCCTTGATGTAAATTAAGATTTTATATAAAACACACTGTCAAGTTTAGGAAGAAATTGACTAGTTTATAAAAACAATTTGAAAAATAATAGGAATAATATGCGATTTAAAAAGGTATATGCACAACAGATGATGTGATACATTATCAAGTAATGTGGAAAGAAAATAATATTAGCTACCAAAATGTTGATCATGTGATCTTGAGTATCAAGATAATTGAAGTAATGTATAAGTAAGCATTTAAATGTTTTCCTAGTCTGCTTATATTCTTAAATGAAATTTTTAATGTAAATGTAGGATTTTTGTCCAGAAGGTATCTTAATATTAATAATTTGCGTCTTCCAATGTGTTTGCTGGATCTCATCATTATCATTACTGCCATGTTGCCCACTGACCTCATCTACTACCAAAATAGTTAAAAAGAAGAATGTTAATTTCACATGTATCAAGCTTCAATATGTTGTAAATCTCCTTAGGAATCAAAACTTTTTTGAGTATCCCTTTTATTTTTTAAGTTTTACTTTTATATAATAGAGTCTGTGTAACCTAAGCTCCAAGGAGAAAACACTCTCTGGCTTGTTTTCTGTATATGTGACTTTTTTTTTTTAACTTTTATAAAATTCGGGGAAGTGGGAGTGGAGGCTTCAAAATAATATAATAGAATTTTTATTCATTGGCTGAAATTCCTTAAAATAGTTGAACATTGCCATTAAAAGTATTTTAAATGGCCAGCGAGATGAAAAGATTTTTATAAACAAATTCCTCAGCAGGAGCTATACTGTGTGCTGTATATTTCAGGCTAATAATAAGGGCTTACTGTGGGTCAGTGTGTCATATCCCAGTGGTGTCTAGTGAGATGGAGGGTTATCTTATATGTCAGCTAGATAACCCTGTGAACAATTTCAAGCAGGCAAGGTAATGGGACTGAATTCTGAAATGAAGGTTGAAATATACTGGAATATTGTTACATGTGAGAAGAATAACTTTTTAAAATAAATGTAGTTCACCTTTTGACATCATTAGGCATATTTGATAATAATTTTAATAGCATATATTTTAGGTGAGTAGATTGGATAAAGGATGAAGTATATCAAATATATAATTGCATGTTTAAATACATAAATCAAAAATCACAAATTCTCCTATGCACAGGCGCTTTTATTAACAGAAAGCTGCTGAACAAAAATTGAAACTTTTCTCTTCTCCATTATGAATGCTAAATTGGTCTTTCATAACACTAGCAAGGTTTTGCCTTCTTAATTACTACTTTGTTTCAAGTATGAAATTACTTCAACCTAAACATAAGTGCAAAAATATGGAAATCTTTAAAATTGCTCTGGATTACTGTTTCTAGGAAAGTATTTTCATAAACCATTATATAAAATATTAATCTCTTTTTCTAAAAATTACAAATTCTTTCAAAGGTATTTAAGTCAGTCTTTGTGTTTGCCTCCAAAGTAAATTTTCTAAATCCAAATATACACTTGATTTTGAGAATTTCTATATTCATAAAATGAAGCCCAAGAAAATATTTATTTTAAAATATAGATATGCATTGCTTTGGTATGAATTTTGAATAAGAAAATCAACATGTAGACTATCATGGTATATAAATTAGAATTTCAGAGAATGTGTAGATTCCCAATATAATTCAAGCATGTAGCAATGGGATGAAATTATAAAGTTTTTTTACACCATTTTATGTACATTTGATTACTTTGCACCTAGTGTTATAAAAGGTGATCTTTTTACACACTGGATTTTACACAAACATATGTTGACATACCCTTATTTTCTTGAAGCTCATAATATTGCAAGCTCCATAAATGAGGGACTTAGGAAGCCTTTGGTCAGCCAGTAGAGGCCACTCACAGCTTGCTACTAAAACTGGATGGCAAAGTGAAACTCTTTACTATCACTATTAGATATCCTTCTGAGCTGGCTAATTTTTAGTTTCTTACTCAAAAAGAATAATTACCATGGAGCGATATCAAAAAAGTTGTTGCTGTATTTGTTTTTGAATTATGCAGTGATTAATCTTTTCTATTAAAGCATTTAGATCATTCATTAGTAATGTATACCAGAAATGAGAATTTATGCACTTAATAATTAGAAGTATTATTTTTCTAATAGACCAATAAATTCTTAACTCTAAATTCTTAATTATTAATGCTAACTTATTTTAACTAGGAAAAAACTGTTTACAATGAAGATTTAAAGTAATGACACTGTTTAGTTTTAGGTTAAAAACATATCAATCGCTAATGTTATACATATAAATATGTGAATATATATATTTCTAAATCTAATCAGTGTAGTATAAATTTCGTTTTGTCGCTTCTTTGAGAAATATATGTGCTACTATTACTTGAAAATGTACTAAGATTATTTCAAAATTGCCTGAAGTCTGTGTCTTCATCCACTACTCAATGTGATACTGGCAGCTCTAAGGTGAGCATCTTCTTACTGATTCCTGCCAGCAAGGCTAATCCTCAATTGAAAGGAAAGCCTTGTGCTTCTCCGTGGTTTATTTCCTGTGATTTTTTTCTATTTTTGTAAAACCTTTCTGGTTTAAGGGTATAATCAGACATTTAGATTGATATCTGCTTTTGAAGGGAAAATAGTCAAAGTTCTCTAATGTTCTCCAAGTTCTTTTACCTGTTCACATCATGGAGTGTTTACAAACCTCTAGGACAGTTTTCAAATGTACTACTTTTGCTGAAATGATTACTTGTGGAGCCATTTGTTATTCTTGTTTGTATACAATAGTTGCTGGCAACTCTTTTTAGTGGTACCATGTACTGTCTTACTGTCTTGCCTGTATTTAATTTTTTTCTTTTTTTTTTAGAAATAGGGTCTTACTCTGTCACCCGGGCTGGAGTGCAGTGGTGCAATCACAGCTCACTGCAGCTTCTAAAGCCTGGGCTCAGTTGATCCACCCACATCAGCCTACCCAGTAGCTGGGACTGCAGGCATGCATCACCACACCTAGCTAATGTTTTCAATTTTGGGTAGAGACAGGGTCTCGCTCTTGCTCAGGCTGATCTCAAACTCCTGCTTCAAGTGATTCTCCTGCCTTGGCCTCCCAAAGTGCTGGATTACAGGCATGAGCCACAGCACCCAGCCTCTTGACTATATTTATAATAGCCTGCATGCTACCTAAAGTTACAGGGCAAAATCCACAGTGTTACTGGCTGAAGATTTTCCAAGGCCAGGCTTGGTGGCTCATGCCTATAATCCTAGTACTCTGGAAGGCTGAGACAGGAGGATCACTTGAGGTCAGGAGTATGAGACCAGCCTGAGCAAGAGCGAAACCCTGTCTCTACCAAAAATTGAGAAACATTAGCCAGGTGTGATTGTGCACACCTGTAGTCCCAGCTACTTGGGAGGCTGAGGCAGGAGGATCACTTGAGTCCCAGAGTTTGAGGCTCCAGTGAGCTATAATCATGCCAGTGCACTCTATCCAGGGCAACAGAGCCAGACTCTGTCTCAAAAAAAAAAAAAAATAACCCAGAAAAAGCAAAGATTTTCCAAGAGTATATTCTAGATTCAGGCCACTAACTCCTGGGCCAATTCCCCAAATACATAAAACACTTGTTTCATTGTATTGTGTTATTTTTGTAGTCCTCCCGTAAGGAAAAAAGTATTAGATGGTGAATAGGACAATTTAGGTTCAAGTCTAGCTCTATTCAGTCTCTTTAATCTAGGAGATATACCTTCACCTCGGTGTTAGTATCTGCCTCTGTTATTTGAGAATAATGATGTTTCTTGACTCTAGGCACCTTGCTTGTGAAAATACTTTATAAAAAAGCAAAAGCTATACAGAATAGAGGTGTTGTCGTTAATTTTACAAATAATATTTCTACTAATTATATTAATTCCTGATGTATCATTTACGAACATCATCACTCATGTTTTGTCGGTTTGTTCATGCTTAAGTCCTTCCAAGAAAGACCAAAATTTGAATGGTAAAAATACAACACAACAATGTGGAACCCTTAACCTTCACTAACAGGTAAAAATCATCAGGTTGATTGATTTAAAAAAAGTCACCCACTGTGTTATATCCACTATAATATAATTTTGATAATACAAAGGCTATAAATACTATATACTACATAGATCCTAATACAAAGTTTTTCCTTAAAGGTCATGCCAGTGCAAGCTCTGCTGATAAGAGAAAGATTGTTTGTAAATATTGGTATTTTTGAAAGATATGAATGATGATGATAACCTGGTATATCTTTCTACACCATTATTAAGGTTTTATAAAATTCCAAACTTTGAGGCATTTTCTGAGTTGGATAACCAAATTATATTATTATAAACATAGTAATTTAATACAATAGTTTTTGAAATCTCAGGTAATCCAATTGTCCTTAGAAATGGATCCACTTCCTTCCTGAACATTCCTTCTACGAGGACATTGTCTGAAGCTAAAACTCCTGGTAGGTAAGGACTAATAGTGGCCTCTCCCTAGTTTCAGATATATTACCAAGAACACATCAGACCTTCTGCATGCACCTATAATTTTTTGGCTTTTTGTAGCCAGTGAAGAGGATTTTTCCTGGCCTCCTGTATAAGCCCATATTTTACCTTATTAGAAATCCAGACAATTAAAGGTAAAATATGAATTATCGCATGAATCATTTATTGATATTATTCTTAAAAAACAAAATAGCAACCTAGAAAACCCTTGGAATTAAAGGGGTTCCATAACACAACTTTATCAAGACATCAAAAAGATTAGTTCAACATAACAATATAACTAAAATCACCCAGCTGAATAGGAACATATATTGCTTATTATATAGTAAATTTAAGCATAATTTTTGTATACATTAGGTTACTAGTGAATATTTGTCAAATTGTATCAAGTAAGCAGTAGAGGGCGTAGAACAAGGAGCACTCACAGTGGCTACGTGAGGTGCTGGATCACACTGGCAAGTGGGGTAAGCATCAGATTTGGAAGAGCTTTGAATGAGTATCTCGTTAGTTTTCACTCTACTTTCAGTGTAGAGCCATGGATGGCTCTGGAATGAGAGAGTTGACAAGTGAAAAGCTGCCATTTACAAAGTTGACTTTGGCAAGTTGGTAAGATGAATTGGAGCAGGAGGAAATAAATTACCTACAATTCCCTTCTTGGAGGTGATTTTTTCCCCCTTTTTATTCCTCTAAAATCAGATAACTACTTTGTTTCACTTTAATCTTATAAATGATATCCAATTTATGCTACTCATGTTATCACTTTGAGTATTTGCTTTAAAAGCAATTTTAAAGTAATTTTTACTTTTTTGTATGTTGCTTTAAAAGTAATTCTAATGTTATTTTCTTGAATATGCTTCCCATCACCAAATAGATTGTGCCTTTTGTGAATTGTGACCATTCTGTAATATTATGAGAATAGATGACACAATGAAATATTTTATTCATACCCCAACTATCTTGTAAACAGAACTTTTAGAACACCAATATATAAAAGCCAGATCCTCTCATTTGAAATGCTTTTGGAGAATCTTCCTTTATTCTTCTGTATGGAAATGAAAGATAAACATTCAACACATTCATTTTAATAACTTAATTAAAATTAATTCCCACAAAACATTAAGAATCTTATTTTCTTGGCTTTTTTTAAAATGAAGGTAAGTTTATAGACTAGCAACTAAAATAGGTTTCCTTCTACCTCTTTCCCCTCCCCTTCTTACTTCCTACCCCCAGATTTAACAGCATATTTTTAAACCTGTTTTTGTGGCGTTGTTTTCCTTAATATCTATCATATATATTTGACTGATACATTTGTGGGACATATTAGGGACCTTTCATGCAGAACCTGCTAAACTTGAAAGGCTTGTTTCTTTCTCCAAAGAAGTTGACTCAAATTAGCAATTGTCATAACGGGAAACTTCTGGGTCTTGACACACTGGCAGGGAAACTCAGGCAATGCCTTCCTACAGCCTGGAGGCCAGCAGATTTGATTGACCAGTCCTCACAAAATTGAAAGGCTGCCTTTTGAATGGCAGCCTGCCACCATGATTGTTTGTCAGCGTGGGCGCTGAACTAGAATAGCTTTGGAGGCAAATAGAATATAGTTAGAAATCAGAGCATAGTTGAAGGGGAAATGCTGGAGAGAAGGGGAGAGAAGAAAGGATGATGGTTTCTTGTACTTATGCGGGGACATCAAACTGCATTAATTTACAGAAAGAATCTTAATCATCGAGCATATAAGTAGGATATTGTCCGTATTGAATAACCTCTGTGTTAATCTTAACAAGACTTGTGCCTCAGATAAGTTTACCTGATTTGGGAAGTGATTTGTTCAACTATGATAAGTTTAAAACTTGATGTTCATACATCAGTGACAAAAGGAATAAAAAATTGCATTTAATGTGTCTAATGTACTTGAGAGAATAGATACGGTGTCATTGATATCCTTTAGCTGACTTTTCAAAATATTGGTACTTATTGACCTTATGAATTGACAGTGGTACTTGTACAACTTGTGTTAAATTTTCATCTCTCGCTGTTACATTCCTATTTTTTGAGGTTGATAACTTGATTTTAAACAGCAGCAAAAACTAAAACCTGTGTGATCTTTTAGCATCATGACATGAAGTCATATAATCTAGAAGCTATCTATTCCTTTCTAGCTTTGAGCTTACTTTTTAAAAATTTGTGTAGTAAATGTAGATAATGAAAAGAAATACACCTGCTTTCTTTAGGATTATAGTCATTATTGGGTAGTAATATTTAAAAAATGAATCATAAGAATTCAGGGCATGTAACTTGATGTCTAAGGTTGTCATCGCTAAATATTGGCTAGTTACATAAATGTTTATCTCCAGAGTTTTAACAATTACAAGAATTAGATTGTGGAGATACCGTTTCTCATGAAAGACAGAATACCTGTTTCTTATCAAATCTTTTGAAATAAAATTTATTTTTTTCTTACTAATAACTTTACTATGTGTATATTTTATTTGATATTTAATGTGATATGACTTTTTAAAATTTATGATATCTAAGACATTTCTAAAATTATTGCAGGGTTCTGATACCAACATGATATAAAAGAAAAAAAAAAAAATAAATAAATAAATAAAATTATTGCAGGGCATATATTTTAGAGAATAAAATAATTGCCATACTTATTTACTACAAATTAATATTGTGATCTGATGTTTAAAACTGCTTCATTTTTATTTTTATGAGGATTATTATCTATCCTGAATGAATGAGACAGTTATAAATTTCTAGAAAGAATTCCTTAAGTATGTTTATTGAAGTTGAGTAGTACTTGAAATATTGGCCTATTTATCAATCATATTAAACACGTTTCAAAGTTTAAAATCCACTAGAACTTCTTGTGTGTTATACTACACTGAAGCCGAATTCTATATTAAAGATATTCTCAGATTTTAGGTAAGAGTGTCTAGTTGCTGAGGTAACAAAAGGATCCCATCTTAAGAGCATTTTTACTTTTGAGGCAGACCACTGACATTGAGTCTGGAAAAGATCATCATGTCTGGATCTCAGTATTGCTTCATGTCATTAAAAAAATTCTAAACTCTGCCTAGTTTTGCGTATTTTGAAAGTAAACCAAAAATTGACTTAAAATAACAATAAAGTCTGTTCACCTCTATTTTTTAAAGGGCCATGTACTAGGTAAATATGTAAAATCATTTAAATATCTACATTTGATACTGTAAATCTTCTGTGGGTTATTTGCTACAATTGAATTGAGCTTATAATTTTTTTATACATACATACGATTGCTGAGAAATACACAGTATGATTATTTCTGACTAGAGTGAAAGCTTACATTTGTATTATGGTATAAATTAGTTATAAATTCTGTTTTATTGTATTGAGTTGCATTGTTTTCATCAGGCAATTTATCACATGGGTGTATGTGAAATTTCTTCATTTATTAAATTTCAGATTATATATTTCAGGCCAGCACAAGACCTAAACATTTTTTCCATAAGTATAGCTTCAGGTAAACAAGCAATTTTAGTCCTGAAAATAGCTTCTGCTTCTGTCAACATGCTGTTTATTTTTTCTCTGAGATAAAAAGTTCAGTTTTCTGATATTTGTACCAAGATAAAGTCAGTAAACAAGATTAATATAGTGTGGAAAAGGTTGTCAGCAGCTCTGGCAAAGGAAATAAGTTGCCTGTACACAGAACATACTGTAAACTGAATAAAAGTGTCAGGTCCACCATGAGATAATGTGATCATGAACCTCTAACAAAGCATGACATAGGCACAGTCGGCTTTTCTCATAGCCGCAGTGTAGAAAATGGATTACTGTATTCCAGGCATACCCACTGGACTAGCATGAAAACCCTATTTTGAGGCGAATGCAGGATGCAGTCCTGGAGTTGAGCCACATGTTTACCTGTGGTGCTCAAACCATAGGGTTATTAATGTCATCATCTGTGCACAGTTGCACTATTTGCATTTTGTAGAATTCCAGAGTCTGTGCCGGCATCCTTGTGTTAGCCAAGTGATACAAGAAGAAATAAATGTTTGAAAAGTTAGTTTCTTTTTAGACTCATTTACTGGCTTCATCATGCCTTTCCCCACCCCCCACCCCGCATTCTATTCTATTTAAATGGCACTTCTATAATTACAGAAGGATTTTTTTATTGTAATAAAACATAACTTAAAGCTTTTTGCTATAAGTTTATGCCTTGTTGATTATGATGGTAGATGCATTCATGTGCGGTGTTGTTTATAACCCTACTGTAAGATAAGAAAGTTGTGAAATTCTAAAATTCTAAAAAAAATGGAAGTCGCTTACTTCATCAAGAAAATATTTGAACTTTTCTTTATCGGATTTTTTATTTTATTTAAAACTAAAGGGGTGAAATATTGTTCTCCTAGGTGAAATTACATGTGTTTGTATGTAAATACACAGATAACTCCTAACTTCATGGCACAACTATAAAAAGAACTCTTCACTACTTCCAAGTCCTAAGTTTTTGTATGTATTTAAGTGTGTACATTAGAATACATGTTATTTATTTTTATGAACTAACTGTAAATACATTGGCCCTTGGATATATCATCTGTTCAACACTGATCTAAGTAAGCCTCTTTTTTCACATAAGAGTAAATACATGCCTACTTTGACTGTATTTGGAAATAAGAGTCACTGCTCTGTTTCTTAAGAAAGATGTTTAAACTATTGTAAAGATACTTTTAAAATAGTCATAAAATTCTAGCAAAGGAGCTACACTAGATCAAAATAAGTAGAGCATTCTTACAAGGAATTAAATTATATTTTTGGTCTGTGTAATTTTGTCTGAGATTTGAGAATCAATGTTCTATTCTCCGTTTTAGAGTGATGTCTTCAGATAGTTATGCTGATGTTATCCAGGCTCTTTTTACAAACCAATCTGTGACTTATATATTCTGTTTAAATCTCACTTTAGGTGCCCACTCCTGGCCCAGTCAGTAACAAGAGGATGGTTCACTTTTCTCCAGATTCTCATCACCATGAGTGAGTACTCATTGTGTTTATATAACCTTATTAGGGTGTTCTACTTATTTCTTTTGAAAAACTGTTTAGCTATTTCTAGTAAAGGTGGTCTAATTTATACCTGTCTTTAAAAAGAGTAAATAACAATCGTAACAATGCAATAGCAATTTAAATGAAAACCATAACAGAAATTTAAGTAAAGTTTTTTATTCCTTTATTTGTGATGGAATTTGAAATTCATACATTATTGACATTTATGTATTATCTTAAAACATGTAAGTTTTCATTACATTGAGTAGCAGCATGCTCTCCTACTCCCTGTATGCCCCAACCCTTTTAAAATAATAAAATGAAGAGTAAGAGACTGATTTTCTCATTACTGCCCTACTCTCTGCTACTGCCCAGCATTTGGTAATAATATTAAAGCACTGTGAAGAGACCAGAATATATACTTCCATTTACAAACAAAAGGAAGAGGCTATGTTTCTAGATAATTTCAAAAGATTAAGCAGTTGGAGCTTCAAGTTTGGTAAATTATTAGCTGAATATCTATATGCTAATTCTGTATTTAAATATGTCTTTGTTAGGAAAGCTTGAAGAGTTTTATATTTTAATCTCAATACCATATGTCAACTGTAAACTTGGTTGAACTTTAGAAATGCCACAAAGTAAGGGAAGAAAGACATGAATTAATTTATTGAATGAATTTTTTAAGCAATCACATTAAAATCCATTAGTTTCTATTTTTTCAAATACACTCCTTAACAAATACAAAACAGAAACTATTATTCAGATATAGCAACATGATATCATAATCTTCCCTTTTGTCTTCCCTGATTTAATTCATTTTTATTATCCCAAAAGACCTCTCTTTTTTCTAACAGAAAAATCAAAAACAAAAGAGTGAAGCATTTATTATCTCAGAATGACAGCCAAAAGTTTTGTATATTTTCCTCTTAATTTTCTGTTCTGGTAAAAAAAAAAACAAAAACTCAGGCAAGTACATTTAGAGCATTTTTAAACCCCAAATTGCATTTGGTAAAGATTATAAATGCTCTGAGGGCAGACAAGTGCCATATCTTTATCACCAATGTGGTCCCAGTGCTCACACAGTGCCTGGCATATTGTACACAGTCAGAAATATTAATAGTTGTTGCATGAATGAAGACATGAAAGTATGAATTTAAAATAGGACAAATTGGATAATGTCAACTGGAGTAAATGCCATGCCACTGCCTGTTTCCATTTAGGGGTCCCAAATGTGATTTTTCCAAACTGAAATTTCCCAATGATAAGACTTTCATTCAATTTAGTTGTATTTCATAGGCTCTTTTATAATAGCAAGTCTATATTTTCCTCCCTCTCTTCAGGCCTATCCCATACCAAAGTAGAGCAAATGGGGAAGGTGCCACCTTGAAGGCCTCTCTCCTGACAAGGAGAAGCCACAGAACACTGCATCATGAGAATTTTCTTTTCCATAAATGAATAAGTACACAGGCAACTTTGTACAGATAGACACATATGTGCATGCACACACATGCACATATGGAGTCCAGAGTCTCAGACACATTGCCTTGAGTTGGCACCCTTGTAGGGACTGGCCTGTCTCTCTGCATTAAAGTGGACCACATTTTGCTTGAGTTTGTCTCTTTCATTTCCCTAGGAGACAAACCCAATATTAGAAATTCTCCTATCATTTCCTTTAACAGAAGAAGGTATACAGTCAGTGTATACTGTGTGGACAGAGAGTTTTAATTCTGTGCTTCAGCAACTATCTAGGTGGAATAAATGGTTCCATACTACCTCTTGCCCTTCTTCCATTCAACCAGCTATGGAGTCAGACATATGAAACTGACTCTTATCAAATTCACCATCTCATAATAGAAAAACCAAAGTATTCATACCCTCAGGTTTTATGGATAATTTCCAGGAGAATCATGGTCACCAGTAGTTTTAAGGAAGTCGATTTTCAGATCCCTTGCTTCCATCGATAAACTTCTTCTCTGAAAATTATCAGCCCTGGTTATTCTTCTCGTTCTTGCTTTTCACAATTGCCTTTCTCCCTACTTTAGCAAAACAAGACACCCCCACCAATCCTTATCTTACTTTGGTGGATAGTGTAAAATTCCTTTGGGTTCCAGAGACATTTCCAGTGTTGTGCTGGTAGTGGTGTTGAGGGTTTGAATCTAATGACTAAGTCACAAAGCATTTTGCAAATTAGGTAGGTGGTCTCTAATTCTTTTCTTTCAGTAGCTAGTAGACTATTAAAAATATTCCTTAATCTGGAAGTCATCACGTGACTTTTGGCATAAATCTCTGAAGGAGTTCAAATAATCAAGTGACTTTATTAACCAAATTCCATTTATTTCCATTTAACAATTTTGTGAACAATGTTTCTGAGCACTCCAATCTATAAAAATAAAATACAGTAATATAATTGATGCTAAAAGTAATATTCATCAGTGGCTATGTGAACTAATTTGAGTGGAAAGCTCATTCATGATGCCTTTCTAATAAAATTTTATTTTTTATGTTTAACATTATCAAAATATATTTGTGCTGGTTTAATTAATTGAATACTATTGGTAACTGTTTCAAACATTAAGTAACTGATTGTTATCAACTACCAATAATTCTTACCAGCATTTACTGACACACCTTTCAAAATAATTTTTAACTCGTCTTAAGAGTCACAGAGATTTCAGAAAAATACACGCATACATATTTTTGTTGCAGAAGAATATGGTAGGGTAACTAATAAAGGCTTCCACAGATAAAAATGTATTAGGTTAAAATTCTGTGAGGAAGTGAATTGGCAATGAGTTTGAGAAGAAAAGTAAACCATGTAAAATTTTCAACTTTTAAAGGTGTATGTATCTAGTTTTTGTTTTTTTAAATGGATAATGGTGAATATCAAATCATAGTGATATTTAGATTCCAATGTATATATTTAAGTGTGTGGTATAATGGTTTTATTTTAAAATATCAATCTATAATTGATATAAAATTGGATTTTTTGAAAATATTGAAATTTATGTTGAAAAATTTTAGATGTCTTCATGAAAAATATGTGAGGAGGATATTTTCATAACTGTTTCAGGCAATATGTACACAAAAGTGGTAAAGACCACTGTTGTATAGAATGCTTTCAGGAAAAAGTAACAGAATATTCTACAAATAGGCTCAATAATAGTATCTGCTACAAAGGAATCTTTGTTGTTTTCCCCCAAATTCCCATCAGCAATTCTCTATACCTCCTATCTGCCTTTGGGGTTTTTATTTGTACTTGATCATAGCATTTATCACATTATTCTCTGGAATATAATTGTAATATACATGTGACTGACATTCCCATTAATGGACCCAAGACTTACCAAAATTGGAGACTTTGTCTTCTTCTTTTTGAGTCACTTACAATAAAGAGCACAACACCTTACTTATCAAATCAAAGGCAAAATTATCAAGTTCTGCTGTTGGCTAGTGATGAAAAGTGTTCATAAAGGCATTAACTGAGTAATTGTTGAATATAATGGATAATTGACAGGAGAAGCAAGTACTTGAATTAGAATAGAATGGACCTTAGACGCTATCCATTGCAACTGCCTGATTTTTACAGATGAGAACTTGAGACTCAGAAGGGCTAATAAGTTGCTTGGCTTCAGGCTCTAGCTCTCAGAAGATGTAGGACAGACCACCACCAGAAGTTAACACTAAAATTGATCATCTCTGGATGATGAGATTGTAGGTTGGTTTTATATTTTATTGTAGGGCTGGGGGGGGGGTAGGTGTACCTTTTGGTATTTTTCATACTTGATTTCAATGGACATGTTATTTTATATTTAGAGGGTGTGGAAAGCCACAATGAATATTATTAAAAGAATGATGCATTTATATAGTTGTATTGCATAGTTCTTCTCGTAGGCAAAGGCATTTTGTATATGTTAACTTCGTTCTATACCCATATCAGCGCTGCAAAGTAAGCAGGGTATGAGCCCTGTTATGAATTTGAAAAAACTAGAATTCAAAATGGCTCTGCAATTTGTCACATACTACTAAGTAATGGATCAAGAGCTGAAGCTTGTCTCTGTTCCTTCTATTGCAACTCATAGTTAAATTGAGGATAGTAAACTCTTTAAGTCTTCATTATCATGCCTTGTTATCATATCCCTTTATTCTCCATGCTCTGAGTCCCTTATATCAATTCTTCTATCTTTGAGCAGAATAATTTAATCTAAAGTTTCTTCCCATCATGTTACATCACAACTATGTGATAATGTTTGACAGTGAAAAAGGAAGAGAAAATCTTCAGTCTATGTGGTAATGCAGCTAACAAATGGTCCAGTTTTCAGTGTCTTGGTAAACTGTCATCAACACACACTTTCCTGATGCTTTTGCAAGAATATAAGGAAAACGTAGATTAACCATGGCTTTGTGTAAACTTTACGGTAGCCTACCTCAGTGCTTGTAATAAAGAACCTGTAAGAATGGCCAGAAATAGTCATTAAATTACTAAATATTTAGAGACTTCTAATTGGATAGTAAGCAACAACTACTACTTTCATTCAGTTAATAATTCCTCTAAGTCAGTATTTGTTTTGCTTTGGAAAAACCCCCACAAAAACAATTTGACATAGATGGGAATACTTAAAATAATTTCACTTGCTAGAATCTCAAGCTTAAAAATAGAGCAAAGTATTTATTTTACAGGCTCTAATGAAAGAATATTTAGGAATTTTCATTTTTGAATCCATGTGATTAGATGGTTGTAGCGTTAACAAAGTTCAGTGTAGGGCAGCTTAGAAATAACTCATCAAAGGAAATAGAGCTGCTGAACTGGGGAAGGGAAAAAGTTGTTTTTAGGGTTAGTAGAATGCCACCCACTGTGGTGCTCGGTGTGGAAAAGCTCACCTCTCCAAAAGTGCTCAGCTCAGTGTATGAGAAGAGTGGAATCAGGTCAATCAAAATGTAGATAGATTTTATAAAAATAATATATGAAAACTTCAATTATAAAAAAATTAATTACTTACAGTTGGTGAACAGCCAACTTTGCTCTACACATGTTAGAATATGGAGTCTTATTTTTAAAGGTAAACTAACAAGTGTTCTAGACAGATACTGAGAAGCCTTGCAGAGTATTATAACTATGAAAATGTGATCATTTTAATAAAGTAACACAATGTTGCACTAAGTTTTACATACCATCCACTAATTATTTCCTTGGAAAATATATACTGTATTTAAAGTCAAGTTGTCAATATATGATAGGTTTCTTTTAGTAGGAAATATTTTGCACAGATAAATGAAATATTCATTAAGATAACTAGAGAGCGACACAAAAAGTGACAACAGGCTCAATCCAGCTAAAACAGAGAAGTTAGTATGAAGTTTCTGAGTGAAAATAGTCCACTAAGTTTTGAAATGCACATTTAATTATTCTGTGGACTTACTAAAAATACAAATATTAAAATGTGAAAAATAAAATTAATTTATTTCTACATTTTAAAAATATATATGTAAACATAAAATGAGGTTACTTTTTATTGATTCTAATTCCATTTATATACTTCTAAATGATTCAAGAAATTTTTCTTTTCTTTCTTTTTCCAATAACTTTTGAGATAATTGCTTATAAATAGAGATAAATATGATTTATTAATTTATTTTGAAGTTGATATTTTTATTTTGCTTTTATTTCATTTTTAAGTATAAGATATTTACCTGTGGAATTGTATGTAAATCAAACTTATTTTCAATGCACATGGGTGACTCATTATAATCCTATGATGAATTCCTTTATAAAGCAAATATTCACCCCTTATTTTATCTTTTGTGTAAATATCCAGTTTGCTTAAAGCAAGATTTGCCCGGATTAAAAGTTATGTTCATTGGGAATACTTTTACAAGTTGAAATTTAGCATCTATTGCTTTATAGTGAAAGTTCCCTTAATTCTGGATTGAGATAAATAAGAAATATGGATCAATTCCTCCTCTAGGGACTTACTGTGATTCCATGTAGCTTACATATGTCTTAATTTTTAGTTATAGAATAAACATAATATCAGTCTTTTCTTATATAAGATAGTTTTATCTTTATGTCTTTACTTATGTAAAATATAGATTATTAAACTAGATATAAAACATTTCAAAATGATGATGGTGGTGATGATACTTTATCTTGTACAGTGTATTGTTTTTTTCAGACTATTTTCATATGCATCACTGTTTTTAATGTTTTTACTACCTCCTTGAAGTAGTCATAGCACATATTACACCGCATTTTCTGAATAATTTGACTTTTCTAAGGTGACTTTTCCAAAGTTACACACTCTACTCTACTCAGCCAAAAGTCAATTAAAACAACAAGTATTTAAAGTATCTATTATGTGTTTGCTAACATGCTCAACTTGTAGGAGAATCCTATAAGTAGCACCCATGAACACTAGTTTCTTTATAGACATTTAGGAATTAAAAGGTGGTTATTGCATGTAAAAATTTACAGAATAAAAGTTAACATATTAGTATATTCCACATGTATTAATATTATCAGGGGAGAAAATTAATATTTATTTTTAAACACCTACTGTATGCCAGTTTCTTAATCTTATTTAAGTCATCCAATACTGAGAGGGATTAATTTTATTTTCTACGTGACAAAGAAACTGAGACTCAAAAAATAAAAATAATTTGTCAGAGTTCTCCTAGCTAGTAAGTGCCAAAACCTATATCCAAATGTAGTTCTTTCTGATTTAGCAGCCACACCAGGCTGGTTTTCTTACATTTACTTTCATAGTTTAATAAAAGAAATGGAGTTTTCAAAGAGCATCTTGAGCATAATTTTAGAGTGGACTCTTGTTTCACAGAAAAAGTTCATGAATGAGGAATAGCTTTACCATCCTGGTCATCTGGTCCATAGAACATAAGAATGTGAAAGAATCTTAAGAGATCACCCAGTCTAGTGCTCTCATTCTTCTTCTTTGATATAGAATAACATGATGGCTATGATTGATAAAAAAAACTCTGTCTTATATCACTAGTCATTCATTTATCTCTTTATTCAGAAGATGTTTAAGAGGGCCTACTATGTGCTACAGTATACAATACAGTATACAGTGGTGAACAAGACATGATTGCAGCCTTGTTACAGATTTTTATTTCTAGAGATATTTAGAGACATTGCTAGAATATTTATTACATGCTGAGCTAAGTACTCTAACAGAACTTTTAAAAAATGGATTTGAACTAGATATAGAGACATTTGGAGGGGTGGGGAACCTACAGCCTTCTGATTTCAAGATTGTTCTTTTTTAAGCACTAAAGGAGACAAAGAAAAGCTTCATCTTTCTCTGTTGCACCCCTTTTAAAAGAAGGATTTGTTCTGTAAAATTTGGATTCAGTCAAAAGGCCACACTTAAGGACATAGAAGGCCACGTTTGGCCTTAAGGTCACAAGTTCCCCACCTCTATTAGGAACTAAGTCAATGGTGATAAGAGCATTTCAAGCAGAGAAATTAACACATGCTGTGTTCAAAAAACTAAAGAAATGCTAAAGCAGATTGAACACACAATGTGAAGGAAGATGTGTAGTATGTGATGAGATTGGAGAAGGGTAGGCAAGGACCACATGATACCCAACCTGATAGGTCATCTTAAGGAGTCTTTCTCCTTGTAATAGAAAGCCACTTAAGGTTTTGATTTGCCTTTATTTATTTGGTCATTTGGGGTGAATGAACTCTCTGTCACTTTGTGGTATTGATAGAGGGATAGACACATAAATTATTAGAACAGAATAGAGAACCCAGTAGTAGCTCCAACAAGCCTGGCCAATGGATCTTTGACAAAGGTGTAAAAGCAATTCAATGGAGGTAGAATAGTCTTTTCAACAATATTTGAAACTCTTATTCTGGAAAATACCCTTTGAGAGGATGAAAGGAAGCTGCAGACTGGGAAAAAATAGTTGCAAACCACATATCTAACAAAGGACTAGTATCTAGAATATATAGAATATATAAAGACTTTCCAAAACTTAACAGTAAAAATAATAATAATAATTCGATAATAAAATGGACAAAAGACATGAACATCCATTTTACCAAGGAGGATACATAGATGCCAAAGAAGCACATGAAAAGATGTTCAGCATCATCATCTTTTAGAGAAATGCAAATTAAGACCACAATGAGACATCACTACACATCTATCAGAATGGCTGGAGCAAAAAATAGTGACAACATCAAATGCTGATGAGGATGTGGAGAAACTGACTCACTCATAAATTGCTGTTGGATTATTAAATGAGGAAGCCATTCAGGAAGTGTTTGGCAGTTTCTTACAAAACTAAACATGCAACCACTATACTCATCAGCAATTGTACTCTTGGTCATTGATCCCGCAGAAATGAAAATTATGTTCATAGAAAAATTTGAACACTAAGGTTCACAGCAGCTTTATTCAGAATAGCCCCCAAATGGATACAGCCTGGATGTCCTTCATAGATGAATGGTTAAACAGACTGTGTGTACATCTACACGATGGAATACTACTCAGAATAAAAAATAATAAACTATTGATACACTCAATATTTTGATTGAATTTCCAGAGAATTATGCTGAGTTAAAAAAAAAAAAGCCAATCCAAAAAGGTTATACATAGTATGATTCCATTTGTATACTCTTCTTGAAAGGTTAAAATTATAAAAGTGGAGAATAGGTTAATGGGTTACAGAGGTTAAGTATAGAGGAGTGAGGGTTGGAGTGAAGTGGGTGTGGCTATAAAAGGACAACATGAAGGATCACGGTACTAATGAACTTCTCTGTTTCTAGACTATCAATGCCAATATCCTCATTGTAATATTACGCTATGGTTTTGCAAGATGTTTTCATTTTTGGAAACTGGATGAAGGTGCACAGAATCTCTATAATTTCTTACAATTGCATGTAAATCTATAATTATTTCAAAATAAAAACTTAATTTAAAAATTGATCATTTAGCAAGCAGAACAAAAAGACATGGAAATTTTAGGAGGGAAAAAAAATTAGCAGGTCAATCCAGAAGATCTAACATTTAATCATTAGATATTCCAAAAAGAGGAAAAAAAGAAAACAGGCAAGAAAAAAAACCCAGAAAAGATGAAACAAATTTTCTCATACAGAAGGACATAGATCTCCAGATGGAAAAGTCTCCTCCAACACAATAAATGAAAAAGGCATACCACTAAAGAAATTAAAAACTTCTAAAAGCATCTAGAGGAAAAAATACCGATCACATTCAAAAACAACAGAAATAACCATTGGATTGGTCTCTTGGAATCTAAACACGTGAAGAAGAAAACAAACCAGGAGGGAAAAAAGGCCAACTCAAACAATGTCCTTCTCAAGCATTCTCACTGTTTGAGTGAGAGCTTCAGCAAAAGGCAGGCGTGAACTAAGAAGCTGAGGTCCAGCAAAAGAGAGAAATGACATGAACACCCAGTGAAGTCAAAGAAAGTTCCAGGACAGATCTGGAGAACAGCATCTCAGATGAGACCAAATGGACAGAGGGCTTTGGGAAGAAGATCTTTTGGAAGCTGAAAGGAGGAGTAAGAGATCAATATATTTTCAGAGATTTTTAAATATTTGAAAACTATCAGGGATAAGGATGTGACTGCTGTAATAAAGAAGGCTGGTGGGTACATAGAAAAAATAGCAAAGAGAAAAAACAAGGCAAATACCAACTTTAGGAGAAACAAAGAGCAGCAGAAAATATTCACATAGTCATAATAATGTCTGTATTCACAATCAATTAATCAAAAATGGTGTTATAACTGAAAGTAGAGGGTTGGGAGTTAGCTATAAAAGAGCTAAATTTATGATAATATAAAGTCAGTCTTTAACATCTGAGATCAATTAAGTGTAAGATATCAGTATAACCATAGTCTTCAGAAATATAGCATTAAATACTAAAGGAAAAGACTAAAAGAGTTGACAGTGGTTTCTCTGAACAAAGTTTAGGAGTCAGGATAGACAGGACAAGAGATTGCTGTTTTTAATTCTTTTAGGGTTTTTTTTCTTTTTAACTGTGTGTATGCATTCGGTCTTTTAAAAAAATGTTTAAAAGCAAAAAAGGCACAACTCATAACAGAAGAAATACCTTAGTCAAGCTGTCGGGGGGACTGCAGTGAATAATTAATTAATTTGGTAATTAATCCAGATGTCATTCACCAATACCAGTAAGTGTCCATTCTTCTCTCTTTAGTGGTGGAATCTGATCAGCCAAGGACTATCACTGTCTACAAGCTTGAAAAATATTACAGCGAGAGCATAGACAAAGCCTATTCATGTAGAGACTGTTAATTCCTAGTTTGGGGACCACAGAGTCTAGAGAAATGCATAGAAGTTTTAGAGAATGCCAGGAAATGTGCTCTTTAAGCCCCTTGCCCTTCTGCAGCATGATGTGGTGAAGTTACCTTGGACAGGTAATCTAACTTCTGAGCCCTCATTTCTGCATCTGGAACATGAGAATGATCATATGATTATTATGAGGATGGGAAATAAACATGTCATGCATGGGCCTGAAGAGTACTTAGTCCATACAAGTACTTAGTATTATGGTTTTTGAAACAATAAACAATATTAATAGTAATGTTGATATCATACCCTGTGATTTTGGGCTTCTCGTAGTTAATTTACCATAATATCGCCCTCTCGATTTCCTAGACCTTAATGTTTATAATTAGTTTTTATTCAGAATACTGCCAAAGGACTGGGCACATAGCTAATTATTACAACTCCTTTTGAAAAGGTATCACTAGATAGATCAATATGAAGAGTCCCAGGGACAGCTGAAGCAAAAAGGTCTAAGCTGGGCTATGTGAGAAGGCAAAGCTTTGAGGCTGCAGTGATTTCTGTATTTTCAACGTTGTTGTTGAACTTGTCCTCAGCCGGATTCTAGGTTGTTATAACTATGAGAGGAATGGGTTCAAGGCACCTTCGCCTGACATTGCAGATGTCATATCAAGGTTTTTGTGTGTTGTGCTTTGGGGACGTAGCCAGAGCATATAATATTCTTGTATTTTTAACATTTTTTTATAACTCCAACAATCAAAAGGTCATAATTTGTTGTAATGGCGCTATAATTAAGTTGTGGTAAATGATAGCATTTGTAGATTTTATAACCAGAATTGATTCATAAAATGAATACAGTCCCAGCAGTTTATGTTAACATAATTAAATGGAAATGTAATTCTAACTCAGTTTGCTTATTAAATTGAAAATTACCGGGTTATGAGCACTCTTACATTTCTGTCAGAATTGGTCTAACTCTAGAATTACATGAAATATCCATTAAAATAAAGCATATTTAAGGCTCCGTTGCTGGTGGCGAATAAATTTCTTAAAGCACATGCGGAGTGATCATGTGAGCGCATGTGCTTTCAGTTAGGTTCCTGCTAATGCCTGTTCTCTTTCCTCTACAGCCATTGGTTTAGCCCTGGGGCTAGGACTGAGCTTGACCAGGTAAGGAATGTTCTAATCCACAAGAAAGTTACTCAGTCTCTTTCCAGTCTTTAACTGTCTCCCTTCAGGGTAGTAGATCAGCTTTACATGAAAGGCTACAAATCCCCAGTTTACTTTAAAAGGAGTAAATTGTGCCAATGCTTAATACAATGACCAATGAATGATCCTCAGTCTGTGTCAGGGTTTTCCTGTATTGTCACCTTCCTCAGTCACACGTGTGACTTCCATGGAAAGGCTCTGCAAATCACTCGTTTGTAGGACCTCCCTGTTTATATTTTTTTTCATAAGGGTAAGGTATCAAAACTGTCCCTGTGCTTAAGAATGAATTTGTTTTAAACATAAGGTCAGCCAGCAAGAAAATGTTTTTATCTGTGAAGTTTAGAAGACAGTAATAGTTTCTTACAAGTTTCCATTATTATCTCTAGATGAATTGTTTAAAAAAATATATATATATATATATCTTACTGGTATACTTGATAACACAATGATTAGTTGACTTAGCAAGAAGTGAACATTCATTTCAGTTACTTTTCATATAAAATAGTCTACTTTATTTTCCCGTTGAAAGTATTTGTCTCTGAAGCATGCTAAAGTTATTTAGGGCTTAAATTTGTGTTAAGTTTTAAAGCATATACATTGTAGGGTTTGCATCCTTGCAAAGTTGTTTTTGTTTTGTTTTGTTTTGTTTTTTCCATTGTGGATGATAAAAGCTATTTTTAAAATACAAGGAAACAATAAACCTCAAATCCTCGGGGATGATTTCTTCTGAGGGGTAAGAAGGTAGATAGGTAGTAAAGAGGGGTTTGTACTTAGTAATGGTAATTGGTGACATGACTCTATTGGTGATATTTGGTTTCCTGGGTTGGGGAGCAGATTCACAGTTGGTTGCATATACCATAGTTCCTTTTACTTATAAAAGGAAGGTGCTACACACTTCATTACAAATTATTCTTTATTTCTTAACACACATGCACCTAATAAAAAATATCTTGTGAATTTAGTTTGAATGATTTTTTAATTTGCCTTTTTCCATAAGACTGATTTGCCTCTTTACAGATAGACAGTTCTCACATTAATAATGGAATATCTGCCACTGTTTTTATAGGTTCAGAAATTAACTAGGCTAAGTTACATCTGTGATGAGGTCATCTTATTATTTTGAATGAAAAAATTAGACTTTCTCTTTTCCCAAATGATTCATGTCCCTCCATGTATAATGCTCATAAGATTTTGTTTCTAGTATTAAGTTGGATCAGGATTATTTTATCCCAAACTAAATTTTTTTAAAACTCACTTTCTGCCTTGTAGAATTTGAGAAATATGAAGTGATGTTATAAATTTGTGTTTTGGATCACAGTAAACCTGAGTACTTCTGGCCAAGCTTTTATTCTCCAGTTAAAAATTTAATTTTAACAGCTAATAACTTATATGGAAGAAAGTTGACCAGTTCTTTTTCATTTTTTAATTTTTTTTAATCCTTTGACCAATTTTTGAATCAGTCTTTTGCTTAAGCTTTGGCATGCTCTTTCTTATTTTATCTTGATTGGATGGGTTATTAATTAATAAATACAGTTAATTCTTATTGCATACTGTATTTATTATCTATAAAGCCAACTCAAACACTAAAATTATTGAATACTGAACCATTGCTCATGGGGGAATACAGAATTAGGTTCCTTTGAGCCTTTGGTCACAATATATTCATCAACTGATCAATACATAGCCTTGTTTTATGTGTCTTTTTGTTTCAAGACACCTTATTTAATATCTGTTGTTAATTCATCACATAACTCATAGCCAACAACGTTATGACTCCTCCCTAAATGAGGCTTATCTAAAGCATGTATTTTCTCTGTAGAGCACATCACTGCCTTCTTGCAGTGAGGAGAACACTTCATCACTATGCTTGGGGCCACTTTAAACAGTGAAATCACCAACAAAAGCACAATTATGCAAAAAACATAGCGCTAAACGGACCACAAGAAAGACACTTGTTTACACTATGGGGACTGAAACAAGGCAGCGTCACCTTGTCAGACCTTAGCTAGGAACATGTGTTGCAGGCGACCCAAACTTGTATCACTCTGCCTACTCCTGTCTGCACATAACTGCAAAAGCACTGGAAGTATTGGTTTTGGTGTTACAAATAAATTTTAGCAAGTAGGTGACTCTGCAAATATGAAATCTGTGAATAATGGGGATCAACTGTACATGTAAGTATATGTACAAATATACACTACGTGCATGTTGAGAGGTAGTAATTTCTTAGTTCAACTTCGATCTAACTATAGCAAAGTAAACTGTCGGCTAAACCCAGGTGCAAGTGATGAGATGCAAGACCATGAAGAAGTATAAAATCCTTCAATATATTGTTGAATGAATGACTAATTAGCATGCATCATTACCTTTTATTTTTCTCATACCAGCTTAGCAATGCAAAGAATCAATAATATTAACCCCACTCCTCATCACTTTCCCCTGTCTTATGATTCGTCTTTCTTGCTGTTTTTCCATGCTAACTCCCATTTCCATTCAGCATGCATAGATGCATAGCAGTCATGCCTTTATCATACATTTACTAAATAACTTATCCAGTAGCCATTATCTATCTGGTACTCTCTATCAAAAGAGATATTTGTGAAAAAACAAACAAACAAAACAAACATAGCTTTTCTCCTGAAGTGGTTATAGTCTGGAGTAGGTAAGTAGTAATCAGATTTTGTTGATAAATATTTAAGAAAACCACACAAAGACACAATAAAAGCCACTCAAGAGAAATGTCAAAGTCAGTACAGGGGTGGAAGGAAGGAGGGAAGAAAAAGCAACTATAGGAAACATCTTTTTTTGTTTGTTTTGTTTTGTTTTTTGGTCTTCTTTAATTCTGAGGCTTTGCCTCCTTGAACATCTTATGGTTTGATATTTTGACTGAATTTATAAGTATCTTAATGAGTCAGATCATGATTTAGATATTACTTAGTTCTTTTAGCATTAAGGACACTGAGAGGTTGAGTGTGAAGGGACTTAAAGTTATTTTGCAGACATCTGAGAAATTACCAAAAAGTGACAGCCAATAGAAACATTCCCGAGCTAGAATGCCTTATGCATATCAGGTAGTAAAGAGAGGCTTGTGCAGAATAAGAGTTCTGCTCTTTGCTTCTTCCTCTTGTGATAAGGATTTGAGACATTTAATAATGTAAAAATGTTGTGAATAGCCATAGAAATCCTTAACTCCCTTTCTGTAACAGTATAAACCATTATTCGCAAAGAACACTTTCTTCCTGGTTTAATTCAGCAATTTTTAAAATTGTGTGCCTAGGTTTTTCATTTATGGGTTTTAATGTAATTCTTATATAAGCTGTTTTTTAATATACATCTGCAGGTCACTAATAAGGGGATTGTATCTTCGTGTGGCCTAAGTCCAGCAATCTGAAAGTTGGCAGGTAAGAAGCACTTCGCACCATATTCAGAAGTTCTGTTTTTAAGCAGAGTTGACGTTATTGAGTCAGAACCCTGAAAAGTAACCTCACTTGTGACACTGATAGGAGTCCAAGGAAACGAATATTATCAATGAGAAGAATGAAGAATTTCTCAAAATCTGATGAGCTACTCTTGCTTATTTTAGAGTAGGAATCAATGATTCTTGTTTATCTTATTTTGAATTCATAACCTGACTTCCTTTAAAAAAAAATATGTTGGGGATCTTTTAAGACCAAATAAATGGTTTTTTTGTTCTAGTAACACCCTAGATTAACTTTTTCATTTTTGTCCCTTAAAAGATCTAGGTTTACTCGGTGTATCGTGATGCAGAGATCTGAGACTGTGTTTTTATCTGAGCTTTATTTTAAAGTTGCAGTGGAACACCCAGATATACATGATTTTATTGATAAAGTGAGTTAATTTTGTGATGGCTTTTGTATATAGACGCATTGCATTAATTCCAGTATTTGTCTCATTTTTATATACAAAGACTGTCAAATCATAAATTTGAGGAAGAAAACACCTTGTCATATGAATCTAATAGAAGGAGCTATAACATCAAAGTTCAGAGAGTGTCCTGTCTCATTTAAGTTCGTCTAGGTTGGTGGCCTCTCTGAGAACTATCCAGACCTAGTAGGTACAACCTAATGTTTATTTTGGTCATTATAGTTGCATTTTTCAAAGCTAAATGGTAAAATTCTTTTCTTATTTCATAACATTGTATTTGGAATTTTGAGTTCTTTGTTTGAACTGTTTTAACACAAACCTCAGGAATAGTGTTCAAATATCTGTCTTTTATCTTAGAAAAGTTAATTAACTCTGCTGTTAATTTAAGATAGAGGTAGAGATTTCATCATCTTACCTCTAGCTATCTGTGTCACAAATGTTGGTTTGTATATATATTTTTTAAAGGCACTAGACTTAGAAATGCCAAAGTAATTAATTTTTTTATTTTCAGAAACAATTTAGTGTTCATGGTACGAAGTGTTTCTAAATTGAAACACTTTCAGATTAATGGACTTAAGATAAATGGTTGCTATTTTCTATAAGTAGTAATAATGAGATATGGCTTCAGTTACATATCAGATACCAGATCTCACTCCCTATTTCTTTATCTCATTCGTTCATTCATTCATTCAGCAAATATTTATTGAGCATTAAAAATGTCACAGACACAGTGCTAAACTCTGGAGATGCAGGCAGAATTGAATGGTTGAAGCAAAGGGCCAGAGATGAGTGAAAGCATGGTATATACCCCAAACTAAAAAGTTCAGTATGGCTTGGATATATATTCAGAAGTAAGGAGATTAGGTCAGGGGTAGGAGGAAGCATAATACATTTTAGAGATGTAATCAAATTATGAAGGGCCATCAGAGCCTTACACAAGATTTGGGGTTTTACCTGAAATGAGTAATACAATTAGATTAATTTTAGAGAGCTCATACTGGCTACAGAGTGAAGAATGGATAAGATGGGAGCAAGGCTAGAGACAGGGAAGGCGTTTGGGAGGCTGTTACAGGTGGGAGAAGATGATGATCTGGACTAGAATGAGGCAAGGAGGTGGAAAGAAGTAGATATGTATTTAAGAGAAATTTAAGACATACTTATTTGGTTAAGTCATTCCTGAAAGAATGGTCTAACCATATTCTTGGCAATCTATTAATAGTTAAGGTCTAATCCTTCTCGAAGACAGCCAAATAAACTAATAATTGATTCTAAATGATGTCATCAAATAGCTCAAAGCAGTTATCCTTCATTAAAAACTATTGCTGCTGGTAAGACAATACCCACTGATACCCAGGCTCGTGAATTGTAATCATAATCCTAATTGTAGCAGTTGAGCCATATTTTTTCTCAGCATTTCCTATGTTCCAGTCTCATAGTGCTAAGCGTTTTACATGGTTTGTCTTCTTTAATACTCACAGTAGCCTTATAGGTAAATCTTATTATCTCTGTTTTACAGGTAGAGACTGGGGCTTAGAGAGGTTCAGGGGTCCTCAAACTACAGCCCACGGGCCACATGCGGCCCGCCAAGGACATTTATCTGGTCTGCCAGGTGTTTTTGCCTCCACTGCCTGTCCTGCTTAGCAGCCAACTCATCCCGGGCCCACAGTGCGCATGTGTGGAATGTGCACCGCACTCTCCAGCGGCCCTCCAACAGTCTGAGGGACAGTGAACTGGCCCCCTGTTTAAAAAGTTTGAGGACCCCTGGAAATATTTTGCCTGAGGTTACACAATTTGTAGGTGGTAAAGCTGTTATTGGAACCTAGTGACTTGTTAGTTACTAGCCCAGCTGGGATTAGAACCCAGATCTGGCCTACACTATTACTTGTAAGACTTCTATTTTTGTTGGGGTTAATTGCTAATATTCTGTATAACTTCTTTTTAGCCCAGTCTTGCATGTGATCATATTTCTGCATAAATAAGATAAGCTACAGTTTGAGTGAGCACATAGCAAAGAGTATTTGACTGTTTTTTTCTTTCCAATTAGTTAGGGTAAAGCAAGTGTGAAGGGAAGTAGATGGTAAGGCATTTTGAGGAGGCAATCAAATATATGTTTTTTTCTAATTATATATTTCCAAGCCAATAATTTCTTTGAAGAGGAATGTTTTAAGTTGTGTTTCTTTACCATGTTAGGCGAGTAGGTACAGAGAAAATAATATTAGCTCTTTGATGTCAGTATAGGTGATACGGCCTTAAAAAATTCTCAGCTGAATGAATGGTAGAGGCCATTGACAAGACAGATGACATTACTTGGACCAGGGCTACTCCAGAGAACCAGGAAAAGAACTGAGTTCTAGACTTCCAGTTCTAGGCTTCATCTTAACTGACTGGGAAAGCAGTTTATCTATCTGTCTAGGAAACCCTGGGTGCTACCTCTAACATTTTTGCAACAATGACAATGGCATCTCCAGCAAAGGTGGTACTATAAGAGAAACCAGTAGGAAAAAAAAAACAATGCAAGTAAATGAATAGTGTCCCTTTGAATGAAAAAATATTTTTCCACTTGCCAAATAATATAATGAAAACATTTTTGTTTCTACAACTTGTCTTAACACTTTGTGTAGCATCAGCTTCTGAGAGATAACCGAGCTGAAAGAGGGCACAAGAAAAATTGTTCTGTGAAAACAGCCAGCAGGTAAGCAATTCAAAATCACTTTTAATTCTCATTATTAAATCATGTTCCATTTTCTTTGATACCAATATGAATGTCATGAATTATTGTTTGGGCTGCTTTTGGTTCTAAAAAGTTTACCTAAAATATTTTACATACTATTTATTAGACTGTTTCAGAATTATTAGTAATGAATAGAAAGATGTGATTTTTATTTATATTTTTTAAATCTGATGAAGAATAAAGAATGAAAAGGAAAAAGTTTTGTCTCCTATAACTAATGAATTTTAGTTAAGCATTTAGAATAATTGTTTATTTTTTAATTTAACAAAGTGAAATTAATCTTTTCTCCCAAACTTACACAATTCTTAGACCTTATGATAGAGCAAAATATGTGTATTTATTCTAATAGCATACAAATGAGTAAAGACTGGGTACAAAATAGTCTTTTTTAAAAAAGTGCTTATTCATATTATTTTACTAAGTCAATGGTAGTTTTCCTTTTATTACAAAGAATTTACCCTACCTAATTTTTTAGATATATATTTTTAAGTTTTGCATATGGTACTTCTAAAGACTTAATTTTGATTTAGAAGAAAACAGCTACTCTTCTTGTCAGAATATTGATCACAACTACTGCCCTGAGATTTACATTTATCTAATTTTTAACAAGATGAGATAACTGACCTCAGCAGGCCCCATAAGACTTCCCAGTGCTAGTGTGCTAAGCCCACTGAGTTTAACATTCCCAAGCAGCTGTAATATAGCTTTTAAGGACCACGCTGTACGATCTATTTCCAATTGAGAACCCAATGAACCCAAAGAAGCAAATGCAAATTCTACCTAACATACCTAATTTAGACAAGAATTGCCAAACAAACAAACAAAAAAAATACATGAAATAATTCACCATCAGTGATAGTCAACCTAAACAAGTAGTACATTTATCCCTGAGAATGCCACATCCTAAAATGACAAGATAACAAATCACTATTAAAATTAATCAGGCAGAAGTGGGAAAAATAATAGAAACTAAAACTATGATTATCAATGAGATAATTAGTGAAATGGAAGATACATCTGAAGAATAGGCCAGAATATAGCATAAAAATTCAAAGAGATGGAAAAGTTCATCTCCTGTGGTTAAGAGACAAGAGAAGATCTAAGATACATTCACTCAGAGTCCTTGATGGAAAGAGTAGAAGAGCTGAAAAATAAAGATATTTGATGAAATGTTGGCTAAGAATTCCCAAAACTGGTAAAAATTATAAATCCATACAAAAAGCACAGTGAATAGAAAATAAAATTTAAAAAGGAAATCCACACCTAATTGTATACTACAATACACCAAAGACAAAGAGAAGATCTTAAAAGAATCAAGAGAAAAGACAAATTATCTACAATGACAGTGATACATCAGATTTGTCAGTAGCAACAATGAAACCAGAAGATAGCAGAATCATCTCTAGAGTACAGCATGAAAATAAATTGTCAACCTAGAACTCTGTACCTAGAAAACCATCTTTCATGGAAGAGGATGAAGTGAAGTCATTTTAAGATTTTCAGAAACTGAGAAAGTTTACTATCTACAGACCTTTGCCGGAAGAATTTTTAGAGGATATATATTTCAAGAAAATTATTTCCCAAGGAAAGTCTGAAATGCAAGAATAAATACTGAGCCAATAAATGAAGATGTTTATATAAGCAATTGTTGCTTATATAAAGTGATGATCATAATGTGTAATTTGTAGAACTTTATAAAAGATAATCTAAAATAGTGGACAGCAATAGCATGTTAAGTTAGCAGTGTTGGTTATTTTAGTTAAAGTCCAATCTAAGGTCTTTTAATTGTTTAGGCTGTTCAGGATGTTTGCCTTGTTATAATAGTCAAGAGATTGATACTTGATAAAACTATATTATGTATTCATTGGTAAAATATCAAAATAGCTACTAAGTTATATAAGTTAGTAGAAATGGAGTATATAATTTTCAAACCAGTGGAAAGGGGAAATGGAATTAAAAATATTACCCCCCAAAAAAATCCATTAAAAATAGCTAGAAAGAGGACATTGAATGTTCCCATCACAAAGAAATGATAAACATTTGAGATGATGGATATGCTAATTACCCTGATCCGATCATTATATGAATCCAAACATCATTATGTATTCCATGAATAAGTAAAGTTATTGTCAGTTTAAAAGAATAAAATTTTTAAAAAGTAAAGAAAAAAGCATTGAGAAAATGGGACACATAGAACACATTAAGTTAGACAATTGAATCAAATCCATATATCAGTAATGAAACCCATATATCAGTAATCAATAATCAAAAGAGTTATTTCATAGGGTAGGGTGTGATGACTATGGTTTTCTGGTGCCAAGGCCTCTCTCCTCTAAGGCTAACAACCCCAATTGTTGAATTATTTGGGGCTTACACAGATGGCTGACCTCTCCCCATACCATTGCCTGACAGAATAGCCAATATTCCCAGAGGAAAATGAACTCACAGGCCAATGTAAGACATTTGAAGAGAACAGTCTTTTCCAAAGAAAAACAATCTGTTGGATTATAGAGTCCAACAGAAGCATAAATGTTAGCACAAATGAGTAAAAAAATTAGCATAATACATATTAACTAAAAGAGATACAGGAAGATATTAACAAAACTAAACAAGAAAAAGAACATATAATTAAGAACCAGATATTTATTTAGGTCTTAAGCCCTACGTAACTGGAGAGAGATTCCTTGTTCATGGGTCAGCAGACTCAATAGTCTTAAGATTAGTTCTCTCCAAATTGTGTATAGATTAAATACAATCTAAATCAAAATCCCAGCAGGTTACTTTGTAGAAATGGACAAGCTAATTCTAAATTTCATATGGAAATGCAAAGAGTAGCTAAAACAACCTTGAAAAAGAAAAAGTTGAAAAGCTAACACTACTTGATTTTAAGACTTACTGTAAAGCTGCTATAATCAAGATAGTTTGGTGCAGTCACGTGCCATATAATGACATTTCAGTCAATGATGATTGCATATGTGGTGGTAGTCCCATAGTTTATAATACTGTATTTTTACTGTACTGATTTTATGTGTAGATATGTTTAGATATCTATTGTCTTTCAGTTTCCAGGAGTTGTCATTTTTTCTGTTATTTGGGTATTGTAGCACCCTTAATTGGTCCTCTAAATTTTAAAACTTTTCTTTTATACATTCTTGTCATCTTAGAAGATTTCTGGGCATTTTTCTCAAGGCTGTGTCCCAAATCATATAATAATTTTTAAAAACTTTATTAATAGTTTTCATTTCCAAGATCTCTTTTTCTTTCTGTGATTTCAAATATTCTCTTTCTTGGTTTGTGGACACAATGTACTTTCTCTTTCTTAAGCCACCAATTATGTTAGGCACAGGCCAGTTTGAAAAGATAAAATAAAAATAAGGAGAGAAAGACTCAAGTTTAATTTTTGTTACTAGTTTTATTAAACACAAAATGAAAATTCTTCACTTTGCTTATATGCATGCATTTTTCTATGTTCCACTCTTGCAACCCATTTTCTTTCATTGTATTTTTAATATTACCTTGACTTTTCTTACCCCTTTTGGATGAGTGACTGCACTTCCCTTTTCAACTTGTGGAAAATCATAAAGGTTAGAGAAGAGAACTGTAATGCATTAAATCAATAAATTGTAGGATCATTTACTCCCAAAATATGCCAAGCAGGTAAGAAAAGATAAATGTACAAGTGGTCTGCTGTTAGTGACTCAAAGTGCATGACTATGCCATGCCCTTAAAATAGGCATTCTTCACAAAAGCTCTGAATAATATGCAGTTATGGCTTTAGTCTTTGGAATATGAGTACTTCTCACCCTCAGCTCCTCAGGGGAATTTTCAAGATCTCTGTAAAATGGTTTTAGGGACATATTTACCAATGCCACTAACTGTGACACATTTTGCCTAGTGATTTTCTGGGTGTCCAATTCATGCCATTTCTCCTTTGTTGCCACATCCACTTTAATATTCATCTGCATTAATCATGAGTGCAGAAGAGTTGTCTCCTAACTCTTAAACTGTTCTGTGTCTAACCACACAGGTGACCTTTAGGCTCTCCACCAAACAAATAACCCAATTTAGTAATTTTAATCCATTCTATCAGGAAGTTCTACTTCATCAATAATGAACACTATGTTCTTGAAGGTACCCTATACTTCTGCCTCTTCATAAAAGGGCAGAACTACTTTGGATTTCTGTCTCGTTCTTCACTGTCTCCTCCCATGGCTTCAGTTTCCATCAGGAGTGCTCATCATAACATGCCATTCCGTTATATTTCAGTAGTTACTAATAAAGCATTAATGCACTACAGTTGTTAATATGTTTATTGTCAACAACTGACATTCTCATTCTTCTCATATATGATAGGTAATGGGTTCCTGTAGTCAAACTTTTGAGACAGAAACCCTGATTCTTAATATGGGTATAATTTACCTAATTGATTCAAGTGATATGAGTCTTATCATCTTTCCTTCAGTTTGTTGCTTCATTTTTATTTCCTCAGGGGAGCTCTTATCAGAGACTATGTGTGTCAGATAGTGAGTGATGTGAAAAATTTTAATCATGACATTATTCTCCATGTAGTCACTTGATGTATTTTCTTAAGATTTTGCATTTCAGTCCTTATAGTTACATGTTTCCTGTCTTGTCCTTCCATGTTACTTGTGTTGATTATTCTCATCTGATACTTCTGTTTGAAGTATTTATTTTCCAGTTATTCTTCCATTTTATTTTCCAGTTATTCTTATTTTCCAGTTATTCTTCCATTTCTTCAGTATTTTCTGTCCATTTGCCTACTATAAAATTTTGTCTTCGTTTTATTGCATTTTATCACTCATCTAATATTTAATAACTGCCTCAGAGTTTGTTCATTTCATTCTGTTATTTACATACCTTAAAACCTTTGAAAGCATAAATACAAACTCAGGAAAAATTGAAACTTTTACAATGAATGCATAAAAGCATATCAGTTGTTATAAAAACCTACCTAATACCTGTCACTTTCAATATTTAAAAATTAACAGGCATGGTTTTTGAGTGGTTCATTGCATACAATCAATTATTAGCTGAAGTGAAAATACAAACGTTCAGCTAAACCTTGGGGCAAGGCACATAAGTGTTTTTTAGAGAGAAACACAAGTGATATCTAGATTTATTTCTTCAACCCATATCTTTCTCTTAAATTCCAGAGTTGGTATCTGTGAAGCAAGTTCACTGTGCACTAGTTACTAACTTATCTGAGTCCAGTGGGACAGAACACACTCACATGCGAGGGACAAAAGAAGCCTATGATCCAGTGTGAGTAGGTCCCCAAAGGCTCAGGAAAGCTAGCGGAGGCTGATAGTGTCTGCTGCATGTGCGCTACTTGTACCACAACTGAAGGATCTAGAAATGCAGCTTCCCCTGGGTTATATGCCTCAAGGGCAGAATGACCCACTGTGCTAAAGAGGTGAAGGACATCTTGTTTCTAGGGGCACTGAAACAAAGCCCAAGCTGTTTTAGCCAGTTCCTCTCTATATCAGGATGTTACATTTCTAGTACATTCCACAGGTATTCTTAAAATCTTCAAGTGAGAAAGGGGGAAGAACTGGGTCTATTCAAGGCCAGCCAGAGAACTGTTCTATAATATCCAATCTTTTTTTTTTAATTTGGTATTTCATTATTTAAATATGATTTTGTGCTTCTCAAAATTAGAAAGATCTTGCCTAATGTCATCACCTCATTTAGAGCTACAGTTAAATAATTTCACATCATTTCTCATGTCAAAAACCTTTGGTTAGCACCAGAAAGTTCAGTATAGCTTTCTGAATGGTAAGTCAGTAAAAAAACACGCAGTAAGCAATGCCTGGTACTCAGTGACTCGTCATTCTTGAAAAGATCTTGCTCTTTTAATACATTTTATGCTTATTGCTGTAAGAATCCACGCAACAAACTTAATCGTTTGTGGCAGCTTTATTGAATTATCTGGATGTCAATACCTTTCCTTTTGGATCCGGTACCTGTTTTGGGGGCTGGGAGGGAGTGTTTGAATTTTCCCTGCTTCCTTAGTTATGTGATTTTTGCCATTTACTCATATGAAGTACAAAGGCCAAGTCATCTAGTAGGCTAACATGTAATTTGAAATCAAGTGAAAACATTTTTATTGCTGATAGTATTAAATTCTACTTAATTTCTTAAAGTGTCTTTTAGAAACATGCATTCGTTAATTCACTTTTACTTAGTTCTTAAAAGCATTATATTTTTCATCTACTTAGTATCAAATGATTTGATAATCCATGAATACTGTGGGCTTTAATTTCTTATGTTATCTACTAATCGTGAGAAGGAAGAAATAAACTTTTTTTATTGTTGTCATCCTGTCTGGTAGTAAAAAGGAGTTTCCTAAAATGAAAAAAAAAAGGACAATAGATTTAATCAGAAACAAAACAAATAGCATCACGTTCACACACATTCATGTCAGCCTTCTTCCATCAAGTCAGAAAGAACATTCCTCTTTACATTAATACAGAGCCCATTCATTTTTATATGATGATGCAGATTACTATATTTTGTTGCAGATGTAACAGATAGAATTGCAGCTGCTCTTTATTTGCTCTTTTAAAGATCCAAAGATGTTCAAGGATTCAGTTTGCTCAGTCTTCCCCACGCTGCCATTTGTTGTTTGAAAGGGAGCCATAATTTGCAACAAATACAAAACTATTTGTCATTTTGCAGGTTTGCCAAAAATAAATGAAACTATTAATTACTACATTTTTGAGCAGCTGTTAATAAATTGGGATAGGATAACTGTTCATTAGAGTACTGCTTAATGACATGGACTATATTTGTTTAATGTTGCTTTTCACAGAAATGTGTCAACAAAATTAAATATATCAACAAAAGTAAATGATGCTTTATTTTAACTATTTAAGATAAGTTATCTAACCTATCTTAGTAAAATTTAGATTTTAAAACACATCCTTTGCCCTATGAAAACTAATGATTCAGCACCATATTTTAAAGCAAGTTGTATCACTCATTTTATCTTTTATGTATTTTATATGTCCAAAATAATTACTTGAAACTGCTTTTGTATACCAACTTTAAAAATAATGTTTCTACATCTTTATCATTTTTACTTTCCAAACCTAAAATTCGCATTAGATTTTATTACTGTAAAAAAGTTTACTAAGTCCTTCGGACAGAAAAATATCTTTTAAATTATTTTGATTTATTATGTATGCATGAGTGAATAGAAAATATTCACATATTCCCTTTAATTAGAATGTATACATTATATATTTGTTTATTGGGATACATTTAATTACATATGTATTCTAATTAAAAAGAAAATTAAAATGGCTTCTAAGAATAGAGATACTTCCAGTAGAATAATTAGAAACATACCACATATACAGCATAAAATGGTTTTTAAGGGATTTAATTAATCTGTTTTACTCTATGTGACCAAATTATTGTATTTTATAAAGCTGCACTGTTCTCAAATTGCCAGTTCTCATGCCTCCTGTCCTTTTGGCATCCTGAAATTCTTCCTTGCCAAGATTTTAACTAATGATCATAGAGGGTTATTTTAAATTGTCATTATATTAAGTAAAATTAGTTATCAGGCACTTAGAATTTCGAGACACTGCTTTTCAGTTTAATATGAAGAACCCACACAGGAAAACAAAAGGAATTTTCCATTTGGAAATGTGTAATGTATCTAGTGTGTGATAAATTAAAAAAAATGTTTAAAAAAAACCAACCATCTACCCCCTAATGAAACTCTGCTTATATCCTTTCTTTTTCTGGTAGATGAATTAGATATTTTCAAAGGACTACAAAGTATACACAGCCTCTCACCTCTAAGATTGCAGTTGAATTTGGCCATGGTCACTAATGACAGAAAATAGTTAGCATGTGAAAGCTATTCAAGTGACCCTTAGCTGAAATGAATTTGTGGTCTAAAGTCCATTTCCTTAAGGACAGGTGTTTGTTTCACAGTTGGCACTCTCCAAATTGGTCCTGTGATTAAATGGGCATGGACACAGAACTAACCTTTAACTCCCAGAGATGGTTCTCTTAGGAAATGATTAAGGTACACCTGCAGGGCCATATCACAACAGCTTGCATCACCACTGCAGCCTGGGTTATAACTTCATTATGGGGACATTTGGGGATCTGTTAGTCCAATGCATGTGCCAGATTATTTCCCAAAACAAACAAGCAGTTCTGATTTATTAATAAGAGAATCACTGTAAAAATTAATATTTTAAATCAGCAAAACAACAAACAAAAGCTGCTACTTGATAATTGGTACCTTACAGTCCCCAGAATAATCCGACTAAATTTATCTGCCACATTGAAAATACTTTCAATTTAAAAACACTATTTTATGTCTACAGAGCTGAAATCACCTTACAATATTTACTGCTTGTAACAGGAATTATCCTGCAATCTAAAAATTCAATGCATATATAAGCATAATTAGAATGTTTTTCTTAATAATGCATAAAATATTCAAATATTAAACATTTGGACTATCACCCATTTTAGATAATATTCATTTCCTTTCAATTATGAGAGAAATTTACAAATAAATTTTAAAATAGCAAGAGAATATCCCATAGCGTTAGAACTGTTTTTAAAAGAATCAATTTCTTTATAATCAGAACTTTGCCTTTTCTCTTTAGAAATAATTGTTTTTTCATCATTCCTTAGTGATTTGTTTGTATACCAAGATATTGGTGGGAATTTACCTTTGTTTATTTCATATACTTCTTATCAATTCCAACTCATGCCCAATTATATTACACTAAATTAACATAATTCAACAGATGTTGATATTTAAATGTTTTCTGGCATTCAAATCTTGGACAGCTGTCATCGAGCTTGGGGAGAAGGCAAACATTTAGAGTTAAATGCTGAACATATGCTTAAATTACTAATTAGAAAGATGGAATAAAAACTATGCATTATCCTTTCTAAGGACAATAAACCTCAGATGAAGATTTTTGTAATCTTTTTACATCAAGTTACAGTCCAAGGGTGTATACAAGCTAGATCACTTAGATTTCATGGATAACTTAATTTAATTTCAGATTTGGTCACTTAAAAATTATGAAGAGTCTCTTTCACTAAGCCTTAATGACTTGATACTGGCAATCTTAAAGATTGAAAAGATGCTCTTTCACTTACATTGTCAGGCTGGTAAGAGCAATTTTTAGCAATATCTTATAGAAAAATTTATTGTATACAGAAATACAGAGAAAAACATTAACTCAGTGTATCTATCAACTGGCTTAGATAAGTATCAATGTATGGCAACCTTGTTTCATCTATATCCCCACCTACTCCTTCCTCCAACCCCAAACTCACCTACCTATCATATTATTTCAACTAAAATATGTATATTTCTCTACAAGATAATACCATCTTTAAAAGGTTGCAGTACCATTATCACATCTATAAAAATAATTCCTTAGTACACATTAATGTGTATATCCAGTTGATATTCACATTTCTGTTTTATTGCTTTATAATCTCTAAAATTTCCTTTGATTTATAAATTCCCCTTCTTTCTCTCCCTTTCTCTTTCTCTCTCTCTCTCTCTCTCTCTCTCTCTCTCTCTCTCTCTCTCTCTCTCTCTCTCTCTCTTTGTGTTTTCTTTGAATTTTCTTGATTGATGAAGTCAGATTGTCCTATAAAGTTTTCCACATATGGGGAATGTTGCTGATTTTCTCCACGTGGTGTCATTTAACATATTCCTCTGTCCCCTGTGTTTCCTCTAATTGGCATTTAGATATAGAGAACTGATTATATTCAGATTTAGTGTTTTGTTTTGTTTGGCAGGACTATTTCAGAGGCTATGTTGTATACTTCTCTCACTTCTAGCTCTTTCTGTGATTTATTAGCCATGATGATCATTACCCAGATTCATTCATTAAGGGTAGCAAAATGGTGTTGTATTAATTCTATCATTACATTCTTGTTACTTTGGTTAAAAACTTTCTCCTCTCCCACTACTTGATTACCTAAGGCACAGATCATTTAGGAAAAGCAATATAAATACTTGATTCTTTCCCTTTAGTTATCAGTTTTCAAAATGAATTGGTTCCTAACATTTTCCAAAGTTGAATAAACTGATTTAAACACATTTGATGTGTTTCAGTCTATTAGTTATCATCCAAATGATGCTAAAATTGGCCCATCTGTGGCCAGTGGGAGATTATGTAAGTTGGTTCCTGAGCATGTTTCTTTCATGCTAGTCTTTGCTTTCTGGTATATTTTACATTTTCTAGGCTTACCTTGGACCTTTTCTAGCCTAGACCAAGAGGCAGCCATTTCTCCAAGAAGTGCTGATTCCTTTGCTAGGAAATAGGTTTAGAAACCACAATCCGGATGTTAGGGCTGTCATTGTTATTAGTCCTTTGCAGAGAAATAAGTTAGAATTTTTTAAGAACAAATATATTGAGTCATACTGATAGTTCCAGTTCAAATTCAAGACTTCATTGTAGTTTCCCTCATTGATTTTAATCTTTTTTCAATCATATTAAAAATATTACATCTCAATGACAATAGGATAATTATTCATTTTATTTATCGCATCATGCACAAACAACAGTCTTAGAATCACCATACCATCATGATGACCAGTAAAATAATCACTAAAAATAGTTTAAGACATTTTCAATATCCATTTTATCCTTAGTAGATATATCACTAGGAATATGCAGTGTCCTGTGTTTTAAAGTAAATTGAAATAGTTTCTAAGGATAGGTGTGCCAATGTATAATTATGTTCATTAGTTTCATTTTCAGAGACAGTTTTTTAAGACATTTAATTTTGTTTTATGTGTAACAATATTTATAGGATGCACTCTCAAATCTTCACAAGAAATTATTTTCAAACAAGTCTAGTTTCTACCTGGTCCCCTTCAGTTATTCCTTACTCCCTTGTAGAGGTTTTGTATTGTTTATGATTTATCCTCTCATTGACTTTGTTTTTAAGGAAAGCAAACATCTCTCTCCCTCTTTCTCACTACCTATCCCTTTCTTTTTCTCCTCTTTCACTCTTGCTCTCACTCTCACTCTGGTATATCATCTGACTTTGAGAAAGGCTTTTTTGCACTAATAATTACCTTTATATTAATGCCTTTATACAACAGTGCCCTTCTTTCCCCTTCTTTTAAGCCATCTGCTGCTAGTTCCCTACTATGAGGAGTGTTGAAGTCAGCTAAGCTCTTTTGTTCTTCTCATCCCCCTTCCAAACATTTGACTGGAAGCAAATGATTACTTTGTTAATACCTAGAAGGCAGTCAACAAATGTATTTATTTTTTCCTATATACTTTTTATTTTCATCTATTTTTAGTTATTTGTACTGTATGTTCATTGAAGCATATAGCTATTCAATACTATATGGCCTTCTTTTTTTTCAGTTCTTGTTTTATTTAATTTTAGCTCAGTTTATTTAGTTTTAGTTATATAAGAAAATATATTTTTATGGATGCCCACCAAATCATAAGTCGATGCTTCTTTATTCTTTTTGTTTGTCTGAAGTTCGTTCTCTAGTTGATTCTTCTGGAAGTGCTCGTTCAAACAATATGTCTTCGGTTGTTATTAATAGTTTATGCATGGACTGGGTATTTAAATGTCATTTTGACCAGATATGGAATTCGTGGCTCACATTTTTTCTCTTAACTCTCTTAAATATGTTATTCTATCACCTGTATAAAATACTGCTCTCAATGTCTGATATAGTCTGATTTTCTTTCATATGTAAGTGACTTGGTTTTGCTTGAATGCTAAATGTGCATTTTCCTTTTCTTTCAAGCCCAAGAGATTGTCTAGACTATTAATACATTCTGATGTTGGTCATTTTAGGTGTTTTTTTCTCAGGGATAAAATATGTTCTTTCAGTAGGGTGTTTTTATTATTTTTAAAATAAATTTCCAGATTTTCTCCAATTATAGTTTCTCATACTTGTTTTATTGCTTCAATTTTGTTGTTTCAAAATTTTCTGTTATACTTATATTGGATCTTCTTTGCCTATCTTCTGTAGCTATCATTAACTAACTAATCCTTTTAATTTCTTTGTTTTTTCAGTTTTTAAATTTTTATCTTTAACCTTTTCCTTTTTTCATTATATTTTCATACTCTATTTCCCCATCACATTTATTCACTCTTATGTTCCTTCTAGTTTAGATTCATTTCTGAAATGAGTTTTCCTTTTATTTCTAATTGCTTCTTAAATTCTTTCATCTTTTGTTTTAAATATTTTTATCCAATCACTTTATTTCTCAACTTCTCTAACTGTGAATTTTTGTTCTTTCATAGTTTCTATCATTTTCTTGTTTTCCTTTAGCTTCCTTTAAAATAACAAGGTATGGTTTTTATTTTTGTAGGCATATCTTTCTAGAGCACTCTTACATACTCTAAGAACTGTATTTTTTCTTCTAATAATTTGGCATGGGATTCACCTGCAGTGCTTTTCTGTTGCTTACTTTTTTCAAGTAAAATGAGGTTTCCTGTGCTTTTAAGGAGGAGACATTATTAGACAATATACCTTTCTAGTTTCATGGCTTTATAGCTTTTTCTTCTGTTGTCTTCACAACCCATTCAAAATTCTAGTCTCATATTTTCCACAATCTGCCTCTTCTATTCTCCTCCCCATTTTTGTCTAGACCTTCTGTTTCCTTTCTCCCTGTAGTCTGTTCTGCTCCATTGTACTTCTATTCCAGCTGTTTTTCCTTAGTGTGGGTTTCTATCCTGGGAAATGCTTTAATTTTTTAATTTTAAGAATTTATAGTATCCATCTAATCCATCACCACAGAACTATTACATCTTGGTTCTCTGGTACTCATTTATAAACTGGGTCCTTTAGAATACTTCCCAAGTTTAGCTTCTGTTTTCATCTTGACTCACTGGGGGTTTTCCTGTACTTGGGACCATTAGAAGATTCCTCTGCTTTTTCCTCCACAGAAGTTGACATGGAGTCTCATAGCTTTTAGCAATTTATACCCAACCACCTGCTTGGGGGTGAGGAGGGGTGGGTTTGGGGAATACCTCGTTGGTTAGTTATCAGGGTCCAGTGATTTGGGGTTGTGCTACATGTTATTATACACATTCAAAAACAGCAGTGTCCCTCCTACCATTTTCCCAGAATATTCTAATTATAATCTTTTAAAAATAATTCCAGGATTTTAATACTTCTGCATGACATGATTATGTTTAAGTGGGGACATAAGTGATTAAGAGTACTAAGTGATCAGTGTTTTATTTCTCTACTGATAAACTTAGCATGTGATGAATTTTTAGTCTTTTAGGATAGTATTGTCTACTTTTCTAGAAAAAAATGATGTTTCATGCACTACTTCCATATACCTTTAAGTACCATCTATATTGAGTATATAAAGAGCCTAGGCTAGGTGATATGTATGGAACTCAGATGTTGTCATATCTGCATTCCTGGAAATTATATTTTAGTCAGAAAAACCTGTATGCTATCCTTGACTCCTTTCAATCTCTCTCTTGTCCCCTTTATCCATTCTCCACACCATAACCAGAATGATATTTGGAGAACTCACATCTATTTATGTATACTTAAACATTCTTAATGGATTCTCATTGCCTTTAGGATCAAGCCTTAAATATGGCTTGCAAGGCCTTTCCTGGTCTAGCCTTTCATGCTTATTCAGCCCAATCTCCAATTACTCCCTACTTTGAACACTATGTACCAGCTGCTAGGAGCTTATTTTAGGTCCTCAAATAAACTATACCTTCTCCACATTAGAATCTAAGTCTCATAAAAAAGATAAAAAGTGTTGTGGGAAATCAACTTGAGAATCCATGATTTGGTATGCTATGTTCTGCTGTCTTAGAATAAAGGAAACATTCATATTTTAGTTTGTAGAATACACTTTAGATTTTATTAGCTACCTATAAATGTATTTCCCATTTGTATTTTAACAACAAAATATGATCTCAGCCCTAGAGTTTTGCAACTCCATTATACTGATGATTGGACAAAAATTTCCAAATTATGTAGTATTCAGTAAATCATATACAAATTTCCTTTGTGGGAAATTACAGGATACACTTAAGGAATGCATACTGTGAGGCGAACACTCATTTACTCTTCACATCAACTCTATGAGATTGATTCTGTTATTATCTCCATTTTATACATGAGAAAGGCCAAGCATAAAATGATTAAGTAACTTGCCCAGGTTCACCCAAGTTATTAAGGGAGGGAGCAGGAATCGAACTTTGTCTCTGGGCTCCAGAATACATACTCTTAACCACTGTGCTATATTGCCTTTAAAGATAAGTGGATATATCGGTAGGGAGGAATGAAACAAAGAAAAAGAATTTAAAATATACTATCCTAGTTGAAGAAAAAATTTCCCCATCATTTTTATAGTTAATACCATAATAGCTAAGATTCGTTGAGTGTTAATGATGTGTTTTAATTCACTTAAATTCCAAAATTACTCTATGAGGTAGATATTCTTACTATTCTTATTTTACATAAGAAGAAACAAAGAGAAGGGTTAAATAACCTTCCTGAGTCAAATGGTAGATAATTTATACAGCAGTGTCTTTTTTTCAAGTCCTATTTCTATGCTATTTAGAAGTTATAACTTGACTGCTGTCTGAAATCTTTTATCTTACTTTTAAACAAATTTGTCAGTTCTTCTAAAATAGTCATTATTACACATTAAACATTATTTAGTTTGGTTTATTTATGTGCAAAGAATAGTGGCAACATTCTGAAATCATGACTAATCTGATCGCTGTTCGATAATTTAGCATTTGATTTCTGAAATTAAAAAATTGGGGGACTTGTATGTTTTTCTAAAGAAATGCATTATAAAAATCAAAAAAGGAAAGACAATTCATATTTGAGACTAATTTTTGTAGGGTAGTGTTTTCTCCATAGACATTTAAAATCAATAGACCTTTTAAATATAGCAAGTAACAGACCTGGATTAACAAAAATATAAAGGATGTTTGGTTCAAAGATCTCAATGGCAAAACTAATCCTGAATATAAATTAATGTACCACAATTGTCCAATTATTTCAACTGAATTGAATCAAGAGAACCCTGAAATACTCTTCTTTGTGATTATTGAACATTAATGTTCATATACTCATCGTGCAAGCCTCTTGATATCTTATCTATAATAGGTATTACAATATGTTTTATTGTCTAGTAAATATTTGCTAACAAGTCTATAAAAGTTTTATGGATATGATATTTATCTACCAAAAGCTATCATGGAAGAGGAGGTACTGAAAGCCTTTTTTTCATAAAGTTATACTTAGTGAAATGTAAAATTATGTAGAAAGGGAAACATTTCAGAATTAAGGTACTACACATACTGTAAAAACTGGCTGACGTGAACAAGAGTGGTTTTGCAGATACTTATATTTCTAAGCCCAAGAAATGGAACCAAATAAGTTTTATGGTTTTCTATTTTCATAAGTAAGCACTTATATTAAAGTAATTGGAACTCCAATAAAAATATTGATTATCGTAAAAAGAAGTTACTATAAAAACTCTGAGATGCCTTGTTAAATTTCATTCAATAACTGTTTAATAAGTGCCTGATATTGGCAAGGTATGTAAGTGCTAAGGGAAATGTACTTAAATAAATCAGATGTGGACCATACTGACTTCAAGGAATATACATTCTAGCTAAAGTATTAGTTTATGTACTTATATAGCCATAGTTTAAGGTAGAAAACACAGTTTTCTCCAAGGAATGAGCAATTATTTCTGGCAATGGGTAACTGAAAAGTCTGCATAAAGGAGGTGGCATTTCAACTGGATCATAACTTCCCAACTGAATTCTACCAATAAACAACAATTTAACCTAAATTCAAGTAAGATTGTATTTGTATGGTAACACTGAGATATTCAAAAGTAAAAATAACTCTTTATATATTTCAGAAGTTTCAGACATTGTGGCCTACTATTAAAACATCCAGCTTTATTACCTTCTCAATATGGAGATAAAAGTAGCAACCACATTTTCCTTTGCTCTTTAGTAGTCATACTCAGCAAACGTACATTACAGCATATGGAATTATGACATCATGGGACACATTGTACAGAAAATCAAAGCTGATCTCAGCCTTGAGCCTCTATTTGCCAAGTCAATCATGCAAGTAATTGTGGACTCCACTCAATGAGTGAAGCTTCTCGACTTCAAGAGCTACCTTGGAAATGGGTCCACATATGACTCCGGCTCTGCATGAAACAGTAACTTCCAGAATTACATCTACAGAAAATTATAGAGGGGACTTTTTCCATTGAATTCTGTTTGTCAGTTTGGTTAAATAAGCTGATTACATCAATTAAATAAGCAGTTTATTTTTTTCTAGAGAATTTAATTGTGAATAGATGGATTCACTGAATTTACTGAAACTTAATATATACAAGAAGGCATCATCTCTTCCCCCTGATCCAGTTATGTCCCAGCTCCAGTCATACTGAATTGCCTACAGAGCCCCAGCTATGGCACATCATGTGTGTACTCTAATGCTTTTATGCCTCTGCAAAGGTTTTCTGTCACCTAGGGGCCTAGAATGCCCTCACATGCTTGGTTTGGAAAAAAAATGAAAAAAGAAAATTGGGTTAGAATCATTTTTCCCACATGATCAGTAGACTTGAACCCCTCGAAAATGAACACTGTATCTTTTTTATTTCTCAATAAAAAGATATATTTCCTATCTGATGGTATAGGGCATAGCATGCTTTTCATTTTCAGTAGAAGTGTATTAAGTAGGGTATAATAAACCAAGTTGAGTGAGGTAGTATGGTGTAGAGGGAAAAGTGATTCTTTAGAGTCAAACGTTCCTTGGTACAAATACAGTAACTTCATTTTCTGTTCATGGGATCTTTAACAAGTAACAGTTTCTCAGATATGTAATGGGTTTTTATGAGAATTAAAGAAGACAAAATATGTAAAAATATCTGGCAATAATACCTCTTATATAGTTAGAACCCAGTAAGCCCGGGTGCTCTTGATAGTTCAGATTATAAATTATAAGACTTTAGAAACCAATATATATTAAAAGAAAAATATTTATATTTAAATATATATATGTATATTTTTTTCTCTCTACCTTTGCCCTTTTAATTCCATTATTCCCTCTGCTGGTGAAAGAAAGAAACTTAGCACATGTCCATTCCAAATGCTAACTCAGACCTGAACCTGCGGCCTCAGGTCCACATGTGACCCTCCACATTCTCTCTACCAAATCCAAACTTCACAGAACAGATCCCTTTATTAAAAGGATTTGTTCTATAAAATTTGGAATCAGTCAAAAGGCCACACTCAAGGAAGGCCACATGTGGCCCCAAAGCTGCAGGTTCCCCACCTCTGGGAGAGTCTAAGATATATACAAGAGAATACAGTAAAAGGTCACTTCAGCAAACATCCAAATATCATATAGTGAACCAGGTGAAGCATTAATAGATAGGAAAATGAGTAAAGTGTGGACTTCACTCAAAAAAGTTAGGAATATCCCATAATTTTATTAATAGACAAAAATAGCAGCCATACTATCCTAGGAAATATTTCATAATGTCATTATGAGAGAGAGAATGTGGATTTATATCTGAATCTATAGTCTGATTTGATGATTTTTTTATGTAAGATGCAAGATACTGTCAAAATCAACACTCCAGTGTCTTAAATGTAGACACATACCTTCTTGCTTTTAGGGCGATTTCCAAAAGAATCATGCTTATTTTGAGTAAGTTTTTAATGCCCTCTAAGAGTCAACACTAGCTTGGTTTACTTTATCTTTTTTAAGGAAATTACAAGAAGCTTAATTGTTGAAACTCTATACTAAATATCAATGATAAACAGATTCCAGAAATGTATATTTATAGCTAGGAATCAAGTAAATGAGATCAATAACAGTTTACTAAGTGCCTACTATTTCCTAGGTATTATGGTGTGAAGAATAAAAGAATACTCCAGGATGCCTCAAATATCTTAAATTCTACTTGGAGAGACAATATCCAAGTTTGAACTCAGGCGAAATGAACTTTCCTCAGTTTCCCCAAAGAGGTGGTCTGCTACTATAGCCCTGTGGATTTATTACATTGTATAGTAATTTCTTGTTCATGTGTGTTTCCTACATTAGGCTGTGAATTCTTTGAGGGTGGGAGCTGTCTTACTCTTTATTGTATTTCATTTAGCATCTAGTAGAATACCTGATACATCATCAGGATTTGTTAATTGTTAAATGAATATTTTTGTTGTGAATTTAAGTAATAGTTCAAGAAAGAAGTGTTATTATTTTTTAAATGCATGATTGATTGCCAAATGGAATGTAGAGGCAACACTTGTTATAATAGTTTGATATGTTTTAGTCCAAAAAACATTTCTTGTACTTCTAATACATGAAGAAGCAAAGTTAGGTTCTAGGAATTTAGCCATGGTTCTTGGTTGCAAGTTGTTTTCATATGTATTTAATTTACAATCCCCTCTAATGTGAAAACAACTTGAGTCACATACCATATATATGTGAAGGTATTATCGGAGATATGCACAGATTGATATGGAAACACAGAGAAAAAGCACATAGAGGGGTAGTGAGGTTAGGAACGTTTAAAGGAGAGAAAGAACATTTAGAATTGAGTGCACTGGGAGAACTGCAAAGGGAGAAAGAGAATATTTAACTGAGCTGTTTAGGAATATGGAAGTGTGTGTTTATTAACCCACAATAACACACACAAGAAATGATAGCATTAGAATAGCAGTCCTGCGAGGCCTTAGCTAAAGCATGGAACATACCATATGAAGGAAACAAGATATCTTTGAAGTAGAAAGTACCAAGTGGTGGCCAAGAGAAAATCTGCAGCAATGGGCTAATGTGAGAATATCAATGGGTTTCGGTCTTGATGACTTGTAGGTTTTTATTGAGTTTTTGAAATGAAAACGAGTGCTTTATTCTCTTATGCTATATAACACATTTAAAACAAGCAGAACCAAACACTAAAAAAAAAAAACTTAACCTTTCTATTAACTACAAAAAAAATACTTATGTTATTTTTACATATCCCTAATTCTTTCTTTATTGTAGCATATCGATAGTGTTCAGATATAATGAGTTTATTCTGTTATGAATTTATTTGTTGTGGGTTTTAGTGACACCATATACTAAGTATTCTTCTGGGGGTTACTATCTCAGTTCCTCTTAACTGTGACTCTAGGTAAATTATTTATCTTTTCTGTGCCCTGGGCTCCTTATCTGTAAAGTGGGAATAATAATGATAGTAAGATTAATAGCTAACAGTTATTTATTGCTTACTATGTGCAGGCACTGTGCCAAAATCTTTTACACAAATGATTTCTAAATAAAATCTTCAAAAAACCCTTTGTGGTAAGTATTAAAAATTAGTCCAATCCCAATTCTTGAAGTGAAGGAAATTGAGGCAAAGAGAATTTAAGTCACACGCCAAAGGTTAGTAAAAATCCTTCTCAAACATTGACAAATACAGTGATAAGTGGGCTTTTTGAGAGATCTAGTGGGAAAGCAGAAATGGCGGCATCAGAAGGAACATGTCCTGACTCCCTGGCTCATCCATCCAAATACAAATCAAACCATCAGAACCTGTAGCTTGAATTAACACCACAGCTTCCACAGGGTGAAAAGTCTGACTTTTCCTTTGACAAAGAAACTCATCCAACTGCCAAAACTGCTTATACTTATCAGTTTGTATTGTATTTCACTTTGATAATTCATCTAGTTATAATTTATATCTTTTGTTACATGCTAATTATAAAAAAATATAATAATAATGAGAGATATAAAAAAGAAAATTCCTGCAAAATGCTATCTCATAGAAATAATCATTGTTAGTATTTTATTGCCTAATCTTCCATACCTTTCAGCCACACCCATGAATATTCATGATTAGGATATATTAGTTTAGTATACCAAGAAGAAACGTAAAACAAGATAAAGAGCCTAAGCCAAAGAGTGAAGGAAGTTGCTTTTTTAGATTATGGTAAGTGTAGATATTTGGATTAAGCTTTTTTGTTTAATTTACATTATTAAACTCTGTTTTGGAATACTGTGATTTTATAAGACAACCTATGTGTATGGCATTTTTTAAATATTCCTTAGAAATTTTAAGGTAGGTATTTTCCATTTTAGATTATGAATAGTTTGTTTTATAACTGTTGAGTCAGCAGGGTGTGGTGGCTCAGGCTTGTAATCCCAGTTTAGTTTGAAGCAGGAGAAGATCACTTGAGGCCAGGAGTTCGATACCAGCCTAGGCAACAAAGCAAGATCCCATTCTCAAAAAAAAAAAAAAAGAAAGAAACTGCTCAGTCTCTTGTTTGGGTAACCTTCTCTGTTAATCATTCAGAATCAAATTAAAAGGCATGTATCCTCTTTCTAGAAAAGCATGCATACACACATTTTGCATATGATTTCAGGAGGTCTCCAGCCCCCGTGAAGGCTCCCACCTTGTTTGCCACATCTCATCCTTGCACACCGCGTTTCAGCCATGCTGGCCCTGCTTTAAGCAGTGAGAATCCTTGACTGTCAAGGTGGCAGCCAGAGTGAAACTAGGTCCCCCGAGCTCCCAGGAAGCCTCCTGACACATTGGTGCCTCCCTCCCACTCGGCACATAAGAAACACGATAAACATTATTGCCAGAGCCACCAGTTAGCTGTAGCAAGATGAAGCAGACTGGAAAGAAGTAGGTCTGGACTCGAACTCTCTGGACTGGAAGAGGCGCTAACAGGACAGATCCATCTGAAGCAGTGAGAGCAGCTGCCCACTGGCCAGCAAACCATTATATCTAAGGGGTAGAGCCTCAGACTGTAGGTGATGGAAGGTTAATCAATGCAGAGTCAAGAGTTGCCAACAAGTAGGCAGTGAACAGGGATACCATGTTTCCCCGAAAATAAGACAGGGTCTTATATTTATTCTTCCTCAAGAAGACACTGTAGAGCTTATTTTCAGGGGATGTGTTATTTTCCCCTCAAAGCCTCAGCTTGCAGCACGCACAGGATGACCGGGACCTGACAGGGGGAGCTGACCTTGTTGTGGGGCTGCCTGCACCTTTCCTGTCACCTCTGGGATAGTAGCTGTCACCATGGGGCAGATGAGAAGGGCTGCTCGTCTTTACCGCTCAGCAAGGAAATGCATGGGTTGTGCAGATGCACTGCGTAGCCACGCCCATCACTAGGTCTTATTTTCGGGGTAGGGCTTCTATTGTGCAAATGCTTAGAAATCCTGCTAGGGCTTATTTTATGAGTAGGTCTTATTTTTGGGGAAACAGAATTTTAGTGTCTAGGGAGATCCAGGCAATGACCTAGTTCTAAAAGAACTAAGTTACTAGAAGGTTTGTGGTGAAATAAGTCTAGAATAAAGCATAGACCCAATTACTGGAACCCAAGTACTGACTTCAGTGCACTGAGCTCATACTTAAACCACCTCTTGCTAAGATCAAGACTGTCCCAAAGAGAAGGTAAATGAAACTGAGGCAGAATGTGAAGTCAAATGACCAAAGCCATAGAGAGAAGGTACCAGAACCAAGAACTGATCAGGGTGTAATCAGCACTACCGAATGGAAAGGGTGGCTATGAACGTCTAAGGAGATCGTGCACAAAGAAGCAGCTTTGGAAGAAAACACCATTAAAAACAAGAATTTAATGCATTCCTCCTAGAAGTTAAAAAAGCATTTGTGCTTGGAAATGCTTGATACTTATCGCGCATTGTGTTACAAAAGGAAAAGAGCTAGATACCGATGTCTGCTTGTTCAGTTTAATATGTTGAGACATATTGACACCAAGTAAAGGGGGAGGGAGGGTCATTTGGATCTGGAAAGGAAGTTCGCACAGGGCTGGCTTTTCCCACCCCCGTCCTTCTTTCTGCCATCGGATTCCTCCTCCGATGACACCCCAGACCTGCTTCATTTCTGTGCAGCTGATGCCCTGTCCAGGCTGATATTTTTCTAACTGACAGTGAGTGTTCTTGCCAAATGCCAGGGCCCGTAGTCACATCTGTTTGTCTCTCCTCTGCAGCTTGACCGAGGCTGCTTGGGAACACGTTTTATCCAGGGGGCAGCTTTAACTAGGCCTAATTCTCTGAAAAGCCTCTCTTTGTAATCGCATACCACGAAGAGACAAGTTCCTATTGTCTTCTCTTTAATATTATCGTGTTTGACATTGCCTGCTTCATTCCTGGTCAGCCCGTGTCAAAAGCCAAGCTTTCAGGCAAAGTGGTCTCACTAGGGTTTTTGCTTCTGGTTTTCTTTTGGAGGTTTTTTGAGGCTTTTTGTTTGTTTGTTTGTTTTTTACTTTTTTCCCTCCAGAGAAAATGTCCACCTTCCCACCTCCACACCACTTAAATGCTAGTTTGCAGCTAATGAAGGGGGGATAAACCAAGTGAAGTCTGTTTAGAAAGCAAAACAAAACAAAAAGACTTCTTTTTGTGTTCCGCTTTTCTAATATTTAATAGGAAAAATCTCAGGAGTAATACACAGGAAACCAAATTTCAAATCATAACTGACAAATCCATAACATATAAAACATGATGCCTTTCTCCTTTTCACTTAAAAGAGATTAGTTTTGATTTATCTCCTCCTCCTCCCTAAGCAAATACTCGAGCTGAAACAAATATACGGATCTAGTTGATTGGTCATTTTCTGACAATGCCCTACAAAAAAGATCTTGGCGTTATTTTTTAATGACTTTGGGTCTGTTCCCAGGACACTGTATTGTCATTCTCAAAACACCACAGAAAAAAAGAAACAAAAAATGCCAGCTCTCACCTTGAGTAGTAATCCAAGTGTTCGACTCTGCAAAGACAAATGACTCATTTAGAATGAAGAAACAGGGCTGCCTTTGAGACATTCATTGATTTTAAATTAAAAAATAACTGCTATGTTTTACATTAAGAGTGACAACTAAATAACGGAGTAGACCTTACTTGGTGCTTTTTGAAACAACGCCATTGCACCTGTCTAAAAGAAGAGGAGGGAGGGGCACTCTTAAATGGGGTAATCTTACTGATCAATAATCCAGATCTCTCAATGTGCTGTAGCAGATAGTCAATTCTTGATAGAATTACTGAAATACGGCTAGCTGTTTTTCTTATGGCTCAGGTCCTCAGGTTCAATGTTACTGAGTTTATTAACTTTAACTTCATTCTCCTTGAACATTTGTCTCTTTTCCTTTATGTAGTATGTTGCAGGTGGGGTAGCAGAGTTGAATGGAAATATGACATATATTCCATTTGCTCTGTAAAGATATCCAAAAGGGAATTTGGGGACCAGTAGATAGGAAAAAAGGTTTAGAAGAGGGAGTTGTCCTTGAAGTTTGTTTTTCCCTATCTTTATAAACAGGCTTTCGTAATACATTTTTTAAAGTGTAAAAAAATAAACAAAGTTTTAAAGGCACTATCGACTTGGGAGAGTGTTTGTTAAGCAATTAGAGTACCCCAATTATATACAACTAGTGCAAGAACAATTTAAGTAGAAACCAACAGGATTAATAGTCACAATGAGCACCTAAGTATTAGACGCTCAAGTATTTCTTCTGATTATTTCTAAAAATGTGTTTCTTAAGAGAGATGTTACTGGCTAATAATTGTTTTAGCTTAGTTGGAGCTTTATATGTATCTGAAATTAACAAAAACCAGGCTTAGTTTTTTTTTTTATCTATATATAGTATTTATACATATTTATGGAGTACATGTGATATTTTGATATACATATTAGATGCGTAATGATCAAATTAGGGTATCTAGGATATCCATCACCTCAAACGTTTACCATTTATTTTTGTTGGGAATATTTCACATATTCTCTTCTAGCTATTTTGAAATATACAATATACTGCTGTTAAGTATAGTCATCCTCCTGTGCTATCGAGCCCTAGAACTTTATCCTTCTACTTAACTGTATGTTTGTACCCATTGACCAACCTCTCCTTATTTCCACCACCACACACACACAGACACTTCCCAGCCTCTTGGTAACTATCATTCTACTCTCTACCTCCATGAGGTCAACTTTTTTCAGGTTTAGTTTTATAAAACAATCCAGCATTAAGACTGTTTATTGGCTACCTTCTCACCCCTTTCTTCCTCCCCACCCAGATATGCTAACACATTGAAGTTTCATTGTGCAGCAACTTTGTACCACCCTTTAGTTATTATGACTCAGATGACTATTCTGGGAGGGAACGTGTACCTGGACTATGGCAAACCTAGTTGGCCTCCTCTCTCTTCAGTCTCAACCCTGCCCAACCCAAGCTCTCTACCAGGATGCCATGAATCCGGTCCAAATGCCTTAAATCAAGTCCAAATGCCTTCATGGGGCAAAGATAACATATATGGCCCTATGATCCAACCCGTGTTCTTCTCCATTTGTATTATGTAGTCCCTTCTCCAAACACTGCTCTCCAGACATCCTTAACTACTCAATTCTCTGAACAAAACAAACTCTTTATCACTTAGGGATTCTTTCTGCAGCAAATATAGAAAACCTGACCAGGAGTGGCTTAAACGGGAAGAATATTTATTATGTTTTAACAGAGGATCAGAAGTAGCTAGTCCATGGGTTGATTTTCACAGCTCCATAACGAAGGACCACACTTCAGAATTCAGATTCCCACTTTATTCCTGTTTTCAGAACAGTACCTTCCCTTCCTCCTCAGCTATTCCTGATATCTGAGCCTGGTTTGTGCTCTGCAGACGGTAAATTTCACCCCAGTCTTTTGCTAAGGGGAGATTTCAAGAGGGCTAAGTTGTATGAAAGAATTAATTTTTCAAAAAGGTGATATCATGATTCTCATACAGATACAAAGTAGACAGGTGTTAAACATTTTATTTATCTCATTCATTAATGAAAGAACCGGGCAAATGTTATAACCAGTTCAAAGGAGAAATCAAAGAAGTGCAAATTTATATGGAGTAAAGGAATATTGAAATGAATTTGCAAATGGACACAAAACTAGCTTGTCTACTGCAGAGAGGGTTGTCCTTCCACAGGACAGAATTCATTTGCATTTCTATGGTAAAGAATTATTTCCCATTGCTTTCAGTTATCACAGCTTGAGTTATAAAATAGCACCCATAGAATTAGAATTTGATGACCGGAAGGGTATACTCTGAAAGCATAGTTTTTCCATTGAAGCTCAAATTTTTTCCTACCAAGAGGAAAAAATGTATATTTGATGCAACATGTTTAAAATTGTTATAAGGACTAAATATAATTTAGTAGTAGTTAATAAAGTTGGTGGTGCCTGCCAGCACCACCAGTGTCCCTAATAATTAAATATTTCATATACAGACATTTATGGCTTTATCTCCCTACTCAGACTTTAAATTCTTCCAATTATAGAAATCGAACATTCCATTTTCTTTGTATCTACGTCTCCTCTTTCCTCCTCTCCCTACTCTCACCACCACTGGAATCTTATACTGAGTCCATAGTGGACACTAATAAATGCTTGCTGAATACATGAATGAATTAATTTAAAATTACACAAAAAGAATATGTCTTCTCTGTGATAATATAATATTTAAAAATTTAGATGTAGTCTTAAAAAGTAGATGTAGTAATGATCACTCATTTTTTCTTTACATCATGAGCCAAGACCACACATTAAAATCTAACATGTTATATATGTTAATGTACATTTTGAAAGTAAACCAGAGCTAAATTAGTTGTTAACTGAATGAACTAATTTTTTAAAATATTTTAATAATTATAATTATTCTGCAACAGTGAAACAGTTTACATGCAATAAAAAAGAAAGAGAAAACTAAATAAACGCCCATGTACTGTTAAGCTGTGTTGATAGATTTCCACGTTAATTTTTTTTTTAGCCGTTTGTGCCCTTTGTATTATCCAGATCATTAATTGTGACCATATTTTGTGCTTTATAAATAGAGCCTGTATTTGAAATAATTTCATTTTCTAACATTAATATTTCATGATATTTAAACATCTGAGTTTATGTGTATAGATTTATGTCTTGGGTTTTACCTAAATTAATTTCAATTAGTTAATTTTTCCCTTTTTTTTTTCTCTAATACTCTGGTTGTTTTTAAGTTAGGTTCTTTAAAACCTAAGGATACTACCAGATATCTCTATATATCACTAAAGGAACATGTGTTCTCATAAGCATGCTTCATTTATTTTTGTTTCATATTCCTCAGGCCCTGTCCCCACCCCACAAGGATTACGATCTAGGAAATGAACACAGAATCTTTCTATAGCTTGAAAAGTTGGAAGAGTTTTAAACTATTTCAATCTTTTTATTAGCCTTTCTTGATTTCCAATTGGGTCAATTTTTATTTTTCTAAAACTATTTAATTTAGGAGACCAAGATGAGACAGAATGCTCTAATTGTAACTGGTTCTAAGAATAACTAACAGAAGATCATTTTTCAGTTCTTATATATCATGTCTTTACAAATATAATCGCATATCGTGTTAGCCTGTTTTATAGCAGAAGAACATTAATGCATTCAAATTATGTTTTCTCACCTAGCTAATAAATAATTAACTAAAGAATTCTAATCATATGAATTATAAGGGAAGCATCACTGTTTCTATCTATTTAAAATGTTTTAAAAGAATTCACTGCTGTGTAATATCCTAAAAGAAATTGATCATACTTTTCCTGTAATAAATGTTGTTCTGACAGTAAAGCATTAGTAACCAATTGATAACCTAGCAACAATATTGTGATCTCTTTAGATAATTAATCTTAGCTATTTTCCTGTCAGAAGCAACAGTGCTTGATTTCATGTTGAGCTAGAAAGATTGCCAGTTTTGAAAATTAAAAAGCATTCCTTTTATATTATTCATTCCAGTAACAATTTATGATGGCGCATTTAGCTGCTGAACGCTTGTCAGCAAACGTAATTATGTTTCGATATAAACAAGATTGGTGATTTTACTATGCAGCTCCATCTTTGTTGAGAATGTTTTGATTTAGGTTCAGATTATACAAGCTGTGTATTTATGTGTCATTTTTTCCCCCTTTGTTAATAGTTTTTTCTGATAATTACTTGTAGGCAAACAAGCATGCATTTAGGATCCTTATGCACGGGAGATATCAAACGGAGAAGAAAAGCTGCACCTTTGCCTGGACCTACTACAGCAGGTAAAACAAAAGAGGGATTAGAGTGGAGCACAAACTTAAGAGTTCATAAATCATCAAGAATAAAATATAGATAATTCTTAATCACTTGCACTGAAGAAGAGACACAGTTGCAAGAAACGATTGAAACAAATCATTCACATTTGGTGTCAGGATGTATTGGAAGTTCCTTGCGTAGATTTTCCAGGTAACCAATCATTAAAATATTTGCTACACATTTGCCTAAATGCAAGACTTTCTGTGTGATATTAAAGGATACAAAGGCTGTATCTTTGGCCTCAAGAAATTTATGGACGTGTTGGGAAAGTAAGGCATAAGTAGATGAAATGACAAATAACCCCAGAAGAGATTAATAGTAATAAATGCAATCAATAATAATAAATTCAAATTCTCAATTCAGATTTGAGACTGTGTTTGAGCAGTTTCAAAACACAACGCTGTATGTTGTAGTAGATGGTAACTTGGCTTATGGGGGTGGCAGTCTGGTTTCTAGTTTATCGCCGCAGCAATCTTTCCTTATGTAGACATCAGCATTAGAATTAAAAAGTCTCTCATTTTTACCATTCTAATAATGAGCATGGTATAGAGAAAACCACAAGTGCTGAGCAGAGGGGAGAGGAAGCCTTCCTGAACCGGCAAAAGGCTCAGCCCGGTAGTGAAGGTTTGAATAAGATTAGTAAGTATTGCACGATCTCATGTGAGAGCAGTGGTGACAAAGACACTGATAAAAGTCAGTGACAGGAGAATGCCAACTTGGCATTAAGCTGTAGACACCCACTCATGAATGAACAGCAGTTAATCATGGTAGATTTGTGATACAGCAAAGTCTGACTGTGAGAAAATGTTTTTCAGTGTAGATGCTTGATCAGTTGCAAAGAGTAATAGCCTTGTTCTGTTGCCTGAGATCCTTAACCATTCTGATATATAAAGTATCTCTTAACTTCATTTAGGCAACCTTTTATAGGAAAAGTTGTGTTAATTATATTATAGAATATGAACATAAGATTCAGGCTGGGCATGGTGGCTCACGCCTGTAATCCTAGCACTCTGGGAAGCCAAGGCAGGAGGATCTCTTAAGGTCAGAAGTTCAAGACCACCCTAAGCAAGAGCAAGAGTAGAGACCCCGTCTCTACTAAAAATAGAAAAATTAGCTAGGTGTTGTGGCTTGCACCTGTAATCCCAGCTACTCGGGAGGCTAAGCCAGGAGAATTGCTTGAGCCCAGGAGTTTGAGGTTGCTGTGAGCTAGGCTGATGCTAGGGCACTCTAGCCCAGGTGACAGAGCGAGACTCCATCTCCAAAAAAAGAAAAGAAAAGAAAAGATTCATAGCAGCAGGAGAGTAAGCAATGAAAAGAAAAATATATATGTATATACATTGTTTGTTTGATTGTTTGTTTACATGGTGAGTTCAAAGGACGTAAGAGATGTGTAGTTTACATTCTTTATTTAGGGAACCCATTCCATAGGTCAGCACTAGGAAATTGAAGAATAACTTAAAATTAGAGCCTTCTAATGCAGTTGTTCCACATAAGGGGCTATACTGTAAAATTTTACATTTAGTTATAATACCTTGTCTTCATCTCCTAGGTGTACTAAATTCGTGTGTAGAGTATGTTTGTATTTATGTAGAATAATATTTACCACTTACTGGGTACCTACTCTATACCAGAAACCTTATGATTTTATCTTTACAACAACAATATGAAGTAGATGTTGTTATCATCACTTTACAGATCATAAAATTAAGATGCAAAAAGAAGTGTTAGGCTAGCTACCTAAGATAACAAAATTATTGAACACAAGGGGAGATTTCAAGCCTAGATCTGTGTAACTCCTAAAGCTATGTTCTTTCCATAACAATGTACTTACAGCCTCTTTGTGAGAATATATATAAAGATTGTCCTATTGCATATGCTCACTCGAACCCACTATTATATGCTTTAAATTGTGTAGAAAATTTATACAGCTATTAGTATGTAGAAATACAAAATATTCATGAAATACATCTAGTATATCTCTTCATATAGGGAAGGGTCGTATTTTAGAGCAAATACATGTTATAAGTTCTTCAATTCAGATCTTTCATACAGCAGGTATAAGATCTTTTAACATCCCCATTTCACTTGAATGGTCCCTTGAATTCTCTTATCTTTCAGTGATTCAAACCTGAGTGGCAGAAACAGTACGAGAACAATCTTAGGAATGCTACTAAAGTACCTTAGTGTTAGTAATAAGGAAAAGAAAATACCAGGGTCGTGTCCTGACACTCTGAACATATGTGAAGTGAGAAGGAAAATGCATAATGGTTGAGAAGAGGATAATATAATTATTTCCACAAGGTGATTCTGACGTTACAACTCAGTAACATCAGAGGAAATCGTTTATACGGAGTATGGGTACAAACATTAAACTTTAGCCTAAAACAGTTTTGTTTCATAAGCCTGCACCAGCATATTCCAGCTGTTATATTTCAAAAGCGTTGCAATTCTCTTAAGATTCAGGATCTTGGTTATATTATTAAATTTTTACTTAAAAGATAAAATGTATAGAAATGAATGTATTTTTAATTACACATAAAGTAGTGAAGTAGGAGAAGTATATTACTCATTTTCAATGATTTTTTAAAATCTGTACATGACTATTCCTCTCAAAGAGGAAGAGATGGAGGCTTAATTTAAAAGTCCTCAGTTTTAAATAGAATATCTTCTTATACTAATGAATCAACTGTAAGGTGAAGATTATTACCCAAATTCAAGTAAGAAATGCTTTTGCATAAATACACTTTGATAATGAGGTTATGAATCCTAGATCATCTTATCTTTGAAAATTACAGTTTTCAAATTCTAAAGGATATGTCAGTCAGATAATAAAGAATCAGTTATATTTGTAAACTTGTGAAGCTGAGCTAGCATGCAGAGTTACTTTGAAGAGAATATTCTTGCCATTTTACAGGCCCTTTACAGAATATTGGATTAAGATATATTTTAGCAATTCCTTTTGCCTTTAGTCAACCATACATCTAAACTGGAAAAATGCAGATAACTCTCTTTCATTTGAAATAGGGAGAAAGAGTTAAAAGACTGACAGTTTGAATATTGCATGGTAATCCACTCTGATTGATATGTGAAATATTATGCAATCAAACAGCACGTTGAGAAAGGATTTACCCAAAAATCAGAAAAATATAATTAGATACTTTAAACCCCACACTGAGTTTGCATAGCAGTTTATGACTCTAAAGATAAACAGTTACATAGTATATTCTTAATAAACAATAATATTTTTTAAAAAGATTTAAAGTCCCCTATGAAATTAATAACCCAGAATTGATCATGTTTACCTGCTAGTGTATTGAAAATTTTTCTCACTCTCTTTGAGCAAATAGCATTGAAGCATAATTTCAGTCGCTTTAGAAGACTCTAGACTAGCTAGCAGTGTTATCGGTTGAACATTTATTAATTGTGACAGGAACACCAAATTTATTTCAGTGCTTTAGCTTATTTACTGCTCTTTCACCTTTGTATTTTGTATTGACAAAGTAAAATGAATATTGATAAGGTTAGATATTGATTTTTTTAATGTATAGCTTGTACTCTGCCTCATTCAAAGTCACATACAAAAAGATAGTGGATGTCTCAGTAGCAAAGGATGTAGATTTACTATTATAAAATTGAGAACTATTGAAGCAAGAAGGTTTGCCAGCAGAATGCATTTTATAGTTTGAAAAATGTCATCTGTAAAGGTGAAGAAAAGCAGTGAAGAAAATAGAAGGAATATTATTAATAGCACTTTTTAAAAAGGCAGTCAGCAATGTTGGTTGTGGTTTGTGTTTTTGGTAGAAGTCATAGCTTTTTGAAGATGTGATACTAAAACGATTTAAGTACATTTATTAAGATATCATGGGTACCATATTTTAAAAAAAAATGTTTTTGTCTACCATACAGTATTACATTCAATGTTATCCACAGTCAATATTGCCTATTACTGTTTTATTTTCTGTTGAAATAATATCATGGTTAAAATATTCATTGTAAGGCCAACCTTTTTTCTATATATTCTAAGTTATACAAAAGAAATGCCTTTTGAAGTTTGATGTCTTGGTATACATTCTGCTCCAGGGTAAATGTGTTTCATGATCATAAGAGTTTTTGGCAAGAGGTTACATTACAACTTTTTGTGACTTTTCAACTTTTTCCTCCACAATCCACTGATATTTCAGTGGGAAAATAATCTCATGAATATTTAAGGCAATAAAGGCAGATTATAAATAATAATAGTGAGTGAAGATTTTTAAAAGGTTTGCTTATTATTCAAACTCATGCCAAACATAGTCGGGATATGTATGGTATAACTAAGCTCCTTTGAAAGGTGCTAGATTTCTTCAGTTGTCCAAATTTATCTTATCAATAATTATATTTTTATTTTTTTATCACTCTATCCATATGACCACTGTAGATTATCTTATCTCTTCCAAGATTTTTAAAAAGACAGATGTGTCCAAGGCAACTGTTATTAATTTTGAAACCAGACTATCTTTACATATAGCAAAAGCCTAGGAAACATGCAATCCTTCACCTCTTGACACATAATGCCACCAACCCACCTTTCAGTTTCCTGTTTTAGTACAATCTTGATAAATAGTTCTCCATCATCATTCAGTACAAGAAACACTTAAAGACAGGGTAAGCACACATATTAGATAGAAAACAATTGCTATTTTCTGATGAAAGACTAAATAATGAGAAAATTACTCCACTTACAGAATACCTGAAAGTGTTGAATAAAATGCAAAGCCATCCTTTCAGGCACATAACTGAGACTGCAGGGAAGAAAGGGAAATGTTCAAGACTGAAAATGGCTCTGAGCAGCCTCCGTGCTCACGCACACTGTTGCCCAGCTGGAAAACCTCGAAGCATGTGTGTTCGAGCTCCGTGGAAAGGGAGCTGAGTGGAAAACTCCTTATCAAGTCAGAACCTCTGAAAAGCTCCATCCTCAGAAATGAGCAGACTAGAAATAAAACCCACCCACAGGCACGGGCAAAAATAAAGAATCTTATTTCTACCTGGGCTCCAAATAGGAAAACTCTCTGAAGATTTGTAACCAATAGGCTGCCTTCACATGGTTTTCTAATTTTAAATTACACTAAGCCAAAAAATTAGCATAACAACTGGTCTCTGAAGCAAATGTAAAACTACTCTAGAGGTGTCTGCCTTCTACCAGGCCTCAAAAAAGCACCACAAATAAAAACCCCCTGCAGATGATCTCATTAACCCAAATTTTAAAATTAGTTATAGAAACAGATTCAAATATGAAATGAAATAACCATGGAAAAAGAAAAGATATTAATAGATGTTATAAAGAACGAAGTAGAGATTTGAGATTATTTTATTAATTATAGAAATAGATTAAAAATTATTTTAAAAAACTGGATGGGTTAAATGACAGACTAGCTACAGATGAAAAGGCAGTGCATTTTAAGAGAGATCTGCAGAAGCGTGATCTCTGTGCTACCCTAAAAGCTTTTAGGTAGCAGAAGAGAGACAAAAAGAGGGAAAATATGTAAGTACCACACGCTAACTGATTGTGCCACTGGAACATCCAAGTCTTTTTTTTTTTTTAGAGATAAGATCTCACTCTTGCTCAGGCTGGTCTTGAACTCCTGAGCTCAAGCAATCCTCCCACTTCGGCCTGCCCAGAGTACTAGGATTATAGGCGTGAGCCACCATGCGCTTGAAGCTCTGACTCAGGTGGGACATAGGCAATATATGTAATCTAAACCTTTGTTTCCCCATAATATGCTGAAAGAAAAAATAAACAAGATGGAAAATATAAAAGAGAGGCTTCGAGATTTGTAGGAGAATGAAGTTGAACATAAGTCTAACAGAACTTACAGAAGAAAGTGCCAGGTGTGATGGCTCACACCTGTAATCCCAGCACTTTGGGAGGCTGAGGCAGAAAGATCACTTGAGCCCAGGAGTTTGAGACTAGCCTGGGCAACATAGCAAGACCTCTTCTCTACAAATAATAATAAAAAAAAATTAGCCAGGCATGGTGGCACATGCCTATAGTGTTAGTTACCCAGGAAGCTAAACTAGAAGGATCATTTGAGCCCACAAGTTGGAGATTGTAGTGCGTTGTGATTGTGCCCTGCACTCCAGTCTGGGTGACAGAGCAAGACCAGACCCTGTCTCTTAAAAAAAAAAAAAAAAGAAAAACTTACAGGGGGAAGAATAGAAAAGGAGGTGAAATATTCAGTAAGACAATACAGAATTTTTTAGAATGGAAGGAAAACATGAATCTTCATCTTCAACAAGTCTGTGTCAGGAAATATTAAATATACACAAAGTTGTATCTGGACACATTATAATAAAACTTCAGAACACCAAAGAAAAACACAATAACTTAAGAACAGCCAAAGAAAAAAGATATAACCTACACAGGAATGAAATTGTACTGGTAGCAAACTTAAAAACAGCAATACAGTCCAGAAGATAAAAGATAATATTTTCAGTGTGCTAGGATAAAATGACCAAATCAACCTAGGATTACGTATCCAGCTAAACTATTACCCAAGAGTGAGGATGAAATAAAGTCATTTCAGGTAAAGACCTAGCATTATTAAATTTAATAACTCATATAGAAGAAAACAGAATCCATAAAAAAAGAATGAAACTCAGGAAAGAATGATGAACAAGGAAATTCTTGGGCATGATCTCAAAGCTAAACTAATATTGATTTGAGAAAAGTAATGATGGTGACAGTGACCATGAAGATGATTAATTTGGATGTATAAAAGCAAGATGGAACAAAAACAATAATGAAATGTAAAATATGAGGGAGTAAGTCCAATATGCATGTTGACTTTTAAGTGTTAATGCCAAAAGGATAAAAATATAGTGTATATATTTTAAGCTAGTAGAAGTAAACAATAGATGCCAGAAAGTAGGAAACAAAAATGCATAGAAAAAGCAAAGTTAATAGCATTAAATAATATAGTAAAAATAAATCCAGATATATTAGTAATCACAATAAATGTAAATGGAGTAAATACATTGGTCAAATTCCAGGATTATAATGAATAAAGAACAAAACATGCCATTTGTAATAAATACAACTAAAATATGAGATGTAATTTAAATACTAGCCATAGAAAGCTAGAGTAACCTAATTTATATCAAACAAAATGAATCTTGAGGTATTTCAAGTTAGAACATTCTCTTTAGTCAGACTTGCTATGCTTCTTTAGACAAGCCTGCCCCCCCCCCCCCCCGCGCCAGGAGTTTGAAATTAGTGAATAGAATGAAATCTCAGTCAGTTGGGAAAATGTGGCAGAAGAAATGACATTGTAGAAAATTTGGATGGGAGGCGGGCCTAGTTGGCAGAATAGAAGTGTGTCTTACACACTACGCTCTCTAGAAGAAGATCAAAAACTACAAGTAAGTGCCTGCTTATGGATGGACCCTCTTGGAGAAAGCACTGCAGGTCATCAGAGAACTGACAGGAAACATGGACACAGGGATGGGTGTTCCATTCTCCAAGATCGGGAGGTATCTGAGGGAGACCCCAGACGTGGGGAAGTGATGAAGGAAGAACCCCAGGGCCCCACGCTTCCATGTGGACACGGCAACTCAAGCTGTGAGGGGCTCCCCACCACAACTCCCAGCCTCCGTGCTGATTGGGGAACTGCTTGGAGACTGTAAAGTTGCATCAGAGAGCTGGCTTCGCAGGAACTTGCTGCAGCTGATGCCACTCTGAGCTCTCAGTTCTGGAGCATCTGATGTACACAAGCACGGCTTCACTGCAACTGGCCCCATATTGCTCCTTGCCAGGCTGGAGCAGGAAAAGCAGACAATCATATCCATGGCTAGGAGCCAAGTACTCCCCACCCCTACCACTGGGGAACTCCAACGAAGGTCAAGCGGTCCCATGGTAGCAGCCTCAGTGGGACTCATGTGAGGGAGCTCCAGCCATGCCACAGCCCAGTCACTGTAGCCCATGCCCTGACCAGTAGAACAAGCTCCTTGCCCCATGTGATGCCGCAGGAAGGCCCATGCCCACTCAGACCTGCGCTCCATGCAGGGGGCCATGCCCCCAGCCCTGCATGCCAGTGGGTGGGCCACAACCCTGTAGGCCCACACGCCCTGTGGTAAGTCACACCCCTTTGCCCTGTGTGCCAACCAGGAGGCCACAACTCCACAGTCCCAATCACTGACCAGCAGAACAAGCCTCCTGGTTTTGTGCCAGCCAGCAGGCCACACCCCTGCAGCACCACCCTCCCCCAAGGCTTCAGTCCAGCTCTCCACCACAAGAGTTGCCAGCCACAAGCTGTCCCCTGCTGTATACTGCCATTTCACCTAGACCTGCATGGAGCAAACACCTGCAGCCGTAATGCCTGTAGCCATCACCTAAATAGCCTCACCAAACAGCCACTGCCACCACTGTGGAGAAACCTGGACAGGGCAGTCTCCTGCAATGCCTGCCTCAGTGGAGATAGACTCACTCAGCCTCCTGCCTGAGCTTCCCACAGCTTCCTAGGGACCAATCCACCACTCCACACAAAGATCCCCAGCACTGGCCCAGGTCCCATGACATACCTAGGCACCTGCCAAGGTTCTGTGACCCACCCTGAGGTCGCCAGGTGCCCAAGATCTTGTGACCAGCCCACTGCTGGCAGCAATCCCATGATACATCCAGGTGCCTGCCAAGTTCCTGCAACGCACCCTGGTGCCAGCCAAGGTCACACCACCCACTCCATGGAAAGGGACTTGGGCAGCCCCCCTGCTCAAGCTTCCAACAGCAGCCTAGGGACCAACCCACCAATCCAAACAAATGTCTAACAGCACTGGCTTAGACTATGACAACCACAGGGTATCAAGATAATGCAGGAGAACAGCTGTGTTATAGGTTCTCAGTGCATCTGCCCCTTGCCTGCTAGGTTAGTCCCCCAGAGTGTTATCCAGGGGCCTCTCCTTCTTACTAAGAAGGAGAGTTCCCAGCAAAGTAGAACAGTTGTACTGTAAACCTGTCAGGCCTGAACTAAAAGAAGAGGTTTCAGATGAGAAAAAACCAGCAAAATAATTATGGCATCATGAAAAAGCAAGCCAGTCCAACACCCCCAAAGGATTACAATAGATCAACAGCAATGGACCTCAACAAAAAGGAAATTGCCTAAATGTCATAAATCAAACTCAGAATATGCATGGCAAACAAAATGAATGGAAATGAAGAGAAAGTTGAAAACCAACAAAGAAACAAAAAAAAAATTGAGGATATGTATGAAAAATGTGAAAAACTTGCTCGAAAGACAACATAAGAAAGGATATAACAGAACTTAAAGTAATTTAGGGAATTACAAAATACAGCAGAAAGCTTCAACAACAGGCTAGATCTAGCAGAAGAAACAATCTCAGACCTTGAAGACAAGGTTTACAAACTAACCAAGTTAGTCAAAGATGTAGAAAAAAGAATAAAGAATAATCCACACTCAGAGAAATACTGGACTGTGTGAAACAAGACAATGTGCGAATTACAGGTATCCCAGAGGGAGAAGAAGAAAAAGCAAAAAGCCTGGAAATGGAAATGGAAATTAAAGCCACAATGAGATATCAACTTAACCCTTTCAGAGTGGCCATTATTAAAAAGAAAAAAAAACAATAGATACTGGCATGGATGCAGAGAGAAAGGCACACTTACACACTGTTGAGACTGCAACTTCCACGGAAAACAGGTTGGAGACTCCTCCAAGAAATAAATATAGATTTACCATTCAATACTGCAATCCAGCTACTGGTTATCTACCCAAAGGAAAAGAAGTCATTTTATCAGAAAGACACCTATGTTCGAATGTTTATTGCAGCACCATTCACAATTACAAATATGTGAAATCAACCTAAGTGCCAATCAATTCATGAGTAGATAAAGAAAATGTGGTGTGTGAATAATACTCAGTGTATACACAGTGTGTATGTGTGGAGTACTATTCAGCCATAAAAAGGAATGAAACAATGTTGTTTGCAGCAATTATTGTGGAACTGGAGACCATTATCCTATGTGAAGTATCTCTGGAATAGAAAACCAAATGCCATATGTTCTCACTAATAAGTAGGAGCTAATATTAATAGATGTGTACACAGAGGCACAAAGTGATAATAAAAGACATGAGAAACTCAGGAAGGTGGAAGGGGTGGTGAGAGATTAAAAACTTACCTATTTGAGTACAGTGAATGCTATTCTGGTGACGGGCATAGTAAAGCATTATGCAAGGTATCCATGTAACAAAAACACTTGTACTCCCTTAATATTTTGAAATTAAGAAAAGAAAAGTTGGGTGATTATTTAATAATGTATGTTCAATGTTCAGTCAGTGGAATGGCTAACCTTTGGGATCAAATGTCCTTAGTTCAAGTTCTAACTGGGACAATTTCTAACTAATTGTCTTTGGGCAGGTACATTATCTCTGCAAACATCAGTTTCAACTATAAAATGGGGCCAATAATATCTACTTTTCATATTGATAAGGAAGATCAAAAGATATGATGGATATGGAAGCATTTGTAATCTCTAAGGACTGCAGACATCATTATATTCCAAGATATCAAAGTATGTCAATGTATGTATGCTATATATTGCCCATATACAAACTGAGAGAATTTAATATTACAATCCATATATTACCCAATGAGTTTTTAAAAGTGATTTGCACATCATCTCTACTAAAAATTCTTATGGGGAAGCAGTGCAGGTAATGGAAGCTGTGTAGGCTTTTGGAGTAAACTTAACCAAAGTTTGAACCCTAGTTTACTCATTGTGTGGTCAAGGTCAAGTTTTACTTCATCTCTCTGATTACCATTAAACTTTCCCCCTTGCACAATTATAAAGAATAGAAATAATGTCACGTACCTAACAAGTATACCATGTGCTTGGTACATAGTAGGTGGACCAAAAATGCTTCTGATTATATTAGAGCAAATAATCATCCCTGTGTGCCTTCGGGACCAATACCATTTTATCGTAAGATTTTTTTTTTTTTTTACTTATTTGAAAACACACATTCTTTTATGCATGGTCATTCTATGAGAAATATATTTCTTTATAACTAAAACATCTAATAAGAACACTCATTCCTCCAAACACGTCAATAACAGATCATGTCTCTCATTCTCTATGAAGTTTTCATCACGTAGGGGAAAAAAAAAACTGGTTTTATATTAAATTTCCATTATTTAAAAAGATAAGTGCATTGTATTTAAGTAATTAACTATTTGGACTGATTTTAGTTAACAAAAGTAACATGAAAAATGTCTGCAATATTGCAGATAAAATATAAAGTAGTCTAAATTAGGGAAGCTTTTTTGTATTGAGGAATGAAATAATATATTTGACAAAGAGTAGTGACACCTACCACTTTCTCTCCTCTTAAACTGTGCTTAGTGCTGTTGCTTGAGTTCTTAAGAATAATCAAAAATCCATATATCTAAATTACTTACTGACAACAGAGGATGGTATTATACTTCTTTGTTTTAATAGTATTGCTAATAATAATAATAATAATGGCCTTGCTCCTCAGCTGGCTTGTAAAGTAATAGGAATAAGAGGATGGGAAGAAAGAGTAATCACGAACTAATAAATGCCTTCTGAATGTAGGGCAGGGACAGAGGTGGAGTGCCCTAACTGTTATATGGGAAGCAGCATGTGTCACCTCCCCTTCCATTGGCTGTTTATTCAACATCAATACAACACTTTAGGAGCCAAATTACTAAACAAGCTGCCAATTAGGCTTGCAGTCAGCTGGATAGATTAGTGGCTAAAAGAGGCCGATACAAGATTTTCATCTCTTGAGCCAATTATGCAAGTGAATTACCCTCCATGGTACTCTTTGGAAGGTTTGAGGGGAAAGGACCGACTCAGCTGTAATGGATAGAAGAGATCCAGCAGACAGGGGCTGGGAGTGGGAGCACACAGAAGGGTTAGCAGGCTGCATATTGCTAAAATTGCCCGAGCAGGAGAGCCTTCTAGGGAAGGACTTTAAAGGATTTAACACTGCCAGGAGCAAAAGAAAAGGAAATTATGGTTGTGGTATATACTGTGCTGAGACTGAGTCGTTTCACTTCCAAGTCTTAATCTCATAAAAGAAGGATAAGCGACCAACAGTAGATCTCACTCTAGAATCATTTTTTTTTTATGAAAAATGAAGCATCTGTTACTTTTTTTTTTTTTTTTTTTTTTGGTTTGAGGTAGTATTTCTATATGAAAAGATTTAGCATTTGAGGAAGTAAATGTTCCTCTTTTGTCTTTTTTTCTTCCAAGTGCAAGATAATGCTTTATTCTATTTTATTTTATTTTTGTAAAGAAGAGAAAAGAAACCATCATTAAAAAAAATGAGGGAGAATGAGTTCTTTTCCATCTATATAAAAACACAAGTATGGGAATGTTGTGGCCACCCTGGGCCACTCTGCTTGAAATAGCAACATTTTAAAATGATGATAATGAGTCGGTTGTCATTTGCTATTCACTTTAGGACTGAAAATTGACCATAATTTAGCGATTTTTTTGTGTGGAGATATTTTAAATTGGCCTTATGTCTTTTCTTAAATATTAAACAAATTTTAAATCTGAACTTTTGCAAGCTGTTAAAAATGTGGATAAAACAGATGTGTAGCCTAGAGCAGCATTCGACCTCTGGTCTGATTTTTAGCTTATGGACGAAATTAAATTAATTCATGGCAATCACTGAAAATATCAGGGATATGAGGCAAAATGCTAGTGTACTGTTTAATCTGCCATACCTGATCTGCAGCTGTTCAGAAAAAAAAAAAATGACATACTTTAGAGATGTGTTTGGTTGCCACCATAATCATGATTTCAAAATAAAAAATTAATTGCTTTTTTGTTATATTAAGCAAGATTTTTGACATAAGGTTTTTCTTCGTTTTTTTATAACTAAAAGGTCCATCTTTTATTCTTTCTCATACACATACACACATATTTGTAGTATCTATGCATGCATATTTTCCCTTGCTCAAGTAATAAATGTTAGTCAAGAATTTTTCTTTGACATCAGAGGTTGCCATTCAAGCTGTAGGTAGTTTAAGGTTTTTTCTGTTACCTTAAGTACTTGTTTCAATGCACTAAGAATTCATTTGAATAATTCCAAAGCCAGCTAATTATTGTGGTAACCCAGTTCTTAGTCCCTGTAATGAATTTGGCAAATGGCAACGATGTGTTCTATTCTTAGTCCTAAAATGCACTGAAGATTGAGGATACCAAATGTTCAATAAAGGGCTTTGAAATCAATTGATTACTCTAGAGTAAGTAAAAGAGTTAAAGTTAGTAAAAGTCATATTTAGCACTTTGCATTTTTCCTTGTTCTACAATAAGAATCATAGGGAACAACCCACTTGCTGTTGCCCAGAATGCCAGATACAAATGACACAGATAAGATGTACTATTGGTTCAACACAATGCCTTTAATTACTATTTTATTGTTTACTGTGAAATACATATGCCAAAGAATACACAAAAATGTATATGTACAGTTTAAAGAACAATAAATTGGTCATTGTGAAACCATCACCCAGGCCAAGAAATAGAACACTATTGCACTCTGGAGACCCATAGTTAAGACAGTATTTTTGTTATTGGTATTCATACTTTAGGATCCTTCTGTGCCACTGTTACCATCCTGAACATAGTCTCAGAGAAGGAGAAGATCAGAGAGTCCCAACTTTTGGGTGGGAGGGAGGGGGCAGGGAAGAAGATACTGTCATAATCCTTAGTCAGGGAGGAAAAAATTGAAAACAATGGAAAAGGGGTGGGACTAGGGGAGGGGATAAGAGTTGGGGAGGGCGTGGGGGGCTGGTACTAAAGAGATGTCTGACTCAGGAGCCTTTAAAAGTAGTGAGTGATCTTATCAATAGCTGGCCATCTCATGCTCTAAGAGGACAAAGTCCACATTTCAGAGCAGAACTGTGCTAGATCTAGGACTGAGCTGGAATGCCATAGGCATCCTGCAGATATTTGAAAAGTTTGATATCTTTATCCCCGGAAGCCTGTGGAGGGAATGGTGGTCAAACACCATGTCCCTGTGAATTTGAGCCATGATATAAGAGATTGGGCTGAACACGTTCTCACTAAAACAAAGATTGTTTTAAGATACCGTTACCCCTTTTTTCTTACACAATCTCCTATATTAGTTTGTTTGATAATCACTTTCTTCTTCTGAAAGGGGAGTTACCGTGAGAAATGCTCTGGCTATTAAGAGTTCTGGTTGCTTGTATCTGGTTAGCCCCAGATTTGCTGTATTCCTTTTTCATACACCACAATCCAATCGCTGCTGCTTTGGGATGAGTGAAGGAGAGTCAATCTGTGCTACAACTTGGGCAGACAGATCAAGTCCAAGCCTGCAACTGAAGGAAAGAGCTAAGATTCTTGTGATTCTTTGACTTTTTACAACATTCGTTAATTTCTGAATCCTTTGACTTTAGATACTTAGTACTTCTAAAGTTTTTCCCTCAAACTAAATATAACAGTACATATGCTCAACCTTTTCTATAAGGGCCTATAAGAAAATTTAAATTAAAAGTCTGTCTTTGAAAATGTCATCAAAGAGAAATGCTTAAAATATTAAAGGATGCATTTCTCAGTTGTCTTTGCTAAGAAAACAGGAGAAACAACAGCTATATCTAAATTTCATATTAAGTACTAGCCAATCTCCTTTTACAGAGAAGGAATGAAGGTAGGTGAGGAAGGGAGAAGGAGGGAGGGAAGGAAATAAGGACTGTTTTTAATATATAAAAACTATATATGGATATATACATACATGTCTGTAACTATTTGTCTATCTACTATAATATTCTTTTCCTCTATTTTTCTTACCTTGCCTAATTCTATGGTCATTAAAATATGACCATGGAAGGAGAAGGCAGAAGAAATTAAAGTATACGTATATCGGTTACAGAGTGAATAACAAATAACAAGAAGAGAATTATAAGAATATAAATTCCCAGAGCTTCAGGATGCCATTAATTGTGCTTTTTGGTTGAATTGGTGTTGTTGAATATTAAAGTCCTGAGCAAATGTAAGACATAATCGTGTAAGTTGGTGATTTTCGGAATTACCCATAAAGCTAACATGGTAATGAAAATAAATCCATTTGTAGAGTACTTTATGGTTTACTGAGAACTTTCTTTACATATATGATCTCATATGATCATACAACTTTCTGTGAAAGAGGCAGTGTATGTTGTATGTGCCTGTTTTACAGACGAGAAAACAAAAGCCCAGAGAGGTTAAATAATTTACCATGCTACTAAGTGGTAGAAATGAAATTCTAAGCAAAATCTTTCTTCCATTCTTCCCTCTGTTCAATAGGTATCCAAAGATGAACCCAAAGATAAATAAATCTCCCTGGTGCCTTACTGAAAACAAAAAACTTAGGAAAACATGGTTTAGTAGCTTAAGAAGATCGTCACCTGTGTCCATACTAATTAACATATATTGTCATTCTATCATTTCAGGACTTGTAGGTGAAAATGCCCAGCCAATCCTAGAAAATAACATTGGAAACCGAATGCTTCAGAATATGGGCTGGACACCTGGGTCAGGCCTTGGACGAGATGGCAAGGGCATCTCTGAGCCTATTCAAGCCATGCAGAGGCCAAAAGGGTTAGGACTTGGATTCCCTCTACCGAAAAGTACTCCTGCAACTGCTACCCCCAATTCAGGAAAATCCACCTAAGAAGAAAAGCAAAGAAGAAATGCTTTGCCGATTTTACCCGCTATACCCCATTGTTCTAATATGACAACATGGCTTCTGTTTTTGAAGCAGAAATCTACATTGCCTCAAACTTGTCACTAGCTTCCTACCTGCATACAGTCCTGCCAGAGTGAAAGAAATGGGATTTCATCACAATTCATGGTGCTAAAGAGAAAATCTCTACCCATTAAATTTTTTCTGTAGTTTCAAGCTATTTCTAGGTATAAAGAGCAGCTCACTTCTCTTATTTATTTTAATCTCATATGTCAATACTTTCTAATACTTTGCTTGATTCATGTATGTGTGCAATTTTACCTAGGCAAATGTGAGCACACCCACAGGTTTCTAAAATAGGATAGGCAGGAAAGGATTATGTTTCATATCATCCTTATCCATTGTAACCCAAATGACTTATGATCACATCAATGAAGTCCTCAGCAGATCTTTGTTTGAAAGGCTTGACAATTTCATATTCCTTGAGTTTGGCTTTTTTGTGAGGATTTTCTAACAGTGACGCCCATTAATTTTCTATCCTTGGACAATGTAGTGTGAAGTTCGCAGTTGACAAACAGCACTTAATGTTTCCCTTGGACGTTTTGACAAGAATAAACCTCACCATTGTTATCACCAGAGTGCCCTCAACCTTACTTTAATGCAGATTTTATAAATTTTACCTCATTTAGAACATAAAATAATTATTGAAAGAAAAATGTATTTTTTAAATTCACCATGACTGAACTGTAAATTCTATTAATCCAGACTTACTTCTACCTCTCTCTTCCCAAAGATGGATATTTTTTTTAAGATCAACTCAAGTGTAGTAGACTGATTTTAAATTTTAATCATTGGAGTAATTTATTAGAATATGGAATCAATTTATTTGAAGATTTAAATGGCTCTCCCAAGAACTCACATTTCTGGCAATGGCCCAACCCATTTACAAGGTGAACAAAAGAAGTGAATGGTACTGATTTGCCCTTTCTAAGATCCAAGCTGCTACTTTAAAACCTAGCACAACTAGTCATTTTTATTATGTGCCTAGTATTGAGTTATTTCTGAATCATTTGCTTCGTGGTGTCAGAGATCCTAAATTGCTCTTAGTTTAGAAATTCTTGATTTGTTACCTTCGTCATTAAGAACTAATAATAATTATTATCATTCCACTTGGAATGGACTTTATCGTTTGAGTAAAGATGGAGATGACACATGTGAATCACCTTTCTAATGGGTTTTTAAATTTTTGTGAATCTCCAGAAGATTTTTTAAAAGGCAGTAAGGAGGTATATGCATGTAACAGACCTTTCTCAGATGGTCTCCTAAAGAAAACTAGGGAGGAGAAAGTCAACCTGCTATTTGAAAGCTTTTATGGTTTGCCAAATATACATGTTTCTTAAGAATTATCTTCCTTCCTAGGGGTATTATGCTAGAACAGGCTAGTTAGGGGATTATAGACTACCAAATGAGGTGTTCCTTTGAAGCATCCTTATTGGATAAAGCAACCCTATTGTATGGTTACTTTCTACAAGTGTGTTTCCCAGAAATTTGCCATTGTTTAACTGATTTTTTTCTAAATGCTCATTCTGTCTATGTAAGGGGGAAAAGACAGAGCAAGGTTATACATAGGTTTTAAAACGTCTTTGCAATAGTGTATTGTGCCCAACGGTCTATTCAAAATTTGGTATTAGTTTTCTTTTCTTTTTTCTTTTTTTAATTCCATTGCCTAAAGACCTAAAATTCTAGATTTTGAAAAGCCAAATTTGGAGCCACAAACCATGAGGTTATTGTGAGACTAGTTCCAAATTTCTGAGGACTTGGCAGTTCTTTTTCACTTTCCCATGTTCTAATGGTGGTAAAACTCTTATAGTGAAGAAGAATAAATAGTACATATACCAAACAGGTATGGGGGAACTTTGTAATTAAATATTAGTCTTTAGGAATGCTTTTTATTGTTGCCGTTCTGGGCAGGTACAAATCTTCTGAAACAGCCCCTCTAAGATGTTCACTTAAGTCTTCTCTGATACCCCAAAAAATTCATCTTTATGATTTCTGCTGATAGAAGAAAGTTATTTATCTTGACACCTGGAGCCCTCTATGTGGCTCATAGAGCACTTAAAAATATTACTTATTCTATTTAAGTGTTTATCTGTATGTAACATATGTCCTGTACAGAACATATAAATCTACTTCAAAGTAGAGAAGGAACAAAGCTTCTCCCATACTCTTACATTGACATACCTTCAGCATTCTGGCCTTAAGAAAAATCAGTACAGACCTGATGTTCTGGTTGTTAATTGGAGAAATAAACACTCACAATTAAAATATGAGAATTTTCATGTAAATCAAATTTCTTTTAAGATATGAAGCCCACTAATTTATGCTTTATATATAGTTACAGTTAATTTTTACCAGCTACTATGCCCATAGAACCCAACCCATTCCAAGGAGTTTGTGATTCATATCTCCTTAAAAAGGTGGTAAGATATTTCCTGTGCTCCCTTGTGAAGTCGCTCTTCTGTTCTACAGTATCTAAAGCCTCATATCAAATTAACTTACTGTGCTAAAGATTTTAGAGAGTACATAATAGGTCTCTTCCCTTACTATCCAAATTATGCATTCCCTGCGATAGCCTACAGAGGTTGAGCATGACTGCATTAGCAATGTGACTTTTTTTAAAAAAACGTGTATTTGTCACACTTGATAATTGAGAAGGCTATGTGCTGGAGTCATTTCTTCCCTTTCTACTTCCCGAATATAATTTTTAATTTCTTTGCTTTTATTTTTAAATTATATGGCACTCTTTTAAAAGAAAATCCATTGCTCACTAAAATTTGCCAGTTGAACATATAGATTTTGTAACTCATACTATGGTTATCAAGTTTTCACAGTAGGGTTAAAGATATGCATAATGTGTACATATAGGTGTATTTACAGTGCACATATATGTGCAATATACAGACATGGTTGCACAATATTGCATTTACTAATATGTTTAACATTGCAAATTGGTTTTGTAATTAATTGAACCGACAATTGTTTCTCTTCAGTATACTTCATTTTGAGCAGATATTTCATAAAGAAAAAAATCACTGTTGACATGCTTTTAAAAACCATTTTCATCTGTATTTTGTCTTTCAAAAAGAAGAGTGATCTAAATTGGTACTGTAAAATGAAATTATTAGCAAAGAATATTTTGGATTTTTTTTAGCTTTTGTCTTTTCGTAGAAAGCTATATTAATAATACAACAAAGAATGATAGAATAAACCATAATGTTTAAGAACATTATTTATAAGCAGTCATTGTCTTTGTGCTTTAAATGTTTCCCTCTTATCTTCAACTAATAAAAAATAAAGTTGAAAGAACTTTAAAAAAAATTTTAATGACTACCCATTGACAATTAACATTTAGTAGCACAGTTAAATTCATTATTATACTTAAGCCCTGGAAAAATTCAATATCTCAAACAGAAATCTAGAGAAAAAAATTGGTATATGCATTTGACTCACAAATTTATCTAAAGCTGTGAGCTGTGCTACCACATTTTCCTGTTTTTATTTTTTTTTTCTCTGAATCCAGCTACACTAACTGGCTTCAGATCCCTCTCCATTCATGGATTCTATGATTCTATTAATAATATAGCAAGGTACACATTTGCTCTCTACTTAAAAGTATCGGTCAAAGAGTCAAATGTTATAGTTAGTCCATTTCCTTCTGGAAAGTTGTCCCTTTCAGAAACCTGTTAGGAGATTTTAAATGTGTTGTAACATTCATTAAAATGTTGAGTTTTGTTTGAGTTTTACTTGCTATAAAAAGCATTTCACTATTTATGTAGATTAAGTTTTATCTTTTCCCCAAAAAAACTGAGTAGAGTTGTTAAAGTAAGTAGATTTTTTTTTATCCAATAGGTATTAAATACTCATTTATTTAACAGGCTTGCAGTAATATATACTCAACTGACAAGTGGACCATGAAGGCTCCTTCTGCTGGGCTCCTACTAAGCAAAGACTCATTACTTTACACACCTGACACTTTAAGTAGATCCAGATTTGTCTCTAGCGAGTCAGTGCCATTAACTGCCAGGAGTATGATCTACTATTGCCACTTTTAGTTTTATCTGTACATTAGAGTTGTCTTCTGTCTTTGAATTGTCAGACAGTTTAAATCATTCTCAGATCTACAGACCTCTGTACTGTTGCAATATCCGAATGTCCTGTGTTTATTCCTTAATTTTTCAAGGATGAAGTTGGGTAACAATTGAAGGCTGTTTTTTGTGTGTCTTTAGATTGTCTTTTTCTTAGTTTGAACTTTCAAAATAAATTGCTAGTATTTTAAAAGTGTATGTGAATAATGCTTGATTCTTTCAGCCATAAGATTGTAGAGATAAGACCATTATTATAGTATCCCAAGTGAAAGGAAAACAATCACAACTATTTTCTCTTTGCATCTTCCTGTTAAATGTCTAATGAATGTTTGTTTCTTCCTGAAAGCAATATTCTTTAATAAAAACAGAAAGAATGAGAAATAGTGTACTAACTCGATACAGGCTTTCCAAAAGCAAACAAATTCTTCCATCCCTTATTGAAGTGCATTTCTTCAGATGCCAGAATTTCATCGTCATGATAAGCAAATGAGTTTAGAAATAAATAAAAATTTCTGTTAGGTGACTGTTAGGCTAATCTGGGACTCTAAAATGCCTTGCTGGTGACTATAATTCATTACGGAAACAATATAGGTAATCCACGTTGCCTATACGAAGCATGAAATTCATAAAGTAATTTTTAGATGGATGTGAAGCACTTGGGAGCACACGTTAAAGGTGAGAAATGTATAAAGTGCAAAATCCCAGTATTTCTAATATGCTATGTATAGTGTCTTTAGGTTCTCAGCAAAAAGTATAGTCAGTGGTCTCTAATCTGTTCATCTCACATCTTTATGCACTTATCCTTTTAATGGACCTCTTCTAATTCCTTTCCTGTTTTTTTTTTAAACACATCTTAAGTCTACTTCATATGTTTGAATATCGCAGGACAGCCTTCCGAAATGAGGATACAATTGCCAAGCCCACAGGAAACCAGCATGTTTTGCCTCCCACGCCATTGTATTTCTCCATTAAGTCCCTTAACAACTCAGCTAGAAACAAGCGGCAGATTTTTTTTCCCCGACTCAGTGAGTAATTGTCTGCACTGCAGTGACAGATGTGCAATATAGCAGCTTCTTCAGGAAAAAATTAACAGTTTGTCCAGCATGTCAGCTCGCTCTTTTTAGTGCTTGGGAGGTCTTGGCCCCATTATGGATGATTTAGAAATTGAGGCAAGCAAAGACCAGCTGCCTGCACTGAAAGCCTTCGTTAGTTGGCCTCATCTGCATTCCAAGACTCACTTACATCCAGAAATTGGTGGAGCCCCTCTGGCCACGAGATGAGTGTGGGCTGACAATGCCTTGATTTGTTGAGAGAGAGAATAAATGGGTTTTTCAGAAGACGAGGAAATATCACCATTACTGGCCAATTTACAGCATTTTATCTGTTCTTCAAACATGTCACTTTTGTTATTGTTGCATGGTAATTACATAGTGAAACGGCAAGAAAACAAATTCTGGTTACGTATTCAGATGGATTGCAAAATCATATAATTCCGATAAATGCCCATTTATGATACACATGGATGAAAGGTTCATTTTAATTTTGAATGGCTAGCTCAGCCATAAATAGGATATAGGATTAAATTCCACAGAATCTGATTACATCAAAGCAAATAGTCTTTCTCTCTACTTTCTCAGATTCAGGGAGATAGCAGGAGGCATTTTCACAAACAGGATTTTTTTTTTATCCTGAGACAATGCAAAAAGTGAATTCAGAAGTGCATTCGCTAAAGAATGAGAAGTCCAAGGGAAGCCGGAGAGTTACCTTGTTCTGGCAGGGTCAGGGTCCTAGAGACTTCTCTAGAAGCCAGTGGACGTGCGCCAAAAGATTCCCATCTTGGAGGAGCAGCTCAGTATCTTGAAGCTCACATTCCAAGTCACTTCTCAAATCTCACGAAACATTTGGAGACCAGAAATCAAATGCTTTCCCTTGTGCCTCTAAGATTATTTCTCCCCTGCCCCCAGGCCAGTTATAAAGGAATGTTGCCTGTGCAAGTTGAGCTGAGCCACAGGTGATGAAAAGCCCAGAGATAAAAAGGAACAAGGGGCAGTGGCACCCCAGGGCCACCCCTTAAAGTGTCAGGTGTGTAAAATAATGAGTCTTTGCTTGGTAGGAACCCAGCAGAAGGAGCCTTCATGGTCCACTTGTCAGGTGAGTGTATATTCCTGCAAGCCTGTGAAATAAATGAGTATTTAATACCTATTGGCTCCCAAATTTTCTGTGGCAGGGAAAGGGGAATAGAAGAAGCACGCCAGCACTTAACCAGCTCGGCTCACTGGGACACATGTCGCTGTTCATGATTCGTTGGCCAGAACTAGCCACATGGGCTCAATTGAATTGCAGAGAAGCTGCAGATAGTAGGGAAACACATAGATATTTGGTGGCACTAACCAGTTCTGCCACTAGTGAGCACTCACTAGTCTTAATAGGACGTAGTTAGACTGTTAAATATCAAAGTAGCATAGACCATATTTCATTGAATCTAAGATGCCATCAATTTTAAAATACACCTTGATTTTATGTAAAAGAAAGAAAGAAAGAAAGAAAGAAAGAAAGAAAGAAAGAAAGAAAGAAAGAAAGAAAGAAAGAAAGAAAGAAAGAAAGAAAGAAAGAAAGAAAGAACTACCAAATGACAATCACCACCCATGGCGACATGTGTCCCAATTTCGGAAATGTTTTTAAAAATAATAAAATACGTTCATAAGTATCAAATGTATGGGACAGAGAAGAAAATCCTAAGGAATGTCAGGGAAGGCTGCACAGCTGGGTGGGAGTGGAGGTGGTCCTTGGAGAATGACAGGTAGGGCTTACCAATAGTGCGCCTACTATGGGTGTTGACATAATGTGATGTCAAAGGCACAGGCGTTATTGGAGTTATTCCCAGCTGGATTCAATGCCCAACCCTAACATTTTCTGTATGATTTGGGGCTAACCTTGCAAGTTCCTGGCTCCTTTGCTGAATTTAGGAATAATAATAGCTACCTCGTAGGGTTATGAGGATTAAACAAAAGAATGCACATAAAATACCCTAGCACAGTGCCTGGCACATAGTAGGTGCTTTAAATTAGGTACCTTTTCTTTTCCTGTTTCTCATGAAGTGACAAATTGTTCTTGTTTGTTTACTCTGCCTAAAAGATAGGGGGAAGAAGGTTGGAGAGAATTGTGAATAAATTTTTACATTGCTAACAGACCCCAATAAAGATAGTCCCATTAAACAATCTTCCTAATTTCATAGCCATCCATGGGCATACTCTTAATAATAAACTTCTGCTAGGACTCCGAAAGATATTAAGTTTTTATGAATACATTCAACTGAAACTTATAGACAATAAAAATACAGAATTCAACCAGCTGCACTCAGCGAATAATTTCTTACTAGCCGGCTGCAAATCATTCAGGAACCAGCAGCCATGCCCACCAAGGCCTTTGGAACCTACCTCTATTCTCTCTCCCACATGCTGCGGATCTTGCACAGCCATGATAGTGAGACAGAACCCAGGGCCACCGAAGAATGTCGTTGTCCCAGGACTCTAAGAAAAGCTAATGTGTTAACAATCTTCTCAGAGAGGCTGTTTGTTCAAGGTGCTTATGTTGAGATTCTGTCTTTTCAGAGTCTTTTTGAGAGTATATTCTAGGGCAGCGCCCACTAAACTTCAGAGAACCACCAGAGGAGCACTTAAAAAACCGATATTCTTATGCTGTGTTCTCAAAGAGGCACCTGAGAATGAGAATGCAATTGAGAAAGACTGTCCTAGAAGAAGCAGATTAGGAAATCACCAAACCTTTGGCCACATCCAAACTCAGTCTTCGAAGGTGGACACTTCTCCTCCCCCCCCCCGTCACCTCTGCCCAAGCTCTCCTTTTTGAGGAGTATTCTGGACACCCTGAAATTTCCAAGAATTTAGAATTGGGGCTTAGGGCTAAGAGATTTCCTTCCAGCGTTGGTGTGACTGGTCTCTTAAACGAAGGAGGAATTGGGAAGCAGAGAAACTCTGTAAATGACAAAAGGAATGAAACAGAGGAGCAAAGAGAATGAAGATGGAAGGAGAACATGTCTGAGTTTCCTACAGCCCTGAGGTCTGACTTAGGGTTGTCAGATGTTTTTTTTAAAAAAAAGACAAGAGGAGAACCACCTGGAACGTGGAGGAAGCAAGTCTTTTCTGTAGACGAGTATGACCTCTCCTTCCACGGGATTGGACTTTTACCTTATTGGACAGAATACTCACCATTTGGGCCTAAACATCTTATTAGCACACAGATAAATCAGGGGTGAATCATTCACATTCCACAAATATTTTTCACATTGTAAAAGAGCACAGGGCCCTGTAGGTAGCACTTTCTCCAGTGAGTGCTTATTTACAGATCATTAAATACTTAACAGAGGGAAAAAGTAAAAGCTGAAGTGCTTAAGCTGGTATTTATTAAATATCCATCATAGACTCAGATAAAGCAAATCTAAAATCATAATGACGGTTAATTGTCCAGTTTTTAGATTTTTTACATTAGCAGACAAGAAGCTAAAATGACAGCCTGTCCAGATTAATACATCCTGAGTGTTCTACCGTGGTTATAATTCTTTTCTGAGGCTTATCCTCACTCCCATAAGACACCCCTTTATCTTACAATAAATGTCCCTTTTTTGTACAGGTTAAATTAAGAGGCTTTCTGTTATTTCCATATAATACTTATTATCTGCTGGGTGTTGGCTAATATTTAAATGTATTGTAAAACACTGAAAAGGACTACTATACTTGACCAATTGAATTTTCTCTGGGCCGTCATCTAGGAATGTATAGGAGCTGTTACACCTTATAATGCTTTAATAAAGTTCTACCTTGTGGCAAAAGAGCATGTTAAGTGACTTGGCCTCATTTCTCCCTTTTGTAAAAATTGAGCCCGACTCTATCAATTTCTGACCCCGTCCTTTCTATCCATCGGGGAAGCCCGTGACTTCAAGAGACTCTCACAAGATTGGTAAAGGATCCTAAATGTTATTTTACTTTCTAACCACTTCGGTATAACGAGTCCGTTTTGCTCTTGCGTGATGAGGAAAGCTTGAAAGCACTGAAAGCTTGTTTTACTCTGCAGGCAGCTTTACTCGTAATGTCAATCAGAACAGGTAACATATACATATATGTTTTCATTACGTTATTTTTAAATGTTCGCAATTTTATTTTTACTTTTTTATTTTTATTTTTTTTTGAGACAGAGTCTTGCTTTGTTGCCCAGGCTAGAGTGAGTGCCGTGGCATCAGCCTAGCTCACAGCAACCTCAAACTCCTGGGCTCGAGCGATCCTTCTGCCTCAGCCTCCCGAGTAGCTGGGACTACAGGCATGCGCCACCATGCCCGGCTAATTTTTTATATATATATCAGTTGGCCAATTAATTTCTTTCTATTTATAGTAGAGACGGGGTCTCGCTCTTGCTCAGGCTGGTTTTGAACTCCTGATCTTGAGCAATCCGCCCGCCTCGGCCTCCCAAGAGCTAGGATTACAGGCGTGAGCCACAGCGCCCGGCCTCGCAATTTTATTTTGATAAATGAAAAATTAGAAAAGTCAAGTTTTGTTATTAACGGTAAAGTCGACGCTCGGCTGTGCGCGTTCATCTGTGGCTGCCGACTATAGTCGACGCTCGTGCCGAAGTGGTTAAATATGTTAATGAATATATAACATATGACATTTTTTACTGAGCGATTTTTACAACTTTGTATGTGTCACAGAGTAAAGGAGAGCATGGCAAAGCCGTGGGAAACAATTAGAAGCCACTTCCTGTGGTCTTTCCACATGCTCAGGCTAGTGAGTTCTGCTGTTGGTTGTGGAAAGGAAACGAATGTCACTGCTGGGCCGCCCTTGTCCACCCATCCAGCTCACCACTGGCCTCCGATCTATCAGATAGGAGCTCCAGGACTCCCTCTACAACGAGGAAGCAACTTAAAAGAATGGGAAAAGAGAGTCATCCTTTAGTCATTATGATTTGTCTTCTTTTTATATCTAGACCCAGAAGGCAATGGATTCCAGCAGAAGGAGCCCTGCACCAGGAACTGGACAACATGGGTTCAAGTCTGTTCCCTCCCTGATCAGTGCAGGAAACCCACTTGACTGGTTCCTGTATCCAGATTTACAAAATGAAGAGGTTGGGCAGGAAAAAGCATTGATCTGTCTCAGTGCCTCCTCTGCACTGGGGATTTCATACATCATTTCCCAGTCAACGTCACAGAGAGGTATTGCTACTTCTCTTTGGTCCTTCTCAGTTATGAAGATCACATGGTACTTCCGTAATGCAGACTAATTGAGAAAAGTCTCATTCTTAAATTAACAAAGTCCAAATTATTCAACACTTAAAGATATGCAACGTTTTTGTTTATAGATAACTTGCAATTTAAATATTATTCAAATCCACATTTGTATACAGTGTTTTGTATAGTATCAAGAGTTTTGAATTTTTTTTTTTTTTAAGATAAAGTCTCACTCTGTTGCCCTGGCTAGAGTGCCGTGGCATCAGCCTAGCTCACAGCAACCTCAAACTCCTGGGCTCAAATGATCCTTCTGCCTCAGCCTCCCAAGTAGCTGGGACTACAGGCATGAGCCGTATGCCCGGCTATTTTTTTTCTATATATTTTTAGCTGTCCAAGTAATTTCTTTCTATTTTTAGTAGAGACGGGGTCTCGCTCTTGCTCAGGCTGGTTTTGAACTCCTGAGCTCAAATGATCTCCACCAACCTTGGCCTCCCAGAGTGCTAGGAGATTACAGGCATGAGTCACCACGTCCGGCCAAAAATTTTTATTTTGTTTCAATACTTTATTTTCCCTGAAACTTACTTCTGCCATTGATTTAATTGATAAAACTATCACAGTGCACAGGCATATTAATGAAGCCCATGTCCCAATTACTACAAATTCCAGTTTGTGGGGTCTACATAACTAACATTTGGCAATATCCCCTGGTGTATATCTCATGACATGTCAGTGTCCTAATCATAGATACAGAATAACACTAACTTGGCAATGTACCATGGACAAGAGCCTAAGCTAGTTTCCCAGAACAGTACAGAAGAAAGTGATTGTTTTTTCTTTTAAAGAACTGGGGTCCAGGGTCAGTGACCTTAACTCCATATACAATTTGAAGAATTGGAACGAGTTCAGAGAAAATCAAGACAAATGATTAAAGGCTAAAAGGGACTGACTTGAAGGAAAATACAGGCAATGAATAATGCAGAGTTTGCTGAATAATAGCCACGAAGAGAGTTTAATAATCCCAAGAATAGTTTAAAAACACAAATATCCAGGAGGAATAAAATGTTTTCAAGAATTACCCTTTTGTTCTAGAATGTGAAAAGTATGTATTGGTTGGCTTAAAATTTAAAAAAAAAAAAAAAAAGGAAACTGGTTTTGAGTAAAAAGAAGCAGAAAGGCATCTATTTTGATGGAAAGCATTAGACTAATCAAAGGAGGAATTATTATGAAATCTCAGCCTAAATTGCTTTGAAGTCCTTTATGAATCAGTTATAGGCAACGATTCAGCCCTGTTCCAAGTGCTGAGCAGAAATGTTCTAACACGCCTGAGAATCTAACCTCTCCCCACTTCCAAACCGTGTTTGGCAGTATATTAAGACAGGAAAGGGTATTTTGGTGCACCTCACAGTGGGCATGGGCATTCTGTCCATTCTTTTGTTAATGACTAGCATAGTGTTTTGCTGCGACCTTTTCTGGGTCCATTCTTTAATCTGACTTTTGCAGCTGTGAAAATAACCAAAACACCTCGCAGGTCATTAGGCTAAGTAAACAGCTCATTACGGAGTGAAATGAGACCAATGATAGTCGTATTCTGCCAATGCAGAATGTATCTACTTCCTATCATCAGATTAAATGCCACTTGCTAAGTATTTATGGAGCATCTACCATATGCTTATCACTTATCACTGATCACTGGTTGTTGTGAGGATTCGTAAGAATTTTATGCAGTACTCACCACGCACAACCACTTAGCATCTTTCTGGAGATATCTGACATATATTGAGGAATGATATTCAAAATAGTTCACAACCAGACTGGCACAGGCACTGGGCAATCAACGTGGAAATCCGTCTTACCTGAACAAATTCTAGCTGTAAATAATTGATACAGTGTAATGGTGCAGGCTGGTGAATACCAGCTATGCATACATCTGATTTAAAAAAAAAAAACTGTAGGAAAAAAGTATGTCTAAAATGTTATAGTGATTCTCATCCAATGCCAACATATATGATGGAACATAAATGCTGTATATGCTGCCCTTTTCTTTCATGACAGACACCATCAATCAATAATGGCATTCTTTCATGATGAACCCAAGTGCAGGGTCCTAGGCAGCCTCTCCCAAACCCAAGTAAAGATCAAATTTAACACTTGGGATAAAATCATTTCTAATCCCTTATAGGTATCGTAAGTCTTGGTCATGGAAGAAGAAGAATACCAAAGTACCCAACCACACAAATCTCTCCAGTGATGCCATCTAATCTTTGACAAAGCAGACAAAAACATACACTGGAGAAAAGAATGCCTTTCAATAAATGGTGCTGGGAAAACTGGATAGCCACCTGTAGAAGGCTGAAGCAGGATCCACACCTTTCACCTCTCACAAAAATCAACTCACGCTGGATAACAGACTTAAACCTAAGGAACGAAACTATTAGAATAAGGTATGAAATAGAATTAGAATTAGAATAAGGCATGAAACTATTAGAACTATTAGAAACTAAGGTATGAAACTATTAGAATTCTAGAAAAAAATGTTGGAAACACTCTCCTAGACATGGGCCTAGGCAAAGAATTTGTGAAGAAGACCCCAAAGGCAATCACGGCAGCAACAAAAATAAATGGGACACGATCAAACTAAAAAGCTTCTGTACAGCCAAAGAAATAGCCATGAAAGTAAACAGACAACCTACAGAATGGGAGAAAATTTTCCGCATCCTACACATCTGATAAGGGGCTGATAACTAGAATCTACTTAGAACTCACGAAAATCAGCAAGAAAACATCTTTTCAGGAACCTCTTCTTGTCTCTCCTTAATTAAATGACTCTCCTTTCTTTCATATGTGCACATCCTGGGTTTTCCCATTTCCACACCTTTGCCTGTGGCCCTCCTCTTGTCTAATTCAAAAGAGTCCCCAGTAATCTGTATCCATTTGGAATCAGGTTAAAGCTTACATCTTTATACCAAACTTACCCTTACAAAGGGGCTGATAACAAGAATATACTTAGAACTCACGAAAATCAGCAGGAAAAAATCAAATAACCCCATTAAAAAGTGGGCAAAGGACTTGAACAGAAACTTTTCTAAAGAAGACAGAAGAATGGCCAACAAACATGAAAAAATGCTCAACATCTCTAATCATCAGGGAAATGCAAATCAAAACCACAATGAGATATCACTTAACCCCAGTGAGAATGGCCTTTATCAAAAAGTCTCCAAACAATAAATGCTGGCGTGGATGCGGAGAGAGAGGAACACTCCTACACTGCTGGTGGGACTGCAAACTAGTTCAACCTCTGTGGAAAGCAATATGGAGATACCTTAAAGTGATACAAGTGAATCTACCATTTGATCCAGCAATCCCATTGCTGGACATCTACCTAAAAGATCCAAAGACACTCTACAAAAAAGACACCTGCACTCGAATGTTTATAGCAGCACAATTCATAATTGCAAGGCTGTGGAAATAGCCCAAGTGCCCATCAATCCAAGAATGGATTAATAAAATGTGGTATATGTATACCATGGAGTACTATTCAGCTCTAAGAAACAATGGTGACATAGCACATCTTATATTTTCCTGGTTAGAGCTGGAACCCATACTACTAAGTGAAGTTTCCTAAGAATGGAAAAACAAGCACCACATATACTCACCAGCAAACTGGTTATTAACTGAGCAGCACCTAAGTGGACACATAGGTACTACAGTAATAGGGTAATGGGCATGTGGGAGGGGGGAGGGGGGCGGGTATATACATATATAATGTGTATATAATGTGCACCATCTGGGGGATGGTCATGCTGGAGACTCAGACTTGTTGGGGGACGGGGGAATGGGCATTTATTGAGACCTTGAAATCTGTACCCCCATAATATGCCGAAATTAAAAAAAAATACTTTTTTCCAAGTGCTGATTAACAGAGTAAAAATAATATTTTTATTTTCTTTAAGGAGGGCACTACTTTCTAATTGTCCTCCCATCATTTGCTTTGTATCTATTTAATATCTCTATTTATTTTTTAAGCTCCTCAGTACAAAAAGTATATATCTGCTTTTATTTACACCATACACAATGATAATTGGCTCCTCCACTTTTTAAGCAAATGCAGTGGAAATGAGTGCAAATATTTCACACATGCTGCCTCTGGCCGAATTTCTTAACTAAGAGGAAAGTTCACAGAAATCTGTAAACAAAGTATCTGCCAGAGGTGACAAGAAAATGGAGCTCCCACGGCTTCCGGTGAGTGTAACTCCTCAGGGAGGCCAGTTGGCATTTTACAGAAGTTTACCTGGTGTTAAGCCTGCTGGTGACGGGGGTTGTCCTGATTTAGAAATAAAGGATTGACTCCGAGGTGTCTGTAAAAATCATTCTGCGGGGTGATAAATCCCAACTTTAACACCAAAATAAGAGGGAAGCCATTAGCCCTGGCTGCTGCTTGGACTCCACGCTTAACTCAATCTTCAGAGGTTGTCAGTGTGGCTGGGGAGAGGTCGTCCCTGGGCAGGCCTGGGATGGGCTTAGCAAAGCTGCCTGTGCCGGAGTCCCCCACCTTGGTCCCTGTGTGAACAAATGATCCATAAGCACACAAAGTGGTTTCTGAAATCTGAATAAGAGCTCAGCTATCATCTACAAAATTGTGGCTCCCAGAGTAGAAATTATGAAGAGTTCCTGTTTTGTTTTGTTTTTTTTCATTTTGTTTTATTGGCAAGCCTCCTTAGTGACTCTTTCCATAATACACTGTCATCGGATACAATTGTTGCAGAATATGGTCTCCGTGTTTGATTGCAGGGTCTGCAGGCTTCAGACAGTAGGAATGCAATGCTTAAGCTTCTTCACTTATTGCCTGCTGGTGTACAAATATAGGATTTGGCAATTTAGCCTAAAGCCTTAGCGTCTCCCGCTACACACGCCCGCTCTGGGAGGTACAGGGAATGCGACTTTCCGCAGGCTCCGAGCCAAGAGGAGGCCCCTAAAACTGAAATCAGAGCCGAGGTGTGGGACTGCCTCATGCATAATCCACCCGCAAAGCACAGTCCGATGGACCCCTTGCTAGAGCTGAACTTTGGACTCCCCGCCACTGAAACAAAAAAAATAAATAACTGCCAAATCCTCATGAATGCTGAAAAGAAGCAGCTGGTAGCCAAAAGACCACTTTAATAATAGGAATAAAAATAAAACCGAAGCTGGGTGCAAAAAGGCTTCCATCTGCAAAAAGAGAATTAATATAGAGAAGGGATCAAAGCTACTTTTGCATCATGCAACTCTGTAGCGAAGGAAGGCAGGAGAAAAGAAGAAATTGCAAAATGAGAAACCATCCTGACGCCCACCAGATAGACAATAGCACACCACGTGTTTTAAAATCCCTCTGCTAACATGCTCTGCTAGGATACGTATGGAGTTATCTCAATTTCCTCTTTCAGTAGAAGCATTCCCCTATATAACAAAAACGTTGAAGGGGGCCAGGTTCTTGGTTTTAGGAGCAACTGTGCTGACCCTGCTTAGCAGCTACATTCTCACTGCATTTTGTCGAACTAAAAGCACTTTGCTATGAACTACATTCCCAAGTCCCATATCATTTGGCAACCTATCTAGTGAGACTAGAGTCACTTTTATGGACTATGGATTGGATTAACCACTAAAGGTTTTGGATACACATGTCATGTAAACCAATGATTGATAAAATTTACAGTTTAAATCCAGCGTGGGAAATGTTTAGGGGTTATTTATCAGTGTAAAAACTGTCGGTACTTGGAGATTTTCAAGAGAAATCAGCTAACTCTGTTTTCTTTCTGCCCTCATGTGACATTCAGCCTCATAAAGGAAGATCAGAGTAAGGTCTGGAGATGCAGCCGAATGTTCTAGAAAAAGCAGCAGATCCACATCAGAGTCCCTGCCCCTCTTGCATGCACTGGGTTGTGTTGGGCAGCCCCAACCTTGGGAAGCCTCAGTTTCCTCCTTTTTCTGCTTCTCCTTTCCCAGAGGGTTATAATGAAGATCAAATAAAATAGCATCATGTCAAAGCACTTTGAACATTGAAATGCTATTAACTCTGTACAAAAGTGTTTATGGCAAGTACCCAAAGGGTTTATATATATAAAGCTTCATTGACATGGTTAGCATATTGAGAATGATTGATGCAGAAGACAATATCCAGGGAATGTGGGGCTACAGATTGCAGCCATCCTTGTCAATATTTTTGGTGGTGTCACCAATTATGCCATCATTGACAACAGGATCACCAAAGCCTGCCAGGAACTAGAGCTCAAGATGCCTCTGGTGGTCTGGCTTTCAGGAACCAATGTCCAAGAGGCTTAGAGCATAATACAAGCAGACTCGCCATTACTTTAGTCATCAACCTGGAGGATGCAGCCAAGAAGGTTGTGGCCACCATAGCCAAGAAGTGATGACTTCATCCTGATCCCCGGGGGAAGGAAGACTATTTTTCCATAAAAAGGGATGGTTCTCTCATCACTGTGCAGGAAATGGTTATCTCACTGGGAAAAGCAGGCAGAGGGCATGAACAAGAATCACTGTATGAAAAATCTTACATCTGTATTATCTTGAATAAGATATCTAGACAGCCCAAATCTGATTTTACTTATAGTCTCTCTTAAAAATAATTTCATGTGTTCTCATAGATTTCTATCACGGTAAGCCTGCTCAGTGGGCAGTGTTTCACTGAATTTGGGGAGCAGTCTATGTGGCTAATAATGTGTGTATATACAGAATTTGAAAGCAGGCCCTGGTTCATTTATAAGAATTTTGGTGGACATCGAATCCTACATAATAATAATAAAAAAAGTCACAGTCCATAAAAAAACTCAGACAAGCTTACATTTAGTGTATTAACAACCAAAAAGACACAGCTAAGACATTGGAGCCAATAGCTATTATACATTGCAGCAGTTTTTACAAGTTTCTGATTCCAACATATGTTTGGACAATCCATGAATACTCCATAATATATTTTACCATGGCAGGTCTGCACTACTAGAGCATACATGTATTTTACCATTTGCCTTAGTAGTAAATGTACTGTTTACTTCACACTAAAAGCCAGAAAGAAGCCTTACTTGTGATTTTGGAGCAGAGGGTTCCATTTTAACGTCGAAACTGCAGAATGCTGATTCTTATGAAAATCTCTGCAATTAAGTCATTTCAAGATGAGATAACACTGAAGATTAAATTGTAATCAAGTATCAATATCTTGTCTCCTTTCCCTTGTTCTCCATGCCTCAACTATCCACCGCCACCCACCAGGAATTCATCAGCTTGCGGTAGAAAGATAGGAAAATGTAATTGAAGGGAAAGTAGCTTTTTTCTCGTAATGTTCATTATTTTGGAGGGAAGGAATTTGAATTAGGTTTTTGTTTAAATTTTGGTAAGTTTTTATCTGTACGTGTACAAATTTAAATAAAATCCTATTTTGTAAGGTCTTAAAAAAAAAGCTTGTAATGTTCAAAAATGAAAGACATCTGCCTACAGGGGTGGGTAAATCAGGTGTTTCTGCTGAGCCTTAAAGAAAATTAAGCTTTCTGTACAGGGCGATGGAGGAGAAGGAGTGTAAATAGAGGTGGAAAAATGTATTGCACGACTTGTTCAAAATCTAAAACGTAGACTTGTTTGTCTAGAGCATGGGACAGATAGCATTTAAGAAAATTATTGTTTTTGATATCTATAGTTTAAGTCATAAAATTTCCCATCCTTTCATTTCAAATGTTAGTTACACATCTAAATGGGTAAATATTTACAACTCAATCTGTATTTTAGCTTTTTTGTGCAATAGTCCCACTGTAGACTACATTAACATCAACCATAAAAAATTTAAAATAGTCGCCCAATTTCCTTTGCTGTTCTTTGCTATAATGGCTGATTTTTTATGTTAATGTTCCTATTGTTTTAATATTCTTGTTTTGCTCATTCATATTCTAAGAGATTATTGTTAGTGCCAACACATTTGATTTATCATTTAGAGAAAGCACTTGTTCAAAAAAGTCAACACTGGATATTAAATGATGATTGCCTGCAATGAATTTCTTCTCAACATCTGCAAGGACAATTTGCCTTTTCTTCTTTCACTTAACTCTAAATGAGAGATCTCAAATATACTTAAATAGGATTCATATCAGCTTACAAAATATCTTCTTCAAAGCTTGATGTTAAAAAGAGTTAAGTCTTCTAATGTTTTCCTGGTTAAAGTAAAATACAAGCATGTGTACCAAGGTAACACTGAAGAATAATACTCATAATCTTTCCTTAAAATCCTGGCTAAAGCTATACAATTAAAATATTTCTCTTCCTTTTCACATTATTTCTATTTTGTATTTATAGTATAGGACACTGTATAGTTTATCCACTTCTCTTAACTTCAGAGGATATTTATTTCTTCTTGCCCATGGAATCATGAACACATAAGCAGGAAAGAGTGAGGTATTATTTTAAAATAAACTTTTAGGTTTGTTAAAACCCTCCTCAAAATGAAAATAGAAATACTTACATTATAAATACCATGTGACAACTCCAACAATGTTTCTTTTTATTTTAGCATATTATGGGGGTACAAGTGTTAAAGTTACGTATATTGCCCATGCCCTCCTCCCCCCTCGAATAAGAGCCTCAAGCATGTTCATCCCCCAAACGTTGCACATCTTACTTGTTGTGTTTGTATATACCCATCACCTCCTCCCCCCTCCCAGCCAATGGTGTTTTTAATGTGTATATTGCAGGGTTAATTCCTAACACTTGGCTGGGGCTGCATAACATGGAGGTTATAGCAAATAGAATAATCCTAAATGAAAATGACACCTCCAAAGAAAATGTGGTGTGACCAAAAAATAATTATTTTATTTTGTCTTTAGGAGAGACAGTATTGTGGCCAGCCAACAATTCAAAATGTCACATTCATCTGTTTTTGTCACCTTCCTGATAGTATCTGTTATTTTATTTGAGGCCGAAGAGACATTTATTCATCTATTCAATAAATATTTTTGACCACTACCATGTGCCAGCCACAATACAAGAAGCTGAGTCGAAAAGGCAGAAATATAAAACTAACTAAGTTACATTCCTTGCCTTAACCAATCTCAAATAAGAAAGGAAGAGTGTAATTATTTTTTTTAAGTACGTAAAGAAATAATTGTAAAAAAGTTTGATCCAAACTAGGATAGTTCTGTACAAAGCCTTGTAGAAGGACAGAGGAGGAAACAACCCAGTCTGTCTTCATGGGAGATACCATTTTAGCTGGACCTTGAATGAACAGGAGTTTGGCAAATACAGAAGAGGGTAAAGGGTATTCAAGAAGATAATCACTCAGACAATAAATAGCACAGAACTGTGAGAACATGGTGTAGTTTTAGGAAGGACAAATTGTTTGGGAAAAGGGGAATGCACAATTTGGGGGAGTAGTGATATGAGATGATGGTCATGGTAAACTGGACCAGACAGAGAAGAACCCATCTTCCATCCTAAGAAGACTGGATTTTATCCTCTAATCTATACAGATAGAGGACTAGGTATCAATGATGTTTTCCAAGTAGAGAGAGGACAGGCTGATCATGACTGTAAGAATGACTAATACTTACAAAGCATGTACTGCGTTCCAGGCATTACCGAACAAGTTCCATGTGTCATAATGTCATTCACCCCATCACGACTCCCCATAACAATGATGTGAGGTTAGTACTGTCATTATCCCTATTTTACAGATGAGAAAATTGAGGCATAGAAAATCTACTTTTTTTTATTTTTCATGACATCCTACCATTGAAAGAGGCATAAAACATTTAACTAAACTGCCAAAGGTCACTGTAAGTAGTAGAGCTGCGATTCACACCTAGGTAGTCCTAATCCTAGTTCCCATACTCCTAACAGCAAGACCATCATGCCTCATCACACTCTTGTTTCAGAATAAACCTGGCAGTGGTCTGGGGGACAGATTGAGTGAGAGAGAGAATGAGTATGTTTAGAAGACCATTTATTCAGTACACAGAGTGCCTACTGCCTATCAGTCTTCAAGTTAGATGTTGGAGATAACAGCATTGGATAAAACAATGTTCCTCTTTTCATGGTGCTATTATTATAAAATAGTCTAAAAATGGTGAATGTCTGAACTAAGTTGGAGATAATGTTAGATCGAGAAAAGTACCACAAAAATAGTCCATTTTGTGATGCTATAAAAGAATGCCCTAGACTAGGTAATTTATAAAGAAAAGAGGTTTATTTAGATGATGGTTCTGTAGGCTGAGACGTTCAAGGGCATGGCCCTGGCTTCTGGACAAGGTATTTGTGCTATGTCACAACACAGCAGAGAGGGTCTAATGGGAAGTGGGCAAGTGTAAAGAGAGGGAAATCCGACGAGTGTCCTAACTATATATCAACCCATTCTAGCAGGAAGTAATCCATTTCTGTGAGAAGGAATCCAGTATCCCAAGAGTGAGGACCACTCACTACTGTAGAATAGCACCAAGACATTCATACCATTTTATACCCTCCCTCTGCCATTATAAGAAGTTCTAGAAGTATAAAGCACAAATCAGCACTCTATTTATAACCCCGCATATGCTTGTCAAGTGTTTATCAAGATCAAAACCAGGGCCAACCACTGGGCATCCAATGGTGAGCAGGAGAGATGGGGTCTCTGGCCTCTGGCTCAATTAAAATGAGTACCAAGAGATCTTTACAAAAGAAGAATGAAAATCGTATCAGTACAAGAAAACCGGAAAGGAGACCCTCACTGGAGGAGACCTTGGAGGACTACCTGTAATGTTGAAAGTCAATGGGATCAAATCATGAGAGAATTGCAGAAGAAGCTGCAGCCCAATTATTAGGGAAGCACATGGTCTTCCCAAGGAACCACTGTAGAACAAATAGCAAGAGCAGGAGTGAGCTGTGGAGAAACAGGCAGGATAAGGCATTCAAAAATTGCATTCTACAATAAAAGAACTGATATTCTACATAAAAAAAATTAATGAAAATTAAAATTGCATTACAAACAACCAGATGAGTTGCTCCTCACCACCTGGACACCAACATAAACAGAAAAACAAGTAGCTGTGACCTAGGGGAAGTGAAGCAGCTCCCTATTGAGGTTTTCCTACTGGGGCTGGAATGGAAAGTACCAAAGCCCTGCATCCAAGAGTGAAGCCCCTTACCTGGGCAGTCCCTGTCTACCTGCTCCCTCCAACTCAAACATGGAAACATCCTATTACAATGTCCTACCCACAGGCACAGAACTCTCAAGGGGAAACGATGGACACAACTGTGAGCAGACCCTTGCTAAGTTACCCATATGATCCAACATGGCTCTTCACTAATGAATAGAAACCACCAACCGAGGACCACTGATAGGGGAGGAAAAGCAATAGCATGAAAAAAAAAGCAAGATGGAATAAAATAAAGGATACTGGTAAAGAGCATGGATTCTGGGAACAGACTGCCTGGATTCAAATCCCAGCTCGGTCACTTACTAGCTGTATGACGTTGGGTAAGTTGCTTAACCTTTCTTTGCCTCAGTTTCCTTGTATGTAAATGGAAATAACAGTAAGATCTACCTTAGGGGGCTATTCTGAGGAATAAATGAGTTGATATTTATAACTGGTTAGAACAGAGCCTGGCACATAGTGAAAACTATATGAGTATTTGTTAAATGAAACCCAACAGCACAAGTAACCCTAGCAGGCACGGATGTAATTCAGGGAACAGAAGAGAGTTTTTTTAAAAAATTTAATTACTATCTTGAGACATTTGAGAAGATAGTGCTACTATAACTATTACATGAATAAAATTTGTCATCAAAAGGATTAATCAAAGAGCACAAAGAAATTCTTGGAAATTATTAATAAAAATACAGCTGCCAAAATTAAAAATCTGGTAGTGGAGATGAATGATAAACTGATCAGAGCTGAAAAGAAAGAGATGGAAAATATAAGAAAACTTAAGATTAATAAAAAAAAGGGCTAGATTCATATATAACATTAATTTACTAAAAGTTTCAGGAGGAGGGAATTTAGACAATGGAAGGGAAGAAAAATTCAAGAAAGGACATTTACCCAGGCTAAAAAAAAATAGCATTCCAAACCATATAAATCTTCACATAGAAATGAATCACTGAATGCCAAGCAGGACAAATACAGAGAAAACTGTTGATATCTTTTTGAAGGGGTAAGGGAGATGTACATGTGGAACATATTATCTACAAAGGAACATAAATCAAACGGGCATCAGACTTTTCATAACAACTAATGGGTCCTAGAAAACATTGAAGCAGTGTTTTCAAAGTTATTAGAGAAAATATTTGAAACCTAGAGTTCTTCTTCTATCCAGTAAAACTATGAGTGAAAATAAGAGCAAAATAAAGACATTTTATATGTATCAGAGCTCAGCAAGCTTTCTGCTTTTAAACCCAATGCGAATAAAACCCTTTTGATTCCTATAGGAAAAAAATTTCTTGACTAAGTCATTTAGGAGAATGACAAAGAATCTGTGAAAGGAGACATCATGGGATATGAAAATAGAGAAAGAAGACATGGAGTCAGAAAGATTAAAACAGAATCTTCTACACTGAAAGACTTTCACTAACAAAGTTTAACTGATATAGGATTACATGATTCCACATGATTCCATTATTTTCAAAATGGCTCCATCAACACTACCTGTTTCTAAAAGTAAAAGCATTTATATAACCATAATATTTTACATTCTGTTTCTTGCTTTCAACTTTTAATCAATCTGTAGCCAAAATTTAGAAGTTCTAATAATAATTACCAAGGGAAAAAAAATAAACATTATAAATCATGACAACAAAAATAGTAACATAAGAAACAAAACTGAGAGAGTAGAAAAATGTTAATTTCTTTATAGCGAGTCCATAGATACTAACTAAGAGAGGTGGAAGGATTTCTTGAGCTCAAAAGTTCGAGATCAGGCTGAACAAAAGCGAGATCCCATCTCTACAAAAAATAGAAAAATTGGCCAGGCGTGGTGGCATGTGGCTGTAGTCCCAGCTACCCAGGAACCTGATATCACACCACTCTAGCTGGGATGACAAAGAAAGATTGTCTCTTCCTCTCGAAAAAAAAGCAATGAATACACCACTGGTAAAAGTAACATAATAAAACCTGGGCCATGGAGATGAGATAGGGTTGTAGGAGATTAGATTATCTATTGTGGATATACACAAAATAACTTTGGGATATTGTTTCTACCTTTTGGAAAGTTTTAATGCAGCTGAGAAGACTCAGATAAATGGAAGATAGGTCCACCTCCAGTCTAGTCAACTCAGCTGCCTCTTCCTCATTCTTAGAAACTGTTCCCAGACTGAACCATCTAAAGTGGCCTATTATTCTATCAATGCCTAACCTTAGATATGCTGATTTATGGCACCTCTTACATGAATCAGATGTTCAGAGAAAATGGCATGCTGATATGTTTATATAAATTAAACTAGGTGTTGCCCAGTCCAATAATTCTACAACAGCAAGAATGAAGTAAAGCTAAATTGTGGGTCCATTTTATTTAACTTATGGGTCACATTCATGGTTAAAGAAATTTACTTCCATGAGTCTGAGACACTCTCAGTGGTGAGTGTCTTCTAGACTTTTTGTAATAGTTATTTAGGGATGCTTATATACCCATGATAGCTCAGGAAACACACAGAAGCAGACATGTAAGACAGCATTTCTGTCCAAAGAATTACATAATGGAAATTAACCTTATGACGATAGGTCACTCACCCATTCTAACATATAAATATGTAGAAGAAATACACCATTATGTATGAGGCTACAAAGTTATAGAACTCATTACCCATAAAGAGTCATACTGGAAGGTAGTATAAATTAATTAAAATAGAGTGTGAACACATTAGTAAATGGCAATGCTAAACACAGTTATTAAAAGAAACTGATATTCTCCTTTCAAGGATTCAGCTAAGTATCAGTTGATATGTTTTACAGAGAAAATGTCAAGGTTTGGTTAATGTGGAAAGCCAGTTACAAGACCTTTTATTACATATATGTATAATGTATTTATATTTCTACATATGTTACATATTTTACTGTACATATAATTTATAGATACATTTCTAGATTTATAAATTATAATTTATAAATCTAGAAATGTATCTATAATTTATAGATTAATAATTAATAAATAGATTTATCTATAAATTTATAATTTATAAATTATAAATCTATAAATTATATAATCTATGATTAGATTATATAGATTATCTAATCTATAATTATATATTTATATAATCTATAAATTCACAATGACTTCAAAGAAGACAACCTTGCTCAATTCCTTGAATCCGCTGTTGGCAAAATGACTGCAAACTAGATGGGCTTTATTTCTGTCCAGTTTTAACACAAAAACCTAGATACACAAAGGAGAATGGGGGTCTTCTTCCAGACTCAGTTTGATTAACGGATAACATAACTGCCTAGACCATCTCTTTCACTTACGAGTCAGGGAATTTATTTTCCTCAGAGCTGAAATATCTTGAATAAAGACAATATATACCTAGTAGCCCCATGTAGATACAAACACTCGTGAAAGGGAGCAGGTCAGGAGCTCACCATTGGCCACTAGCTTTTGAATCTAGTAGATTGTAAGAGAAGTCAGAGAAGTTGTTCATGCTGAGCAGGAGGACAACTGGACGATTAAACCAAAGAGTGGGTAAGCATAGTGAAATATGATAAGAGGAAAGATAAATATCTAATATTAAAACAGTGTCCAAAAAGCAAGAGATATAAATGTACTAAGAACCTGAAAGAAGGAGAATTTTTTTTTTTTTTTAAGGAAGAGATTTGAGGGAAGGGAATAAAAGAGAAAGGACAAAAACTTAAAAATATTTCCTCTTGGAGGTTCTAACATGCACTAGTATTCATAATCAGATGACCTAACTTTAAGACCAAGCTCTGCCATTTTCCACTTTAAGGTCTTCAAGGGAAATCCATCACCTCTTTAAGCCTAATTTAGACTTGCCCTGACTACCAACATGGGATAAACAGTAAATAAAAGTGTTGACAAAAACCAGAGGATGCCATTGTTTAGGAGATAGAAGCTTCTTAAATTAAACATGGTTCTGAGATCAAGGTAGCCTCACTGGTAGCTGTGAAAATGCAGATCAAAACAAGGTGGGACCATTATTCATCCATCAGATTGATGGAAAGAATAAGTAATGCCCAGTACTGGCAAGTATATGGAGAAAAAGGCTTTCTCATACAGCACAGGTGAATGCTCTAACATTTTGGGAAGAAAATATGGCAACATCTTCCAGATTTTAAAATAAGCATGCCCATCAACTCAGCAAATTTCACATCTTGAATATAAAAGCCATGGTACATATTAATATAAGTATAAAGATGTATTGCCACATTATTTGTAAATGCATAAACTGGGAGCAACTTGAATGTCCATCAGTTGAATAAATTATCATTCAGATATGCTAATTATTAATAATACTGAAAACCTCTTAAAAGTAATAAGTCGACATATATACTTGAGTTTAGAAAGCTATAAATAATATGTTGAGCAAATGAAGCACTTCTGCAGAATAATATTCACATTAGAAGCTTGTTTTGATCTTATGAAGAAAGACTTTATATCTCTATACATATGTTTGAAGAAATATGGGAGAGGGCTATAAGAGAGGGCTGTGAATTCTATTACCTCCAGTGGGTACAACTGGTACGGGGATGGGATTCTACTATTTATTTATCTTTTTGTAAAAGACACTAATTTTTGTAACCTAAAACATATTTTAAAAAAGGAAAAGAAATTCATCACAGTTTTAAATTATAATTAATCCAATGGTTTAAGGAAAAAAACTGGCCGGGTGCGGTGGCTCACGCCTGTAATCCTAGCACTCTGGGAGGCCAAGGCAGGCAGATCATTTGAGCTCAGGAGTTTGAGACCAGCCTGAGCAAGAGCAAGACCCCATCTTTACTAAAAAATAGAAAAAATTAGCCAGGCATGGTGGCACATGCCTGTAGTCCCAGCTACTCGGGAGGCTGAGGCAGGAGGATCGCCTGAGCCCAGGAGTTTGAGGTTGCTGTGAGCTAGGCTGATGCCACGGCACTGTAGCCCAAGCAACAGAGTGAGACTGTCTCAAAAGAAAAAAGAAAGAAAGAATAAAACTTGGAGAATTGAAATGAAATCAAAGAACCTGCCCTAACATCATTAACGTATGTATATAGAGCTCTTATTAAAATATTTACATATTATATAACAAATAACAAAAATAAAAGGCGATTTCAGGCTTTTAATTTATGATATTTCATATTATGTTACTTAATGCATTACATTATTCCTATCACAAATATCTAACAGAAAATAAAAAAGAGTAGCAATTAACTAAACAGGAAATTTCTAGCATTTAAATGTGCATCTCTACTGCTGACAGCTTTCTATTATAATAGCATAGTCCTTAATAATAAAAAAGCACTACATGGTCATGGAGAAAATATCAGAAATATAGAAAAGCACAAAGAAGAACACAAAAATTTCTTGCATACTACTTTGTGCATTCATTTTTTAAAATGTATTTATTTATTATTATTTCAGAATACTATGGGAGTACAAATGTTTAGGTTACATTTATTGCCTTTGCCCTGCCCATGTCAGACCTACAAGTGTGCCCATCACCCAGACAGCGCACACCACACCCATTAGGTGTGAATATACCTGTCCCCTCCTCTACCCTCTCACCGGTCCAACACCTGATGAATGTTACTACTGTATGTGCACATAAGTGTTGACTAATTAGTACCGATTTGATGGCGAGTACATGTGGTGCTTGTTTTACCATTCTTGTGATACTTCACTCAGTAGAATGGGCTCCAACTCCATTCAAGATAATACAAAAGGCACTAGTTCACCACTGTTTTTTGTGACTGAGTAGTATATATATGTGGTATATATATATATATATATATATATATATATATATATATATATCACATTTTATTAATCCACTCATGTATTGATGGGCACTTGGGTTGCTTTCCACATGTTTGCAATTCTGAATTGTGCTGCTATAAACATTCAAGTGCAGATGCCTTTATTATAGAATTCTTTTTCCTTAGAACTGTACATTAGTTTTTTGGCAGTATAGTATATATCTTTACTCAACCATTCACATCTCTCTACCTATATCTATTTATCTATCTATCCATCCATCCATCCATCTGGTGTCTAATTAATTGAATATAATTTTCTTTAAAAAACCATCAAAGGAACACTTTCTTGTGTCTCCTACAATACCATTTTCAGTGATCTCCACAGAGCATTCCATTGCATAGAGGTATAATAACTTACTCAACTAGCCATCTATGACTGGATAGTTGGGCTATTACGTTTTAGCAGAAAACGTATTTACAGCACGTCTATCTAAATGTTTGTGAATGCTTTCTAACATAGTTATTGCTTTTCTTCAAGTTTTTAAATAAATAAATTTATTTTATTTTTCTTACTTTTTCAACTTAAATAAATAAGTTTTCTTAGTCAAGTAAAGACTGTGTTTCGTAAGGTGCCTCAAACTTACAAGGATGCGGGCATATCCTGAGCTCTACATGTGACAAAATAAGGGCTGTGGCTACAGATGGTATGTGGGGCCCAGGTCTCCAGGGATGCTAAGGGACAAAGTCATCGCAATCTTGCCAAGACCATCCCACCACATTGTGACCCAGGGCACAAGATACTAGAAGACCCCATGGGCAGTTCTTCATTTTGCAGTGGACTTGAATGAAATGATGATAATTATTGATCCAACAAACTCTAATGGCTTCCCCTGAGTCCTTGGGGACTGTTGTGCAAATGTGTACTTAGGGACTCTTAAATACTGCTTATTAATGGTTTGACAGGCCATAACTGCTTTGAAGGAGCCATTAAAGACCATAGTATAAATCCTTTTGGGTTTCCACTTCTTTATGGCAACCTGTAAGGGACTGCCACAGGCCTATATTGAATCAGGCTGCTCAAATTAGGAAGTGATGCTCTAACTTCTAAACAATACACCTGGAGTATCTAGAACAAATTGTCAATTTCTTCTGAAATTCATCAATTCTTCCTCTTTTTTTCCCCTTTAACATAGTGCATTTAATTCATTCTCTTAAACATTTTTCAATGGCATGTACAACTCTTTAGTTACTTTAATTATCTCTAATTTTTATAATCCACTTCTACAGATTTTAGAAGTAGAGACAGTAATAATGTTTGGGTACTTAATAGTCTTTATCATAATCAGAATAAAGTCTGATAAATATATTTCTACCATTTTTACATTGTAAAATATTTTATCAGTGATTGTCAACCATAGCAACATGGCCCAACTGGTAAATATGAGAACTTTTAATCCTCACCGATAAACATCGAATGCTTCTGAGCTATGGTACATTTTCACTGACACTTTTTTTTTTTAACTGCCCCTAAAATAACATTGCACCAGTAGAAACACTGAGCAAACTTTGGCTTCAGCCACACTCCCAGTGCCGAAGTCAAGCATGTTTTTTCTTTCATAACCGAGTTCCACCGAGACACTTATGGAAGCTAAATTACGAGGTTTTGCCAGCATAGATCTCATTTTGAGTTGTCTTCTTTGTTTTACAAACCTAATCTGGAGGACTGGACTTCTAAAGCCCGTGATATGTTGCCTGAGGAGCACACAAGGGTTTAAATTGCATCTTTTCAATGCGTTCTGGCACCGCAGCCTGAAGCCAATACTTGTTTTTTAACTGGCAACCTGCCTCCCACGAATGGAGGAAGCAGATTGCCTCTTTGCTGAATACTTAGACAAGGTACTGATATAACAACAGTGGACAAGCAGCTGGGAGCTGGGCTGTCAGCCTGTCACACACTGACAAATCTGTTGTTCATATTCAGGCAGGATGTGCGTGTTCACTCGCCACCAGTCTCATCCATCTAGCGCAGGGGATCCGGAGTGGCCCCTTCCCCGCGTGCCTATGGACCAGACGCTGTTATTACATCTTTCTGAAGGATCCCTGCGAAACAACTCATTTACTTTTTTATGATGGGGCCTGGAAAATGAGACAAGTAAGATAGCCTGCTCAATTTTTGTTTCTCTTTCTTCGTCCAATACACCAAGACAGCTTGGATTACCATTTCATGTCACATACATAAAATCATAACTCTAAATGGCTCCAAACTGCTTTTCTGAAAATCCACAAGGAAGGGCAAATATAAGAAATATTAAATTAAAATGCTGTTGTTTGAAGGGAAAAATCATTTGAACACAGTGTGGGGTAGCACTTTTTTTTTTTTTTTCAGTCTCTCTCTCTTTTATTTTTCAGGCAGCACTGACTTTCAGAATGATCTCTAACAAATTTCCCCTAGAGCCACTGAATTTGTAACACTCAGACAGACTCTCACTCTCTCTGCAGATTCATTTCAGGCTGAATGTGAAGCCCACCTGAGACTAAATTTACAATTCCCTGGCCAAACCATATCTATATTTATATGGGCCTTTGTAAATCAATGAGATATATTTTCTTTTTAAAATGTCGGCATTTGGGGGAATTTAAAGGTAATTGAGGCTAGATCCCAGACTTTCCGTTACGATGCCATTCACCGTTTGTTGGTCCTTACCTGAAATATTTAAAAACAAATTTCTGGCTATGGGATTATTGACTTGCATCAGTTACACAAATTTATACATATAAACACCATTATATTTTTCCTTTTCTAATCATACTGACTTGATAGATCTGGGGGAAAAAAAAAACAAACATCAGAATCAGGATTGCCATGTAGAGTGTTTAGTGTTTTTGACTCTCATTTATCAATTTTTTAATATTTTTTTTGTTCTAATGGTGGGCCTAAGAGCCCTTTCTTCTGGGGAAGTATTTTGTGCAATATTTCAAGTAATCTATTCCATAAGATCCACAAAAATGTGTACCAACTCAAAGAGGCAAAACAATATTTTAAGTTAAAGGGAACAAATGACCCTAAAAAGCCATAGTAGCATTAAAATATTTTCATATTCTTACTGTTATTAGAAATATAACATTGCAGTTTATATTTTAATTTTAAAAATTCCTTTAGGATAAAGATGCTTTTTGTCTGTAAAAACTAGTTAAAACAATAATAATAACATTTAGGATTTATTGAGCTCTCACCATGTGTTAGATTTATTTTTTCCTGTATTGCTATTCATGTTAGGAGAGAGAAATCTATTAATTTTATAATTGGTAGGGTAGTAGGTAGAGGAAAACAGCTAGCAATGCAAATAAAAAAGCCCCAAGGAATCGTTTTCACCTCTTGTTCACTACCTATGGTGCATATTACACTTACATAATTATTCTTATTAAATAGTAATAGTTACCACGGATTGTCCTAAAATTATTTAAATGACATATAAACTTTCAAGGATTTCAAATGAAACAACATTGTTGTAAAAAAGCCTTTATTTATTGGTAGTAAATTTAAATTATATATATGTATATGATACACACAAATACACACACATATGCGAGGAAAAAATATATATCAAGTAATGGCCTGCCATTTAAGAAATGCACCTTCCAGATCTGTTTGTTTCTAGAGTAGCATAATGTGAAGGTACTCTTAACTGGGGAAATAGTCTCTATTCCTAGAATTATTGTTATCCCCTTCATCTACCTTGGTTTAAGGTATTACATAGCCTTAAGCAAGCATTTTTCTCTGTTATGATATGTTTCCCACATTTTTATGGGTCTGAATGAGAAGAAAGGTGGATACACTCTGTTTAAATCAGTAGAACAGAAAAAATACAAAGGGTTGATTCACACTTTGGAAATATTTTTTTCCTAACAGAAAATAAACCATAAATATTCACGAGGGCCAAATAACTCTTGTCAACTTCAATAATATCCACATTAATTCCTCTGTATACTCTAAAGTTTTAAGATTGCTCCTATTTTGAATACAATAATGACGTAAATTCCCCATCCTTATAAAATTGCTGAGTACTCTTTATTCTGCCCTGAAACCCTAGTGATTTTTTGATTGACAGAAAGATTACCTAATAAACCTTCACTACAAACTAATTAATCACTTTGAATACAACACTAAATTGGCAGGCATAAAAAAGCAAATGAGATGGGTGTTGAAGACCATTTTCAGATGACCTTAGTTAAAAGCCAAGTACAGACTTAATTCTTCTTTACCATGCCTTCCTCATGTTCCTGGGAAACAAGTTCAAGTGCACGCTTGCATCCCTGCTCCTGGATGCCTGCCTGCCACTCCCTAAAAGACATTTAGCTTCCGTGAATGAAACCATACAAAGAATCAACAAGTATTTGCTGAGCTCTGGAATAAGGCTGTTAACACAACAATCTTGCCAGTCCCAGCATAGAACGTGAAGTCTTCTGTAGGATCCTAGACTTCCCACCTGTCTCAGCTTCTACAGAACTTTTATTTCGTGTTACCATAACAGCATGCGTTGCACCGGAGCATAATGACTTTTTACATGTCTATGGGCTCCTTAGAGGAACATCTTTTCTTCGTTTATGTATCCACATGTGGTACAATATCTGGCACTCAATACTCGAGTAATAAATGCATGCCGTCGACAACAAAAGATGGTGGTTTGCGGCCATCTTTTCTACTTGAAATGACAATTTCACTGCCCTTCCAAGTTGACCCAACAAAGCCGAAGGGTGTACTGTCTATTTTGGCCAGAAAGACAACGTTCCTCAATAATATCAAGATCCCTTGTCCATTGTTTGAGAAAAGAGAAGCAAAGAAAGAAATTTCTTAGTCAGTCCTGACCACAGAAATTTCTTGGTCAGTCCTGACCACTAAGGCAACTTAATGTCGTACACAAGGCCTGCAAGTTGACTGAAGTTTGAGGCAGTTCATTAAACACAAGTCCTGTCCATTTCATTTGTCACTGCCGATCTGGTGAGATGGGATCCTCTTGGGCTTTTCCCCCTTGCTATATATGCATTGCCACTAACAGATTTCATCCCTTTGGTCCCACCAATCTCTGGGATTAACACCTCTGCTAAAGAGGAAAAGATTTTTCAGCATAAAGCAGAGTTTTCTTCAATCCATTCAAGGCGTATATTTTGCCAAGTCCCTCGTCCACTTTCCTTTGCTGTTTATCTCAAAAGGCACACACACAACCCTCTAAAAATCTACCTCAGCTGCCATCGTCTCGCACTTGCAACTCACTCAGCACACAAAAGATCCCTCCATGTGTGTTACATGATGGAAGCACTCTAGGTGGATCTAGAAGGCCCTGCAGGAACAAGAAAATGTTTTCTAGATTCCCTCTGTTCCCACTTGCAACAAGTAACACCTCAAGGTTTACCTGATACTCATTTTCTAACCTGAGCCCTAAAAATAAGTGAGGACAAAAAAATCAAAAAGAGACAGTCTAAAGAAACAGAGCACTAGTAATTTATTATTTTGGAAGGGCTCTGCCCACCCCCAGCCCTATCCTGAGTGGGCCCCTCTCTCCTTCCCCATGTTGCCCAGGGAAGCTTTTGCTCGCAGTCCCCATTCACGGCTGGCTGGCTGTGCTGGATGAGTGGGTACCATACGTCTGGTCCCGGGATCTGTCTGTTGGACTCCAAACACCACGAAGATCCCTCCTACCAGACAAGCTGCAGCTTCTTGGGGATATTAATGAGCCCCCAGCTGTTTACTGGGCCCCCCCTTCCCCAGCCCCCCGCTTCTCAGGCTAGCTGTCTCCCTTCCTGCCCCACCCCCAGCCCAGCCCTGCTGCTCCTCGGGCTCCCTCTGCTCCCTGCTTTTATCCAAGCTGCTCCGAAAACAGAGAGGGAGAGAGGAATTATTTATTGTGCGTCTGTTTAAAATGAAAGGCTTTTACATTTTAATGAGCACTAAATAGGTGCGAGGAAATATTGTTCATTAGCTGTAATCTGCGGAATTGCTTGAGTGAACTTCCTTTGGAGGCTGCTTTAAACGGTTCACTCAAGTAAAGCAGTTTGTATGGTAATTAAGGGAGCATTTTTCTGTCAACATCTGTGCTGCTATTTATAACAGGGGAGGTAGCTGGAAGCTCAGAGCTGGAAGGGGTAGGTGCAGAGAGATGCAGGTGGGGTGGGCTACTCCTTTGGTTGGCAGTCAGTAGTGGCACAACCATTTCTTCTCTTCTAGGCATTCCATACCACCACAACAAGCTCCTTTTTCTTGCTCTCCTTCTATTCAAACTCTAATACTTGTTAAAAATAAAATTTAAAAATCCTTCCCCACTCTCCCTGGCTAGAAGAATTGTCTCTCTGACATCTCTTCATTAATCACATCCTTCACTTGGCAGGCCAGCCAGGGAGAGTCAAGCTGCTTTGGAGAAGCAAGTGGTCTTCAGCCTGTCAGATGGTTTCTTTCTGTCTGTCATCCATTTTTCTCTCTCCCCATCGTCACACACGGACAGTGGCAACAAGATACGGGGATCAGAACAGTGGGATTCAGGGCAGGCAGAGATTGTTGGGCACAAAGAGCTAAATCTGATGCTTCAAATTCCTGCCAGGATGAGGGGACCAGTCATCTCGCCATAACTCTGGGTGCACAATTTTAGCAGCAGCAGCAGCAGCCTGATTTGTGCTTTTCCTGGAGTGGCTTGTAGGATGAAAGTGGCTTCTTTCTTCAAAGAAAGAAAGGCTGGGCCTTGCACACCCTCACACCAGAGAGACTCAGAATGGGGTGCTGATCTGGAAAGTTCTAAGACACAGACAGGGAGGATGAGGAAGGTTCATTAGGAAGGTGACCTGGCTATGCCAGGAAAAACAAGAGCAGGCAGTCAACAGAGGCAAACAGTCGCAGGGGGCTGGCAAGGAGATCTGGGGGTCCTGCAGTCAGGACAAGAACTAGGCAATGCCTCGATGCCTGCAGGAACCACAGAAGAGCGAGTCAAAGCCCTGGGTGAAGTGGGAATTAGTGAACACAGGGATGTGAGCAGAAATTTTTGCACATGGAATAAAGCAAGGACCTGGTTCCTAGAACCAGTGAGGTGTAAGATTTGAGCAGAACCAGCAACTATCTCAATTGCATATGTTATCCTTGAAAACTTGGTAGGTCTTTTAAAATCTTCTCTGGCTAAAGGCAGAACTAGTCAAGATTCTTGAGAAGAGCAGTTATTTTCTCTAGCTGTGAATGTGATAGCAATACAGAGGCAAGGCGCCAAGCAGATTCTAACCACGGAAGGAAGACTAAAGATCATTATCAACTAGATTGTGGGATTCTTAGATGCAAGAAAAATGTTCTATACATTTTTTCTGTGCTTTTCTTTCTGGTTTTATTTTTTTATGGTGGGGGAGGGATACCTAGGCAATATCTGGCACTTACTGGCTATTCAAAATAAATATCTTTTGAATAAATAAATGATTGAGGATTCTGCCAATAATGAGAATGACATAATAATGGAATAATGGAATAGAACTGAGAGTGGTAATGGTCCACTTTCCTTCTCCTGGGGAACTTTTATTAAATATCAGTGAATCAGTAAAGAATCAACAGCTTTAAAATAGAACACTCTTGTTCATCCTATTTAGGATCTTGATTTGGAAAAATATACTGAGAAATTCACATCAACTGCCTGCTGGAAGGTATTATATGGTACACACAGTAAGTTCTACTTACTTCTGACCAATGTTATCCTAACTCTGAATATTAGGAATTCTCTCTCTCCTTATTAAATATCATCTTCACGAACAGGACTTGTTAGTAGGCACAATATTTTATTCCTATGCTATTTTCGTCTTGACTATATTTGATCAGTCCATGTTTGGACTCTTATATTTTGTCCCAAGGCAATTTCATTAAATGACTAATTTTTAAAAGTCGATTATAAAGACCTAAACAAATGACTAAAGATAATTCACACTTGGAGATAACATGAATAACATAAATCTAGAAGTGATCTTCCAATTACTTGTAAGTTTAAAATAGCTAGCCTACCACACTCCATCAGTATAATTAGGCTGGAAAAGCTATCATCTGAATGTTATTCTCATTTTTCCCATGGTGTCACTCTTCTTTAAGTGGCAGAGAGGAAGTGGCAGTAAAATATGGGAGAGGAAGCAACAGAATAAGAGAAAAACAAAAGTAATTAGCATTAGATCATTTTCAAAGTATTTCCTAAAGTGTTATCTATTACAGCCAATATATGTAATATATGCAGGATATGATATGAGTGCTAAACTGCCAGGCTAGTAAAACCACGGTGCCATCTCTAACAGTTTTGAGATTTCATTTTTCCACAGGACACACTGCCAGCCTGTAGATATTATGTTAAGCCTGATCCCAGCTCCCAAAAGGCTTTAATTATAGTCATGGAAACAGGTTATAAAGAACAAAGTGCGATGGAATCTTCTGGATCTCATCACAGGAGTGTGCACTAGATAGAGTGGAAGCATAAGGAAATAATTATCCACACTACATGGAAGAAGGGGCCCCAGGACAATGTACAGGGTGTGGAGGTGGGTCGGGGTGGAAGTTTAATGAGCACTAAGAGTCAAGGCAAAGACTCGTGTGGCATCCTGAGGAATTTTACTCTCAGTATAATTTGTAGACAATGGAGAATCACTGACAATTTTAAGCAAGAAAACAAACACAATCCAGTGTGAATCTTAGACCACTTGGGTAGAAGTGGAGATGACATTAGAGGAGTAGAAGGCTTGAAATAAGGGAGACCAATTGGGAATTTATTTTGAATAAAATTACTTTGAATTCCATCCACATTATGAACTTGGAGAAAAGTACGTAGTGAAGACTAGTATAATAATCCAGGGAAAGATGACAAGATCCTGAACTATTTGCATCAGCCCTAATGATGGCAGTGAGGAAAAGTTGAATTTTCTACAGACACAGTGTCAACAGGACTTGGTGAATGATTAGATGTGCGGGGTAAGGAAAACAGGAAGTTTAGGATTAATTTTAAGATTTATCTATTCAACAAAGAGTAACTGATTGCTCATGACTACTACCTGGACTATATTATCACTGTGTCATCAGTGAGGCACAGAATTAGGCCCTGGGAATATAAAGAACATCAGACTGGGAACCTGCCCTACGATTCCCAGGTGCATCTAAATGGTGGCACCTGTCCCTCTAACAGGGAATACTGATGCAGGAGCAGGTTGAATGCAAATTTTTCTATTTTACAATGGAGATATATTTCACATACTGTACAATCCACTCTTTTAAAATGTACAATCCGGGGGCTTTTTAGCTTATTCACGAAGTTGTACAACCATCGCTACTCATCCCTGAACATTTTCATCACCCCAGAAAGAAACTCTGTACCCATTACCACTTATTCCTCATACCCCCATCTAGGCAGAGACAGATGTTGAGTGAACCCCATGTCTTCAACTGAACTTCTTAGGGGGAATTTTGAATTAAAGATGGCTGTGGGGTATCCAAGTGGTGTAAATTTAGGACTTGTGTGTGTGTGGAGCTCAGGGAGGAAGTCTGTATTAGAAATCATCAGTGAATGGGAGCTAGAGGAAACCATGGAATGACTGTTTCTCATAATGGGGAGAGATCTCCAAGGATAAGTCCTGAAGATGCTAACATTCAAGGTTTGAGCGGACCAATGGCAATGCCATTTGACCCATCCTAAATGTGTCTTTTCACAGGTACAAAACTCACCTAGTCATTGCCACACACCTGAAAGTTGCTATCTATAGAAAGCTAGATATCTACAACAATTATTTCCACAGATTGACTAAAGTGAACACATCCAGAAGATAGTCAGTATTCATGCTCTTTGGGGTATTACTTTTTACAAATTATTGGTTATCCTCACAGAAATTCTGAAAATAACAAATCTTCACATTTCTTACCAATGAGATTCTAAGTTCCTCAAGGAGAGGGGTGAGATTCCAACTGTTCCCAACTGGACACAGTGCTTGGAAAATAAATGTCTGCTGATAAGGAAAAAAATGATTCCATGGGTACTTATTCACCAATATGATATTTGATCTCCATATTCATTCATCTAATCATTTATTCATTTAACGAATATTTCCAAAGTGCCTGCTATGTGCTGCTACAATATTATGGATGCAGGCTAAAATGTAAAAAGCCTTAGCTATTTTCTTGTTTTACATTTATACTTTATATTCACATTTTATTCTGTTTATTAATAACAACACAAAGTAACTATTGAATTAGTTACAAGAATCAACTAAAAAACCAGGTATATGGAGTTTTAATAAAGCCAGTCAGATATTATCTTTTAAAATTATTTTTCCCATGGTTAGTTTATGTGACTGCTTTTCATATTATATACTTTTTGCCCATTTAAGTAAGACAGAGTTAAATATTTTTAAGTAATTTCTTCAAAATTGATAAAGGGTTCCCTTTATTGGTTTTGTGCTCAATTTGGTTACTTAGAATTTATTAGCGAGGCATTGTGTGACCAGTGCTATTTGATTATTTCAAACTTGAGCCGATTTTTATTATTGTACATGAAAAAATAGATTTTGATAATGGAATTTGACAGATGTAATCAACAAATTATAATATTTTGCAAACTTTAGTAACAGTCAGTTGGGACTTCTAACCTGATTTATTAATAGGTGTCGTTGAAGGTATCATCATGCTAAATAAAATTCAGCATTAGGACCCAACAGGGCATATTTTGGTGCTCCATTAACATTTGCCTTGAAATTAAAACTTGATGCATTCAACCACTTGCTGCATATATTAATGGACTCCTAAAACATGTCCCAGAGTGACTTTTAGTACATACACAGGATGGCTCTTTAACTTTCCACTTAATTTTAATCCTTCTCCAAATATTTTTTTAAAGTCCTTTTCTCAGTCTAAAACACATTTTCTAAAAAAATTCACAACTGGAGTATAAAAGACAATTAGAACAAATTTATTGGACTATTTTCCTCTATTGTTTGCAAAACATTTAAATGAGTGGAGACATAAAAACCACTACTGAATAGAGACTGAGGAGGGGACTTTTGCTTAGAGCTGAGTTAGAAGAGGCGACTTGCAAAGGCATTTTCAATGCTTCAGCCAAGCCCTTGTCTGGGAAAATGCTCCGTTGAATTTGGGGGTAGGAACTACAAGCATATGGGGATTAAAAAATAGAGATAGAATCTGAGAAAGGATGAAGAGAGTGAGAAGATGTGAGTGAAGGCAACCATTGCAAGCAACGTGGCAAAGGGACTGTTTATTAATAGTAGGGATTTGCAATATTCAAGTTTTGTTTTGTTTTGCTGCAATAGAAATCCCTCCATTATGGCCAAACTTCTGTAAAGTCCTATAGGCAAAAGAATGCCTCATGTGACTACTACGTGATTTGAGAATGATTTCCTTCATTCTTTAATTTTACCTGGGAGTTGATGTGCTCTGAGGGAGGGAAAGCCCAGGCAAGACAACAACTCAATAGACAAATGGTGATGCCTGGAGCCAGCAGTAATCAACCTAAGAAAGAGAGTGCACCAATCCACACGCTTGCTCTATCAACACACTTTATAAAGTTGTCACAGCAACTTGCTTTTGGGGAAGGTGAGCAAGTATCAGATGCTGTACCGTTGGAATTTTCTGGATTTTGGGACTTTGGTTGTAGAGGTAACGGGGTCAAGCACTTCTAAATCTAACTCTCAGACTCAAACTGAGAAAAAGGAAGAGGTCTGTGAAAGACAAATATTCGAGTTGTTTTGATTTGACATGACATCACACAGAAACGCTACACTCCTGCAGGAGTCTTCTTTCAATAATTCACATTGTTGATTCTGTTCTTCATAAAATTTAATTATCTGTTCTTACAGAGAGAAAATTTTGGCTGACACCCGTCTCTGTGATAGCTAAAGCACTTTAGAATGATATGTCAAGTCCGCACTGAATACCTCATCCTTCAATTTTAGCATGTTATGAAACTAATAATGCTGTGCTGCATTTACATGAATATAGTTAACAATACTTGTAACTTGTTAGAAAGTGACACTTAAAATAGTAACTTTAGCACAGAGATTTTGCTGATGCAAGATACGATGGAAAGAAATGAGAGCATCTGGATCTGTTAATACTTTTTTAATCTGTGCAATAAGCCCTTCATGTTTTCCAGTCATGGAAGGGCACCGTCTGTACGTACACTCACTAAATTTACCAAATTCAGTCCAACTTCACGATATATATATCTTGAAAGTTGTTGAGGATATCTATTCCCTGTGTTCTGTTCACAAGACTTCCCAAAAGTGAGTAACTCTTCATAGCAAAGAAAATATTCTGTTATGACTCGAATGAAGTGTAAAACCTGCTCTAAGTCAGTAGTATTGTTGAGTCATCCAAAGCAATTGAATAATATATTTTTCCTTGTGAAGTTGTTCTGTTAAGTTGAAGACCAATTCATGCTGCTGATCAGTGGTGGTTCTCCTTGAAAGAGGCAGTTGTTTGTACTTTGAAATGTTAGGGGGGTTTAAGCATCCTACAACTTCAACAATGCATTCTTTCACGATTTCTACATCACTGAATGGCTTCCCCTTTTTTCCCCAGAGTATATAAGCAAGCTACTTTATAAGTTGCTTCAGTGGCATTATTTCTAGGTCTTATTGCTTGAAAGAATTGTCTTTGCACGTTTGCTTTTCATCTTTTAATTTCTGCAATACAACCTTTTGTGCCTCTCCCTCTAATTTAAAATCTTTGTGGTCCTTAGGAGTGTTATAATGCTGATGACCATTGAATTTCTTTAATGTTGACGTTGGGGTATCACAAAGCAAGCAAATCATCGTATCTTTAGCAGAAACAAGATAATATTGCAATTCCCAATCCTCATATAAAATATCTGTTTTCTTCCTTCAGCGTTTCTTGGTCTTCTTTGACATGATGGGCTGTTAAGCAGACAGAATTAAAAAATACTGTCAAGCTGTGCAACTATTCACAAATTCCATTTCAAATAGAAACACAGTGCACCAGTTGTCAAAAGCTGGTAACAGACTGGCGTTCTTGTCCCCCATAAACTCTCGCCAACCCGCCTCATGCAGTAGTGGCGCCAGTCAGGCAGAGGAAGTTAGAACTAAATCATGAGCTTAACAGCTGTCTATTTAGCCCTTATGGCTTACTAGTGTTCTAATTATGCTGGTCAGTCTGGGAGGATTATTTCATTGAAACTTATTTTATTCTTTGGTATTTTAAATATGTTCATTTTAATAGTAAAATAAAAATATAAAAGATGAACAAAAATATATTAATAAAAATAAAAGGATTTGTTCTGTAAAATTTGGATTCAGTCAAAAGGCTGTACTTAAGGACCTAGAAGGTCACATGTGGCCTTAAGGTGCAGGAACCCCATCCCTGGGTTAGATGCTGCTGCTTTCTGCAGCACAATTTTTTCTCACTATAGTATGATTGCTTGTTTGGCTTTTCCAGTAAGACTCACAGTTCTTGAGGGCTGGGACTACAGTTTATTTTCTGATTTATACTCACGTGTTAGCAGAGTGCTGAATACAAAGTTGGTTCTCCATGAGCATGTGTTAAATTAACAAGTAGAATTCGTGGCAGCATTGTATAGAGATTCAGTTGAGGTGTTTGTTGAAGGAATGACTGTTGATTATTAGTTTCAGAGTCTTCAATTCATTTCTTCTTCTCATACCTCATATGCCATCTTTCCTAAATCCTGTTGGTCCTGCCTTATAACAAGAAGGTAGTCTTTTCCTCTTGTGCTCAACATATGCTATAGTCATTTTGCTCATTGGTAAAAAAGAACAATAGGACTTACTAGTGATGAAAGACTCTAACACGAAGGAGACGTCAAACTTGGCCAAAAGACACACCATACATTTATTCGTTGTCACAGCTAACATAATAATCCAGGACATGTGATTTATAAAGCTCTTTAACATTCAAGAGCTTATAAGGTTCCCTTAAAGTAGTTCTTGTGCCTTAAACTTGGGGTCGGGGGTCGGAGAGGGACACAAAAAGATAGAGATATGTCCAGGGTGACATAATCAAGAGAATTGGGACAAAAACCAAGGCCTCGTGATCCCTAATTGCATGCTGATTACACAATATTTACATGTTGTGATAATGTTAATACCACTAAAATGTTTTACATCTCCAAACAAATTTATATGATTTTTTCCCCAAGTATGTAAGTTAAAACTAAGTTAGATATCCCAGGGGATTAGCTAAGCACTTCTTTTCTGAGTAAACATGGGGGGGGAAAAGATAAAATATATGTACAGGTAATAGTATAATACAAATTATCAGAAAGAAATGCCCTCAAAAATAGCCAAGTTTCTCTCAAGCCTGCTGAATGTAACAGGAAAATAGTCTTTTTTTTTTTTTGAAACAGAGTCTCATTTTGTTGCCCAGGTTAGAGTGAGTGCTGTGGTGTCAGCCTAGCTCACAGCAACCTCAAACTCCTGGGTGCAGGCGATCCTTTTGCCTCAGCCTCCTGAGTAGCTGGGTCTACAGGCATGCGCCACCATGCCCGGCTAATTTTTTTTCTATATATATTAGTTGGCCAATTAATTTCTTTCTATTTATAGTAGAGACGGGGTCTCACTCTTGCTCAGGCTGGTTTCGAACTCCTGACCTTGAGCAATCCTCCCGCCTCGGCCTCCCAGAGTGCTAGGATTACAGGCCTGAGCCATCACGCCCAGCCAAGAAAATAGTCTTAAAAATCATGTGAAATGAGATCTCAGGTTTAACTTTGTTGCTTGAGATTCCCCTTCTTTCTTTGGGCCATGATGTTTATTCCATGTTCACATTCGATGGCCATTGGTTTTAATCTGATTCAGCACATTATTATGAATATTTATGTAATAAAGTATACAATGTTAATATTGTATTGTTTTCTACCATTTTCACATGAGCAGCTGATACAGTTTCCAAATGGTTTTTTTTTTCTACAACCCCAAGGAAATTACAATAATGTGTAATAAACAGTTAGAGGTGTACAGGACTAGCGATGGCCGTGACAGATGCCTAAGATTCCTTGATGTGCTTGTTCTGAGTGGATACCTTAGATACGCCCCTTCGACCGCTGGCTCTGCCTTGGATTGTGTGCTTCACGAACGAAGGATGTAACTCTCCTGCCATCTTCATCAGGGCTCATTTGGTCGCTAGGAACAGCAAATGACTTAGGCTCAGACGCAAGGCAGAGGAGGAGGCTGATTTAAAGATGGAGGACCTATGGAAGCACATAACACTGGGAATCGGGCACAGCCAGACCTTATGGGACTAGAAAACTGCCCCAGAACTACGCTAGCCATCTTCTCTAGATTGCATTGTTCATTCTCTCCTCTACTTTCTGCTTGTCTGATCATGATACTCTCTGCTGACTAATGTCTCCTGCAAGGTGAAATTTTGGTTTCTGCTTACCGAGCTTACCTTGTTCTGGTTTGCTGGGGTTCCAATGACAACCTCAACTCTAAATGACATTTTAATTTCCAGTTTCTGTGTGTCTTAATTGGAGAGAGAGGAAAAGAAGGGAGTAAGAAAATAAAAAAATCCTATTGGCTCAGACCAAGCCAGGTCTCAATTATACTGGAGTGGGGCAGGGTGGGGGGGCGGTGACTGGGGGTGGGGAAGGGATAGGGAAGGGGGGCAGTAGGGGGAGAGGTGTCATGCATCTACCTCTGTCCAGTCAGCTAAAGACAAGGGAGGGATCTTGAGGCATAAACCAGGCTGCCTGAGCTCACTGATTTAGTAGGGACTATCTCGGCTGAGAAGGAATTGCAAAGACAGAAGTAACAGCTGAAGGCAATGATAATTATTTCTACCATGTTCTTTAGGTCACTTGATAGAGCCCCTTTATGCACCGTTAGTGACAAATCTTGAAGGAGATAAAGGAGAAACAGGAAGAAATTCACTTCCTTTCCTTCTCCCTGTTCCTATTCCTCTCCCTCCCCCTCTCTCTCTCTCTTTCTTTCTCTCTCGCTCACACACACACCCCCCAAGATAATAATTTTAGACAACCTTCTCCTGTCTCCTTATTCTATTGTCCATAGATTTCACCTTGCCTTAATAAATATCATTCCATATGCTTCTAGTTTTACAGCAATAATGAGGAAAGGGAAGGAGAAAAAGGAGATATGAAGTCAGATTATTATTACAGTTGAATGTTGGAAAACCAGCTGGCAAGTCATAATTTACTGCTGTTCATTAATCAGGTACCGCTTAGATCTCAAATATAAGATTTCCTCCATGCATATTCTTGTACAAGGTTAGGGGATGAGCATAATAAAGATAAATATTCAATGATAATATAACATTTTGCCTTGTCTGGTAAATTACTTTGTGAATATGTTTTAAAACCTAAGATTATTATTATTATTATTATTTGCTTCTCTATCTAGAGCTTTATTATAAATTTGTGTGTATACCATGAAAGGCAACCAAATACCATTTTAAAAATTTGTATTTTGATCACATCAACCTTGGAGAGTCAGTATAGGAAAAGCAATTTGGTTTTGGAGAGCCAAAATTAATAAGTAGAGGGATGGAACAAAAGCCAGCATGGGGGCATCGTAGGGGAGGGGAGGGAAGTCAATGATGAGGCCCACAGTCTGGGATCTGGAATCCGGACACAGAGCACAGCTGGGCAAATGGTAATGTGGAGGGCCAGTCCTTAGCAAGCAGGAGCTTGGCAGGTATTTGCTGCATGAAGTCAGGACACCTCCTCAGAGCACGCACAAGCCATAGGTCTATACTACAGGCAGGGGTGTAGCAGACACTCAGAAATCTAGCTAAAGAGAGGCTGAATAAAGAAGGATTTCAGGACCCAAGCAAAAAGTCTGGCCAGCAAGTAGAGGGCACTAGTGCAAAGCAAAGAATTTCTGACCAGCGTGTTTCTGAATAGTGGATGTAAGTGCTCTTGGCACGGGGAATGAGAAGCCCAGGGATGATAAGGATTCCTGGGGGGAAGTGTTAGAGGATAAATCCAACACTTTTTTTTTTTTTTATAAGGAAAGACTTAGTCTTGCTTATAACCTGGCATAGGTCCTGCAGAGAGAGCTAAGAATATGATCTGCTCCCCAAACCTCAAAAGACTATTATACACGACACAAAATAGAAATATTCAAGAGGCAACTTATATATTAACAAATTCTATATAATTATCATCGTTGACTATCATATATTTAATGGAACCAACTCTGGCAAGCAACTTGTGCATTCGAGGAAAGTTATGTAAAAGCCTGTTAAAGTGAACACCCTTGAACACAGTCTTTCTTCCTTCATATATTCAGATGTTTTATAAACTTGAGTAAAAATACCACTCTCTATATCTCATTAGTAAAATGTACTTTTTGCCCTCAACAAAGTCAGAATAAACCTACCTGATTTTACTCAATATTAAATTATTAACACATATTTTCACTTGTTGGTGAAATTAAATTAAAATTTAGTATTTTAGTCTTGGGAAGAATATTCTCTGGGGAAGAGAAATCTTTAATATTCACCAAGCAATTTACTAAAGCATTTACTAGATCAGATAAATGGCCATATTAAATGTTTGAACATCATGTTATATGATGTTACATATAAATAAATATATTAACATAAAATGTGTTGTTTTAAACTATATTGATGGTATATTATTTTGAAGAAATGTCAATGCAATGTTTCTATTATTGCATTTATAACAAAGATAGTTTTTCAGGGAAAAGTTTTTTTTAAAAAAAAATGTTAACTACTTTATGATTATAGGATAAATGCCACATGTAACTTGTTTATTCCGCTTGTATATAGGACAATTTGGATTTAAAACACTCAAGGTGTCTTAACAGGATCACAAAATATCTTCATTTTACAGAAACCTGATTAATTTCCTACCTCAAACTGCTAAATGTTTATCATATCTTGCAATGGCATTTCATTTCATTGAAAAAGTGCCAAAAGAAGAGAGTTTAGGCTCTGGAACAATATATATATATACACACCTATCTATCTCAGAATGTAATCTGGTGTTTACTAAACAATATGCATAAAATATGCTATTTTTCAAAGGGCAAGCCAATGAGATTGTGATACAAAACAGATATGAAAGAAATAAAACCTAAAGGCAGCACAATCGTTTGTGCCAGTTATAAAGCTCTCTTCAAACACGGTTGCGTCTAGAATTATACTGTTAGCATTAACTACTCTGCTAAATGTAATTTCAGAGCAGCTTGGCTATGCTGGGACCAATAATGTTTCAGCAGATGTTAACAGTGAGGGAATTTAAAGATTACAGAGTTTCATGGGTGCAGTAAAGCTGCGGTGGGAACAGAAATATTACCGTAGCTGTTATGTTCTGAGTGCATCACATTTACTGACAAGTAATACATGAGTGATAGTGGGGACCCAGGGAATGGAACTTTATACTTACTGGTCAGCAGCATATAAATTCCATAAATTAAACAAAGTTTTATGTATTCTTCATTTCTTTTCAGACTGATCTTCCTCAGAGGGCCTTTGTTTCATGTTAATTCCATCATCAAAGCTTTGTTCAACCATACTGTTCTCTTTAAGATAGGTATACCCTAGTTCAGGGTTTCCTTCCACATATACGTCCCCGTTATTTTTTTAGTCTTGGGGTGATCTCCATGTGGAACGTCAGGAAACATTGACATTTTTTATTATGGGCTTTATCAGGCTACCCACTCTTTATATAAACCCCATCCTTGTCCTTATAAAAAGTGACAATGTTCAGATTATTTCTTCCCTTAATGATCTAAAAGGCACGATATACCATGATCTCTGGAGATGTGAACAGGAGAAAACTTGGGTAAGAGCATTGTCCTTCTTTATGCATAATCTGGAGGTGAGGGCCGTGGAAGAGAGGGGGAGGGTTCACTCTATTTGCCAGGGGACAGAGGAACAATGGGCGCAATGATTCATACATTCCATGGTGTGACCTCTAGCTTTTTCGATGGGTCAGATAATCAGCCACTAGGAAATAAAAAAAATTATTGACGAGCTGAACATCTTACATCCTAACAACCCCACTGAATCTCAGATTATGAGATTCTTTACTTAAGAGATTATGAGAGGCAAGAGTGAGGTTGTACTTTTATAATGTAACCAAGTCAGCAATACTTACAAAATGTAGACTGTATTAATGTTGGAAATTATAAGAGTTAAACTAATAGTGTTTGGTGACTTCTAAGAGACATAAAATTAGCTATGTACAAATCCTTTTTTTTTTCTGGTTATGCAGACAAGAAACAACTTCAGATAACTTGGACCTCACCTTGTCTCACTGTGACATTGACCAGACACTGGAGTAGAATTTTCAAGTAATAGGGAGCACATAGATACTCCCACTTAAGATCCTGGGGCCAGTCATGTCCATGTTGTGCCCTCACCTGGTACTGCCACACTCTTCATTCTCCTTGGCTCATTTGACTCTCGTGTATGTCTCACTCACTTGTTACTAGAGAGTCAATTAGATTGAGAGCATGGATCGTCCTATTTCTTTATTGTTCCCCTTCCCAATAGTACTCTTCCAGTGCTTTGAAATAGTATGCAAAACATAACAGAGAGAAAGAGGAAGAAGGAAGACATGGCCAAGGGTCCTAGTTCTTGCCAGCTAAACATGTACATTTCCAAAAAATCATGTTTAAAAATATTTTTAATTTATATGTCACCAGGTAAACATATATTTCTAAATTTTTATATACAGTATTCTGTTGGTGTTTCTATTGACCATGAAGATTTCTTTTATTCATATTTAAAGACTTCATTTTTCTTTCAGAGCAATTGTAAGTCTAGAACAAAACTGAGAGGACAGTGCAGGGAGTTCCCATATAGCCCCTGCCCTCACATAAACTTTGCCTCTCCCATCATTAACATCCTCCGCAAGAGTGGTATAGTTGCTACAATTGCTGGATATCATCACCCAAAGTGCATAGTTTATAGCAGGGTTTACTCCTGGTATAAATTCTACAAGTTCGAATAAATGTATAATGACATGTATTCATCGTTATAGATTCACACAGTGTTTATACTATCCTAAAAATCTTCTGTGCTCTGCCTATTCATCCCTCCCTCCCCACAACCCTTGGCAACCCTGATCTTCTTACTATCTCCATAGTTCTCCCTTTTTCAAAATATCATATAGTTGGAATCATACAGCATGTAGCCTCCTTAGATTTGCTTCTTTCACTGAGTAATATGCATTTAAGTTTCCTCCACATCTTTTCATGGTTTGACAGCTCATTTTGTTTTAGCACTGAATAACATTTGATTGTCTGGATGTACTACATTTTATTAATCCATTCACCTACTGAAGAACATCTTGATTATTCCACATTTTGGTAATTACAAATAAAGCTGTTATAAATATCCATGTGCAGGTTTCAGATAGACATCAGTTTTCTAACTCCTCTGGGTAAATACCCAGAAGCACAATTGCTGGATGGGATGGTAAGTGTATGTTTAGTTTTGTAATAAGCTTCCAAACCACCTTCCAAAGTGGCTGTACCATTTGCATTTACACCAGCAATGAATGAGAGTTCCCACTGCTCTACGTATTTGTCAGCACTTGGTATTGTGGATGTTCTGGATTTTGACCATTCCAATAGGGGTTCAGGGGTGTCTCATTGCATCCTAGTTTGCATTTCCCTGATGCCACATTATGCAGAGCATCTTTTCATGGGCTTATTTGCTATCTGGATATCTTCTTCAGTGAGGTCTCTGTTAAATTTGTTGGCTCATTTTTTAATCAGGTTTTTTGCCCTTAATGTTTCAATAAACTTGTGAATTAAAGATTTGTAAGAGAGATTAATTTGTCACCTTGTCATTTAGTCCACCTTAATTTTTTGTCAGAAGGCTGAGAATTTTTTTTCCCCCAAAGATTCAAGAAAATGAAGTTTTCCCAGTAACTTTTCCCAATAACCATCATTATTAATAGCTTCTCATCACTGGTTATGACCAAAGGAAAACTATACTCTTTTGGACATGGAAATTTTGCAGAATAAGGACATATTATAGTCAAAGGTAGGTGCTGGTTTCCTTTTTATTTTAAATGTTAAATAAATTATTTTTCCAAGTTCACATTGCTGGTGACTTTTATGAACTGTCAAGGGTCTGAGATTTTACCTATTTGTAAGCTAAGTTGTGAGGTTGCTCATGGATGTTAGCAGAAGACATGAGATGCCTGGGTCAGAGACAAAGGACTTTATTGCTTATGGCAAAAGCAGGAGCCAGTGAATCAGCATTTGTATCAGTTTCCCAAGCTCCCATTCCTTTAAGGCAACCTGAAGAGGGCCAGGTGACACCTGCATCCACAGTGGGTTCCATTATAGGAGAGGACATCTAAGCTTCAAACCTGCCCTTTTCTCTACAGGGTGACCCCATCTCTCTCTTGTAAGGCTGCTCTCTGTACAAACATCAGGAAAACGTGGTCTGGAACAAAGGCAGAGAGCTCCTCTGCAAGATCTATGGGCATCTGAAAGACACTTGGAGAATTCTCCCAACAGTGATCATCTAGAAGTGTCAAAGTATTAACCTTGTACCTAGAAACAGTTTTACTGAATGTCACTTTCAGATCCCCATGGGTCAGCCCCCTGTAGTACCGGTAAGATGGCAGCAGAGTTCTCTGGTATTACATCACTCTCACATGGACTCTGAGACAGATCTTCTTTCAAATTCTTATGCCATGGTAGCATGTACAAAGGGTAGAAGTTATGCACTATTGAAATATAAGTGGTGAAAGCAGTTTTAATTTTCTTGCTGGCGCTATTATCTTTTAAGTCCTAATAATCTCTCTCATGCTCGGGCCATGAGCCTATAAATCTGTACAAGTTCAATTAGCAATGCAGGAGAACTTTCCCTCAACAGTGCAAGGCACTGATAAAAGCAAACAATACAATTCTAGCATGCTGGTTATTAAAAAGAAGGCACCCACACAGCCGATGGCAGACTGAAAGCCTTTTTATTTTGATGGGACTATTTCACTGTCTATCATAAACTTAGCAAAGCAGGCTTTCTCTATCCTGCTCTCCTTTTATTGGATATAAATCACCCCTGACAGGAAGTTTTATGCCCAAATCCGTTTACTGTCCTTGTTGGTAGTCTTTAAATTAATATTTATAAGCTGAAAGAGGCCTAAAAGGATGCAGCAGTAAAATAGCTAAATGCCTCAGTTGGGCTCGAACTGATTTCCACCTCCTTGACCATTGACATTTTTTAATTACTCCTGACCTCAGACATCCATAGTCAATGCCATTCCTATCCCCACAAATCACTGGCTTGGGTGGAATTGTCGTGGACAAAATAGGAGTTCAGAGGAGTTTAGCTTGTGTGCCACATGTGATTTTTGAAAAGCTTTAGAAGGCAAAGATACAGAAAGATGAAAAGAAAATGAAAATTATAAAGGAGTTAAGCAGTGCCTGAAAAACAATGGCTTGGGAATTGTTCAAATTGGACTTGTGTAATGATGGGTTTTTTTAAATGTCATAAAAATGCACAGCAATACCTTAAATTACCTGCAAATAAAAAAATCAAACTCAACCACTGAATTTTAATGTATGGCATTAGCCTCACACCTTGGAGCAGATGAAGTTGGTCCCATGACTTCATTCTTCTTTGCTGTCTCCTGTTAGCAAGCCCTAGGATACCAGCCTCAGTGTAGTTACCCCTGCTTTGTTTAGGGTCCTACACTGTTCTTCCTTTGTCCAGCCACATGCTGCAGGCAGGCTGGCCTCAGCCCCAGAGAGGTGAACCTTGGATGGTCTAAGTCAATCATGGTGTAGGCATGGCTATGTGACACAATTCTTGGCCAATATGACCTGGGGCTACTATCATAATTCTAGATCACAATGTATTTGAAAAAAAAAATTGAATCTGATATGTTAAGAAAAAGGGTATAATCTATAAGCTCTTTGAAAGCAGTTAGTAAGATTTTAAAATAAATCTCACATTTTTTACTAAGATATTTTTGTGGCTTTGGAAAGCAAGAGTAAACTAGAGGTTTCCCTGGGCCCTTCTGAACTGTGAATTGTTATTCTAGATCAGCAGTCCCCAACGTTTTTGGCACCAGGGACCAGTTTCATGGAAGACAATTTTTCCGTGAATGAGGGTTGGGGCAGTGGTGGCAAGAGGGGATAAGGGAGTGGGGGGTTGCATGGGGGTGGAGCTCTGTGGCCTGGTCCCTAACAGGCCATGGACCTGTACTGGTTTGTGGCCCAGGGGTTGGAGATTGCAGACTTGAGGTGACTTAGAAGAAGATTTTTGGGAAATGCTTTCTCACTTTAAAGAGCACAATCAAGGATGACCCTTTTTTTGTTCATGGTCACATCTGGAACTAATGTGGCCTTCTTGCCACTATCGATGGAGCCAGCCTGAGGTCAGATCCACCACACAGAGGAGGACATATCCAGTGGAATCTCAGAGAAGCAGAGCAGAGTGATATGCACTGACATAGCACTCCTGGATATTGCCTTAACTCTGAACTTTTTATTCCTAAGGTAATAAATGCCTTTACTGGTTAAGACCATTAGAGTCAATGTTTTCTGGTACTTGCATTCAAAGTCATCCACTTTCTCGACATCAAGATATACAGTATTACATAGGGCACGGAGACCTTAAAAGAAGCTCAGCACTTACATTAAAAACAAAGCATTAAAGGAAGATAAGTATCTATGTATTCAGGTTCTCTATAAGTCCTTATTTTTTGCTCCCTAAAATCAATATATCCTTCTATGTGTTGCATTTCTCTAGGAAGGCTTATAGATTAGAATTCTACAGTTTCTTCTTTACAATCCCTTCTGCAGGATTACATCTGTTTTTGTGAATGACGTTATATATGCTCATTGCTTCTGAGCATACCTGTTCAACTCCATTCCTCTTCTGTGTTAAATCTCTTGTCTTCTAGATTCCTCTTTTTTTATTTAGTCACTTGTTTTTATACAGCACATATTTTAATAGTTTCCTGAGGACATGCTAGGTGGGAGGTAAATTTTTTTTCCAAGCCCTGTATGTCTACAATGTCTTTATTTAAACTCACACTTGATTGCTAGTTTAGCAGGTAACAAAATTCCAGGTTAGAAATCATCACATCTTAGAATTTTGAAGACATTTCTCCTCTGTTATCTAGTTTCTAGTGTTGCTGCTGAAGACTTATGATATCCTGACCCCCATTTCTCTATATTTCCCCAGTTTTTTGTTTTAGTTTGTTTGATTTCCTTTCTAGAAGGTTTTAAGATCCCTTTACCCTAGAGAAAGGAAATGATGGCATACCTGGCATACTTTGTTATAGACCATTTTTCATTTCATCATGCTATAAACGAACATGCCCATTAGAGCTCAAATTGTTAAATTCTATGCTCAGTTCCTAAGCTTCATCTTACTTATCAGCTGCGTCTGACATCACTGGCCATTTTAAGACACTTTCTTGCCTCGTACATCACTGGTCACTCCTTTGCGATCTCCTTTACTACTTCTTCTCCAATTCCCAAACATGTTGAATGTGATATGTCCCAGAGCTCAGTGTTGGACCTCTTCTCTTTTCTGTCTTCACTCACTCATCTGGGGATGTTCTCCAAGCCACATGTCTTTATATGCCACCTATGAACCCCAGACCAATGTACTCAACAGCCTCCTCAATATCTCTACCTGGGCAGCTGACAGCCACCTTAAATACCAGGTATGCTCTGTCTTAGGGCCTTTGCTATCTAGGAGATTTGCTCAACTTTACCTTACATTGTCCTGTCAAATTGTTTTGTTTCTGTGATATTTACATGAGTTCTTTTTCCTTTCTTTGGCTAGCACCATGCTCTTTTTCTGCTCTTATTATCTTCTCTTATTTTTCTAAAGATATTAACAATAGGGTTTTGAAAAATAATTTCATCTGTTTTGCATTTTTATCAATTCCCTGCACTGCCTCTCTTTTCTGCAGTTTCCTTTGCTGGTAGAAATTTTCCTCATCTGTCTGGTGATCCTTAGTGGTCTGTTTATATTTCAGATTGAATCAATAAGAAGATGGTTAGGAGCCTTGTGTGTTTTCCTGGGGCTTGTTGACTGATGGATGGGCCTTACTGTAGGTGACACAGTGAGGTCTAGGCCATTTTACTGGGGCATCCTTAATAACAGGATCATTTTTCTCTTTTTGTCTTTTCTCTTGGACTTCTCATAGTCCTCAATCTCCTGGTGGGTATAAGTCTACATTTTGCTCATCAAGCAGAAGGGAGCTGGGGTCTTGGTACTCAGCAGGTTTTCATTGAATAGCCTATTTTTAGTAAGGGCTTCCATCCTTGCTTTGCAGACAGGTGTTCCAGAATGCAGAGTCTCTCTGGGTGGGAATTTCCAGAGAAGGGCACTCGCCTCTTCTGCTGGGTTTGGGGAAGGACTGCTGCCTGGCCATGGGGAGGGATCTGGGGATCTAACTGCTCCTTAAAGAAAATTTCCACTAATTCTCTTTTTCTTTTTCATCCCAACCCTGCACCTCTGGCTCCTTGAGTTACTTGTTTCCTCTAATTCCCAAGGCAGGATTTTGGGGTAAAATCAGTCTGTTTCTTAGCTTTCCCCATGACAAGCTCAAGTTTCAGCTCTTTGGGGCTTCCAAGTCCATGGCCACTTCCCCACCCATTTTCCAGTTTCTGCAACATTGGTTCCTGTTTCCTCCTGCACCTTCTCTCTCACTTTCTTTGTCTTTTCAGATTTATGTCTTTTCTTCTTTCTTCATTGTCACTTTAGTATAGTTTTGGAAGGAGGCTGAAATAAACAGGTGTGCTTATGTAATAGATCTTCTTTTATTACATATTTGACTTGGAAAACATAGGAACTGAATCTGCTAAGTAATATGCATCATCCTTCTGGGTAATGCTGTTTTTTGTCAAATGCAAACTGTGATGTGAAATAATGAGATTGGCTTTCTGATGTGGCTCATAATCTATCTCCAAAGGCAATTTTAAAAAATCAGTGTCAAAATGTTTTGAGCAATAGCTGCCTGCTTAGGATAAGTGTCTAACCTCCAAGGGGACTGCTTTGTAAGGGACAGCATTCTTTCAGATGTTTTAATTCTGGTTTTGTATAAAAGTCAATTTTTACTTTGTTGGATGATACTTCAATGTTGCCCGTTAGCTGTTTCCCTGGTGTGTGTTTTGTCAATGAAAGCATTAACTCCACCAGGGAACTCTCCAAGAGTTGTCATGGGACCACCTCTGTCAAAACTACTTTGGAAATTAGGAAAAATGCATTTTCCTGAATCCCAACCCTGGTTGACCAAATATGAATATTATTCTAGAAGGTGATAGCCTGGAATTAGATGTTTAACAAGAAACCCAGGTGATTTTTATGCATAGTTAAATCTGAGACCCACTGCTTCAACTTTTTATGTGATTTGTAGTAACCCACTTACATTGTGGGACCAGGAACAAGGGTACAAATGGAAGCTGACATCCCATGTGTCTAAATATTTAAAAGATAAAAATCAACCTAAAAAGTTATTAGAAGTAGTACCTTCTGTTCTCCTACCTTCACAGGTATCCTTTCATAACAGCATGGAAGGACAATTTCAAATGTAACAATCTCAGGCTCAGGCCCCTTGAAGTTCCAGCCAGAACATGGAGAGAGCCAACCCCAGCCCCAGCCCCGCCTGTGGCCTGGCCCCCTTCCCTCCCCATCCCAGCTCATACTCTCACCATCAGCAACCTCAGAAGCACACATACGGACACTTCCACCCTTGTGTCCAAGCTCCATGCATGGCTCCTCCATAAACAGCACCCCTTGGGCCCAGTGGTACAAGTTGCTCTCAGAAGGTCAGACTCTAGAAAGAGGCCAGTGTAGGTCCTGAAAGTGGACTTAAGACCATTTGGGCAGAGAATTCTTGGGTCTTCAGTACCTAGAGCATAGTCTAGATGAGGGGCATGGACTTGGGGTGGTCCCATAACTCCTCAATTAAGTTACAGTGTGGCCATATGAAGGCAGAGATGGAACCTTTCACCCACATCTGGGGGTGGCACTGCTTCTCCACCCCTGGTGCCATATGTGATGGTGCTAAGCATTTAATTGGATTCAGTACAAATGAGATACAATTGGGTTTGTCTTAGCTTGTTTGTTTTAAAACATTGTAGTTGTAATCCTCAGTGAGGCACACTATTGTTTTAATTTCTACAGAGAGAGAAACACAGAAAAACCAGGGCCTGGCCCCAGCTCATTCAGTTGAGTCACCAAGAAAGAACACTTGCTGGCTGTCTTGTCCTTTGTCAAGACAGCCACATAGCCCAGGATGTCCTGAAAAACAATTGAGACCTAGATTCCTTAGAAAGACCATAAATTACTTGAACCCATGTGAAAAAAATTTCTGACAGTGAACACATTTATAAATACTGATAAACATGGACTGGTTTCAGAACACCCATCCTCTGTGAGAAGGTGGATGCTTTTTCAGACAGAATTCAGCTTATTTACACTTCTGCAGCATATAAATTTCAGCCAGAGGAAGCATTAAGCAAGTCTTACCTCCTAAGGCTAAAGAAGAATGAGAAGCAGCTGCTTAGTCCAGGGATTCTATTAGTTTATTAAGTTATTCTATTAGGTTAGTGTTAGGTTATTAAGTATGAAATGTCCGATTTCCTTAAGTGCTAAGTTTGACAGTTGATGTCTCTGACATTTCACTTTGATACTTCTTATTTTATTTTTATTGTGAAGGTACAACCTCAGTCTTTCAAAGACACATTTTGGCTTATGATTATCTTTCAAAAAAAATTTGGAGCAACTTTTGTGAAACCATGAGTCAAGAATTTGTGTTATTTTCAAATATGAGTTCTATCGTGGAACCTATGCAGCGCAGACAGCTCGAAATATCAAAGAAGTGTTTGGGAAGGATGTAGCTAATGAACGCACAGCACGGGGATGGTTTGAGAAGTTCTGTTCTGATTATTTTAATCTTGAAAATGAGCCACGTGGGTGACCTGAGACCAAGGTGGATAATGATGAGCTGAAAGCTGTAGTGGAAGCGAATCCATCTCAATCTATACGTGAATTAACACCAAGGTCTGACATTACTATTCCAACAATGTTGGATCACTTGAAACAAATCGGCAAGGTAAATAAGCTGGATGGATGAGTTTTGCAGAAATTAAATGATCATCAAAAGAGAAATCCTATCAAAACTTGCCTTTCTTTGCTGTTATGACATAACGATGAACCGCTTCTGCACTGCATGTGATGAAAAATAGATTCTTTTTGACAATTGCAAGCATTTGGTACAATGATTGCATAAAGATGAAGTGCCAAAACACAGTCCCAAACTGAATATTTATCAAAAAAAAGCTAATGGTGTCTGTTTGGTGGTCCAGAGCTGGTATTATTTATCCACTACAGCTTCATGAAAGCTGGTCAGTTGATTATAGCAGATGTCTACTGCAACCAACTGGATAAAATGATGAGGATGCTTGTGATCGAGCAGCTGAGATTGTTCAACAGAGACAGGCCAATCCTCTTCTCTTGTAAGACAACACTCAACCACATGTTGCACAAGCAGCACTGCTCAAGCTGCAGAGGCTGGACTTGGAAACTCTTTGTTATCCACTATATTCACCAGACCTTGTACCAACTGACTACCATTTCTTCCAGGCTTTGGACCACTTCCTGCAAGGAAAAATACTCAGTTCTCAACAAGCTGTGGAAAAGACCTTTTGTGATTTCACAGCCACTCTCCAGGCTTCTACGCTGCTGGCATAAACAAGCTACCTTTAAGTTGGCAAAACTGTGTCAATAGTTTAAGTGCATACTTTGATTAATTGTACTGCATCTTGTTTGAAATATAATAAACTGCTTTTTTGATTTGAAATTGGACATTTCATATTCAATGACCTATAGCTGAAGGACTGTGTGACGCTACCTTGGAGTGAGAATAGATAAAACTTTGCCTGGTGGTGGCTTGGTCAACAGCCACATGACTGTCCCTGGGGTCTCTGTCTCCTGTAGAGTCCTCTGGCACAGCCCAAGGGAAAAGAAAGGACATTTCTCCAGGCACTATTTCAGGCAAGGCTCTGGGAAGGTTGGGACCAATAAACAAAAACTATGCTTAGCAACACAGAGACAGGGCATTACGGATATAGGGCCACCAGCCTGAAGAATCTGTGCAGTGTTTTCATGGTTACACGTTGGCTCCAAGGCCAAGCCATAAAGGTTTGGCTTTATTGTGGAAGCAACATGAGAGTATTATTTAGGGCTTTGAAATCTGAGTGGCCAGGATTCAAATCCCCAGTCTTCCTATGAGCTGGATGCCATTGGGAAAGATACCTAAGCTCCTAAATCTTCTGTTTCCTCTTCTGTAAAATGCCAAACATAAAATGCCAAACCTCGCATCAGGGTTGTTGAATACTAACCAAGATAATAAACAAGCTCCTTAAGAGCAGGGGATTTTTCTTGTTTGTTTACTACTTATAATACCAGCATTTAGAACAGTAACTGTTACATAACAAGTGTTCAATAAATATTTGTTTGATAACTGCATATATAAAAACAACTAGCAATCATTGGCACACATCCAATTTTCAAAAAAATAAGTTTTCCTTATCTAAATTTTATTTAAAGCTTTATGATGGTGGTATTGTTTGTGCTCATATAACCCTCATAGATCAGTACCTTGAATGCTTTAATAGTTCAGTCATCTTTGTTGATTGCAAATAATGACGTCAAGGTGTAATATAATTGAAATTCCAGTTGAATGATAATATTGCACAATTTTTATTTGGACCATGATCCTTGGGTATCAGATATGTAGAGTTTTTTGAGCAATTTTATCAGTATGATCTATTATTTGTACATTATATTGAGTGAAAGACAGTGAATTAGAATACAATTTGCTTCATGGTGTTACAGAAAGCATGCAGGATTTAGTCTCTGATGATCAGATCCCATGGGTTGCACCACATGATGTCCCTGTGATATCAAGAAGTCACTAAACTTTTCTGAGTTTTATTATCGTTAATGTGTAAAATAGGAATAATAATGTTTGTTTTAAATCCCTCCCAGAATCACTGGGCAGAAAGAATGAAGTATGTGGAACACAAGCTAGTACCCCTCTTGTCTGTTCCACTGGGCAGGGCGGGTGTGGACAGTGGATAGAGGTCAACACACTCTGCAGCTGAGATATCTTGAGGTTTTGGGAGTTGACACAGGAGGGCCCTTTTGACAGTGAAGCTTGGTAACATGTGTCGAGAAGTGGCTTTGGTCAACAGGCCATTTGGGCAGTTGCCAAAAAGGTGACAAGCCTTGAGGCTGTTCAGAAGGCAAAAGAAAGCAAGTTATCAAAGAAAAGCTTTGTGTGTACAACTGCAAAGAGGACATCCTCTGTTACGTGGGGATGACCAGGGCTCCAGGACTGTGCTCTGTCCCTGTGCCTGGGCCCTCACTTAGTGCCCTCCAGACATCTGCTGGCTTCCTCTCTAATGCAGCTCCCAATGTTGTCACTTCAAGGCTTAACGATTATTTAGCACCTACTGGTGGCAGGTACTGCCATAACACAGCCCCACAGACTGCGTGGCTTAAACAATAGAAATTTATCTCCTCACAAGTCTAGAGGTTAGATGTCTGAGATTAAGGTATGGGCAGGATGGGTTTCTTCTGAGGCTCCTCTTCCTGACTTGTAGTTGGTCATCTTCTCCTTCCTGTGCCTTCACATCGTTTTCCCTCTGTGCTTGTCTGTGTCATAATCCCATTTCACAAGCACACCAGTCTTATTGGATTAGAGTCTGCCCTAATGACCTCATTTAACCTTAATTACCTCTTTAAAAACCCTATCTCCAAATACAGCCCCATGCTGAGAGGTATTAGGGGTTAGAACTTCAACATATGAATTTTGGGGGAACACAATTTAGCCCATAACCGGGACTCTACCCAATATTCCAAGATCATTATCTTTTTTCTCATTTAAGACACTAGGAGATTGAGGAACACAGAAGACGAATTATTTGCCCAAAGTTACATAAAGTTTCTAAATACTGGATTTAAATTCAGACCACATGGACTCAACTGCTTCATGCTAGTAATCAATGAAGAGGATCCCTACCACATTTTAGGCACTGGCTGCATAGATTAAAGAGCAGTAAATGTAAACAAAGATCCCTTCTACTTCCTATTGGCTTTTTCAAACAACTGCTCTGATTTCTGTACCTGAGCCCAGCAGGATTAGAGTCCTGTCACTAATCAGAGCTAATCAGATCTTCCTGCAAACCTCTGTCATGCCTATGATTGTGCTTACTCTGTCTTAAACTCTTCCACTGTTCCTTCTCCTACCCCAAAACTCCTATGATCTTAGCAAAAACAACTTGATATGTGTTTTATGGTAAGTGCTTTTGAGGAATGCATCCCATTCATCTCTCTCCTCTATGAACCCATTTCTAGTTCTGTTATTTGATTTTAAATGACACAAAACCCATATTACTCAAAATGTTCTGTCTTCTGGTGTTAAGTTCGATAATTGTATTTTATTATCCTTTAAACATTGTCCGTAGCAGGGCCAAAACACACAAAGACCAAGGCCAGATTTGCAACACCCATTAGCTCTAATACTAACATTGGGCAAATAAGAGAGTCAGTAAATGAATGTCAGTGAGCTATAAAATACATGATAGTGAAACAGTTCTCTCAGTCACCTTTTATAGACAGAAGCTGGCCACCGGAAGATGTATAGGCCTAATAAATCAATGGGAAGGAATTCCAAAATGGATAAATCAATACTCAAGCAGTCAGAGAATCCTACAGGTGTATGAAAATGACCAATTGGGGCCTTTAAACCTCAGCCAGGAGGTTTAGCCAAGATAGTCTATAATGATAGATGAACTGAAATGATAAATACCTCTGTGGAGGAAGCTTGTGTTGTTTGCACTTTTTTCCAAAACACCCTTCACACAACAGCAATGTAACTGACTTCTTTAAAGAACACTTTCATAAGAGGGTCTGGTTGCCAATCCACACACCTGGGGAAGATCTCCGAGGAATTGTGCCATTTGCATAAATAGTTTCAGGTGTGACTAGTCTACATAATTAAGTTGGTTACCAGTTGCATTTTACAGATGTGCAATCATGCAGTGGCTGTTGGTGGGAGTGTGCATTAATCCCTTCTGGAATAGAATGTGGCAATTTATATAAAAATACTAGTAGCCTTCACTAGTTATTTTGCTTCTAAGAAGCTAACCTAAGAAACTAATGTGATGTTGATAAAGATGTTCTTTTCAGTGTTATTTGTAATTATAAAAAGAGATAGCCTTCTAAAAGTTCCATTGCTAGAAGAGTGCTTAAATTAGCAATAATATGTTTATAAAAGATGTTAATGTGAATATAGTAAAGAGATACTGTCAAGTAAATTTAATGATATAAGAAAATGCTTATGATTGAAATATATGTTTAAAGACTATATTTATAGCTACAATATAATCATAATTATGTTTAAAATGATAAAGAATAATAGAAAATATATTAATTAAAGTATTATCCCTGGGTTGTCTTTCTTCATGTTATTTTTCTAAGTTTTCTATGGAGATCTGGTTTAGTTTTTTTTTTTTTTTTTTTTGAGACAGAGTCTCACTTTGTTGTCCAGGCTAGAGTGAGTGCCGTGGCGTCAGCCTAGCTCACAGCAACCTCAAACTCCTGGGCTTGAGTGATCCTTCTGCCTCAGCCCCCCGAGTAGCTGGGACTACAGGCATGCGCCACCATGCCCGGCTAATTTTTTATATATATATCAGTTGGCCAATTAATTTCTTTCTATTTATAGTAGAGACGGGGTCTCGCTCTTGCTCAGGCTGGTTTCGAACTCCTGACCTCGAGCAATCCGCCCGCCTCGGCCTCCCAAGAGCTAGGATTACAGGCGTGAGCCACAGCGCCCGGCCTGGTTTAGTTTTTTAATCAGAAAAAATCCTTATTTTAGAAAAGTTCTATTCCACTGATTTCAGCTCCACATCAGAGAATATGTCTTAAAGATACACTCCAAAATATTTTTTTAAAAAATTATTCACAATAATTAATTTTTATTATTATTTTTAATTAATTAATTAATATTATTTTCAGAGACAGAGTCTTCCTCTCTTGCCCAGGCTGGAGTGCAGTGGCACAATCATAGCTCACTGCAACCTCTAACTCCTACGATCAAGTCATCCTCCTGCCTCAGCCTTCCAAGTAACTGACGCTACTGGCACGTGCCACCACACCCAGATAATTTTTAAAATTTTTTGTAGAGATGGGATCTTGCTATATTGCCATGTCTGGCCTTGAACTCCTGGCCTCAAGCAATCCTCCTGCTTCTGCCTTCCAAAGTGTTGGGTTTACAGGTGTGAGCCACTGTGCCTGGCCCACAATAATTATTAATCACATTATTTGCTAATGTAAAAAATTATTAATAGAAACTTCCTAAATGTCTGAAATAATGTAGACTAAGAAACTATGTTGACTAAGAAAATTATAATATAGCTACATGATAAAATATTAGAGAATCATTAAAACTATAATTTTGTGAATTTTAAATAATTTGAAAAAATATATATTGGTGTTAGGTAAAAAAATTACTGTTTAACAGTAAAAATTTACTGTTTACTGTTTAACATTGTATATATGGTATAAATATTCATAATAATAATGGCAAATGCTTCAAAATGCTAACTGTAGCTTAATCTTTGGGTAAGACTATCAATGTACATTTCTTCTTATCTTTAGTTGCTTTATTTTTCAAACATTCTACCACAAACATATTTAGCATTTATAATTGGATACTAATCAGCGAACTTCATCATTTTAAAACCTTTCTTTGGGTATGGGTTCACTGTTTGGTATTACTTTTTTTTTGCATCATTCACACCCATATTGTACTCCCCAAAGCTTATGTTTCACTAAAATGCTATAAGAACTTAGAGATGCTTGTGGTGAAATCTGAATGTACACAGTATACACATCTAGATTTTTGCAATTTTACCCAGTCTTTTTATGTTGTTTTCCTCCTTTTCATTATATAACCCTTTTTTTTTTTTTTTAGCTATTTGCTGCCTTAGTTATCTTAGACACATTTTTTTTTTCTCACTGGCATTTAATCAGTTTTCATAATACCTAATTAACTTATATTTACAATAGCAAGTATTAATACAACTTGTATCACACAGGTTTGGGAACGGACACAACTAACCTTTGACAGGCACTCATCTCAGCTGGGAGCATCAGAAATATTCAGGTATATTAGAGAGTAGCCAACTTGTTTAAGGTGATCATATAGTCAACATGTTTACAGGCAAGTGGGGAGCATGACTTAATTTTGGCCATTACAGTGGAGTGTTCTTTAAATGTTTGGCCCCAGTGCTAGATGCTAGGGATATAAAGACTCATGCATTGTTTAGTTAGGATTAGCAGCTGACACCTTAGGCCAAGCTGAAGTTCCCTAGTTTACTCACTCCTATGACTGAGCAATATATCCTTGAGCCTCCTCTGAGACCATTTTAAATTCAAGAATGAAATTGGGAACACACGAAGAAATGCTTGACCTCATTTGTCATTAGAAAAATGCGAAGTAAAACCCAATGAGATATTAAGATATTATAACCTATTAAGATAGTTACAATTTTTTCTAAAAAAGCCCTGACAGTATCAAGTGCTGGTAAGGATGTATAACTACTGGAATTCTCACACATTGCTGGTAGGGATGAAAATGGTACAGCTGCTTTGGAAAACAGTTTGGCAGTTTTCTATAAAATTAAACACATGTTTAACTTGATTCAGCAATTTTACTCCTAGGTGTTTTACCAAGAGAAATAAAAACATAAGCCCATATAAATACCTGTATTTGAATATTCGTAGCACTCCAAAATCAACACAATTGTTTGTTACCTGGTGAGTGGACAAACTGTGGTATACCCATAAAGTAGAATATTATGTATAAAAGCAAAAGAACTACTGATACATGAATCTCAAATAAATTATACTGAATGAAAGAAGCCAGACTCAAAGCCACATATAGTAATCATCGACTTATTGGACATGGCTGTCTGAATTGCTATCCCGTTAATGACAGCAGTTTTCCTGCTTCAGCTTCATCTATGAATGAAGTGGTACTTAACACCAGACACTACATTCCTCACAGAGTCCTAAAAGAGGCTCAAAGCACTATGGGAAGCACATGAGGTTTATAACCTAGGAGGCTGAGTTACCTTTCAACCAACAAGCCAAAGCCACTATGATATAGTTTCAGTCTCTTCCTTAAAGAAGAAATGGATAGGGCTAGATATTAAAGAGTGAATAACTAAGAAGATTTTGACTTTTGGGGGCTCTTCGGAGGGCTGGGTCTGGTCAGTTAAATGTTGACTACATAAGGGCAAAAAGTTACAGAGTTATTTATACTACCATGCTGGTAGAAAGCTCCATAATTACTGAAGAAATTTAATTTTGCCAGGTGCATTTTAGACATACATTTTTTATACTAGACAAATAATGCTGGTATTTTAACTATTTTAAATTAAAAATATGTGATTACCAAAGTAATTCTGAATATATTCTCATTACAAAAAATACTCAAAGATATAGGGATGTTCCACCCACACTGCTGGACCCATCCAGCCTGTGGGGGCTCCATCTCTGCGGTTCCCACACTTCAGGCTGACCCCATGACCCCACCTGTAGAGCTCCTGCCTTGCCTCCAGGTGGTAACTCTGGCCTGAGGCTCCCACTGCATGAAGACCTGGGGTCTGCCCCCAGGGTTTCACTGCAGCTGCTGAGACTGCAGCTCTGCCTGAGAGGCTCCAGCGCTACCCTTGGGACCCAAGACTCTGCCTCCAGGCTCCACTTCTGCCACTGAGTCCCAGGGTCCACCCCCTGGGGTTCCAGTGCTGTCCTTGGGACCTGAAGGTCCACCCCTGCGGCTCCAGTACTCCCATTGTGCCTGTGACTCCACCCCTGAGATTCCAGCACTCTGTCTGGACCATAAGACTGCAGCCCTGAGTCTCTACCACTATTGCTGGGCCTGCAGAGCTGCCCCGACGTCCAACACTCTGCCATGGACCCTCCAGCTTTGAGCCGCCATTATACCTGGACCTGGTTTGTACAAATGCCCACAGCCCAGACATCCATGACCACTGCCTAGAGAGCCTCACCCAGCTGCCACTGTCACCTCTGTGGGGAGACCCTAGGCAGAGCAATCCCCCACAATGCCAGCTTCTGTGGAAAGGGTCTCACCTAGCCCTCAACTTGAGCTTCCAAAAACAATCTGGAGAAGAATCCACCACCCCGCAGGAAGATCAGCACTGGCTTGAACTGTGACAATTGCAAGGGAACAGGGCAGAATAGAATAGCTGCAACATAGGTTCTTAGTGAGTTTGCCCCTCCCCTGCTGAGTCAATATTGCAGAGTAGTGCACAAAAGTGCCATCCAGGTACTTGCCCTTCTTCTTACTAAGAAGGAGAGTTCTTAGCACTGCAAACCTATCAGCCCTGAGCTGAGAGAAGGGAATTTACCAATACTAGACCTATCCTACAGGAAATAATCAGAATACATGTACTATTACATGTATTATTGCTATTGTACTATATGTACTAGTACTATATGTACTATTGCTATTACTAATAGTACATGGTACATGTACTATTATACATGTATCAGCACAATATAAACCCACCAGTATAAAAGCATGCAAAAATTAGAGTTCATAGCTCTTATAAAATGATACATGATGACACAAGAGAGAAAAATAAAACAATAATGTATCACCCAACATGATGAACAGAACAGCATCCCACATACCAATACTAACACTCAACAAGAATGATCTGAATGCCCCACTGAAAAGGTATGGACTGGTTGAATGGATGAAAAAAAACAACCCAACTATCTGTTGTCTCCAGGAAACACATCTAACCCACAAGGACACACACAGACTCAAGGTAAAGTGATGGGAAAAAAATATTTCATGCAAATGGAAACCAAAAGAGAGCAGGTGTAGCAATTCTCATATCAGATAAAATTGACTTTAAATCAACAAAGCTAAAGAAAGGCAAAGAAAGACAAAAATAGCCATTATAGAACTGTAAAGAGAGCAATTAAACAAGAAGACATAACAATCCTAAATCTGTATGCACCTAACATAGGAGTGCCTAGATTCATAGAGCAAATCCTCCTAGATCTAAACAAGGAGATAAACAGTAGGATCATAATTTCTGGGGACTTCAACACTCCACTAACAGTGCTGGACAGATCACTGAAGCGGAAAATCAATAAGGAAACACTGGACTTAAACATGACTCTAGCACAAATGGATATAACAGACATTTATAGAACATTCTACCCCAAAACTACTAATATACATTCTTTTCATTAGCACACGGGACAGTCTCCAAAATTGATCATATCTTAGGCCACAAAATATGCCTCAGGAAATTTTAAAAAAATCAAAATGCTATCTGTATCTTCTCAGACCACGGTGGAATAAAACTAGAAATCAATTTCAAAAGAAACACTCAAATATACACAAAGTTATAGAAATTAAATAACCAGCTGCCAAATAATCCTAGGATCAAAGATGAAATTAAGATGGAAATCAAAAGATTCCACACACTGAATGACAAAGGGGATGGCATTTATCAAAATCTATGGGATAGAGCAACAGGAGTCCTAAGGTGAAAATTCATAGCCTTAAATGCCTATAATAAAAGACAAAAAGATCACAAACTAACAACCTAATGTCACATTTAAAGGAAGTAAAAAAGGAGCAACCCAAACCCGAAGCCAGCACAAGAAAAGAAATGACAAACCTCAGAGCAAAACTCAACAAAGTGGAAACCAAAAAAACAATACAAAGGCTCCACAAAAGAAAAATCTGATTTTCAAAGAGACAAACAAAATTGATAGATTTCTTTCTAGAATAACCAGAAATAGATGGAAAAAGACCCAAATAAACTCAATTAGAAATGAAAAAAGAGACATTACAACTAATACAGCAAAAATACAAAATATCATCCATGAATACTGTGAAAATCCTACAAAGAACTGGCATCTATCTTACATAAGCTATTCTATAACATCAAGAAGGAGGGAATTCTCCCTAACTCATTCTACAAAGCCAGTATCACCTTGATACCAAAGCCAGGAAAGACAAAAAAAGAAAACACCAACCAATATCCTTTATGAACATAGATACAAAAATCTTTAACAAAATACCAGCAAACCGAATTCAACATCACAGAAAAAAAAATTCACTTGATCAAGTGGGCTTCACCACAGGGATGCATGGTTGGTTCAATGTACATAAATCAATAAGTATGTTTCGCCACATAAATAGAAGCAAAAAGAAAGACCATATGATCATCTCAATAGATGCAGCAACAGCATTTGATGAAATACAGATAACACAAATAAATGGAAAAACACTTATGCTCAAGGATTCGTAGAATCAACATTGTTAAAATGTCCATACTACCCAAAGTGATTCCCAGATTCAACATCTTCCTCATCAAAATACCAACATCATATTTCAAAGATCTAGAAATAATCATTCTATACTTTATTTGGAATCAAAAAAGACCCTGAATAGCCAAAGCAATCTTAATCAAAAAGAACAAATCTGGAGGCATCCCATTACCAGGTTTTAAATTATATTAATAGTGCAAGGCTACAGTAACCAAAACAGCATTATATTGGTACAAAAGTATAGACATAGACTAATGGAACAAAATAGAGAACCCAGATATAAAACCATCTACCGACAACCAACTGATTTTTGATAAAGCAGACAACATACTCTTGGGAAAGGAAGGCCTATTCAATAAATGGTTCTGGGAAAACTGGATAGCCACATGCAGAAGAATGAAACATGACCTCTATATCTTGCCATATACAAAATTATTCAAGATGGAAAAAAGACTTAAATGTAAGCTATGAAATCATAAAAATTCTAGAAGAAAACAGGAAAAACTCTTCTAGATATCAGCTTAGGCAAAGAATTTATGACTAAGACCCCAAAGGCAATTACAGCAACAACAAAAATAAATATATAAGACTTGATTAAATTAAAAACGCTGTGCACAGCAAAGGAAATAAGTAGACAGAATAAGTAGACAACCTACAGAATGAGAGAGAATATTTATAAACTATACATACCATAAATTCTAATAGCCAGAATCTACAAAGAACTCAAATCAATGGGGGGTCAGGGGAAGGGGGGTACAAACCCCATTAAAAAGTGGGCAAAAGACATGAACAGAAATTTTTCAAAAGAAGATGGACAAATGGCCAACAAGCATATGAAAAAATGCTAAACATCACGAATCATCATGGAAATGCAAATTAAAATCACAATGAAATATCACCTTACCCCTGTCAGAATGGTCATTATTGAAAAGTAAAAAAACAACAACAACAACAAAAAACAATAGATGATGGCATTGGTGCAGAGACAAAGGAATGTTTATATGCCGTTGGCAGGATTGCATATTAGTATTAAATACAACCTCTATGGAAAACAGTATAGACATTCCTCAAAGAAATAAATATAGACTTACCATTAGACTCGACAATCCCACTACTGGGTATCTACTTAAAGGAAAATAAGTCATTTTATCAAAAAGACATCTACACTCAAATGTTTATTGCAGCACAATTCACAGCAGCAAAGATGTGGTATCAACCTAAGTGCCCATTAATTCATCAGTGGATTAACAAAATTTGGCGTGTGTGTGTATATATATATACACACACACATACATGCATATACATATACATACACACTATGGAGTATTAGTCATAAAAGGGAATGAAATAATGTCTTTTGTAGCAATTTGGATGGAACTGGAGACCATTATCCTAAGTAAAGTATCTCAGAAATGGAAAAACAAATGCCATATATACTATCTAATAATTTGGAACTAATTGATGAGCACACATGGCCACAGAGAGACATTAAGGTCAGTGGAAATCAAGAAGAGGGAGGGGGAGATTGGGACAGGCAAAAACCTACCTATCTAGTACAATGAACAGTATTCTGGTGATAGTCATACTAATAGCCTTGACTTAAGCATTATAAAAGCTATCCATGTAACAAAAACATTTCCCTTAATATTTTGAAATAAAAAAAATTTAGGAATCAACTCTCTTAACTTCACCCCACTAATTTAATCCTGTTTGCAGAGGCTTCCACCGTTAACAATTACTATGCATCATTCTACCTAAGCCCTATGCATTTGCAAACTTATGTCTGTGTGCATGTGTGTGTATTGTGTATATAATACATATATGCATTTTTTACATCTTTTAACTTAAATATATACATTTATACAAACATACACACATATACATAAGTCTGTTTTGTTTATTTCTTTTACCATCAGTATTATTGAAGTACATGCATTATTGTTCCCCAATATGCTTGTAACTGTTAACAATGTATCATGAATATACTTCTGTCACTATACACAGATTTCTCTCATTCTTTTAAACTATGTATAGTTTTTTTATTGCATGGATGGTATTATAGTTTTTATTTGTGACTAGTTTTATTTGAAAACTAATATATAAATATAAGAAAAATTCAAACAGTACAAAAAGGATATGATGGAAAGTAAGTCTTCTTTTCAGTTCAGACCACCAATTGCCTTATCTCTTCTATATTAGTTCCCTGTGTAGAATTTCAAAGGCATTCTATGAATACATAATTAAATATATATATACACATATATGTTTATGATATGCTATATATATCTGTGATATACTTCCTTTTGTGTTAAAAAATATTTCCGTGTGTATATCTGTAAGTTTATCATATATATTATATATGCAATATATATAATCTTTTTGAAAATTGGAAGTATATGCTACACCCTCTGAACTGTGCTTCTTTTGTTAACAATGTATTTTATAAATTTTTCTTATTACCATGCATCAATACATCTTATTCTTTCATATAACCAGATAATATTTTCATATGGATATTCCAAAATGTATTAATATTACCTCCCAATTAATGGGCATATATGGTATTTCCAGTCTTTTTCTACAAATAATAATCCAATGAATGTTTTTGAAATTACAATGTTGCATACGTAAATAAAAATTCCTGGAGGGGCTATAATTTATGCATCCATTCTCCTACTGGTATTTAGTTATTTCCAATATCTTGTGATTATAAACAGTGTCACAACAGGCATTCTCATTCATAGTTCTCACTGTCATGCATGAATATTGCTCTAGGGAAAGATCAAGAGCTGGAATTCTTAAAGATTTATTAAAATTTAGTTTGAATAAATACTGTCAATTTACCCTCCAAAAAAAAATAAATTCTATCGATTCCTTCCAGTAACTGGAAATGAATAAACTTTATCCATACAGTTGACCTCATAATCTTTTTTCTTTGACAATTTAATGAGTGGAAGATAAGGTATTTGATGATGATTGTTTTAATTTTAATTTCCCTGACTCCTGGTGAAGTTGAGCATATTTTCATGTTACTCTGTTCTTTGGAATTTTCCTTTCTGTAAGTTACCTGTTCTTTTCCTTTGACTAAGTTTTATTTAGTTCGTTTTCTATTTCTTCATGGAAGTTCTTTACGTATTTTAGATACTATTACTCTCTATTCTGTGTTCATTGCAAATATGTTTTTACAGTTTTGGGTTTTTGCTATGGTTTCTTTTGACAGAGTTTTAAATTTTGATTCAGTCAAATTTACCCAGTTTTCCTTCACAGCTTTTATATTTTATGTCTTAATAATGCCTTTCATATATTTCTTTCCTATATTTACTTCTAACACTTATTTTTAATCTTTCTCTCTAATCAATCTGTAATTTATTTTTGTGAATTGTGTGAGCTAGCAATCTAATCTTTTATTTTTAAAATGCATAGCTAATCTTCCAACACAATTTGTTAATACATTGACCTAAAATTCTGCCATTATCATAAAAGGAATTTCTATACCTTTTATGAAATAAAATTGTTCCTAAATTTGAAATAAATTTCTTTTGAAATAAATGTTTCTGAATTCTCTCTACTGTTACATTGATATATTTTTTTCCTGAACTAACACCATAGTGTTTTAATGACTAAGCCCTTTAAAAATATTCTGAAGTCTATAAAGAAGACTCTACTCCTTTATAGTAGAGTAGCAGGAGAAGCTATTGCTCTTACTTCCAAAGTATTCTATTTTTTAAAAAATATTCTTTGTTTTCTTTTTTTGAGGTGAATTTTAGAGTTAACTTATCAAGTATCATTTTACAAACCATATTGATGTATTAATTTAGGTTGCCTGGAACTGGAGGAATAACTTGGAAAGAACTATTACCATTTAAATATAAAATTACTCCATGTAATCATAATGTTTAAGAGTATAAAGAATTTCCATGCTAGTTGAAAAATACATATGATAAGGTTTGTATTTGGATTCTTCTACTTTGTATTCTTCCAGTAAACTATTCAACATAGTTCTATATGCTTCTTACCCATAATATCCACTAAGTAGGAATCAATTATAATGGAACTTTATTTTCAATTAGAAATGAGTCTAGGAAAACAGGCATTTTTAATTAAAGGAGTGCCCAATCAGGTTCAAAACTGATCTACTTTTCCTCTTTGCCTCAATGATTAACAAAATATCTGCACAATCAGTTTACTGGGAGTTAACTTCATAAATATATTTGTATCACTCTTGTAAAGGAAAAACATTGATCTAGATTTCACTTATTTTAGGATTTTGCGATATTTCAACTTTAGCTGGACTGATGAGTCACTTTTGTCCTACTTAAAAAGGTTTATTTAGCAAATTAATAGTATAAATAGGCAATGAGCATGTTTAAGCCACTTTGAACACTATTTTTAAGGGCTTTAGCAAATTAATTTTATGCAAATGGTGTTTCCAATGCTAGTGCTCTTAATCCGTTCATTAAAGCCAGAGACAGCAAACTTTATTTTGGCAATTAGTTGAAGTTACTATATGTATTAAAAAGCACTAAACTGTATTTCTTTTAAAGTGTACCATAAATTTGGACTTTTCATGAATTCAGACTTTTCCCCATTATATACTATGAAATTGTAAGCTTAGACTTTTGTCTTTGGTAGTTGTGGGTAAGTTACATTGCTGGGAAACTACTACAATAAAGTATCACATGTGCTTTGAGTTCAGGGAAAATGTATTTGGTGGCTTCACACCTGTAATTGAAAGATAAAAGCATCTTACCTGGCTGAGGGCAGCCTGGCTGCCCCTCTGACCCAGGGAAGCAGGGATTCTGCCCTGGTCCCTCTTTCAAAGGCAGAGAAGAATTGCCATTACTTAATAGGACAATGATGTGCCCTGATCTATTATCAAATGTCAGGCTGCTGTTGCATTTGACTTCTTTCCCTGCTCCAGAAACTCCATGTTGTCTGATAGTGTTTGGAACGAAAGACATAGCAGGTGGCAACTATCGATGTGACCTTTCAGGTTATCTACAGAACACTGAGTGCATTTAAAGGGATAAAGTTGACATTTGTGGTTATGATCATTCATATTCCCATCATCTGTCCATTGATCTAAGACACTGGTCACATCAATGTCTAGAAGCCCAGTGACAAATGTGACATCTGACTGATAGGCAAAAGCTCAAGTGAATTTTGCCATTTATTATTATAATTATTGTTGAGTCAATTTTCCTTTCCCCAATTATGGGGCCATAGGGTAGGGAGCTGTCAAAAGAAAAGATATGGCTGCCTAATGTCACAGCAAGCTATAGGAAATATTTTGATGTAGACAAAGGTTGTCTTTCAGCACCCATATCTGCCTCCTTCTACATCATTTCCTTCATAAAATCATTTTTAAAATAATGAAAACAATCAGATTTTTTGAGGGGAGGGTCTACACTGCACCAGATGTTTTATATACCATATTGCTTTTTATTCCCAGATGTGTTATTTATTGTTACATAACTAATTACCCTGGAATGAAGCAGCGTTAAACAATAATTTCTTATCAATCAGTTTCTGTGGACAGGAATCCTGTGAGGCTTACTGAATACCTCTGACCTGGAACCTCCCAGAAGGTTGCAATCAAGATGTCAGCCTGGGGTGTCTCACAAGGCTATACTGGAGGTGACGGGGGCTGCAATCTTCTCCAGGCTCAACGGGGAACATGTGTTTCCAAGCTCACTCACATGGAAGTTGCAAGCCTCAGATCCTTAGTGGTTATTAGCTGGAGACATCAGTTCCTTGCCACATGGGCCTTTCCATAAGGCGGCCCACAATATGGCAGCCGGCTTCCCTTAGAGTAAGTGAACTAGCAAAAGAATGAGAGAGAATGCCAGAGATGGAAGCCACAGTGTTTGGAACTTAACCTCAGAAGTGACATCCCATAACTTTTGCTAGAAGTGATTCGCTAGGTCCAGCTCACACTCAAGGGTTACCCAAAAGTTGAATACCAGGGGACAGAGATTGTTTGGGGCCGTCTTAGAGGTTGCCTATGACACTAGGACAAACGGATAAGGTAAGTATCGCGTTCCTTATGTGCTTTAGAGAAAAGGCAACTAAGATTGACAGAGTCACTTGTGTGCGAACACACCACTAATCTTCTAAAACAGAGATTGGAATCAGGTTGTTCTGATGCCTTTAACCACTGCAGAACACAGCCTGAACAGAACAGAACACTGCCTCTCCAGGTGAGAGCACATGACTCACGCTAAGTGTGCCAAAAAACAAGTTCTGGTGTCTCAGGACAGGCTAAAGTAAACACATTCCAACTGCTAAGCCTTACTCTGAGGACCAATGCACAAAAGTTTTACAATTAAACCTTCAGGGTCTGACATAGCTGGCTTTGTTCAACTACTGGCTTTATCACTAACTAGCTCTGTGATTTTAGTCATGTTTCTTAATGTCTCTGATCTTCACTTTTTCTTATTTGTCAGACTGGCATAAAATTACCTACTTCGCAGAACTCATTTAAGATCCAAATAGAAAATTTGTGTAAAGATACCTCACATACATATATTCTTAATGCATAAATTTATACAATTCACCTATTGTGTATGTGACATATATGTATAATATATGTTATAAATGTATGTATACATAGGTATACCTAATGTATAATGGTGCTCAATTATTTTCCTTTCTTTAGCATTTTCTTTAAGCAAAGGAGCTTCCCTTGAGTTACAAAAATCAGTTAGGTGGTCATTATTGCCTATGCTGAAGGTCAAACCTTTAAAGATATTCCATTCCTCGCTGGGAAGAATTTTAAATATCTTTACTTAAAACCTTCACTTATAGCCAGAGACATGTGAAATGGCACCAGGCCAGGAGAGTGGGAGACTGCCAGGATCAGCTGGATCATGAATAAGGGGTTGGTGCCTGTAGATGAAAAAGGTGCGTTGGATGGGAAATTAATCTTAATTTTAGTTTTGTTTTTGTTTCTCTCTCTTTCTCTTTCCCCTGTGTATATCTCTGCATTGAATACCATGTATTGCATACTACTGCAGTTAAGACAGAAACACATGTCCTATCCACCCCATAATCAGCCCCATGTCTACCCTAGACTATTGTTACCCTGAATTTCATTCTTCTGATTCTTACTGAATCCATAAAATCCAATTCTTCATTGTGAAATTCTGCTATCCCCAGTGTCATAAACCATTCCAAAGGCCAAATTCACAAAATACCAAAAGGGGAAGAAGTGAGTAGATGCAGAGGGAAATTTCTGTTTCCCTTCTGTATATACCTTTTGTAAACACAGGCATTTCTTGGAGATATTTTGTGACAGAAAATCTCAACCAAACTTTTGATAAAATGTATTTCGTTCTGGGGCTTATCTAAAAATGAGAATGTTGTTGGTGTTGGATGGTTTCACACACTGAAGTGTTAAGAGATTAAGCTGCAATGTATCCTTGGGCAGCTTATGATCATTGATTTTTTCTTAAGCTGATTTTTCAAGAAGAATGGTGGTCAGCCTCATTGCCCCTACAGTCTTATGGACAAAAGACACAAAGTGCATTTTTAAATGGGACTTGAGTTCCAAAGCATGTCTTCTTCAAACGGCCATGAATGCAACATTAATTGAATTATATTAAGTGATATGTATAAAGCAACTACTATGTGAAAAAGCATTGAGCTAAGTATTTTCATCTCTATTATTTAATACTTATATCAAATATCTCTATACATTATTATCATCTTTGCCATTTTTTAGATTCGGGGGATAAACTTAAGGAGATTAAATGATTTGCCCAAGGTTATATAGATAGCACTTGGCAGAGCCAAGATTAGAACTTATTCCTCTGACTCCACACAAAAAGCTCTTTCTGTTGTACATCAAACATGGATAGGAATATATGGCCACATTTTTAAATGTTTACCATAAATTATGTAGAATAAATATGTTTGTGAAGGCATTGATTCTTCAGATTTCAAGGAAGTATTTGCAAGGTTCTTATTGTTTTGCAGGGGAACACTAGGAACTTCTATTTTAAATTTCAAATACTCTGCCAATTTCCTTACCTAAATTGCCTCCCATTAGAACCACAAGATTAGCATTCAAGGATGAGGAGTTCTCTAGGATTGAAACCAGTCATGGTTGGGGAAAAAGAAAATACAGACACCTGTTGGCTAACTAAGATAATAAGGGACAGAAATTGCATGCATAACTGAGGTCTGTAGTGAATCTTGACTTTGTAGTTTAGCCAGTAGTTTTTAGGCCTTTTCTCAAATCAATCTAATTATTTCTGAATTTCACTAAGATGAAGCAAAATTAAATATTGTTATTTCAGAATTAGGTCCAGCTATGGTAAATGATACTCCCCAAATGGTGAATTAAACAGGTAATTTCTCTGTCACATAAAAACAATCTGGAGGTGGTCAGCCCTGGAGTGAGATGGCAGGTCCAAGTCATCAGGACCCAGCCTTCTTTTAGATGCCGCATTGTAGCGTTCCTAGAGTGTAGCCTTTGTGCCCTCATCCAAGATGGCTGACGGCAGCAGCCATTACAGACACATTCTAAGCCACAGGGTGGAAGAAAGGGGTAATAGGACTTTAGTCTCCTTCTAAAGAGAGTTTCCTGGAACTCTCACGTGACACTACCGCTTGTGTCTTGGTGAGCAGAATTAATCCTTAGGGCAAGCTGGAAAATGTAGTTTTAAGTGAAGATGCCAATATGTCTGACTGAAAAAGGTTTTATTAATTTGAGAGAGAAGTTTAGGATATATTGTTGGTAGCAATGAGAAATGTCTACTTCAGACATGCAGCTACTTTTCATTTTTAAAGTACACTAAAATAATGCCTGATGAAGTGGATAAAAAGTTCGTAATCAGAAGTTTCAAAGACAATGTGTGTATCGATTCCTGGGTAAACAAAAGTAGAATATGAACTTTACATATTTAATAACTGTCACCACTGGAAAGTGTGGAGTTAAATTTTTTTCACAGAGTAAGAACAGCAGTGTATGGCCACACCCATGATCCAGTAGACTTTGACTATGGCAAGAAGGGATGCTTGAAAAAGAGAGGGGTCATTCCTACTGATAAAAACCTAAAAGACTGTATCCCCAAACATTCTAGCTTTTGGTACTAACCCACATGGCCTGAACACACATTAATTTATTGAAGCTAGATTTGAACTGTTAAAAATAAATATGGAGGCTATAATTTAGATATACCCCAAAGCCAACCACCCATAACCACGTAACCAAAACCCAAGTCATCACGATCTCTCCAAAACACTTTCTCTAATCATAAACACGGACATAGCTTTTTGTCCTTGTCACCATAAGTCAGTGAAACAAAACCAGTGAGCTATGGGCAAATCATCTTAAACAGCTCTGTTTGCCTTAAAAAGAATAATAATGTAGAACAGCCAGTATGACCAAATAAGGTCAAAATACTTCCTCCTACATGCTTTATAAACTATGCTGTAACTGCTATATGGCCAGCTTCTTCCCACTTGGTTTGAAGTCTCCCAGATCCCAATCTATACTCTCTTATTATATGACAATAAACTTTTAATATTTTTCCTAATATCATCTGATTTTATTTTTGACAGACCCTATTCAATCTTCAATCTCTTGATGTAATGAGAAATTTATTACTCGCTATGCAAATTAGTACTTGCTTCATTTTTCCAAAATTTATGTGTCAGGCTTCTAGTGCCTCTCCTTTGAGCCGCCTGAATAAGGTTTGGTTTGTTCTACTTAGTTTGTGAGGAAAAAGTCATGTAAGGTCTCCCTCTGATCTTCTGCCTTTTCTTAGTAGATAGGAATATTCCAAAAGGAATATAAGTCTCTATTATTTTTTTTTAAATGCCCTCATACCTCTCACACCAGTTTCTCTTGGCTTCTTCAACAATGTTTGTTTCTTGCCCCTATAACATTTTTTTTTCTCACTCCCAGGGCCCTGACTGCCACAGAAACTAGTGATAATAGCATAACCAGTTGTACATAAACATTTAAGACTTAACACTTACTAATTTTTCTTGTCTTAGCCTCGCAGTAACTCTGTGACATTTTATCTCCCTGGGTTTCAGTTAACTCAATTGTGAAATGAATGAGATTGGGCTAGACTGTTTCTAAGATCCCTTCTAGGCCAGGAAAAGTCAATGATCTTGTTACCCTACCAGCATATGAGTTGATAAAAATATTTTGGGAAATCCCATTCTCCTAACCACACAGTAGTGAATAGATATGCCTATTCCTAAAAATGATACAAAGACTCCACCTGCCCTCTGCTAACTGCTAATGCCAAATCAACTGTCTAGTCACCTTGTGGCACTAAATATACTACATTCTTTCTTTCTTTCTTTCTTTTTTTTTTTTGAGACAGAGTCTTGCTTTGTTGCTCAGGCTAGAGTGAGTGCTGTGGCATCAGCCTAGCTCACAGCAACCTCAATCTCCTGGGCTCAAGCGATCCTCCTGCCTCAGCCTACCGAGTAGCTGGGACTACAGGCATGTGCCACCATGCCCGGCTATTTTTTTCTATATATATATATATATATATATATATATATATATACACATATATATATATTAGTTGGCCAATTAATTTCTTTCTATTTATAGTAGAGACGAGGTCTCGCTCTTGCTCAGGGTGGTTTCGAACTCCTTACCTTGAGCAATCCACCCGCCTTGGCCTCCCAGAGTACTAGGATTACAGGCGTGAGCCACCACGCCCGGCCTATACTACATTCTTTATACTACTCAAGAGTGAAAAGAAATTACGCTATGATTTGACTTACATATAGTCAATTCTCAGCTAAACCACAGAGCTATAATGACATGGATAAATAGAGATTACAATTAATTAAAAATCACTCATATTTGGTTTTGGCACTGTTACACATTCTGTGGAGCGCTGATTTCTGTATAATTATATATTCCTTTGTCTAAAAAATGAGACTTCTGTATTTTCCAATGATTCACCTTGTATCATATTACTCCATAGCTCAGGCTGGAGGAAACCAACCAGGAAATGGTGGTGGGTGATCCACAAGCAGATCATTGAAAATGTCATTTGATCTACCATCTTCTATCAAAAAGAACTTGAAGCACTTTACAAAAGTACACATGACACCATGTGATTGAGAACTTATCATATTCTGTTAAATCAAAACCTCATGCTGGGGCAATTTAAACATGCAATTAGGTGCATTTGTCTTTGGAAAGTTTGCAACTAGTCAAGATAGACTCTTAGTGTGTGTAAAACTTTTACAAATAGGGATAATAATAGCTCCCCTGCTGTATCAATAAATCACCACATTTCCTATGCGAGAGACTGACAGCAGCTGTCAGAACACAGTTTCTTTGAAATGCTTTATAAATACCATCTAAAGAGCCAGATTGTTCTTTAACAGCCTTGTTATCCTAATGAAATCACTCTGCTTCCTAATCTTTGCTCCAGACACCACCAAGGTTGGGCAAAGGAAGCCCCATCTCCCCAAATGACTCTAAACACCAAGTTTGGATGACAGATTAATGATTGGATCTGCCTCCCCATTAATTTATTTGCAGGAGACACCTGTGCCAATAACCTCGTTAGGGTTTGGAGCTTGTCCCTAGAAAGGCATGCCTTTCCCGCTCCCTGAATCCGCTTCCCATAATTCTTAATTACTTTCTATTGCCTAGTGGGGAAAAGGCACATGACATGGAAAATTTTATAGGACGTAATCATTAACCAACTCTGTTCTCTAGTGGAGTCAGAGTATCAGAGAAAATGGTCTGTCTCAGTCCCCCTAGCTACTTTCAAAATCATTGGCCAAAGGAATTTTCCACATGCATTTTCTGCTTGAGAGCCATTCCCTCGCAGATAACAGCAAACACTTGCCAAGCACTTACTTTGTGTCAGGTACTACTCTAAGCCCTTGACATAGAATTTGTTTAATCTCCCAGAGTCCCCAGGAAGGAAATTGTTGTTGTTATTCTTGTTTTACAGATGAGGATACTGAGGCATGCAGAAGTATCACTTGGCCAGGTGGCATCAGGATCCAAAGCCAGGTTATCTGGCTACAGAGTTCTTCCTCTTACAACCATGCTTTTCTTACTCTAGAAGAAAAACAACTTTTGAATTCATTCTTCTTTGTTTTTGATAATCTATTAAAACTATAATGGAGCAAAAGGGGGTTCTGAGATATCCCTCCAAAATCACAAAACCAAAATGATCAGTAATGGAGGAAAGATTCCAATTCCATACTAGTAGTTGAAAGTCTTTCCTGTATTTAGCTCTTGTGCTCTAGTTCTGTGATTCTCAACTCTGGGTCCCTTGGGAAGCTTGAAAGAATCTTGATGTCCAAGTGTTCTCTCTATCACCCTCTCTCACATACCTCGCTCACTCTTCTATGATCTATGTATCTGTCTCTCTAGCATCTATCTGTCATCTAATCATCTCTATTTCTATCCTATCTATCTACTATTCTTCTATTTCTCTATCACATCTATCTAGTATTTATCATGACATAATCTCAGATAATAATGCTATGAAAAAAACTAAAGATGAGAATGCAAATGGGAGTGTTGGAGAGAGAGAGTATTATTTTAAAGAGGGTGACATCTGAGCAGAATCTTGACTGAAGTAAGGGAGCAAACATCACCAATCTCTGGAAGAGTAGTTCAGGCATAAGGAACTGCAAGTGCAAAGGCCCTGAGATAGGACCATGCTTGCTTAGTTTGAAGAAGAGCAAGGAGCTCAGAGAAGGCTAGAAAACAGGTAAGTGAAGTGGATGTTGCTAGGGGATGGGGTTGAAGAGGTGGCCAGGCACCAGTTGGCATCAGGCCTTGCAGATCATGGTGAGGAGCTGGATTTTATTGTGAGTGTATAGAAAAACCTTTGGAGTTTATCAAGTATGTGCGAGTCGTGATCTCACATATATGTTTGAAAGGATTACTCTGGCCTTGTGTGGAAATGAACCAGAAGGAGCAAGTGTAGAAGATGGGAACTAGTTAGGAGGCATCTGTAGGTGCCCATGAGAAGGAGACTGTTGCTTTAGGCTGTGGTGCAAGGTGGAGGAAGAAGAAGGGATGCAAGTCTTGTTGATGGCTTGGACAAGGGGTAAAAGGGAAAATGGGGAATCCAGGATGACTCCTGGGTTGTATGTCTGAAAAATTGGGTAATATCATTTACAGAGGTTTTTAAAAAAAAGAATGGAAAGTAGGGGGATTATAAAGTGGGAACACGAATCAAGAGATCTGTTTAAAACCGAGTAAAATTAATTTGCCTTTTAGACATCCAAGTGAGGAGTTTCATAATCCTGTCTGGAGTTTGTTGAAGAAGTCAAGCATGGAGACATAAACCTGGAATTCATCAGTATACAAACAGGTGATTTCTGAATGCTTTAAAAGCCTCCTAAATTACATTTTTGAAAATATGTTCATCGCTTAACTACTTAGCTAGTGTACATTTCAAGGTGCTTTCATCAAACTTCACTGTGACCGAAATCATTTATGAATCATATACAGGCACCTAGATTTTCCTCATCCCATTCCAACTTGAAAGTAAATATAGTTCTTTCTCATTCAACTTAAATTCCATTTGTTTTTCCCATTTCAACTTCAAATTCTTTTCCTTATCTCCTCTTATCTTTACTAGACCCTTCCCACTTCTTACGAGCCAAACAATTTCAGAAGAGGATTTTCTTCTACGAAGACACTAAAATCCTCCAGTGTGAGTTGAGCTATGAATGCCCAGGGATCGGGGTGGTTCAGTGAACTAATAACTGCCTTCCCACCTCTGGGACCCACGTTCCAATATAGCCTTTGATTAAAGTGCCTCTAAATCATCCTGATTATCATTGGCCTTATTATAAAGTGTGCACCACTCTAATTTGTGTCGAGGTACTTTAAGAAGTTTTTTATCATTGGTGTAACTGCCTGCCCATGAAACTCTCATTAGATTTACATCTTCTGCATTTGAGCACATATGTGTGAATGGCCTGATGAGAAACAGAATTTGGCAATCTTTTTTTTTTTTTTAATATCAGGCCTGCAGGTGGAAATTCACCTGCTTCCCAAAATGTCAGGTTCCATTTCTGCTTCACTATTTCCTCCTCCTCTTCTTTTTCTTTCACCTCCTCTTCCTTCTCCTCCTTGTCCTCCTCCTCCTCCTCCTTCTTCTTCTCTTCTCTTTTTTATTTGCATTAGGTATGTTAAATTATTCTATATTTTATTGCTAAAAAGGGAGTTCAAAAAACAGATGCTGACAGCTATTTGCAATTCCAATTCATTTATAAACTATATATTTTCATATTTGACCCAAGCATTGATGTGATGCAAACAAATTGATGATAGATGTAATATTGAAAATAATGCTAACTGTAATTAAAATGTATAGGTATAAAGGTACAATCTACGCTGAGATTCAAAGATCAAGGGTATGAATGCAGCGTGGGTGGAGGAGGTCGATTGGCCCAAACTCTAAATGAGCTCATAGACTTGGGAAGCAGCTAAATGGCTCCAAGAAACAAGCCTCATTCATGGAAGCACAGTGTCCAGTCCAGATAAAGGGCCATAAGGGTCCCTTTGGCCACATCTGGATTTTATAAGTATATCAGCACCATGAAATGCTGACAAAATGGAAACCATTTGATGAAAGGAAATGACGGTAGTGAAGAATGCAGAAAATTACATCATACAAGGGACCCACAAAGCAAATGAAGATATTCGGGCTGTGGAAGAGGTGCAATAGCAGTGGAGGAGGTTCGGGAAGTTACAGCACAGAGAGTTGTCTTTAAATATTGAAACACTACCAAATAAAAGAGGCATTAGCCTTTGTTTCATGTAACCGTTGTAGATTAAGACTAGAGACAGAAACAAGAAGGCATGTGACAGTGGCTCTTAACCAATGGTCCTCCGACTCATCTGTGGAGTTTTTAAGATTCAGATTCCTGCCCCCCCCCCAACCTGTTGATTCTGATTCAGTGGGTGTTAGGTAGGGCCTGGTAATATGTAGTTTTGAAAATGTTTTATGGAGAATGGTACTTAGTTTGATTTGAAAACAGCTCTAAGGAGGCCAGCTTCACTCAAGGTTCCTTAATTCTAACAGGAGGAAATTGCAGTACTCTCTAGTGTACTTTTCTGTCAGCTCAGAATCAGAAAGATGTTTCTATCCATGATACTCACCAGGTTTATTTCCACTTCTGTGATTTTATAAATGTTCTTTCTCCTTTCCACAAACCCAAATAATACCCATCTTTTAAGATTTAACTCAAGCTACACATTCCTCATGGGATTTTTCTGGATTACTCCAGAATCTGCTACTCTCTCCAGTCCCTGAACTTCTAAAAATATTCGTATTCTCATCCCACCATGTGTGGCTTACACAACTCCTCTTGTGAAATGTTGTTTCACAGTGTAAACCTGTGAAAGGAGAGAATACAATACATTTCTTGGTATTTTTCCAGTGTTCTGATGCAGACTGCATGTGGCATATTTCCTCAGGAAATGCATGCATGTTGATTTCATGTAAAATTAAGTTCATCAACCTGGTTATGTTGAAAAAGCATCTGACATTGGAATTTTTTTTTATAAATCTACACTAAAAGATCCAAAATCCAACTTCCTAAATGATACACAGCCTCAGAAGCTCTTTGTGTATATTTACATACATGCATGCTGTGGTTATGCCCAGACTCCCCTGCCTTCCAGAATGTTCCATTTCTGATTCTGCCTCATCTCCATTCTCACCACAAGCCTCCCTCTCACCCAAGGCTGCAGAGGATGATGAAGTCTAACTTGTCAGAATTGGTTACTTGCTAGCAAAATATTCACACCTTTGACAGAGCTGTCAGATTTTTGTCCCCAAACCAAATGAGCACACAAACTGAATTTTCCTCCCACCAGACTTGAGGGCAGTACTTTGAATCAACTCTCAGAAATAGTTCAAGTCGGTGGCTCTATACCAGCAAGAAGTCAAGGGAGGGTAACTCTTCATCCATAGATCATGAGGCTCCTAACAAAGGTATCTTCACATTTTGAAAAGTAATTCAACATCCTTCCCTAGAGTGGGACCACAGAAGATGGGAAAAGGAGGCCAGGGGTCAGACCATCTGAATGCTTTATGCCATTCACCAAGATAAGTGGCACACAATCACCAGGTCTGCATTTCACAATGAGTGAAAAAGCAGTATTGGTAAATATTCTAAAAAATCATGCTTATAGCCTGCAGAGATCAACCCGGTGAAAGAACAAGTAAAAAATACTAGCAGTAGTCAATAATTTATAAAGGTAACATATACTCTAAGTAAAACAATATGAGTTGAAAATGATAGATAGCAAAAGATATGCAAAGATAAGCAGTGAAGAGTTAGAGAGGGAAGTGGGTTCCCAGCACATGCAGGCCCAGATCTGGGCTTCTAACATTTTAAGTATCATATAAAACATTACTTGTAATGATTTTTTATTACTGATAAGCTACAGGGTAAACAATAGTAGCAAAATCTCATCTGATCCAACAAAGATCTTGTGTGGGTGATTCTGGGAAAAGAGTATCCTCAATATGTCTACCCTCCCTAATCACTTCTAATCCAAATCCAATCGCTACTGAACTGGGAGTTCATGGCATTCATAGACAGGCAGTGTCTGGAGGGTAGCGAGAGTTTGGGCAAGACTTTTCCTTCATGGATAACACTTGGCCTGTAGAAGTCCATGGAGCAGAAACGGGGGCAGTGCTGAGCTGCATGAGTGGTCCCGTAAGAGACATTGAGGGGTTGCTGGAGAATTCGGTTGAGTGCTACCAACCCCCAAAGCTGGGAGAGCCCATCCTTCTGCAACTGAAGACATGAGGAACCCTTTCAAAACAAGAAATTGGCTCCCTGTTGGCTGTTACATTGCCACATCACAGCGCAGTGGCTGCTGCTTCTCCATCCTATATGGAATTGCTAATGTTTAAGCTACCCCGGCAGCAAGAGCCAAGCCCCAAGGATGAATTGAACCATGAAAAAGCAAAAGGAAATAATAGCTCATTAAAAGGAATCAATAACCAGAGGAGGGCCAGGCGCGGTGGCTCACGCCTGTAATCCTAGCACTCTGGGAGGCCGAGACGGGCGGATCGCTAGAGGTCAGGAGTTCGAAACCAGCCTGAGCAAGTGTGAGACCCCGTCTCTACTAAAAATAGGAAGAAATTAATTGGCCAACTAAAAATATATACACAAAAATTAGCCAGGCATGGTGGCACATGCCTATAGTCCCAGCTACTTGGGAGGCTGAGGCAGTAGGATTGCTTGAGCCCAGGAGTTTGAGGTTGCTGTGAGCTAGGCTGACACCACGCCGCTCACTCTAGCCTGGACACAAAGTGAGACTCTGTCTCAAAAAAAAATAAATAAATAAAAATAAAAAAATAACCGGAAGAGGGAAAACAAGTAGAGCACCCAGAACATAAACTAGAACTTTTGGGGAACTCAGGTGGCACCTTGAATGGCTACCAAAAAACCAAAAACACATAAAAAGACTTAAGCATAGCATCAAAATGCTTCTTGGAAAAAATACTTATCAAATGTTAAAAACTTAATAGTTCCAGAATCCCTAACACACAAATAACAGGAGTTCCAGAAGGGGAAAAAAGGACTAGATGGTGGAGAGGGAAAACTTAAGCACACAGCAGAAAGAAAAAAAGACTCCAATCAGCATATTGTACGTTTTCGTGAAATTCTAGGGGGACTTGATGATAAAGCTCAGGTTTAGTGTTTGGTAAAATTCCTAACTCCAATAGAACCTTTTAAATATTCTAGACTGAATAAAACAGTTATTAAAAAACATAAGGATTTGGTGAGTATCAGACTTCTTGGCTGCAGCGTTGAAAACTAGGAGATTTGAGATTAACAGCTGTAGACAACTGGGTACAAAGACTGTGACCCAAGAAAATTATTCCCGGCTGAGATAATCTTTACAAATGATTTTTAAAAAGATTGATAGATAGGGCTCAGAGAATTTTTCCTCCATGGAAGCTATCCGAAGAGAGCACTCATGAAAAGGCTTTAGCCAAATAGCAAACGAATCAGGACAGAGATTTGAAGACAGAAGATGAAGAAAAGAAAAAGCAAGGGATGAACAAAAAACACTGCAATACAGACAGCTAATTCTAAATGATACAGTAACTAGCCATATGTGATATAATTGCTAAATAAGGATTCTTAAACTAGAAATGGCATTCTATAAGTAAAAACCCAATGATGACCCCCAAAAATAAATAAATAAACTAAGCAAAACAGGGGTTGGTGGGAAAGGAGGAGTGGGGGATAAAAACATCCCACATGGGCCAGGCGTGGTGGCTCACGTCTGTAATCCTAGCACTCTGGGAGGCCGAGGCGGGCGGATTGCTTGAGGTCAGGAGTTCAAAACCAGCCTGAGCGAGACCCTGTCTCTACTAAAAATAGAAAGAAATTAATTGACCAACTAAAAATATATACATACAAAAAATTAGCCGGGCATGGTGGTGCATGCCTGTAGTCCCAGCTACTAGGGAGGCTGAGGCAGGAGGATTGCTTGAGCCCAGGAGTTTGAGGTTGCTGTGAGTTAGGCTGATGTCACGCCACTCATTCTAGCATGGGCAACAAAGTGAGACTCTGTCTCAAAACAAAAAAAAAAAAAAAAAAATTAAAAAACCCACAAACATCCCACATGTTGTATTTGTGGGAGGGGGTGCAGGTACTGTGGCTGAGGGAAGCAAAACCTGGCTCAAACTCTCATCTTATTGAGATAGAAGAGCAGAAAAAAACCCAAAAAAAACCCAAAAAAACCCCAAAAACAAACAAACAAAAAAAAAACAGGGCACAATAAGAGATCTCTTGTTTTCATAAAATAGGGTAGGAATGTGTGTTTGATTATGACTGTTAGGAACGTAAAGTTAACTAATAGTGTAATTATAAAAAATAAAAATAGAAATAACAAATTAAAAGTGGTATAAAGAAGAATGAATAGCAATTTGACCAAATCAGGGGAAAAAAGGATAAAGGAAAAAGGGAAATTACAAAGTAAATAAATATAAAAAAAATGAGGGAAAAATAAAGTCAAAGATTCCATTTGTTACACTGAAGATGAATGGGTTGAATTCTTCTAGTGAAAGACGTCATATTTGGTTAAAAATCAAAACCCAATTATGCTATTGATAAGAAACCACATTTTTTAAAAGTGATTTTAAAAATATTGAAAATAATGGGATAGACAATGAAATACCTGGTATATGTAAAAGAAGAATGTGAAGAAGGAGGAAGAGAAAGAGGAGGAGGAGGGGAAAGGAAAGGAATAATAGAAGTGATATGTGTATTATCAGTTAAGGCAAGACAAACTGCTGCAGAGATAAACCCTGAGATTCCGGGGGCTTGATACCACCGTAGAGATTTGTCACTCACATAAAGTCCAAAACAAGAGGTTCCTGATGGACAGGTGGACCTTTTATAGGAAGTGATTCAGGAAACCCTTTTTCTTTCATCATTTTTATTCTATTATCTTCAACACAGGATTTCCAAGCCATTGTACTCATCTGCATTAAACCCAAACAGGAAAGCACAAGGAAATCAAACAAAGGAAATTTCTATGGGCTAGACTCAGAAATAGTACAAGCCATTGCTTCTCAAATTTCATTGGCTAGGAACCGTCACATGGCCACCTCTCACTGCATGACAGGCTGGGCAATGCAGTCTGGTTGGGTGCCCAGGAAGAGAACATGTTTGATGAATAGCCAGCCAATCCCTGCCACACATATATTGCCAGTTATGCTTTTTTGGAAATTATAATTAAGAAAAAGAGGGGAAAAGATTGAATTTAAAAAGCATCTAGATAAAAGAAAACCCTTTATAATTATAATATGATCTCATTTGTAATTTATGTATACATATGGATATGTAGAATCACATGCATGAAAGGATGGTTACTTTATATTAATAATGATTATCACCAGATGGTGGAATTTCAGGCAATTTTTATTTTATTCTTTTTACCTTTATTGATTGGTTGGCTTAAAAAATAATTTTTGTTTAACAATGAGCAGGTGTTGTTTATATAACAGGAAAAAAATGAAACTAGTTTCATTGTGGGGAAAAGAGTCTTTATGATAATGAAATGAAGTCTACTTGCTCCCATCCTTTGCTTTTGGTTCCCGTGGAGAAAAACGTAAGATACTGACAACATAGTTTATGTCAAATTGCCAATTAACAACCACATTCTCACCATGCATGATTTCATTTTCAATAACCTTATTTCCAAATTTTTGTTCTGTATATATACTCTAGGAGCTGGGAGGTAGAAGGTACCTAACATTTATTGAGCATTTACTCTATGTCATCTCTCTTAGGTACATATCTCAGTTGCTTCTCAAATAATCCTATCAGGTAAGAATAATGATCTCTATTTTTTTTTTTTTAAGGAAATCTCTTTATTACCTTGAACCTTGGTCTCCTTAATAAAAAATGGTCGAGTTGGATTAGATGGTCTCTAAAGTTGGTTTAGCACTAGAGATGAAATAATTGTCAAAAGTTGCCTGGAGACTCTCTGAACATGCCCAAAATTAACAAAATAAAAAAACCCTCAAATTTTTTTTTTTCTTAGCATATTGAAGAAGTTTAACTTCTTTTTTTTTTTTTTTTTTATTTTGGCATATTATGGGGGTAGCACCTAAGTGGACACAATGATCTCTATTTTTTTTTTTTTTTTTTTTTTTGAGACAGAGTCTCACTTTGTTGTCCAGGCTAGAGTGAGTGCCGTGGCGTCAGCCTAGCTCACAGCAACCTCAAACTCCTGGGCTCGAGTGATCCTTCTGCCTCAGCCTCCCGAGTAGCTGGGACTACAGGCATGCGCCACCATGCCCGGCTAATTTTATATATATATATCAGTTGGCCAATTAATTTCTTTCTATTTATAGTAGAGACGGGGTCTCGCTCTTGCTCAGGCTGGTTTTGAACTCCTGACCTTGAGCAATCCGCCCGCCTCGGCCTCCCAAGAGCTAGGATTACAGGCGTGAGCCACAGCGCCCGGCCAATGATCTCTATTTTTAAGACAAGAAAATTAACACAACACTAAACAGCTAATTCTAATGGTAAGAGTCTGTATTCAAATTCAGGCCTAGCTAATTTCAGAGCTTGCACCATTTTACCATTATGCATTTATCATTGTTTACAAAAATAAATATATCATATATCCCTGTCCTTACATGTCTGACGTTTGCCTATTTATCTGCAAAGAAATCTTATAAGTAGACATCAACTCATTTAATCCTCATAGCAACCCCATGAGGTAGAAATGTCTATTTATAGAGATGAGGCAATTAAAACCCAGAGGGAAGTTAAGTTCTTCCAAACACTTCACAGGCTGTTGTTCCTAAACTCAACTGCACCATTTTATTCTGCCTGGAACTTTTGTGCTTTGAAGTTTCTCACCGACTCCTGCCTTATAACAGCCTATTTGGATGTCTGTAGCTCCAGAGAAGTTCTATACTCGTCCCACATTAAAAATGAATAATTAAGTCTGTAAGAGGATTGATGAGTTTCTTCCAAGTCATCAATGAGACACTAGACTTAATAAACCATCTTTTCGCCAAGACCTGGAGTTTTTCTTTCCACGGGAACCAATAGAAAACATGAGTTTGCCTCTTGTGCAGATAGAAAGCAGAGGTTTAAAAGCACTGAGTCACCAGCAAGGAAGATGTCCTTTGCTATTCAAGTGTAATTCAAATCTCTCCATCCAGCCTCAAGCATGTGCTCAAATATAATTGACTATACAGGGAATTATTGCATGCTGTCAATTGACATACCTCGGGTCACAGATGTCCTACCCATTTGCATGGTGTGGCCTAGTTTTGGGTTTTTTCCTCCCAAGGAAAATAAATATGCTGCAGACATGGGGAAAGGAAGTAACAGATTGAAGGGGGTGATAACATTTCCGTTGCTGAAGACCTCTGTCTACACCATGGGTTATTTGAGTACAAGCCGCTTTGCATCCATGAGGGGGTTTCTCCAGCCCATCCCACCCCCATCTATGGCCCAGACCCCCTTATACACGGTCTGAGGACTGTGTTCATCACCTGGAGTGAAAGCTGACAGCAATGAGCACAGGCAGGGAGCAGCGACACACGCGGGCATTGTCACGCATGACCGGCCAGCAGCCATCAACCGCAATTAAACATGGAGAGCTCTGGATCTTTTTGGACAGGTTCAAGTTCCCTGGCACTGCTGTGATTAGATGTTTTGCACTGTTTCCCTGTAGTCAGGATGTGACATATCCCCTTTCCCTTGCTCTTTTCTCGTCTCCTTTGTGCTGTCCTGGTGCTGCCTGATCCCCAACACAGACATTTAGACGACTTTATTTCCACACGAGTTTGGTTGAAGTAGATGCCAAGAGGAACCAAATCAGAAATGGTCCTAATTCAAGAGATATTTGTTTTTTTAAATGTGATCTATTTTTTTTTTTTCCAGATGCATGAATTTTAGCTGAGTAGGTATACCCTGCCAGGGGAGGATTCCTGCCACAAATTTCCTTTTCTTTGAGGTAATTTATATCTTGAATTGGTTTCTGCAATTTGGTTCTTTAGAACTCTACTGTTTTCAGGGGAACTGAAAGAATACCAAGACGTGCATTTTAAGTGTCTTTGGTCACTCAATTCTCACAAAGTCTGAGATAGATGAGGTTGCTGGGATTCTTACAATGGCTGGTGTGTATGTTGGCAGAATTAGCTTTATGAAATTGGCCTTGCAGGGAAAAGAGAGTGGCTCATTTTAATAGAGTTAGATACTTAGTTTGGGGTCTAGGGGTAGAGGAATGGATGAAATGAAAAATCCCTGTCTCTCTAAAGATAGAGGGGGGAAATGATTGTTGTTCTGCTTCTAAGATCTGCCTACAGTCCTGATTCAACTCCCCTTAGTCTGGTCTTTCTGATTGTTCCTCCATTAACCAGCAATTCTCAGATATTCAGAGAATCCCTTCTATTTGCAAGGTAGGGTAATAGGTAGAGTGAGGATGAAACAGGTATAATTCAATGTGGCAAATACTGATGAAGCCTCACTATGTGTCAGGAAGTGTCCTAGACCTTGAGATACAATGAGGACTGAGGTCAGGGGTCAGGTGTCAAGGAAGGGACGCAAACATGTCTAAACACAAGCGCAAATATGAGGATACAAGAGGCAGGGTTCCAGAAGTGAGACTCTGAAGTCCCGACATTTGAAAGGCATTTAGATATGGCACAAACAGAAAACACATATCTATTAAATACAACAAAGTGAAATGATTTTATAAACCTGTAACAAAGTAAGGAGGGAGACGTTAAAACATTAACTAACAGGTATCAGATGATCATTTAAATTAAGTTAAAAGCACAGTGTCCATTTTTACTATTTTAATGGGAATGGGTGTGTTGTGCATTGTTTTATTACTACGAACATAAAAACAGTTATGAAGGCTGTTCATTGTTCATCAATGATTTCTGTTAAGTTTTTAAATATGGGGTCTCCTTTGTGGGGTTTTTAGGAATTTAATTCAGAAGTCTGGGAAGGTAGGTACCCTTGAACTCTATTTGGCTCTGAGTTAGGAAAAAGATGAACCTAGTTCATGAGTTAATGTATTTGGTTTTGCCTCCTCAAGACTTGGGTTGAGAAGTCCATGCTGTGGACAAATTGGTGGCTTTTGTAGGGGTACACCAAGGATAACAAGAGACTTGAAAGTGAAATGACTACATTTTGATAATGAGAGAGATTCTGCTTTCTTGTTGATGAGTAGCCCTACAGGTGTCCTTGAACCTGGGGCTCATGACCCACCCCCTGAATACACAGAAGGAAGCAGGAATTGTACTCCAGTCACTGCAAAGGAAACAAGAAGTACAGGACAAAGTACAGGGCTTAACCCTGGTTGGAATTTCAGTTCTCTTCATTACTAGCTGTGTGGTTTGGGGCTAGTTTATTAACTTTTCCAGGCTTTATTTTCCTCTTCTGTAAAAGGGAAATTATACCTACTAATGGGATTACCATGGCATTAGAGAGAGTGCATGTGAAAAGCACTAACACTTAGAAGAGGATCAACAAATATTATCAATGAGCTTTGTGATTATTATTATGTGGGTTCTAGTGACTGCAGCCTTGGAACAGCCTAGGTGCTCTGTGCACAATTGATAGCTGCTGGTTAGAAGGCAAGAGGTAAATAAACAAAAATGGATTCTGCCTTTATTAATTGTATAAACCCTACTTAAGCACATACTAATAGTTTTCAGAGACTGTCCTCATCTCCTTAACTTCCTAATTCTGTTCTAAACATTTTTAGTAGCTGCTCCCTTAAAAAGTATCTAAAGAAGACTACTTATCTCTAATGCATGGGATCTGAAGAATTAAACATGTCAGGGCATCAATACTAGAAAAGCCTCTTGACATTGATTTTTCTTCCTGGGAAATGGGGCAAATGGATCATCTACTAGGGAAGTGCACCTGAGTAGCAGCCAAGAAAGATGACTGGAAAGCAAGTGGGATGCATTGTGATTGCATCAGTTAGCCTTTGCTATATAACAAACTCCAAATTTAATGACTTAACACAACAATCATTGTTAGCTCACAATTTCGTGGGTTGGTAATTTGGGTTGGGTTTCCGAGGGTAATTATTTTGATGGTGTTGCTCAGGCTTGCTCATATGTCTGCAGTCAGCTGGCAGATAGGCTAGAGGCTGGATGGTCTAGGATGCCCCCACTCACACATCTAATAATCAGTGGCAACCAGAAACACATCTAGGTTTTCCTTTATGTAGCCTCTCCAGAAAGCTAGCTTGTGCATTTTCCTATGGTGTCTTTGGCATTCCAACTGCAGCAAGAGAGGGCAAACCCCAATAGTGTAGGCATTTTTTGAGCCTCTGTCCAATCACGTTGGTTAATGTTCCATTGGCCAAAGCAAGTCACATGGTGAAGCCCAGGTTTAAGGGGAGGAGCTGAAATATATTGCACCCATTGTTTTCAATCTACCACAGTAAGAAAATGTGAATGAATAGGAATCTCAGATCTTCCATTTAGGCAGAAGGACAGGAATATGAAGAACTGAACAATTCACAGAGCACGTGATGAGACTAGAGTTGATTGAGATTACTCGAGAAAAGCTTCAGAAAGATAAGATGCTCTGAGCAGGACTTCTGTGAGTAGGGATGGAACTCTGCTTGGTGCAGCAGGATAGCTGGGATTTCCTAATGCTGTTGTTTAGAAACAGGCTATGCGTTGCTGGTTTGGTTGGTTGGATTGGAGCGTTCAAGTTGGGCAATCATGAGGAAATTGGATAGCCAAGTTGATCCTTGTCAGTGGGAAGGGAACCTTCTCTGGAGGTCAAAAGACATAGATTCTACTCCAGGCTTTATCACTCACTAAGAAATAAAACCTTCTACAAAATATTTCACCTCCTTGAACACTTACCTATAAAATGGAAATTCTAGAATCAATAATTTCTTAATTCTATTTTCACTCTAAAAATTGATTTTACCTTTAATACATTTTTATTCAGTTAATGCATTTAAAACCTGCCTGCATAGAGCTTACAGATAATGTAGAAATAGACCATTCATTCCTCCAACATGTATTTATAGTATGACAGACCCTATGCCAGGAACTGGGGAACATCCGTGATCGGGGTGGACAAGATCCAAGTCATAGCTGATGGGTGGGGTGGGGTGGGGTGGGGGAGAGATAACACACAGGGAAGGAAATCAGCCAACATGATAGTTACCCATCATGTCAAACGTCGTGAAAGCAATAGAGTGATGAGATAGAGCGTGTGTATATCAAGGGTTATTTTAATTATTGTCATCATGGAGGGCCTCTCTGAGGAGATGACACTTAAACCAATACTTAAAAATAAGAAGGAGCCTGACACATAAAGAATAGACAAAAAAGAATGGTCTATGCAGAGGGAATAGAAAGTTTAAAAGTAGCAAAAACAGGGTATCATGGTAGGGAAAATACAAGGCACTACTATGAAATTTTGTAATATCAAAGTAGAGGTGTTGAGCATAGACAGGGATTCTCCATAAGCCAAGTTCTTAAGCACCAAATAATCCTATAGACAAAGACTTTGGAAGAAGTCCTAAAAGGTACTCAAGGCAGTAGAAAGACACTAAGAAATAAAATCCTAGCTTAATAATAATTTTTTGTCAATGACAAAAAACATAAAACAAAGGTGTTGGTAGATAAATCTAGAGAAACCAGTATAACTGACTGTATAACTCAAGTGAATTCATATATAAAACAGTAACTGCAGAAAGATAGGCCCAGGGAAGCCAGCAATGGGCAAAGCTTGTGAAACTGAAAAGAACAATAAAATAAAAATTTAACCATATTTGGAGACAGGAGGACATACATATTTGGGGATTTGGTGGTCATATTTAGCAGGTGAGTTATAAAAAGAAAGCCTGCTTCCATTTGGCCTCTGTCTTTCTCATCAAGTAGAATGATATTCAAAAATTAAATACGTTGAACAAGAATGTTGAAAAAGACATTGACTCCAGGATATGCAATGGTGATGAAGACTTTGGTGCAGATGAAGCAGGTATAGGAAGAGAACAAACCGAAGTGCTGGGACAGACCTATGAAGCTTTGACATTGCAGTGAATAGCTATTTATTGGTAATGCATCATTATTTTTGTTATAGGCCTGTATTATTGTGGTTTGGATGTTGTCGAAAAATCCAGAGCAAATACGTATATTCTCTTTCCCAGAGTTTAATGGAAGGATTGAATCATTTCCATTATGATAGGTGTTTACATTCTCATGGAACTTCTTTCTCAAAGAACTGTTTTTTCATTTCTACCATCATTTACCACAAAGCTTAGTTGTTTTCTTTCAAGACATACCAAACTAATTGCCTTGAGCATATAATTCTTCATCATCATTCTCATCCTCCTCATCTTCAGCACCTTTACAGATTGCATAGTGCTTTGGTCTACAATATTTTATTTATCTTTTAGATCTTCACATCTACTCTGTGAGGCAGGCAGAGCAAGTATGATTTTACCTCCTTTTACAGATGACAAAAGACAAGACTCAGAAACTGTGAGTAATATGTCAAGATAACCCGGCCACGGGGCTGCTGATATTATTGGAACCCAGCTGTTTGGATCTCACGTCCTGTGCTCTTTACACATAACCATCTTATGTTGATTAATTTAAGTACATGTCCCTCCTTTCCCCCAAATGTAGAATAAACAAGCCACAAGTGTTAACTTACGAATGTACCATTTGTGTACAGAGTATCTGGCGAGGTTAGATTTGAATTCCAAGGAAAGAAGCCAATGTCTTTGATTTTTCTCACTCTCCTGCTCTTAACATACATGCTGTTCCTCTAATGAAGATATTTCTCAGGTCTGGTTTTTCCTGGTTTAGTGATGAAAGGCTCAGAGGGGCCCAACACACTGAGTTATTAGGGTCCTGCGACCACGTGCTCTGTTATGTCATGTGGTTGAGCAGACTGCTTCAGCTGGCCCCCATGAGTGCCTGCTCACCGGGCTGGAGCTATCAAGCCCTTCTGAAAATAAACATTTTAAGTAGAACAGGTATGTAAGATCTCCATCGTTCCTCCAGAGGAACCAATTCCCGGGTAATCCTCACTATTTGACTTATCTCACCAAATCACTCTCTAAAACACAACATTGTTCTGATATGATGAGCTAATCTGTAGGGAGAACAACTTACAACCAAAGAAGGGAAATGGAGGGAGAGTCTGGCATTTCTTGTTAATTTGATAGTTATTTCTTAAACAAACAACTCACAGGCATTTGGAATGAGTTATTTATTTTGCGTCTGATGCCCCTGTCTCAGAGCAAAAGCAAACGTACTATTAATTCTCATTTGCAACACTAGTTTGATTTCGATTTCCATCTCAATTTACTTTTACGCTTTGTGGTGGTATGGGTATGTGCTTAGGATCTAGAGATGTTACAACAGAAAGATTGGATTTCATTAAAACAACTGTGTATGAGGTTTTTTGTTTTGTTTTCTTTCTAGATTTTAACCTGTCTTTTGGTAAGTTTCCCACTAATCTTTAATATCACTAATTTGGTGATACCTATTCTTTTCAAAAGTGACCCCTTTTCTTTTCTTTTCTTTTCTTTTTTTAAGGACCTCTGAGTATTTCATTAACTGCTAGATTGGTTCCACAATGTCTTTGTAATGGCTTTTTGCCTCCTGGGAGATTTCTCTCTATCTTATATCCTTAATTAATAAGTTCTTTACCAATTGCCACACAATAATAGAGTATTCTTTTAAGCTCAGTGAATGCATTGGTGCTTGTTAACTCATTCTAGGTCTCTATCCTAGAAAATCTGACCCGATACTGCTGGAATTTCTGTGCACATAACTGCAGGTGTTCTAGTCCCTAGAGAAAAGGATGGCAAGATCGATTCCCCAGCCTTCAAATGAGTTTAGGCAGGTAACCACTTGTGAATGGCAAAGGCTGAGTAGCAAATAACAGCAATAGCTATGGGAGAACAAAGGTTAAGAAAATCATTTAGATTCTTGAGAGTTCTTGAGAGGAAAGATAAAAATAAAAGACGATGTTACCAGTCTCCAGTCAAAATGCATCGTACTATAACTTCCCTGAGGCTAGTAAGATGTAATGCAGGGGATACCTCCTCATCACCACCTCATTTAATCATTCATTCATTCCTCATATTTTTCAGAAGTTATTATTATGTAGGACAGGATTAATGATGGGAAATAGGACACAAGTCTTACTCATGAGGAAAGGGTTCATGGCGGGTCTCTTCCCAACAGACTTATTGATGAAGAGAATATATGGAGTGTCCCCCAAATTGCCATACATACACAGGGAAAATAAGGAATTGTAGCTAAATGGACCTTTATTTACAACATATTCATTATAGATTTTCCCCTTTGTATGGAGACTTTTGGGACACCCCATAGAATGAGGGATTTCCCACTTGAATATTCTTCAGGTGCAGCAGAGCAAAACGACTCCATTTTTCACCCTCTAAGGACTTAGATGCCATACTTTAATGAAATGCTAACCTGAAATTTTTCAAAGGATGTAGAGAGTCCAAAGTGAAAAGATGAAGTGTTAGCAGAAACTGAGGTGAAGAGGGAGGAGGAGGAGGAGGGAGGACTTGCTAGTTTCTTAGGATAAATTTTAGAGAATTCTAAATTATTAGAAATTAATGGGACTAAAGGAATAGATCAGGTCTCTCATTCTGTGGATGAGGAAATAGACAGAGAGAGGTTAATTATATATTTCCTAAGGTGAAATAGCCAAGTAGTGGTAATGTGACACTCTCACCTTGCCTTTTCCCATCCAATCCAGTGATGTCCTGCTAAATGTTTCTAAACGCGTGTCAATTTCATCTCCCTTCTTTGAATTCGTCCTGTCCCACATTGTTTGCTATCCAGACGATCGAAATAGCTACCTTCTTGACTTTCTTCTGCAAGTGTTTTTTTTCATTCTATCACACAGCTCCCCAAATCACCTTCCTCATTAAGAGTGCCCTATTCATGCCTTACTGGATTCCATGCCTTACTGAATAAAGGCCAATCAAGCACAGCATTCAAATGTTTCCTAGATCTGCCTCCAACTTGTGTTCCTCAACTCTGCATTTTCTTGTGCATCCTGTACTGCAACCAGGCTTTTCACAGACCAACTCTCAGTGCTTGTTTATGCTCTCCCTTCTGCTCCCATTCAACTAAGACATCTCAGGGACTATCTAGATGCAGGAGATGTAAAGTTGACCAAGATGGACAAGCTCCTTGCTCTCTTAGGGATTATGTTTCAGTTTAGAGCTTCTCAAATGGTAATATGTGAATTGATTATCTGTATAATCCAAATATGGATTCCTCTAGCCTTCAGAGCAGCTGAGTTTGCTCAATGGCGGTGGGAACCTCTGGCCAGTTGCCTTTGGCCAGTGTCCTATATAAATATTATCATTTTCTTTATGTGCTATAACCCAGAAAATATTAGTAAATTCAGTTCCAGTAAGTGACTTGAATACCTTGAACTTCTTTCACTATAAAAATCATACCCATTTTTCAAGATTCAGATCAAATGCAAATTTTTCTATGAAGCTTCCTCAATGCCTCTCATTGGAAATTTCCCTTCTGCATGTTCACGTTTAAAGTCCTTCGTATATTCATTCTATCAACACATATTTATTGGCCACCCACTATGAAAGATAGGCATGGATTTAGGTGTTAGGATTGCAACAATGAAGAAGAGTATAGGACTCCTTCATAGACCATAAGCATATCGAATGCAGGGACCATTGCTTACTTATCTTGGTATCCTTACCTTATTTAAAAGATTTCTTTCTTTCTTTTTTTTTTTTTTTTTGCGACAGAGTCTCACTTTGTTGTCCAGGCTAGAGTGAGTGCCGTGGCGTCAGCCTAGCTCACAGCAACCTCAAACTCCTGGGCTTGAGTGATCCTTCTGCCTCAGCCTCCCGAGTAGCTGGGACTACAGGCATGCGCCACCATGCCCGGCTAATTTTTTATATATATATCAGTTGGCCAATTAATTTCTTTCTATTTATAGTAGAGACGGGGTCTCGCTCTTGCTCAGGCTGGTTTTGAACTCCTGACCTTGAGCAATCCGCCCGCCTCGGCCTCCCAAGAGCTAGGATTACAGGCGTGAGCCACAGCGCCCGGCCAGATTTCTTTCTTTCTATTCTGTTTTTTTTCTTTCTTTCCTTCCTTCCTTCCTTCCTTCCTTCCTTCCTTCCTTCCTTCCTTCCTTCCTTCCTTCCTTCCTTCCTTCCTTCCTTCCTTCCCTTCCCTTCCCTTCCCTTCCCTGCCTTCCTTTCCTTTTTTTTTGAGGAGGGGGTAATAGGGGATAGAGTACAGCTTCATCATCATAGCTCACTGTAAGCTCATAATCCTGGGTTTGGGAAATCCTACTGCCTCAGCCTCCCAAGTAGCTGGGACTACAGGTGCAAGCCACCACACTCAGATAATTTTTCTATTTTCTGTAGAGATAGGGTCTTGCCCTTGCTTAGGTTGATCTTCAACTCCTGGCTTCAAGAGATCCTCCACCTTGGCCTCCCAAAGTGCCAGGATTATAGGTGTGAGCCAACACACCCAACCGAAAGATTTCTTGAGTAGTTCATTATCTTCTAGTTTAATTGCAAACTATAACATGTTTGCTTAATATTTTATAATAATAATGTATTTCCATGAACTCTCATTTAACCATCACAATAATCTTATGAAGTAGTTATTCTTACCATCCTCAATTTGCAAAGGAGAAAACTAAAGCACGACAGTTGTTAGTTGTTAGCTAACTTCTCCAAGGCCACACAGGTAGAAGGTGGCACCGATGTTCAACAAACACTTGATGGGATGAAGTGCTTTACATAACTGATCACATTCTCAAGGGTCAGGTGATATTTAAAATATAAGTACTGAGAAATTTCTACCGTATATTTTACTGATTTTGGAATCCAAATAGCAACAACAACAAAAAAATCTCTATAATCCCTTTAACCCAAGATAAAACCTAAATCTTAACTCTGGGGAAATGAACAAGAAACCATTTGCCATCCGACACAGGAAACATAGGATGGATTAGCAACGTCCAAGCGGTAGATATTTCATTTGAGAAGTTAGAATCACTTGCCAGAAGAGTGATAAAACTGGCTATCTAGCTCTAGAGGGTTACGGAAGCTTTATAACAAGAAGTAAATAAATAACATCGGCGGGTTAATTAGGCACCTACCTAAGAGAGGGGACTAGACAAGGGGATCCCAGGAGGTCTTTCATTCTTTAGGGTTCTTCTCGGGTCAATGTTGCTCCACCACCTTTACCCAGTCCTGTAATTCTTTCACAGATAACACACAAGGCCAGTGGGCCCACCCATCTCTGCCCTCTCATTGAAAGGCAAAATCTCTTCGGAAAAAATGCCGTGTCAAGAGCAATATGCCACGAAAACTGAAGATCGCAAGAAGACATACGAAAGGACTAAATCTGCCAGGGGGGGATTTGGGTAAGGGAGAATGTAATTACCTGAGCTGGAACTTGGCCAACTAACAAAGATTAATGCAGAAACAGGAAGGTTTCCATCCTGTAAGAAGTTCTAAGCAACCCTTTGGGACCAGAGATGGTCAGGGCCTGAGGGTTACGTTTCATTTGATTTCTGCCATCCCTGGGAACACAGTGGCCCCTTGCTGAAACTTTAGTTCTAAACCGACTGCAAGAACAGCCTCGCTTTACTAAAGCATCAGCATTATCAATTACTTCGGACAGTCTAGAAAGCAAAAGGGATTTAAGTGTTGGCAGGATTATGAAACGCAATCCAGGGTGTGCGAGGCGGAGGGGAAGGGAGGAAATGCTATTTCAGAGGCATGGACAGCTTGTACTTTGTAAGTCCCTAGTGCCTCTCAAATTGTGTCCTTCCTTCCCCTTTCCAGCTCCATCAACGTTGAAGCTTTTTGCCTTGGTATTTTTGCAGGGATTGTTGCAATGCGTGCACTAATCTCTAGGGGGAGCTCGAGCTCCCTGGGTTGGGAGCAGAAACTTGATGAGTTCCCACATGCAGGTAATGAGCAGTCAGGCAAGACCCAAACACCTGGCAGCTGTGTCCATGTCGGGAGTGCTTCCTTGTGATTGCTCTGCTCTCTCGGAGAGTCCCATCTATCTCATGCTGTGGCAAAGCAGCCTGGGATTATGCAAAAGGCAAAACAGTTATGCTTTTAGCAAGGGGCAGGTTACCAAGGGCTAGGGATAGAGGTGGGAAAATGGGGAGTTCTTGTTTAATGAAATCAGAGTGTCAATTTGAGATGACGAAAAGAAGTTCTGGAGATGGAGAGTGGCAATGATTGCACAACAACGTGGAGGTACTTAATTAACGTCACTAACTGTATACTGAAAAAATGGAGCCAGGCATGGTGGCTTGTGCCTGTAATCCCAGCACTTTGGGAGGCTGAGGTAGGAAGATCACTTGAGACTAGGAGTTGGAGACCAGCCTAGGCAACATAGCAAGATCCCTTCTCTACAAAAAATAAAAATAAAAATAAAGAAGAATCAGCTGGATGTGGTGGTGTCTACACCTGTAGTCCCAGCTACTTGGGAGGCTGAGGCAGGAGGATCATTTGAGCCCAGGAGTTGGAGATCACAGTGAGCTATGATCATGGATCATGCCACTGTGATCTCCACCCTGGGTGATAGAGCAAGACCCTCTATCTCAAAAAAAATTAAAAAAAGGCTAAATGGTAAATTTTGTTATGTATATTTTGCCGTAATTAAAAAAAATTCTTTCCTCGTGTATTTGAAGAGGTTCAACTGTCTAAATTTTTTGGTGTATCATAACATTGGGATCTTTAAATAAAGCTATGATATCACTTTTAAAAGACAATCAAACAAACATCATGGGAGGCATATAGACCTGGGTCAGCCTCTCAGGTAATTTGCAAATTTACCCACTCTGCAAATTGACCCTTTTCATGGGAAGTGTGCTCAGAGAAAGTAAAGATTGGGGTCTACTCTCTTATCTTACAGAGGAGGAAGCTTGGACCAACGCAGCAACCCAACTAAATCTCCATCCTCTGTGTCCTCATAGTCCTGAAGCCTTTTTCTGTACCTTTGATACTGTTGTTTTTTACCATGCCTTTCATTTTGTCACCCAGCCCTTCTGCATGGCTGGCTTGTCCCCTCAAGCCTCAACTCAGATAGGGGATGAGTGCAAATACTTCTTCTCTGTGCTCACCTGTGTTTGCTCTCTTTCTCGCTAACTTAGACAGTGAAATTTCTAGAATGTTAGGACTGTCTTTAAATCCATAATACATAAAGCAGTACCTTGCATACAGTAGGTGCTCCACAAATGCCTGTGTAACCCAACTTTATATACTATGAATCTCTGAAACATATCTTCTTCCCCAGGCCCCACAAAGACACCAGCTTAGAGCATGACCCACCCTATGCAAAGAGAACTGAAATTCCTATGCAGGGAGGTTGCTAGAGAAATATGTAGGTGAGAGAACAAGGGCCTGTAGTGGGACCAAACTCCCAAACCCTAAATAGAACTCTAAACCCGAAGCTTGTTTCACAGAATGATCGTCTTCTACTTTCCACGTCACCGACTTAACTTGGCTGTTTCATTCACTATGACATCCACTTGATGTCACTCTCACTGCCAGTAGAACAGTGTGTCCAAGGCCTTTGGTCACAGAGCTCTTACATTAACAGCCTTTGGAAAAGCACAGCTAGACCAGGTTTGGGAGGAGTTGGGGGTTCCCTGAAGACAGAGAATGATGCAATGCACCTGGGCTCCCTCCTCTTTGCTCCAAGAACAACATAGGCTCAGAGACTTGGAATATCTGGCTTCTATTCCTGGCCCTGATATTTCCTTGCTAGGTGACATGAAGAAGGTCATGAAAGGAGGCTGTGTCTTTTAAATGTGTTTTTTTTTTTTAACCAGATAGCCTATGTGGATAGTTTTAGGGTCATAATGAAAAGAAGGACAATCTTTCTAGAGAACTTTGGAGGAAAATGTACACAATGAAGCCTGGCTGGCATTATTCTGTTTTCCACACCCGATCAGGAACATAACTTTAGGGATTCTCAGCCGTAAACATAGGGGATGCTGGAATCTCAGATGTACTTTCCCCCTACCCCTCTTTCATCCTGTCGTAGTCTCACCCAAGTGCCCTACGACTGAGGACACAGCACTTAGCTTCTTTTTTTTTTTTTTTGTAAAAGTATGCTTTATTGTTATTATTATTATTTTTTAATGTGATTGCACTTAAGTGAGTATGCAATCTCCAGATTTTCACAGATTCCAGCCACTCTCTATTGAGTCATTCTGGTCCATAAAGATATTTGAATGTAAAGAATCTATTGTAGAGCTAATAAACAATTAAAGGTGACTCCCTGTGGGGAGATGAACTGGTTGGTGTTGGGGGAATGCAATATATAAAGAAATAAAAATGCTTGGAACTTTTCTAACTGCACATGGTCACAGTCATCTCCTGCAGGACCATATTATGCGTCTAAGAGGAGAGAATTGGATTCTAAAGCACTTAGCTTCTATAAGCCTGGATTTAAGCAATTGCTTGCAGTGGAACCCAGCCATCCCAGGGGAGCCGTGCGTGGCCAAAGCCCATGGGGCAGGATAAAATACTTTGGGGACAGCCGCCTGCTGCTCTGAGGAGCCCTGATCCTCCCACTGTGGTCCACTTGCTGCCTGAGTAGCAAACACTTTGTGTCAGTTCTCAGACATCACTTGGTGCCACCATCCAGATCACACCTGACACTGCCGTGTGTGGTTCTCTTCTTTCTCCAGCCTGGGCAGATTTTTCTTGGTGGCTTCTTTGTAATCAACCAGTTGTCTTGAGCTCTCAGATAGCTCTGAAGAGGGTCCAAGGGGCAGTTTGACAGTGTCCAATGACTCAGCAATGCCTTCCATTCTGTCAGGTGCCTACGCCTATATGTGACCCGTGGAGGAAGAGGAGGAGGAGGAAGAGGAGAGGAAGACAAATGTCATTCAGAATGTGTTCCATAGGAAAAAAAATATAGCTTTCTCAGCCAGATACATAAATCCACCATCAAGTTCAAACTGCTTAAGAAAATTAAATGATTTTTCAGAAGTTGTTCCTTCAAATCACACACCACTGCTAACACAGAGTTATGCATTTTGTTTAAAATTGTTTTCTGCACAGCTAGTGAATTCCACGAGAGCAGAGACCATGCATGCTTTCTCCTTGGTGAACCACAAAGCCTAGGGTAGTGTATGGCTCATGATGTACTCAGTAATATTTGGTGGGGAAATAAAACCCAAATGCTTTAGAAATCTTTATTTTATAGAATCTTAAGGAGTGAAAGCCGACAAAAGAACTTTAGTGATTGTCTTCTTCAACTTCCCTCTATTACAGATAAAGAAATTGAGTCCAAAATGTGAAGTAACCTACCTAAGGTTATGTAACGTGTCAGCAGCAGAGAGGTAAAGCTTCCAGAAGTTCATTCCTATCAATTCTAGTTTGTTCCCTTCTGTGTCCCCAAGACTCAGGTAGTTCCTGGTACATGGTAGGTGTCAAGATATAGTTTCAGGGACCACAGTTTGAGAACCATTGGTCTGGTAACACCAAACTTCTTATACTTAGCTGAGATATCATATACTTATCCAAAACATTTGGGACTGACTTAGCTTTCACCCACTGATGCCTTCCGCATGGCCTCTCCTCGCTATCAAACACAGTGTATACGTCTACTATAGCACATACCATATTAGAATGAAATTTGTTCTCTCTGCTAGTCTCCGCCTTTCAATCAATCACAAGCTCCTTGAAGGAAGGCATCCTATTCCTTCTACGAGCACTCTCAGCCGAGCACAGTGCCTGGCACACAACAGGTGCTCCATAAATGCTTATTGGTGGGAGAAGAACAGAAGGCAATTGCGAACATCCACTGTATACATTCCTTCCAACCTATGTGCTGAAGGTACAGTTTTTCATACCCTGGTCTTCCAAATGCAGCAAACACCAGAGAAGACTTAAGGACCAGTAAAATCGCAGGGAATGTTTGCAAGAGGACTTGTTCCATTGCATCCTAACCATGCATCATGTGTGTTCAATGAGAGAAGGAACAATGTGAGAAAGTGCTGAAAAAGGCAAGAAGGTTGGGTGTACAAAGAAGTACCGTGTTTCTCTGAAAATAAGACCTACCCATAAAATAAGCCCCAGCAGGATTTCTAAGCATTTGCACAATATAAGCCCTACCCCGAAAATAAGACCTAGTGATGGGTGTGGCTACGCAGCATATCTGCACAACCCATGCATTTTGTTGTGGAGCGGTAAAGAAGACAACCAGCCCTTCTCATCTGCCCCATGAGAGCTCTATTGCTCTACATGAGAGATTGGGGCCAATGGTTCTAAAGGAAATAGCGTCGCAAGAAATTCAGGATGGAATTCGGGGTTTGGAGAGTTATGATGATGTTCCAGAAAAAGATGACTTAACTATATTTGAATAAATGTAGATTGTTGTACCATACTTAAAACAAATAATACATACCCTGAAAATAAGCCCTAGGGTGTCTTCTTGAGGAAAAATAAATATAAGACCCTGTCTTATTTTCGGGGAAACACAGTAGGGAAATTATGATAAGTAAGGCTATTTCCTGGCATGGAGCACCTACGCTCCAAATGTTTTTGTTGTTTATTGTGAGTGTTGGAGGTGTAGCAGGTGTATTTTCCAACTTTCAAAATGAATAATTTACAGTGATACATCAGCACAGGGTTAAAATCCTGGAAAACAGGCTCCAGACTGGTGTCCCAGTGGCTGAAAGGGGGTTGGCAAGTGCACTGCCCGTGTAAAGCCCTTGGGCAGGTCACCTGGTACAGATCCCAGCTGCAAATATTCTGGATGTCAGGAATCCTGGCAAGGGCTTTGAGGTTGGAGCTTGGAGAAAATCATGCCTCTGCTGCTTTCTGACCATGTGACCAAAGCAAGGTATTTAACCTGTTTTAGTGTTAGTTCCTTCATCTGTAAAATGAAGCTAAAATCCTGGCTAATCTGAGGATTGTGTGAAGTAATGGATATTAAACACTCAGCACGGGGCAAGGCATGTGTGGTAGATGATCAGTAAAACAGTAGCTATTATTATTCCACAAGCAACTCTATACTACTCTGTATAATCATGGAGATTTTTGACATTTGTTAAATAGCTTATCTTAATATTCTTAATAAAAAAAATTTGGAAAGACCTTGATCAAATGATCAAAACATAATTCCACCTTAACATGGCAGGAACAATGACACCAGTGTTCAAGGAAAGCTCTGGCACATTTAATTGGGTTTTGTCATTATTTTGTCAATGTAGGAGCGAAAAATTGTCACTCAAAATAAATTCAATGTTAAAGGTAATTGAAAACAAGAATGTTATTGTTATTATTATTATCAGCTTCCATTCAATGAGAGTCTAACCCTAACCCTAATTATAACCACAATTTCCATTGTATCCTCCCAAGGATTATGAGTGATCTACTCTTATTAGGAGCTAGTAGGTTGCTTGAAATAGACTGTTGTTATTCTATGCGGCAGGTGCTATGGTGGTCCCTATTTTGGAGATGAGGAAGCTGAGGCTTGCAACCAAACAGCTCAGGGATGAAACTAAAGATAAACACATGTGGCCAAAGCAACCTGCCAAGGTCACGTGGCAAAGAATGGTTGGGCAGAATTTAAACCCAGGTCAGCCTGACTCAGTAGGTCATGCCCTTCCTCCCAAGCCCGGATGGCTTCCCACATATATAATATAGAACAATTCCATAATATGTAATAAAATCATAATCCCTAGTTTCTTAAATCCCTAAGCATTGCTTATGTTACAGACCAACTTAAGAAACATTTCATGGGAGTGGTATCATATGCAAAGACCTGTGCTAGCTGCAGTGGGGAATTTAATCATGGGCAAGTCCTGATTTTGTATTCAAAGCAATTTACAAATAATGAAGAATATAAAAAGAAATCAAAACTGGGTACAAAATTAGGTGTGGGCAAGGTGCTGAAGTGCTGAGTCACAACCCAGAAACTTGATATTCCAAAATGGAACATTTTTGCTCTCGCAAAAAAAAGAAAAACTCCTGTCTTGACTGGCACAGTAAAAGACAGATGTTTAGCAAAGTCTGGGGCAGACAGGCTGGGTGGACTGCTTTTAAATCCACAAACTCCCCCACGTCTAGCCCATCAATCCAGGAAGTTGTTTCTTCCCAAGATATCTCAGACAAAAGCAGCTATCTTGGCAACTAAGTTGCATATCTAAGTTGAAATCATAGGTTCAGCTTGGCTGATACCTTCTTGGTAGGCTGGCTTCTCGCCATTTTCCCTCTCTGTCATTGCAAAATGTCACTTTAGCTGTGAAAAGAGTGTCTTCTGGAGCTCACTTCTCACACTTCTGTGCTCCCTTCATCAGGGTTTTCTGATTTCAGTGCCTCCTGAGCTAAGACCGACTGGCTAGAAGGTAGGGTGGACCAGACTAATTTGCAAAGTTGGATCGGTTGGTGAGAGTTGTTCCTTGCAGTGCTCTGTATGTGGGGAGTGGACTTACTGATTTTACCTTGTTCTCATTGCTGTTGTGCTTAGGAATTAATCTATGATTGACATTTGTTCTACTCAGACATCAGTTTCAGTTAGAAATGAAGGCAAAACTTCATTTCAGTGAAATGAATAAAGGTCACGTCCCCAAAAGGCTTTGATACAAATACATATAGAAGATAGTAGCTTGTCTTAGCCGGTAGCAATGGTTCATGAACATGGAAGGGTGTGAAACACTAGAGGCAAACCTACAGGGATAAGAAATATGCAAGGGACATTTCAATGCTCTTGAGGGGACCAGGACAATATCAAGAGAAGATGGTGATGACTAGTTCTGGACTACATGTGGGTGCCAGGAAAGAAAGATGGAAATGGGAAAGCGAAAGAGAAATAGACTCCCATGTTCATGGGAGTTGAAATGCTTGGAAGGAGAGAGCTGGACACAAATTCCTGTTTTATCATTTGGCTTAAGTCTAGAAATATTAGGGTCATAACAACAGCCACACATAATGACAATATAAATTAAAGTCGTTGTTGATTGAATTGTGTCAAGAATTATAGTAGGTGCTATCCAAGCACTTTTTCTATTCCTCATAACAACCCTGCAATATAAGTATAAATTATATGCTTATGCAGAAACTCAGGCTCAGAGAGGTTGAGTAATTTGTCCAAGGTAAGAAGTGAATGGCAGAGCCAAAATTCAAACTCAAGTCTCTCTGACCTCAAAGTGCTCAAAAATACATCTCCCCTATGCCTTGTACAACTCCTTCCAAGGTGGTGAGACTCTTGCTGGGGGAGAGGGACCCAGCAGCACCCACTATGCATTGGTGGTGAGGGCAGGAACCATGCCCATTGCAAACTCTGGTCATGACACAACACACAGAGCCTAGAATGAGAGACTGTTGGGCTGGAGGGAGCTTTGAGAGTCTTCTGCTCACTCAGGTTCATTCTTGGAGACCCAGAGATATGAAAGACTTGGGTTTCCAGATTGCTGGTCCCAACCCTTTTCTACTTCTCTAGAATTATTTTTATCAATAATAGCTACAGTTTATTGAGCATTTATTAATCCAGGTTCTGCATGAAATAAATTATAAGTGAATTGTTATTATTATCCATATTTTATTGATTAGGAAACTGAGGCTTTGGGAAAAACCTCCTCCTTGTTTGATGCTAAAAAAAAATTAAAATAAAAACCTTAATATTAGAGTCTCTATAAAAATCTTCAGAATCCTCCAGCTATCTCCTACCAAGCTCAAATTTTGTTGTCGATAATCTTTTTTGGTCCTCAGTCCTGCACTGCATTATGCCATTTGGGTCCTGTTGTCCTTTGTGAATTTAGCACTTGTTTTATTTAATTTTACAAGAACATAAAGCCTAACTCACTATTTGATTATACGGTATATTCCTTTAGCCTACCCCACATTACATCTTGCAAAAGGGTAGGTATGCAGTAGGTGTTTAATAAGCATTTTAATTCAAAATTAATTATGAACCTACTATGTACTAAGACAATGTTTGGTACCTTACACATGTTGTCTCACTCAATTTTCACAATAATCTTATGAGATAGGTAGTATATTCCCCACCTTATAAATGAAGAAACCAAGGTTCAGGATGGTTTAATAGCCAGCCAAAGCTTATTTGATGACAATCACATCTCAAAAAAGAGAGGGCTAATAAAGGAGAAATCAGATCCCTAATAAAACCAAAAGTACCTGAGAAGGAAATCTGTTTCATTCAAGTTAGACAATAGCTGTCCAGCCTTCTGTCATTTTAGTATTCTCTTTAAGTCAGTCATAAATATTCTTTAGCTAAGAAAATGTACATTGTTTTTTTTAATGTAAGACAATGACCAAAATTTGATAAAACAGTGATCAAAAAGTTAGATCACATCTGGAGAAGAGATTTTAATAAAGGCTTAAATATGTTCTTGGGCCAAGTTGTTATTGCCAGCTCTACATATTAGAGACATTTATTAAGTCTATTCTATTTGCAGTTGTGGGGTCACTGTTTCTTTTGCATGAGTTAACCAAAAAAACGAAAGAAAAATTTTATTTATTATACCTAAATTGAGATATGCATGTTTAAGGAAAGAGCTTAGGTAAGAGAATATGGAGGACTAGACACCTTAGGGTGTCAATGAACCAAGGTTGTATCTGTCCCTATATTGAGTTACTAACTTTCAGAGAAGAAAGAGCTCCTGTCCATGCCTCTACTGAGCAGATATAACTTCAAGTAGTTTTCTCACAAGTGAGTGTGTTGGTGTCAGAGGGAGTCTCAAGGGTCATAAGGCTTCTTCTTATAAATAGACCATGGGCCAGAGTATAAAAGACTAATATGTCTAAGGATTTCCTATTACCTAGCCCTTATGCTAAGCATTTGTCATAGATATCATCTCATGTCATAATCACAATAACCATATGGATAAAAATGACTATCCCTATTTTACCTGAGGTTAACCGATTTGCCCAAGATAATAAATAATAGAGCTGGGACTTGGAGCTCAGTACTGTCTAAAATAAACTCTTTACTCTTTCCAAGTTACTGTATTGGATAGACACATTTATTTGCCTATCCAGAACACTTCCATCCTTTGTCCTTGTTAACAGGGTAGCAATGCTCCGGGTAGCAATGCTACCAGAGATGGATCATAGCCAATTATGACAACCCTCATGATGGATTTCCCAGCTTTTCTTGCATGAAGAGATGATCATGTGACGTAGTCAGAACTCTGCTGGGGAAATTTTCTGCAACAGATTTTGTTTGCCCCCCAAAAGGAGACAGATGTGGCTGGCATAGATTTCTTCACCTAGTTCCCTTGATCCTACCCTAGATGTTGACATATGGCTAAAGAAGCAATGTTGGAACAATGAGAGAAAAAAGTCAAGGGAATTAGAGAGATAGAAGCCCCAACATGGTTGAGCTACTAAAATAACACCAGAAATCACTGACGTGTTGTGCCAGAAAAATATGCTACTATAAGTCAGGATTTCTTTACTTGCAGCCAAACACATTCTCACACGGTAAGCTCTATTTGTAGTAGCAGAAGGGAGGCTTAGCACGACTAGACCCATTTTGCTTCTGACCCCCTGTAGAAGTACCCTTTAGTTTAAAAGCTTCTGCTTAGCTCTGTATGTAGGCCAGCTAATTATAGGGAGAATTTAGTTTGTAGTTAAAAATCTTTAAAAAAATGGTGATAACCATCCCTTTCCCAAAACTAACTCCCGGGAAGATAAGACAAGCATACACACAAAGAACAGCACTATGTTAAAGATCTGTAGGAAGATCTTGACCTGACCTTCATCCTACAGAGTTAACTGACCGAGAACAAAGAAGTTTCACAACCTTCTTGGACCCTCACTGATGCCTAAATGTCTGCGATCCTCAGTTACCTCTTGCAACCCCTTGCATTTCCCTTCTCTTAACATAAAAATGAGCCTAAAGTTCATACAAAATTAAGGTGGTTCTTTAGGACAGTAATCTGCTGTCTTCTTGGTTTGCTGGCTCTCTGAATAAAGTCATTTTCCTTGCCCCAACAATTTGTCTCTCAACTTAGCAGCTGTCCTGTGGCTAGGGGTACAAGGTTGAACTCAGTTACATACTCGGCCACTGAAATCTCTGCCAAATATTTGTTCTCAAATATATGTCCTGTGAATTGTGATCAGATATAATCTCTGTTTGACCCCCAGCATAAAGGGGAATTATTGCTAGTGGGTAGTACCATGGCTCTCAGACATCGAGGAGATAGACCTTGGCCTTTCGTCCCAAAATGTGGCTCTAAAAAAACATTTATTTAAAGGAAGCTCAGGTTTTCTTTTTGCAAAACATAAAGGCCACCATACATCCACTTTACCATTAGAGTCTCCTTTTTCTTTAATCCCAGAGAAAGCGTGCCACAGTGCAACTGAGTGAGTTCAAGTTTCTGGAAGCAGAAGAAATTGGGTGGCGTGCTTTGACTCCACCTGTGCTCTGTGTTCCTAAATTCTGCAAGGGCTGGGAGTCTTGCTTTCCTCCCCAACCCTCACGCCAAGGACAGTGCCTTCGAAGGAGAAAAACCTCCTCCTTTGTCAGTCCCTGAGTTCTTGAAAATGACATTTGCTTTCTTAAAATTATAAAATGTAGATTTGAGAACAGCCTGAGGTCATCTGCTTCAACCTCTGATTTTAAACAAATTCAAATTCAAACCAAACGACTTGGTTTTGAAAAAATGCCTGGAGAAGAGAGAAATCACAGTCATTTTGGCAGACTTTGATCAAACTTGTGTCCAGTGTTTCTTCTTTTTGGCCGAATTGACCCTCCTTTCTTCAATTAAAAATGTAAAAGAGAAAAAAGAAAGAGAAAAAAAAAAACCCCAGAATACCACTTGTTCTCCAATAATATTTTATGAACTTGCAGCCAGGCATGGTGGCTCACACCTGTAATCCCAGCACTTCGGGAGGCCGAGGTGGGGGGACTGCTTGAGACTAGGAGGAGTTCCAGACCAGCCTAGGCAAAATAGTGAGACCCCACCTCTACAAAAAAAACATTTTAAGAATTAGCAGGGCATGGTGGCATGTGCCTGTATTCCTGGCTACTCAGGAGGCTGAGGTTGGAGGATTGCTGGAGCCCAGGCATTGGAAGTTACAGTGAGCTATGATCACACCACTGCACTCCAGCCTGGGCAACAGAGAGAGGCCTTGTCTCTAAATAAACAAATAAATATTGTATGAAGTTGCAAATAATTACTAATACCCACTCTCCCCCCCAACTCCCCCATCTTTCTTCCTTTTCCAAGGTGGAACAAGTCCAACTATGAATCTTATTAGAATCTTCCCATTTTCCATCTTTCCATTTTTATCATTCAGATAAAATGGTCCAGGTAACATTATAAGGTGGGAATGTGTGGGCCACATGGCCCTTCAGCCGTGTCACTGTCACACACCAGCTTCTTCTCGTTGTCCTTCTCTTCTGCTCTGTGGCTCCAATCCCTCTCTCCTCCCCAGACACACCCAGACTCACATCTCCCAGGGTCTTTGGCAGCCTCCAGCTCCCCCTGCAGCTGAGGAGAGGGGGTGAACCTCACCCAGACTTCCAGGTATTCCCTAAGGGCCGCGCACACGCTACTCAGCCTTCAACCAGGTTTGGCTGTTTTCCTTTAATGCTTTTATTGGCTACTCTGTTCACTGCCTCCAGAAGACCCAGACTTTTTCTTTTTCTTTTTCTTTTAAATGTAGCAATCCTAACTACATTTGGGACTGAACCCTCAAGAGGACGTCAATATAGTGATTTCTTGCCTTTCCTTGTTTTTATTTTACTGCTTCTCCAACCCCTTTCTCTGTGCGAGAAAATGTATTTTCTCCTCAGTGCGAGACCACCAGCCCGGCCCGAGTGCCCCCATCCATCAGGCCTGGGGCATCGGGGTGGAAGGGAGGAAGTCTAAAAGCAGGGCTCATTTCAGCACTAAGTGCAGGGCGAGCCGGAGTTATCGACAGAAACTAAACTCTCCCCCTCGCAACCCGTCTGCTGGTCTACTCAGAGACTTGGAAGGCCTCGCTCAGGCCTTGAAGAGGAGCCACGAGGTAAATCCCAGTCCTGGCCAGACTCAGCTCCGAGAGACCGGCTGACAGGACCATCCTCTGTCAGCACTATCGTTTCCGTCCTCCCTAGAGAGCAAGGCAAGCACAAAAGCTAAGAAAACCGTGAACTTGAAAACAAATGGACTCCCTCTCTAAGGGCTTGAAAACAAATGGACTCCAGGCTCTAAAAGGGGAAGCTCCCTCAACATGTGGACTAATTTTCCTTTGCTTCTCCTAACACAAGAGGAGAGTCCACTGCTTATTTTTCTTTGAAGAATATTATCTATTTTTAAATTTTATAGACCCCTAAACCCGGCGTTTCCCTGTGGGTTCCATTATTGCTTCTCTTTATTTACCCCCCTCCCCCAAATATTAAAACCTACACTGCACTACAATGAAGACCACTCCATACATCCCTGCTTTTTATTTCTCTGTCCTTTCCCTGTTTCTGGAGCTACTTTATGACAGTATCCAGGAGGATTTCCACAACCTTATTAATATTTAACATTTATTGTTAGTCTCTTGAGCCACCACAGGGACATATATTATCTCTTTGCGAGATTTAATGTCACCCTTAGTGATTCATATTCTCAATGGTATGCTTTCTACTTAGAAAAAAAAAAAAAAAGCTTTCTTCATCTCCAAATTAAAGCACTCTGTGCCCAGCTGAAGTTCCAACGCTCAGGCAGGGGTGCATAGTAGACACGGAGGTTATTTATACTTTGTTGACCAAGGATCAAAAGTTTTTCATAAAAACTTTTGAAATGAGTCAGCTCACGTCTGCATTTATATTTCTTTTGAAGTGCCTAAAAATGCAGGCTTTAATTAAATTAAAAACTTAGTGAAGTCAGAAATTTCACTTTGTACTGTCTTATAAGCAGAGTTTGCTCAGCAAACAAACATAAACTTAATATGGGATTGAGTCACCCATCAATGGGAACAAGTTGTTTTTGAATATTTTAGCAGTACCTATTCACATGCTAACAATTAATGTGCTAATTGAAAATGTTTCTTACATATTCAAAAACACAATTGGCAGAACTCACTTAAAAATACTTTGTGGGCTTACTCTCACAATAAGAATTTGAATTTTCTCTATAGTATGTGCAGTTCAAAACGTCTGGGTTTGGATCACATTTTAAGTTCTTACCCCTAATATTAGCTAGACAGATCTAGTCTAGAGTTTGAACAATAAGGTAGGAAGCCTAAAAAAAATAGTCTACTTTCTTGGATATTCTCTTTGTTTTAATCAATAACACTTAAGTGCATACTAATATTATTATTCCCATTTTAAAGATGAAGGAACTGAGGCCCTCAAGAGATTAAATGACTTGTCTAAGCCCACACAGCTTGTGAGAGACAGAGCCAAGATTCACACGGGCACATTGCTTCTTAAGCTCGAGTTTGTAAAATTTGGCCTGTCTAACCTCCTTCTCTAATCAAACAAAACAACTCCAGCCCATTTTGTTTTATCTTCTCAGTTGAGATTCTGTCTCTACTTCTTCAATGTACCCCACAGGAACAAATTAGTATGTTCCTGCTAATCAGTCCCACTTCTCTCCAATAAGCATCTCGGTCAGGTTCAACTCACTCTAAGTTACTCATGAATTGCCTGAGAACTCTACCCTCTCAACACATCTCTTGCACAACATTATTCCATCAACAACCTTTTTTTGTGGGGGAGAGTTACATAAACAACACACGTTTCTTATTCGTCCAAGTCAATAACTAATTATCCTATGGGTATAGGATACAGATGGATATAGATTTCAACTGGGTTGCTTATTGTTGAGTTTTAAGAGTTCTTTGTATATTTTGGATCCCAGCCCTTTATCAAATTATATGTTTTACAAATATTTTCTTTCTCCCAGTCAGTGGCTTGTCTTTTCGTGTTAACAGTGATTTTCCCAAAGCAGAAGTTTTTAATTTTAATGGAGTCCAACTTACCAGTTTTTTTCTTTCATGGATCCTGCTTTTGTTGTTTTATTTTAAAAGTCATTGTCATACACAAGGTCACCTAGATTTTCTCCTATGTTATGTTCTTTTATAGTTTCACATTTCGCATTTAGGTCTATCATCTATTTTGAGTTAATTTTTATGAAAGGTGTTTAAGTTCTGTGTCTAGAGTAATTTTTTTGCTTGTAGATATCCAGTTGTTCCAGCACCATTTGTTGAAAAGTCTACACTTTCTCCATTGCATTGCCTTTCCTCCTTGTCAAAGATAAAGTGACTATATTTGTGTGGATCTATTTCTTGGCTCTCTACTTTTGTTCTATTTATTTATTTGTCTATTCTTTCACTTACTAGTCTTGAAGTCAGGTACCGTCAGTTCTCTGACTTTGTTCTCCTTCAATATTGTGTTGGCTATTCTGAGTCTTTTGCCTTTCCATATAAGCTTTAAAATTACTTTGTCAATATCCACAGAATAACTTGCCTGGATTTTGATGGGGATTGCATTAAATCTCTAGATCAAGTAGGGAAGAACTGACATCTTGACAATATTGAATTTTCTTATCCACATACATGGAATATCTCTCTATTTAGATTTTCTTTGATTTCTTTCCATTAGAATTTGGTAGTTTTCCTCCTATAGATCTTATACACATTTTGTTAGATTTATTCCTAGATTTTGTGTGTTGGGTTTTTTTTTTTTTTTTGATGCTAATGCAAATTCTATTGTGTTTTTAATTTCAAATGTCACTTGTTCACTGATGGCACACAAGAAAGCAGTCAAATTCTGTTTCTTAGATATAGATTTTAAACATCAGATTTAGTACTGGATTTGAGAATATAGATATAGGATTGTGGTCCTCTAATGCCATATAGTGGATTAGACCATTTTGCCTACCCACTTTAGACACAGCTGAATAGCCACAGACAGTTCCCAAACTACTCCAGGGAGATCACCGCAGAGAGGAACTGAGAATGTGTCCTTAGGACAGGCACCTCCACAAAGAGAGGGAGAAGGACAGGGGGTGGGCAGAGCCAGTGTTACCATCAGACAAGTCACTCCTCTCTCGGGCAGGAATGAAGCCACAGGCTGCCACTCAAGCAGCAGCTGCCCAACAGGGAGATGTGAGACTGAGGAATAGAAATTCCCCCACATTCACACTAGTCACTCCAATTCAAAAGGTTTTTAAAAATCAAGACAGGAAGCAAAAGCTAAAGATCACCCCCCGCCAAAAGTAATTTGCTCTGTGTTTGTGTGTGTGTGTCCCTTCCATCATGCATCAAACCTCCATAAAAATCAGTCCTATTTAATGGGTTGTCCCCTAAGGTCTGGGCTTCTTATATACATGGCATGTCACCAGAAATGCTGATTTGTTGGGTTTTTTTTTTTTTGGTTTTGTTTTGTTTTGTAAGTAATGTACTATCTAATAATGACTCGTTAATCGTAACAGTGAAAAATTTTAAAAAGCACACACAAAATATAAAAGCCACTTGATATGTCACCACTCAGAGTTCAGTATTTCCTCTATGCACATACACACATATTCATATACATATTTAAAAGAGGATTGCAACCTACATATATTTTTATGATCTGATTTTTTTTTTTTTTTTGAGACAGAGTCTCGCTTGTTGCCCAGGCTAGAGTGAGTGCCGTGGCATTAGCCTAGCTCACAGCAACCTCAAACTCCTGGGCTCAAGCGATCCTCCTGCCTCAGCCTCCCAAGTAGCTGGGACTACAGGCATGCGCCACCATGCCCGGCTAATTTTATATATATATTAGTTGGCCAATTAATTTCTTTCTATTTATAGTAGAGACGAGGTCTCGCTCTTGCTCAGGCTGGTTTCGAACTCCTAACCTCGAGCAATCCGCCCACCTCAGCCTCCCAGAGTGCTAGGATTACAGGCGTGAGCCACCGCGCCCGGCTTATGATCTGATTTTTAACTTCATGTATCTTGAAAATTTTTCTACATCATTAAATACAAGATGACTTTTTTTTTCTTTTTCTCTTTTTTTTTTATTTCAGCATATTATGGTGGTACAAACGTTAAGGTTACAACAAGATGATGACTTTTAAGGTTCTAGTAGTATTTCGTCATATGTATATGTGTCTATACTGTAATTTGTCAAATTAACCCCCTATTGCTAGACTCTTAGATTGTTTATAAGGTTTTCTCTATCATAAACACTCCTATAATGAACATCTACGTTCATAAATCTTTGCATAATTGTCTAATTATTTCCTAAAGTTATGGCCCTAAAAATAAACTCTCAGCATCACTAAGCATGTACATTTTTTAGTCTTTTGAGGCATATTGTTAACCAATGCTCTTACCTGCAATTTTTAATGAATTGATTCTCCCAGTTTTACAGGTATTAAGTTTGTCACCTGTGGAAATTGCTTAGGGACATGTGGGTAGTGTTTTAGACCATGGGCACAGGGATTTATTGAAGTCATGTTGGAATACTAATTGAATTAGCATTAGCATAGACTCTAAAATTAGGAAGGAAGCTGAGATGCAAAACTAAATAACAAATATCATGGTGCACACACTGTTGTGCTTTTCTCCAACTTTCTAAACTTCTCAGAGGAATTGAGACTTGCTCCTTTGGATAAAAGGCTTGTATAGAGAGAAACTCCTTAAGCTCTGAAATACCTTTTTACCTAGATCCTGATAGACAGCAAAATCTGTAGTGTGACAAATGGTATCTGACATTCAGGAAGGAACAGATCCTAAAAAATAAATCCATATCTCTTATCCATCTCTAATTTCAGGGGACAGGCTTCCGTGCAAGATCCGTATCTGCTTCTGCCTTCCACGAACTCCATGTCTTAGTTTTCTGGCCCTAGAATCAACTTGGCTGAAACACAGCCACAATGCAATTTGAGTTAAACTTTGTTCCCATAAAAAATGCTGATATGCTGCTTGTCTAAAATTGATTTCTAAGGAGAAATATATAGGTAAGCAAGCTATCATTCAGAAAACAGATATTTTGATGGTTTTAAAAAATGCATTTGAAGAATTCATATTTTTGCATTCATAATATATATATATATCAATATATTTGGGCTATATAAGAATATGTAAATAGATGTTACCTACTTAGGATCTTTCTTATGAAGAATTTAAAGCATAGTAGTGTGTATTAGCCAGAGTTCTACAGAGAGATAGAAAAACCAGGATGGATAGATAGATAGATAGATAGATAGATAGATAGATAGATAGATAGATAGATGGATGAGAGGGGATTTATTAGGGGAATTGGCTCATGCAATTATAGAGGACAAGAAGTCCTTCCACAGGCTGTCTGGAAGCTAGTGACCCTGGGCTGCTGGTAGTGCATGGCTTAGTCTGAGTTTAAAAGCCTCAGAACAAGGGAAACCAATGACGTATTCTTAGTTAGATACCAAAGGCCCAAGAACCCGAGGGTGTGGGGGAGATGCCTTTGGTGTAAGTCCTGGGGTCTACAGCCTGAAGCTCTGATGTCCAAGAGCAGGAGAAGAAGAGTGTCACTGCTCCAGGAGATAGAGCAACTCTCTTTTTTTCTGTCATTTTTGTTCTATCTGGGACCCTGGCCAACTGGATGGTGCCTATCCACATTGACAGTAGATGTGCCCCACTCAGTCCACTGACTCACACACCAAGTCCTCAGGACACACCCGGAAGGGACACTTTACCAGTTCTCTAGGTATTTCTTAATCCAGTCCAGTTGACACCTAAAGTTAATCATCACATGCTGTTAAAAATTAAATATGTATCCATTCTCTTTATAAATATTACTGAGTGCCTACTATGTGCCAGTATGTATTTGGCTCTGGAGATAGTAAAATAAATAATATTTGGAACTCACATTTAAGAATCGCCCAGGATACATCAAAAATGTTCAGCATCACTAATTATGTAAAGGGACTCATTACTCCTCGGGGAAATCAAATCAAAAGCAAAATGAGACACCACTAGGATGACTATAATCACAACGATGGACAATAGCAAGTGTTGGCAAGGATGTAGAGGAATTAGGACATTTATTCATTGCCAGTGGCACTGCAAAATGGTACAGCTATTTTGTACAACACTCTGGCAGTTCTTTAAAATGTTAAATATAAAGCTACTACATGACCCAGCAATTCTACTTCTAGGTATATACACAAGAAAATTGAAAACATGTCCACACAAAACTTGCACACGAGTGTACATGGCAACATTATTCAAAGTAACCAAAAAGTGAAAACAACCCAAATGACCATCAACTGATGAATGAATAAACAAAATGTGGTACATCTATGCAATGGAATATTACTTGTCAATAAAAAGAAATGACATGTGACAACATGCATGACCCTTCAAAACGTATGCTAACTAAAAGAACACAGACACAAAAGGCCACATGTTGTGATTCCATTATAGGAAATTTTCAGAAAAGGCAAATCTATAAACACAGAAAGTAAATTGATAGATGCTAAGAGATTGGGGGAAAGGGCATATTGGATACATGAAAATGGTGTGAGATTTCTTTTTGGGGTGATAAAAATGGCCTAGAATTAGTGGTGATTGACACACAATGTTATGAATATACTAAAAAACAATGAATTGTACTCTTTAAAAAGAGTGAAATTTATGATATGTGAATTATATCTCAATAAAGATGTTGTTAAAAAAAAAAGAAGAAGAAATTCCCAGATAATGCAATTCATTCTTTAAAAAAGAGTGGGCAAAGGGCTTTGTGAAGGTACTAACATCTGTCCTAAAAATTTAAGGACAAATAGGAGTAAAGTTTATGAAGGGAGAGGAAGAGGACACCCAGGTAAATGGAGTGACACAAGCACCTAGTAGACACGGAATAAATATTTTTGAATGAATTAATGATTTTAGATAGTTTTTATAACAATTTGATAATGTCATGAGAGCCCCCTCTTCAAGCACCAAGATAATTATGGACATGCCTTAAACAATATGATCAAACTGGGATGGGAACCACTGTTTTTTGGCAGACTGTACAATAACAAAATTATGATCTTATTAGTTTCCTGTGATATAAGATACCTAGGCATTTCTTTTTCTAAATCTTTCTGACTGAATCGATCTCTGATGAGCTCTTAGAAGAAAGTATTGCTATTCCTTTTATCCTACACCGTGTCTACAAGATACAAGCACAAAGCCTGGTAAAATATTAAGAAAATGTTAATCATCTCACGTCATATAAATAGGCAAGATTAAGTTGAATATTTCCCTTTTTAAACTCTGCAACCAACTTTTTTGGAATAGAGGACGATAGGATCATGTCTATAAATTCTATACATTTTCTAAATTATGGATGATGTTTATAGAATCCACAGCTAATCTTTTTCTATCCCTAGATTTCAAGAACATTTAAACAAGCTAAGTGTTCAAAATATATTAAAATTAAATTCAAAAACCACAATCTGAATCCCACTAAGGCTTCAGCTATGGAAAAATTTAGTTAAACCAGTGAAGGTAGGAGTTGGCAATCAAATGCAGTTGGGTGCTACATAATTTAAGTATAAGAAAAACGTAATGAACCTGCATATCATTTCATACAATTGATTATTTTTAATAAGAAGATTTGGGGATAGGATGATAACAAGAACCTACCTGAGTGAAAAACATTTTGCCTAGGAGAAACTGTCAGTGGTTTGCAAACGGGAAGAGAAGAGAATAGATGTCTAAGAGGGTGGGTTAGAAGGTAATAGGATTTTGCCCTACTATGGAAATTTAAGCTACAGATTGCAAAGCTTTTATGTGATATCGCCTTTGGAGTGACAACTGCCGATAGGAGTTGAACAGTGGCGAGGTCAATATGGATTTTTTCTAGGTCTCCCTGTTGCCATTGCCTGTCATGAGAGTTGTCATTTTCAAATCACTTACATACATTCAGCTATTTTACTGCACCACTATGTAGCAAAAGCATTGTGGCAATGATAATTATTTGGTTTTAAAATTTCTTCATTTCAATGCATACCAGGTTGGGAAATGCTCTGAACACTATTTAAAGCTTTTTTTCTTTAAAAATAGGTTAATAACCTGCAAGTAATTTTTTTTCCAAAGGCTTGGATAATTCAATCTTATAGTGTATTTTATGTTTCCTTTAATGAATAGAAAATTACTTTTGTTTAAAAGACTTTCATTTACTCTATTATACATTTTTCATCTGATGCAGAGAAAAATCAATTATTTTAAGAGTTAAGTTCTTTCTGTCAGTTCATTTAGTAAATCCTACTAAGTTAAATGACCATCAGTATTTTTTCCTTATTTATCAGCTCCAAGAAAAGTGCTATAATGTACAGAAGTGGAACATAATTTGCTGTTGAGGCAATGGAATTGATTTTCCTGTTAAAGACTGCTAGTTGGAAAACAAGAACAATATGTTAACTTCTACTCGGAAAAATTTACTTGATAAGAATTATTCTAGAATTGGAAAAGTAGGTGGCTATTCCCATTTCCTCTAAAACCAGCTTTTGCCTGATATATTAAATTATCAGGTGGGAATAGATAAAGGGTGTTAAATATGGAATAATTATAACCAAAGTAATAGCTTATAATTTTATGTGCATGATGTTTTGCAATATATAAAATGCTTTTACATATGTGGCATAATGTAATTACTAATACAGGAATTTTATGTAGTCTGGCACTTGCATGGCTAAAAGGAAAGATTGTTTTCAGATTGTAAATTAAATTATATAATACATGTTAGAGTTTGTCTGCATTTGATCCAAATACATAATGGACCTATATCTGTTTCATTTCAGAAAGTACTAACATTTATTTAGATGTCTGCAAAACTGTCACAATACATAAACTATCAAAATATATACATTTCTCAAAGGTAAGGAGCATATCTTTTTTTTTTTTTATTTCGGCATATTATGGGGGTACAGATTTTAAGGTTTCAATAAATGCCCATTTCTCCCCCTCCCCCCAAAAGTCTGAGTCTCCATCATGACCATCCCCCAGATGGTGCACATCTCACTCATTATGTATGTATATACCCACCCCCCTCCCCCCTCCCACCTGCCCAATACCCTATTACTGTAGTACCTATGTGTCCACTTAGGTGCTACTCAGTTAATACCAGTTTGCTGGAGAATATGTCTGGTGCTTGTTTTACCATTCTTGGGATACTTCACTTAGTAGTATGGGTTCCAGCTCTAACCAGGAAAATATAAGATGTGCTATATCACCATTGTTTCTTAGAGCTGAATAGTACTCCATGGTATACATATACCACATTTTATTAATCCATTCTTGGATTGATGTGCACTTGGGCTGTTTCCACAGCCTTGCAATTATGAATTGTGCTGCTATAAACATTCGAGTGCAGGTGTCTTTTTTGTAGAGTGTCATTGGATCATTTGGGTAGATGCCCAGCAATGGGATTACTGGATCAAATGGTAGATTCAGTTGTATCGCTTTAAGGTATCTCCATATTGCTTTCCACAGAGGTTGAACTAGTTTGCAGTCCCACCAGCAGTGTAGGAGTGTTCCTCTCTCTCCGCAACCACGCCAGCATTTATTGTTTGGAGATTTTTTGATAAAGGCCATTCTCACTGGGGTTAAGTGATATCTCATTGTGGTTTTGATTTGCATTTCCCTGATGATTAGAGATGTTGAGCATTTTTTCATATGTTTGTTGGCCATTCTTCTGTCTTCTTTAGAAAAGTTTCTGTTCAAGTCCTTTGCCCACTTTTTAATAGGGTTATTTGATTTTTTTCTTGCTGATTTTCGTGAGTTCTAAGTATATTCTAGTTATCAGTCCCTTATCGGATGCATAGGATGCAAAAATTTTCTCCCATTCTGTAGGTTGTCTGTTTACTTTCATGACTATTTCTTTGGCTGTGCAGAAGCTTTGTAGTTTGATCATGTCCCATTTATTTATTTTTGTTGCTGCTGTGATTGCCTTTGGGGACTTCTTCATAAACTCTTTGCCCAGGCCGATGTCTAGGAGAGTGTTTCCAACTTTTTCCTCTAGAGTTCTAATAGTTTCATACCTTAGGTTTAAGTCTGTTATCCAGCGTGAGTTGATTTTTGTGAGAGGTGAAAGGTGTGGGTCCTGTTTTAGCCTTCTACAGGTAGCTATCCAGTTTTCCCAGCACCATTTATTGAAAAGGGATTCTTTTCCCCAGCGTATATTTTTGTCTGCTTTGTCAAAGATTAGATGGCTATCTTTTTTTTGTTGATTTCCCCATATTCTAGATATTAAAGTGACATGATTAGTAGCTATTTTGTGTGTTATTTCCCACAATGGCATTAAATAATAAGGACATATTTGTTGGAAATTTAGGGGGTTCCCAAATAGCTCCCCTTTATCTCTACCTGGATTCAGAACCAATTGAGACAGAGGCAGAAAGAGCTCTGGGAAAACGTGGCTCAGTTGTGCAGCAAAAAAGGCATCAGTGATGTCCTCACTCAGCCTCTGGGAAACCTAAGGACTACAGGCCCCTGTCACAGGGACAGAGCTTCTGGCGGTAGGAGTGGAGACGAGAAAGAACGGGGAGTGGAATGAGGCTAACAGTTTCTCCTCCCAAACGCACCAATCTGATAAATCGGAGGTATGGGTGCAGTGACAGCATCCACAGGATCTCAAATGGATGTCCCATCACACTAAAGTCCCCCCACTTGGAAACTTGAGGCATGGGGATAAGAGGGCACCCCTAACTACTGTCAATGAATAACAGAAAATAAATGCATCACTGTAATATTTCCTTAACATATAACATTGTGTTATGCAACGTCTTCAAAAATAATTTTGTAAGAGTGAATTTTGCCAATACTTATAAAGTATTTGATGAACTATACTTGTTAAAAAATGACATTCTATTAACAATTTATCATTTTAAGTACCAAAACTATCTAAGAGAAACACCTTCTTGATTTTTTCTTGCACTAGAAATTACCTAAAGCCAAGAGAGGTTTAAAATAGTTTAAAAATGTGTGTTCAATATTCATAGTGGAGCTGAAATCTACAATACTGTCAATAAATTTATAACTTAATATGTTTAAACTTTAAAATATATATGATATGGCAGATAATAATAGTAATAGCCAAAATAATATGACCAATATTTATTGAGTGCATACTAGGTTTCAGGAATTATATTAGGTATTATATATGCACGATCTCATTAAAACACAACTGCCTAGTGAGGTAAGTGGTATTATTATTTGCACTTAAGATTGTCTATTTGATCCTTGGTTGTTAAGTCAGATTTAAAAAAAAAGAAATGTTTATTGACTTGCAAATTCCATATGAAATATTTGAATTAGACACTGTTTGCATTGTTTTTCCCTTTCACTATAAAGAGAGACAAATATAAGCCTTGTCGTCTATATTAGTAAATGAGATCAATATCAGTTTTCCACAGATTGGCTTTTATAATGGTTCTAGTTAAGGTATGAAAGCAATTATATGCCTACTGAGAGGGAGGCGCTGAATAACATAAGTGATTAGTTTAGGGAAGCAACATATTCCTTTAGGAATTATCACTAAGAAAATAATCAGGAAGATTATTTCTGATTATTTATTTAATCAGGAAGGTTATACAATTTTATGTGCATGATGTTTTGCAATATATAAAATGCTTTGATATACATGGCATAATTTAATTACTAATACATGGATTTTATGTAGTCTGGCACTTGGATGGCTAAAAGGAAAGATTGCTTTCAGATTGTAAGTTAAATTAGATAATACATGTTAGGGTTTGTCTGCATTTGATCAAAATATGCAATGGACTGACATCTGTTTCATTCCAGAAAGTAATGGATTCAAGTTTCACCAGCCTCTTTTTCTAGCTGTGTACATTGATCCCTTGGAGATTTGGTTTTATCATCTCAAAAATGTGTATTAGCTACCTCATAGGGTGTTATGAGAATCAAAGAAGATACTAAACGAGAACAGGCTAAAGTGAGTTGCATATATAATAATAGATGTGGCCTTTTCCTCCCCTGTGTTTTGCTGGGTTGCACCTTCTTTCTCCTGGGTACCTCCTTTGCTGTCTGGCATGCTCCTTCCCAAGGCTTGCTCTTTTCTTGGTAGGGATACTGGGCTTAGTCCTTGCCCACCCCATGGTAGTGGTATCTGCCTTAATTGCCATTTCCCCCATCTCTGTGGTCACATCATGTCATTCATGGGTTGCTGTCTGCAGTTGGACCATGAAACACTTGTTTTTGTTATAGCAAACAGATACACAAACAAAAAAAGCTTGAAAATACTCAATTGGAAGGTCAGGCTTAGGGAAAAAAATACCTTTTCTCGCAAAAGTCAAAGGCCTTGGAAGGACCATGTGTTATCAAAATGAGATGAATTCCTTTATAAATACACATTTTTTTAGACTAAAATATACGTATTAAATAAAAGTCATTACATTCAGGTCCTTCAAGACACAGGATTTTGCTATTAAGATGCCTTCCTAAGATGTTCCGTTGACCAAGCTTTCTCGGATCCAGTTCCTATCTATTTAGGTAGTCGTTGAATTTTATTTGGAAATGAAATGGGAAACCCACACTGATAGTTGGAGATTGCCATCTGAACTCCAGACATGAGTGGGAATCAGCTTCTATCAAGCCACTTAGCCATTGTACCTATCTTCCATCTTCTTTCAAACACAAAATGCTAGGGTTGAAAGGAACATTAGAGGTTAGGAAGCTCAGAGATTCTCCTCCACCTTGTAGATATCAGAACCTCTTGGGGGACTCATAAAAAAGAAAAAAGAAAAAAAAATACACAGGCATTACTTGGACCTAGCATAGATGAATTGGAGGGAGGAACAGATACTAACTTCTAGACCTCAGGTCTGGAAGAGAGCTGGGGGACAAAGCATATTGCATACAATATAAATCCTGTTCAAAGATTTTTTTTTAGCCTGTTTGCCCCTGCCGGAAAGCGTGAACACATTTTCCCACCAGGGTTGAATGTGCTGGTTGTTCTCTCTCTTTCTAGGATGATCGATCTCCACCTCTCCCACTGCAATGCTTCGCCAACTTACCTCATTATAGCAAGATGAATCTCAGATGTGTGTGAAGACAGGTGACTTTCTTTGTATGCAATCAAACATAATCTTTATTTTAAGCTTTCATTTTTACCAGAGCATGGAAACCCAATGTTAGGCCACCCAGAAATACTTCAGAGGCGTTTTTTAAAACCCAGACATTAGGGTGGAGATGAGCGTTCAATTCTCACCGGGAATCCCATAATGTATGCTAAGATACTCATCAGTTTTTGACCATTTTTGACCATTTAAACCACTTCTTTCCCTCAGCTTCCCCAGCTGATTTTCCTTTGCTGTTTCCTGCTCTTTCTTTCTTTCTTTCTTTCTTTCTTTCTTTCTTTCTTTCTTTCTTTCTTTCTTTCTTTCTTTCTTTCTTTCTTTCTTTCTTTCTTTCTTTCTTTCTTCATCTGTATCTTTTCGGGGCCCCTCTGTTTCTCATGTTCTCTCTTCTCTCCATCTTCTCCCTAGGCGATGTCTTTCCTTCCCATTGCTTCCAATACAACTTACTTCTTATGATTTAAATTAATATCTTTGGGCAAGAGAAAACATCTCAACTTTATACCAGTATATTTGATGCCCAACATTACATCTTTACTTAGATGTCTCAAAGACATTTCCAAGAACAAATCCAAAAGTAAATTCAGGATCATTGTCTCCACAAAACATGTTCCACTTCTATAATAGTTTTTCTACCCAGGACACAGTGTATTTTTGGCATCTGTCTGTTTCACACCTTCCACTATACATCAAGTCCTATAATGTCTCTCCCCCAAGTGTATATTAAATCCATCTGGATCTCTCAATCTTCACTACTATGACATGGACCACTGCACTGGCCTCTTCCATGGTTACCCTATGCCCACTCTTGCTTTCCTCCAATTCCTTCCCTACAGAATAACCATGGTGAACTCCTAAAAATGATTCTAATCACATTACACTCTTCCAAAAATTCTTCAGAAGATTTGTGACTGCCTTTAGAATAAAGTCTCTAATATTAACACAACCTACAAGAATTCCCATGATCACGTCTCCTGCATCATCTTGCTGTATTCTTGCTGTTCTTCTAACCATTATGACCCCCACACACTTTGGCAATTGGTCCAACCAAGCACCTTCATATCGCAGAGTTTTGCTACTTTCCTTAGTTTTCAGCTTTTCTCTACTGTAATGATCTGCATCATCCTCCCTGTTCACCTGGATAATCCTACACATCAGGACACGCCTACCCATAGTCGTCCTTATTTGGGGCAAAAGCCTCCCCCAAATCTCAAACTATACCCAGTATGTTATATTATCACAGCAGCATAAGTAGCACATTTATTTAATGCCTATCTTATCCATTACTGTATACCTAGCACCTAGCACAGTGCCTGGCAAACTGTGGGTATTTAGCAAATAATGCTTGGATAAAACACACACACACACACACATACACACACACACGCACGTGCACACACACACACACACACACACATACACACACAGCCTGTGTTCATTTCTTATAACTACCATAGCAAATTATCACATACTTGGTGGCTTAAAACAACAAGAATGTGTTCTCTCACAGTTCTGGAGGCTAGAGGTCCAAAGTCAAGGTGTCTTCAGGACCAGACTATAGGGAGGAATCCTTCCTTGTCTCTTCCACCTTCTGGTGACCCCATGTGTTTCTTGGCTTGTGGAGACATAACTCATTCCTGCCTCCCTCTTCACAAGGTTATCTTCTCCTTGTGTCTCTCTCTGTCTTTTCTTCTTATAAGGCATCTGTCATTGGATTTAGAGCCCACACTAAATCCAGGAAGATTTCATTTTGAGATCCCTAACTAATTATATCTGCAAAGACCCTATTTCCAAAAGAGTTGCATGGTGAGGTTCCAGGTGGAGGTGAACTTCGGAAGGATACTGTTTATCTCACTACACAGCCCATCCCCCGATACCTCTTGCTGTTCTGTTCCTCTTTCCTTCCTCCTATCCCCTCATCAGCTGGAGTTCATTAGAAAAGCTGGCTTCATCATTAACATTTATAGCAGGATCTCTCTCAGTTGCTCAATTAGAGCTTAATTCCCAAGATCAAAATAACACCTTAGGGGGAAAAGGCCCCTGTGATTATTCTTATTGGTGAAACAGGGATCTTTAGAAAATAGTTATACTCTGGAGAAGGGATGGAATTATTTAGCTTTCCAAGAGGCTGAGCGTGAAAATGACACAGGGTACCCTCATTTTATGTGCCTTGCTTTCAAACAAGAAGTGAACTTAAATACAATATTGACTTCCATTATTCATGTAAAAGTGGGAAAAGAAGTGTACAATTTTTGAAATCCACAATTATATAATCATCTGTGAATAGTAAAGGAGATAAAAACTCTTTCTTGGCCCCAAACAAGCATTAGCATTGCTAAACTTTCACTTTGCAATGTGTCTTGGGAAGAACACCCTATGACTTGGATCTTTCTAAAGATCTTGGATCTAAAGAGACCCAGCCAGAAGCACTCAGGGCACCTAACTCCTTAAGTAACCCCAACTCTCTGTTCCCAGTCTACCATCTGGGAAATATAAGGTAATGATTTTCACATTTCTGGTATATGGTTATATTTTCCAGCATATTCTATGCCCCATGTGGCCCCAGATCTTGCCCTACCACCTTTCCGCCATTGCTGGTCATGTATGAAGTAGGGAAGAAACTAACACCCAATGCAGTGAGCAGATGGTGAAACTCTTCCACTTTTGTGCTCTGATGGCAATATAAATGAGTACAAATCATTTGTGAAGTGATTTCAGGATATATTTGAAAATTATAATATTAATTGTTCATGCATTACCGATTTAAGAGTTACATTTCCTGAGCATGAGCAGGGCTAGTGCCAAGGCAGGGTGTTGGCAGAGGTTAATGAGGAACGGGTCCTGACAACAAGTTTTGTTGGGGAGACAGCCATGTAAACAAATAATGATGACACAGAGGAAAAGGTTAAATAATAGAACTCTGCTCTTGATTCAGAAATAGTACCCCAAATCATGTTTCCTCCCCTCCAAAAAAAGTAATGTATTTAATTTGTGCACAAAGCAAGGGAAGGCTTCCCAGAACAGGTATCTGAACAGATTTTTAAAGGATGAATGGGGATTTTTCCAGTCAATGTCTTGGGGTGGGGAAGGAGGCAAAAAGTGGAAGGGATGAAGATGCAGTAATGTTGGAAAAGGGACTTAGATGTGCAGTAGGTAGGAATCACAGGGATTGTCCTGGGAACTATGAATTACGTGATCACCAAACATGAAGTAAGTTTGGTTACCAGAGAATTGACCACAAAGCTGGTAGACAAGGCTAGTTGTGAAGGTCTTGTGCATCATGCTAAGGACTAGGGACTCAGACCAGTGAGGATTTATTGAAGAGATTTAAGCTATGTGGATGGTGGTGGTGGTGGTAGTTGGGAGCATTTATAGTCATATTTCCATATATATTCATTTATCTCATTCCTGTACTATTGAAATAACCCCCAAAAGGTAAATACATATTTACTTCTAATAATAAAATGATATTCCAATAGCACAAAAATAGTTTATTATATTATTGTATATCAAATTAAAGAAATATGCCAAATCAAATTTATTTAATCAAGTATTATGTTAAATCAAATTTAAAGCACAATAAAAGGCTTTGTTAATCACATGGCAAAAATGACATATTCTTACGCGGACTTAATATAAATAAAATGTGATGCACTAATCATAAACTGTGGAGTTATTCTTTCATTAAATTCCTTGGTTTTCTATTGAATTTCTGATGGCCTGTAAACAAACGTCATAGTGAACATAAAATGTTTCATAAAAATTAAGGTAGCTAATATTTATGGATGGCATTTTTTACTACCATGTTTTTAAAAGAAAACGTAAAATTCACCTTCTTAAAGAAAATCCTCTATTGTTATCATGTTCTCCTCCAGCAAAATATATTCAAATTTTGTTTCTTGCTATTGGTGCCAAAAAATGGTCTTTGTCCTCTAAGTGACTGTACATAACAGCCCAGGAGAAATAAGTGAGTATAAATCATAATGTTCAATTCCTTTCATTTGTCTACTGCTTTGGAATTTGTAAAAGACTTTAACATACATTATTAAAACATTTGTCTGAAGCACAGGTATTACCATATGAGTGAACTGTTTATTAAATAAGTTTAGTTCTTGCCTGGGAAATTAAGAGTGTTGGGTTATTCAAGAACAGAATTTAGTTTGTCTGGGTTCAGCCTTCTAACCAGCCTGAAGTCCTGAAGCTTCTGGCTTTCCAACCCTTCTCCGAAAGCATACCCAGTCTCCGAATTCTCAGACATGCACACTTCTGTGTGGCTCAGAAGAGATATTAATGCTTAAGCCACCAGAAAAAGTTTTATGTCATAATGGATTTGGTTTTTAAATAATAGTCCAACTATTAAATAATAAATCAGCTACAATAAGTCTAGTAGGGTACTTAAATATCTGTAATAAATTTATTAATTCTTTCAATAAGTGCTTATTGGCTGTCTACTAATATCTAGCATTGTGTTTTGAGCTGGGGCAAGGGAGGGAAGCAAAAGAGACAGAAGAAACTGTAAATTTACCAAAAATTATTGAATGGATAAATGCTATGGTGTTAGAGGCAAGGACCCTCAAAGACCCTCAACTCCCCTATGACTTGTCCTACGCACGAACTTCGCCCTGGAAAATTCCAGCTATAGCTCCAAGAAGAACGCAGTCCATGACGTGCTGACCACGGAATGCTCCAGGATGTGTTGACTGCAAATGTTCCGGTTGGAGATGAGTAATCAGTCAAAAACAAGACACTGATAAGACACTGATTAGGGCTAATCAACCCAGACCCAAGCCTCATCATCACTACTCTATTTTTTGTTTTGACTTCCTTGTTTTTGTATGCTTATAAAACCCACCAAAAATCTAAGTAAAGCAGACCTTGACAACCATTTGCTTGGTCTCGTTTCTCTCTCTCGCTCATCTCTTTCAGGCACGGTCCCCCTCGCCCCCGCGAGTAACAGAAGGTCCCGCGGGCCGGGACACTATGGTATGTAAATTATATCTCAATAAAACTGTTGAAGAAGAAGAGGAAAGGAGAGAGGCAGAGGACAGGCGGGGGCAGGGTGTAGAAATGTGAATCTAATGACCCAACTGTTGCAGTGGGAATTCTAAAAGGAAGAGGGTAGGATAAAATAGAGTCACTTTTCCAAATTGTAATCATTCACTGGTAACTTTCCAACGTTTGCCTTGTCATGTAATATCTACATTTTAATTACTAAATGGGTCGGTATTTTTGGCTTTTTATAAATATAAAAGCTATATGTAATAGTTCTCTTTAAACCTGTTCATCTTTTTCTTTTTTCTTTTCTTTTCTTTTTTTTTGGTATTTAAGAGATGTTCGTGACTTCTAAGAGCTGACAATGTAATTAGAGGAGATATTATATGTAAATATAGTTAAGTCCTCACTTAAGGCCATCATTAGGTCCTTAGAAACTGTGACTTTAAACAAAACGTCTAATGAAACCCTTTTTACCATAGGCTAATGGATACAAACAAGAGTTAAGTTCCTACAACCCATTTCTGGTCACAAAGGCATCACCAAACTCCTAAATAAAAACCCAAACACTTCTCATATTAAATATTAAAATAAATGCGAGCTATGCTTACGTTTAAGAAAGATGAAACAATTAAGATAATGATTGATCCAAGTTTTGGTGAATCGGTGAGTGACAGCGGTGACAACGGTGGTGGGTTACATCAAGGAATTGTCGGACACACCTCCTACCAGGTGCAGTTCAGAAACCAGCAATCACAAAGCCGGGGGCTTCTGAGCGCTTCCATACTGCATCGTTTTATTGGTGTGCATTTGTATAGACTTGATGAATATTTATTTGACAATAATTTGTAGTCATTCATTTTCCAACCTGCTTATTCCAGCTCAGGGTCTTGGGAGGCCAGAGCCCGTCCTGGCAGCTCAGGGCCAAGGCGAGACCCAGGCCTGGACAGGAGCCATCCATGGTAGGGTGTGTTCACCACACCCACGCTCACTCACACCGGGAACTTGGGGTCATGCTGATTCACCTGATGGGCATAGCTTTGGGATGTGGGAAGAAAACAGAGGGCCCAGAGAAAACCCATGCAGATATGGGGAGAAGGTACAAACTCCACATGGACGGTGGCCCTGGCTGGAAATCATTTTATTTTTTTCCCTCAACAGCCTTATAACGTAATATTGAATGAAAGGACATTATTTGAGGACCTGCTGTACTTCTCCAGGCAAAGTGAATTTTATAGCAAATCAAATTTTATACAATTAAGTGCCATAGTTAATGAGCAGAAAACAAACAAAGCAATTGAGAGAAAAGTGAGATTAATGTGAGCTAAATTTATGAGGAGAGAAACTGGGAGTTTCTGGAATGCACAAGATTTGGAAAGTTGAAGGAAAGTAATTTCATCCAAGACCTGTCATTTGTTCTGCCCTTATTATATGCTGAACACATTATGGAAAATTTACATACAAGTGTCATGCATTATCTTATTTAAACGTCTTAGAAATCATTTAAAGAGCTGCTACTACCTATACTTTATAGATGAGGAAATCAGGACTCACGGAAGTTAATACACACACCCAAGGTTGTAATTGGTATAGTTAGATTTCAAATCCATGTCTGTCTGATGACAAAGCAATGTTTCTTCTTGAGGGATGAACATTCTAGATGGGAGAAAACAGTATGAGTGGGGGTATAAAATCCTGAGTATGGCATGTGGAGAGACTGAACTGCTGGGAATAGAAGGTTCTTGAAAAATAACTCACCATCTGTCACTGCAGAATTATGATATACTATGATAGCATGTTTTTCTATAGAAAGAAAAGAAATATTTACTCTTAAAAGAGAAAGGAGATTCGGATCACAGGAATTTCTAATCCCAGACAATTGGATGATTTGAGACTATGTGGTCCTTTTTAGCAGCAATGTATTCTTAATACACTTGCATTTTTCTTTCTCTACAGAAAGAAGCTCTTCCTAAATATAATGACTACTCTAGCTTACTAAAGTTATGTTTTTACTTCATATACCAGCTATAGTTTGAGCAGTTGTAGCCAGAAAAGAAGTGAAAACTCCCCACCCTATACACATACACACACGCGGCCATTTGAGGGCATATAAAATAGGATCAGAGCATCTTTCTTTTGCTTCTTTGCAGTGAAATTCTACATATGATCTCTGAGATGAGACAATGCAGATACAGCATATGCTAGGTCGAAAATATCGTTGACCCTTAAAGCAGAATTGAATTCTATTTGCTCACATCATAATTTACGCAAATTTAAGTGTCCAACAAAGGATGAATACATAAAGAAAATGTGGTGTATATATACAATGGAATATTATTCAGCCATAAAAAAGAATGCAATCCTGCCATTTGAATGGAATTAGAGATCATCATGTTAAGTGATATAAACTAGACAAGAATACCACATGATCTCACTCATGTGGAATCTAAAAAAAAAGAAGTTGTTAGAGAAGCAGGGAGTACAACAGAGGTTACCAAAGACTGGAGTAGGGAAAGGGAGAGGGGGAGAATGGGGAGAGGTTGGTCAATGGGTACAAAGTTACAATTATATAGGAGGAATAAATGATGGTGTTCTATTGTACAGTAGGGTGACTATGGTTAACAGTGAAATATTGCATATTACAAAATAGCTAGAAGAGATGTTTTTTGAAGGTTCTCCTTACAAAAAAGTGATAAATGTATGAGGTGATGGATATATTAACTATGCTGATTGGATCATTATACAACAGAGATATGTATCAAGACATCAAATTGTACCCTATATATATGTATAATTATAATGTGTCAAATAAGTATATTTTCACTTTTAATTTTGAGTTTAAAATGATACATCCATTATTACAAAATTTAGACAGTGTGAAAAGACATTAAGAAGAATATAACAATTATCCCAAATTCCATCACTCACAAAGAACAACTACTAACATTTGGTTAATACATACATTTACCTAAGACTGGGGATGTCAAACTACAATCTGTGGGTCAAGTTCTTAGTTGCCTATTTTTGTATGGCCCTAGAGATAAGAATGGTTTTTATATTTTTAAAGAGTTGTTAATAGACAAACAAAGATGAATATGCAACAGACACCATATCTGTCCTGTAAACTCTCCTTCTTTTGTGTCACACACACATACACATTGCAAAATAAGCAAGAAGAAAAAAATTATAACAAAGGTGGAAAGAAAGTAATATCAGTATAAGGAAAAAGGTCAATAAATATTGCTTTTTAATAGACTCTTTATGACTCTACTATAAACTTCTCAAATGCCTGTGTTTGAACACAAGGTAATTATGTAGTAAGAAATTTAAACCACATTACTCATCATCTAACAAGCATCATCACTTTTTCATTCTTCTCTAGAAATAGAGGAAATTATTTATCTATTAATTTGTTTTTCGAGCATTTATCTAATATCTACTATGTACCAGATTCCATGAAAAGTGATACAAATACAAAGTAAAATCAGAGTTCTAGCCTTGGGATATAAAATTCTACTTGGAAATACCTTACATATAAACTCACAAAACAGTTTAATATAATTTGTGCTATAAATATGGCTACTAATGACAGTTTAAATTCAATGCGTTGCATGTTTTTCCTTAAAAATCATCCAGAATGATGAATCAGAAAAACAGTCTGTCTTAATTCTAGCAGACAACTGGCTCTTCTTCATGGGACAATTGTTCCTCTTTAGTTTGGTGACCCCTAAGAGTCCGTAAAGTGGTTGAAAATATGTATCTTATTTATACTCCTGTATGTGAGATCTTTGAAGAGTTGTGGCTTTCTAGAAAATTCCAAGTTTACTTTGTAGCATTATTTTTACTACTAGAAATAGCTTCTATTTATTGAGTAATAATTATATGCAAGGCCCTAAACACACATATTATCTCCTTTAAGCCTCACAGCAGCCCTAAAAAGTAGGATTTGACAGCTGAGATGTCTCAAGCAACTGTTCAGGACTCCACGACTAGTAAATGGTAAAGTGAGTATTAAACCAAGATCTAAGTCTCAAGTCCCTATCCTTAACCACTAGGTTGATTATCTCCCATTTTGTATGGAAGTTTCCATCTGCTTTTCTGCTAAATGAAGGCAAAAATCCAAATAAAAGGAATGAGGTGCGTGGATTACATTGGTAAATTAGAAAGTTGGAAGCTATTTAAATTGTGGGGAACTGTGAAAAAATACAAGTAAAGGGCCTCTATTAATCTGTATTTGTGTGGTACTGATGGTTGTTTTATTGAGATACTCATTAATCTCTAGCCCAATAAAGCAAGAGTTGGACCAATGGTTCCTCTCTACTTTTTAGCAATATCTTTTGACCCTTGGTCTGAAGAGTACATACAGGGTGAGGGCTAAAAAAAAAATGTTCGTTCAGAGTGAGAATATCTGATGGGAAAACTTCAGTTCTCTGAAGCAGATTGTTTCTTATAATACCCAAGACAGGGCACAGAATGCACTCAGAGTTCTGCTTTGAGACCTGAAAATGAAGTCTGGCTGGTGGGCCTATTTATAAAGTAAAGCTTTTGATAAAAATGTATCTTGCAGCACATCTGGTTTGATTTAGCAAAGTCCACAGAAACAGTGTATTTGCCTCAGATGCTTGGTCTCTAGAGGTTCGAGCATACTCAATTATCCATGAATATTATCTAGACATAAATAATGCAATATATTCCTGCCTTTGTTAGCTACCTAAATCACTGGTCATGAGCATTTATTTTTGATGTGTCATGTTACTTTTATGATGAGTCATGTTACACTCCATACTCTTTGGCAGGGAAGAGGCATGTCATTTTGCTAAAATGAGTTGCAGCCGGACATTGAAACAACCCATAAAATAAAATACCTAGTCAGAAAAATCACTTGATCGATAGGCCTAAAATATCAAACAGCTACAAGGCAAAGTGCAGAGTGTTCGCACTGGAAGCGAGCAAACATCCCTCATCTAGTATACTTTTCACCCTGAAGTCTCTCCAACAAGCTGAAGAGAAGAGCCAAGTTTTCAGTTTCTAATGTTCTCTTCCAACATACCACTCTATTTTAAAACAAAAAAAAACTCCCTTCTCCCAAATGCTAAACAGCGTATTATACTGAAAAGAACGTGGCTTGGAGTCAGAAAAACTTAGGTTTAAAACCTGGACCGACCCCTTTACTAGTTCACTTCAGCCAAGTTAGCCAAGTTCTCAGAGCTTCTATATTTCATATGTAAAACTTTGCAGCGTTACTGTACATTTTGAAAGAGATAACCAATATAAAATGCCTCCTACATGTCTATGCAGTCAATGCATTAGTGGGGGCTACTTTTATACTGTTTTTTTTTTTTTTTTACCCTGCCTTTTAGAAATATATAAGCAGGATGCCTCTCTCCATGCCGTACATTTATTCAATTCAATCAACAATTTGTTTCTCTTTTCAGGATATCAATCATGAAATTGCGTGAAAAAGTGGCATAGGCCATAAACTATGAGACAGAAATACTAATCACATGTGTCCACAAATAAGTCATTTGATCTCTCTGGAATTCCATTCTGTCTACAGTATGTGGGAATTCGAGATCATTCTTAAGGTTCCTTCCAGCTCCGACTTGCTGTCATTTTATGACTTGAACTTTTAAGAAAGACAAAACCAGGTCAAGGAAACTTTGGGTCCTGGTAACTCCTTTAAGTACTGATATAAACTGGTTAATGTCTAGTTTGTGAAGCAGGTCTATTTGATGAAGGAGTCCTATAGTCACAGAGAAAACTTATCAAATGGCACACTGTAAGGGTATAAATGAGTGGGCAAAGAGAGAGAAAATTGTTCCTGATCTAAGTGTGACTTCCTGTCAGTACAGAAAATCTCACAGACATGTTGAAAAGGAAGACAGTTCTTTTGTAGATGAATTGAAGTTATCTATAACGATGGCTTATTGATCTTCATAACAAAAGCTTGCTATAAATGACATGAAATGCTAAAAATTAAGACTAACGATAGGGCCTTATTATTAGTCTTGTTATTATAAATAATCATAGATATTTGATAAGCATCGACAATACTCAATCAATATTGAGCATATTCTATGACTTACATGTATAAAAAAACACAGCATGTATTCTTCAAGGTCAAGCATTTCACATGGAAAGTGAACGGTGATTCCGTTGGATGAAGAATTTGTCTTTAAGAGGGATCACATTTTCTGAAGCACTAGATCTACACAGTATTGGGAACCAAGAGGGAAAATGCTGCACTATTTAAAAACCACGTGGGTGGCAGACCTCAGCCACGTGTGAAACGCTGGAGAACCTATTTCAGTTTCAGCATTCTGGAGACATGATGACTTGCTAATGGGTACTTACAGTCTTAGTAATAATGTGCGTAGCAGCATATGGGAAGCCTACTTTTATCTGTGAAAGAAGTGGGATAGTAAGAGTATCTATTTTACAGGATTGCTATAAGGATTAAATAAGATACAGTTTTGCACCTATTAAGTACTCAATAAGTATAAGCTATTATTAGCATTAAGGATAATATCCTACCATGGGGTCCTTGGAAACTTCCTAGAAATCCAAGTTGCCAACACTTCTCATATCCAAGGGTCCAAATAAGACATCTGCAATCTTCAACTATACTGGGATTTTTTTTGGTAGATACTAAACTAAGGATATAAAGCAATCTTTCCCTTGAGAGGGTTCTTTACGTCCTTGAGAATTAAGAATATTCTTAATGGAATGTAAACTCTGGCAATTCTTTTTTGGGAACTCACAGATTGGGAGGTGTGGAGTGAGGGCAGATTGTGGTACTTGGAACTGTTAGAGAAATGAATAACATGCCCAAATCTCTGAGGATCTACCGTATGAATTGTAAGGAAGGAAAGAGCAGTACTGGCTCCTGACCGGCCTTCTTGAGTCTAGAACCCAGAGCTGAGCCAAACCATAATGAAGGAATTATCCAAAGCAGAGGAGAGACTCTCTGCCTGGTTTGCAGCCAAGGAACCAAGCCTAATAAAGCAGTAATACCCTTTCATGGTAAAGGAATATCACGGATCATGGCAGAGACTATTGTAATTAAAGCACTTTTTTCCCCTTACATACACGTTCTGGACAGTTAATTCATCATATAGGACTTACTTCTGGAAATTCAGGTAAAACCAATAATCCATTAGGATATTTTCAAGTTTCAGGCTAAAAAATTCAGTTTTTCACATTGGAAAAACGACTGAAATATCTTTCTGGTGTATCTAGAGAGTGGTGTCATAAAATCACTATCATATAAAAAGGGGATCAAAAAGTAGGCAACCAAAGAATGTAGGAGTAACATGAAAGTGTGTCAGGGGATACATTTATAAAATATGGGATTTTTTAAATTTTGTGATTTTGATGGGATTTTTTTTTAGCTTTTTTACATTTATAATTTGCTACAAATGATTTCTTTCTTCAACCTAAATAAACATTCACTTTCTTGCCTAAAAAAAAAAATTCGGTTTTTATCTGTCTTGAGAGTTGGAAAAACATATTTGTAGGATGTATACTTCTTAAACAATTACATAGTTTAAAAATTTTATGTCTATTTGGTAGTAATAGAGATAAAACCATTATTCACTGTTAGAATCAAGGATCAAACAGCCAAAAAGCATTCATAAAATCTCAGTTGAGTATACATGGAGGGTAATGAGTGAAGAAATAACTGAATTTGAATTAGCTCAGACAGAACTTGAAGATAAGAGAGTTGGTTCTCGAAGTGATTTTTCTTTAAAACACAAATTACATGGTTCCCTTAGGTGCTAATTTCGTTACTCGTAAAATTCTTTTTTCTGACTATTCTTCAGTATTGAACTAGGCATCTACAAGAGGTTAGTTTAAAGGCACCCACAAACACTTTACTGCTTTGTGTTATTTGGCTTTGACTATTTTAAGACCATCATCCTGGTTCTCTCTTCTGGCTCCTGTGAGAATAATAAACCTTCTCCTAGAGCAACAGAGGCAAAACTACTCTCACCATTGCTCTTGTAGAGAGAAGTAAAATTCTCTCCTCTGTATACCTGGCAGTGCTTTCTTTCAGGGACCCCCTGCCCTCCCCCAAAAACCCACCAGTTTAAATCAAGTGTCATGCAGATAGTTACACTCTTTTAATCCTTTAAGTGCTAACATCCAAATGAATATGTGCTATTAAACTCTGTTAGGCTAGGACATTATCTTTTATAAATTCCAAATTCACATAAACATATCTTTGTGGGGTACAAGTTGGTGCTTACTAGAATTTCTTCACAGACACTCAGTCACTAGGATTTTTAGGGATTTTTTTTTCATTGTTTCAAAATGATTCAATGGTTTCCCAGGAGGTCAGATACCCTAGACTAGAGCTTGTTGTTTTCCTGAGAAGATACTATAGTAGAAAAAAAATACTATCATAATAGTACCTGGTGTCTTTTTAAAAGTTCCAACAGCTCCAAGAGTTTCCTAGTTGTCTGTATATACATAGCTTGCCACTCATAAAATATCATAGAATGTAACTTCAAAGAGAAGGCAGATCCAGGCTTTAATAAAGAAACTCAGCTCTGAGTTTCAAAATGAGTTTTTCAGAGCCCATACCAGAGGTAATGATCTGAAAGTTCAAAGGACTTTTGGTGTGTAAGAGTCAAGCTTATGAGGGAGACACATTTTAGGGGAATGTAAAGATACTGTTTGCCTGGATGTATCTTGAAAACAAGGCTAGGAATCTTTGGTCTACAAGGTCTATGGGGTTTTGGGTACCCGTTGCAGAAGCCCAGTTTAGTGAATTGGCTGAGGGAAGAAGGTATAGGGAGACCAAGGAATGGTCTGTGGCATCTTTTATCTGGAAGAAGAGGACCATGAATATGGATGAATGCAGGGCTTTGGAAGATGAGGCTAAATGGAGGAACAGTGATCAAATGATGAAGAGTCCTTCATGCCACCCTATAGACTTTGGATTTGATTCCAAAGGGCAATGGCGATCCATTGAAAGATTTAGCACTGGAGAGTAATAGGAGAGGATTCTCCTTTAGCAGGACTCTTCTGGTACCATGGAAGAGAATTTATTAAGAGAGGTGGGTGATATATGAGTTATCCCATTAGGAAGTCAGAAAGCACAATAATCCAGAGAAAGCATAAAAGGGGTCTAAATTTAAAACTGTAGGGGGAAGATGATAGGACAGTTTATTTAGGCAGAAAATATGTGGGACTCAGTGACTGAGAATGTGGAAGGGGGAGGAAAAGGAGGTTCATGTAATGACTTTAATGTTTCCACCTCAAATACTAGCGGTCCCATTTGTGGAGCTATGGAAATGAGGACAGAAAAAGAAGTTGGCGGAATAGGGTGGGGCTGAAGATGGTATGAATTTGGGACATCTTAAGTTTCAGGAGGCCACTGGAAGGAGGTGAGAATTTAGATTTGAGACTCTAAAGTTGGTGGTGGATGATCCCAAACACCTGGGTGAGATGCTTTTTGCTTATATACCCTCTCCTACTCTGAGTCAATACTGTTTCTTTCTCTTTTTTTACATAAGAAATAACTTTAATGTTTTCATCCAGTATAGGATGGCATACATTTGGTAAAGTGTTTTAAATGTTTTCAGGCTTTTATTCTATTCTGTGGTTCATTGTAAGCCCTCCTAAGTTAGGAAAATAGATTTGTGTAACTTTTAAGCATATGCGCTGTCTTTGCATGTCCAACACTCATTTTATTTATTTTAATTATAAAGGATAAACTTTATTATAACTGCTACAGTAGCTACGAACAAAATTATAAAATGTTCCTACTGGTTGTTACTTATTCTCTATTTAGCTCTTCTTTTGAACTCATTATCACCCATCATAGCCCATTCAGGGTTTTTTTTTTTGTTTGTTTTTTTTGAGACAGAGTCTCTCTTGCTTTGTTGCCTAGGCTAGAGTGAGTGCCATGGCATCAGCCTAGCTCACAGCATTCTCAAACTCCTGGGCTCAAGCAATCCTGCTGCCTCTGCCTCCCGAGTAGCTGGGACTACAGGCATTCGCCACCATGCCCGGGTAATTTTTTCTATATATACTAGTTGGCCAATTAATTTCTTTCTATTTATAGTAGTGACGGGGTCTTGCTCTTGCTCAGGCTGGTTTCGAACTCCTGACCTTGAGCAATCCCCCCCCTCCCCCCGGCCTTGGCCTCCCAGAAGGTTTTTTTTTTAAACAATGTTAATTGTTTAATTTCTTTTTTATTACTTCAAAATGTTAATGGGTTACAAATGCTTTGGCTACACAGATACCTTACAAAATGCTTAAGTCAGGGCTTTTAGTATGCCCATCACCAGAATAGTGTTCATTGTACCCAATAGTTAAGTTTTTACCTCTCAACCACTCCCACCCTCTCCCCTTCTTGGTTTCCAATGTCCTTTAAACCTGTTTGTGCACCTGTGTGCCAATTGATTAGCTCCCAATTATTAGAGAGTACAGTGGTATTTGTTTTTCCATTCCTGAGATACTTTGCTTAGGATGATGGTCTCCAGTTCCATCAAGTTGCTGCAAAAGACATTATATTGCATTCTCCTTTATGACTGAGTAGTACTCCATGGTGTATGTGCGTGTGTGTGTGTGTGTGTGTGTGTGTGTGTGTGTGTGTGTACCACATTTTCTTTAGGATGATTCCACATCTTTGCAATTGTGAATTGTGCTGTGATAAACATTTGAGTGCAGGTATCTTTTTAAAATATATATAAAATAACTTCCTTTAGCCAACCCTCATTTTCTTGATTGAGCTCTTAAGACTGACTTTTGAATTAGATTCAAAACTTAGTTCGATTCACTTTACAGGTGAGGAAATTGGGACCTAACTTCCGCACCCCTCCAGAAGGTCACCCTCTTGCTAGGGCTTTATATTTTTCTCTTTTCTCCACTCATCTACAGCCTGGTTATTTCCACCTCTGGTTATTACAAAACTACCCATCTTCTTTACCCTTTTCTTTCTCCTTGCCTTCAATACTTCCTCAAGCATTCTACAGAACATGCTCTCATTTGATGAAAAACAAGGTGATAAAAATACATGTCAGTAATATTTGATATCTTAACATTAAGAAGACATGTCCTCATAAAGCTACAATAAGTGAATTCCATACTTGATATCCTTTACAAATTACCAAAGGGGCATCTTTAACCTTTTGCTTGTTATGGCATGGCTCCATGTGTGCATTCTTGTGCACTGAAAATCTTATGGCTGTTTTTACATCTACAAGATGGTGTTGCAGTTGGGTCTAGATGATGTATAGTGATACTGATATTTTTTTTTATGCTTCATGTACTAAATTTTAAAAAAGTTACACCTGCAGATTTTTATCTGTGTTCCATCAGCATAAACGCTCCAGGATCAGCACTTTTCAGTTCTCCCATGAAAAGTGATGAGGTCTTGCAAGGGCTGAGGTCATATGATCTGTCTCAGTGCTGTCTTAAACGGTTGCCAGAAGCTTAGGGCATAAAGTGAATGCTATTTTGGCCACACTTTATTGAATTCCCTCTCCAGATGCTCTACATATTTCACAGCAGAATTAGCAATAGCAATCATTGCAGAAGATCATAAATGTCCCAACTCCTCTCTCAATCCCCAAACCAGTTCACAGCTACTACTAGCTGAAGTTGATGACAAACTTATTCCATTCACCTGACAGTGCAAAAAGTCCATGTGCTTGAGGGCTGTGGTGTCCAAAGGGGACAGGGGGGAGGTTAAGAGAGAGCACCGTGGGAATGCAGATAGTTCAGCTTTAGTCTGAGACTTTTCCTTGCTCGACATTCTGTATCTTTTAAAGGACCTCAGAGGGCAGCCAATAACCCTCAACTGTGTTTCATACCCTTAGCCCCAAGCTGGACTTGTCATTTTCACTCCAAACTCACATAATCCTCCCGCCAGCCTTTGCATCCAAATCCATTTCAGCAGGTAATTTGCATAGCCAAACATTTCTTGAAAACTCTCTCTGGGGTGAGTTTACCTGGGAATCTCTACGGTGTCATCTGAAATAAAGTGACCAGGATTTTAGTTTTCATTTAAAACTGCAATCTAGCTCAGCAGTTCCGTCGAAGTGATGTTAATGCATAATAATATTCATAAGAGCCCATGCCTTGTGGGAAGGTATATTTAGAAGTTTTTCTTTCCATGCAGCTATTTAAGGCATGTGCATCAGTCTCTTTAGCCCGAATATAGTGGGCAAAAGTGCAAAAGTCAAACTAAATCTTTATTTTTATTCTACCAGGTGGGAATGAAGCACACGCCTGAACCTCAGGGCTCTGGGATAGTCTTAGTTATTGACTATCTATGTGGTCAGCATGATCCAGTGATAATTTTTAGATATATTTCTAAAATATTTATATGCCTGATCAAGCTCTATGAAAGCTCTGAGTGGAGCCACTCTCCGTCTCCACACCCATCAATAATTCCACACCTCCAATAAACAAATGACTCTAATGTTTGCCCTTTGAAGAATTAGAAATGGTAAGAAATTCATTTACGTGAATGAGACATGAATTTTATGGCATGCATTTTTTTTTAAAATCTTATGTCTCTACACTTTAATTGCGAGTATCTTGGTGCTTAGATTTGGAATTAGACTATAATCTTAGGTCCAAAAAATGTGAGATAACCTAATTATTGCAAACAGCATCCACTAATTTCTCCCAGATTTTCATTGTATTGACTATAATGACCAGCAAATCTTGGACTATAGCCCTAATGAAAATGGTCACATGGCAAAAGTTTTGAGGAGTTTATACAACAAATTCAGCTTACTGGATGCTTGACCGGTTGATTAAACTATTTAAGGTGCTAATACCACTGAGTTGATGAAAGAGCAGTGCACTTAGTGTCTTCAGGTTGACATGAGCCACATTGCTTTCCATCTTCCTTTTGGTTACTTTTTGAAGAGTTTGACCTATAGGCTCTATTTCATCACAGAGGAAACATGTTCTGCCACCCTTAAATCTCTTTAATCACACATTCTTAGAACTGGAAGTTATCTTGAGAAACTTCCCCGTCCATAAACTGCCTTCAGGCAAAAATGTACCTAGATCAGTCTACATGATTTTATTTTAAGCCTCAAGAAAGGACAATTTCACAGCTATATCTGATGCCCATTCTGTGTTCCTTGTTCTATATCCAGAATGGTATGTCGCCTTCACTTTAAGGTTTTCTGCTTTCCCTTTATTATCGACAAACGCACACACACACACACACACACACACACACACACACACATGGGGGTAGCCCATTTCCTATAGTTGTATCCTTTACAGAAACCTTTGTAGACAACTCTGACTCTATGGCAGTTGAACACACGTCCTAGCTTTCTTGCCAGCCTTCTCCTTTGGCTGGGGTTGTGAGGATGTTAATGGTGACTGTTGGGGGTGCACCGAGGCCCCTGTTATCATGCAAGCAATTGCTAACTGTGGACCTCTGACTTTGTAATTTGTTCTTTATGGACTCGCCTGCAGCCAATAAGCAAAATCAATAGTCTTTGCTGAAAAGCAAGCAAGTGCCAGTGTGTTATGTGACAGGTGAAGATACATGTGCTTACCAGAGGTCAGGGGGCCACATCAGATTTCTCTCTGACTTCTTTTCAAAAAGCTAAATCCATTTAGGGAGCATTCGTCATTGGAAAATGTTGCAGCGGGGAATAAGAAAGGCTGCTGCTCTTCTTTTCTCATTTAACGATGTTTGTTTTCAACAGCCTGTTCAATAATGTCACTGGGAAGAAATTATGTGAGAAGAATCAAGTGCTTAGAGTCTATTTATTTATTCATTCATTCATTTCTGCAGAATAACACTAGCTGTTGCTTTCTCATGTATATTAATACAGCTGTGGTTGTCCAAACATTTGTTTGTTCTATTCCTTTCCAAGAAATAGGTAAGTCTCTTTCTATTGCCATGGAATTGATTACCTGTAGTTTAAGTCACAGGGAAGGTTATATGAGTTTGATGGGAGACATACACATCTCTAAGCCAACATTATGGTAGCATGTAAATCCACTCAATAATTTGGCTTCTGATAAGATGCTAAGAATCTTTCCTATTTTTCTCCTCAGAACCATCAGACATTAAGCAATTTTAGAGAAGGATATAAAATAAAAAGCTAATGAGCAAAAGTGGATTCAAAAGAACTAATAATATTTCAAATTCAAGAAATTCAAAAAAAAAACAGTTCAAAAGAACTAATAATAAAATGGGCTTTTAATCTTCGATTATTTTATCACTGCATTTCTCTCTTTGGTTTCTCGTATTCCAATTGGTTTGAATGGTCAACTCAGAAAACAGGATTTCAGTCACAAGCAGGATTTCTTAACTTGCTATTAAATTGAAACTAGTAAGTGAACAGGGGGTTTTCCTTCCTTCCTTCCTTCCTTCCTTCCTTCCTTCCTTCCTTCCTTCCTTCCTTCCTTCCTTCCTTCCTTCCTTCCTTTCTTTCTCTCTTTCTCTCTCTCTTTCTCTCTCTCTCTCTCTCTTTCTCTCTCTCTCTCTCTCTCTCTCTTTCTCTCTCTCTTTCTCTCTCTCTCTCTTTCTTTCTTTCTTTCGATTTTGAGGCACCTGCGAAAGACCGTGAAGCCACACATTTAGCAGTAGCCAGGTGGAGGATGTCAAAAGAAGAAAGAGCGAAGCAACAGCCATGTGGCTGCCATCAGCAGTGTCTAAAAACATGGTTCCATGTGCCAGGGGATCTGCTGCTTTGACTTAGGAATTCTCCCGAAGGAAAAATTAAATGTAGGACATGTTTATGTAGAGTATAGCTGACTTCACTGGCTTCTGTGGTTCCTAGTAGTACATTTGATTTTGGTTTTGTTTTAGAGCCATAATCAGTCTGTATTTTTGCAGTTGTGTCATTCCAAGGGCAAACATATATGCTTTGTTAAGAATCATTATAAACACTAAAATGATACCAGCAAGAGCTGTTTTAGTAGTCCCAGGGGTTGCTTTGAAGTCCTTCGAGGAATCACAATTCTGTGGCATCAGAATGGACGCTCAGCAAGATCGCAGGTCATCTTATTATACGAACTCCTTGCAATGAAAATTCCTGCCCTATCGTAAGGATATGTAACACCTATCTAATATCCTGTTTATTCCAGTTATATTTAACATCACAGAATTCCAGTGTGCAAAAGGTAATTCGAGTAGTATCTTCTAGTACGTTGGAGCTTATGCATTTGGAGATCAGACATTTCTCCCTAAAGAGAGTGTAAATTCCTTGAGAGTAGGGACCATGTCTTATATATTTTTTATATCCCCTATATTTCAGCTACCAATTCAGGGTCTTATAGTAGCAAAATCTGAATCTGAAGTTGAGGCTGACATGTATACACAAATTTATTTGCTAGGTCATATGTAAAGTATGTATATGAGATAATTAAAGCTATGCCCATCAAAGTAACATAATTTGTGTTTTAATTAAATAAAGCTATAATATTATATTCATTTCTATTAGAACATTATCCGTTTATTTTGTATTTAAATAGCTATGATAGTAGAAAATGGAATAGAAGTCTTATCTCTAAGGAAGTTCAACACCCATTCCAGTAGATTTTCCCAATACACTGATATGAAGTATTAATAGTTCTAGATGGACAAATAATCTTCTAATTTATAGATACATAAACTCCTATTTATAGATACAAAACTCCTAGAGTTTATAGATACATAAACTCCTATAGATACATAAACTCACTGTCCAATATGGTAGCTACATGTGGCTATGAGCACTTGAAATGTAGCCAGTCAAAATTGATATATGATGTAATTGTAAAATACCCACCAGAGCTTAAAGACAATATGAAAAACATGTTAAATATCTCATTTATCATTATATTATTGATTAAATATTAAAATGATAATATTTTGGCTATGCTGCATTAAATAAAATAGATTATTAAAATTAAATTCATGTGTTTCTTTTAACTTTTGAAATATGGCTACTAGAAAATTTAAAGTCATGAAGGCTTATATTATATTTCTATTGGACAGGACTGATAAAGAGTGACTTATCCAGATTAACATAGGCTGTCAGAACCAAATTGCTATGTCAGATCTACTTGACCATTTACATAAATATCATTGCCTGTTCCTACTGGCTATAATTATAGGATGGTCACATTTTTGTACATTTTTTTACCTTAAAGACATCTAAATGAATAGCTAAATTGTGGTTAAATATTTCATTTTCTTTATGCTTCTTGTAAAAATGAATTTATAAACTAAACCAAAAGCTTTGTTTGACCTGATATTCTAAGTTTTGTGGTATAAAAATAGATTCACACTAGTTATTTACAATAAACGTATTCATTGATAGATAGAAACCCTCTGCAGGTCTGTCCCAGATTGATAGTATATACTTACCTGTTTGCTGTCCTTCTCCTCCTCATTCTTTCTTTCATTCTGTTCCTTCATGATTATCGCCAAAATCACTACAACTTCAGTTTCACTCCGAATGCCCTAAATCAGGGTTTTCGTGTTTTAGCAACTCTCAAATCAAGATGCAACTTACAATCAATGACATCATGAGAACCGTGGCACAGTTTTTGACAATATTTTTTTCTTTCTTAGAGATAGGCAAAATAATCCCCCCATCTATAACTGGTGATATTTTCGATTTTATGAAATGTGGTAAATCATGCAGAGAACCTTTATAAAAGCACTGCTTTCATGGCTTCACCCTACACACAATGAGCAATAATATTTGGGGGATGTATCTTGGTAAGTTGCTCTTGTTAAACACTCTCTAGGTGATCCTGATGTGGTCTTAGGACCAGCATCTCAAGAATCACCCATCTCAAGTCTTGTTTAACACAGTGTGTGTACCCTGACCAACGGTGCCAGTTCACTTGGTCCATAAAACAACCAGTTAACCACTGAACAATTTTTACTTAGTACCAGCAATTGCTCATCACCAAAAAGGACATACAAATGGTTAAGACAATCCTTTTCAGCTGGGTGCGGTGGCTCACACCTGTAATCCTAGCACTCTGGGAGGCTGAGGCGGGCAGATCATTTGAGTTGCTCAGGAGTTCGAGACCAGCCTGAGCAAGAGCGAGACTCCATCTCTACTATAAATAGAAAAAATTATCCAGGCATGGTGGTGCATACCTGTAGTCCCAGCTACTTAGGAGGCTGAGGCGGAAGGATTGCTTAAGCCCAGGAGTCTGAGATTGTTGTGAGCTAGGCTGACGCCACTGCACTCTAGCCAGGGCAACAGAGTGAGACTCTGTCTCAAAAAAAAAAAAAAAAAAAAAAAAAAGACAATCCTTTTCTCAAGGAATTTATAACTTGCCTTTCATAGTGTATTGGGATTTTTAAGTTCCAAGATTTTTCTGAAGCTCAAAGGTTGTACTCCTTCTGCCAATCTGGACAATCAGAAAGGAAGCATCGTTCAGTGAGAAGTTGACTGCTACCTTTGTGAAGAGACGAGATCGTGTGACAACCACTCTCGAGGGCAAAGTGCCTTTTGGTTAGAAGCAGAGACTGCAGGCCCAGGCCCGTGGCAATGATGTAGTTTAAAAGCTAGATCACAAGCTACACAGGAGGTAATGAGTTCCCATTTTTGACTTAATTAAGACTTTAATGGTTATAAGGACCAAAGTCTCTCCTTAATTCCATACTAACGGAGGACAGCCATTTCAATCACTTTTATAATGTTGACCCAAAGGTACAAAAAAAAAGAGAAAGAAAGCCTGACAGTACTAAGGTTCCTGTGTTATCCAGGTCACTTGAAGCCCTAGGCCAGGAGGACATTACTATCCCATTGCTTAAGTTATCTCCTAACTCTTACCTAGCTGCTTGATGTAGAGCCATCAACCCTGTGGGGCCATTTGGAGGAAGATGAGAGTTCACATTCACAGAAATGGAGCTGAGACGTGAACAACCCTGAGAATGCAAGCGACTATCCTAGATATATTGCAAGAACAAAGGCCCCTTCTGTGGCACCCACTGAAGAATCATAGGCAGGAGCACCCCCCATTCCCAGAAAGAGTTTTCTCTTTGTCCTGTTGCAGGTGCCTGAAATTTTCCATTAGAGATTCCTATGAGTTAAGATATTTTCTCCCCTAGCCTGCAAATGCACTGAGTGGAAATTCAGCAATGGTTTACTGAGCCACAAGATAAGTCACACGCTGTGCTAAGCACCAAGAGTGTAACGTGAAACAAAAGTAGATCCAGCTCCTGATCTCATGGAGTTTTCAGTCTGGGGGGCGAAGCAGGTATTAATAGAAAAAGAATTGCAACAATAAATGGCTGACCATAAACTGATGTAAATAAAAGCAAAAATCATCAGCTTATGCATTAGTCACTAGTAGCAAAAGAATTCGAAACTAAACTAGAAAGCAAAGGAGGGAAAGTTTCTTTGAGGAAGTGGCCCTTGAAATGTATCTGAAATAAGAGTAAAGATGAGTCGGAATTGATGAAATAAAGAAGGAAGTCTGTGTTGGAGCCTAACTGGATAGATTTCAGTCCTCCTTAAGACAGATTTTTGTTTGATAGATTTTACTATTGACAAATCAAGGAGGATGGTAAATCTGCTGAACTAAGAAATTACCTTTGATAGATATGAAATTTTACATGTTTATAAAACTTAGTAGTTTAATTGTAAGTCATGAATAGAATGTATTCAAGGGGGCAGACAGTACATGAAGTTCAGACAATTAAACTCTACAGCTGTTACGTATATTTCTTTTAGAAAACACTTCACTTTCTCCTCTGAACTAGAATTTTTCTGGACCATGTAAAAATAATTAGTGTGTGCACGTGCGTGTGTGTGTGTGTGTTGCATTCCTAGACCAGAGACTGCTAAAATAAGAAATGATTGGTCATGGGGGAGAGGAAGGAAATAAAAGAGAGGATAAAAGGCCAGGATTTAGATAATTTATTTTCCATGGTAGTAGGAGAAGTCAGAAGGTTCTGGAAAAAAGAAAAGATATGACATTTCAGCCAACTAATGGTTGGACAGATTGATACTTTCCAAATTGTAGAAATTGAGACCATTGTTTCTCAACTGAGCTGCTATACATTTTCTGAAAATGGTAGCAGGCAAAGACTTGCTTTATTTTCGTGAATAAATTGAATTGATCTAAATTATGCATAGCAAAAATGTTTCATCTTACCTACCAAGTCTTATAGATGGAAAATCCATACCTTAGAGTATTGAGTTAAGGATACAGAAACAACATCTGGGCTTAGCAGGAAAGAAGACGCTAACTGATTAGCTCACCTATTACAATTTTTGCCATACTGCTCTAAATAGACTCATTCACCTGCATTTTACATATTTTTCTCTTTCCTTTGGCCACCTAGAGCTATTCCAAGACATAGGAAAAGGAAAGCATTTTTTAGAACTTTAATGTTTATAATTACTACAGAAGCAATATTAGCTCATCAGGATTTTTTTTTTCTTTTAATGATTTTAGAGAGGGAATAAAATCAGCAAACAACAAAGGCAATTTTCTTAACACAAAGTTGGATGTTTTAAAGTAATTTGCATTTCCAGTGCTAGAACGTGTCAGGTCTTTTTTGGACTCAAATCCCCTTATGTCATACCAGGGCAAGAAGGGTAATGTTCATAACATCTGAATCTCTGAACCAGTGAACAAAAGATATAAGTGTTACTTAGCTGAGATGTGAATAAATATTTATAACAATGGCACATGCATAGCTAATTGAATGACTTTTGTTAATATTAAACTAGATATTCATGGACATGTGCCTTTTTCTATAATGAAAATACTGCCTTGGGCTAGTTTTGTTTTTCTTGTCTAGAACAATTTATGTGCTTTCACTGAAATGAATATAAACTCCTATTCTCATGACAAAAGAATTCACCATTAATTTGAGTAAAGAATTTCTTTATTCCCTTTGTGGGATACTTTATTGAGAAAGCAAATCCTAAATGTATCTTGAAATTTTGGTTTATGAATTATATTTAATTTCAACAACAACATTAGGTGTCTATAGATAGAGATTTCTAGGATTATTAGGACCAGATGTATTGTTATCAAGTCCATAAGAGATTTTCTTTTGACTAATTTAAAAAGTAATAAATGCAAAGCAAAGCAAAATAAAATTCCTATGTGGCTGTTTGTGTGAAGTTTGAACTTAATATTTTCCTTATTTCCTCAATCTTTTTTCTCCTTTTTTTCCTCCTCTTCATTCTTTCTTATGTGCACTTCAATGGATTTTTTTATTGGTTGCTTAGCATTTAATCTCTCTTCTTAATAGCACCTGACTTCCTTTTGGACAATGAGCTCTTCTCTATTGTGACCAGTCCTATGTCCTATCAGGAAGTCTGGAGTGTTGTATCCACTCTCTCCCTGGCACTGGTATAATCAGTGTAGCTTCCCATGATCTAAGCTGGGCCAATTAGATATTCTCACTAAGAACTTTGATAAACAAGGGAGGCAAGGCCAGAATGAACTCTTGGAGAACTTCTATCTACTAGCTGTGATGACAGCATCTTGACCATCATGTTCCTGCTAATGAAACTATTGCTCTATTTCCTGCTTCCTAGACCTCCAAGTTTCCTTGGTTTCTGCTCATTGACCAGCCCTTTCTTCTACCTCCAGTCAAGTTGGTGAATCCCCAATATCCTTCCACAAATGCTCTTTAGCATGCAGTAGCTGGAATCTAAGAAATGCTGACACGTAATCCTCTATTCCCTCCTCTGTTCTCTCTCTATTAAATGATACATTTGTGCTCAGTAATGTGTGTAATACAGTAACCCCTGTGAGATCCCAGATTGCCAATATATTGATTTATCACCTAAAATTTGCCAGATATGGCTTCATAAAAGACTTCTGTGACCTGACTAGTATACTGAATACAGAGGAATATAAAATTCTCAGTGGCTTCTCCAATTCACAATCACTCCGTGGTGATGGTAATGGAATTGAACTTGAAGCTGTCTAAGTAACTATACATATCATGTCAGAGCTTTAGTGTCACTCATTCGTTGTTTTCAGGGCTTAGAAAACCAAGAGATGATCTTTAAAGTCCTGAAAAAATATACAGGATTGGTTGCTATATAACCTATTGTTTGAGATTGGCTCACAGGGTTTATTCTAGGGCAGTAATTTCCAAATTTGGCTGGTAATACAAATTACTTGAGATCTTTTGTATTAATCCAAACGGACATCCTGACCCCATCCAGGATGTTCTGAATGAAGAGGTCTGAGGTGGGATCAGTATTAGCAAATGCATGCAATTTAAAGATAGAAAGCCTATAGTAGGGGACCAAAAATAAGATAATTTCAGAAATTCAAACGAGAAATTCTGAAGCTTTAAATTATAACATTAATAATAGGAAGAAATGGATTTGAAATTTACTTAGGGGAAAAAATAAGTCAGCCATGCTTATGATTAACTTCATGGGGTTGAAATAAACATGGTCAAGCCTGAGCTCTAGGCTTCCAGCTTGTGCAATTCAGTAAACAGTGGTTCCATTGCTAAGCTAGGAAATGCTAAAGGAAGAGCAAATTTGGAAAGAGGTATGTTTGATGTTAATGAGATAAAAGTGTTTTTGTGACATCTAGGAAAAATGTTCCAAATCAAAGCATGGTCCAAAGCTCAAGTTAAAGATAACATCTAGAGATATATTAATAAATTTGAGTACTGACTATATAAGTGGTGGTGGTGGTTCTAATCATACAAAGGATAATATCATAAAAGGAAGGTGTGGAAAAAGAAGAGTGTCGAGTCAGGATTGAACCTTCAGAATCACTAACGTTTAAGGAGCAGTAGGAATGGAACCTGGGAAAAGATCTGAGATGGTTTTTTATTTAGTTCAGATCTTCTGTCCCATGTATACAGGCCAGTTCAAGGTTCACAACATGCCATGCATCTGAATTCTGGATAATCATGCAGTTAGATACCACCATGCAGTGTTCAACTCAATGGCAGAGATATTTAGCTGTTTGCCAAAAATTCATGTTCCCCCTTTCATGGTGCAGAATTGATTCTGGTGGACAACTGTGCAGCCACTGACATTTTCAGAAGCCTCTGTATTTAAGCATGGCCATGTGATTCATTCTTACCAATGAAATGAGAGTAAAAGTTAATTGTTACTTCCTGTTTGAGGCTTTAAGAAGCAGGATTCTCTACTTTTTCTTTCCTTTTCTATCAGCTGTATGAAAAGAACTTTAAGGCCCAAGGTCATGGCAAACCACAGGGTGGTCTGTGAACAGAGGAAAGCCACCAGCCAACCAAAAACATCTACATTGGGTTATTCTGTGTAATGTTACTGAAATACTGGAGCTTATTTGTCTTAACAGTGTTAGTACAACCCAAATCTGAACATAATATGGACCAAACGTTTAGATAATTGACTTATAGTTTAATTTTTTAAGAAATGTATAGATGTGTTGGCATTATAGAAATGTAGGTTATAACATTTATTTGCTGCAAATCTGAGATAACATGGTCCATCTCCCATTCGCTATTAACAAACTTTACTAATTTAAAGCTTAGCAAAGCTATTCAAAGATAACAAGTGGTGTTAAGCACTAAATTAACTAATCAATTAATTCAATTCAGAAAGCAAATTAAGACTGTCTAGTAAATAAAATACAACTCATTCCACTAGATGACTAAACCTTAAAGATCCACCAATTACTATTTTCCTTGTGGGTTACATTAAGATATCTTCAATCCATTATTTCTGCTCAGAGATAGATAATTGTTTGATAGTATGCCTATGGGCCAAAAGAATAGATGTTTTTTATTTCTTAAATGCCATCTTAAAAAGTAATGTAGGCAGGCATTTGCTTTCAAGCCAAGGCGACATTTGGTTCTTCCCTCCATAAGAGCATGAGGTTGAGGAGGCGAGTGAGGCTAAAGTCCTCTTCTGCTCCACTCACAAACACCGGTCCCAGTCAAGGACTGTGTCCATGCAGAGGAAGGAAGCATCCTTTTTCTAAATTGCATAAAAACACCATGTAGGCTGGCAGCAGCTCTTGAAAATGACACTCCCTCCCCACCCCTAATCTCGAAGGTCATTTCACACTAATACATAGAGAGCTGCATTTATTTTAATAGTTTCAAAAGTTTGATTGATGGACACATTGAAATACTTTCAAATATTTGCTTTTGTAGACAATATTGTATTGGATATCTTTGTACATACATATGAGTATTGTTCTAGAGTAAATTACTCAAACTGGGATTGCTGCACCAAAAAGCAGATGTATTTTAATTTTCATAGATATTATCAAGTTGTGCTCCATAAATATTGGGCTAATTTACAGCCCCACAAGCAATATATGAGAGTGGCTGTTTACTCTCATCTCCAAACAACCAGTGTGCTATCAGACTTTTTGATCTTTACTATATTGATAGGTGAATAATAGAATAATAGTCCTTTCTATAGTAGTTTTACTTTTGAACTATTCTTATGAAGAAGGATATTCTCATAAGTTTAAAAACCAGTTTATGTCCTTCTCAGGAAACTTTTTTTTTATTTGTATGTTAAGCTATTGTACATCATTTCATTTTCAACTTTTCATTGCCAATGTATTTTATATGTGTGTTTATTGTATATATATCATATGGTTGGATTTTACAATCTAGCCTAATTTGAGAGTCTCTATCTTTTAATAAGAAAGTGTATTCTATTTATATTTATTGGTATAAAATATACCTTTCAATTATGGTACCGTTACCTTTTTATGTTATTCTCATTTTCATACTTTTTTCAATATTTTACTATATGATTCATATTTTCTTTGTGCTTTTTAATCATGTTTCCTTCTGAATGTTTGTAATCTAATAATGTAATTTTAGCAATTATAAATTTAGAATTAAATTTTACAAAATATGATAAACACACTGTTTCTTTAGGCAACATCTACTATCTCCCTACTTCAAGCAATGACAAAATGACTATATTTGTATTTCTTCCCAACTCCCATTTCCTCCCATTTGATTTTAGCTAATGATATTGTTTTCTAGAGCTTACTTGTGTTTCTTTAAATACATTTTAACATATACTACTTAATTCTATCAGATTTATATCTTGTGACACTCACCTTCCTCCCTCCTCCACTATAAAAGTTGAGGAAATAAGTTACACTCACTACTTTCCTCCTTCTTATCCCTTTTCTACCTCACTATTATTTATTATATTATATTGTTTCTGTTGAAGTGATTTTAGAAAGAGAGAAAATACACCTTTACCCTGCTGTATTATAATTGGAAGTTCTTTGTCTACTCCATAGTACCAGGTACATTATTCTGCATGTAGTAGTTACTCCATACATCTAACATACTAAGCTTGACCTATCCATGGTTGAGCTGGCCTGGAAAAGTGATTCAATCTATTTGAACATATCCACTCAGTTACAGGAAGCACTGCATAATTACAGGCCTTTCTAGACAGAGGCAGGGTATTTACCTCTGGGCTTAGCATGTGGCCAAGAGCAGACCAGTGCTCATGCCCCATGTACAAACAGATCCCAAAGATGCCCCTCAACAAGAGCTGAGCCATGCAGTCCCAACTTCTCTTCCCAAAGTCACATAATGGTGAGGAAGAATGAGGGACTGGATGAGAGGCCAGGAGTGTTTTGTTAGAGAACCCGTCTCTATGGAAGGAAACACCAGGAAAAGGAAATGCGTGGCACCCTCCAATCCCCACCCCAGTATCTCATCTGCTTCATATAGCTTCTGTCACACTTCCCAGGTAAACAGGAGAGCAACTAATAATCAATCACAATAGATAATTCTAGAAGGAAGGTAATTACATGAAGGACTGCTTATCCTGTAATTACCCATCTTCTGGCATTTGGAATTGAGGTAGGCAGAATAATGGCTTCCAGAGATTTCCATGCTTTAATCCCCAGAACCTCTGAATATATTAATGCTACATGGCAAAAGGGTCTTTGCAGATGTGATTTAAGTCACCGACCTTTAACAGGGAGATTATCCTGGATTATGTGTGGGCCCAATCTAATCACCTGAGCTTTTAAAAGAGGACGCAGCGCAGAAGAGGTAGGAGAAGAGATGAGGCAGCATGAGAAGGATTCAGGGCACTGTCGCAGGCTCTTCGGTGCAGGAAACGAACACGCAAGCACTGGAGAGAGGCCTCTAGGAACTGAGGTGCCACCACCAGACAGCCAGCAAGAAAACAGGACCTGGGTACTGTAGCCACACGGAAGTGAATTCTGCCAACAACCGGCAGGAGACCGGAAGTGGATTCTCAGACTCCAGCAAGGAACGTGGGTCTGCTAACACCTTCGTTTCTGCCTTGTGTAACTCCAAGCAGAATATCAGTACCTGATCTTTTGATTGACTAAACTCTGAGGTAATACATGTGTGCTATTTTAAGCTGCTTATGTGTGTGGTAATTTGTTACAGTGGCAATCAAAAATGAATACAGGGATAAATTAGGCAACTATAGGATGAGTGGACTTGGCCTCAGAGAATATACTAAATCAGTAGGTACCCTGTTCAATCAGATGGCTACGTAACAGTGACAATCTAAAAATAAATCAAATGAAAACATAAAAACAAACTTGCCTACTATCCTTAAACCTCATGGTAGTAGTATTATTATTAATTATATTCTTGCATATCAAATATCCAACCATTTTTCTTTGGGGACACTTACTTCATTTCATCCTCATAATTCTCCTGGATGTCCATTACAGATGGCTAAGGAAGAACAGAGAAGTTAATTGAATTGGCCAAGTTAAGGCAGCAAGTTCCTGGAAAAACTGGGGCTGGTACACAGGTTTTCTTATTCCTACCCATGGTCCTCTGCACTTTGACATATTGATTTTTTTCCAAATAATTAAAATCCTCATTGTCCATTGAAGGTCCTGGCAGATGGATGGCACTAAAATTCATCCATTCTTTTTCATTACAAACCAGTGTTTTACCAGTCTACCATGCCATGATTTTTCTTTTATTCACAGTATAATGTTTTGACACCAACATTTTTGTTGATTAAAGAGATTTTTCCCTCTAAAATTAACAATTGTCACTATTGTCTCCTAGTACAATGCTGATTTTCCAATTGATATATGGGAAATTAGGCTTCATTACATCATCTTCTGCATATCATGTAGCACTCAATAACTCAACAACTTTTAGTTTGTTTCTCTTTTGCTGACGGGATGCTATCCTTGTTCTGGGCTCCCATGCAGAAAAGAATTGACCCCTTTCAATGAGAAAATGGAATTGTAAAGAGGAATTACATGTACATGAAACAAAAGAGATTTAGTGGTTTTGTGCACCATGCAAAATCTATTCTCATACAATATTTCTGAAAGAATATATAGGTGGGAGATTTGCCCGTGTATACCCTTTGCGAAATTTTGAATTTCATACTGAACGTAAAGGAATTATTTGCCGAAAAATCTGTGGGGCTTGGGTAATATGTACTCTCAGATACTGGGCAAGCATGCCTGGAAGTAGATGCTGAGGATGTCAGACCAGGTGGTGGATCATGAGAGTTTATTGATATGGAGGCACATACTGTGACCCAGAGCACCCAGAACTGTTACTCATATGCCACTGAAGTTGCTTTTTGAAGCTTGGAACCAGTAATGACCTGGCAGACTATTAAGAAAAGGACCAAAAAATTTTAGAGGTGTACGCATGACTATGCTCCTCATGAAGGTCCAGAGGGAAGTTCCTTCGCTAGGGCAATGGAAAATACACTGGTGACTAGGGCTTAGCGTTACTGTGAAATGCAGTAGTGGTTGAGAAGAATCTAGAATGTGTGGTAAAAGAGGAGATGATAAAATGTCATCGCTTCAGGAGCAATCGCAGCAGTAGACTGTAGCTTGCCCTACTAACCCTCCACTCACAATTTTCCTTCCAAAATTTTGAGCAACCACCACCTTGAAGAAATGAAATGTGGTAGGATTTCAGCAGGGCATGGGGTGGACTGTAGCAGAAAAGGCTGGTGCTTTGCCCAGATCCTCTCAGATTTCTTAGAGTATTTTCTGTGCACAACCTCCATTGCTCCTAATACTGACTACCTTTGGTCTTCCCAAAACAGCTGGAGTTTGAAGCTCTTCTCTGGGGAACTGCCATCAGGCTACCAGAGCTGCTTGGCCTGCACACTCAGAGAGCTAAGCATGCATGCTTGGGAGCTACCTCTCCCAAGTGGCTCTTGAAAAATGACTGTCAGGGACAAGAATATAAAAGCCCAGCTCTCTTTTGCATGCCTTCCTTCTTCTCCCTGTCCTGTGTCCCTCACTTTTTTACCGGTCTCCCCAGGAAGCATTTCCTGAATAAATCACTTGCATAAGGATCTTTCTGGCAGGATTTGCTTTCAGAGAACATATTACAAGGCCTTAACCTTTAGTCTCATATATTTTTGATGAAAGTAAATGTTAGCCAGTCTTTTTGGACAGCGGTTTGACAGTATTGCCAAAGACAATCAACAAACTTTAAAATGTGTATGACTGTTGAACTATCCATCCCATATAAATATTTATGTACAATTAGGTTTAATCCAATGTGGTTTATAACAGAAGTGAAATAGAATGGAAATAATCTAAATATACAGTGATAGGAGATTTAGTAAGCTACGATACATTCACATCTTGGGATATTAGTCAGTGATTGATATTCAAATTATTTAGGAAATAAGAAATAAACCAAACACAAAACTTATTCCCATTTGTTCAGACAAATCTTTACCATCCAACTGGCCTTGCTAATAATGTCTTCTATTATGAGGAAACTAGTTCACTCATATAGTGATTTAGAGGGTACTTTTAAATCATCTGGTAGTTAAGTGGTAACAAGACTGCACTTAGAACGCCAAAATTTCAATTCATATCCCAGTTAGTGTATTTATTATTTATGAAGACTTAAGCAAATAATTTTACTTCCCTGGCTAGAAGAAAAATTTGTGCTCCTTCCATTATGAGGGCAATAAACAACTGGGGTTAACCAACAAAAGGATGGACTGGCTTCATTGCAGTAGGAGTCAGTAACCAAACAACTGAATCTAAGGTGGTCTAGAATACATTAGCCCCAGCAAAGCTGGTCACATTATCCAATGGTTTAGTTGTAGGATCTAGGGTGAACCACAGCAGACGAACATTAAATGTTTGACTCAGGAGTGTCTAAGTCCATTTGAGGGTGTGGATATAGGAAAGATTGACTGTTGTCCCTCAATTATGCATTCTTTCCTTCTTTGATAGTAATAGAACTTCTGATTTGGACAACAAAAATAAAGAGAACTTTTCTCAGCTTCCCCTGCAGTTAAAGATAGCCATATGAGTAAATTCTGCCCAACAGGATGGAAGCAAATATAACATACAATTTCTGGGTGATGCCTTCAAAGGAAGGAGTGTTCCCTCTCCTATTCTCATCTTCTTGTAGTTGGAACGTGGACTGTGCAAAAGAAGATAACACTCTAGGAATATTTTCTTTTGTAATGTTCAATAAATATTGGCTGTTTTTATGATGCACAGATTCTGGTACATAGCAGATAATAAATATTAATTTATTTTTCTATTAGTACATTCAGGCTGCCATAACAAAATATCACCGATTAGGGGGCTTAAACAACAGAAATTTATTTTCTTACAGTTTTGGAGGCTGGAAGTCCAAAATCAAGGTGCTGGCAAATTCGGTTCCTGGTGAGGGCTCTCTTCCTGGCTTATAGACAGCTGCCTTCTGGCTGTGTCCTCACATGGCATTTTCTTTGTGTGCATGGAGAGAGAGAGAGAGAGAGAGAGAGAGAGAGAGAGAGAGAGAGAGAGAGAGAGAGAGAGAGAGAGAGAGAGAGAGCTCTAATATCCCTTCCTCTTCTTATAAGGACACCACTCCTATCAGATTAGGGCCTTAACCTTATAACCTCATTTAATCTTTACCTCCTTAAAGGCCCTGCCTCCAAATACAGTCACATTGGGAGTTAAGGCTTCAGCATTATTAATTTGGCAGAGGGGAAGGGGGTGAACACAATTCAATCTTCAGCAATTCTGTTCATCCATCAGTTAGTATCCTCACATATAGATATTGTCAAAAAGAGCCATATAACAATAGAGAGATTCCTGGTAGCAAAGCACTTGCATTTCCTAAAACACTGATATCTACTGGTTAAGTGGTTTGTGTTTGATATTCTGAAAATCATATCCTGCTTCTAAAACTACATCTAAATGCTTACTATCAGTACATTGTGAAGCATTAGATTTTAAATAGATTTAATTAGTAATTTATTCTATATAGTGAAAGTAGAATACTACTATTTTTACTAATAAAAAGTGTTGAAGTTGGCCGAAAGTTATGGTTGGAAAATTCTGTCTTTTTCTTTTTCTGAGTGTGTAGCTTTAGCTAAACTCTAATCTCTGCATATACAGAGAGAATATTTTCTAATTCATCACTGGCACATAATAGGTGCCCAACAACATGAATAAACGAGTTCTGATTTTTCTTTATTGGCTACAGTATAAGCCTGAGATGAATCAGGTTCTGTTTTATGATTTTTTGACTGATCTTCTGGACCTCATTCTATGAATGTGTTGATCTCCATCCAGAAAACCCTTTATAAGGCTGAATATATATATGACAAAACATCCAAGGGACATTGTTTTAAAAGATCAATTAGTAGGATTCTCTTCAATTTAAAGAGCCTTTTTATCAAAAAGTATATTTTACAAAACTTCTTGTATATTTTAGCCATAAGAATATTAGGCAATGATTCTTTCTGGGTTGTTTCTCAAAAAGAAAAATATAAAAACATATATATATATATACACACATATATATATATATAACCAATGGATTGATGTTGTTTGCAAGGAATTTCCTTTTCAAGAGATAATTTGTCTTCTGATGGAATATTTGTTCAGTTTTTTAATAATTTGAATGTTACAGACCATTTTTAATAAAAAAAGCTCTGAACTATCTATAATTTAGGTGTTAGCAATTCAAGAGTAGAGACACAACCAAAGGCTCCACCACATGAACGAGAAGTCAGTTTTCAGGGATCGTGTGCCAAGCAATATTGAAAGGGGGAATAAAAAGAGGGTGGGAAAGAGACATGTGGGAAGAAGGCACAGAGGTAGGAGTGGGCCCGGATGTACAATACTCAAAGACAGTGACAAGCCTGGCTTCGTGAAAATGAAGAACCAACATTTCCATAATCTCCTCAACAATGAGGAAGAAGCTTTCCAACTTAATATATGCAAAGTTAGAAAGTCCATGAAGGTTACACCCATCGAGCGACTATATTAACTCTAACTCCATCATTCTGTTGGATTAAAGTCTCTTCTTTAAAATAAAATACACACACACACACACACACACACACAAACACACACACACACACTTCCCGGACCTTAGGGCTACTCACCTATCTCTCTCTTCCTCTTGGCAGTTACATGTACTCTCTGTCTGATATCGCAAGTTAGCACCTACTTGTTCTTCAAGTTCAGCTCAGTTGTCACCTTACAGGGGGACTTTTGGCTTCACAGTGGTGTTCTCAAAGCCTCATATACCTCTTTTGTTTAAAACCTAGCACAACTATAATTTCATATATTTGTGTTTGACAATTCAATTAACATTTGTGACTCTGCTAGACTGTAAGTAAGAATAGTATCTGTTTATTGTTGTTATTACTGTTATTTCTAGTTCTGTTTCCAAGCCCCTAGCATTTAGTTGAAGAAAAAAAAATTGGCATTCAAGGCAAGGAATTATGAAAATCTGAAATGGCCCCAGTCCCTGAACAACTCCTGTGTGTCACATGAAAGCTTTTATTCCAAATAATTAAGCTTTTTAGTGCCCTGACATTCCCTGGCACTTTTTGAGGTTGGCATTCAGCACGACTGTAGCTTTCTCTTATTCTATACCTATAGTTCTTTGGGTCACCATGTATCTGAGCTGCTGGAGCACTTGTCTCCATGCCGAGTGTTGCCTTAGCCTGTTTCTCATGATGACCAGGTGAATTGTGGTCACTGCAAATGGACTTGAACCCTACCGGCTTTCCTGCACGCAAGCTGCTTCTAGGTGACAATGCTCTTTGCATTTCCAGATGAGAAGTCCCTGTCAATCTACTTAAGACTGAACCTGGACATTATTTCCACTGTGAATCTCTTTCCCAGGGCTTAGTTAGCTGAACTGATTATGTAGTTCTGGGTCTCCTACAAGTAAGCTGCCAAGCAGGCCAAACTGTCTGCTGGGGAATTCGAGAAAAATGTTCGCTGGGGCTGAGCAGGAGCTTGCCAAATTCACAGCTCACCCTGACATTTAGTGGAGACATTCAGTGCACTCAGCACAGTATCCCAGCCGCCCCCTGCTTTAGTTAGTGTGATGATTAATTCCTTCCTTGCAGGGTGCAGTTCACTGAACCAAAGTGCGTGCTCACGGCCTACATCTGGCCAGGGGACAGATTTCCCCTTGCGACACCTACAGAACCCAGGCGGTTGGTCTCGTGAGACCCGAGGCCTCCTTGGAGTTCAGATGCCTGAACTGATTGTTTGCCACAACGTCTTGGCTATTATCAATCCTCCCTTCGGAAGAACGCAGGGGGATTTTAGAGTTTGCCATTAGGTCGCATGCAGCTCTGGCCTCCACTGTGGCTCGCTGCATATATAACCTCTGGTGAGAACAATTTAAATGCACCATTAATCCCTTGACGGTCACGAGTAGTTGTACCCGCTGGGGTTTCAGCGGCAGGGCAGCCGGCATCGGCTTTCTCATGATTTCGCAATTTAGCCAACAATCTTTGGCTCTGCGTCTTGGGCCTTTTCCACGGTTTTATCCCCGATTCAATTTGTTAATTTTTTCTTTGTCATGAGAACTTTCTTTGGCTTCCACTCCATGAGAGCCAGTGGTTGGGCATGAGCATAATGTTTTTGCCTCCTTTAGAAGGTGAGTGAACAAAAGAAAGGATGGATTCTTGTGTTCCTCTGTATTCCTAATGTCTAGTACAACACCTGGAAAATTGCGGGTGGTAAGTACACATATAGACTTGAGCCAAATTCTTTGAAGCCTTCTCGAATTAAGACTCTGTAGTTCCCTACTGCATTATTTCCAGTCTTTTAATAGAAAATTAGACACCAATGATCACTATTACCATGAGATCATTTTCTTGGATATTGTGCTGGTCACTATAGAAAGAAGATTTTATAAATGTAGTTTTGTTGCTATAAAAATAAAGTTCAAGACTGGAAATGTTGCCCTGGCTCTATGTGGCAGAAGCACAAGAGAATGAAATTATTACATTAAAATACAAACAGTCTGGTTATATTTAGTTGGGGGGCATGTATGAAGTGGGGACTCAGATATCATGTTTACACACGGGGGATTTGGGGACATTAGTGGCTACGGGAGTTTATTATCAATGGAGATCACAGGGGATGCACACTTTCTCTAGAGGACACTACCAACACAGTGGACTATGGAATAGGGCCTTCTCTGCACCCCCTTCTCGACAGAGGGGCTGCCCTTCATTTTGCAAAGAAGGAAACTGCAACCAAGACAGGTAAAATGAATTGTCCAAGGTAACACAGCTAGCTGGTGGCAGAGCTGAGCCTACAATACCGATTTCTGAAATTCAAAGTTAAGATAATATAGAGTCCCTAGAAGAGAACCTGACACATGGACTTAATTATGCCTCCCACCCCCAAAAAAGACAAGTCCATGTCCACATCCTTGGGCCCTGTGAATATTACCTTATTTGGAGAAAGCATCCTCACAGATGTAATTAAGTGAAGGATCTTGAGATAAGAGCATCTTGGACCACCCAGGTGAGCCCTAAATCCAATGAAGGACTTAGAAGTGTCCTTGTAAGGGACAGAAAAAGAGAAGACATGGGCAGAAGAGGATGGGAGCAGCGTGACCACAGAGGCAGAAGCTGGATGGATGCAGTCGTGGGGAATACCAACAAACACCAGAAAAGCCAAAGAACAAATTATTCTCTGGAGTCTTCTTCAGATTTCTGGTCCCCTGAGCCCTGAAAGAATAAATTCCTGTTGCTTTTAGCCACCATGTTTATGGTGATATGTTCTGGCTGCCTTAAGGAAACTAACAGAGGAGGTATGAAAGAAGTAAATCCTCTTCCTTAATTCTGCTTTTCACTTCTTGCCTCTGCATAAGGATGTTCACAGATCACTTGTTATTTTAAGTAAATGGCAGTTAGAGCTACCAGGACCCCTGCCCAGCACTGTCGCCTCCCTGGGATCCAGGGTAATGTAGTGAAGAGCGAGACCCGTTTGGCTCATTGAATCTCAGGAAATTTTATTGATCTCATGATGCCTCCTGGCATCTTGGGAGCAGGCAATAAAATATCACAAGCCCAGTTTCCAGAAGAAATTTTCATAACGATTTATATAGTTTCTGTCCCTGTTGGAGTTATATAATTTTTTTCCCACTTCATCCCACCCCTCAATTACATAACCATCCACATCCCACAATATGCTACAGATGATTTATCAGGAGATCTGAAAGAAAAAAAAAAAAAAAACCCTAGAAGTGTGATCTTATCTTCCAGTTCAGAGAGGATTATGATTTGAGATCCCATCCAGTCGCTATAGCTGATGCTTATGGGTACCTGGCGTCACAGAAAAAAAACGCACCTGCTCACAAACACTGGGCAAGTCCCCAGGTAGATCTGGGCACTGTCAACATCTTGACACATAGTTTCTGTGTCCTCCCAGTACCCAGCTTCCTTAAGAGATAAGACAAATACACAAATACAGAAATCCTATATATACAATAAGGGAAAAGAAGGGGCACTTATTCCTATTATAAAAGTTATAGGACAAAAGGAGATGGCAGCCACCACCAGACAGCACTATGGAAAAGGAGATGTCAAACTGTAGAGCACACTAAAGGTATGGTCCTTCTAAGTCCTTCATTGGGTTTAGGGCTCACTCGGGTGCTCCAAGAGCAGAGGTGGAGAATAGTCAGGACACACTGAATGCAAAACTTGTCTTCCTAAGCTGAGCAGGTGCAGTTAAACGCTGGTTTGAGAGAGAGTATTCCCCCCATCGTTGAGGCCAAGAGTGACTGCCAATAAAAGGACCTCAGAAGGAGAAGACATGGCCACTGGTACCTGAGAGGTGAGGAGGGCTGTCTGAAGAACCACATACAGCTTGACACAGGTTCCTAACTACAGCCTGCTCAGCGAGCCCATGGCTGCCATTACCATGAATAGCTAGATGTTCCAGAAAATATTTGTTTTAATTGTTTTTTTTTCTTAGTGTTGCCTTGTAGAATGCAATTTTCCATTAAAAGGCCATCTTTCAGAGCATATTCAATACCCCACATAGATTAAAGTACTTTTTTCTCTATGTTCCCATAGTTCTTTGTTCATAGCATTAATATAGCCCTAATCTCTGGAGCATCCAGCTAGCATGATGGATACCAATGATGAAGGAAGGAAGGAAAGAATCTGATATTGTTCCTTTTTTTATTGTGCCCAGGAGTTTTGCTCTTTAACATAAGTGTATCTTGAGGCGACCTCAAGATACAAAGATAAAAGTAACTTGTCTAGGAGCAGGGCAAGAATCTTTAATATATAGATAACTATTTCCTCTTCCCTCAGTATCTAAGTGATCATTTCAGCTAACAAACTCAGTTTTGAGGGAACTCTTGAATCTTTTGGGCATGTATTCTAGGCACTTGAATTTCAACCTGAAAAAAAAAAATCTGCCTAATATATTGGTACGGTTCATTTTCAGGCATTCTCTAAAGACTCTTTCACTCCCCAAAAGGCTCAGCAAACTGAGAGTGTTCATTAAATTAGGATTACTATTTGGCTTTGACAGACAAATGCGTTTCCTGGAGCAATGTTGCTTGTACATTTAGAGTGTTGTATTGCTTTGTTTTAAGAGACATCAGACTGTTTCTTGGTGTATTACCAAGAAAGCATAATTAATCCTTCTGGCCTCAAGTAGAAATACTTTTTCAGCAAATATAGCAGTGGGATTACATCACTCAGGAATATAGATCTACAAATTGTGCTGCTATAAATCTAGGTTCTTACAAATGTTTGTACTTTAACCAATGAATAACAAAATTCTCTAGGATTTGCTGATCCATTCATTCAGATATTTTTTCATTCAATACTTAATGTATACCTATTCTTCCAAGTGTTTATTCTTCTTCCTTAGGGCTGAATACAAGTTCCTTAAACACTTTGAGTCATAACCTGATTGGGTTCTCTTCTTAAATTTACCATGACTTGCTTGTTTGGTCTTAGTTGGCTCCTTTATTTCTCTTGGAACTACTCTTCTCATCATTCAAATTCTGGAAACTGCTTATTGAATACTTTAAAAACATTTTCCTAAACTAAAAGAAGAAATTTGCATTTTCTTGTCAGAATGCTTTACCTTTAAAGAAGAACATCACTAAGAAAAACAATGTTTCATCAGGAGCTTCTGATAAAGACATGATCCCACCACTGATACTGAAAGAAGAGAATCTCCTCTGTAATCCTAGCACTCTAGGAGGCCGTGGCAGGAGAATCATTGGAGCTCAGTAGTTCAAGACCAGCCTGAGCGAGAGCAAGAACTTGTCTCTATTAAAAATAGAAAGAAATTAGCTAGATAACTAAAAATATATAAAAAAGTATCTGGGCATGGTGGTAGATGCCTGTAGTCCTAGCTACTTGGGAGGCTGAGGCAGAAGGATTGCTTGAGCCCAGGAGTTTGAGGTTGCTGTGAGCTAGGCTGATGCCACGGCACTCTAGCCCAGGCAATAGAGTGAGACTCTGTCAAGAAAGAAAGAAAGAAAGAAAGAAAGAAAGAAAGAAAGAAAGAAAGAAAGAAAGAAAGAAAGAAAGAAAGAAAGAAAGAAAGAAAGAAAGAAAGAAAGAAAGAAAGAAAGAAAGAAAGAAAGAAAGAAAGAAAGAAAGAAAGAAAGAAAGGCTCCTGGCCTTACACAAATCAATCAGTGAATCAGCTCAAGGGGAAAGAAAGTATTGTGTGTGGAATTCCATCTATGAACTGATTCCTGCTTTAACCCTCAGGAGCTGGTAACCAAAGTTTTGATTTTGTTTAAGTTATTGGTTTTAAAAAACAAGATAAATAAAAAATCTTAGAGCATATGAATTTCTTGGACTCAAAAAGTTAAAATTAAAACATGGCAAATTTAATCCAGTGTTGAGAGGAGAAGACAGCACAAGTACAAGCTGAAACCAGGATAAAAGAGTAGAATTGATGAGGGCAATTTAAATGGGTCTTTGTCAAATAGTGAGAGTGAGAAAATACTTGGATAAATCAACTGGCTTCATTTTTATCAGAGGCTGACACCAAATGAGGACATTGGACCGGACATCAGTCAGTCCCCGACAAACAGAATCCATCTTATTTTTCCCTTCCTAAAGTGGTAGACAGACATAGTTCAGCACTTGAATTGAGTGCTCCTTATTTCACTTAAACCAATCAATATTTATTCATCTCATTACAACAGAGCTCAAAATATAATACACAGCTGCTTAAGCATTACCTTAAACTCATATCTAAGCTCCTAGATGACTTTTTTTTTATGTATGCTTGTGTGTCATGTAGACAAAGTAATTGGACAAATGGCTATTTAGGGTTTTAATGGGTTGCTTACTTGGATATCAACATATTTAGCACAGATAAGGGTATGGAAGACATACCCAAACAATACTCCTTTCTATCCTTTAACTCTTTGGTCCCCAACCCACAGGTTGAGGACCAGTACCGGTCCGTGGCCTGTTAGGAACCAGGCAGCACAGCAGGAGGTGAGCGGCAGGTGAGCAAGCAAAGCTTCATCTGGATTTACAGCCGCTCCTCATCACTGGCATCACCACATAAGCTCCGCCTCCTGTCAGACCAGCGGGAGCATTACATTCTCATAGGAGCATGAACCCTACTGTAAACTGCATGAACCCTACTGTAAACCCTATGGGGATCTAAGGTTGCATGCTTCTTATGAGAATCTAATGCCTGATGATCTGAGGTGGAGCTGAGGTGGTGATGTTAGTGCCCAGGAGTGGCTGCAAATACAGGTTATCATCAGCAGAGAGGTTTGACTGCACAATGAATGCAATGTGCTTAGATCATCCTGAAACCATCCCCTTCCCCCACATCTGCAGAACTATTGTCTGCCATGAAACGAATCCCTGGTGTCAAAAAGGCTGGGGACTGCTGCTTTAACCCCTATATCAAACCAATACTAATGGTTGTGATTAAACCCTATCTCTTCCAAAAATATCTGGCTGTCCTAATGAACTTTGTTCTCTTTCTTCTGAAATCTTATAACTCTTGTCAAATGTAACACTCATAATTGATTTGACATACATCACATGCTACACTGCAGTGTGTTTATTATATGTTGTGTGTGCATGTACCTTATTACCCCAATGAAACTGCAAACTGCTCAAAGGTTGGAATGAAGCCTTAAACTTCATAGTCCCCCTACCTACCAGAGCTAGGCATGCACAAGGTTTCTGATTAATTAGTATTAATCATTTAACATATTCAATACATTTATTTAATTATAAAAATTTTTATTAACAGTTAATAATAAATTATTAATTTATTCTACAAATATTTATAAATGATCTACTATGTGATTGGCACTATTATAAATGCTGAGGATTCAAAACTGATAATGGCTCTGGCCTTGTGGGGTAAGTATTCTAATCGGGAAGATGGGCAATAAACAAATAATAAAATGAGTAAATAAAATCCTACCAGATTGTGATAAGGGTGAGGAAGAAAAATAAAACTGGGTCAGGGAATGGAGAGAGTTGGGCTATTCTGGAGGAGGGGATATTTGAACTGCAACATGACATAACTGAGGGACAAAGCCATGTGAGTATCTGGGCATTGAGTTTTGGGACAGCAAGGAGACTTCAGTGGCTAGAGGAGAACATGTGAAAAATAAGATAGTAGATTAATATATACAAAAATCAAATATTTGTTTTAGAGAAAAACTCAGAAAACTTTGTTTTTCAAGAAGTTTCTCATTCTTTTGTGTTTCTTATGGATGCCTTTTGTCCTCATCAACACCTCTGGCGTTTTTTGGTTCTGATGACACAGCCCTTTGCCTTCTCCTACATTTACCTCTTTGAGCACCCTTAAATCCAGACCAACGCTCTCAATTAGAGGAAAACCAGAAGCTTGGACTCTCTTTCATACTGAACTTATTTCCCACTTATTCAAACCTGAATTCATGTCCCACCAATCATCTCCTTCACTTCTGCCACCAAATTGGCATACGGTCGGTAGAGAAAGTTCCATAGTATATGCATGAGCTCCACAGCATCCCCCAGCCCCAAGAAATCAAGAAAGAGCTGAAATCCGGAGTCCTTCAGCCCGCAGCCCCTGGCCTTTACCACAGCGCTAGCCAAGGGCCACAACACCTGAGCACCAACAGCAATGACAAGGTCACTGTGCAAAGCAGAGCCCTGTCCTCCCGAGACACTGCTCGGGTCCCATGGGCATGGGAAGAGGGCGCCAGCTCTTCCTCCTGCACCAACTGGAAGGGGTACCTTGAAGCTTGCAGGGTCTGGGTTCCTGGTGTAAATAAACCCTGTTCTCTGGTTCCCACCCCTGAGAATAAAGGAGCCCCAGCTTGGCTGTCAGGGGCAAAAAACAAACAAACAAAAAACAGGCAAACAAAAATGCTGGAATCCTTTTGCTAAATGCCACTTAACTCCTGTGTTAGTCTAGATTTCCTAGTAAAGAGAGGCTGAGCAGAGATTAAAGGCAGATACTTTATTTGGGAAGTGATACACAATGGCAATGAGAGTGAAACCAAAGGGAAACACAGTGGGTAAGCATGGGTAGCAATGGGAGGTGAAGCATTACAGTAGGGCTGCTGCTTCATGATGGACCATGGAGGGACACACCTGGTCACTCGGCAGATGTGTACTTCAGGCTCAGTGGTATATGCAGTAAATATTTAACAACCAGCTCTCCAGGGTGAGTGTAGTGTTTGCCAATTCCCATGGTGTAAATACTCCTACCATGGTTCATTTTAAGCTAACAAACTGACATCACAATGTGAAGTTGGGAAGAGATGCATACAATCAGCTCTCTGAAAAACTACAAGGGTAAGCTCCATTATACCACTAATTAGGCTGTGTAGGGTATATTTCCACAGGCTATCCAAAAACCGTGCCTGTAATAAGGTCCTTTGAGAGAGAGAGGGAATTTATCTACTTAACTCCTTCTCATCTCCTTCCCCCTTTGGTCAAATTTTACCCCATCGGTAGATACCCTTGCACTTCTGGGCATATAATTGGGCCCCTTTGACAGCTGCTTGAGAAGTTAGATTCCTCACTCCGTGATGTGGTATTTCATCCAATCAGTAAGTAGATGGAGAAGGCAGAAACTCTGGGTATATGGTTGATAGGGCTCAGGTTGCAGAACCACAGATTTAGGTCAATGGGTGGCTCTAGCAGAACAAGTAGTAGAGGTCCTAGGAGACAGGTAAGGCTGAGAGAATCTATGCAAACAACATGTGCTTAATAAAGGTGTGCTGTGGGCCACTTGAATACATTTCTACCCTCCCAATTTATGTCCAGTTCTCATACCTCAATATAGGGCCTCCATTGTGTGTGTGTATGTGTATGTGTGTGTATGTATAAATAGGCACTCTTATTTCTTCCTGAGAGTCATAAACCTAGACAGTGTCTCAGTCCTCTGCAAGGCAATAACCCTTCTCAAACTCCTGCAAGACCTAAGGCCTGAGGGTCTAACCTAAACCTTTATCCCTAAGGAATCTGAGGCATTAGTTGCCCTTCTTTATTGGGTTGCAATTGCTGTAATCGTCCATTAACAGTATTACTGGTCCTGCAAATTTAAAAAACGATTCCCCTGGGATCCAGACATACTTCTCCCTAATTGCATTGTGTAGTAGCAGGCCGAACTTCTTATGGTAATCAGGGTCAATTGCTCTTCATGATAATCAGCTACAATTATTCCAGCAACTCCTGCTGACATGCTGGCGTGAGAAGCCCAAAGTGGCCAAGTGTTCATCAAAACTTCCAGTTCAGGGGAATTCTTACGGTTTCCTCTGGAGGAAGTGTTCCACCCCTGACAACCAGGACTTTATCCTGCTAGAATCTTAGGCTACTGGTGTGTGAAGTACAAATTACACAATTGAGTCATTGGGTGTGTTGGGGAGAAGGGTCGTTCCAACTTTCATTTTTTGGTTCCCAAACCCACATATTCTCATGTGGGAGACACAAGTCCATATATCTTTCTTTGGTTCAATGAGTATACTGCATGCTAGAAGACAGCACCTAGCCCTACAAGACGTTCCCCAGGTGTACCTTAGTTAAACCTTCAATAGCTGGCTGCTTTGGGATGATGAGGAGCATGGTCAAACAAATGGATCTCATAGTCACAACTTTGTCATATAGCAGTCCTTTAGTCTCAGACTGTGCTGTATGGGTTACCATGTTGATAGCTAAGGAATTCTGTAAGCTCTCAGATTCCATAAGTGTCTGGCTGGCAGAAGACTAAGGACAGAGAAGAAAAATCTCTAATCATATTATATATCATTTGAGTAACAATGAATCTCTGCCTTTTCAAGGTAGAAAGGTCTACTGGAATTGACCTACCACCAATGGCTGGTTAGTTAAGGGCACTATATCAGGTGTTTAGCATTGCTGTATGCCACTAGCAGCACTCAGCAATGTCAGCAGCTAGATCAGTGTTGGTGAAAGAGAGCCCATGCCTAGCCCAGAAGAGTCTCCATCCTTGCCACCATGGTCATTCTGTTCACAGGCCCATTGCGCTAACCTGACTATGCAAAAAAAAAAAAAAAAAAAAAAAAAAAAAGGCTGCCTGACATCCCTAGGGAAGGCTATTCTGTGCATCCAGCAGGATAATGAGAATCTCTACTATAGTGAGTGTTCTTTGGTGGGCATTCATCTGAGACACAAAAGATTTGGGTCCACCCACATATGTCCACATCTCTTTCCTACTCTTCGTTAGACTTCCTGATGACTGATCTCCCAGTATTATCTTTCCAGGTCCCTGACCAATCAGGCAAACCATTTGTTCCTGCCTGGGAAACAATCTGTATTTCAGACTTCAGATCACCTCCTTCTATGCAAAGTATACAACAAAGTGTACTTCTCAAAACCCTGTCTGCTGGGAGGATTTCCTTTCACTGTTGTGCTCCAGGACTCCCTTAGGTGGGACTGTGATGCAGCAATGGTCCATTTTTAGTGAAAGCCAACATTGTGCTGATCCATCTATAAACTAGTCCTATGCCATTTTCTCTTCTCTTGGTTGGCCATAGGGAAATCACCACTTCCCACCCTGTATACACGCACTCACCTCCAATGAGGTCATGGTGTGGATTGAGGGAAGTGCCACCGTGGAGCAGTGCAGGTAGGAGACAAGGTAGTATGGATCGCCTCTCTAGTAATTTGCTTGCGGCTTTTGGAATCTGCTTGAACTTTGTTCTGAACACATCACTTATATCCTATAACAAATTGCTACTCTTTTTACCCAATTTTGTAAATAAGTGAATCCATTAATACTGCGTCCTGGATGGGTAACTCAGGTAAGAGTCATTTGAGCCCCATAGAGAGAACTCAGTGTCTACTATGGCCAACTAGTAAATCAGGAGTGGTTTTACTAATGTAGACTGGTACTTGCCACATTCAACATAGTCTTATCCCAGCATCCTAAGGTTTTTAACTTTGACTCTCTTACAAGGGTTTGCTAGAGATACCATACAGCAATCTTATCCATCATAGAAAGTTCTAGCATTACGGGATTTCCTCATGTGGCTTTAAGCATCAGAGAAGCTTGCACCACAACATGGAACCCACTACAGAGCTCCCTGTTGCCCTTAGTTTCACTCAAAATGGGAACATTTCTTGGTCATTTCATAAATAGGTTGTAGCAATAGTCCCAAATGCAGTATAATATTGCTTCCAAAATTCAAAGGGGTCCAACAGATACTGAGCTTCTCTTCTAATAGTAGAAGGAACAAGGTGCAACAATTTGTTCTTTATCCCAGAGGAGATATCCCAACATGTCCAATACCACTAAACTCCTAAAATCTTCACCAATGAAGATTCATGAATTGAGATGGTTTTCTCCCATTCTCTAGCATGCAGGTGTTTTATGAGGATTATAGCATACTTATCATTTCCTGCTTCTTAAGACCAGTTAATGTGATGTCATCACTGGAGTGGACTGGTATGATATTTTATGCAATATCAAGATGATTGAGGTCCCAGTGGATTATATTATGTCAAAAGGCAGGAGAGTTAACATATCTCAGGAATAACATAATGAAGATACACTCTTGTCCTTGCCGTGTAAATAAAAACTGCTTTTTATCCTCCCTGTTACTGAGTTTTGAGAAGAAAGGATTTGTCAGATCAATACCTACATACCAAGTTCAGGAGGCTGTGTTCATCTTGTTAAGTGACAATGCCATATTCAGCACGACAGTTGCAACTGAGTCTACCAACTAGCTAAATTTAGAAAAGTTGACTATCATCTGTTAAGATCCATTATGTTTTGCAGAGATTAAACAGGTGAATTAAATGGGTTGATGAGAGACCACCATGCCTGTATCTTTCCATTGATATTACTAATGTCTGTCCTTCTTTAGGAATGTGTTTTTACTTCTGATTTATTATCTTGACTCAGGTGGGAAGTTGCGAGGGGCATTTTTAAGAACTTTCACTTGGCCATTTTTCTATAATAATGACCCTTATTCCCATGTCAGAGAACAAATGTGAGAGTTCTTATATATTGCTAAGTATAAGTAACCCAACTATACCTTTGGAAAGTGCAAAGTGAGATGGGCATTATTGGTTCCAATATGAAATGGAGTCAGACCACATCTCTATTTATCCCTTGACTACCATGAGTTCCCTACTCTAACCAAACAACCACAGTGTCACTGCAGTTACTCTGGGGTCAAGGACAGCTTATTACCCTTTCTAATAGTCTTCAAAATGTCTGTGGAGTCCCCTTTGTCCACAGCGTGCAGTAAATGGCTGTAGACGCCACTGGGAAAAAGATTGAAAGAATATTTACTGCATATACTTGTGCTGGGCATTTGAAAGGTCCTTCTTCTGGGGAACATGGCCTCCTCTTCCATCCATGGCCCCCACAAGTAAGCTGACTTAGATTTGAAAACGCAATGAGAGCCCAGAATTTTCCTTTTGTGGTGACTGATATCAACCTTCTGCTAAGCTCTCAATTTTATTGTCACACAAACCGAGCAACAGCCTGTGGGCTGCCTTTCTGTTCTCCCCCCAGGACTGCTATAGTTCCTGCAGGTCAGGCACGTTGATCTCCACTCGGGCTTGGATACCTTTATGGTCCATGCCTGTATGCAGTCTTTGATGGTTAGCAGTTGCCACTTGGCCTCTGCAGTTCTAGGATATTATTTGACACCATTGATGTTATGGGCTCAGTTTTATACTAGTATTTCTCATTGTCAGACTTGACCTACAAAGGGCAGCCACTAGTGAGCTTTTCAGAAATGCTGGGGCCCTCCACCCCAACGTCCACAACTGGTGCATTTCTTATTATCTCTCAGAGAACACAGGTGGTGAGCTCTCAGATCATACACAGTTTTCCAATATTCCCACTTCCTCAATACTCTAGCCTTACTTCCGTGTTAACAAAGGGAGGTCTGGCATCACCATTTCATTTAAGGTAGGCCGTCTTTGAGTTAAGGCTTCAAGAACTATCTCGATAAACCATTAGGTGCAGTGCCAGATGTCCTTTTCAAGACATTGCACCCTGAGTCATGCTTGAATGCCCCCATGTCAATGAATTATTTCCTACATTTAGCCTATATTCTTCCTTCCCTTTCCCGTTCTAATGTCCCCAAGACATAATCCTCCACTTCTCACATGTGTTCCTCCAATTCCTGTAATTCCTCTGGCACATAGGCTACGCCTTCCCAGAGACAGTCTTGGACTTTCTGGCTTGATGACTCTGTTTGTCAACCTAGAGGCAGCAATGGGTGGGGTGAGTGGGACTTCATAATAACAGGTATCACCTTGCAAGGTAGCTACTTCACAAGAGGTCACTGCATGATCTCCAGGAAAGGGGAGACTAATTTCTTCCCACAATAAGGAAGAGTCTGCTTCTGTTGGTGAGGACAGTTAAGGGAATCTAGGGGCTCAAGATCTCAGGCTTGTCCCAAATGCTCTCATGCTGAGTCTCAGACTCACACTTTTCCCCTCTTAGAGGCAAGGCTTTGTCACAGGAGGCCTGTCGAAGCTATTTGCATTTAGTCTTCAGCAATCCTACCATCTTCTAACTCAAATCATGGATCTGATTTTCAGCATGATCTGCCTTGTAGCTGCATGAGATGAGTCATTTTCAAATTTTCCTTAGAAACTGTGGCTTTTAGAGTGTGCTTTATGTTAACAGCAAACTACCTTTAACTTGTTATTTTATTTTTATGTTTTGCAAACTTCCAACTCCATCAAAGTGTCGCCCTCCCCAATCTTTATAACTATAATTGCTACATAACATTAAGTGCCTCAGCTAAATTGATTTCCCAGTGCCCTTTCCTTCACTTGAGTCTCACTCAGTTAACCACAGTTGTTTTCATTGTGAGGCTCTTGCTTGCCGGGGCTTATTCAATCCTACTCACCACCCACACTGGGCTCCCTGTTACTTGCAGACAAACTGGGAATCCCACTCCAAGATCCCATCCTGTAGATATGTTTTTCAAAACCTAGTAGCAATAATCTTTGGTCTGGTCCCTTAGAAAATACAGACTGAGACAGGAATTAAACTTTGATGCTTTACCATGGAGGTGAAATCCCAGAGCATAGAGATGGAGGGGAAGGAACCGTGAGGCAGGGAAGTTAAGAGAAGTCAGACAAAGTGACAGAGGATCACAGAGCCATGACTTTCTGAGGGGCTGCAAAGAAAGAGCCAATCTAATGGCAACATAAAAATATTCACCTTAAGTGGGATCAGATAAGACCTTAATAGCTGAAGGTCAAGTCTTGCCATCAGATGAGTTCAGTTTAGGGCAAGTTTTGCTATCAAAGAAGTTATGAAAAAAACTTCCAGTTTCAGACTTTGATATTGCAGATAAGGGGTTGTGGACATGGGCTTCTCTAATGTCACATACCTAATTGTGTATTTTCAACGAGCTATTTTATATTTATATTCTACACTGGCTTGCCTTTCTCCTCGACTGTAGTATAGCCCCTGTTTTATGTACCTTTGTGTCCTCAGCATGTAGCAAAGTATCTGAAACTGAGTAGACACTCGGTAAATGTTTTTGGAAATTAGCTGAAAATAATATTAATGAAATGATAATAGTATCAATAACTACCATCATTTATGGTGATCCTATTATATGCTCAATGCTATACATGGTTTCTGTATTAGTTTTCTATGGCTGCCATAATAAAATGCCATAGACTGGCTTAAACAACAAAGATTTATTTCTCACGGTTCTGGAGGCTGGAAGTTCGAGATCAAGATGTCAGCAGGTTTGGTTTCTTCTGTGGCCTCTGTCCTTGGTTTACAGATGACTCCCCTCCCATACTGTCCTCACGTGGTGTTTCCTTTATGTGTGCATGTCTGTATCCAAATCTACCTCTTCTTATAATAGCACCAGCAACACTGGATTAGTGCCCACCCTAAACACTTCGTTTAACTTAATTACCTCTTTAAAGATCTTATCTCCAAAGATGATTACATTCTGAGGTGCTGGGCATTAGGACTTCAAAGTATGAATTTGGGGGAGGGACACAATTCAGCCCATAGCATGTCTTAGATTATATTCTAAAATCCTATTGCTATAAAATAATACATTAGAAAATTCAATGTAAGAAAAAATTCCAAGCCAGCTCATTTACTTTTGGGTTTACCTTCTCCTATTTCATTTAAAATAAGCCCATTCATAAATAGTCTAAATATAAGTTCTAAATTGGGTTTATGGTATATATTTTTTAAAACACCAGATGGTGCATGCTGCCCAGTTCTTGCTCATACTTCCTCGAATTCTCTGGGTGAAGACTTGTTAAAATGCAGTGAGCCTGGGTCAGTGTGTGTAAATGGTTTTTCTAACATCTGGGAGTTATAAAATCATTACTGAGGGATCCCACAAATGATGGTCCCCCAGGTGTTCCTGAAGAATTGATTCCTTGAACAGTTTTCCCAGGAGAGATAAGTATTGTTATTGGTGTTCATACATGTAAAGTAAAGAGAACTGTCTCAATTACCTGAATAATTACAGCTTGAATGAGCCCTTTTTTGGTTATTTATTGCACGAAAATATTTGAGTGCAGGAGTTTAATATAAGATTAAAGGGCAGGAAAGCTGTCTCTATCCTCCACTTTGCTTATCCAAGTTTCCTAGATCAGTGATTCTCAACCAGGGGTGATTTTGTCATCCCCTGACCTCTGCCACCCTGGGGACATTTGGAAGTGTCTGGAGACATCTCTGATTGTCACAATTTGAGGGTGCTGCTAGAATCTTGCAGATGGAGGCTAGATGCTGCTAAACATCCTATAATGCACAGGACGGTCCAACAACAACAAAAATTTTTTGCTCTAAAATATCAATATCTGGATTGAGAAATCAAACCATACTCTATACATACCTATTAATACATCTATGATTGTTATACCCAAAGATTTGTGTGGGAGAATTGGGGCCAATTAGTAAGATTAGTTTATGATCCTATTTATTGAAATTATAAAACAAAATTACTCATGCAAAAGGGAAGGGGAGGCAATCTCACTTACGGTACCATATAACTCACTCAATTGGACTAGGACAGGCCTGGAACGCCTATAGGAACTGCATTCAAAAATTGTAATTATAATTTTGGTTTTAATAGATAAAACACACAAGCACTACAAACATCAGATTTAAGTGTTTCTGCTCTATACATAGTTGCATGCTATGTATCTGAATTCTGCATCATCAAAATCTTAATCTTGCAAAGAAACTATCTTTTTCAGAAAATTACACATTTTTATAGAAGAGTAATTAGGGTGACTACATCCTTTAAAACAGCAGATCCAAGTGAAAATTCCAGAAGGTTTTCTTGGGACATTAATTTTTCTTTAATGAAATGGGGAAGTGATCACTTTTAACCATTGCTGGTCTTCCCTCCCATAAAAATTGTAGATGGGTATTCTGGGAAACCCAATAGTCAGTCCTTAGCTGAGGCATGTGGACATGCAAAGTCACAGAAATTCCAGTCATCACGACATGTGGTTTTTGATTCCTACTTCACATCTCTGGGAAAGCATCCCTTTACTGGTATAAAGAACACAGTAAAGGATTCTTTCCCCCCATGGTTTCCCAAATTTGTCAGATTATAAGGATGGTCAGAGGTGTTTTTGCAAGTGAGTGTATTTATTTTAAAGCAAGCTTTCTGGATGATTCTTTTGATGGGGGAATGTTAAGAAATACCACCCTAGATCGTGGGTTCACAAGCTACTGCCCATGGGCCAAAACTGGCCTACCATTTGTGTTTGGAAAGAAAGTTTTATTGGAATAAAGCCACCTCCATTCATTTACTTATAGTCTATCATGGCTTTCACACTACAGTGGCAAAGTAAAGCATCACATATGCCCGGCAAAGCTGAAATATTTACTCTCTGGTCCTTTACAGAAAAATCTGTTGACCTCTGCTCTAGGCAGGGGTAAAGTAGAGAGCAGGTGTGGGCAAAACAGTCTGTTCCCGGCCTAGAACTGCAACAGAGCACTGGCTCCAAATCAAACAGAGCCACTAATATTTAATTTCCCTGGAAGTCAAGCAATTTTAAGGAACCAATTTTCTCCTTCAATTAATCAAGACTTATGGAGTCCAAAAATGCGTTTAGAAATGTTTTAAAAATAGGAATACCCCTGCCCTTTGGGAAGATGGCCAAATATAACATATATAAGCCAATCAAAGCAACATTTTGGGCTAAACTGTATGTTACTGACTAGGAAATCAGAAACTGTAAGAAGGGATAGATGAGTTCAGATAGGATTTGTCTGGGAAGATAGACAAGGAAGGTGCTGAGGTTAAATGTGCGATTATGGTGGGCATGGAGGGAATGAGTAGTAAATACGTGTTCAGTTGGTTGACTGGCTAATTTATTGGCTGATACATGTTAGGAAAGTTTGCATCTTGATGAGCAATAGGAAATAAGGTTGGATACTAAATTAGTTATTTATTGCTGCATAACAAATTATCTCCAAATTTAGTGGCTTAAAACAACAAACATTTATTATCTCACATGTTTTCTGAGAGTCATGAATCTAGGAACAGTCAGCTAGGTGGTTTTGGTTAAGGGTTTCTCTTGAGGTTGAAGTCAAGATGTAGGCTGAGGTTGTAGTCAAATGAAGGCTTCTCTTGGGTTGAATAGTCTCTTCCAAGATGGTGCACTCACATGCCAGGAGGATGGAAGCATAGCAGCGTCTTGCTGGCTGTAGGCAGGAAGGCTTAGTTCCTTAACAGAAGAACCTCTTTTCATGGCTTCAGAAGTGTCACTATAACATGGCCAATGGCTTCTTGCCGAATGAGGGACCCAAAGAACAAACAGCAAGAAGGAAGCTGCAACACCATTTATGACCTAAGACAGAGATACCATCACTTCTCCCATATTCTGTTTGTTAAAAAATGAGTCAATAAGGCCAGCCCATGTGCAAGGTGGTGGACATTAGGCTCCTCCATTTAGAGAGAGGGGTACTGAAGAATTGGTGGACATATTTTAAAACCCCCACAGATACCAACCATGGATGTGAGTCAGAGCAAGAATCTAGGAGAATAAAGAATTGGTATTTTCTCCAGGCTCAAGAAGACATGTGGTTTGTTTCCACTCATAAAACCCCAAAACCATCATCTGGCATTCATCAACTGAATTATCTCATTTGTGGGTTTTTTTTTCAACTGGCCTTGTCATCAACAAGTAGAAGGATGTTTTCTCTTGATTCACACGGGTGAAAAGAGGTCACTCCAACAAGCTCCATCTCTGCCTGCCCCTTCTCTTTCACCAGGGAATAGTACAGGGGAGGACGAGGAGTACAAAATGCAACATTTCTTGGCTCCAGTGACTATGTTGCTTGCTAAACCGCACAGAAATGCCAGAAACTTAATGATAAAATACTATGAATAAAAAGGGCACTCTGGCTGTGGAGTCATTTACAGCAAGAAGTATGAAATCTCATTTTTATAGGTATTTAATAATAGATCTCATTTGTAAGTAAAGTAGTGACTTCAGTTTGATTTGTGGTATTGGCTTGGTGTTTATATAGTTGCATCTTTACTCTTATATCTTTTAAAAATGTTAACATTCATCAGCCTGTGTGTTTAATATTACAAGCTTCTGGTAATAAATTATGGGTACAAGACAACTTATCACCATACTTCTAGATGATTCTAATAGCAGCATGAAGTAACTTTTGCAACATTCCTCACATTTTTTTTTTACCTGCTTCTATCTGTGGTTTTGGTCATGTAGTGTCCTCTCACCAGTATTTTGGTAAAATATTACCTCAGATTTCTTCTGAGAAGCCACCTCTGGCGGACGCTTCAAGACTTGCTTTGAATGGGTGTGAATCTCCTTTTTTATGTCAGAATGTGATCTCTGTGGCCTTGAGTTCAATACAGTACATCCTAATTCCATTCTCAGAGATAAGAATGAGCACCAGAACCCTATTCAGAACCCTATTCAAGAGCCCAGACCTGGGGTTTTTTCAACTACTGTGAGGAAAAAGCTTAACTCCTTTCCTTGGAAGCCATTTTGCTGTCATGTGGAAACACCTTGGTTTTATGTGGAGACTGAGGAAGAAGTTGATACCGCCAAGGGAAGACTAGAGAGAAGTGAAGGAGCGGGCCTTTATATAATAACATCACATGTGCCTCAGTATCTAGACTTAACCAAAGCCAAAGTTGAGTTTTCTGTCACTTGAAATACAAAAAATCATAACTGATAAAATATTCACTTGTTTGACTTAATTGAGCTCTCTATCTTTTTCTTTTTCTTTTTTTTTTTTTTTTTTTTTTACAGTTTGTGTATTTTTTGCTTTGAAAACCATTCATGTATAGATAGCACAAATTTTATCACTGGGCACTCACTGGGCCATTTGTCAAGACTCTGGTGTGAGTAAATATTATTACAGTTGAGTTGTCTCATTTTTATGTGGGCTTTGTATGGGAGAGATGATTTTTTTTAAAAAACATTAATTCTCCCTGTGGGGCATGTCATTTGAGGCTTCTGTTTGTCATGCTTATGGTGCAGGCAAAAACACTCACTAAATTCAATCTTTGAATTAAGCTGTAACCAAGCTTGTATATTCATTAGAGGAGAAAAATTCTCCTCGAAGAAGTTCAAATTGTTTATTGATTTTCATTTCTGTGTTCAAAGGAAGCCTGAGTAAGTCTGTCTCAGCCTGGTCCCCATGGGGCTAAACAGCCAACAAGTGCATCACATTTAACCCAACTGAACAGCTACCAACCAAAGCAGGAGGATTCTTCTAAAACTATATTAATAAATAGTAAGAGGATGAGATTTCCAGTTCAATAAAGTTGATTCTTAAGGAGGAATAACAAATTTGCCAAGGCTAGCAATAAATGGCAACGTAGGGGGAAAAAAATAAAAACAAAATAAGGGAATTTTGTTGCCTTTGAGTGGCCTGCTTTTGCCCATGGCTCGGGGTCTTAAAAATCAATCCTTCCTTAACTTTCATGATTTAACTATGGTACCTCCATTGCATAGTCATTTTGAGAGTACATGAAGTGGTCCATGAAGAATAGGGGTGTTCCACTTGTTAATGATCACAGGTATCCACATGAATACCCTCTCAAGTGTCTCTGACAGAGGGAGATATCAGTTTATGAAAAACGAGTATAAACATGAATATTTTATGTGTCCTGAAGCAAAATCTAAAAATTATCTTTTAAGAATGAATGTGGTGGTTGCTGACTTTTTATGGCCCTTTAATAGATGTTCACTATCAAAAAAAAAAAAAAACTCACTACACCCTGACATGGAGGCTGTTTCAGTCTGCAGCAGCCTGTAAAGTCTTCCCTAAATGTTTTCCAGTCTATGAGAGCCCTCCTGGCTTTTGAAGCCTTTGCTTCTCAATATAGACTCTATAATGGATCCCTTGATCTGCTTTTGCGCTTGTGTCCACCTCCAAGGCACTCTGTGATCTCCGGTTATCCTTCCTGCCTCGTGGCCAGACCCTGTCTACCTCAATCTTTGTGCAGAAAGAGTACCAGCTCACTTACAGTTCTCTGCAAGCATCCTGCACAGCTGTTTGCTGTCCTTGGGCCTTGCTGTACTGTCTGAAGATTTGGCTCAGGCATCCTCTTACCTAGGCATCGCCCCATGACACTTTCCCACAGGGCTTTCTCAGGCTGAGCTAAGGACTCTGCCACTTGCATGCTCTGTTCTCCCAGCCAGCACAGTACAGATCAAATGCGTGCAACAAGATCTGCTAACATCCCCGACTTTCCCAATGAACTACAAGCTCTCCTATGAGCTTGTAGTTCATTGGGAAGACTATGTCTTCAGTCCTTGACTCCTGTCAGACTAGTTGGGATATCATGGTGCTCAATAAATATTTCTTGATATGAAATGAACTAAACTTCTGCCCTCCATGTATACTTGCTCCTCAAATTTTCCAATCTGGAGCAGCCTTCTTATTTGCGTACCACAGAAAATCACATAACCATTATCCCTCCAGAAGGCAAACTACATGAGATCTTAGCTATATCCCAGCACCTAGAATAGAGAAGCACATAAATGTTTAAATATTTACAGAATTTCAGCATTTCATGTAACTTTTTAGACGTTAGGTGGGTTCAAATTATATTGAACTTTTTTCTTGCACAGGTTTTTGTCTTATTTTCATCAGAGATTGCTTAAAAATTCTCAGTGTCCTCAAGCTGTTAAACATATCTCCAGCTGATGATTTTGCTTTCCATTTCCTTGGATGAAACGGGACTGTCATGGGTGTACCTCGCCAACCTCCTTTCATGATATGTTAGTGGCTCTATAGCTAGCTACATTAGAAGTGGTAAATTTTTCTGATAAGTATGACATGCTAAATATTAGCATTTTCATTATCACGATTACTGAGTAACACTAGGAGTATAATGCTGTGCTTTCAAACAAGCACATGTAACATAACTAAGTCCACTGAAAAAACTTCTTTCGCATTACTGCTAATAATTATTTATCAAATCATCTTGTAATAACCAAAATTTATATTTCACTATTGTTATCAATAAATAATTCATAAAACCTGCACACATGGATGTCATATCATGTGACTTCCCATAGGAAAATCTATAAGAAAAGAGGCATAGAGATTTTTAATCATTCAACACTTTTCTTTACTAAAGATAAGAAGTGATTTCCTTTAGGGTCGGGGTCCTAGAAACACTGGATGGTAGTTCAAGACAGTTGTAGATCTCACAAACAGTAACCTATCTAAACATTCCTGCTGTGCCTATTTATTCACAAAACAAAAATCCAAATAAAAATGAAAAGACTAAATATGGGTTTGATCTTTTATCTACAGTATATTTATTAAAAATCACAAGTCCAACTGTTTTATAGTTCCCAGACATTTGGCTTTAATTTATTTCTTTGCATATATGCACCATACTTTTAGCTCAAGAATTATTCTTATCACAGCTTTCAAAAAACCTTTATATAAATTCAGGTAAACCACTTTTACAAAACTCTCAAGGGATCAAGCTTTCCTTATATAGGGAATTTTTGTTGCATAAAATACTATTTGAAATAGGGGAAATAAGAGTTAAAAGTCTCTGGCTGAAAAGGAAGCTTTCATTGCCATGTGATTTGTCGCAATGTAATTTAACCTGGATGTAAGCTATAATCAAAAGGCAGAAAATGGATCATTTGCAAATTAAGAGGCATGACCTATCAAAGCTTAGGAGCTTTATTTATTGCTTAAAAACATGGAAGATTTATTTATGACTTAAAAATTATGAAGTTAATTTTTTTTAAAGTATTGAGTTTAGAAATAATGGGCTTAGAACCAATTAAATTAATATCATTGATTTGAAACTAAATAAAAGCTTTTTTATTGTTGTCATTATTTTTGAACCCCTCTATGTCAACTCAATAAGTGTTTGTTAATGAAGTTAATTGTTTTGGCTGAAGAAAAATAGGCTTTTACATTAATGTCATCATTTATTTCAATCCTTAAATCAGATTTTTTTAATATTTAGAATGTTTTCTGCTGGTTTGCACACTACTTGTCCAATTTTCCAACAAACGGATTTTGTCCCATTATATATACTCAAGGTCTAGAAGACTCTCAGAATAAATAGAAAGATTGGAAAGCTCAAATGTGATTTATACTGACAAATATGCTGTTCCTAGACTAGACTATCCTTACTACCAGAAATGAATATTGAGTAGAATTTTTAAGAGAAAGAGTAGGAACTAGCAATATATTTCTGGAAGGGGAAATGTGCATTTAAAAAAAAAGGGGCAGAAGCAAGAAAGGGGGAAAGGACTAGAAAACATATTTGACTGGAGATAACATACTCTACTACATAGTCTTTCATATGAGAGAGGCGGATCTTTGCTTATAAAACTCGATTGTTAAAATCCACATATTTTACATCATAACCCTTCCAAAGATCTCATTTCCTAACATTCGTCGGGTGTCAGGCAGGTGGAGGGGGGAGGAAGGGATGGGTATATACACACCCAATGGGTGTGGTGTGCACTGTCTGGGGGTTGACACACTCTGACTTGGGCGGGGCAAAGGCAATATACATAACCTAAACATTTGTATCCCTGTAATATGCTGAAATTTTAAAAAAATGTAAAAATTTATATTTCAACATTTATTCATGTAAGCTGCTAGAGAAAAATGTCTTCGAATATATTCATAAAGTGATGGTGGCTCAACTGGGTTTATAAGTGACACCATATTTACGGAAGTCAATGAGAATTTGCAGATGTTGTTGATGTCATTTGTTTATAATACAATGGGTGTAGTTTGGTTTTCCTGTCTTGAGACCAAAGCACTAAATTAAGGCAAATCCACTCATGACTTAGCATGCTGTCAAATTACTCACAGATAGCTGAAATCCAGCTATGTAGTCAAAGGAAGGGAAAACAGATTTTGAAGGAGAGCTATTGGTCCATACCCCCACCAAACAAGAATGGGTCACCATGCATGATCTGTAAATAAAAAGTTGGTTCCTTGAAGAACTCAACAATATATTAGGGAAACAGACACAGAAACAGATCAGATACACAGATACAGTAATACAAGGATGCAATGGTAAAGAGGTTGACAGTGTAGAAAGCATTTATCTCTTCAATTATGATTTTAAAAAGAAATCTGTAAAGCAAACAGGTTCAACAATTTTATAAACTTGGTCCAATCATCTTCACCAAGGTTTTTATGGCAATTTTAGTGTGTAGTTTTATATCTATGAAGCACATTGGATCATGTACAACCCAAGAGTTGATGTTTTGAAACTGGCCTGATTTTTAGATGGCTAATGAAATGACTTCATTTCAATTTAATACCCTGTGCTGTTCAGAAACTGTCCCAACTTCCCTTGGTATACACACTGGTGACAGAGCACTTGCTGCGAAGTAATTTGAATTTGAATTCCATTTGGGGGCAACCTTAGAGCTTATGAGAAAAAAAAAATCTTGCCAAAGTCCTTATTGTAATAGTTCAGCCAGCCAAACATACCCATCCACCATGTACCCATAAAAATGATGAAGCAATAGCCAAAGACCTGTTCAACTCTTCTTGTTATTCCATCTCCCCAGTGCCTATCTCTCATATCTAAACATTATTTATGGTCTTGCCCCTCCCCCTCTGCATTTCAATCCGCTGTCTCAGGTGAGGACTCCCATGGGCTCTCCTTACATCTCTAATACCTTGGATACTCTTTCCAGGGCCAGCCCATCATGAGGCAACCCTCAAGATCTGGAAACCTATTATACCTGATCTTTCCCACTTTAGGGAGGGGATACTGAGACATGAGGATCATCCTTACAGCTGGAGATAGGACTAAACTTACAGGTGAAGGAATCAAGCAGCCCATACTTTAGGAAGAGGATATGAACAGGTTGGCAAATACCAGACACACCTTTGAATAAGATGGCTTCTCAGACAGCACCCAGTGTCTCTAACAATATAAATGTGACATTCTGAAAAGACTTCCAAACATGGATTTATTCTTTCTGTGTTTATCACATCATAAAAAGTCATAACCTCAATATTAGCTTGATAGTAAAAGTGATACTTTTCTTTCTGGCCCTGTGTTGATATTTTCCTCTCTGTGCACTACCATCACACTTGTTCTCAAATTTATGGCTTCTGAGCTCTCAATTCGCTCATGTTATGCCTGCCCATGAATTGACATAGATAGATAGACAGATAGATAGATTTTAGGTCTTTTTCAGGACAAATTCAATATGATTAACCATATTGCAATCTAATCAAACATTGTAACAGTATTTTTTAAACCCTGATTTTTGAATTGCTATTTTTTAACTATGTGTTAAGCACCTGTGTAATTTTTAATTTCAGTTGCTTTTCCATGACACCCAGGAACATGCTCCATTCTCCACGTCTATGAACATTTTTAAGAAGAAACAATGGATCTAAGACCTACTCCTGAAGGAGAACCCTTGTCTCTCACTCAGCAAGTCAGCTCACACTTGTATATTTCCATTTGCAGGAAATATTTCCATTGCCATGAAGATTCTAATCTGAAAAGCTTGTTTTATAGTATGTCATTGGGAAGTCAACTTGCTGAAGAGCATTCTAATCAGTATTGTTGAAAGCCTTCCATAAATGAGATGACTGTCACCAACGTTCTTTCTTTTTTCCTATTCTGGGTGGCAATAAAACAGAACAAATAAAAAAAGAAAACTATAATTGGTCTGGTAATTGAACTGTGAAAAAATATACTATAAAGAAAATAAACCTTTTTTAAAGCCACAGAAATGGTGGCATTTCAAATAATTCAACTAGCATTCCAAATAAGTAGCCAGTTCATCTTGGCTGGCATACCTGAAAACATCTGGGTTTTTGGGTTTTTTTTTTTTTTTGTATTTATTTAGTTTTACTTTTTAACATTAAAGAAATATCATCCACACTTTGGAAAGCAATAGAATTAACTTGCAAATGTCTTCACTGGGCTAAGGCAATGTGAAGGCATATCTGAGAAAGTTGTCATTTTATTCAGAGCTTCAGTTATTTGACCCTTTTTCCTCATATCAGGAGAATAACGGAAAACTTTTTTATTATAGGTAGCTAAAAGATGATAATCTGACATTTTTCCTGTCTCTCTTGCCCGCAGTTTGTTTTGCCTAATTCCTTATCAAAGGAAACTTATTAACAATTTATATTGTGGTATCACCCTTCTGCATTAAAGCTTAGATTTATGTCTAATTAAACAAGTACTTTCTCTTTCTTTTGGAGGAAGCCATGGAATCTAATGTTGTACTCTTTGGACACTGTTCTCTAACAAACAGACTAAACTTTTCAGAGTCTGTGGAAGACTGAATAACAGAAAAACATGTTTTCCTGTAAAAATATAGGTTTTACATAATACACATAAAAAACAAATAATGGCATTATATCTATTTGAAGAATAGAACGGGGTTTCTTTTCCTGCAGTCACATGGTAACGGGTACTAGACTTTCCTTCCTGCTGAATAAAACTGGATGAAATGTAACATTTTAATTAATTAATATTTAATATATTATTTATTATAACATTAATATAACATTTTTTATAAGTTATTGAATTGTACACTTAAGATCTATGCATTTCGCATATAAAATTTTTACTTCAATTATTTAAAAGTTAACTTTTTAAGAAGATAAAGAAATTACATTCACAGATACACCTTCCACCCAAATGGTTCTTGTGGTGACTGGTAGTCCTAGAAAATAGAGAACACTCTGGGGTATGTGCCCAGGTTCAAAATGTTTTAAAATATAACATAAGAATTCTCTTTAGAGCTCAGAATTTGATCCTATGTCCTCAATTACAAGTTTGGTTATCATTAAGTGTCATGGGATTAACACGGAACCTTCTAAATTTCCCTAGAAATAGACCTGCCAAAGAAGCAGCAGCAGCAAAAGCAACAGCAATGACAGCAATAACTAGAGTCCATGGTTGATCTCTGTTGCCATCTTCCCTCAGCCTTGTTTTGAAGACGTAAGTGGGTCATTTGGTCTCTGTGGTTTTCACAGAGGCTGCCAGTAAGAAGGTTAGTCAGGTCATCAGGTCATTAGCTATCTGGGAAACAATCTCCCAAGAAGCACACTCAGATTATCTGTTCTGTAAATGAACCTGATGGAATGTGGTTGCAAAGATAAGTAGTGGAGAGGGAGGTGTGCCCCAGATTCACCTGGTAAGTCATAACCATAAAGATGTATTTTCCTTCTCTGACCCCATTAGCCCAGCTCCACAACAGACTGATAGGGAATTGTGTGAAGTCTTGAAACAGAATGTGACACAGAGATGCCTTGTCCCTCCCTTTCTCTTCTGGCTACCGCTGAGTAGTAAACCACTCTAGAAGAGGGAAAGATAGGAGCACAGATTGGCATATCTCATTTTATAGCACTTCACTTTATTGCACCTCACAGATACTGCATTTTTTACAAATTAAAGGTTTGTGGCAACCTTGCATTAAACAAGTCTATTGGTGCTATTTTTCCAACAGTGTGCGATCGCTTTGTGTCCCTGTGTTGTAATTTGGTGATTCTAGCAATATTGAAAAACTTTATTATCATTATATCTATTATGTGACCTGTGATCAGTGGTTTTTGATGTTACTGTTGTCATTGTTTTGGGGTGTCACAAGCGATGCTATAAAAGATGGTGAACTTAATCAATAATGTTGTGTGTATTCTCACTGATCCACCACCAAGTTGTTCCCCCATCTCTCTCCCTCTCATCAGGCTTCCCTATTCCTTGAGACATAGAAATATTGCCATTGCTCCATTTAGTGACCCTACAATGGTTTCTAAATATTTAGGTGAAGGAAGAGTTGCACGGGTCTCATTTAAATCAAAAGCTAGAAACAATTAAGCTTGGTGAGAAAGGCATGTCCAAAACCAAGATAAGCCAAAAGTAAGGCCTCTTGCACCAGTTAGCCAAGTCATGAATGCAAAGGAAAGTTCTTGAAGGAAGTTAAAAGTGCTACTTCGGTGAACACGTGAATGATAAGAAAGCAAAATAGCCTTATTTGATGATATGAATCTGGATAGAAGAGCAAACCATCTAGAACATTTTCTTAAGCTAAAGCCTAATCCAAAGCAAGGTCCTAATTCTCTTCAATTCCATGAAGTCTGAGAGGAGTGAGGAAGGTGCAGAAGTTCAAAGCTAGCAGACGTTGTTTCATGAGGCTTAAAGAACAAAGCCATCAAAGTAACATAAAAATGCAAAGCAAAGCAGCAACTGCTGATGTAGAAGCTGTAGCAAGTTATCCAGAAGATCTAGCTAAGATCATTCAAGAAGGTGGATACACTAAATAAAATATTTTCAGTGCAGATGAAACAGCATTCTACTGAAAAAGAAGAAACCATTGAAGACTTCCCTAGGTAGAGAAAAGCCAATGCTAAACTTCAAAGCTTCAAAGGACAGGCTGATTCTCTTGTAGGGGCTAATTCAGCTGGTGACTTAAGTTGAAGCCAATGCTCATTTACCATTCTAAAACTCTTAGGGCTCTTAAGAATTATGCTAAATCTACTCTGCCTGTGCTCTATTAATGGAACAACCAAGCCTGAATAACAACACATCTTTTTACAACCTGGCTTACTGAATATTTTAAGCCCACAGTTGAGATCTTTTGCTCAGAAAAGCAGATTCCTTTCAAAATATTACTCCTCATTGACAATTTACCCAGTCACCCAAGAGCTCCAATGAAGATGTATAAGGGTATGGATGTTGTTTTCGTGCCTGTTAATATAACATCCATCCTGAAAACCCATGCATCAAAGAGTAATTTTAACTTTCAAATCTTGTTACGTAAGAAATACATTTTTTAAGGCTATAGATGTCATAGATAGTGATTCCTCTGATGGAAATTGAAAACCATTTTTTAGCAATAAAGTATTTTTTAATTAAAGTATGTACATTGTTTTTTAGATATATTTATATTGCACATTTAATAGACTATAGTATTGTATAAACATAACTTTCATATGCAATGGGAAACCAAAAAATTCATGTGATTTTCTGTATTGCCATAGTCACTTTATTGAGGGGGTCTGGAATCAAACCAGCAGTATCTCTGAAGTATGCCTGTAATTATAATAATAGATTTCTCTATTCTCTCTCTAAGAGCACAGTAGAAAACTCATCCTTATATTGTCCAGATGTCATTCTAGATTCCACAGAATCTTAAATGATAGCCATTTGCACAAACAGGATTCAAATGTATACTGAATGTTATTATTTTAATCTTGAATCAAAAAGTCATGAAACAGACATATCAGCAATATTGTCTTGTACCATAGAAATAACTGCTTTGGGTGATTATCGGAAAATTTGATTACTTTTCTATCGGCTACATCTACAACCATAAAAACTTGAACAAATTAACTATTATCTGAGTATTCATTTATCTCAATTCCACAATTTTAACTGCCCTCGGGTAGCTATTTGGCTGGAGGGTGGTCAGTGAACACACCAATCCCAGGTACACTTTAGTGACACCAGTGGGTGCAATAAATAAATGGAGATGTCACTTGCAAATGCTGTTACAGAGGATACTCTTTTTTTTATTTACCTGCTTATCTCCTATTTTGTCACTTAGCCTCTTTCTCACTCCAAAGCAAACTACCAAGACCTGGTGCGTCTGGCTTTTTAACGAAGACTTCATGGCAATAGTGCAATAAATGGGAGTTCCCCAGAAAAAAAGCACGCACACATACACACAACCACCCAACAAGACCCTCCATCATTTCTTCATGATCCTATAAAAGGGACAAAGGGGAAGACAAACATTTATGGAGAGGGAGATTTTTCTCATAACAGCCCCCAATAAATATGTTTGTTGTAAGAAATAAATGTGGAGGGAAGACACGCAAGCCTGATGTTGAAGAAAGGCTTGTTCATGCTTAATACATTGGAGGAATTTTCAAGAGCTGTTCATCCATGTTAAAAAATATTACCCCTGTAATGCTGCCAAGGACAGGGAGACCTATGGTGGCCAGCTGAATAAGTGCTGGCCGTTCAAGTTAAAATGCCTGGGGGCAGAAATAATTTACGTACCCAATTTTTCCAGCACGTCAACAACTGAAATTTCAAGGAGGAATACATGTATCATGGGCATATGGGCTACTTGTTTATACACACACACACACACACACACACGTGCGCACACATGTATACACATAAACCAGAGAGTCCCTGAAATTGACTTTTTTTCAGAAAGAAAAAACAAATGGAGTACAGGAAAATGTGTTATCCAGTTCCATGGACAAGAGCCCTGCCATCCCTCCTATATCCCAGGATTATCTGTGGGAAGTGAAAACAATCTGAAAAACAATCTAAGGATCCAGGATAATTTCAGAATATAAGGTTAAAGATAGTAGTGTGCTTCAGTGACAAATTAAAAAAAAACACATATCTGAGAGCCACTTCCAATCTTATCCTCCAAGGCAAATTTCTGCAATTGTTAAAGCCAGAAGAATTGAATAAGCATGATACTGTTCTTATGATTTACACATCCAGTTAATTATTTAGCAAACATTTTGGGGCAAGAGTGATGCTTTGGTCACTGTCCTTGGTGCTGGGGCCAATGCTTGAGGATCTCTCATTGCAAGCTAAAGCTCTAAAATAGTATTTTAAGCACATTCTAAAGATCAGCACTATATTTTAGTATTTGGTGAAAATGTTTGTTTTCAAGAGCTCTTTTTTTCCCAAAAAAATTTCTTGACAACTACACATTCATTGCTTAAGTTCTTTGTCCCAAATAAGACTGTTCCTCACCAGTAATAAGATAGTTAAAAATTCAGATTTCACAATGGAATTGGGGTGGGACAAATTCCCTCTCTGCCTGTGGCAAAATTTATTGCAACTCTCAAAGCTCTCTGCCAATCACAATTATAATCACGAAACTGAACCAGTATTGCAGGTCATATAACCAAGTCTTCAAGGAGAGGATGACAAGATGGATAGGAATTTAATGGATTTATGGTATTAGACAATGAAGAAAAATACCTGTCTGGACTAATCATAAACTTTTCTTTAGCTGCAATTAACCTCATGTTGAAATACTATGTGGAGGCTATGTAACTGATAGCACTTAAGGAAAGCAATGAATGTGTAATTGTCTGGAGCTTTTTGGAGAAAAAAAAAAAGAGCTCTTGAAAATGAACATTTTCACCAAATACTATAACATCGTGCTCATAGTTAGAACAGGCTTAGAATATTATTTTAGAGCTTTGGCTTACAATGAGAGATCCTCAAGCATGGGTCCCAGCACCAAGGACAGTGACCAAAACATATTCTTTGCACCCAAAAGGCTGCTAAATAATTAACTGGACACGTAAATAAATTATAAGAAAAGTATCATGATTATTCAATCAATATAGTAACATTTGAAATACAAATATAGCAACAGAATGAAAACTAAAATTAAAGTCCTACACTATAAGCTCCTTAAGATCACTGATCTTATCTTTTATTATCATTAGTGTAGGTTTTTTTTTTTCCTCCCAATTTTACATCCAATGCATAGCACAATGCCCGAAACATAGCAGGTACTCCAATATTTGTGAGAAGTATATTCAATAAATAAAGTCACTCCAGACACTGTTTCTGGGACAGACAGCGTCTGGTCCCTGACCCAGACTTCACACCATGTCATCTCTCTTAGTTCCCTCCCCTAGCAGGTATTTAGTCCTATAACAATCAGGAATTTTCTTCTATCAGGGTGAGAAGGGACATCATCAGCTAAGTTTGGGAAGAGGAACATTTTAGCTATTAAGATTACTTGATTTCCATGATATTTCTACATTCTTGCTCCCTGATTCTTTACCTGATTTTTTGACTCTGGCTCTTTCGAAGACCTTTCCACATAGGTAGATTTAAAGGTGTCACCTCTTACTTATCTGTGTCCCAGCTTTGGAGCCACAGTTTTCTTTGACCTAGATATGCACCTGTCCTCCATGTGGACTTACCTCTTCAGTGCCCAGTGTTTCTTTCTCTCTTTCCTTTCTTGTGATCCCTAATGGTCTTTAGAATCCCAGATCATGGTGCAGTATTTCTGCTCTCATACAACATAATAAAATTGGAGAACAGGGCCACATTAAGATATGTTATTGATATATTCATTGGTTTCAGAATACATTACTTGATTTTCTTGGTTTGCATAGTCAAAGACTTATTGGTAGGCTTAAAAATTTTTAAATTAAAAACAATTTATTATTAACTATGGCAATCACAAACCCACAGAATACATAATGAAATTCAGCAAGCATGGAGTGAAATTTGTCAAATAATTTGAATTTTGCACACAAATTGGGTTTGAACTTAAAAAATACAAAAATTTGCTATTGGTATGTGTGTGTGTCAACCATATAATTTATTGTCCAAACTGGAACACTTTTGAGAATTAAAGGTGTATAATGAATAATTATACCAGGACAACAGGCATAAACTGAGAAAACTGGGATGTTGGGTAACTCCCAAAGAAGTGATTGGAGCTCATTTTAACAGAACTGACAGCCATTTGAAGGTAACCTGCATGGGAATCTGCACCTGAGAAACCCTGGTCAGCAGGTGCCCCCAGATTTAGCCAGACTGTGAGTCAGTCTGGAAGAAATTGGGTTTTCAGTTTGGACTTCAGCAGTGTTCTGTAATCTGTTTCCTAGAGATCTGCCAAGCTCTGGGTTGAACACATGGACCCTAAGAAATTATCCTTCTTGAATTGTTTGGTACAAAAATGACTTCAGAAGTCCCAGGGCAATTATTACAGGGTTTGCATGTGACAGAAATAAAGGATAGAAGTGCACACGTATAGGAATGGTGGAGCAAAGACGCAAATGATGTTAGAAATACTGGCAAAGAGGGCAAAACATTTCAGAGGTAGCAAATGGCTACTTGTATATAATTATGATATATTGATTAAATTGGAAAATTAAGTCCTAAAAGAAGTCACTATTTTAATATTTGCCTTTGGTTATTTCTAAAATCAGTAGTTGAAGTGGGATCTATGTTACCTTGCAGTCCTTAATGGTGTTCACCATCTATATGCACCTAAATCCCCCCTAAAGAACAGATCCTTACATGTGTCTTTCTGTCCTGGGTATAGCTAATTCTTCATACTGTCACATAAGGTACTGTAATAGGCCTCTAAGATTATCATCCCCTGGTCTACCTGTTCTATGCAATCCCATTCCCTTAGTGTAGTTATGACCTGTAAATATGATAGGATAGTCACTGTCTGGATTGGGTAACATTAATATGACAAGAGTAATGTGATATGCACTCCCATGATAGGTTTACAGGAAAAGCTAATTTCTTATAAAGCTTAGTGTAAGGACCAAATGGATTTGTTAGAACCTTCTGAATTAAATGCAGCCTCCCAGTCACAGGCAGTGGCTGGAAAACCACAGGTTATGACATTATTAAAGTGGAGAGGAGCAGAAAAGCCACAGTGTCTGCACACAACAAATTCCGGAGTACCAAGAGCTTAATTGAGCATGCTCACAAATCTTCCCAAACTCACCAATCAGATAGTTCTCTCATCCCCTCTTCCTGGTAGAGGGTGGAGAAAGAGGCAGAAAGGTAAGTCCAGGGCACTATATAGAGCACTATGAAGGCAGAGGAAAATAAGTTTTCCTTGCAACAGAAAACTAGGGATATATATCCAGCTTTCTGTTTCTTTATCTTGGGTCTAGCTGGCTTAAATATGACCCTCTCCCATCTAGTGAAAGAATAATGTGGAAATATATAAAGGATTTTTTCAATGCAATAAGGCGGCAAGCAACCTGAATTTAAAATGGGCAAAAGATTTGAAAGGACATTTCACCAAAGAATATACATAAATGGCCAAAACGCCACTAAAATATGCTCATATCAGTAGTCATGAGGACTGATTTTCTTAGGTCTAACTAAGAAAATGAAAATTGAAACTGCAACAAAATACCAATACATTCACTAGACTGGCTAAAATTAAAAAGTCTAATAACACCAAGTGTTGGCAAAAATATGCAGCAAGTGGAAATCTCATATGTTACTGGTTGGATACAAAAGAGTACAGCCTCTTTGGAAAAGAAATTTGGCAGTTTCTTATAAAGCTAAATATCTATTTACCTTACAATTCAACAATTCCACTCCTAGATACTCACCATAGAGGAATAAAAACACATGTCTCAGGCAAAAATTGTACATGAATGTTCATAGTAGCTTTATCCATAATGGCCCAAAGTTAGAAATAATCCAAATGGCTATTCACTAGTAAATATGTAAACAAATTGTGGTATAGCCTTATAATACAATACAAACCACAAATATGAGCAACAATATATTTGAATCTTAAAAGTATCATACTAAATGAAAGAAATCATTTGTAGAAGATTATGTTTTCCCTTACAAAAAATTCTCAAAAATGTAAAACTGTAGTTATAGAAAGCAGGTCAAAAAGAGTTGGAAGCCAGAGGGAGGGGAAGGGGATTGACTGGGAACAGGAGGGAAATTTGGGGGATGATAGAAATGTTCTCTATCTTGATCATGGTGGTTGTTACATGTTAAATCTCATGAGACTGGCACTCGAAATGAGTGAATTCTATTTTATATAAATTATACCTCTACGTACAGATTTTTTTTTTTGTTAATGCTATAAAGGTTTCGATATTGGTTCTAAGCTTCTTTAACCCTTCCGGATACGAGAGAGTACTGCTGCATAGGGTTATGTGAGTTGTGTGCTTACAAAACTGCTAAATGCAGAGGCCCACTCAGTAATACCAGCTATGCACTAGAATGCGTCATTTTCCTGCTCACGTCTCACCCAAACAAGGGCAAAGACCATCCAAAACCTCAAGCCAATTTCTAGGTCTTTAGTTAAGAAATCTTATCCACAAAGGTTCACAACCCTCAACAAAGGGCCATGCTTTCCCATGCTTAGTAGAATGGGGACTGGATAAATACTAATATATGTAGTGAACATATCCTATCTGCTTAGTACCCTTTGACTTGGACACCGTGCCTCCCCCGTGCTATAATTATCCAGTTTGCTCAATGTACAGCATATATGATACTTCCCTGCCCCTGTCCTAGGTCCCAGGAGTGGGCTCATAATTCAGGCCCAGCTAGAGTATTTCATCTCCTTACCTATAATATTTGATTCCCGGATGGTCACGTGACCCAAACAGGGCATCAGGAGATTTCTAGGTAAAGAGACTATATAAAACTAAAGCTCTTGGTAGCTTTCTTATATATGCCTCACAGAAAAAGCCTGCCTGGGACTGTAGCCAAAAGCTAAAAGCAAAACTGAGAGATGAAAACAAACAGAGCTCTGACAATACTTTCTGGGCATTGGAATCCCACCACGCATGGACTTTTCAGCTACCAGAGCCAATAAATTTCTCTTATGTTTAAGCTAGTCTGAGTTACGTTTCTGTCACATGCAACCAAAAGAGTGCCACCATATACAAAACAAAGAAGATGAGAGACACTATACGACAGAACAAAAACTAAAATGTAAAAACGTTTACTGAAAATTATAGGCAGTTGATGTATTGAAGTCAAGAGCCTCGCCCTAATCCCCAAATTACCGCTGACTTATCTTGTAACACTGAATCAATATCTCAGTTCGTCTAGGAGCTGTTGTCTTATATCTAGAATGAGAGCATTGGACTAATCCACTTTGAGCTCTCTAAATGCTACAGGGACTCCATGGCTGGCAGAGTGAGAGCCCTAAAAACTGGTAGTGCCAACGACCCTCCTCTAAGACTCCCAATAATGTTGTCAACTAGTGATAAGCACAGATTTTGTGTTATGAGTGGTAGAGAAGTTTTGGGTCTGGGTGGGATGACAAAAGGCATGTCAGTGGCGACACTGAGACTTCTTTGCGGGATTTCACGGGCAGCGTGAGAGGAAAGGGAGGCCAGGGCACAGACTCTGTCTCAAAAAAAAAAAAAAAATGTAATATGGGCTTATACCCCCCAGTGCAACCTGAGACAGCACCCCTTAATTAAACATATTGATATTTGGGTAGTAAAATATTAATATTTGAAAATTCCTATTAAGTGAGATCATTTAAGACTATAAATAGATACTTTTGAGAAAAACAGATAAAGAATTGTAGACTTGCCTATACACATACATTTGCATACATGATCTATACATAAATATATCTATTTAATTATTTGCTTGAATACAGAAAACATATCTCTTGGAGGACGTATGAAAAAAAGTAGCAACACTAGTTGCTTCCAGGAAAAGAACTATGTGACTAGACAAATGGCATTAGAGATTTAATATCCTTTTATCACTTCTGAATTTTATATTATATGATCGTATTCTCATTAAATACAATTTTTTTAATTTGCATTTTTCCAAGTCCAAACATTATGACACAAAAAAAAATCCACTTCTCAACATCAACTCCCAGAGAACTGTAGATCCATGTATACAAGGAGGCATGTATAAGGCTGTATCACAGGACTGCTTGCAACAGTGTAAAAAATGGAAATATCAGAAATGTCTACCAAGAGTAGAATGGCTAATAAATCGCAGTGTAGCTATATTATGGAGCACTATACAAAAGTTTAAAAACTAAGACTTATACATACTGACATGGAAGAATCTCCAAGATACAGTGTTGAATGTTTCAAACTTAACACTCAGAAAAAGAACTATAAATTCAGCATCGAAAATTATTAAAAAATATATATATATATATTCACACATGCATACATACAAGTAAAAACAGCACAGGACAGGATCAGAATGGCGTAGGGAGCTTCCATTGCTGTATGGTTTATTTTTTACAATGAAAATTATTTTTATTACATCTATAATTTTATATTAATTAAATAAAATTAAAAATAAAGTCAACTGTTGTCTCAAGATGGTAGATTAGGCACTCTCAAACAATGGGTACTGTATTTTTCTTTTATGGCTCACTATCACCTCCTTTTTTTCCTACAATCCTCACCCTCCTTGATTGAAACACAACAGAAAGAGACAGGAAGTGCTACAGCAAACGGTAACCAGAAGGAAGTAACCGGAAGGAAGATTAGAGGAGATGACTAAATACTAACAAAATAACACCATCATTTCCACTACCAAGATAAGGAGTAGTTTGCTAAAAAATATCCTGTCACAAATAATTATTTTACAGAAAGCAGGGTACATGATTCAAATGAATCACGGTGAAACATGGGCTCGTTGGCTGGCCTTCAGATATTCTTGAAAAAAAATTTAAAGCCCATTTTCCAATAAAGGTGAGATTGATAACGTGCTATAAACTGTCATAAGGAATCCTTCCTGGATTGTAATTGGTGTGAAAAAAATGCACCTTATTCTATGTTTTCAGGAGCAGTAGAGTGAAGTTTCCATTTCCTCATTAATTCCTTCAAAGACAGATCCTGAACCTTCCATGTGAGACACACAGATCCTGCAGAGCCTGATAGAAGAGCCAGACGTTCCAACAATTGCAGCAGGCATCTGGGAATATGTTTGAGAGACTACTCTGGACTTGGGAGAGGCCTGGAAGCATGATTAAAAATTACTAACAATGTTATAATACCTAATACTCTGAGTCCTTACAAAGTGCTAGGCACTGTAACTGTGAGCTTTACATACATTTACTCTTTAATTCTTCCTTCATCCCTATGATGTAGATATCACTGTTTTCCCATTTTTTAGGTGAGGACTCTGATGGTTAGAGACTTAAATAATTCCTTCAAGGTTATGCAGCCGGTCAGTAGTGGAGCCTGGATTCCAGCCTATGATTGTCTGGCCCTCATGCCCTGACTTTTTTCAGAAGCCAAAGAACATCATCACAGGCCAGCTGCTCCCTGATGGATTGATAGGCTGGTACACTATGCCAGCTGGGGGAGGTATAAAAGAAGGTAGTATTTTTGAAGACTGACAGGTGGTTTACCCTGCTTGGAACTCAGGGATCGTGAGGGAAAGTGGTAGGACATGAGGCTGGACACACAGGCATATGATGAACCATAAATGAGTTATAGGCTAGTAAAGGAATATGGATTTTATCATATAAACTATAGAGGTATTGAAATGTCTCTAGGATCATGTCAAGGATCATAATAGCATCATACTGTGCAGCACAAAGTGCAAGGTATTCTAAAGATATTCAGGAAGCAAAAGGATCACTTAGAAAGATGTTTAAAGCATCCGATCAAGACACAAAAGGGGCTTGAACCAGTAAGAGTGGATAGAGCATCAGTATGAAAACTGTCTTCTCAAATTCATGCATTGTATTCCTCTGAGAGAAAAGTAATACATTGTGCTGAATAAAACTCACGTATCAAGGCACCAAAAGGGCTGTGTTTTTAACACTCACCTTCCAACTCTGTGGCCAAAGACCTGCATTGCTGTTTCCTACCTGATTTTAATTCTTGGACCATTGACTCCAGTCCTTGATCAATCCCTTTGTTAACAGAGGGCTGAGAGAATGTTGATTTGAGCTGTTAGGATTTCATAGCTCAGAAGGAGATTGAAAGATTAGAGTGCAGAGTTAATGGATTTTTCAGCAACTTTCTAAATGCAACATATGGTCCTTGCTAAATATCACCTTGTTTACTAATGTATTAGCCAAGGTTCTGTAGAGAGAAAGAGAATCAATGGAATATATATATATATAAAGATTTATTGTAGGAATTGGCTTACACAATTATGAAGGCCATGATAGTCCACAATCTTCTGTCTGCAAGCTGGGGGCCCGGGAAAACCAGTGATGAAGTAGTTCCAGTCCAAGCCCCAATACCTGAGAAGTAAAGAAACCAACTGTGTAACTCCTGGTCAAAGTCCAAAGTCTTGAGAACCAGGAGCACTGTTGTCCAAGAACAGGAGAAGATGGATGTCCCAGCTCAAGTAGAGAGAGAGAAAATTTGTTCTCTCTGCCTTTTCCTTCTGTTCAGGTCCCCATTGAATTGAATGGTGCCTGTCCACATTAGTGAGGATGATCTTCTTTCTCAGTCTACTGATTCGAATGCTGATGTCTTCCAGAAACAATCTCACAGATACATCCAGAAATAATATTTATCAGCTGTCTGGACAACCCTGAGCCTAGACAAGTTGACACATAAAATTAACGATTCTAATCTCCTAATGTTGCGTCACAGTCTGAAATGTCCGTTCTTGGTGCACTCATAGCCAAAGAATGACCAGATGCACCAAAGTAAGACAAGCATGAAAATAAGGTTTATTGAGGAAAAAGATAGGATTACAGAGCAAGAGCAAGATACATATGACACAGATAATGACCAGACCCACTGTCACAGCAAAAGAGAGGAGCAAAAGGGTCTGGTTATGGTCTGGGTATTGTTTTATAGTGTCCAGATTGGAACCTCCCTGGAGCTCAGGAGTCACCATGGAACCACTTTGATTGGACAGATGGGAGTTATATGACCTGAGTCTTACTGCACATTGCGTCCCCCATGAACCTCTATGAAAGCCCATTTGGGAAGGATGGTGAATCATAACGTCACCAACTTTTTCCTTAGACCCCCCCCCCCATATCACTCACTATCTACTCAACACTAATATGCGAGGTCTTTGTGTTTCATATTTCCCAGCATTCCAGGGTGAAATAATTCTCAAAAGATCTTGAGTCTGGGTTGGGGGAGGAGGTAAAATTCAAGTAGGTCAATTTTATTGCTTGATTGCAGCTCTGGTAAAAGGGTTGGTATATGAGGATATTGAAAAGATTAGAGTAAGATTTGAGATTATCTGTTTTTTTCCAATTATCCATGCCTACATTTTACCCATGGCCATGGAAAATCAAGAGTCAGTCACACTGTCAAGAATCCTCCAAGGAATGGAACACATCTCGGGTGCTACAGTGCATTATTTTGGCCCACCTTTTCAAGTTAAAGGGCATGGGTATTTTAAATGTATCAACTTTTCAGGAGTATTATAGCTACAATTTGTCACTCTGCAGGCAAATATTTGGGAACTTAAATTTTAAATATTAAGGATAATTCTTTCCAGTAAGGAAAAACTATTGATTATAAATCTTTTATGTTAGCAGAGAAAATAATTTAAATATTTTTAGAATTGTGAATGCTGGTAACAGTCAATATATTTGAAAAGAATTAAGTCCCTCTGTCACAGAAAAGGCAAGCTGTGTGAGGAATAATTGCATGGTCTGGGATCTGGGATCTGGGAGAGGTGACTTGCTTTCCCTCCCTGGCCATCGCAGTGGCATATCACCTGCTATCCCATGGCTTCTGTTTCTCCAGCTACAAAGCAGAGGCCAAAATGACTTTCTTTATCAGTGACTTCTAAGGAAGAGAAGTGATAGGTAGACCTGTGCCAACTACTTGGTGAAAAATGAAGATTTCGCTTAATTTATCCTTTTGTAAAGACCACCATAAAAAATAGTCTAATTGAGTTTTTCCACTAGATTAATTGATTTTTAATTTCCTGAGTTGAAGGAGTTGGCCAAAATTCTCCCCTCTTCCTAGACTAATTCTATACCCAATCAAACCCAAGCCTTGCTGCTTTTACCTTCTAAACCTTTCTTATATCTGCCTACTCCTCTCAATACCCATTCTATTTCCCTGGTTCCGGGCTCAGCATCTTTAAACAAAAGCTGCAGTAGTGTCTTCATTGATCTCCCTGTCTCCATTTTTGTCTTATTGAAAATTTCCCCTCTTATTGTAGGCAGGGTCATTTTTCTCAAACTCAATCTGACCATCTGTGGCTTACTATTTCCTCCTTAGCCCAATTTGTAAGAATTTTGATGAACTGGATCCCCTTTCTCTCTTCAAATTTTGCTGTGCCTACTCCCTACCTCGTATGTCATGCCATTGTCATAGCAAACCTCTTGCAGTTCCCTGCATGTACCATTTCATCCCTCTAGGATTTCCCTCTGCCTGGGACATCAATCCCACCTTTCCTCACCCAGCTCACATTCCTCATTACTTAAGGCTTAGCTGGTTATTCTACTCCCTCTCCCCAAGCCTTCCCTGCACATTTTACTTGAATCAAACCTCCTCCCCTGTTTTCTTAGCCCTCTGTGCTCGCCTTTTCCAATGTACTTATCTTTTGTATTAACATGGTATTTCCCCATAAGACTACAAGTTCTCCAAAAACAAGGACCATATCTTGATCATCTGAGGCTCCAAAATGCAGGACAGTTTGGTTCATGGTAACTTTCAATAATGTCCCTTGCTCTGATTCTTCCTTACATTTTTGTCCTCATTCTTTTACTTCTATAGAAATTTAAAGCTGGAATTAAAGACCATCTGTTCTAATTCTTTTTCCCCCTACCCCATTTACAGAAGAGAAAACTGAAATTAGGATCATGTGCCCAAGATAGTACAAGCAAATAGTGGCAGAATCAGATACAGAACCCAATTCTTCAGAGAACAAGGGTTAAACTAAATGAAATAAAAATTATGGTAAAGTTCTTGGCAGAATGCCTAGCATGTTGTAGGAGCTTAGTAAGTGACAGGCCATTTCCGTCCTAAGCCCAGTTGTCTTTCCATGGTATTCCGCTGCCTTTCTGCAGGGGAAACTTCTCCAATTGCTTTCTTTTTGCTTTTCTGTCTCTTGGGTAGTTATAGCTATGGAGATTGTATCTTTGAAAGTGTTCAAGAGGAACCATATTTTATAAATCCAACATTGTTCACTGCTGCAGGTATGCCATTAAAAATGTTAAGTTACCAGGAGCCGAAATACCCCAATGAGGGTGCAGAGTTTTCCTGTTACATTTAATTAAAAGATCATTTTTATGACAACATCATATTAGGGGTGATAAAAGGATCATAAATTGCTTCATGAGGTCACCAAGAAAATTCTAATGCCCCATTAGTTTTCATTGTCCAGTCCCTAGATAGCAAGACTCACTTTTATCACAAAGTACATAAAACATACTGACCTTTCTCGTTGCAATACACAAATGTTCCCCAAAATCATATCATACTTGTTTCACATCCTAAACTTATTGCTGCCAAGGGCAGATGTAAAATGTAGCTAATATTTTATATGCTATAAAATAATGAAGTTCTGGAAAATTACAGATGTAAATGCTTCGATCTCTGAAACTTAACATGTCCTCCTGCAAATTTCACAACTTTGACCTCCTATTTTTGATTATAGAATTACAACCGACAACATAAAGTGGGAAACTATAAATTAACAAGAATACTGGTGAGCAGGGATGATAACTATTTAACTGGAGCACATGTTTGTTTTTTAGAATGGAAGGGAAAATTATTTTAATTTTGTTATTTTTGGAAATATAGATGTTATTCTGCAGAGATATATTTTATCATAGTCATGAAGAAATGGTTTCACACAGTGTCAAAAAGGTTAAAGTATTAACCATGATTTTATAAATAACCCATCAATTTCCAAAGAAGCGACTGAATCTTCTAAGTCTTTGTTACCTTTGGTTTGGACATGCCTGCTTAATATTCAAAAAATCATAGTGCAAAGGAATTTCCAGAAGTCAGATTCTCCAAAGTGGCTTTACAAAGCACTAATTTCTAAAACCTTCATAAAACGATTTTATTAAGACCTTCACTGAAAACCTTGATTTTTTTATCACCTGGTTTGCTCCTCTTTCCAAAGGAAGTGACCAGCCAAAACTGTCTGTATGCAACAAAAAGATAAAAATTTCAATTAGGCTCAGTCCTGTCATAAGCGGACCACATGAGAAAGCTCGAGATAATCCACATTACATATTGATGTCTATCAGCGCCGAGACCACAGTCGTGATTCATTCCAGGGCCCTTTTGTAGGTTTGGCAGCCACTGCACCCAATAAAGGCCTAATCATATTAATTTATGCCCCTATCAATTATACATTCAGATTCCCCAGATAGCTTGTCAGTTTTTATTCACTATTTTCCAAAAAATACGCCTATTACAGTTACTGTGCAAATAGTAGGACTGTCAGAAACGGAGATTTAAAGAATGCTACTTAAAAGAGGTGGGCTTCCTTAATTTATAAATGTTGTATTATATGTCATACATGTGCTAGTTTTAAAATCAGGGGCAGCGTGAAGATGGATGTCACATGAAGGACTTTCGAGAAAGGGGTGGGGGAGGACCTTCTCAATCCCTTTGTTGTGTTTTAATAGTTCTTTAAATGAAACAGTCTTGGGTCTACCTGCAAAATATCTCAGATATCGTTATTTGAAACCATCACTTATTTTTGTCTCACAAACAAGAAGCCTCAATTAAATAAGACTTTAGCAGGCAATATCTTCATGCTCTATTTTGCTGTGTGGCCCAAGGTCTTATGAAGGTGGTTTTCAGAGTGTGTATGTGCTGATTTTGGAGATGATATCTACAGCCTGTCTCCAGGCAGGTGTAGGATGCCTCGGCATGGTGGGAGAATCCCTCTCTATGGGCAAGGAGTATAAGGACCCCAAGAGCCAGGAACATTGTGAGCAATTCTGCATTAAGGAGTAATTCAAGTCATAAGGTACTGGGAGTCAGGCAGTGAATTAGCCAGAGCAGGGGGTAAAGCAAATCAAGTCTAACCCTGTGCCCTTCTGCTTTTCCTTGTTTGCTCCCTATTCTCCAAATCAGCTGCCCACTCATGTCCATGTTTGCAGGAATGGACTCTCTAGCTGACAACTAGTTCTTGAAGACGTAACTCCTTCATTGGCTCACAGCTGAGCATTTCCAAGAGAGATTCAGGGAAGAGTCTCTATGTGGCTGACCTGAGTGGACACTAACCACTATAGGGAGGTATAGAGAGATTATATCTGTTTAGAACACATTGGATGGGTGAAAGTCCTTTGTTCAATGAACAAAAACACATAGAAGTTTACAAAAAAAGAGGCAGGCTCTGACTCTTGGAGCTGAGATTCTAGTGGGAGAGTGATAAAACAGCAAATAAGGATATAATTAGAAATTGTGTTAAATGTTATGAAGACTCATGCAGGATGTTACAAGAAAGCAAATCAGGAAACTTCATTTTGATGGGACGAGCCAGGAAGTTTCCCTGTGAAAGAAGAGTAGCTTGAAGACACACGTTAACTCCACTTCCTTCCTAAATCTATGGAAATGACAATAGTAAAAATTCAAAAGTATAAATCCACAAAGGCAAAAAGAATGAAAGAATGAACTGCAATGGACGTATTGACAAGATGTTGGAAGTTGGAAACTCTAGTTGGAACTTGGGGTTTTCCTAAAAGCAGAGGGTAAGACAAGGCCTTATATGGGAAGGGAAGTAAGACAGCAGAAATGAGAGGTGGGGAACATGAGACAGGAAAGGCTCTTCATGAGTTGGTTCCTGCAGAATACAGCTAGGTCTCAGAGCCTTTGGAAGCTTTCTGATGAACCATGTAGAACTAACTTAGAGCAGGCTAGAGCTTTTATTCGTGACTCCTTCCCCTAACTGTGAGTGGCTGTCTCCAGGACTCTTAAACTTTTCACACTTCTGGGTTACTGCCAGGCAAGGACTTCGGACAAAACTGCAGGGTAGCAAAGCAGAGAGGGGCTAAGGCCCATGTTTGATTCGGGATATAGGCACTATGCATGGAATCGTCCACCCCAGCATTGGAATCAGCACACAGTGGCCCCATGAGTGGTTGCTACAGGGAGAGGACAGAGGAACCAGTACTGTAACTCTCTGCAGGGGAGAATTGCCAACAAGAACAAAGCTGGCTCCTGCCACAAGTCCCCTACCTCTGAAGGCAGGGGTCTACCGTGGAGTCGATAACAAGAATGGCTTGAAACCTGTGCAAGAAGCATTCACTACCCAGAACACTCCTTCCCCAGCCTGAGACACCAAGAAGTTTCTCCTCCTTGTGCCAGAAGAATGGAGGCTTTTTATCCCTGGGGAAACTAATGGGGACCATTGCCTAAAAATAACCATTAGTGATAATAATTGTTCCTATTTCTTGGCTATCCTATTTCTCTTTTCTTTTACAAGTCACTGAGTAGCTATAGACTTTTTCTCTATTTTTTCCCCATTGCTTATTTTGTTTCTCTTTGGTTCTGCTAGTCTTTAATAAGGATCTTCCTCCACATGTTGTAAATTGCAAATGAAATGAACTGGTGTGTGGCTGTTACCAGGAGCTCTTATGTATCGTATGAATGTTTTCTGAGTTCTACTCTCATCCCAAGGGAGGGAAAGTCTGCCCAGTTGCCCTTCGAGACAGTCACCTATTCCCATTGCCTTCATCTCAATGGATAATCTTCAGACAATTTCATTCTTCAGTTGTGTCAGGCTCCTCCCCACCTTGCTGTCCCTACCTTGGTGCCTGGCCTGAGAGTGCCACTTTCCACAAACACATTCTTGCACAGAGCTAGTCAGAGAGCCCCACTCAAATGCAAAGGAGGCTGGGAAATGAGGGCTTCCTAGGCCCAGGAGGAAAACAAAAATAGCAACTAAGCATGTAGCATTGTCTCTGCACAGTAACTTTGGTCAATGGCCAATTTCACTGTTCTAGAATCCCGGGAATATTATTCTCTCACCACCTCACCCCTGCCACGTCCCATTTGCACTCATATCTATTTGCATATTGTCTTTGAAGAACCAGATTTAAAATATCCAGTGCAGGGCCTGGGAAGTTCTCTGTCTATTGCCAAGAGAATGGAATTTCCCTGGGGTATATGAGAGGAAGTTGATGAATGTTAGAGTAGAATAGAGGAGACAAGAATTGTTTCATTGAAGGAAAGTGAATGGCGCTGGGCAGACCAATGAATCTAATGTAAGGACTAATCAGAAAGTACAAACTAAACAAGCTATAAATATTCCCCAGAAAGTAGAACCACTGACTCTGGTTGATCCAGAAAAGATTGGCTCAATGATAAAGAGAAAAAAAATGGGAGAAAGGAGGTGCCTTAGCTCAGGAGGCCATAACAAAATGTCATAGACTGGGTGACTCAAACAACAGAAATTTAGTTTTTAAAGTTCTGGAAGTCTGGGGTCAGGCTGTCAGCATGGCCCTGTTCTGTTGAGGGTCCTCTTCCTGCAGGTCCCTGCCTTCTGGATGTGTCCTCACATGGAGAAGAAAGGAAGCTCTGGTCTCTCTTCCTCTTCTCGTAAGGAGTACGATTCCCATCATGGGGGCTCCACCGTCATGACCTCATCTCAACCTAATTACCTGCCAAAGATCCCAATCTCTTAGCACTATCATACTGGGGGTTAGGGCTTCAACATAGGAGTTTTGGAAGGACACAAATATTCAATCCACAACAGTGGGTCAGTTGAGAAATAAAATTCATTAATGAATGGATTTTTGGCAAACATGTCAGAAAGGACAGGAAGTAAACATCAAGGACGTTCTTACTTATTATAGAATATTTGATTATTTATTTATTTTGAGACAAAGTCTCACTCTGTTGCCTGGGCTAGAGTGCCGTGGTGTCAGTCTAGCTCACAGCAACCTCAAACTCCTGGGCTCAAGCAATCCTCCTGCCTCAGCCTCCCAAGTAGCTGGGACTACAGGCATGCACCACCATGCCCAGCTATTTTTTTCTATAGATTTTTAATTGTCCAATTAATTTCTTTCTATTTTTAGTAGAGACGGGGTCTTGCTCTTGCTCAGGCTGGTTTCGAACTCTTGACCTTAAGTGATCCACCTGTGTTGGCTTCCCAGAATGCTAGGATTACAAGCGTGAGCCACCATGCCCAACCTTGACTACTTATTATTAAACAGAATAGAGAAGTTCAGAATGAGCAGCTGGCAGAATATTAATCTCAGGACCTGGGCACTGCCTGTTACATCTGAGTCACATCACTGAGAGGGAAATCCTTTAAAAAGAAATTTAAGATTGTAAATTCATTAAAAAGATAGGAAATTTTACCTGAGTGTCTGAAAGACAAATTTGTTTCCTATTTAAAAAAAAAAAAAAGTTTTCTGTTCTTTGATCAAGTTTAGTTATAACTTTAGCTGAACTGGGACCACGAATTGTAGTTAGCTCTCAATTTTCCATAATAGAAAAACACACTTCACTTGGCATTGGAGAATCTTATTGGACAATTGTTGTTTAAATATTTGCTCTATGCATGGTACCATTCTTGGAATGAACCAAAGAAAATCCCAACTCTCCTAGAACTTACATTCTTTTGGAGGGAGTCTTAAACAAGTCAACGAACCAGAAAAAAATCAGATGGTAACAAATGATATGGACAGAATTTAGCTAGAGGATGAGATAGTATTCAAGAGGTAAGAAAAGTCCTCCCTCCGAAGAACCCATTTAATGTGAGGCCCCAATGAAAATCAGAAGGCTGCCAGGCCAAGATGAGGGGGAAGTCCATTTCAGAATAAGTTCTAGGGAGCAAAAGTACAGCAGGGTGACTATAGTTAATGACACTGTATCGTATGCTTGCAATGTGTTAAGGGAGTGGATCTTCAGTGTTCTCACCACACACACGAAGGTAACTATGTGAGGTCATGGATGTATTAACTAACTCGATGGTGATCATCATTCCACAATATGTATGTATATTGAATCATCACATTGTACATCTCAAATGCATACCATTTTATTTATCAACTGCACCTCAACAAAGCTAGGGGAAAAAAAGAACATTCTAGACAAAGGGAGCAGTAGATTATCTGCAACAAGAATGAGCTTGTTAAATTATAGAAAGAGGAACGTTTTGGATCAAGACTTAGGGTAAAAAAGAGAGCAGATGGTGGGGACGATGCTAATGGGGAAGTCTGTGCATGTGTGGGAGTAGATGGGAAATCTCTGTACCTTCTGCTCAATTTTGCTGCGAACCTAAAAGTGCTCTAAAAAAAAATTAAGTCTACTTAAAAAAAAAGAGAAAGAGAGGGAACAGAATGAGATGATGTTGAAGAGGTAGACAGTGGTCAGAGCAGGCAGAACTTTGAGAGCCAGAGCAAAGATTCAGAATTGTCTTCCAGGTGTCATTTTCATTCTTGCCATACCTCTTGGCACAGCCCTTTTTGCAATGGGCCTTTGCAGTGGCTCTCATCAAGAGGTAGAATCTGTTTCTCCACCTCCTAGAATCCAGGCAGGCCCTGTGACTTGCTTTGGCCAGTGAGACACCAGAAAATATGACATAAACAAAAACTGGACAAGTTTTGGGGGCATTGGTGTTTGCTCTTTCTGACTGCCCTTTGGAACTCCGAGTCTACCATTGGAAGAAGCTAGGAATAGCTTTTCAGAGCAGGAGAGACCACATGGAGAAGGGAGAAGTCATCCCAGTGACTCCTAGCCTTTGACCAACTAGCCAACCACAAGACACAAAAGTGAGGCCATCCTAAACCATCGGCCCCCGCTGAGCACTGCAGACCAGAGTAACCATTTAACAGATCCACAGAATCAAGCATGAAAATAAAGGAATGTTACCTTAAATCACTAGGTTCTGAGGGTCGTTTTAGTAGAACAAAAGCAAACTAATTCATGGGATAGGAATCCTCTGGAGGGCATTAAACAGAGAAGTGACCTGATCTGACTTGCATGTATGTTTTTGAAAATCACTCCAGCAGCAGCATGAGGGGTGAGTAATAAAAGGGCCATGGAAGCAGAGAGACAAGTCAGAAAGTTAATGAAGAAGTCCAGATGGGAGATGGAGGGGGCTTGGACAAGCCTGGAAATATGAGTAATAATTGCTGTGATCTCATCTGGTTTCAAGGTTTTAAATATTATGCATTTGTTCATGACTCTCTAAAATTTATACGTCCAGCCTGGACCTCATCCACGATTCCTGACTCACACATTCGATTGTGCCTTTTGGACATGTCCACTTTGATGTCTACTTGGCATTTCCAACTTAATAGAATATTTGTGATTGCTACTGATCCCACCTGCCAAAAAGGTATTGAACCTGCTTCTCCCATAGTCTTCCCATTCTCAATACCTTATAGTCATCGTTTTTTTGTTTTGTTTTTTTGTGTTTTTTTTTTTTTTGAGACAGGGTCTTGCTCTGTTGCCCAGGAGGCTAGAGTGCAGTGGCATGATAGTAGTGCACTGCAGCCTTGAACTCCTGGGCTCAAGTGATCCTCCCATCTCAGCTTCCCAGGTAGCTGTATTATAGGTGGGAACCACCACACCCTGCCCTTACAGTCACCCTTGATAGCTTTTACTCACCCTGCACATCCACTCCATCAGCAAATCCTGTTGGCTTGACCATCGCTATATATATCATTACCAATGCAACCCAAGCCACCATCATCTCCCATCTGGATGACTGTATAGCCTCTTAACAGGTCTCTCTGCTTATTTCCACCATTTCCAGTTGGATTGGTTTTGAGTCTGGGTACGGGTTAGCTGGATGTTCTGCTCAGGGTCTCATCAGGCTGACATCAAAGTATCAGTAGGGCTGCAATCTTGAGCTCCCAGGTTGTTGGCAGCATTCAGTTCCTTACAGCTGTGTGACTGGGGTCCTTATTTCTTGCTAGCTATCAGCTGGGACTATTCTCCTGTAGCTTGTTACCAGGTGGACCCCAGAGACATGTCACACCGTGGCTCTTTACTTCCTTCCAGGCCAGGAGTACACCTGCTGCTGTTTCTTTTCTTTCTGAGGGCCTGCCTGATATAGCTAAAGTTGACTAATTAGTAACCTATTCCCAGGAGTGACACCTCATCACATTCACAGGTTCTACACACACTCAAGGGGAAGAAATTATATACCAGGGAGCAGGGTTTTGGGGAATCATCTAGAATCCTGTCTACCACGCCAACTTTGGCTAGGTTCTCCAAAGAGTAGGTAGAATACTCCTGCTTTTATTTATTTATTTATTTTTTAAGCGAGAGAGATCATGTCAATCCTCTGCTCAAAACACTCCAATGCCTTCCCATCTCAGTGAAAGGAAAAAAATCTGTCTTTATCTGGATGCTTAAGTGATCCGGCTCTTCACTGTCTCCCTGCCCTCATCTCCTTCCATTCATTCATCTCCTTGATCAAGTCATTCCAGATATCTTGGCTTCTTCTTGGTCTTTAAACACACCAAGCATGGTCCCATCTCTGGGTCTCCTCACTTGCTATCACCTCTACCTGGAACACATTCCCTGCAGTCACTGGCACACCTCGTTCTTGCACAGATGAACAGATTCTTCTCGTCTTTTTAAAAAGGCATTCAATGAACACCCAATATAATTCTGAGTCACTTTCTACCTCCCTGACCCTGCTTTATTTTTCTTTTCAGCACTGAGTCAGTTTGGGTCCTCCAGGAAGCAGATGCCAAGATGGATTTAGATGTGCAAGAGATTTACCAGGGCAAATGCATTGGAAGAATAAAAGGGAGAGGGAGGAGAAGTAGGGGGCAGAGACTTCAGACAGCAATGCAGCTCTGATACCTATAAAAGGAGAGAGGAAGGAGAGAAGGATCGAACACAAAGAACAGGTAGGGAGGATCTCAGAGTATCATGCAGCTTCAAGACAGCCTCAGGTGGGCTGATGGGGAGCCTTGGGGCAACGGTGGCCTGTTAGAGGATTTCTACCTTGAGCAGAAATGACTTACCTCTAGTACCTTCTGCTCAGCACAGGCTAGGGCCAGCCTGGGGGAATCATGGCCTCGCTGTGTCCAGAGGTGTGACAGGTAGGGGCCATCAGCTAACTAGGCCCCTCATGGCACATTCTCTTAAAGGAATTGTCATAGTAACTCAACCTCCAAAGTGATCATGGCACTACCAGTACCTGATGCATATTTACTCATTTCTACTGCCACTGGCTACACCCATTGGAATTAGACTCCCTACAGACAGGGTCTTTGCTCTGTTTATTGCCACATCCCTGGTGCCTACGCAGTGCCTGCCACAGAATCACCATTCTATGACATTTTTAAACAAATGACTAGCAATAGCTACTACTTTTTGAGTGTTTACTATATACTAGGGATTGTTAAAAGTGTTCATATTTTAACTAGATTAGTTCTCATAACTCCATGAGGTAGGTGCTATTTTTGTCCCCATTTAACAAATGGGAATGTAGAAAATTTAAGCAATTGAACTAAAGTTTTTTTTTTAAATTTTTTTTTTATTTTGGCATATTATGGGGGTACAGATTTTAAGGTTTCAATAAATGCCCATTTTCCCCCCTCCCCCCAAAAGTCTGAGTCTCCAGCATGACCATCCCCCAGATGGTGCACATCTCACTCATTATGTATGTATATACCCACCCCCCTCCCCCCTCCCACCTCCCCAATACCCTATTACTGTAGCACCTATGTGTCCACTTAGGTGCTACTCAGTTAATACCAGTTTGCTGGAGAATATATCTGGTGCTTGTTTTTCCATTCTTGGGATACTTCACTTAGTAGTATGGGTTCCAGCTCTAACCAGGAAAATATAAGATGTGCTATATCACCATTGTTTCTTAGAGCTGAATAGTACTCCATGGTATACATATACCACATTTTATTAATCCATTCTTGGATTGATGGGCACTTGGGCTGTTTCCACAGCCTTGCAATTATGAATTGTGCTGCTATAAACATTCGAGTGCAGGTGTCTTTTTTGTAGAGTGTCATTGGATCATTTGGGTAGATGCCCAGCAATGGGATTGCTGGATCAAATGGTAGATTCACTTGTATCGCTTTAAGGTATCTCCATATTGCTTTCCACAGAGGTTGAACTAGTTTGCAGTCCCACCAGCAGTGTAGGAGTGTTCCTCTCTCTCCGCAACCATGCCAGCATTTATTGTTTGGAGATTTTTTGATAAAGGCCATTCTCACTGGGGTTAAGTGATATCTCATTGTGGTTTTGATTTGCATTTCCCTGATGATTAGAGATGTTGAGCATTTTTTCATATGTTTGTTGGCCATTCTTCTGTCTTCTTTAGAAAAGTTTCTGTTCAAGTCCTTTGCCTACTTTTTAATGGGGTTATTTGATTTTTTCTTCCTGATTTTCGTGAGTTCTAAGTATATTCTAGTTATCAGTCCCTTATCGGATGCATAGGATGCAAAAATTTTCTCCCATTCTGTAGGTTGTCTGTTTACTTTCATGACTATTTCTTTGGCTGTGCAGAAGCTTTGTAGTTTGATCATGTCCCATTTATTTATTTTTGTTGCTGCTGTGATTGCCTTTGGAGACTTCTTCATAAACTCTTTGCCCAGGCCGATGTCTAGGAGAGTGTTTCCAACTTTTTCCTCTAGAGTTCTAATAGTTTCATATCTTAGGTTTAAGTCTGTTATCCAGCGTGAGTTGGTTTTTGTGAGAGGTGAAAGGTGTGGGTCCTGTTTTAGCCTTCTACAGGTGGCTATCCAGTTTTCCCAGCACCATTTATTTTTTTTTTTTTTTATTTTTTTTTTTTATTTATTTTTTTGAGACAGTCTCACTTTTGTTGCCCAGGCTAGAGTGAGTGCCGTGGCGTCAGCCTAGCTCATAGCAACCTCAAACTCCTGGGCTCAAGCGATCTTCCTGCCTCAGCCTCCCGAGTAGCTGGGACTACAGGCACGCGCCACCATGCCCGGCTAATTTTTTTTTTTTGTATATATACTTTTAGTTGGTCAATTAATTTCTTTCTATTTTTAGTAGAGACAGGGTCTCGCTCAGGCTGGTTTCGAACTCCCAACCTTGAGCAATCCGCCCACCTCGGCCTCCCAGAGTGCTAGGATTACAGGCGTGAGCCACCGCGCCCGGCCCCAGCACCATTTATTGAAGAGAGATTCTTTTCCCCAGCGTATGTTTTTGTCTGCTTTGTCAAAGATGAGATGGCTATATGAGGATGGTTTTATATCAGGATTCTCACATCTGTTCCACTGGTCAATATTCCTGTTTTTGTGCCAATACCATATTGTTTTAATTACTACAGCTTTGTAGTATAGTTTGATATCTGGCATATTAATGCCTCCCATTTTGTTTTTGTTGCCTAGAATTGCTCTTGATATTCGGGGTCTTCTTTGGTTCCATACGAAGCGTAAAATTATTTTTTCTATATCTGTGAAGAATGCTGATGGGATTTTAATAGGTATTGCATTGAATCTGTAGATCAGTTTGGGTAGTATAGACATTTTGATGATATTGAGTCTGCCGATCCACGAGCATGGTATGGATTTCCATCTGTTTACATCCTCTGCTATTTCCTTCCGCAGTGTTTCATAGTTCTCCCTGTAGAGGTCTTTTACCTCTTTGGTTAAATATATTCCTAGGTACTTTAATTTCTTTGTTGCTATTGTGAAGGGAATTGAGTCTTTGATTTGGTTCTCAATTAGATTATTGTTGGCGTATATGAATGCCTCTGATTTCTGTGTATTGATTTTGTATCCTGAGACTTTACTAAATTCATTGATCAGTTCCAGGAGTTTCTTGGTTGAATCCTTGGGGTTTTCTAGATACAGTATCATATCATCAGCAAACAGTGAAAGTTTGATCTCTTCTGCCCCTATTTGGATACCTTTGATTCCATTTTCCTGTCTGATTGCTGTAGCCAAGACTTCCAGCACTATGTTGAACAGAAGTGGAGATAGTGGGCAGCCTTGTCTGGTTCCAGTTCTAAGCGGGAATGATTTCAATCTTTCCCCATTCAGTATGATGTTGGCTATGGGTCTGTCATATATGGCTTGTATCATTTTTAGGTATGTCCCTTCTATGCCTATTTTCTTAAGTGTTCGTATCATGAAAGGGTGTTGAATTTTGTCAAAAGCTTTTTCTGCATCTATTGAAAGAATCATGTGGTCTTTGTTTTTGCTTCTGTTTATGTGGTGAATTGCATTTATAGATTTACGTATGTTGAACCATCCCTGCATCCCTGGGATGAAGCCCACTTGGTCGTGGTGGATTATTTTTTTGATAAGTGTCTGGATTCGGTTAGCTAAGATTTTGTTGAAAATTTTTGCATCTATATTCATTAGGGATATTGGTCTGTAGTTTTCTTTTTTTGTTGCATCCTTTCCTGGTTTTGGTATCAGAGTATGAACTAAAGTTTTAAGTCTAGCAAGAATCAGAGGCAGGGTTTAAATTTGCAGGCAGTTTGACCTCAAAGCTTAGGCCAGGCATCCTCAAACTACAGCCTGTGGGCCACATACAGGCCACCTAGCACATTTATCCGGCCCTCCCAGTGTTTTTTGCTGCCACTGCCTGTCCTGCTTAGCAGCTGACTCATCCCGGATTCACAGTGTGCACTTTCCAATGATCTGAGGGACAGTGAACTGGCCCCCTGTTTGAAAAGTTTGAGGACCCCTGGCTTAGGCTCTAAACCTCTGCTCTACACTCTCCTCTGGAAAAAATAAATTCATTCAGACTCATGATATGGTTGTAGATGGAATCAACAGAATTACTCATGAATTTAATGAGAAACGTAAAAGAAAAATCAAAGAGAGCTCCTCAGTATTTGTCTTTAGCAATTTAGCAAATAGTGGGTGTTGAAATGAAGAAGACTGGCACTTTCTCTACTCCTTTTTAGTTTTAGGAAAAACATTGTTTTGGCCAGGTTAATTTTGAGAAGTACCTTAAACATCCATGAAGTTATAAAGCAGGCATCTGAATATCTGATTTCTAGGAACCTGGGAGTAAAGATTTGGAAGTCATCATCATCGAGTTGATATTTAAAACCACAAGATCAAATGAAATTACCTAGAGGAGATATAGAGAGAAAGAAGGAGGGAATGTAGCCATTGGGAAAACAGTGTGGAGGTTCCTAAACAACTTAAAAATAGAATTTCCATTTGATCCAGCAATTCCTCTTCTGGGTATATACCCAAAGGAAATGAAATCACCACCTTGTAAAGATGTCTGTGTCCCCATGTTTATTGTAGCATTATTCACAATAGCCAAAATATGGAAACAACCTAAGTGTCCAGCAATGGATGAATAGGTAAAGAAATTGTAGTACACATACAAAATGGAGTACTATTCAGCCCTTAAAAAGGAGATTCTACCATTTGCAACAATATGGATGAACTTAGAGGGCATTATGCTAAGTGAAATAAGCCAGACACAGAAAGACAAATACTGTATGATCTTACTTATTGTGAAATCTAAAACACCAAGCCAAAAAAAAAAAAACCCTGAAATACATAGAAACACAGTAAAATGGTGGTTACAGGGAGGATTAAATGAGGAGATGGAGGTCAAAGGGTACAAAGTTGCAGTTATGTAGGATGAATAAGTTCTAGAGATCTAATGTACAGGATAAGGACGATACTGTATTGAATACTGGGAATTTGCTAAGAGAGTTGATTTGGGGGACTTTCATCACATCCACTAAGAAGGTAATGTTCCAAGGTGTGCAGGTCCATGCAAACCTACTCTGAAAGTGTGAGGAAGCTGAGAGGCTGAAGAAAATGCTGACAAATCCAGTTTCTCGTGATAAACATTGAATAGGGATTTACAAACAGAAGCCAGGTACCAGGTGACATTGTTACTAGATGACATGGGGGCTCCCCCAGACCTGGGGCTTCTATACCACAGGGAAGAAATGGACAGGACAGTTGAAGTCAACCTTCCCGGGGGGAGGTAAGAGTGTTGTGTGAATCTGCCAAAGGGCAGGATTTGTGGCCAGGGTTGTTGTGATCTAAGGGCAGGATTTATAGTAGAGTAGAAATCTTAGAGGCATTCCCAGAGCAGGGGTTAATCAGAAGCCAACATGGCAGACTAGCATCCAAGAGGGAGTTGCTTTAGCCTCCATGAGTGGTAATTATTTCACTATGTATATGCACATCAAAATATCATGTTGTACATTATAAATATAGAAATAAAATATTATAAAAATATAATAAAATATATGAAAATAAAATAAAAGTTTCTTGAACTACTTGTGAAGGAGAAGGAAGAAAGGAAAAGAAGAAAAAGAGGCACAGGGCAGACCCCCGGATGACTCTCAGGAGCATTATGCTGAGTGGAAAAAAGCTGATCACAAAACATATGTACCGTATAATCCCACTCATGTAGTGTTCTGGAAATGACAAAATTACAGAGACTAGATCGAAGGGTGCCAGCAGTTAGTTCTGAGGGGAGGGATGTTACTATAAAGAGATGACATGAAACAGTTCTGCATTCTGGTTGTAGCGATGGCAGCACAAAACTATGCATGGGATAAAATGGCTTAGAACTATAAGCAAACCAAAAAGAGTGCTTGTAAAAAGTGGTGCATCCCAGAAAACTCAACTACAGCCCATATTCTTATGTATGCTTGTATTGCAGCAAAGCCAATTTCTGGGTTTGGACAATGTACTCTATTTGTAAGACGGTACCAATGGGGGAACTGGGCGCAGCGTGCATGGGAGCTCCCTGTACCATTGTGACAACTTCTTGTGCATCTCAAACTATTTCAGAATTAAAGCTGTTTAAAAATATAAAGGTGGTCTTTCTATAAAAGTGATATCTGTACATTTATTTAGATATTCTTTGATATATTTCAATGAGGTTTTGTAATTTTTTACAATCATAAAAAGGAATAGATTCCAACTAAATTCCTTTTTCTCCTAGATTGAAATACTTGAATAAGAGAAATAAAGTGCAGAGAAGAATCACTTATAAATGCTGGGGGTCATTTAATTCATTGATTTATTCAACTAAACCTGAGCACCCCATTATGTGCTGTGCAATATACTCAACAAAGGGAAATGCACAAGTCAATAAATGGTGCACAGTTCTGGTCTCAAGGAGATACCATTCCAGTATGTGATAGACAACAAAACTAATATCTACAATGCAATCAGTCGATGCAATTTTTTTAGAGACAGTGTCTTACTCTGTCGCCCAGGCTGGAGTGCAGTGCTGGATCATAGCTCACTGCAACCTTAAACTTCTGCCCTCAAGCAATCCTCTTGCCTCAGTAGCCAGGACTACAGGTGCAAGCCACCATGCCCAGCTAATTTTCTTTTTAATTTTTTGTCAAGACAGGGTCTTGCTATGTTGCCCAGGCTGGTCTTGAACTCCTGGCCTCAAGCAATCCTTCCACCTTAGCTTCCCAAAGTGCTGGGATTACAAGTGAGAGCCACCATGCCCTGCCTACAATGCAGTATTTTACAGGTGATTTCAAGTCCTCATTGTGATTATCTTATTATGGGAGATATGGAAGGGAAAGCAAGTCCAAGTTTAAAACCCTATAAATACTTACATTTTTTAAAAGTCAGAGACATTAACCTTGTATTAGTCTTCAAGGTCTGAGGACAAGATTATTTTGGTTTCCAATTTTACCAGACTTTGGCTTCTAATACTATTAAATCATTTCCTAAGCAAGAAAAATGACTCGGGTCAATAATAATTAGGCTACCCTTCCACCACTTAGGCCTCAGAAGTAAATAAGCTAGTAGCAAACCTGCCTGGTTTTGATGTACACTTAGTGAAGTTGGAATAGGCAGGAAGGGATCCCTGCTTCTGATGATAGGAAGAGAGAGAGGAGAATTATAAAAGGACTGAGTCCTGATCCCAAGAAGATGTTGCTGGGGTTGGTTTGTTCTTTTTTCTGATACTTAAATCAATCCCTTTAATTTTTTCCCACAAAAAGCTTTAAAGGGGTTCAGCAGAGACCTGTAAGTCCTGATGCAAAAGGGAGAGTCCTGGATGCTCAGAGTGACCTGCCTTGGCACCAGTGGCAGGAGATTAGGAGTGACTTGTGCCATTTTTTGTCCACTATACTCAATAAATTGTCCTCTTTTTCCTTTTAAAAAAATATTTGGAGTCTGATAAGGAACAGCATATTTATATAGTCTCAATGTATCTTCCACAATTTATTTATAAATTTAAAATAGTAACTTAATAGAGAGACTTTGCAGACACACCTTAACCAATGATCAGAGTTAACACCACTAATATCAGGACAGACAACACCATGTGACTACTGATATAAGACAGTGAGAAGGACAGGATATCATTTCTGGTATTCCTGCCAAAAAGGAAGAAGCTAAATCTAATCATATGGAAACATCAGACAAAACCCTACTGCAGGACAGTCTACAAAATTAGTGTCCCATGCTCTTCAAAAATGTCAAGGTCAAGATGCAAAAAGGCAGAGGAACTGTTCCAGATTGAAGGAGACTAAAGACATATGACAATTAATTGCGATGCATGATCCTTTATTGGATTCTGAGGTGGGGGGAGGAGAGAGGGCATAACTATTAAGGACATTATTGGCATAGTTGACGAAACTTTAAAATGGATGGTGGACTAGATAATATTAATGTTGATTTCCTGATTTTGAGTATTATATTCTAAGCATAGAAGAGAATACCCTTATTCTTAGGAAATACATACTGAAATATTTAGGGGCAAAGGAACATACAATGATTCCAGCTTTCAAATAATAAAGAGAAAAATTTACATATATGTATATGTGTGTGTGTATATATATAGAGAGAGAGAGAAAGAGAGACTGACAGAGAGAAAGAGACAGTGATAATGCAAATGGGGCAAAATGTTAATTGGTGAATCTGGGAAAAAAGGAAAACTTTTTTCTCCATTTAAAATTAAATCAAAATTTAAAATTTAGAAAAGATGTGCTTGGTACTTAGTGCTCAATTTGATCAGCCTTCTTGTGTGCATTAGGTTCACTTAGGGCAGTGATATTCCTCTGTCCCAGATACACCTGATTCAATTGGGGTCCAGTTGGACAACACAGCAGGGATAATAATCCTAAACCTGCACAGAGACTGTGAAAGCACAAAGCTGAACTCCTCACTTAGGCTGTGGGTAACAAATGGCTTCCCTGGGGCTGGCGATCCTTGAATTAAGTCTAAAAGAATGACGAGGAGTTACCCAGTCCATGGTGGGTTTACTGGGTGGCCACTGTGTCACTAAAGGCAGGGAGAATTTTTACCTCTTTTTGCCCCTAAGATCAATTCTCTGCCCCTTCCTTCTCTGTGTCCAGAAGGCCAACCTCTGTGGACTGCATCTCTCAGACCCGCTTGCCCTCTGTCTTCCAAAGGCTTGACCAGTGGAAGACACCAGTAGGAGACGCCAGGGCAGGCAAGGAGAGAAGCTGGGGTATTTATTCTCATCATGCTTTTGACAGCCTCTGAGTAAAGCTAGCACCATTCCTGTGGCTTGACCCTCTTCGTGGTGTCAGTATTCTCCAGGTGTTGTCACCCCTTTTTATTCCTCTTGCCTCTTCGGTCCCGGGGTGTTAATGGCTTCCTGCTAGTGCTAGTCTGTGGGTGCCTCACCAGCCTTTGTGTGTTCCCCTAACTGCCCACTTTTGGAGGTGCCATGTGTTTCCTGCTAGGATCCTTCCTAAAACGCAAGGTGTGGCCGAAGCGGGGGCCACATGGAGAGATGGTGGCAGAGAAGGTTTATGTGGGGCAGGGGCCAGACCAGAAGAGGCCAGCTTTGGCTTTTATCCTGTTATACTGCAACAATCCGGACATCACAGAAAAGACAGTGCCGTGTAGAGGAGAGACCTTTGTAGTCAGATAGACCTCAATTGTGTGACCTTGGTAAGTGACTTAATCTGCCTGAGCTGTTTCCTCATTTATGGAAAGAGATTAACCTCACAGGGTTAATGTGAGGAATAGATGGGGATATAGCAAGTTCATCTCCTTTTATAACTATATCCAGACAGTATTTTAAAGACTGATTCCAGTACCACCTCCTTTATAAGACTTCTCTGACTATATCAATCCCTGGTGACCTCTACCTCCTTTGAACGTCTATTGAGCAGATAGTCATAACCCAGAGTTCATGCTTCATCGTTTCTAATTGTTTCACGTATGTATTTGCACGTTTGTTTGCTGTGATTTTAAACTGTTTCAAATAAGAGGAAATGTTTAAAGTTTCTTTAACCTCCCTGTGCTGGCCACAGTGAGGGGCTTATTAGAACCTGTTAGCTGATTAATGGAGAAGAATGATTTTGAGTGTCATAGCATTTAAGGGTACATTCCTAATCCTCTTCCATTGTTTCTGACCTCTCTATTTCTACTATAATATCATTCTATAGACAAAACAAATAAGAGTTCTTTAATTCCTTCCTTCTTTCATTCATTCATTCAAGCATGTCTTTTAGCACCTACTGTATATAAATATCCATAGGCATTTTAGATTTTCATTTTCTATAATCATTTAGGACAGGAGAATTTGGTATAGACAGAGGATTCCAAAATTGAGCTATATTTGTGCTCCAAAAAAGGCCTGGGTGAAATGATCAAGAGGAGATGGGACTTCAGATTTGGGCATAAGAGATCCCCATGCCATGGCTGGGTAAATTTGGTATTTTCTTTGCCAAAGTTGTTTCAAGAACTATTTTGATTTTTTTCTCCATTCTCTGTAGTACTAGGGCTTTCCATTTAACAATTATTTTTTCCTAAAAGAGAAATGAGACACTTAAAATAAGTAGAATTAGGACTAACATTACCATAGCACTTGATAATTTTCTCACATTGTCTCATTAATGCTCAGGGCACCCAGGAGGTCACTAAATATGATGATTATCACTTTTGAACAAATTTAAATACCAAAGAACAGAGAGGTTAACTGAGTTCCCTACTCCCTACACACGAAGTCATTGTTGAAGCTTGTAAATGGAGCTCGTTCTGAGATTCAGCCTGATTTGCATGGTTTCCTGTGCCCCTCTAAATGCTTTCTCTAGTAAAGGAAAAAGTAGGAAGAGATCTTAGACCAGAGAGATCTAGAGTTTTGTTTTTTGCTTTTCCCAGCGTGGAGATGTCTACTTCTTCCTCATGGTAAGGAACAACCCAACACAGTCATGGCCTGACCATGGTCAGCAGTGGAATTGGCCGATGGTGTTGATCTGATATCAGCCAGTGTGGTCCCTGCAGGTCTTTGCTTTCATGTTTTCCTTCTCAGACATCCTCATAAATTGGGGTTTCCCTCTGGTGCTGGAACCCCAGCTCCAGGGATGAGGTAGGAAAGAAATTTCCAAGCTTTTTCTTACCTCTGTGCTGAGAAATGAGAATGGGACAGTTGTTGATCATGACTGACACCACCAAAGAAGGAATGACTCCCAACCTGCCTCAGTGCCTGTATTCCCTCATATTTCTGAGTAACAAAGACCATAAGCCCAATGCTCATTACTGACCCAATGTGTCCAGGGACCTGATAGTTTGTGTGCATGAGGGAGGGAAGCAACTAACTGGTTGCAAGTGAAGTTTTAGGTAAAAATTATCTACAAAATGATCTGAATTTGCAGACTTGATTGAATTACTGTTATGTTATGTCCATCTCATTTTGGGGGGTATTACAGAAAGAATTGTTTTTATCTCAGAACACTTGCATTCTCTCTCTCTGTGTGTATTCTATATATTTTTATATGTTTAATATATTATATTTACATATAATTATACATATGTGTACATATATACACACATATATTTATAGATAAATGTATTTTCTAGTTATATTTGAAGAAATATATAGATATCCATACTCCTTCTATACATAATGAGATTTTATATTGATCTAGTAGAATAAGTTAGAATTTCTTCTGCACAGAATATCTTCCATAATCAGGATAACTCGGATGGTATTATTACCAAGGTTTTATTCACACAGACATACACACATGGAGTAAAACCTAATATATGAATCCACTGATAGCAAACAAATCAAAAAAGATAAGGGAGAGTATAGTTCCTCAAATGTGCAGGACTTTCCCACACTGAAATTTTGCATTAGGACCAATTATCACTGTTATTTCTCTTTTATAACAAACCAAAGAAAGTCTGGCCACCATTTTGTATCCCCAAAGCTGTGTCCTCCTGATGAATGTGTAGTTTTGTTCAGGGTGTTTGGACCACCCTCTGTAAATACAAACCTAGCAGAGCAACTGATGTGCCAGGTCCTTTCGTTGTAAAGAAAACAAAAGAGCAAAGTTATATTCAGAGTAGTCCCAGCCACGCATCACCTAGGGCCAGCTAGCAAGAGGGTGCAACAAGATCTCCTCGCTTTCATGATGTTTCTGTTGAAACCTGTTGGAAGCAGTGTTTAATTCAAGTGTGCTCTGCAAAACACTTGTCAAATGAGATGCTCCACAAGAAAGAAGTCTGGTCAAGCAAGTTTGGAAACACTGATTATTATTATGTTTCCCTTTAGAAGATTCTTATTGTACCTTAACCAGTTACGGGCACTGGAAAACCCCAGAATAGAGCAATCAATTTTACCTTGTTTAAAACAATATTTCTAAACATAGCTAGAATTTTTTTTTTTGCATGACACTCCTTTGAGAAATGTTGGTGTGCAAAATTTTAATTTGGTCTTGGATGAAGCAAATTGATCTAACTTTTCATCGATAGAGAAATACTCAGTACGCTTTCTTTTTCATGGTTAATTAATATAAGAGAAACCAAAAAGCTCTGCAAAAATTCCTAGGGAAAGCAATTATGACAAAAGGGCCCATCTATCCCCCCAAAGAAGAAAGGCAATGAATGGCAAAATGTCAGATTTCTAGTATTGCATTATTTTTTCCCCATGGCCACAAAGCTGCCTTTCCAGCTGATTCATACTGTGTGCTACACAGACTGACCCTGTAAGATCATTGCCAGCTGTTTCATATGATTTTACCAGGGTAAGGTACTGGAGTGGCTCCACTGTATACATTTACACACCAAGATTCTGCATTGATGAGAAACACATGCTGTTCTCTACTGAAGTAATGACCTTTTGGGAGAACTTACCTTATGTCTTTTGGGGTTGTGTTTACTGCTAATGCATCATAGAGATGATATTTGACTGTGAGAATGGTGTGTGTGCATGTGTGTGTGTGTGCGCGTGTGTGTGTGTGTGTGTGTGTAAATCTCTGACAGTATTAATAATACTGTCTGAGAAATATAAGAAAAGCTTACTGCATCAGACCATGGGTTCTTCCAACCCTGTATTTTATCTGTGCTTTGTTGTGTCAAGAAAATGTGGGATGAATAAGTGTCCCGTCCTTTGCTTTCTTCTAGGTAGTATGTTTTCTTGGCTTTACTGTCATCTTGAGCCTTGTTTTGGAGGGCAGAAGAATGCTTAGGTCATGTTTAGTTTTTATAGCCTCATTTAGTGGAAATGGATCCTTTGGGCCCAGTCTATGCCCATTGCCTAAATTTAAAGTTCCTCTTCTTGCAGGTGGCTTAATTTATATTTGTTGATGGCACAATGAATGCAAATAACCACACAGGTGACCTTTAGGAGGCTGTGTGAGAGCCAAACCAGTTATGTGAGTGACTTGAATTCAGAAAGGGATTTTGATATCTTTTAAGCATTTCTCCAGATACCATTTTCTTGAGGAAGGAAAATATTTAATCACCTAGTAGGCATTTTGGAAGTATATAGAGTGCTAATCTATAGTAAATGATCAGGTATTTTAATACCATAACACTAAATGAGTGATAAGGTAAAAGGAAATCTGAGCAGAATTATAGAACCACTAGAATGGATTGGACTTTGGGGGAATTATCTGTTCAATCCATTTTATCACATTCCTTTCTATGTTGCCAGGTCTACACCTATACCTCAAATGAGAAAATAAGTGAGACTGAGTCATGACCTAATATGACGTGATATATGACAGAAATAAATTGTTTATTCATGATCTGAGAGCTCTTAGTAGGGAGATTCTGTCCAAGAATCTGTCCAAAATGATGCTTTGGCTGCAGCCAATAATGAAATCAGATAAACGAATGAAATACCTTTTTCTCAAGAAAAAGGTATTTGTGGCAAGGCTAATACTGAAAAAGATCCCTTGTCTGGAAGCAAAGTAGAAGTTACTCAATCCTCAAATCTTTACTCAATTTGATCAATAGAGTTATTTCAATAAATCTACATATTGGAAACTAATAAAACTCATTTCAAATGTAAATGTCTCTAATTTAAAAATTGACTTTGGAAATAAGAAAAGAGACCCATCTGCACTGTCTCACAGTCAAGGGAAAGAAAACATAAAAATGACTGAACATTTTCATTCATGTTTTGTACTGTGGAAATCTGTGTGGTTCGTAGCCTATTCTTCCCTCTTTTCCCCACAATGGAGGTCGTTCCCCTAACCCACCATGAAGTCCTGCTAACTATTTGAGAGCCAGTCTTGACCTTAAGCAAGAGCTTTAGCCCAATGCCTTGGAATCCAGTATTGCCACTGGAGTCATTCTTATTGCTGCCACCCCAGTCCTAAAGATGGACCTCCCAACTTATGCCAATGTACCTAATTCTCTGCCTCAGTAACCCACCTTCGCCCAGTCTCAGGAAATGGGTGCTTTTGGTTCCTTGGAAGATTAGAGGCTCAAATCTGACCTCTGAGGTCCATCCTAGTTGCCCCACTACTGAACTGGCCCCTACCTAGATTTTCTCTGTGCTTCCTGACATTTGTATGCTTGGGACTCTGATTATCTCCTGATTGTTGTTTCCCCTGTACTCTTCTTAACTTACAAGGTGATTCAATTAATTTAACCATGTCCAGCTGTATTCTGTGACATAGCAAGTATCTCATTCATTAAAAAACTGGAAAAAAAAAACCCGATAATATACTGGCATTCTTAGAAGATGAAGTAACTTCTTCATTAAGAAATTGTCAAACAAATGGAAGTTTTAGAATTTTTGCTGATTTATTGGGATCATTTGTGATTCTTGAAAGGGTTTTTGTAGGTTTCAGTATTTACAGAAAGCAGGAAAATTTAAATTCTTTAAAGTTAATAAAGAATGAGCAAACTATATAGAACATACTAAGGAATCTATTAAAATAAATCTAGAACTTGTAAGTTAGCCTAGAAAAGTTGCATGATAGAAAATTAACATGCAAAAATAAATCTTATTTCTATACATTAATAGTAGCAATGAACAACTGGAAACCAAAATTGAAAACAATAATAACATTTATAATACTACCAAGAAAAAAAGAATCTAAGAAAATATAAAAAAGGTCACTATGCTGGAAACTACAAAAAGCTCATGAAATAAATCATGGAAGGGAAAGAGTTTTCAAAGTGATACCAGAAACAGAGAGCTGGAGACATGGAGGAATAGACCCAGAGAATTTCCCAAACAGACCGAAAGTCACAAAGTGACGCATGAAGGAAAAAAGCTCATCAAGTAACAATTACAGTTTGTGATTTTAAAGGATATTGTTACTATTTAAAGTAATTCTCTTTTTCCCCAAGCAAAGATAAAGCAAACAACTTTTGTGGTTCTCGCTTCTTAAGCCAAATAAAAATAAATCCCAAACTTGTATATGCTAATAATATATGGCAAATTAAGAGGTACACCTAACTAGGGATTAGAAAATACAGGTTCGTGTCTTAGCTTCTCCTGAGAAAGTACACTCATCTCTGATCCGGAATTTTCTCAGATTTAAGTGGGAATAATAATCGCTGCTTTGCCTGTGTCACTGAATTTGTATGAAGATCAAATAGATAATAAATGTGAATTTTGGAAATTGTAAATTACTATATACACAAGGTATTATTATCATATTTAATGGATGCAAATGAAGAGCTCTAAAGAAGTATTAATTCTGTTTGAATACATTTCATCATGAAAAAGGCAGAATTTATTTTATGTGAACATTCAAGGTATTTGTACTTCCGATTACTTCCTTCTAGTCTAGTCCAAAAGCAATCTTTTTCTTACTCAGGTGCTTAAATCTGATTCTTCTCCTGTTTTCTCCTGTTCTACCATCCTGTTTCCAAAAGCCCCTCTCCAAAAGGAGTTAAAACTCCAAAATAGGTGACAACTCCTATTACAATAAAAAAGATAATCTTTCTCCCCAGTACCCCACCCTAAAAGTAACCATGACTTACAGAGTTATGTCCAGAGAATGAAGAAATACTTGTATTAACATGCAAATTGAGTATTAGGTGAGATTAGCTTTTAACATGCATAGTTTCTAATATTTTTAAAAAATTTTATTTAGAAATAATTATAGATACAACAGAAGTTACAAAACAGTACGGAGAGGTCCCATGTACCCATCACCTAGTTTCCCCTCAATGCTAACATCTTATATAACCATGGTACATTATCAAAACCAAGAAATTCACCTTGGCACAATTCACCATACCACAGAAGGAAAGCTGAAGACACCATTTGAGGAATGACAGGGTATTTATTAAAGGGAACTTTTAGAAAAAAGTAGACAGGGCCCAGCGCCGTGGCTCACGCCTGTAATCCTAACACTCTGGGAGGCCAAGGCGGGAGGATTGCTTGAGGTCAGGAGTTCAAGACCAGCCTGAGCAAGAGCGAGACCCTAGTCTCTACTATAAATAGAAAATTAGCCAAACAACTAAAAATAGAGAAAGTTAGCTGGGCACGGTGGCACGTGCCTGTTGTCCCAGCTACCCAGGAGGCTGAGGCACGAAGATCGCTTTGAGTGGAGTTTGAGGTTGCTGTGAGCTAAGCTGACACCATGACACTGTAGACCAGACTACAGAGTGAGACTCTGTCTAAAAGAAAAGAAAAGAAAAGAAAAGAGAAGAGAAGAGAAGAGAAGAGAAGAGAAGAGAAGAGAAGAGAAGAAAAGAAAAGAAAAGAAAAGAAAAGAAAAGAAAAGAAAAGAAAAGAAAAGAAAAGAAAAGAAAAGAAAAGAAAAGAAAAGAAAAGAAAAAGGTAGACAGAAAAACCAAGGAGTTGGCTTCCAGACTGGCCTCATCAAGTGGAAGGAGAGGGAGGGAATACGGTTTATCAGAAGGGAGAAGAGAGAGTCCCAGGCCACGTGTGTAGAGATCACAGCTGCAATGGGGTCCGGAGTGGTATGATTCTTTCAGTTTCCCAGTGACTAGAGGTGATGTAAGAACCGTCTTTGGGTTTATACTGGAGGTTTGAAGCAAGAGTGAAGAGGGAAGGAGAATGGTTAAAGTGTATGCAGTATTTGAGAGTTCGTCAAATTGAACTGAATCCTATTGAGGTTTTTCTACCCATAATTTGTCTAATTGTCATACAGCCAGAGGAAGTGTCTCTGGGACACCAGGCACTCTGTGCCAGGAATAGACAGCACAGGTGGGAAGGGTGCTATTGCGGAGCAGGAAGGGGTATGGGGAGTGGGAAGGGACAAATTCTACTACCGAGAGCCCAGCCTTGGGAGGAGACAATCCTAATCCTTTTGGCAGATGATGAAGTAAAACCCATTTTCCCGAACAGAACATTTTCTGTTTGGCAACTGCCAGGGGCCCTATTTCCTTACAAGCTTGATAAAGATGCTTAAAGTGGCCCAGATCAGATTGTATTCAGCAAATGAATCACAACCAAAATTTACGAAAAACAGAAACACTCAGCATCCTGGTAGGATAAAATAATGTCAGCTTAATTTTTATTTATATTGTTCTCCTTAGTCTAGACCAAATCATCTATTTAATTAATAAATAACTTAAAAATTCCCCTGCTATGACCTTAGACTCATTCTCCACGACAGTCATACAAAGAGTTGGAGAAGGGTCTAATTTATGTCTTTGATGCACTTTAGGTGATCTTTACATTTTGACCTTGTTTATTATATTTTCAGAAGCCATGTGTGGAGCCATGGAGTTAGTCAATAATATAATCCAATCATCGATAAGATACAAACTTCTTGTTTATTAATACATAATTAAAAATGTATATGATAAAAAGATATTGACCGTAGCCAAGCGTGTGGATGACAAGAACAATTACAGTGCAGACTCCTAATCACTACGTGAGCTGTGCATCCCAGCAAAAGTCAATAGTCTGTTTAAAAGTCACAATGCATTCTTTTCTTTTTGTTGTCTTCTTCTTTCCTTTTTTTTTTTTTTTTAATTCAAAGTCCAGCAATGGGACTTGTTAACTTTTATTTTTGTATCTGGGTTTGCTTTTGGAGCTTTAACTCACTGAGGAAACATTAACTGTGTAACCACCTCTGGCTCTGGGTCCACACTAGGCTCTGATGGTGTAGACAAAAATCACTCCCACAAAGGACCATGCTGGCTGGATACTACCTACATCTTCAAACTACAGACCAGGCATATGGATGTTTCACCCCCCTCGTTTGAAGATCAGTCATCAGTAAGCACAAGCTCTGAGTCGTTTATCTAGGGTGATAGTAGCTGGTCCCTCCCCTCCCCACTCCCCTAATAAACACATTTCCAAGAGGCTGTAGAGACTGGGCCCTCACTCTGTGACCAGGGAACCCAGTGAGAAGGACCGATCATACAAGAACTATTCTGCACCTTTGGCCCCATCAACCAACTGCACTGCCCAGAGTTTTGTAGGGAATATGGTTATTCTTTTATAGACAGATACATGCATGTAAATATGATTTCTATTCCAATGAGTTTGAAATGATCTACCAGAGAGCTTCCAGGTGGCTGCAGCCAAAAAGGATGATTACTGTTTAGATCAGATATAACGAGGAATCCATGTTTCCACAGGGCAGAAGGAGGGAGGGGAAAATTTTTGTTTTTGTTTTCAGTCTCAATCTGGTAAGCATTCTTCCCAGCAGATTATAAACCGTGCCTTCCCACTGCCCCACCTCCGCCCCCACAAAACACAGAACACAGGTAGGAGAGACAGAGATGGAGCAACAAAACTGCGACGCTACACAGACCAAAACCATTTCCTACTGGTAAATAGCTGGTGGTAGTCACTTCGCAGAGCCCATTGAAGGAAAGCAATCCTCTTAAACGCTGGCTTTGAACAGATCTGGAAAGTAGCTATAGCTTAGCAGGATGGCTGATAAAGACCAGACGTGAATTGTGAACTTTGGAAAACTAACACGAAGATTTGAGAGCCTTGGCATTCTTTGCAGTTATTATTAAAAGCCATTATGCAAGGAAATGATTTCAATCCATCCTGACATGACAATTGGACACACAAGAATAAAAGGATGAACAAAGGAAAATATAAAGGCATTTCCTAAAGCTGACTATGGATAAGAGTTTCAAATTTGTTTAATAATTAAGAAAAAAGTGTAGAAATTAATATCCTCACTTTATGCCATTTGTAATTGCGTATGTTATCTTTTTTGGTAATACTAAATCATCCCCGTCCATGGTATAAATTCTGTCATTCTCGAATAATCCTTTAGTAGCCATTATGAAGCGGCTGCTTCAGTTTGAATAAAAGTACACAAAAAGTTAAAGGCAACACTAGAAAAGGTCAGCTGGCTGCCTGCTGAGAGAACTTCCAAGGTAATGTTTTATAGTTCATGGAGAATTTACCTCGCCCAGAATATGGTCTTTCAGAAACTTGATTTTGACACTATATCAAGACTGTATCCACTTATGAATGTTAGACTCATGCTACCCCATCTCACGAGAGACTGATGTATAAAACTAGGACAGTGCTTAAGAGTGTGGGCAGATAAAACAAACTAATGTTTGAATTCTGGCTCTGCCATATACTTGGCTGTATGACCTACACAGGCCTTTCTTTCCCACCTGCAAAATGGGTATCATAACTTACTTCAAGGAGTATTTTTAAGGATTATTTGGAAAAAATAATGTTATGTAATGTAATTCATGTTTTCTAATTGAATAGTACATTGTCGTTCCATTTAACATAATACTAAAATCCTCTATAACATGTTTGCTGTTTGTCTTGAAAAAAATTGGGGAGTTGATTTTTCTTGTACTAATTCATCCTGTTTACCAGGCTATTTTAACATTTAATGTTGCATTCACATTAGTGAATAAAAATAAAATAAAAATAAAAATATTTATGGAAAGATTTTTCAAAGCAGCAAGACCTACCACCTAGGAGCTGGAATATGCTAACAATAATTTATTAACATCATTGGATTTTAAAAATAATTCGTTAATAAACTTTATTTTATACAGAAATTTTAGATTCCCAGCAAAAATGAGCAAAATGTAAAGAGAGTTCCCATATACTCTCTGTTTCCACACACCCACAATCTCCGCCACTATCAACATCCTGCACCACACTGGTAAGTTTCTTACAACTGATGAACCTACATTGATACCTAGTTTCCCCCAAGTCCACAGTTTATATCAGGGCTCACTCTTGTATTGTATATTCTATGTGTTTTGAAATGTATAATCACATATATTCACCACTGTAGCATCATACAGAATATGATGCTAAAGGTTCACTTCCATACTTTTTTCTTAATTATTAAACAAATCTGAAACTCTTATCCATGGTTGGCTTTAGGAAATGCCTTTATATTTTCCTTGGTTCATCCTTTTTTTTCTTGTGTGTCCAATTGTCATGTCAGGATGGATTGAAATCATTTCCTTGCATAATGGCTTTTAATAATATTTGCAAAGAATGCCAAGCCTCTCAAATCTTCATGTTAGTTCTCCAAAGTTCACGATTCACATGTGGTCTTTACCAACCTTCCCTAAAAATCCTCTATGGTCTGCTTATTTATTCCTCTCTCTCGCTTAGCCTCTGGCAATCACTGATCTCTTTTTATTGTCTTCAGAGTTTTGCCTTTTCCACAATGTCAGATACTTGGAATCAGAGTATGGAGCCTTTTCAGATTGGCTTTCTTTCGCTTAGTAATATGCATTTAAGTTTCCTCCATACGTTTTCATGTCTTGATAACTCATTTATTTTTTTATGCTGAATAATATTCCATTCTCTGGATGTACCACAGTTTACCATTCACCTACTGAAAAATCTCATGGTTTCTTCCAAGTTTTGGCAATTATGAATAAGGCTGCAATAAACACCCATGTGTAGGTTTTTGGTGTGGACATAAATTTTCAACTCATTTGAGTAAATAACAAGTAGTGTGACTACTGATCATGTAGTAAGAGACAGTATGTGTCGTTTTTTAAGAAACTGTCAGATTGTCTTCAAAAAGTGGCTGTACCATGTGCATTGCCACAAGCAATGAATGAGAGCTCCTGTTACTCCATGTCCATGTCAGTGTTTGGTGTTGTCAGTGTTTTATACTGTGGCCATTCTAATAGGTATGCAGTGGTATCTCATGGTTTTAATTTGCAATCCCCCTTATGACAATGGTGTAGACCATCTTTTCTTATGCTTACATTCCATCTGTATATCTTCTTTGGTGAGGTGTCTGTTCTGGTCTTTTGCCCATTTTTGAATTGGGTTGTTCATTTTCCTATTGCTGAGTTTTGAGAATTCTTTGTATATTTTGGATAACAGTCCTTTATCAGATGTGTCCTTTGAAAATATTTTCTCCCAACTGTGGCTTTTCTTCTCATTCACTTGACATTGTTTTCATGAAGTTTTTAATTTTGGTAAAGTCCAGCTATCAACAGTTTCTTTCATGGATCCTGCCTTTGGTATTACAGCTACAAAGTCATTGCTATATATAATGTCATCTAGGTTTTCTCCTACATTATTTCTTAGTTTTATAATTTTGCATTTTGCATTTAAATTTATGATCCATTTTGTGTTAATTTTTGTGAAGTGTATAAAGGTCTGTGTCTAGATTTATTTATTTTTGCTGTGGATATCCAGTTGTTCAGCATCATTTGTTGAAAAGACTATCTTTGCTCCATTCTATTGCCTTGCTCCTTTGTCAAAGATCACTTGACTCTATTTGTGTGGGTCTATTTATGGGTTCTCTATTCTATTCAATCAATACAACACCAATACAATGCTATCTTGATGACTGTAGCTTTATAGTAAGTTTTGAAGTTGAGTAATATCAGTCCTCTGACTTTGTTCATCTTGTTCAATATCAAGTTGGCTATTCTGGGTCTTTTGCCTTTCTATGTAAACTTTAGAATCAGTTTGTCAATATCCATAAAATAACTTGCTGAGATTTTGATTGGAAAACCTACTGATATTGCATTAGATCTATAGATCAATTTGAGAAGAACTGACATCTTGACAATATTGACTCTTCCTGTGCATGTCTCTCCATTTATTTAGTTCTTCTTTGATGTCTTTCTTCATAGTTTTGTCATTTTCCTCATATCGATCTTGTGTATATATTTTGTTAGATTTATAGGCAAGTATTTCAGTTTTTCCACCTAATGTAAATGATATTGTGTTTTTAATTTCAAATTCCATTTGTTCATACTAATATATCGGAAAGCAATTGACCTGTATGAACTGACCTTGTATCTACCAGCCTTGCTAAAATTGTTTATTAGTTCCAGGAGAGTTTGTTTGTTTCTGTTGATTCTTTCAGATTTTCTACATAGGCAATCATGTTATCGGAGAACAAAGACAATTTTATTTCTTCCTTCCCAATCACTTCCTCTCTTATTCCTTTTTCTTGTTTTATTGCATTAGCTAGGACTTCCAGTATGGTGTCGGAAGGCAGTGGTAAGAGAGAACATACTTGCCTTGTTCCTAATCTTACTGGGAAAGTTTTGAGTTTCTCATCATTAATTGTAATTTTAGCTGTAGATATTTGATAGATGTTCTTTATCAGGTTGAAGAATTTCCTCTCTATTCCCAGGTTACTGAGAGTTTTTATCATGAATCAATATTGGATTTTGTCAAATGCTTTTTTCTGCATCTGTTTACATGATGATGTGATTTTTCTTCTTTAGGCTATTGATGTAATGGATTACATTAATTAAATTTTGAATGTTGAACCATCTTTGAGTATCTGGGATAAAGCCTCCTTAGTTGTGGTGTATAATTCTTTTTATACATTGTTGAATTATGTTTTCCAATATTTTGTTGAGAATTTTTGCATCTGTGCTCATGAGAGATGTTAGTCTGTAGTTTTATTGTGATGTCTTTATCTGATTTTGATAATGGAGTAATACTGGCCTCATAAAATGAGTTAGAAAGTATTCCCTTTGTAACTATCTTCTGGAAGAGACTACAGAAAATTGGCAAAATTTCTTTCTTAAATGTTTGGTAGAATTCACCACTGAATGCATGTGGGCCTGGTGCATTCTCATTGGGAAGGTTATTAATTATTGATTCAATTTCTTTAATAGGTATAGGCCTATTCAAGTTATCTATTTCTTCTCATATGAGTTTTGGCAGATTGTGTCTTTCAAATAATTGGCCTATTTCATCTAAGTTATCATCTAATTTATTCTTAATTTATAGGAATAAGATTATTCATAATATTATATTATCCTTTTAATGTCCATTGGATATATAGTGATGTCCCTTCTTTAAGTACTTATATTAGTAATTTTTATCTTCTCTCCTCCTTTTCTTAGTTAGCCTACCTAGAGACTTATTAATTTTATTGATCTTTTCAAAAAAATAGCTTTTGGTTTTGTTGATTTTCTCTATTGATTTCCTGTTTTCAATTTCATTAATTTCTGCTCCAATTCTATTATTTCTATTATTTCTTTTCTTCTGATTAATTTGGATTTAATTTTCTCTTTAATTTGCTCTTCATATTCTAGTTTCCAAAATTAGAAGTTTAGACTGTTGACTTTCAATCTTTCTAATGCATGCATTCAATGCTATAAATTCTCCTCTAAGCACTGCTTTCCCTGCATCCCACAATTGGTGGGATATAGTATATTTTCATTTTCATTTACATCAAAATATTTTAAGGTTCTCCTAAGATATCTTCTTAAACCCACATTTAATTTAAAAGTCTGTTGCTTAATCTTCAATTATTTTGGGATTTTCTGGCTACCTTTCTGTTATTGATTTGTAGTTTAATTCCATTGTGTGTTAAGAGCAGACATTGCATGATATCTACTGTTCTAAATCCCTTAAGGTGTGTTTTATGGCCCAGGATGTCTCTTATCTTGGTGAATGTTCCATGTGAGCTTGAGAAGAGTAGGTGAACTGCTGTTCTTGGGTAGTCTATGGATGTCAATTACATCCGGTTGATTGATGGTGCTGTTGAGTTCAACTATGTCCTCAACTGATTTTCTGCCTGCTGGATCTATCCATTTCTACTAGGGGGATGTTAATGTCTCCAACTCTAATAGTGGATTGATCTATTTCTCCTTGTGGTTCTATCAGTTTTTGCCTCATGTATTTTGATGTTCTGTTGTTAGGTGCATACATTAAGCACTGTTATGTATTCTGGGAGTATTATCACCCCCCTCTTTTTTTTTTTTTTACCAACTCACTCACTCGCTTGTATTACTCCTTTATCACTTAATGCCTCTCTTTATCTCTGATAACTTTCCTTGCTCTGAAGTTAGCTCTGTCTGAAATTAATATAGCTACTCCCACATGCTTTCCTTAGTGTTAGCATGGTATGTCATCCTCATTCCCTGTACTTCTGATCTATGTGTGTCTTTATATCTAAAGCAAATTTCTTACAAACAACATATAGTTGGGTCTTGGTTTTTGATTCACTCATCCTACAACCTCTTTTAATTGTTGCATTTATAACATTGATGACAAAGTGATTACTGATATACTTGGACTAATATCTAACATATTTTTTCTGTTTTCTACTTGTTGCTCTTGTTCTTTATTTCTACCTTTGCCTTTGGTGGTTTTAAATGAACATTTTATATGATTACAATTTCTCTCCTTTCTTAGTATAACAGTTATGCTTTGTTGCTTAACATTTTTGGTGGTTGCCTTAGAGTTGGCAATATACATTTATAACTAATTCAAGCCCACTTCTAAATAATTCTATACCATTTTATAGGTAATACAAGTACTTTATAATAACAAAATACTCTTAATTCCCTCCTTCCATCCCAGGTATCATCATTGTCACTTATTTCCCATATATAAACATAAATAAGTATATGTATGCATAAATAATAAAATATACTATTGCTATTATTTTGATCAAACCATTATCTGTTCAATTAAGAATAAGAAAAATAAGTGGAGCTTTTTTTTTTTGCCTTCACTTATTCTTTCTCTGTCCTTTATGTAGATTAAAGTTTTTGACCTATATTATTTTCTCCCTTTCTGAAATACTTTTGAAAAATTTTCTCATAAGGCAAGTATATTGACTACAAATTCCGTTAATTTTTGTTTGTTTGAGAAAGTCTTTATTTCTCCTTCACTTTTGAAGAATAATTTCACAGGTACAGAATTCTATGCTGTTGAGGTTTTTTTCTCAACACATGAAATATTGCTGTCTACTCTTTCTGATTACATGTTTTTTTCGCATAACTCATATCTTTGTTCCTCTATACATAAGATTTTTTTTTGTCTGCCTTCTTTAAAGAGTTCTTATTTTTGATTTTTCTGAAGTTTGAATATGACATACCTATGCATAAGTGGGTTTTTTTTTTTTTTTTTTGGCTTTGTTTCCTTTTGGCATTTACCCTGCTCGGAGTTTTCTGAGCTTCCTGAATCTGTGATTTGGTGTCTGATATTCATTTGGAGAAATTCTGGCACTATTGCTTCAAATGTTGTTTCCCTTCCTTTCTTTCTTCTGCTTCAGGTATTCCCATTATGAGCATTTACACCTTTTGTAGTTGTCTCACATTTCATAGATATTTTGTTCTCTTATTTTTTTTTCCTCTTTGCTTTTCAGTTTTGAGAGTTTCTATTGACATATCCTCCAGCTCAGAGATTCCTTCCTCAGTTGTGTCCCATCTACAATGAGCCCATCAAAGGCATTGAATTTCATTTATGTTACAGTGGTTTTGATCCCTAGCATTTCTTTTTGTTTTTTTTCTTAGAAATTCCATATCTCTGCTTGCATTATCCATCTTTTCTTGCATGTTGTCTATTTCCCATTAAATCCCTTAATATATCTATCTTATTTTTTTTTAAATCCTGGTCTGATAATCCCAACATTTCCTACCATGCTCATTCGGTCTCTTCAAGCCTTTTTGCCTTTTAGTACGCCTTGTAATTTTTTTGTTGTTAAAAGGTAGAAACAACGTACTGGGTAAAAGGAAGTGAAATAGGCCTTTAGTGCTGTAGTTGTAAGGTGGAATGGGGAGGCTAAAGTGTTCTATAGTCCTGTGATTAGATCTCAGTCTGTTGGTGAGCCTCCGACTCTGGACTGTGAACTTTACCAATGGTTCTCAGCTCCCAACATCCTCCTTGGGTGGGACAGGGTGATGAGAGGGAGCTGGCGTTGGGTATTTCTCTTCTCCCTAGGTAATCTTACGCTCTGATAACACCCCAGAAGGCTCTGGCAAAATAGTTTCTCCTGAGATTAGGCCTTGTTAAGAACAACAGAATGTTCTGACATGTTTCGGAATGGTTCCTTTTCCCTTTCCCTTGATGGAAATACAAGGGGATTTCTATCACATATTGACTGTGAGAACCTGGTAGAGTTCCAGAAGGTAAAACTCAGAAAAGTGTGGGAGGTCACCCTGTCCCTGAGTTCCTCTGGACTTATTAACTCTCAGTTCATCCACACTGAGCCTCCAGCAATTTCTCAATTACAGTTTAGGTTTTCCTACCTTGGCACTCGTTCCCGCAGAGGTTTCTACTCATAGGTTCCTGCTCTAGTAAGTTGTGACTCTCTGTAACAGCTAGTCTCTCTCTCTCTAATTTGGGGGGCAGCAGTTTGCCCTGGAATGTCATTTCTCTGAAAGATTTAAGAACACTTGTAGATTTTTCAATTTGTTCAGCTTTTTACTTGTAAGGATCGAGTGGAGACTTCTAAGCTCCTTACGTGCCAGACTGCAATCAATGGCTTCTGAGTGGACATTACCTAGCTCATACTTCTGGGAAGTGAGATGAATAAATGGCCATAGAATTAAGTACTGACTTAACAAAGCTTCTGTCTGCTTTTTGATTTGCATCTGCTGAATCAAGGGTGACCAATTGTAAGGGTCTATGTTTTATCTTTGTTAGCCATCATATTTCAAAGAGACTATGATATTATGATCCATGACAAAGGAAGTATTTTAGGGACAAATAGAATTATTCTGCAAACATGACCAAGAGATGAATGGATAAGCAAATAAGTAACTCCATCAGATCACCCATATCTTTTTTTTTTTTTTTTTTGAGACAGAGTCTCGCTTTGTTGCCCAGGCTAGAGTGAGTGCCCTGGTGTCAGCCTAGCTCACAGCAACCTCAAACTCCTGGGCTCAAGCAATCCTTCTGCCTCAGCCTCCCAAGTAGCTGGGACTACAGGCATGAGCCACCGTGCCTGGCTCATTTTTTCTATATGTATTAGTCGGCCAATTAATTTCTTTCTATTTATAGTAGAGACGGGGTCTCGCTCTTGCATCAGGCAGGTTTCGAACTCCTGACCTCAAGCAATCCGCCCACCTTGGCCTCCCAGAGTGCTAGGATTACAGGCGTGAGCCACCGCACCCGGCCCACCCATATGTGAAGTTTACTGACACCGTTAGTATTTGCAGAAATGTTTAATATCAAAATCAAATCTCAAAGCAAGCAAACAAATAAATCTTGTCTTTATCTTAAAGATAAAATGGACATACATTCAAGCAGTAGCATCTTATCTATAAAAGTTTTCAATGACATACCAACGTAGGTACAGTTCTTTTCTTCATTGGGCTTAAGCTTTCCTTGTAGCTTCAATTAGGTATTCTTTTCTCCCTGTCCCTGCTTGCTGATAAATCTTGCCAGAAAGATTTCATTTGGATTGCAGACATATATTCCCTTTCTTCTACATTTAATGCTGCAAGTAACACATGCATTTTTAAAAATAAGGCTTTTTCTCTGGTTTGTGCAGATTTATCCACATTCTCAGTTAGCCCTCCAATCACCTGGGGTGCACAATTGTCCAGGGCTGGTTGGGTTGAAGGATATGATATGTGGCTCTCAAGTACAGACACAATTAACCACAAAATCAATTCTGGGCCATGTTCTAAACTAAACAACTAAAGCTAACTAATGTTCTAACTGAATGTTCTAATTATCCCTGAAATAATTGAGTAAAATAATGAAGTTGGTAAAATCTTCCACTATATAATATCAAGAAACTGCTTTCACTTTTATCCACATTATACCGAATAACTGTTTTAAAGTTGAACAGTTAAGAAAAAAAAAGCCATACAACTTTTGTGCAGTGGAAGGCAAGAGGAAGTTGTTCCATGTGATGCCTAAAACATCTAGAATTTAATTGAATGGCAGAGATCTTAGCTGCCTTTTGGTGAGGTCAAATCAATGCACTGGTAGCATTTGCAAACATCTGGAAGCAAGACATAAAAATAGATTATTATTTAGACTCATGCATATTTATGTCACTGTGCACGCACATTTGTACAGTAGTGCATATTAGTTCCAAGTATGTTAGAAAAAAAAAATGATGGCACTATTTCACTAATTATTGTCCTTTCATTGTTTTCTCTAAATACCTTCTCTTGTGACCAAAAAACCCCCACAAAGAATGGAGGAAAACCATAATATCTCTAGCAGGATATCTTCATTGATCATGACAATTCCTGGTAAGGACTATTATCTTTTTATTTGCTTGTGATTGTGTATGTGTGCTTGTGTAAGATTTTTGTTTTACCTTGTAATACATCCACACTTTGAAATTTGAGCATAAAGTCTGAACATAATTCAAGTTATTTGCAAATAATTCCATGAAGCATTGCCTTTGACCAGAAATGACAGATGATGTTTAAAAATATCCTTAGGTTGCATCTTCTGGTTTGAGGTATAAATGCTTCCTAGTTACCCTAACATTAAAATGTACATTTTTTTTTTAAATAGCCTGAGTAACTGAACAGAATCAAACAAAATAACACAGTTTTCTTTTTGAATTCAGTCTGACATTGTGGCTCCTGCTATCTGCAGACCACTGGAATTCAGAGAGAATCAGACATATGAAATATAGTTTAGGTAGGATGAGATGCAGACAATCACTATGAATATCGGACAATGGCCCTTGTATAGTCATACAATGTCTGAAAAAGCAAACATCTTCCAGAACTTCTGTTTTGCTCTCCGATACCATCTACACACCGGCATGGCAAGGTCTTAGCTATCTTGATTCAAAAGCATTACCTCTATCAAGTATTAAGAAGTTAAGACTGATGATGTAAAGAATTTATCTAATGAAAAGTTTCTCCGAAAGTCACTAAGCAAATCACCAGAATGACGCAGATGACAACAGCTTTTTTTCCTGAATACAGAGTTGAATCACTAAGGCATTCTCTGCATGATGCTTTTATTGTATTTTTATACACGGTTAATCCATTGTTTTAATTTTAAAAAGTAACCAAGGAGGCTAGCTACTTCAGATATTTCAAAATCTTTGAAAGAAACAGGTTTCTATAGGCCAATAAGGGACCGGGGGCCTGAAGGACATAGGAGGATTTATGCATCTTTAACGCCTATATGGTTTTCCTCTAAGCCACTTACCTACTTCCTTTAAGAAAGACAGAAGGGGGGAAAAGATAAATGCTCACAGGAACTGATGATATAACACCGTGCAGCTGCTAATGCATATGGATGTGTCATGCAAATGTCCCCAGCAGAAACACATTCTTTAGTTTCAACCTGCAACCATATTCAGCAATAAAAGAGTTTCCAAATCAAACTGCTGACTCCTTTTATTTTTTTCTTATCAAAACACTCCAGCATACATCTTACCAGGCAGAGTAAATCAAAAGAACCAGCTGGAGTTCCCAACTCTTGTTTTTCCCTGGATATCAGGTGTGTACTGCAATTTTGCAGATCAATTTGTAAGCTGAAATAAGTATCTGTGGCCCACTAAAACTCAAAATAAAGCTGTTTGGGCAATACTTGTGCTAACTTTCCAAAGGCCTTATCTTTGCAAAGGGACATTGTAATTTACCAGCTGATTGGTTTTTTTCCCCTGTCTAAAGATGTGCGGTGATTACACCTTTATCTGAATATAAAAAGATCTGGAGGCACTGAGAGGAATACTGAGCAATAGAATTTTGTTTTCTTGCCTTTATCTTTTCTATTCTTTTAGTCTCCAAATTTGCAGATTCTCTGATAAGGGGATAGGAAAAGTAGACTCAAGGGAAGGACAAAGAAAAAGGAGAATCAGAATTAAAAAAAAAAAGAAGAAGAAGAAAGGTGGAAGGAATTTGGGGAGCAATCTTGTCACATCAACTTTTCCAAAGCATCGACATAGTTAGAACCTATAGCTGTGAATTTATTGTGACATATACCTCCCCCCACACTAGCACTGCGTATTTATTGAAAAGTTCTGTGTTGGGGAATGAAAAATGTCAAACAGGAAACTTCAACTGTTACCTGGAGGGGACGTTAAATGGTAACTTGGGAGTGATTCGCTCCAACTTCTTTATGGCTGGGAGAAGGAATACCACCCTGACATTTTTTTATAGGCTTGTGCGTGGAAGCCAAGCACTTAGAAGAGCGAAGCAGTCGAGATTAGATGCGGAGAGAGAAAATGAGTACGTATGTGGGGATTAACCCGCATTTGTGCTCTACAGGGAAGCAAGGTAGGAACTCACTTTGAAGGCACCACTCCAGCGAAACGCCATCCATTCTGAATGAAATTGCTTAGGGTGAAATTGCATATCTGCAGGTGGTATCGTCTGTCTGTGCTACACTCCAGGTTTCCTTCTCCCTGCAACCTGAGGTTGACTGGCCTGAGCTAGAAGATCGCCCCTGAGCACCTTAGCCCTCTGGCGTCCTAAACACAGCCACTGATTTCCTCTGCCCTAGCCTGACAGCGGCACACTCCAATCAGGGTGGGGGGAGGAGGAGCGGGACACCTCCTCTCGAACCTGGGACCCTGGAGTTTGTGGCTTAGCCTCGGAGAGCCCCCGGGCCATGGCGAGGAGGTTGGGAGGAGGAAGGCCAGAACCTGCAAAAGGCAACCCGTGGCTCCTTCTCTCCTTCCACCAGGATTCCTGGGCACCCCCCATATTCATTAGCAGCGCTGCATCCGTTCAAAGAGCCCAGGCTCAAGTGCTCACGCTAGCTGGAGTCAGGCTGGTTAGCAAGTGGCTTTGGCGGGTCTTCCCTCCCGTTGCCCCCAGCCCCCTGCCCAGGGTCAAGTGATGCTGAAAGATGTAAGAAGCTTGCTCCAGGAGCCGGTCATCCACTCTTTCTCTTTGTTGTTTTTCCTAGAGGTGAGGCGAGAAAAACGTTCCCGGAAAGAGAGCGCACGGTTGCAATTTGCACCCCAGCCCGCCCCTCGACGCAGGCAATTCCTGGCGCGCATCTGGCGGCGCGGGCCGGGCGGCTTGCGCGCGGCTAATATACATAATTCGAGGGGGAGCCCGGGCGGCTGCTTCGTCGTCGGGTCAATGTGTTAATTAAAAGTTGGTCCGAGTTGGTCAGCACGCAGTCCCAGATGTGCTTAACAGCATGCAATTAACACGTAAGGCAAATCTTTTTGAAGATACCGGAATTGAAAACCCCCCAAAGAAACTCCACCCCGCCCCCGCCCCTAACGCGAAATAAGCGACGGCAAATAAGGGAAAAGTCATTAAAAGACGTAATTAAATGTGGGCCGCCTGTTCTTGAAGAGGGTCGGACTGGAAAGAAAAAAAAAATTCTCTAAATCTATATATTTCAAAAATAAATAGCAAATTGATTTTTTTTTTTTTCTGCAGGACGGGCAGGCACGGAGATGGGCTTCCCTCCGTTCCCACCCCATGTATATTAAATAGCGGGCGAGCGGCGGCCGGGCGGCGCGGTGACCTAGCGGGCGCCCCGAGTCCCCGGCCTCGCGCGGGCCCGCGCGTCGCTGCCGCCGCCGGCGATTGCAGAGGGGCCTCTCCCAGCCAGATTGGCTTCTGCGTGCGGGGATAATTACCGCACGCTCACTTTCCCAGCGTCCTTTCTATTTTCCACGAGTGCAGGGCAAGTGTGTGTTTGTGTTGGGGCGGTGCTGGTGACAGTCATTCTAGCTACAAAAATAAAATAAAATAAAATAAAATATTTATGTGAAAAGTAACAGTATTCGTGGAGATACCTAATATCATCATCGACCCCATTGGAGGAGCACGTCCCGATTCCAGTCGCCTGAGGCTGCATCTGCCAGCTCCCCCCTGCCTGCAGTTTTGTCTACCTCATTTATTAGCCCCTTGCACTCGGTTCTCAGGCCTCCACGAGTCACTTTGCTTCTATTTGTGTTTTCTTTCTTTCGGGCTGACTCATTTAATGTTCTTCTTGTTGTTGCTTTTTGCCTTTGCCACCTTTCAGAATCAAACAAAGACCCCCGAATAAGGACTGTTGACTCCATCTTCTCTTTCTCTCTCTGAAATGAGAACCCCCCCCCCAATTCTCCTGCCTATACTTAATCACCCGGGCACGCGCACAGGCGCGCACGCCCACGCCCACCCACACACCATTCATTTCAACTTCCCCACTTGCAGGAGCCAGATAAGTACTTGGAGCCCCACTTGAGCACCTTAACCCCACACCAAACCTCTAGTCAACTTCTGCGTTATCATCCTAGACTTCTGTCTCCATATGGCTTAGTTGCAGGGATAGCATGCGACTCCATCACCAACATCACCCAAAAGGGGGCCCAGGGATGGCAATTCTAACCAATTAATTATGTGTGTCGTATCTAAAGGGCGTGCCTTATTGATGACACCTAATGAAGCAAATAATGGATTTGCAGTATCTTGGCTATTCATCTGGTCCTTCTAGAATCCTGAGTATTAGGGAGAGATGGATAGTGATGGATGGAGAGAGAGACAGAGAGAAAGGGGGTGGGGAGAGAAGGGGTCGGCTACAGATCCTTGGAAACGGACCAGATTTGTCGAGTGTCAGCTTGAAGAAGGCAGTCTGAGCCATGATTTAAACGCGGGCGGCATCGTTGTTAACTAGTGTCCGATGGCTGCCCCCACCCCCACTCTGCCTTCCTCCCGCTCTCTCTTCTTTTCTCCCTTTTGTAGGATACAGAAGGTGAATAATGAAACCATTTTGCTAATAGTTTATGAGCCATGAGATTGGAAATGTATATGGATAGACCGGAGCACCAGACTAAAATCATTTCAAAGAAACGTGAGGCTTGGCAGAAAGAGAAACCCGCCGTGTCCTCTCTCCCCAGCCCGGAGCGGAAAGGGACGAATGAGGTGGCTTCGTACCTCTCCCTCTCCGCTCCATCCGAGGGCAGCGGCTTGGCCCTTCCCCCTGCCAGTTCCTCACCCTCCTTGTCTCCCCAAGGGGCTGGAGCGAGAGGGAGATGAATTGGGGCGATGGCGAGATAGCGCGGGCGGGAGATAATCGTTATCACCAGGATTTTTCTTCCAGTGATGGGATCTGAAAAGATCTATCACACTGGGCAGCTTTCCCGGAGGCATTCAAACAATGGACGTGAACCTCGAGCGGGAGACAGCCACGGGGCCGCTGTCTGCACCTCCGTCGTTTCCGCGCCCACAGCGCCCGTTCCCCCTAGTGCGAACACCCAGAACCTTCCAGAAACGCCATGAGCACCCCCCACCCCGACCCGACCTCCACACTGGGCCCACAAGGAGGGTTTCCCACCGGCCTTCTTTGCGGAGTTTCTAGAGTTTCAAAGCCTGGGCTTTGGCAAGGGATGCGGAGGGCCCCAAGGGGGCCTGGGGCGGGGAGTAGGGCGCAAGGCGAGGCCCTGGCCTGCGCCCACAGACGGGCTGCCAGCCTTGGGGAAATCCTAGAAGCTGGCTGCGAACAGGGGCCCGAGCCAATGGCCCGCGAGAGACCGCCCCGCACCTGACCCAGCGTCCCGGCAGCAGAGCGGAGCACGAGGGGGAGGAGGAGGGCGGGCTCCCCTGGAGGCGGCGGGCTCCCGGCCGGGCTCCCCAACCCGGTCAGCAAGTGGAGCCGGAAGGCCGGGACAGGTACGTCGCGTGCGTCGCACAAGCTAGGCAGGGGGGCCCCAGGGAAGCCTGGGCTCCGTCCAACCCCGTCTGGGAGCACCCCTAAGCGCGCCCCGGGCTGGAACCGAGGGGCCACATCGCCCGCTCCCGGGCCCTTTAGGAAACTTGGGAAGCAGCGCATCCGTCAGCCCCGGCGCCCCAACACCGGCTAGCGGGGCTGGAAAGGACGCCGCGCGCGCGCACCTGCCCGCGAGCAGTCGGGGCAGTGGGCGCACCCCGCGGGGACAGCTGTGGCCGCCGCTGTGACCCCCTTAGCACTCCTGCCTTTTCCACTCTTTCCAAACTCCTCTGCATTTGGGGACGAACAAAATAACTTTTGCGCTTATGAAGAGGTAACTGGCGGGAAGTGGTGTTAGGAAAGGCGAGATTGGGGCAGCAACGCCCCCCTCCAACTGAGTCGGGGACCCTCTTCGGTTTTCGCTCTGGGGGTACGGGCAGGGGGTTAAGCATTTGACCTTTGTTGTATAGGAGGTGGAGCAATGGGAAGAAAAAGCACCAAGGTCCTGGGGCTCCCTCCTCCCCACCCCCAGCCGCCTTTAGGCCCATTGGGGGGCTCAGCACCCCCTCGCCAGGCCCGAGGTGGAGAAGGGAGCTTCCGAAGGGGAGCAGGTCAACCTCCCTTTACTGTGGACCCTCCTCTCCCCGTTCCTGGCTTCAGCTGCGGTGTCTCCAATTTCTCCCAACCGCACACCCACCCGTGCTGACTATCCTATTGCCCCTGGCTCGCGTGCGACATCCAGGATAAATTTAGCGAGGCAATCTCTTGGATTGGGCAGCTAGTGTCTGCTGTCTTCGGGGGTTTTATTTTTGAGGAAGCACCTAGAATGGAAATGAAAATCTAACTAAGGCAACCACCACCTGCAATCCGGACCTGGCTAAAGAAAGGGGGCGGGTGGACGGCGAGTTGCGTTCGTGCCTCCTAAATGGATCCCTTAGGGTTTGCAGGAGCGAGAGGGCGGCTACAAGTGTCCCGCCCCAGGGGGCCGCCGGTGGGGGGAGGGCACGGCGCAGCTGAGGAAGACCCCTGAGTGCCTTCGTGCAGCACGCGCTTCCCCAAGACCTTGCTTGGCCCCTTGCAAGCGAGGACATAAACCCGGGGTGCGCCTTCTGTCTTCGGTCCCGCCAGGGCCGAGGGCTCAAGTAAAGTTGCTATGGGGAGGTGGGGGGGGGTTAGCTAGCACTGGGGGGTTATCTTTGTACCAGGGAAAGGAAACCTGCACTGCGGAACTCCTTTCTGCCTTATGAACTCACCCTTTCGCACTGCCCCTAAATTCAGGATTGCCCAAATTCCTGTCCTGCAAGTAAACCCCAAACCTTGGCACCGTTTCCCGCTTTCCCTCGGAGAGTCGTTCCCGCGCCACTAAGGAAAGCCGGCTCCAGATCCTCCTCCCCCTTCTGGCTCCAACAGCCAACCCCCTAAGAGCTCTGCTCCCCCGGCCTCTGCGCCTCCACGTGTCAGTAGCTGTGGGCGCGGGGGCGGGGCAGGGGGGTGGCAAAGGAGGAGTAGGGTCAGATAGACATCGCGGTTCTCCTCCGCCCCCCATGCAAAAGTAACAATACGCCTGTAAATTCTAATAAAATTTAATTCCACCGCTCTCCAAATCTGTCCCCTCCCAGCTACTGCGCAGGGGGTTGGGGGGGGGATCAGATCGTCCCCGGAAAGGGGGGGTCCTGCGCAAATTTACGCCCGCTCCTCTCATTTGTTAGTTGATTCCGTCTAAAAGTTTGCTATTTATAGGCTACACGCGACAGCGCGATTCCCCGCGCCCACTTCCCCGTGCGGAGTGAGAGCGGTCCCCGCGGCGCCCAGCGGCCCGTCTCGGTCGCGTCCCGTGATTTGTTTTGTTTTATTCCTGCCCTCACGCGGCAGGCAGCCAGGGAGAAGACCTCAGGGAGCTTCCGAAACACCCTGTCGTAGTAGCCGAGAGTCGCCCTGCGGTGCCAGCATGTGAGTCCGCGCCTGACCCCGCTCTGCGCGCGCGGCGGGGAAGGCGCGCGGGAGGCGCTGCCACCGCGCCCGCGTCCCTCGCGCGAGTCCTTCGCCTCCGCTTCTGCCCCTGCGACCTCCAGCTCCCCCACCCTCGCTACCTCTTGTCCCTCCTTCCCTCTTTGATTTCTTTCTTCTCCTCCTCTAGTTCCGTGTCGCTGTCACCCGCCCCTCACCTCTTTGGCCTCGCTCTCAACTTCCCGCTGAGTTTGCATCTGGGCACAAAATGGGACCGCACCGGCCTTTACGTGGGAGGCGGGGTGGCCGTGCGTGTTTCCTAAAGAAGAAAAGTGTGCGGGGCTGGGCGGGTGCGGGTGAGGAGGAGGAAAAGCGCGTGCTGGAGCCTGCCCGGAGCGCGGCCCCGCGCGTTGGGGGAGGGGACGAGGTGCGTGCGGACCCAGACCTTTCCTTCCGCGGTGGCTCCGGCCCGCCCGCAGGGGAAGGCGCAGTGCCCATGAAGCCTGGCCATTTGGGACCATCCCGGTGCCGTGCGGAGCCAGATGTGTCTTAATCAAAATCTCAGAACCGCCCTGGGCGGAAGGGAGGGAAAGTGGAGGCAGGACGTGGGCGCGGGCTGCAGCTGGCCAGAAATAGTGTCAGGGTCAGGTCCCTAAATTCCAGGTAATCTGGGCTGTGCGAAACCTTTCTTCCAGCGGCTGGGGACAGGACTCGCTAGCGGCAAGAGCAAAGGTGCAATCGGGTCGTGGCGGTCGGTCCGTAGGCCTTGACCTTGTCCTACAGACCTTGTCTGTAGGCCAGAGCCGCAGACGATACTTCTGTGTTTTAGCAATCAAACGTCAAGGGGACGGCAGCGCGGCCGGCTGGCTAGGTTCCCGGAGCCCTGCGCAGGAGGAGCGCCGCGGCGCGCGTCCTTGTCGCCGGGAAGCGCTGCGCGCGCCGAGCCGGGCCGCCGCTCTTTCTCCCGGGCGCGCGGCGGTTAAACTCGCGCACCGTGGGTCAAAGTACCCTTTCCCGTCTGGGCCGAGGCACGACTTGCGGAGTGTGGGGAAGGTTGTGACTGAAATTAACCCTGGGTGTGGCCAAAAATGAGAGTCTAGTGCGGGCGTGGGGAGGAGTTAGGAACAAGAGAGGGGAAAACGGCGGCTTAGCCTCTCCGGCGCGCAGGGCTCTGTGTCCTTGCTCCGCGCATCTGAATTAACTTATTATGCGCCACCAATTTCTCCTTCCACGGTGGATGTCGTAGGTAGAATGCCCTTTTGGCCGCGTCTCCCCAAAAGTGCCCTGGCGGCTTTTGCGGATAGCCTGGCGGGGAGAGAAGTGCCAGCACCGGTCTGTGTGGGTGCCACCCAGAGGAGATCTACCCCCCAGGGTGTGTGCGCCTGCAGGTCCTTGTCAAACAAACGCCGGGGGATGGGGACATTCTGGTCCCAGCCAGGGTCTCGGCTTCCCTACGGAGCTCTCGCTGCAGCAGCAATCTGGTTCGGACAGGACCTGGGGCGCCCACATCTGGCCCTGAGCTGCCCAGATTGTCACCCGGCCCTCCCTAAACAGCTTCCAAAAACTTAACCGCCAAGTTAGAAGCAGAAGCGAATTTCTGCTCCTATGCCTGGGCCGCATTCGGGGATACCGGTAGATGTGAAACGTGGTACAACCTAATAGCCAGAAATCGGTGGCACTGACCCCTAAACGTCGGGATGCGGGAGCTGGGGTCACGATGTCTTAGTAGCTCTTCACCCTGGCCCATTCCGCGACAGTACATGCCACTCAGCTCTCTTGGCTTGGGGTGTCTGAGCCGCTGGTCTTTTTCCTAAGCCCTAAGGGGAAGCAAGGGAAAGCAGGAAGGAGAAGCCAACATCCAAGTGAGGAAGACGGAAGTAAAGAGAACAAGAGAGAAGGGAAAGACGTGATAAAAGGAAAGACACAGTACTAATATAAAGACTTCTTGCTAGCTGTTTTTCCTTCTTGTTCCTATTGAAAAGATCATGATCTTTTGAGAGAGGAGCGAGCCCAAGAACATTCTGACCTCACACCCAGGTTCCCTGGCCAGCTAGTGAGTCTCACTTCTCCAAAACTCCCGACCCTTGGTGACATTCAAATACCCTGTCCCCAGTCTTTCTACGACAGGCGTCGCTCAAGTACTGGCCCAAAGCTGAAGGCCAAGCGCGCGCTCCCAGCACCCTGGGCTATTCTTTGGCATGAACCCCGGGAGTCTGAGGGTGGGGGCAGCGCACCTGGCTCCCCTAAATCTTTCTGTTTTTAGGAATTTGGTGAGCCAGTAGGGCTTTTCCCCAGCCTTTGATGGAAACTTAGAACTCGCGATTCCGCTCAGGGAAGTGAAATAAACTTGCCCGACCCTGAGCTCCTCCGGCTCAGCTTTCTACACGGGTAAGTCAGCCTGACCCTTCTAGACGTCTCTGCCCCTCTGCAGATTCCTTTCTGGCCTGTGCTTCCGCTTGGCTTCTGTTGCCTGGCCTCCAGACCCTGGGGCTTTTCTATGTAGTCTGGGGCTCTAGGTAGGAAGGACCCCAAGTTCTCTTTCTCAGTGCGAGTAAAGATGTCATTTCCACCACCCAGACAACACTGGAGAACAAACCTTTTGTGTATTGAAGGGAGGTGGTGACAGAGAACAAGGAGGCCTATTTATGTCCAAATCAGTTAGTGAAAGAAGAAGAAATTACATTTTCTCCAACATGGCTTGTTTGCCAGGCACGCTGGAAAGTGGCAGGAACAGGGATAGATTGGTCAGGTCTGTGACTTGTAAGCCAGAGTTTGACCCAGGCGGCCACCTGATCCCACTTGTGCACAAGGCATTGCCCTTCTTATATCACGGTTATAGGCAGAGGCCACGATTTTACCATGAATGAGGGCATAAACACCTTGCAGTTCCTAAGTCTTGCTTTTCCTGCTGACCTTGGGCTGCTAATTCCCGGGGAGGTGGGGGTGGGGGTAGGGGTGGGTAGGAGGGATAATCAGCTTGAACCATCCCAGATCAAGATGATTTTAGGAGCCCTAAAATTTCTGGCTGGAGTGTATCAGTCCCTGCCTTCCTCAGTCCCACCTGCAACCCCTCACCGTTATCCTGCCCTCTCCACATGTTTTGCTGCATCATCTGGGGACTGAGATGGCCTTTGAGCCAAGCCTACCTGCCCCTGTCCCCTTCCCCGATAGACTCTTGCCTGGAATAAAGGATTACCGGGTGTTGGGTGTGGATGGATGGATGAAGACAAGGGCCAGCCTTTTCCCAAAAGCTGGAACAATTCCTTTCTCTTTCTCCCTTTCTTCTCTGGCCCCCACCACAGTCTTTCTTGGGTCACTAACCCCAGAGCTCCAGCAATGGAGATTCCTAACCTATGTGTACTTCCTTATCAGGGCTTCTTTTTCTGAGATAGGAGAGTTTCAAGGAGCTGAGTACAGTCTCCTTTTAGGATTCCGGTTTGATCATTAAATGTACACATTTCTGGGCAAAGGGCTGAGGCCTGAAGCCTAGATGGTGGGAGAGAGAACCCAGAGAAGAACTAAGTGACTCTATTTGACAAGGACTTTCAATGAACTTGACGCTTTCCTATTGCATCTCACCAGTTTTAATACAATTTTTCCCCTTAAGTAAAGAAATGGAATTCTCAGATTATGTGACTCTTTGAGCCACATGTTCAGATCTATAGCCTGGCTGAGTGTTTTTAGAATTAGACCATTGCATACATAATGCAACCTGCAAAGTTTTCTGTGTTCTCCTCCAGCGAACTTAATTTTGACATAAGGTAAAAGCATTTAATTTCATCAAGTTCTTGTTCACCTTCAACAAGTTGCTTTCAGTTTCTGTATTTCTCAAATTTCCTTACAACAACAGCACATGAACCAGATAGGTTTAGATTCTGTGGGGCAGGATTCCTCCCACCACAGTTCTCCAGGTAGTTCTAGCTAAAACTGCCTTTGCGTTCATCTGAGTTAGACACATACTTGAGATGAAAGTGATGTTTGTTTGTTTTTTTAACCTGTATTATTAAAATACTTGCTCTCTTTTTCTCCTCTTCTGCCTGTTTGGAATAAACCTAGTATTACAAATATTGCAAATGCTTACATTTAAATAGACATGTCATGAAAGATAAACATGACTATATGTAGAAAAATTCTTTGACGTATTTAAAAATTATAGTTCAAGTATTTAACATAACTTCAAGAAATTGTACATTTGAAATTTATTGACAACCGGACTTATTTTCAGAACTTTTTATGTAACTTTACCATACTTCTTTATAATTATCTTCTCTAATCTAACTGAATCTGCCATCAAACTGCTTTAACAAGTATGTATTCAAATGAGATTTTTTTCCAACTTTTCCACTTTCACAACTTACTTGTTAAGAGTTTGCAGTTCAGAAAAAATAAATTTGGAACATATAGTATATTCTACTGGCCCATTTATTTAAGCTATATTTTATTATAGACATCTTAATAGTAAAAAAAAAAAAGACATTTATTTGTGGGAGGAAATGTATGTCTTTTCAGGGAGGCTTGCTGAATGATTAGTTTGTTTCCAACATTATTTTTTTTTAATCAGGTATGCCATTGCTTCTAATTCATTTATCTAATGTCAATTCAAGAAAGATTCACATTATTGATTTCTGAAAAATCATCTCTCTGCTCTTACCAGAGAAATTAATATTCAATTATTTTGAAGTAGACATTTTAATGTAATTTAGAAGGGAGAAGGTTCCCACACATGTTCATTAGTTAGTGATGGCCACATTGACAGGGAACATTTAGAAGTGGAGATGTAACATCAGAAAAGTTGAAGTTTCTACTGGCAAAGTGACAAACCAAAAATGCCATTCAAGAGCAAAGGGCTAATGAAATGGCACAATGAAATAAAGGGAATAAGGACAACTTGTCAGGTGTTGATCTGCTAGATGCAGCATTTCACTCCTTAAAATCACGAGGGTGATATATCATGAGAAATTATTTTATATGGGAAGAAGCTTCGCTTCTTACTTCTGCCACTGGGGGCTCAAGTCAGTATTTATTTTTTTAAACAAGGTAAAATTCACATAACATAAAATTCACCATTTTAACTGTCTTAAAGCTACAATTTAATGGCTTTTTTACTACATTCACAATGATCTGCAACCATCACCACCATCTGAATCCAGGACATTCTTATCACTCCAAAAAGAAACCACATATCTATTAAACATTCACTCCCCATTCCTCCCTCCCCTCCAGCCTCTGGCAACCACTAATCTGCTTTCTGTTTGTGTGGATTTGCCTATTCTGGATATTTTATAATGGAAATTATTTAACATTTGGCCTTTTTTGTCTGCCTTCTTAGAATAAGTTATCAAGGTTCATCCATTTTGTAACATGTCAGTACTTCATTCCTCTTTATGGCTGGGTAACAATCGATTGAATGGATATATCACATTTGTTTATACATTCATCAGAGGATGGACATCTGGGTTGTTTCTATTTTGGGGGTATAGGGAACAGAACATACATACAAAATTTTGTTTAAACCTATGTTTTTGGTTCTCGGGTATAATGTTTGTGTAATTTTACATTCCCACCAAAAATATGCGAGGGGATCCCATTTCTTCACTGCTCATCAACACTTGTTTTCCTTTTTATTCCTATGATAGTCATACTAGTGGACGCAAGGGGTATCTCACCATTACTTTGATCTGTATTTTCCTAGTAACTAATGATGCTGATTACTTTTTCATGTGCTTATTGGCCATTTGTATATCCTCTTTGGAGAAATGTCTCTTCAGGGCCTTTGTTCATTTTAAAATTGGGTTGTTTGTCTTTTTGTTGTTGAGTTGTAAGAGTTCTTGGTATATTCTGAATACTAGACCCCTATCAGATATATGATTTTCAAATATTCAGATTATCTCCAATTCTGTGGATTATTTTTTACTTTCTGGATAGTGCCCTGTTATTCATAAACATTTTTGATTTTGATGAATTCCAATTTAGCAGTAGGTTTGTTTGTTTTGTTTCTGTTTTTTTGAGACAAGATCTCACTCTGTGGCCAAGCTGCAGTGCAGTGGCACCATCATAGCTCACTGTAACATTGAATCCTGGGCTCCAGTGACTTTCCCACCTAGGCCTTAGTAGCTAGGACTACAGGCATGCACCACCACACCTGCTAATTTTCTGTTCTTGTTGTTGTTGAGATGGGGTCTCACTATGTTGCCCAGGCTGATCTTGAACTCCTGACCTCAAGCAATCCTCCTTCTTCAGCCTCTCAATGTGCTGGGATTATAGGCATGGGCCATAAATCCTGGCCAGCAGTAGTTATTTTTAATAATAGGTGCATTCTGCATCCATGAGAAAACTCAGATTTTAAGCAACACAAAACACAAGTTTAAAACTCCAAACCCTAAATAAAGAGAAAAACTCTTCTTTAAAGCCCAAACAACAACCTTATCAAATGCAGATTATCAAGGAGTATGTAAAGTTACTGCTATTCAGAAAAAAGGAAACAGCTAGGGCTACAATGACCTTTTTCTTTGAAGAAGTCCTGGAATTACTCAGATAAGGTGTCTACCTTAGTGAATGAGCTCTTTTATCTCAAGATGACAGTAACTGTTTTTTTTAAAAATTATCATTATCAAATTCATCTACCAAGAAATTTCAAATAGTCTTTTCTGTTTAAATAACATTAAGGATCTGCCTTAAACCAACAACAACCAGGAAAATCAAAAGGTTGACAAGGTGTTCTTACCTTAGCAGTTTCTAACACACAGGACTGGGTAGTCAGGTGACATGCCTGTAAAGTCCCTGAGAGAGAGGTCTTGGAGCCAGAAAGAAGAAAACTAAATCCCTGCAAAGCACTTTGAAAACAAAAGTTAATAAAAGAGTGAGGACTTAAATGGACATTATTGAATGTAAAGGCTTTGCCTATTATCTCAAATTGGTTGCTTTAGAGGGCAATTAATTTATTGATCGGGCAATTAATTTATTGATTAAAAATGATCCACACTGTGGTTTGAATCAGATCTTCATTTTATTTAATTATTTAGTTATTGAGTAAGAAGGCCTATGGTGAACACTGGCTTAGAAGCCTCTGATTTTTCCCATCAATGGTCTTGGATTAGATTTCTGCATATGTCACTGTATGGAGCATGCAAATGGGCAGACCACTGGACACATTGTAAGTCCCTGTGCACAGTGCTCCTGTGTGGCCAGTGAACACATGCATGCCTTTCACCCTGAACAAATCCTGAAGGATCCCAGGGGAAAGTCAGTTTCCTCCAGAGTGACACCTTTATTCAATAGTCATGATGAGAATAAAATGGAATAATACATGTGAAAAATGTTATCTAAATAAGACGCATATTGATAAGGAATTTTGAAGTTTTTGGTGTGTGTTTTCTTGTTAATGTAGCACTTATAATTCTACCAGATAGTGTTCTAAGACATAAAAAAAAATATTTAAAAATTAAATTCTCTAAACAATCGTACAAGGATTTGTTAACTCCTCCTCCCTCCCCATTTTACAGGTGAGAAAATTGCGGCATGGAGTTTTTCTATCGCTTGCCCAACATCATATAGCTGATAAGTGGCAGAGCTAGATTTTTGAACCCAGGTAGTCTCGCTCCAGAGTCCATGTTCTTACCTACTACCTTGTGCTGCTTAAAATTAAAAATCTAGAGATTTCAGATGAATATCTGATTCTCTGTATTAATTTATTCAACAAATATTTATCGAGTACTTATTGTGCACAAGACTTCTCTTGAAGCTATAAAAGGTCTAGCAACCCTAGAGTTTCTTTCTTGCCTTCTCTCATGACAACCATCAGCTGAAGCTGAGTCTTCACTGCCATCTTTTGACCCACCTTGCCTTGATTCCTTCAGTTGTTTCCCTGAATAAGCCCTGTCATCAGTCACTTTTGTTACTGCTAACATAAAACGCATGCAATAAAAATAGATTATAACCAGAATACTAAGCAGAAGGGGCAATAATACACATAGAAAATGAACGTTGTGGGATGAATTTAGTTTTGCAAAGTTCTCTTGCTGCTAGCATTAACACCAGAGCAATGAGACATAGAACCAGCACTTACAACTTAAGTGTTTAAAATCAGAAGGGTGAGAAAAATCAACACAAAAAGGAAATGAATATAAATTAATATATAGGAAATAGAGTCAGCATCACACCAATTGGAAATCTCTAATAATTCTTCTTTTAGGAAGAGATCTTTCAGTTATAGAATTTGTTTCCTTACTTTTATGCATGAAAGATAAATAACAAGTAATATCAGATCTGTTTCAAAATGTAGGCTTCAAATCATGCCATGAAGTTGGGAAATAACCTGTTATCTAGTGCTTTCAAAGTATTCATGCAGTGAAGTTGGGCAGTGTTCATAGCAATCATCCCAAGTACTATAGGCTCCAGAAAGGTCTCCTGACTGGAGAGAGAATTAAATATGCAGAGTACCATGTTATAATCACATGTATTCCAGAGTACTCTCATTTTGAACAATGGTTACTTATTATTAATGAGGATACATGATAACAAGAACCTTCCTTTTATAACTGTGTTAATATCAACCAAAGAGTTTACTCTAGCTATCTGCCTACTTAAGATTGAAGAGCTTCTTTTTGAAGATCTGGTTCCCAAGCAGAGGAAATATTGTAATATTTGGTGTGTTGTGGCCAATGTCATGTAGCTTGGCCCTCACCATGATTTGGCCAATATCGTGTCCATAACATGAGGCAGATGTATTGTGGAACAGTTTGCCAGGCTGATGACATGGGTGTGTATGGCACAGTTGGTCTGGTTATTTTATTTGTCTTTAAATAACCAGCAGGAACACTTTCTGTGCTACAATACTTTCTGTGACATGGTTTGTTTAATACTGTAGAATGTTGAAATAACTGCAAATGTATCGATTCATTGAACAATATATGTTGACCACCTGCTGGGTTTGAAGGCAGAGTGTTATCAATGCTCTCTCTTTATATGGTGCTATGAGGTAGGTAGGCGGATAGCTACGTAGGTAGGCTAAGAAGTGTGCTATGAATCCCACAGAAAGGGAAGTGAGGCATAGAGGTTTTTGTCTATGACCACACTACTAGCGGGGATACAGATCTGGGACTCAAACCCAGGCCTCTGGTTCTAAGTAAGTCTCTTGATCAGCATTTCTGAGTGTGCGTCCCACCTGAACAGCTATGTTCAAATGACCTGGGATATTTGTGTAAACTGTAGAGTCCTAGGTTATGTTCTAGAAATACTGAATCCCTAGAACTCAAAATTTTTAACAATACCCTTAAGAGATTCTTATATACAGTAAATTTTAAGCATTGCTGGTCTAGATATGATATATCTTGAAATACTGGATTGGGTTAATTTGACACTAAGAAAAGATAGTTTGATGGGAAAGGAGAAGTTTTCTGACCACACGTGAAAAATGCCAATTTACTCTTAATAGTTACCTCACAAGTTGGGATTTAAATAAGAGATTCCGTGTGATCTTCCAGTTTGGGGAGGTTGCCGTTCTTTGAAGTATTCCATAGGCATGAGATATTTCTATCACATAGTTTTACAAAGCTGGTTCTGTGGGACCCTACTTCATGGAATATTCATTAATTCATCAAATATTTATTACAGTGTCAAATACCATGTTAAGCATTTAAAGAACAGCAATGAACAAAACAGCATGGTCCCTGACCTCATGGAATCAACCCTCAGTCTACAGAGGAAAGATGTTAATAGGTATTTTGTCCCAAAAGTTTTCTTGTATACAAATACATTTGTGAAATAATGGGTTCTACAGATTTCTTCACTACAGGACATTTCAGAGCCTTGACTGTACTAACATGTACTGTGAGTATCTTGGGGAGGATTATGGTATGTGATGTTTTCTAGACTTATCACAGCATCTTTTGTATAAAGAACAACTCCTGTGTCTGGTGCTATAGAGAACACTTCAGTGAACTCCTGTGACCCCTGAAAGGCCTGGTACCCAAGGCACTGGTACAGATTTGGATTGTGTGGTCAAAATGGAATCCACTGCACATCCCTCCCCAGGGTAGTATTTTGTGATATCGTAGTGAGCACTGGATTCTGGGACAAGCAGAGGGAAGACTTACTCAACGATCTGGTGTCCAGGTATATAGATCAGCTCTGGACTGTCATTAGAGGCCCTGGATTGGGTGAAATTTTGGACATGGAGTGGGTTTCTGGATGTGTCTGTGGTCTCTCCAGCTGGGAGATGGTTAGGGCGGAAGAGTTGTCGTAGCATTCATCAGGGATTCTGAGACTAGCTTGGAGCATTCGGGGTGAGAAGGGCAGCAGGAGAGGGGATCACATGCCACCTGCCTGTACAGAAGGCTGAGTATTATTTATTTGATGGAAACCCAGCCTTTGGTTAGGTGTGTAGAATGAAATTATTTGCTGCAAAATATCTCCTATGTATTGCCTACTTTTATCAGGATAGTTGTTAGAAAATGGAAAATATGGACATTTTCAGTGAGCTACTTAAGCCCTATTACTTGTTTTTTTTTTCCTTTCTTTTTTTTTCCTTCTTTGCCTCAAGCAGTGGCTATATCTAAACAGAACAAAGTGACTGCTCAGATAACTCAAGAGTGGTGTGTGTTCATCTGATGGATGGATTTAAATAGTTTGGTTGTTGACATTTATCAAATTACCCAGAAAACTGCCACATCACTACCTCGATTCATGCGCATAAAGAGTTCTTAAAGAAGCCTCTTCAAAACTATTTGTTTTTCTTCGGTATCATAATATTTAAAGATATGTTGCCTTATTGTTCGTTAAGTACGTGCTTTATTCACAAGCCAGTCTTACCACACATGCTTCCTCATAGTTATGCAAACTGAAAAAAGAAATATAATAGTATCCCAGTAATTCAGGTAGTCACCTGAAGTGACAAAGCTCTTTATTCCTCCTTTCCAGAGTTGCCTGAATACATGTTTACCTCTTCACACTTTGTGAGGAGACCTCAAATCTTTAAGTTTTGGTCTCTTAAAATCAAAGTCTAAATCCAGTTTGCTATTTGAATCACTTTGAATGCAGAGGTGCTAGACGCAGTTGCTGCCTTCAGGAAACTGACATCTTAGGCTCAGAGGTCGCCAGGATGAGTGAGTACACATGTTGTTATAGTATCAAACCAACATCTGGTAAGTGCTAAGTGAAAAGGTGATAAGCACTAGGTAGTGGTTCAAAGGAGTTTAATCTGGCCATGGAGAATTACAGAAAGCTTGCTCCAGGAGATTGCTTTGTGATTGGTCTTTAAAAGTAGGTACAGGTGGAATTGGTGGAGCAGAAAAAGGAAGAAATGTGCTTAGTAGGGTTTTGCATATAAAGGTGAGAATGTGAATAAAGACACAGAAATGGGAAAATAGAAGACCAGTTGTAAACACAGTAAAAGTATATTTAGAATGGAGGAAGAGGGAGAACTAACAGGGAAGATGATGAAAGCTCACATTGTTTAGGCCCGAGTAGGCATGATAGACTGGCAGGTATATTATCCATCCATTTTCACTTTTCATCCTTACAGCAAAGCAGGGAAGATTACTGTTGAAGCTGCCACTTCACCAAGGATTCATGCACCATTTCTATTGGATAGCTTTTCTGCTGGGAAGGGTCCGCAAGGGATTTCCTAAACATATCCTAGGCATTTTCCTACAGCATTTCCTAGGCTTCTTTGCATCCAGTTGGGATCAAGTGATTGGCTCAGCAATGAGATGTGTGTGCCACTTCCGGGCAAAAGTGGTTAAGAAGCATGTGAACCTTTCCTGCTATGGAAGGGAAATGGCTGTCAACAAAGGACTTTAAGACCCTAGGGGAGGAAGAGCCACTGGGTGAAGGGGCCTGGGTCCTGCTGAATATACACCTGGACTTTATATGAATGAGAAATCAGTTTTCATTTTTTTAAGCTACTGAGATGTGGCAGTTTATCTTTTATAGCAGTTAGAGCTACCTTAATTAATACAGGCATTATCACAGGCCTATTTAATACGGGTTCACAGATGTAACTTACTCCAAAATCTCATAAGTTGTAAGAGGTGGCACCAAGATGCAAATCCAGATCTGTCTGAATTTGCAAATTCAGACTGCTTCTTTTTTTATTCTTTTCCCATGGATTTTACAACTACTGTCTATGTGCTAATGGATATCAATTCTCCATTGTCAGTCTAGACCTCTTTTTGAAGGTCCAGACCTGTGCAGTCAGTTGTCTACTGGATATCTCTATTGAAATGTCTGTATTATTTAGGGCATAAAATAAGCTCCCTTAAAAATGAGACACCTCCTGGGTACAATGCACACCACCTGGCTGAAGGGCACACTTATAACTTCCACTCAAACAGTACAAAAGCAAATTATGTAACCAAAACATATGTATCCCTGTAAAATTCTGAAATTAAAAAAAAAATGAGATTCCAATATACAATGGATTAAATGATTAAAGGCTATTTCTTTTTCACGGAATAAGTGATCCAACAAGGGGAATCATTAGTCTGGCCTGTCTGCTCTATCTCTATGTTGTTTTCCTGCTTTCTCCTAAGTTGTCATCTCATTTGCATAGTTAAAGCTAGCCCAACTCTTGGTTATCTTTAGCAGAAGTTTGGGACAAGCAATGTCTTCTTAAGCAAATGACACAGAGGTTGTACTCTTCTGCTCCTACTGCATCATCAAGAACTTTGTCATATGGCTACCCCTAGCTTCAAGGCAATAGCTGCAAGGCAACTAGTGGTGGTTATGTGCTAAGCTGAAATGGCATTAGATGAGATAGGAGGAAAAAGGACTTTGGAAGACAACCATCATTCGGGCACAAGAATCAGGCTCTCAGGGACTAAACCTCAGTAGATTTAAAAACACAACCAGCCATCTACCCAAGTTGACTTTTTATCTTATGTTCTCAGACTTGGCTAATGGCCACCACCCTACCAGAGAACAGGGTGAGATATGCTTTGATTTCTTTTCTTACTCTCCATTGTCAATCGTTTTCATCTCCCAAAATGTCATTTGAAATTGCCTGCTTCACTTAATCCCCTACTCCTGCTTTGGTTTGTGCCTCATCGTGTCTCAAATAGACTTGCAGGATGGCCTTCTAACTGGTCACCCTGTCTCGGATATTAACCTATCAAGGACATCCTTCACACTACCAGGAGAGTGATTTTCCTAAAATGCAAATCTGATCATCATTTTACTCCCTTTTTACAGCCGTTCAGTGATTTCCCATGGCAAAAGTCCAAATTGCTTTGCAGAGCACAAAAGGCCCTCTGTGGTACAGTCCCTGAATCTCTTCAGCCTCTTTTCTGCCACTTTTCTAGTCCCCTCCCCAAAACAGATCACACCCACAGCTTCAGTTATACTGGGGGATGTCACACTGTTTCATTTCTTTTTATCTCTGCTCATGTGGTCCTCCTGCTTGATGTATGATTATACGTGTATATCCTTCAAGACCCAACACAGCTGACACCTCTGTTGTGACATTTTCCCAACCCTTCCCCAGGTGAAGTTCATTACTCTTTACTTGTTATGTTTCATTTATTCCACAAACTTCATTGAATTCTATGGATGTCTCTTAGGCACTGTGCTAATACGCATAGGGCATGATGAACAGGAATAGATAGGGTTCCTGCCCACGTGGAGCTTACAGTCTAATGGCAGAGATGGACATTAATCAAAATATTATCGCAAAGAAATCTGAAATTGCAATTTCGATAAAAGTATGAACAAGAGAAAAGAGGCCACAATGATTAGTGCAATATAGGAGAATTTGACCTAGTAAGTAAGACTTTCACCAGGGAACTTGGACTAAAAGGGTGAAAGATAAATTAACCACATGAGTCAAATGAATTGTAGGCAGAGGGAATAGTATATGCAAAAACTGTATGTTAAGAGGGAATTTGGCATAGATGAAGGCATTAAATAAAAATGAGGGTCAGTGGGGGTATGGATGGAGGAGAGAGATACAGGATGAGGCAGGAGCTACATACTGAGGAACATCATAAGCCATGTTAAGGAGGTTTCCTTTTATTCTAAAAAAGAATGAAGGGCCATTTTAAATGAGGTAGACAAGATGATTAGATTGTGTGTGTGTGTGCGTGTAATTCACTCTGGCTGTTGTGTGAAGAGTAGATTTCGGAGTTAGCCAAATGGAGTGTGTTGGACTTGTTAGTTCGGGCAAGATAAACTGATCGATTGAATTAGGGTTGTGATAGTGAAGATAAAATAAAGCATATTCGGGATTAGATATGGTAGATGAGAGAGAGGGAATTGTCAAGAATGGTCCCTGTACTTCTGGATGGATGGCAAAGCTGGTCATGGAGACACAGAACACTGGAAGAAAACCAGTTTGGAGGGAGTTTGGATGTTTGGTACCTTGGAGAAATCCAGGAGGAGTCCTATCACCGTGTAGCAAGCGTATTTTTATTACTTCATCTGTATGGTATTATGATGACATTTGTGTGTGTTTCTCTTTATTAGACTGTGAGCTCCTCAAAGGAATGGAGCAACATTTACTTATTATTATTGTTAATCTTTTCCATTTTTGTATCCCCAGTACCTATTACTGTAACTTGTACATAATATTTGCCCGGTAAATGTTTGTGAATAAATCATCTAACTGACCCCAAGGCCCACACAATTTCTCCCATACAAGTAAATAGGGTGGGAAAAAAAAAAACTGGAAAGTCAAGTTGGGGCTCAATTGTAGAGAGCTTTAAATCTCTGGCTAAGAAGTTACATTACGACACAAAATGTAATTAAACCTTAAGTTTACATTTACTTTCCAATCCAACTTTTGTTTCAAATAATGCTTCTGTTATTTTTTAAAATCATATAATGTTTACTCAAGGGATATTCTCTCCTAAGTAAATCAAAGCTAACCAAGCTACAAGAAAAATACAGAGATCATACTACAAAAACAAACTATGCCTCTATGCTGCAGGACCAAATGAAATTAGAATGAATTCACAAGAAAGGGGTTGGCAGACACAAAAGAAATGTAACCAGGACTATTTATTTCTTACCTCTCTTTATTTTCATAACATGTTTTGGAGCTTAGGATTCAGTGTTCAGGGCAGATCTAGAGGAAGGTTCAGATATTTACATGGTCCATTGCTGGGTTATTTTCACAGCCTGTATCTGAATGGATTAATGTTGAAGGGCTACCACCTTTTCTTGGAGTCAGAGGGATGGAACAATATTTTTAATATGTTGAATTTAATCATAACCACACAAACAGCCTCTATCCGTGGTGAAACAAAGCTATGTCTACAAATGTTCTATGAAGTGTTTGGAATGTGGGCCCCTTAAAATTGATTTATGCAAGACCTTGTTTGTGCACAGTCATGAATGGTGCCATTTTAGTTTCATTAACCTGGACTGAAATGAAAATTTCTTTTACTGTGTTCCTGAAATCGCATAAATCATTGCTTATTGTTTTATTAGAAATCTATATTTTTAAGGCCCAATACCTATCTTACTACCACATGAAACATGCAAATGATTGAAGTCAAAGAATGCACTCTTCCCCCTTTGTGTGCATTTTTTGGATTGTGTGATTCATTCTCTTCCTTTGCAAGATTGTATAATCCCTATCTAATGTGAGTAGAGGGGACAGTAGTTGACTTAAATGAACCCACAGTTTCTTCTTGTCGATCTTGATGAAATTCAAAATTGAGTGTCATGTGACTGATGGCCCGATCATATTGATTTTAATGACTGGCTTTTGTAAGCATCACTAGATATAGCCATAGACTCTGAGGCCAGATCTGCACAGTGCAAAGATCTGACATTTATCCAGTAACTCCAGGCCACAGCAATAGTCAAGCTGAATAGATAGTCAAGCTGATAGACCTGCTGGTGTTTGCGTTAAGAAGTTTAATATAATGGTTAAGAGCCCAGGATCCAGAATCAGCCTACTTGAGTTTCTTTTCTTAGTCACTTACTAGTGGTGTAACCTTTGAGTCATGTCATTCCTTGTTTCTCAGTTTCCCCATATGGGTGATGGGGTTAGCAATATATTTATTGCATAGGGTGTTGGGAGAATGAAAAGTGCTATTGTTGGTAAAATGCTTAGAACAGGGTCTGGCTCATAGGAAGCACTAAATAATTTCTAGCTACTATTATTAGATTATGAGGATGCTTAAAATATGGACTTTATAGAGACAAAGATGGATTTGTGAAAGCAAGGTCAGTGCAACTTTTGGTGAAATATAAAGAATTTTCTTAACTTTTTGGTGAAGCAATATACATTAAATACACATCATCTGCTTGACCTTTACACTGAATTATTTTAGAGACTGCTTTCTATAAGTATGCTTTAAAAGTATTGAGAGTATAAAAAATATTCTAGGGAAGCTGAAGATATAAATGTCATTTAGTGAAGATTAAGGACCTCAAGATGATTCAGTTCGGTGAAGAGAAAGCCAAAGAGAATCTACCAGGTTGGACTTGGAAACGAGTTTGTTAGCACATATAATAAAAATATTTGTTTGTTATGCCACAAAAACTTTATTTAATTTCATTTACTTTTTTAATTCTTTAACTCAACCCTTGCAAAACTCTATGAAATACTCTTATCTCTATCTTACATGTACTTACATATACCTAAACTGATGCTCAGAGAAGTGATATGGCTTTTCAAGGCTCCAAAGTTGTTTAGTACTGGGATCAGGGTTTGAACCCAGTTATGAAAAGTGCAAAGCCAGTTATTTTTAACCTCTATGCTATATTTATCCCTATATTTCTGTTATTTATATTAATAACAATCATCAACATGAATGACATTTTTTTTGTTTTACAAAGCACTTCAAAAGCCCTAGAAGGTTATAGCATTCTGTAAGTCTCAGTTTTACAGGTAAGGAGATTGAGGCTTAATGAGGTCATTTTGTTTGTCGGGGAGTATTCAACTACTGCATGTGCCATTCTTAAGGTTCCAAATTTTCTAATTTATCCACAACCCTCTAATGGTAGAGATTCTTGCCAACTCCATACTTGTCACCAACCCAGTGAGCTGATGTAGGGAGAGAGAGAGAGAACAGAGACATCAGTGGGAAAGGAAATTCAAAGAAGGGGGCAGGCAGCCCAGCTGTGGGGCAAAGAACACAGCCCTAAGTATGCCCGTGTTGTCTTTGTAAGTAGAAAGCATATTGAGTGCCACGTTGTCAGTAACAGAAGGACTGATGTCTTTTATTAATACTTCCTGATGTCATTGATGATGTCAAAATTATAATAGGAGATATCAAAGTTAGATTTCAGTAAGAATATTCTGACAGTTTGGGTGTTAAAACACTGAGGGCTTATGGGGAATTGCTTTCAAATTTCTTTATTTCGAATTGCTTATGAATTTATAAGACATAGTATTTGTTCTCCCTATGACCATTTTCTATTTCAAGTAGGCATCATTACAGTCAAAACATTCAGCTTTTTGATAAAACCTTGCCCGTCGTAGTCCAATATATACTACAGGAGCTCACTTCTTTAAACACATCAGGAAACTCATGGTTTTTTATTAGTTTGGTTTGAATTAATAGCAAATCATTATACTCTCTTTGGGGACTTGCCAATGAGATGACAACCAGAGTTAGGGCCCACCAGCATTCACTGTTATCCCTGGTGATGGCTTTATATATTCCTCTCAAGATAATTAAGATATTTATATCCAGAAAATGGAAAAGTGCCTATCTCAATCTATTTTATCTATAATGCCTACATAGAATCTAGACGTTTTAACAGGCAGAGTATGAGATCAGGATCTTGGAAAAAACACACATTAATAAATCTTTTATTCAGAATTCTCTCCCGTCTTCATCCACTTATAACAAAAATTATCATTGAGAAATAACCTCAAAGCTGCAAATCTATAGATTGGAAGTCAGCCTGCTATAAAATCATTCATGCATTTATTCTTTTATTTATCAACTTTATATTGAGCAGCTATTAAGTATCAGGCACCGTTCTGGGTGCTGAGTAGTATCAAACCAGACAAAGGCTCTTGACCAGGGCTCTTGTAGCTTATGTTCTAGTGGAGAGATAGTGAGCAATGCGAGTGGGTAGATATATAGACTATGAGACAATGATAAGTGCTATGACCAAAAGAAAAGGAAGGGATGGGGATATCAAATGCTCGGGAGGGTGAAAGTTAGATCAGGTGGACAGAGAAGGCATCTGTGAGAAAGAGACTTTTGAGTGAAGACCTGAAGGAAACAGGGAAGCCAACCTTAACAGTGTTCGAGAAGAACATCTCAGAAGGAACATCATGTCCAAAGGTGCTCTGGGAGGAGGGTAACTGGCATGTCTGAGCAAGAAGGGCAGTGAAGCTAGAGCTCGGTGAAAAGAGGATGAGTGTGGGAGATACAGCAGAGAGCTTATTGGGTGGGTGGGGGATGTTTGCAAACCATCAAGGGCCCAGTAGGGAGCAGTTTGCAGAATTTGACTTCCCATCATGCTAAAACCAGCCTGGTTGGTGTGGATAGTGAGAGGCTGTTCTGGAACATGCATGGATGAGACGCTTTTCACATCAACTGACATTTCTTGGGCACCAGCCACATAGTGTGCTATATGCTCTGGAGATCCAAAGAAGAAAGGTAAATATTTTTTCCCCAGGATATTCAGTCTGGTAGAGAACACTTAAAATGATGCACTCTAAACTTAACTTTCCCCCAAGTGGACAATTTTAGTGTAGGTATGATAAATGCCTAGTCATATTCTTCCTAAAAGCGGCGGGAAGGGATTCTTAAATGGAAGAGTAGCATTGTGACAGCACACAATGACACAAAGAGAGACCTCGCTGCCCACTTCCCCACATGCATCAACACACCCCTCCAGAGATGAGAAGACGCAGTTAACTAGAAAACTTTTTGGACCACCGTGCACAAGTGACAAGTGTACCCCATTCTATGGAGTGGAAATGTTCTTGAAAAGCAGGCAAACTGAATTTAGGTTGAGTGAGTTATATTCATAGTGAAATGTGAGACATTAGTAACACCAGTAAATCTATGATTTATCAGCTTGTGAAATGAGAAAGCACCTTACGGGTTATGGTTAAGTCTAAAGTTTCCCACTCTGTTTTGTTCTAAAGTTAGAGCGTAGGTGTAATTAGATACCTTGATCTGGGAAAATTATTCTTTTTTCAGCCTTGCCCAAATTGCCATGCAGCAAGAACGTAAAGTCTTGCTGGCCAACAGGCTGGTACTGGCCTCTGCATTGAGGTCAGGGGATGTGAAGGGGACTCAGAAAGTGCCTGGGGCTTCCTTGACACCCCAAGGCCCAGAACAAGGTGTGTTCTTTACTTACTAGCGTTCTTTGAGTCCTGGTTATTTTCTTGCACCTAATACTTATTTACAATGTCATCTATTAAGCTAGCAGTTAACTTCAAATCTTAACAATTTTTAATTTTTTATGGTGCAATGTAAGGAAATCAAATCTGTTTGATTAATCTTATCTATAAATAGTATTAGAGGTCCCAGTCTCTCTCCTTCCAAAAATTTTAAAGGGGAGAGTAGCAAGGCAGACATCTTTAATCAACTACAGTTTTCCCTCTGGTAACAAATTATATATATATATGTATATATATATAATTGCAGGTGGAGATTATATATATATATATTATATATTATATTATATTATATATAATAATATATATAATATAATATAATATAATATAATATATTATATAATATAATATAATAATATATATTATATTATATAATATAATATATATTATATATATATAATCTCCACCTGTTGCTCATTCCTTGATTAGGGTCCAGTCTTTCTGCCTTGGAATGATTCTCTGAGGCTTTTATCTCTACCCTCTGATATATTGGTTCCACCTTTGAATCACTTTTCCTTAAGAAAAATAAAAAGTCCATGTTTACAACTGAGTGTCTTTCTCAGTCTGTTTTCTACTGGTAGAAGATTGGGAATTTAAAGGTCTCTTTTCATTTTATATTGTCTCTGTCCCTTTTAGTCTAAATAAAGGGCAGCTCTTCTATTAACATAATACAATTCTCTTAAAAAATTTATGGATTTCCCATAACTTGTTGGCATCTACTCTATTATCAAACGCCTCACCTACATATCTCTTTAAGATACATCCTTCTCTGTCTGGAGCTTGGTATAAGGCTGCTATAGAATAACACAATTCAGATGCTTAGGAGTTTTCCTGATTAACAGAGAGGGTCTATGAAGCTTGGTTTTAGGTCCTTAGGAAGCCTTTTGTGTGGCTTAAAGATTCCGTGGGTCATCTCTTTAAATATTTCTGAGGTCTTAATGAACACTCTGGATTTGATCTTTATCCCAAAGTAATTAACCATTTCTTACTTTGAAAATCCTTTTTGAGGGAGACTGTAGATAAGAAACAGTTTATTTTGAAACTCAGTAAATCCCAGATCCTTTGTAATTCCTTTAAATTCTGCTAAAAGTTTTTTTGAACAGTCTTTTCTTAAATCCATTCCTCTCTTCCTGAATTTTATTCAAGGCAACTACAAAAAGCACTTTCAGCATTCTGCCTGGAAATCTTCTTAGTCATATCCTGAAGATCATTAGGTCTCTGTTTCTTATAGTTTCCACATTGCTGTAGGCAATCGTTTTGCTAACTGTCTGCCAGTGTTTCATTCAGGTGTCCTTTTCTCCAGCTCCTGATAGGTTTTTCTCTTTCAACTTCTCATCTCCTTGAGGCTCTTCCAGCTTTCAGCTGCTCAAGTTCTCAGATCTAGTGCCTGCCACTTGGTCCCCAAACCAATGCCATATGTTTTAGATTTTTATGATAGGGCCTCCTTTATAATAAATTCTCCTACAGTTGTACTGGTATGTGAAAACTCACCCCAAAATTTAGTGCCTTCAAATAACCATTTTATTTTGCTCAGGTTTTGTGGATCAGGAATTTGGGAAGAGCTTGGCTGGACAGTTCTGACTGGGGGGTCTCTTCTGCGGTTGCAGACAAATGCTGGCTAGGTAGTGTCATAGTTATCTGAAGACTTGAATGGGCTGGTTGTCCAAATGCGTCACTCACGTTGCTGGTTGTTGTGTGTGAGTCCAGGTGTGGCCATTGACTCGAGTGCCTACACATGGCTTCTCCCTCTGGTATGGGCTTCTCACAGCATGGTGGCTGGATTCCAAGAGGGAATGTCCTGAGAGAGAATATTTTGAGAAGCCAGGATGGAACCTGCAAAGTTTCTCATGATTTAGCTTTGGAAGTCCCAGAGTGTCACTTTGCTGAATTCTAATAGCTCATATTCAATGGGTGAGGCTATTGTCTTCTCAATGAGAGAGAAGGAGCACATAGTTTGTGCTCCTCATCAATTTTCCTCAGTGATTCTTGAGCCTGCCCAAACTATCCTGTTCCCAGGGAGATATTGGAGACATAAGTCCTTATTGAGAGCCAGTAGCTGAAAATTTGGGAAATGGTTGAGGAGACTCTGTGGTTTCAGGGCAGGGACATGAGGAATTTCAATCTGGAGAAATCTTGCAAAAAATCTTTTGCCCTGAAAAGTGCCTGAAGTTTGTGAAATCTTGTAAACTTTTTGAGGGTGACTTTCTTCTTTGACTCCTTCCTATTGTTCTCATAATTTTGAGTGCCATGGTCTCTGTACATAAATTTTGAAATTGTGTGAATCCTGTCAGAATGGTCCATTTGTTAACCCCGGATGGATAGTCCACCCTATTTTATAGTCTCCAGCAGGACTTAGTGACCTTTCAACAGTGGTGTGTCAAAAGTGACCTTTTGTTTCGGTGAGTTGGGTGCTGAGAGGGCTGGGGAGGGGAAATAGTGTGGTCACATCCCATGTTTCCGGGGGGAGTGGTGGGGGGCAGTGTGTGGTAGGCGCCTGAACTTGTGCCTACTGGGGAGACTTAATGACTCTCAAGGTGTGTATTGGAGGGGGTGGTAAAAAAGGGTCTAGGAGTCCAGGTGTGATGGCTCACGCCTGTACTCCCAGCACTCAGGAAGGCCAAGGCAAGTGGATCAGTCAAGCTCAGGAGTTCGAAACCAGCCTGAGCAAGAGCGAGACCGCCCAACACAATGAGTGAGATGTGCAACGTTTGGGGGATGGTCACGCTTAAAGCTCTGACTCGAGGGGGGAGGGGTGCATGGGCAATATATGTAACCTTAACATTTGTACCCCCATAATATGCTGAAATAAAAAAAAGAAATTAATTGGCCAACTAAAAATATATAGAGAAAAAAATTAGCCAGGCATGGTGGTGCATGCCTGTAGTCTCAGCTACTCGGGAGGCTGAGGCAGTAGGATTGCTTGAGCCCAGGAGTTTGAGGTTGTTGTGAGCTAGGCTGACGCCATAGCAGTCTAGCCCAGGCAACAGAGTGAGACTCTGTCTCAAAGAAAAAAAGAAAAGAAAAGAAAAGGAAAGAAAGGGTCCAGGGCAACTCCAGTGAGCCTCAGATGGCAGTCAGCCCTTGAGGCATCTTGGGCTCCCAGTCCCCAGGGACTGACCTCTATTGTACTTCTTACCTGGGCTCCTAGGACACTTTCTTGTATGGCTGCACACGTGGAGCAAACAATAAAAAAAAAAAATGAGGACTTACAAGGGACAACTTGGACATTTGGCCTCTAATGCTGAGTGGCATTCATGAAAATACTGAGGCAGCAGAGGCAGGGCTGATTCTAACAGGTAGGAACTGAAGCCAAGAGTCGCTTGGGTAAAGTTCAAGATGCATGCAATGGCTTGGAAACAGAAATCACAGCAAAAAATCAAAGCCACTGATTCCCCTATGGTCAATAATATAAAAAGCCAGGAGGATGAAATTCAGAAAGGCAAACAGGCAATGGTTTGCTATGATTGTGAGCAAGTCAAAGTTCTGAGATTTAGGAGGACAAAGCAGTGAGAATTGTCAAATATTGGAAACTAAATATATAATTTTAGGTGATTCGAAGGTATTACTATAGCACAGGAATGCATAGTTTTAGCTCACCCTGGTTAACTGGTAGCTGCTTTTCAGAGTGCTCTGCTGAGAACAATCCTAAGGCCATGTCTGATATTTGCATGAAAGGGTGCCATGATTGATTAGCAATGTCTGCCATGGGTACAGAGGCAGGGTGAAGTTGGCAGCGTGAGTGCCATGTGTTTGGTGTCTGTGGCCCAGCTGATGAAGAAGAGGCTGGCATATGGACTCCAGGATGTGGCCTTGGAAATCGTTCTAGTGAGTAACAAAATAAGCTGAATGATGTGGTTTAGAATTAGAAACTAAATGAACAAGGATGATTTGCCCCTTGAAAAGGTCAGGGTATATAGCCAGGCATGGTGGCTCATACCTGGAATCCCAGAGACTTGGACAAATTTTGAAATTTGAGGATAATCTGAGGCCAGAAGTTCAAGACCAGCCTGGGCAACACAACTAGACCCAGTCTCTAAAAAAATTGGAAAAAATAATTAGCCAGGGATAGTGGCATGCGCCTGTAGTCCCAGCTGCTCTGGAGGCTGAGGCAGGAGGATCACTAGAGCCTAAGAGTTTGAGACTGCAGTGAGCTATGATCTTGCCACAGAGTGAAGACTTTCTCTAAACAACAATAACAATGACAACAACAAAAAGTCAAGGCTGAGCTACCCAACTGAAAGACCCTTTAAGAATATGGTGTGTTCTGGAATCCAGAAATTAAAACCTCTAAGAATTCACCAACACCAGAGTTATTTATGAACTGTGACCATTTTGCCACTAGCCTGTTTTACTTTTTTGGTTACTTTTCCACTTGTATTTTTAAGCTTTGCCATCTTCACCTGTCTCATTCCCCAAATTTTGTCTTGAATATTGGATGCCTTGAGATTTCTCTTCATCTTGGCTCCCTGGGCTATGAGAGCAGGTGGGGTAGAAGGAAGCAACTTCCTCCTCTACAGGGCAGGGGATGTTTTGTGGTTGGGAAAATGTGTGGTTTAAGAAAGTACTTAGAGCCGGGCACAGTGGCTCACGGCTGTAATCCTAGCACTCTGGAGGCTGAGGTGGGTGGATTGCTCGAGGTCAGGAGTTCGAAACCAGCCTGAGCAAGAGCGAGACCCTGTCTCTACTAGAAATAGAAAGAAATTAATTGGCAAACTAATATATATAGAAAAAATTAGCCGGGCATAGTGGCCCATGCCTATAGTTCCAGCTACTCGGGAGGCTGAGGCAGCAGGATCGCTTGAGCCTAGGAGTTTGAGGTTGCTGTGAGCTGGACTGACGCCATGGCACTCACTCTAGCCTGGACAACAAATTTTTTTTTTGGGACTCTGTCTCAAAAAAAATAAAAAAAGTACTTAGGTAAGAACATCAAGAACATCCACCTCCAGCACCATTAAAAATGGAGAAGGTTTGTTATTTCCTGGGTTCTTTTGATGATATATCAGCAACTACTGGGTGCTCCAACTAGTTCAGTCTAGAATATAAACAGGCAAACACAGTTTGAAAGGGAATCCAAGGTTTGGAGATAGTGGCAACTATATCTAGTCTCTTTTGACTAGGTTAAGGGTTTGTGTGGGTGAAAAATTAGGAGAAAAAGCAGGAAAAACTTAAAAGAAAACTGTGGAGAGATTTGTATCCCATTTTTTTTTTTAATTTGGTGGATTATGGGTAGGTATTGATTTTTTTTTTTAACATAGCAGTAATATCATCAGAGTTGGGAACAACATGCTTTAAATAGAGTTCATCTCAAATGGGCCACTCTGTTTATGAAGATTTTTATCTCTATATGCACATAAATATGTACATATAAATTTCCACAGCCAAAGGAAAAAGGTTGTATTTTATGGCATAAAATTATATTTTTTGGCTCTGACTCAGCAGTGATAAAATCTTATTTCCAAGCATAAGAAAGATGGAAAACACTCTTTATAACATCTTAAATAATTGTATGGAGGCCAATCCTATGGCCCTTGTGCATAAGTAGCTCAGGCTGAATTTTAGGAGAGTTTTTCATACATTTCCGCATTAAGTCTGGCCACAGAAACAGACCATATATCTAACAGGTAACTTTCTTGTGAACTTTCAGTCCCAACTACCTACAATGAAATGTTTATATATGCATTTAAATGCAACTATTAAGAAGAACTGGAAGCTTTTCCTATGTCTGTTGCCTAATAAAACAAGCTTTCCAAACTAACCCCAAGGGGAAAAAAAGTGTAATATAGAATTTTTAGCTTCTGAGTGAAAAAATATAAATAGAAATCACACAGAACTCTATCAAGGAAGCACTGCCATTTGATTCATCGTGAATGAATTATGATTGTAGTTTGAATGCTGGGTAATGTCATCACTAATGCAAATTAATGTGGGCTACACGGTTAATCCAAAGCAGAGAAGTTGGGGTCACACAGAATCTAAGGAACACTGAAAGGGGATCTTATCAAGGGTTCTGAGGAAGAGGAGATTTGGAGTACTGTTAGAAGCTTATCTTTAAATTTTCTGATGTAATGTAACAGAGTTGCAAATTTCACTTGTTTTTTTTTTTCCCTCCAAGTTTTAAGAGTAAGACCATTAACATCAGCCAGAGGATATTGAGATTACACAAAGTTTGAGTTCTGCTGTAATTTCTCTGCTTAGCTTTTAAAATAGATCAATATATGGAAAATGATCAGTCGACTCCATACATCCAAATCTGTTAAAACTACCTTGATTGTTCCAGTTTACAATTTTTTCTGTTCCAGGTGGGTGGTAGGCTGAGGGAGAGAGACGGGAGGGCAACTCTTGAATCACTGTAGACATGGGAGCATGGTGAAAGTACAAAATTAGGCAGAATCTATTGTTTGAAGAATTCTTGTGATTTCCAAGCATGTGAAATTGTTGGCTATGGACCTTAGAGTCTTCTAAGGGGAAATGTATCCATAACATAGATATCAACAAAAATATTTACCTTCACTCTATTTCGCTTTCTAGATAAAAACATAAACCTTGAAACTGTATAATTATCATTTTAAGAACTACATCAGAGTGATGGCATCAGATCGAAGAATGTTTATAGCGTTACTCACTTTGGAGTGACGAGAGAGTGAGCTTGGCACAATTCAAAGTCAATTGGCAAAGGAGGTTGTCAAGGTTACAGGCAAAATGGCTGGAGACGAGGTTGGTGACAAGGGGGGAGGTACAAAATTCAAAGCTGAGTATCCCTACATCAGCAAAACTTGAGGTTGGCTAAGCAGCTTGTAACGGGATAGATAATGTTACCAAGAAGAAGACCACTAAGGGAATTTTTGTCTCAAAAAGCCCCTCTGGATCAGTGAAGCTCTTTATCTTAACTCTGAGCTTTTCTTCTTCCTTTATAGGTTCCGAAGGTAAAACCATCAATGTCTTTTACAACCCTGTCATCTTGATTCACACTGAACTACACACTTTCAAGAATTAGTCATAGAATCACTTAAAAAAAAAAAAAGAGTCTGAGACCAGGTTGTGTGAGTCTGTGTGTCTGTGTGTGTGTGTGTTGTAAGCAAGGGACTTACACCCTCGTGGCGAGCAGAGAGGGACAGCCTAGAGCAGATCTGGCCATCGTACTGCCATTTAGGTAGATCTTCCCTTTGATCTGGGCTCTGTATTAAGATTCCAAGTACCGTTACTTTTAAAAACAAAGATTCTCTTGCTTGAAAATTGTTTGAAATCTATTGCTCAGAGACAATTGCATTTAAAGACATCTACCTAATCTCAGAGCTTTATTATTATTATTATTATCTTTTTGTCTTTGGAAAGAAGAACATATTTCCTATTCATGGCAATTAAGTCTATTATTTTGGTTGCCAATGTGAGGGTGTTGCATTAACGTTTAACTTCTGTACAGACAACTGTATTCACCTTGGTCTGATTCTGTCACTCTGATTTAGTTCTTAAAAATGATAATTGTACAGTTTCAAGGTTTATGTTGTTTATCTAGAAAGTGAGCAATAGGATGAGGGTGAATATTTGTACTGGTGTCTATGTCATGACCTCTAACATTTCCCCTTAGGAGACTGAGGTCACGCAGCCAATGACTTCAGGTGCTTGGAAATCACAAGCCAGAAAAAACTGAGACTGGAGACTTAGAGGTGGTTACTAGGATGGGGCAGGTGCTAGGCTGATTGTCCACATGCAGGCTGGGGGGGAGGATCTAAGCAGGAGAATAGTGTGCAGAATCTGTTGCCATGGAGACAGGCAGGTACTCCTGCAGGAGCCAGCATCAGAGAAGTCTAGCAAGTGGTAGGTGGTGGCTGTCCCAGCCAGCCTGGAGTCCAGGGGAGACCAGTTGGCAGCGATCCAGAAAGAGGGGCAGACTCCAGTCTTTAAAGAGGACCCATGCACAGGGCCAGCATTTAAGCCAGGTTGGAGCACCCAGATCATTCTTACTAAGGCTGGAAAGATGAACAGCTCAATTCAAATCCTCACCTCACCAATTACTAATGCATGGCCCTGGCCAAGTTATTTAATCTCTTTAAACTTCAACCTCTATAAAGTCTGCAAAATGAGATAGTGCCTACCTTGTAGGATTATTGTGATGTTAAAAATAATAAAGCACCTAGCACATGCCTGAACCACACTGAGAGTGTAACATACGATAACTGTTGTGTTTTTTTTAAGAAAAGATTAATAGATTTATGCCTAGAGGAAAGTGGGGATTCCATTATAGAAACAAGAGTTTAGTTACTGGAGTTAGGATAAGTGCTCAGCACAAGACCAGAAAAATGATGACAATGACATAATATTAACCTTCTTGGATTGCGCTTGACTAAGATAGTCGTGGGCATATCCCAGGATATCGTGCTTGTAATGGAGCTGAATTTGCATGTGGGGCTGATGGGGTCCTCTTTGGGAATGAGAGTGTCACAGGGAATAGAAACTAGATGGAATATTGCACCTAATTATCCAACTGAATTAGAACAAAACATGCTTAACCCGTGATCATTCGAAACCTTTTTTCTAGAGATTAACCTGTCATGTGTACTTTCCCCAAGATTTGTTACGTATGATGCAAGCCTCATCCCTAAGGAAGAGTTTTATGATGAATCTGAAATCATAGAGTTTATCCAATTTTTTATTGCAAAATTCAAAATATTAGATATGAAATGTATTATGAACAGGAAAATTGTGACTTCTCATCACATGATGAGGTTACTGGGATTCCTCCCGGCTCTCTTCACCTGAAAGCCCAGTGCCCTGTGCCACCCAGCCCTTGCTGCCTAAGACCCTTTCCTACCTATACTCCAGTTCTGTGGCTTCTAGGCCTTGCTTGGGGACCAGGCGGCTGACACGATCATGTTACCTCACTCTCATATACCCCATTATCATTTACAAAGTGCTTTTGCCCATTTTATCTCATTTATCTCTCCCTCCTCAACACTGAGGCGGGAATAATCTCCACTGTACAGATGAGGAAGGGTGGCTCGGAGAGTTGAATTATTAATACACAAGGCCACTCAGCTGGTAAATGATAGAGCCATGTCTAGAAGCCAGGCTTTCTGAATCCAGGCTTTGTGAGTTTTTCTGTTTTACCACGTTGACTGTAAGTTGATGGTGGCTTACTGTTTACCCCCTCTCCTGTGTCACTTGTGTTTTAAACGGTAACCTCCAGGGTCATCGCCCATTGATTAAGCACTCACTGGGTACCCGCTCTGTGCTGAGGCTCTCAACTCTCAACATGGCACCGTCCACACCAGCCCTGTCCACAGGGCCTCCGGGAGACACAAAAGGTAGTTCTATCCTTGACTTTGCTCATGGCCCTCTTGAGTCAAAGGTAGGCCTGTGAAAGAATGACGCTAGAGAATGTTCTGGGTACAGAGCTCTGTTCCAGTTATAACGGTAGCGTGTTTTTATGGGTTAGCCTCCAGGATCAGAGCAAACAGTGATTTTTTTTCCACCATAAGTCAGATCATGTTGCTCCTCCAGTGAGGACCCTCTGATGGCTCCCACCTCTCTGATCTCGTCCCCTACCATTGCCAGTGTCCCACCTGGTTCCCCCTCATATTCTGCCCCAGCCACTCGGGTCTACTGGTTGTTTCTTGAGCAAAGCCAAGATGCTGGCGCCTCAGAACCTTCCTACTTGGTTTCTTTTTTTGGAGAAACCAAGAAGAGGTGAAACTCCCTTCTTAGGATGTGAGGAAGGCACTTTAGGAATGTGAGGCTGGGAGTGGCATTAGTCATCTGAGTAATCTATTCTTTGACATACATACAATCATGCCATTCCCTTTTAAAAATCTTTTCACTGCTGCCCATTGCAGCATGAAGTCCAGACTCCACTAGCTGGCTGGGAAGCCCTCCCTCTCCCCACTGTCTGCCTCGCGATTTCGTATTCCAGCAATCCCAGTGGTAGAGCCAAGGTTGACTGAGGGAGGAGGCACTGGTTCCTGTACTGTCAATCAACTCCTACTCCCTCCAAGCAAGCTCAAGTAAACAAAGAATAAACATAAAAAAAAAAAATGTTCTTTGTATAACCCAAGCTTCAAGACAAAGCTCCAAACCAAGCCTTCCAGATTGAGTCTCTAAACACCTTTAGTATAGAACAACAGAATTATTTGACGTGGAATTATTTGCAGTCTCCTACTCACAGCAGTCTCTGTGCATTTGTTTGTATTTCCCCTTCTGCCAAGCAGGCCTTCTCTTCTTTCTTCTCCTTTCCTCTCCCCTCTCAGCTACCTGGCTGGCTTTATGTGCCTCTAAGCTTATGCTTAGCCTTTTTCGACCCATTCTCCCCGCCACATCCTGTTAGATAGGTCCTTTTATTACAGGGCACATATTACAATCTGTAGAAATTATCTGTTTGTGTGACAGTCTCTCCCAAAGAGTTAGCGCTTCCTGTGGGTTAGGGCCACGTCAGATCTACCTTGGATGTGTGAATGATGGATTAGAAAAATGTTGCTTGGAATATAGTTGCTTTGAATAAATATGTGTTAAAGAATAAATAAAGGGAAAGAACCGAGCTTCAGGAAAGTTATTCGGAAGTCTGAATCTGAAGTAATTGGAAAAATTTTAACTGGGAGGTGCAGAGAAAGACGTGGGAGATGATTTCATTAGCCCAGGTAGTATGCAATGGAGACCTGAACTTGAGAAGTGGTGACTCATATTCATGGGGATCCAGCTTCCTCATCTGTAAAAGAGGAGTTTTAACAACACTTATATCATAGGATTGCTGTGAGACAATGTTGTATTGAGAACTTAATATATATTAATTGCTATTACTTTAGAGATATTAATATTAGCAGCAGTGCTATGTAGTAGTGAGCATCAGAGCTTTGGACCATGCTGCCGGGACTGACTCTCAGTTCAGTTCCCAGAGTTCCTTGCTGATGGAGCCCCAGCAAATTTCCTGAGCTCTCTGTGCCTCAGTTTTTACATATTTAAAATGGGTATAATAACAGCACCTAATTTTCATAAGGTTGTTGTAAGATTTGTTTATATTGATGTACATACGTTGTTTAGACCTGGCATGCCATAATATCTTAATACATGTTGGTTTAAAACACACACACACACACACACAAGAATGGAAAGGAAAATTGTCAAGGTAGAATCAACATGGCTTTATTATTAAATGAATGTGCTTGTTGAGGGGGGGGTGTTTGTTGGTGAGGGAGGTGGAGTGAGGTAGGAGAAAGAATCTGAGATAAATTTGGTGTGGGGACTTGAACGACCATACAGATCAAGATACCTTGAACCCAGGTGACTCCAGGCAGTTTTAATCTGGAACCTACACTCTATTTATTCTCTTTTGGACTGTATCCAAGCAAAAGGTTGAGTTCATGGGGTTGGCCAAAAGAGGCTGTGTGCAATAGTGGCATGTTTTGAGCTAACCACCCACACTTCTCCACTTGGCTTTTTCAATACCATCAGGTTCCTGTTTGTAAAACAAGTGGTAAAGGCTGCATAGATGCTGTGTGAATGAATGAATGAATGAATGAATGATCAGATGTGAGAGGTTCAGGCTTGTGGCCATAATGGAGAGATGGCTAACTGGCTCAGGGTAGGGTTCAGACCCCAACACTGTCCTAGCGGCCAGGCACTCTAATCCACAGTTCACAAAGAGTGCTGGAACTATCAGTATCACCTGGCATGACCATTCAAGAACAAACTCCCAAATGACCCTTGACCTGCTACCCAGGGGTCAGCCTGGCATGCTGTGTCTTTAAGTGCCTATGACATCCTGACGGGCAGCCCGTGTGTGACCCACTGCACTGACCAGCCAAGTTCACTTGCGATCGGAAGCTGGTATTTCTGTTATATAAAGCACTGATACTGGTTTTCCGCATGAGTCCTAAACCCGCTATGAAGGTGAATTTAAAAGAAGAATTCCCAAAATGTTCAGAGCAATCACAGGATCACCGAGGTAATTACATAGCCTCCCCAAGTGACCACTTTGAAGGGAAATACTTATTTGGATTTGTAGTTTCTGGTGTGTTTAATAAATACCAGTTTCATTACTGAAAGAGCTCACTTCACAAATGTGGTTTTTCTGGATGAAAAGGAAAACATAGAGGAGCAGAGCATCCATCCAACATTATTACCAGGTATTCCCCACGTCATTGTTACTCTGCGTGTTTGGAAAGGAATCGGTCAATCGGGTCATTTTCCAAGCTCGATGGACCATCATCATCCCTGCTTATATTTGAATTGTTCACAGCACTTTGACCTTTACAGAGAAAAGCTCCACAATGATGCAGAGCACTGTGATTATATAACAGAGGGAGCCCTTGGAAAATGGGGCAGGCGGTGGGGGGAGGATCCAGCGACCACCTGTGCTACAGGCTGACTTCCCTTAGAGCTCTAGAAAACGTTTCTCGGATACCATTTCACCTATGGAGAACCTGAATCCAGACAGTGATGAACATTTTTATACCGGGGATCTTCTGAATTTTTATAGCTCAGCCTGGTCTGGTTTCAGTGGCTAGAAATTAGTGTCCTGGGTTGATCCTTTGGGCCTTGGTATGATTCATGGCTATGCACATTTATATTAGATTTTACAGATACTGTTGGAAACACCCAGCCTATAGGCTTTCTCCCACAATAATTACAAGGAAAATTAAAAAGGATCAATTCCAGTCTCATAATCTTTTTTGCTTAACCAGTTTTTTGCTCTGCTACAGGCCTAATCGCTGTCATTCTCACCTGATTTTTTCCATAAGATAGGGATCATATCCACTTCATTAGATCACTGCAAGAGGTAACTCGAATTGGAAAAGATATTTTTTAAAGGGGACTTAGCAGTGGAAGATGCCTTCATTTGCATTTCTTTCATGGCTCATTTCTCATTGGCCTGTCATTCGTTCCTTTACCACATATTTATTGAACACCTACTTTGTGCTGGCTGCTTTTCTAGGTGCCAGAGATGTCACTGTGAAAAGACTGGGAAAGGCCGGGCAGGGTGGCTCATGCCTATAATCCTAGCACTCTGGGAGGCCGAGGCGGGTGGATTGCTCGAGGTCAGGAGTTCGAAACCAGCCTGAGCAAGAGCGAGACCCCGTCTCTACTATAAATAGAAAGAAATTAATTGGCCAACTAATATATATATATATAGAGAGAAAATTAGCCGGGCATGGTGGCGCATGCCTGTAGTCCCAGCTACTCGGGAAGCTGAGGCAGGAGGATCGCTTGAGCCTAGGAGTTTGAGGTTGCTGTGAGCTAGGCTGACGCCACAGCACTCACTCTAGCCTGGGCAACAAAATGAGACTCTGTCTCAAAAAATAAAAAAAGACTGGGAAAATAGCTGGAAAATCCCCATAGAGCTTGCAGACATGGAGGATGAGGCAGACAGAAAACAAAATAAATAAGTAAATTATAAAGTGTATTAGAAGGCTAAGGGCAATGGGGGAAAATAAAGCAGAAAAGCAGGAGAGAAGGACTGAGCTGGGGACAAGGAGATATTTCAGCTTTACATAGGGTGATGGGGTGGGGGTGGGGGATTGTCCCTAAGAGGGTGACGCTTGAACAAAGTCTTGAAGGAGCTGAAGGAAACCATGGTGACATACATCAAGCGGCATTCCATGGGATGTGAGTCTTGAGAAATGCTGAGCTAAAAAGGGTTTCGCTGTTCCATCAGTTTAGACATAAAGAGTTTTAGAAATTTACGATGCTTGTTAGCCTATTAAGTAATTTGAAAAGACCTGCCAGAAAGAGACCTGTTTAACTCAGACATATTTATATTAATATTCCCTTCCCTCCTTGTCTTCCTTTTTTCCTTCCTAACATACTAGAGCTGCTAGACTATAGCTCTGAACCAACCCTCAAATGTGGGTATGATTCTGCTGACCGATAATCAGTAGGGCTCCTGAGGCAGAATGGACCAGGAAAAGAGCATTGATTCTGGGATCCTGGACCTCACTCAGTGTGAGACTGAGATTCATCTGCCACTTTGTCCCCGAGCAAGTTGAACTTTTCCTAATTTTTCATTTTATCATCTATAAATTGGGCATAATGATAATGCCAACTATTCAGGCTTGTGCAGATGAAATAAAATAAGATGTCAAAGCACTTTGTAAATTGTAAGATACCATAAATATAGTGTTTCGTGTGCTTGCTTTATTTGCTTTTTTTTTGATAGGTGGGGTGAGTCCATCCACTGCTCCTATTCTATCTAGGGTTCATTTATAAAGAGCTTGCCAATGGAGGGCTGCAGGAGAAGGAATAAGCATGACAGGGCTGGGAAAGAGTAAAGAACTGCTCTGTTCAGGACCAGATTCCAAAACTTGGGTCTTCTTAGCAGCAGGCTCCAATCAGCTAAAGTAACCGGCCACAGGCCCATTTCTCTACATTAGCCAGTGGTTCCCAAGCTTCGGTGCACACTGGAATTACTTGGGGATTTTAAAACTACTCTTACCTGGTTCCTACCCACAGACATCCTGAAAAATTGCTGTGGGGTGTGACTCGAGCTTCAGGATTTTTAAAAGCTTTCCACGTGATTCCAGAGTGTGGCAAAGTTTGGGAACCACTGACATAAACTATAATCTCTGTGATCCTCTTTTTTTTTTTTTTTTTAGCAGCCTGGTCAAGAGAAAAGCTTACAAGTTGGTCGATAAACTTGATTCTCTTTGCCTCTGGGAAGGTAAGCAGGCAGGAATGAAGAAAGGGAGAGATGGAGGAGAATTTGCTTTTATCAGCTGCCTATTTTGACATGGCATTATGCCATTCCAGGCATTATCTCATTTAATCCTCCCAATAACCTTGATACTGAAATATCATAATTTCCATTTTGAAGGTGAAATAAGTGATCACAGAGAGCTTAAGAAAATGCCTTAGGAATTCGAAAACAGGACATTTGCTTGTACACTCTTTTAGGTTTATAGTGGCTTCCCCTACCTTCCTCATTTTCCATTTCTTAGCTTTCTGGCAAAACTTGGTATTGAGCATTTATGTATCAGTGTCAAATGAAGTCAATGTTAACATTTTTTGGAGGAAAGAGCAGTATTTGCTTTTTAAGCTTAAATCTGATTGGGAGGTGACAGACTTTATTAACTTTTAAGAACTGCACAGAAGATAGCATAGTAAACAGTAAACATAGGAGTTTCTCAAAAGAGAGGCCCCTTCTGAGCAAAACACCTATGTCTCACAGCCTGTGGTCTTTCAGTAAAGCTGGCCTGGCCTTTTCCATTTTCCAATTTTATTTAAAGCATTTTCATAGAATATTTAAAGCAATTTCTTAAAATAGGAACAGATGCAGGCAAATGTTCTCCCCTATAATCATTTAGCCATTCAGCATTTATGGAGCACCTACTGTGTGCTCGGCACTCAGAGGATAACTGCAATGTCTTTTACACCAAAGGCAGCGAAGACCACTGAGCAGCAAAGGCAGACGTGGTAACAGCAATTTAAGTGTAAGTACAATCATACAAGTGTGTCGATGGAAGTAGAGAGAAAGGAGAGGTTGATTTCATTGGGGTGTCATGGAGGAAGGAGAGTGGGAGGCGTCATCCTGGAGGAACCCACCGAGGAGGAGACTTGAGAAGTGTGTGGTTGAGTGCACTCAAGCCATCCCTCTGGCGAGCACCTAAACATCAGTGCTCTGAGGATTATTACCCAAGGATTGTAGGACGATGGTAGGGGCAGGAAAGAGGAAATCCGGTTCTGGGAAGTTGAATGACTTGTCCAGGGTCGCAAACGCTGTAAGAAGCAGAAATGAGACTCACACTCGTGTTCTGACTCTAAGTTTAGTGTTCTTTCCATGACGCTGAGTTTCCTCTGCTGGCTCAGCAACTGGCAGGTCCACGTAGCTGAGAACATAGTTGGTAGCCTGTGGCATCAGGTGACATCTTGATTATTTTTTCCAGTTGAACCTGGTTGCCAAGGAAAACTCTTTCTTCCTTCTGAACCCAGGCAGTGAATGCGCTATCTCATATGGAAAATTGAATCTTGAAAGGCAAGAACTCCAGAAAACCCCAGGCATAAAATTCTGAGATGTGTAGTTCTTTTCAGAAATTTTTTGGTACAGATACAGGTGTCCATAAATATTTAAAATCACCAACACTATTTTGCCTTAGGTGTTCTATAGTTTCATATTTTACAAATTAGATCTTATTCAAATAAATGCGATTTTATTTCAGGCTCTCCTAAATAATTTACTTTCATAATTTTTTCCCACCTTTATTACCAGCTTAAGCCATTACCAATTCACTGATGATTCCCAAATAAATTTCTCCAGCCACAAACCTCTTCTAAATTTTTCTCAAGGCCAGTGGAATCTGGCTGTTCCATCAGCCTTTACACCCAACATATCTCAAACTAAATTTTGTTATTTTCTTAACATAATCTTTATCTGTACTTAATCTTTATTTAATATCCTACCATTAATTCAGTTGCCCAAGCCAGACATTTAAATCTGTTGATTCCAATTCCCTGCCAGATATCTCCCCAGTTCCTATGGCTCCGATCACACTTTAGTCCCTAGTTCTTTCCCACCTGATCAACTGCAGTGGGCTCCTAATTGTGTAGTCTCTGAAACAATGAGTGTTTCCCCACACTGATCCACCTCGTTTAGCACACCGAGACTTGCCCAGCCAGCTTAAACAAAAGCAAAAACCTCACTTTAATCCAATATTCATATCTTTTCAAAAGGTTAGACCATTTCCCCACATCAGTTAAGTAAAATACCTTGAAAATAAATTTCTTTGATGATCGAAGTTTTTATCAAGGCCATCATTCTGCATACTGGAGATTATTACACGTTATCCATGTTGTAGCCAGCATGACACTTGGCTTAAATAAATGTGATGAATTTGTTCTTTTTTTTTCTTTTTTGATACAGTCTCACTGTGTTGACCTGGGTAGAGTGAAGAGGTGTCATCACACCTCACTGCAGCCTCAAACTCCTGGGCTCCAGTGATCATCCTGCCTCAGCCTCCCGAGTAGCTGGGACTACTACAGGCATGCGCCACCATGCCCGGCTAATTTTTCTATTTTTGGTAGACACGGGGGTCTCACTCTTGCTCAGGCTGGTTTTGAACTCCTGAGCTCGAGCGATCTTCCCGCCTCAGCCTCCCAGAGTGCTAGGATTACAGGTGTGAGCCACTGTACTAGGCCAATGAATATGCTTTTCTCTTTAAGTTCAGTTTTAAAATAAACTATTCTTACATCAGGGATTTTTAACCTTTCTGGAGTCATGAATCCTTCTGAGAATGTGATGAAAGTTATGGGTCTTTTCTTGAGGACAATACACACACACACACACACACACACACACACACAAACACATATGTTGCTTATAAGTTTAAGACTTTCTTAATTCATTCATGGATCCCTAGAGCTATCATGAAACCTGGCTAAGGAGCTGCCTTATATGTAATTGTTTTCATATTTTTGTGTCAGAGGCTTGGATACATTTCTATTTTAAGTCAATGTTTTAATGAATTTGTTCCTCATTGAGATGTGATTAGTTGTCTACTTTCTCAGAGCTTGTACCATGTCTTTTGACAATGGACTGACTGGGGACAGGGAAGTTTATTTGTACAGGCACTCACTCCAATTCTGCCCTTCACTAGCTACAGGATTTTGTGAAATCCTATAACTAGTAAGATGTGGTAGAAATGAGCTTGGATTTCTTGCCAGGGGACCTGAATTCTTGTCTCGGAAAGCATGCTCTATTAACTTCATAAAACTTTTTAGAAGCACAACTGCAGTATAAAATGAGGCACATCTCAAAGTAATGTTTTGTATTAGTAGAGCCCTTTTCATTTATGCTGTTTCCTTTTATCTCAATGAAAATCTGGTGTGAAAGTCAATGAGTTGTAATTATTCAGTACATAAGGACAAATAAGGAAAGGAACACAGAGAAAGGCTTACTCAAAGTTAGTTACAATCAGGGCATATGCCCATTCTTGTTCTAGCCCCCAAGTCTCTTTGTTCATAGACCTCTGTCCTTCACAATGTAATTCAAACTACATGTGAGTAGAAGACATCCAAGCAAAATAGTTTGAATCCATTCATATCAAATGAGGTCCATACAACAATTTGATAGCGTTAGAACGAAAGTTGTGGGCATGCATGAATGATGACTAATAACATTTTGGCTGATATGGTAGGCTACTGGTATACATGGTTATTAATGATTTTATCTCATATAAAAAAAGGATCATTTTGGAAAATGTTAAATCTGAACATTTTCTTATGGATTTTTTTTTTGAGCTACCCTTAACTGTGCACAGGAATGAGAAACATAAACTTTGCTAAATTTACCTGCGCTATCCAGCATCTTGTAGTATCCTCCAAAAAAATCAGTCTCACTCCAGGCTGAGTGCCCTGGCTCTCTCTTTTGCTCGCTCACATCCTGTTTCCGACAGGATGAAGGTGCAGAAGCTTGGAGCTGGGGGAAGGTCCTTGGAGATTGGTTCAAATCCTCCTTGTGCAATTAGAGAACTGAGGCCCAGAGTGGTTAATAATTTGCCACAGGTCACACAGCTGACCAGTAGTAGATCCAAGATGAGATCTCATGTCTCCTGACTACTGGTCCCTATTTGTTGTCTTATCTTTTTGAAAGGAAAAATTAATTTCTTGACTCTCAGAAAAGTCGAAATAGAGCAGACAAAGGCTTGTAACAGCTCTAAGCATAATGATTAAGTTAGCAGTAGCTTTCCAAAGACTAAGATTATGTATCTGCTCACAGTCTCCACCTCTCATCATAATATGCTTCTCCAGTGAAATCATTTCACCACTGATCTTGCTTGGTTGTTTCCTAGGGACAGTCTGAAATATAGAGAAACAAGTTTTCAATTTCTCCAGCTAAAAAGATAAAACTTTTGCTACGTAAGACTTCCAATTTTTGTCAAATTGAAAAGTGGCATCTTTGCTCTCCAAAAGGCAGCTTTGGGTCAGTAAATGCATCAGAGGCTATTTAATGAGAGCCAGTGTTGTGCTTGGCATTCTGTTAGGCAAACCGGAAGAGACAGGGGAAAAAAAATACATAATTTTGTCAGAAAGGAATTGGGAGGTGAAGAAGGGATTAAGAAAATAAACTCCAGAAATACTTAGAGAACAGTGATGGCCTATGTAGTATGAACATTGTGGAACAGCGAGAGAGAATGTTTATTTAACACACCCAAGAATAATAAATAACAGCTTTGTTGGGCAAAGTAGGATTTGAACTTAGCCTTCATTAATGGATAGAATGGAATAGCAAGTAAAATTTGAAGAGGCAGGAGGAGGGCACTGAATGCTTGGGCAATGGCATTGGAGTAGGAATTAACAGGGTGTATGATATGGGCAGTGGGTGAGCAGCCTGACTGAACTATGGGTTGATTATGTTAGTAGTTGGAAATAAGGTAGAACAGGTTGGTAGGTGAGCAGAGAGCTTCGACAAGAGAGCTCAAGTCATTTAAATTTGAATCCTAGCTGTGGGCAAATTACTCAACTTCTCCATGCCTCAATTTCCTTGGGTAACATAGGGGATAATAATAGCTCCCCTCTCGTGTTGTTGAGGAGATTTAATTAGATTTACAAGTTCTAAGCCCAAGTAAAGTTTAGAACAGTGCTGTTTCCCATCTACCTTAGTAAAGCATTTTTATGCTCTTTGGATTTTGGTTGGGAAGTTAAACGGAACATGCTACAACAATATTAGCTATTATATTTAGAGTGAAGCCAGAAAATAAAGACTTGAAAGTAGTCTGAGGAGTTTAAACTTGAATAAACAACAGAGAGCTGTTCTTAGGCAGAGTTGGATTTAGAGAATCTGCGCTTAGAAAGGGTCTATTCAAACCTCCAGAGAACTCGAGGACCGCCTCTACTCTGCTTGTTGCTCAAACATCTCACCCCTGGGGAAGAAAAGCACTTGGCTGCCTGCACTGGCATGTGGACTGGTGACAAACAGCATGGAAAGCATTTGTCTGAAAAGAAAAAAATAAAATAAAATAAAATTGGATTTCAGGGGATTGAAGTTAGTCAAATTTTTATGGTTCTTTCTCTTTGCTGTGGGTCTCTAAGGGTCCAGTTCTGAGGTTAATAAGTAAAAAAGCTGGAAGACCAGGTTGGGAGATTGAATATTAATGAGTGCCTCTTGGACAATTACTGGAAAGTTACCAATAACATCTATAGATGATCCTTACTTGGGTTCTGAATAGGCTTTTGCCTTTATTGGAATCATCTTTGATTCTGGTAACTAGAAGACTGCACCAATTCATTCTCCTGGCATTCCAAGGAGACCCATAAGCAGAGTGAGTAGAGGAACCACGTCCAGTTGTCAAGCGTGGGGAGGCACTGTCCAAGCTTTGAGATCTGGCCATTAATCAATAGTCTTAGACCCTCTTAGTCTATTTTAGCCAGGCTCTTCTCCAATGCTGGTCTTTTTTGCATAATTACAATGCCTTCCCTGACTCTAAGGGGAAAAGACCTAACAAGTTAGTTGCTATTTTCATTAAACGTAGCCAACCTCTCAAACAGGTAAACTATTTTTAAACCTTCAGCAGCTGCCGATTATCTTGGATGAGTTCAAAAGTTTTTTCTCTCCATTGGCTTTGCCTTTCAGATTCAGAACTCTTCTCCCTGCTTATTTTTTTTGCAACCTCGGCTTCTGCTGTCATCTCTTAGGCATTTGGAATCACTAGGAACAATGAACATTGGTGGTTAACCAAGGTCAAGCACAGGCTTGGAGGGAAAAAAAAAATTCCTAAAGCCATCCTGTTACTCCAAATGGGTAATCGGTGATAAAGAAGGGCAAAGCATTTGCCAAATCTGGTGCTAGATATTTATTTATCAGGGATACACACAATGTGAGTCATATATATATGCAATATTATGATTAAGAGAAGCTACATAAAACCTACCAGACAACATACAAATAACACAAACTCAATATTATAAAAAGGAGCCATCTCTGTTTTACCTGTCATGTGGCCACACCATCTAAAAAGCATTCTCATGTTTTCAGAAGTAAATATTAAGGATTCTTCTTGAGACTTTCCCTACTAATTCTAGAGAACATAATTAATAATTATAAAAATGGTAAATGCAGTAAATAGCAGTTAACATCCTTGTATTTTTAAAAAGTTTTCCTGCTGTTGTAGTAGAATAAGTCCAATAGCAGCTAGTTCTCCTTTCTGCCCTTCCAGACTCCCCTGCTAGCTCGGATGCCAGGAGCCCCCCCAAATTTTATGATGTGTCTATAGAGTACCTCAGATGGAGGCTTAGGCTTCTCTCTTGGTCTCTTTCTTTCTCTCTTTCTTCCCTGCCTCCTCCCCATTTTTTTTTAAAAAGGCTTTAAAGAACATCTCTGGGAGACAAAAATAGCTCCAGTTGTGAGAGGCCTACACACTGGGAACGCAACTGAGAGATGCAAGTCAGCAAGTGCGAGCCGCGAACATGAGTGTTTGGCTCTGGGTGGATGCTCCGCGCTGTCGTGGTGCCGATTCTCTGCCTGGGCCCGGTGGGTAGAAGGGAAGATGGTTTTGCAGGGTTGGGAGGTGGGTCGGGTAGGTTTGGGATCCGGGTAGTCGAAGGAATCGAAACCCCAGCATTCGGGCCGAAGGTGGAGGGGGGGGGGAGAACCTCTTCCTTCCCCTCCCCCCCACGTTTTTCAAATTTATTTTGCCCAGGCGGGGATTGGCGACGGTCAAAAGGGAGCAGTTGGCACTGAATGTCACCCTGAAGGTAAAATGAAAGACAAAAGATGAACGCATGCTTGCTTTCCGTTTGCAGCGGCTGCGGCGGCGGCGGCGGCAGGAGCAGCAGGATTTAAAGGGGAAAAAAAAAAATCACACGCACATACACACATCTATACACACCCAGAGGCGTCAATTATGCACACGCAATAATGCAATCAAATCATGATAGTGCCGGGAAATTTTTTTTTTTTTTAAAAAAATACAGATATTTATTTTTCAAGAGAGAGAGAAACATGCAAACAGAAACGTGCACATACCACGTAACCACCCGAGGAGAACCTGGCAGCCTCTCTCTTCTTCTGCCAAGTTATCATTGAGAAAACAGACAGGCATCATGACGTCCTGGGTCACAGGGAGTGCGGACCGACGCTACCAAGAGAAAAGGGAGGCGCCTCGGCGCTCCGGCTAGCCGCGGGCGCCCCTCTGCCCCTCGCAGCCCGGCTCGGTGAGTGCACAGCCGCTCGGGACGCGGACCCCGGGGGCCAGGCCGGCCCCGCAGCCGCGGGGGCCGAGCGGGGGGCCGTGCCCTTGCCACCGGCCGGCCGGCCCGCACCCCCTCGCCTGCCGAGGTCGCGGGAGCCCAGTTAAAGGAGGCGTGTGTAAGATGTGCAATGTTCCTGCATGGGGGGGTTTTGTAGACTTTCATAGCCAAAGAAACCGGCTTCGGCTTCTTTAAAATCCCCGACGACTCACCTGATTAACCTGCTGCAGTTCTGACCCTGCCAAGGTAACTGGTCCAAATCCTTATCATCAACATCTGGAGACAGACATTTGCATCTGGGGCATTCTTTATTTGCAGTCCTGGTCGAAATCTCTGTTGCTGCCCCCTTCCCCCCCTTCACTTGCTTAGAGTCTCTTGGAAAGAAAAAAAAAAAATCAACCCCTCCCTCAATAACACAACCATAAGTACTGCCCACCTCTTGTAGACTTGCCTTGCCATGACTGCAAAACTGGCAGCGTGTGCTGGAGACACAGATAAATTCTAATTGCAATTAGATTTGTTCTTTAAACACCCCTCCCATCCCCCTTCCTGGATAGAGACTTCAGTGCTTGGTAAAGTGGCAAAGAGTGAGGGCAGAGTTAGGGCACTGGGAGGGAGGGGTCAGGGGCGAGGGGACACGGAGCAGGGGTCGTTGGGGAGAGGGGTGGTGCCAGGAGTTGAGGACTGCTGTCTCGGGCTGGAAAATCCTGGTGGTTGCCGCTGCCTGTAGTCCTAGGTGTCTCCCTCCTGTCCTCTACGCCTCTCTCCCTCCCGTCTCCCCAACCCTTTCACCTTCCCGAGGGAGTCGCCGAAGTTGCAAGGAGGTCACCCGACCATCCTTTAAGTATTTCAAATCACCTACCTCCCTCTACCCCTCGAGTCTGTTAAGAGAGTCTGCAAGATAGAAGCCCCCCTTCGCCCCCACCCCCATATTCGGTGAAGATTGAGTCTCAGAGAAAGACACAGAGGGCAAAGCCCCTCCTCCCCTCCCCTCCCCTCCCCTTCCGGCAACCTTTGCCTAGCTGCACCCCCTCCCCCCTTTCAGAATCTTAATGAGCAATTCTGGAAGAGTCCGTCAGGGCCTGGAGAAACCCCCGCATGCCTCAGTGCTGTGGAGTGATTATGTATGTGTTTATTTATTTGTGCTTGCTTTGGGTTATGTTGTGAATTGCCACATGGGTCTGCTTATGTCAGGGAAGAAGCACGTTTGCTGTGTTTGTGTTGTAGTACCAGAACCAGTGGCCGTGGAGGAAGACCCAGACACACGCAGAAAGCAAATGATTTTGCTCACATAAACGAGAGGGCAATGTTGAAAATAGCACCCTCTCTCTCTCTCTCTCCTTTTTAAAAAAAAAAGAAAGAAAGAAAAATTCTCAGCATGTGGGTTAAGAGAAGCTGTTAGGTCCATTTGACCTCCTACTACTTTCAAAACACGCCTGCTTAATACTTTAAGTCAAGATCAAGAGACCTGCGGATGTTGTGAAGTGTTTCAGGGGCAGCTGAATGACTTGGTCTAGTTTTGAAGAGAAACTCTCGTTTGTTTCTCACGCTGCCCAAAGACCAAATAGGGGAGTATGCCTGGAAAATGCCCAAATTCAGAAGCAGCAGGCAAGTGAAAAGAATCAGAAATGTCTTAGAGAGGAAGCCAGGGCAATGGGATTGGGGAGTGGTTTTAGTGGTCTTTTTTTCCCCCCTTTCTATCCTCCTGTCTAGTAGATTTGATGTTAACAAAATGAGTTAACCAACCTGAGAAACAGTTCTGTCATTGTGGGAAAGAGAGGGAAATTCGAACAGTTCTCGACTCTGAGCTGAGCAATGCCTGACAGACAGAAGGTACATGAAAATACCGATGGAGATGAAATGACATGATGGGCTTTCATTTCCATCAGGTATGAAAAGATTTAAGCATATAATGAAACAGGCCTAGATGATGTGTTAAGCATACATTTGGCTGTTATGCATGGCTTTGTTATTTTGACTAAAACAGTTCTCTAACTCTTTAAGCTCGCATTGGGTAGAATTAAAAGTGTGTATGTTGAGAATGGTATATGGCACATAAAACTGTTCATTGACTGAAGTGATGAATGTAGATAAAAGATGGTTCCTTATCTTTAATAAATCAAAGTAGCATTTATGTCTTCATGCATGGTATATACTGAAACCTGCTGGTTGTCTTTAATGGGAATTGCTTGGGGAGCCAAGGGAGTTTCTGATGGGTGGTGCTCTAACAAAATAGAGCAGATCAATCGATTAGGTTTCTGTGTGTGCTGCTCAATTTATTCTGTACAATTTTTCCAGAAATTAAAAGGTTACCCAGAGAGTACCATGTTCCCATCTCTAACTGAGCACCACTTATTACTGCAACAGTATTTCAATATTAAGTGATCTTCAAGATATTTCATCTTTCATTTTGAGTTCTGAATTTGAATCAGCATGAGAATGACAGTGCAGCAAGATAAGGTATAACTAACCACACAGATAGCTGATGAGCTCCTAGGACCGGGTTGCTGAGAAGAATATCTGGGGCTGTTCTCAGTAACCTTGTTTACAGGGACATTTCAGTTGCAGCTAGAATTTTAGCAAGAGGCTGCCAGAGGTAATGGGCTTATGTTTGAAATTGATCCTAAGTGTCTCTTTTTTCTTCTTCGCAGACATGCTATGCACCTTAGCTGAACATTTAAGGCAAAACTTTTCTGATGCCCCATGACATTTTCTAATACCAACAAATCCCTGGATTAGTTTGTCAGAGGAAAGGGGGTTATTTATGAGGTTCTCCTTTTGTTTACAGATGTGTCAATAAGAGTAGCTTTAGTTTTTTTTTTTTTTTTTTTTAAATGTCTTGTGTGCTTGGCTCTGTTAAATACAAGCCAGATCATATCCGAGGAGGTTAAATTATGCCTTACAGATTGACCTGTGAGATTGGTTTCAATTAGACATTGAAGATCTCATTATCCTAGCAAAGGGAATTTATGATATAATGAATAATTTTTCTGTTTGTTTCAAAATTGTTGGAAAACTGTGGGAATAGAAAGATTTTGAGGGAAATGCCAAAAGCCACATTAATGAAGAAAAACACTGTTGAGATACTTTTGAATAATAGATAGGATATGTAATGGTCAACCACAAGATAAAATTTTTACACAGTATTTTTATGGCTTTAAATTGGCTGCATTGTAAACTAAGCTTACTACTCTATTAAGTCATTATACTTTTCAATTATTTAACATTTCTGGCCAAGCTATCTTCTGTGGTCTTTTGCTGTACACATCAGAAATGATATGTCTAGTAGTAATTGCTTCTTGTTTAATGTGAGGACTTTGCTATGGAACAAGGTTTAACTTTTTGGGATAAATATTATGAAGACTGCATAGAGGAAAAAAGAATACTATGGAAATGGTCTGAGCCTTCTGAAATGGGGATAGCTACAGCATTGAGATGTACCTAATGCGATTTGAGTTATTCTCACTAAGAAACCTTGACAGTATCTGCCTTCTAGGTTCTGTGCCTTTGGAAATATTATATCTCCATTTAAATGCAGATCTTCACTTTTCTCCAGGGAGGAGTTGGTGAATCTTTCCATTGAACCACTGGTACTTTCCTCTATGAGCAATAGAATCTGTTGTTTTGAAGTAATGATTACCAAGTTTCATAAATATCGTGTTTTTCAAAATATCTTTATAAAGTCAAAATAGCGTTGAGGTTTCTTGTGCAAAGTTTTCTCCCGTTACTTTGTTGTTAGTTTTTTAATGCTGTGAGATAATACAGTTTTGCAACCCAGTTTTTCGGTTAGCACTGCCATCCGAGTAGAGTAAGTGGGCTTTGGGAATCTGAGCAAGGAATTGTGAATAAATTCTGTGTGTTCTCAATCTCTCATGCTAGCGGATGGGGGAAGGGGTGCTATAGGAGAGTTTAAGGATCTTTCTCTAGAACAATCTTGAAATTATTTTGAACCTAATTTATAATACCGCTTTGTATTGGAATCAGTTATGGCAGCTCAAAAGGAGAGCCAGATTCCTTGGGGCCTTCTTTTAAGAGATGATTGCAGAAAGCAACACTGTCTTTTGAAACAGAATGTCTATACACAGCCTTGTGATTCTTGATGATCATATTCAGGCAACTGGAAAAATCCTTGCAAATCTTTATGTTAAAACTCCTGATAATATGTTCCTGCTAAAAATTCCTGTGTTAATAGTATGACTCTATGTGTCTTCATCTAATAGAGAAATTTTCTTTTTCTTGGAGATCAGATACTATGCATTTATTCAACCTTGATTATTTCCAATTGTGAAAGGCTACCCTTTCCTATGCCTACCTCCTCCACTGTATTGGGTATAAATCCCACCTCCCATTCCCCTTGAACATGTACCCTATATACAGATATTTAATAGTGTATTTATAACACTATGCTTGATAATACCTGTAGTTGTGAAGAAGAATCATCTATAATTTTAAATCAGGCTTTTATTTATATTTCTGCAGGGTGTCCCAAAAGTCTCCATACACAGAAAAAAATTTGTAATGAATATTTTGTAAATAAAGGTACATTTAGCTATAATTTCCCATTATATATGGGGACTTTTTGGGACACCCTGTATTATGAAAGATACTTTGTTCTTTTAAACAAAATAATAATCATAGTTACCATAAAAAAGGGTTGCATGTGTTTGGAATCTCTGTGATAAAATGCAAGGCACTGGAGATCAAAGATATTTTATTTACTTATGGACACTTATGGCTGTTTCCAGTGGCACATCTGCTAAAATAAACAACCTGGGTAGAACTCTTCAAAGGATGCTAATTAATGAATTTGCTTAGTTTACTTCCCTTATACAAATAAGTTATTTTTTAACTTGGAAAATATGCATATCTGACAATGATTTTTTTACTGTTTTGAAGATTTAAATTCAAGATGCCAACATTATATGAAGTATAGCAAAACTTTGGCATCCCTATTCTAATAGATACGTATATGGTAAGATAAATAGTGTTTCCAGATATCTATATTGCCAGAGTGGGCCATTTAAATTTGGTCTTACTCTAAGATATATTAGATTAATAAGGCTGATTTTATGACCTGTGTAATTTATATTCACGAATACCTATTTTTATTAGCACAATTATAGATTGTGAAGCAAATTTCCATATATGTTAAATACTAACAACAAGAATAACTAACATTTGTATAGTGGGTTACAGTTTATAACCATACATTATCCATAAGCTGTTCTTTAGAACAATATTTATTATACTTTCTCACTTAAGAAGGCAATCACTTTTTGCAGTGGTAACATTATATGAAAATAGATTCTTTTGATCAGAGTTCTCTCCCTTCCTTCCCCCTTCTTTTCCTTTCTTCCTTTTTCGCTTTTTTTTCTTCTTTCCTCCCTTAATGGGAAAAAAATCTGATGACATTTTTTGGATGAGCATGTATAATTGTTTATCATACATTTCTATGAAAAAAGGAGATGTAACAAGCAATCCCACATGATTTTTGGAATATATCTTCTGCTCACCAGTGTTCTTGAGGAAAATGTAAGGTTGCAGAAATCATTTCATGCCCTGCATGTTTTCAAACATAAATCAGGAAAATTGTTAGCGAGTTATAGCTCTTCTTAGAGACTGTAGCTATAGTACTATAGTAAACACAGGCTATATATTTTTCCAAGTTATTATGTGTGGAGAGAAATCTGAAGTTGGCTATTTAGATGAACAGTTTAATTCAGTTATTAGAAATTCATTTGCTATTTAGTATGAACATTTATTTTCCTAAGGTTGCAGAATTGGGACATTATACCTGATGATCCTTTGGACCAGTCACCTTCAAATTTAGAAATTTGCTCTTTATAGCTAATGTGTATACTATTGAACGTTGGTCTCCAGCTAAAGGTCGGTGAGAATGGTGCTAAGCAGAGTTTGTAGTATGATCTAGTTACCCACTTCATCAGAGAACAATAGTGGATCTTTGTTTCTTCGGTTCTAAAAATAAAGGGGTTTGACTAGATGGTCTCTAACTTACTTTGCTGCTGTGATTTTGAGTTAAGAGACTGATTAATAAGGAATCAGCCAATTAATCATACTCCTATTTATTTCTACTTTATAAACGTATTATTTACTATATGGCCTTATAGCATGACTAGAAATATTAATATGTAGATTGAGCTTAGGTTCTGTGACTTGAAATGAAAGCCTCTTGAAATTTAGACAGTCAGGTATGCGTTAAAATTTTTCCATTGTAGATCAATTATTAGATATTCAAAACACACTTTTTCCCCCCAACAGAAAACAATCTTAAATACTAATTACTTTCCTAGGCTATACCATACAAACCTGTTGTCACTTATTGGAGTGAACTATTGTATTATTAGTGATGAATGATATATAAAGAACAGTTCTATTATGATACAAGTGATAAACATAATATAAAGGCAGTAAAACTGAATGATAGTTTATCATTTATTTAGACTCAGGAGGGTTGATGTTTAAGAGACACACATATAAGTGGAAGTTTAAAAGATGGATGGAAACTATCGCAGAGGGTGTGAAAGGGATTTTTAGAAACTTGCAGGATTTTTAAAAAGACTAGTTGCAAAGTATATGGCTTTTTTTTCCCTTGACATAAGGAAACATTAGCACTACTTTAAAGTTTATCGCCTATGATTAGATTTGTTTCTGACATTCAGATTCATTGAATAGTGAGAGGAAAAATGGAAATAGAAAAAAAATTATTCTCTGAAGTAGTTGGCCAAGATGTGAGAGAAGAAAAGATGGAAGGCAGTTGGAGGTAGAAGAGAAAGAGGTGTGTGTGTGTGTGTGTGACAGAGAGAGAGACAGAAAGAGTGTGATAGCTTGGTCTGTATTTAACTGCACTATGGGAAGTAAAGCCAAAAAAAAAACAAACAAACAAACAAAAAATAGGTAAACTGATTGTATGCACATGTTCCCTGAATGGAAACTACAGAGTGTTATGTGGAAAAGTTTGGGAATTATAGCTCTCATTCCAGAATTTCTGCTGAGCACTTAACTGCTTGTATGATTTTGAGAAATTATTTAATTCTCTGAACCTTTCTCATTTGTAAAAACGTGAATAATAAAAGCATCACTTCTCAAGATGGTTGAGAGAGTGGAGGTGAGACTCTTGGGCATAAAAGTACTCATAAGCTGTAAAATTATTTAGTTTTCGGTGGTGAAGAAAAATCATTGGGTCAACCAGTTCTCTCTGCTGACCAGGTCTGGCCATTCTCAGGTGAATTTGTTTAGCTCCAGGGTGGTCTTTGTTGGTACATTTCTTGTCTGCTGTGGTAGGTGCTTTGCACAGTACTTTATTTAGGGCAGAATTGGGAAATAGTATGCAGCTGGGCATTTGAATGTAGAAGATGCTAACAAGCCTGATAATTCCAATGTATGCAATGCCAGTACTTGAGCATATTTACTCTCCCTTACAGATGGCCACAGCTTGCCTAAATAAACAAGCAGATGACTTTGGAAACAAAAACAATGTATTCAGTAATTATTTTCTTTGTCTCAAATATTGCCGGTCATTTGCACTTTTGCCATGATGTTGATATTAATCTAAATTTCTTGGATTTTTGTTAAGGCTGAAGGAATCAATGTTTGGCAGGAAACACTTATAAATAATGACACAAATTCCACTGTAAAAAGATATTCAAGATAAAACATTAGAACTAAAGGATATAATACATCAATTGAACTCCAGGTTCTAGATACTATATAGATTTCTTTTAAGAATATTTCTGTGTATATTGGTAAATGTCTAACCAATTCTTCCATCAGCAGTGGACTACATTTCAAAGCATAAAATGAAACAGTAGATCAACAATTATTCAAGAAACTTGAGCTGTTTGTACATTTTTGTATAAAACAGCCGATTCTACATTTAGCAGTATATATTCTGCTCTGATTTTACAAGATAATGATCAAGAGAAGTGTATACTTTGTGATCTGTTAAACATAAAAACTGGAGTGAACCCAGAAATCAAGAGATGTCTTTGGGTCAAATTTGAATTTGAATGTTGAATATTTAACCACTCTTACCAAAAGTCATTAGGAGGCGGAGCACAGTGGCTCACACCTGTAATCCTAGCACTCTGGGAGGCCAAGGCCGGGGATTGCTCGAGGCCAGGAGTTCGAAATCAGTCTGAGCAAGAGCGAGACCCCTCTCTACCCTAAATAGAGAGAAATTAATTGGCCAACTAATATATATACAAAAAATTAGCTGGGCATGGTGGCACATGCCTGTAGTCCCAGCTACTTGGGAGGCTGAGGCAGGAGGACTGCTTGAGCCCAGGAGTTTGAGGTTGCTGTGAGCTAGGCTGATGCCACTGCACTCACTCTAGCCTGGGCAACAAAGTGAGACTCTGTCTCAAAAAAAACAAACAAACAAAAACAAGTCATTAGGGCCTCAGTGTACAGAATACATGCTAAACAATTGAAAAAAAATCTTCAGGGATTTTAATTAGAAATCAGTGTTAAAAACTTTGGTATATATAATTATTTGTAACTAAGGACATAGCATGAGTACTGAATGGCCACAGGTAACTTCCAAACCATCAGTTTATTGTAGAGTTTCAGCTTTCTACGAGGTTGATAAGAGGTAGTAAAATTGACCCAGCATGAGTTCTTTTTCAATTTAGGAAAGTTTATTGAACATGTAATATGTTTAACATCATGCTAGGTCTGCTAGGGAATACAAAACAATTTTAAGATACAGTCCCTGTTTTTAAGGGACTTATCCTACCTGTAGGGAAGTACAGTATATATATATATATATATATATATATATATGTAACTTTTACAATAATAGTACAGTATTGAATTGTGGAAGATATGAATGCTACATGGCCAATTCATATGTATACTTTAAAGAGTACTTAACAGAATCAGATTGGATTGAGGTTAAGGCTGCAATTTAGTAACTGTTTTGACTCTCACCTCTTTAAGCCAAAGTTTTCCCAAAGTTTAAAAATTCAGCACAGCTTCATCTGTCACATAGGATTTTTGCAAGGATCAAATGCAACAGAGCATTTGGAAGTGTTTTTATGCTTTATGATAGAGACTGCACACGTTATAAGAGAGGAGGAGGGAAGATGTAGTAACACGTGTGGAACTGTATGTGAAGGTAGGGACCATGTCTTAATTGACTTTGAGCCCCCAAGTGTCTGGCACTGTGCCTGGTTCTGAGAGGAGGCTCAGGAAAGGTTTGTAAATGCATGCGTGCCAGGCACTGTCCTAAGTAAGCCCTTGTCCCATGTTATCCTTTAAATCTTCGCAAAGGCATTTCTTGTAGCTACATTGTCTCCATTTCACAGATGAGGAGAGGAAGTTCGGAGAGTTTAAGCAACTCCCAACCTCATGTAGGTAGAATGTGCTAGAGCCAAGATAGGAAATTAAGTCTATCTGCCACCAGCGCCCGGACTCTATTCATTGCATTATGTGGGCTCTCAAATGTAAGGGAATTATCATTATTCCTGAACAATCGTGTGGCCGAAATGAAAAGCAAAGACCTTGGATAATTCACCAGTTGCCCAGGCAGCTCCTGGGCCGGCTTTCAGACAAATAGGAGAACACTTTCCTGAGCTGCCTGACACGTTTAACATGGTCTTTTGTTAATCTGTCAGTTTTGATTTCTGCCCTTTGAAGTAAGATGCACAATAGTGAAAAATACCATATAATATACCATAACCTAGACTTGTCATAGGGACAGAGAGAGAAAGAAAGGACAGTGCGGAGCTGGCAGATAATGAAGTGGTTAACCAGTGACTTGGATTAAGTTTGTTACAGCCACTAGCACCCTCCCCCAGGTCCTGTCTCTGTCTCTTCCCAGCTGTCTCTTATTCTTGCTTAACTTTCACTCCTAGAGATGGCAAGTTCTAGATTTTTCTCTCTTCCATATTAACGGTGATAGCAAAGAAGGTAATTTCACTGCTGAACAGCATATTTCACGTTCTTCCTTGCTCGTCTGCTCCTACTATTCCTATAGCCGCATTATAACGCTTGGTTCTATTGCAGTGAAGTTTTGCAGTCACTCCCAGTTTCTAATGAACAATACTAAAATGGCCTCTGACAACACAGTCATTTTAAAACTCCAGCCTCTGAACTGGGGGGGGGGGGGTGTTGGGGGGCGCAGAATATAGAAGTTAAAACCATACTACCCAATCCTATATTATTTGTCCTTTAGTTTATTTCTGCAGGACATCAGAGGAGCCTTAAATACAAAGCTTTTCTATAAGGAATCAGAGGGACATACTGTTTTAAAAATATGGATTCATTTTAAGAATTCTGTGAAAATACAGTACGAGGTAGGTCAGGACGGCAGAGACAGAAAGTCCATGCAAGATAGTGCCAGGGCTACCTTCCACCGTGTCCGGGTCCAGCCGGTAGCAGCGTGTGGTTTCCCAGGCGCTGCGCTAACATACCTGAGACGAAAGCCGGCGAGGAGACACCCCCGCACTCCTCCCTGACCTGGGGTAAGTCTGCCGGGGTGAATTGTGTGAAGTTGTCAAAGGTTGCTCTGCTCTCCAGCACTTGGCACCAGCTCCCCTGAAATGTGATGCCATTGGTTTTCAGTAAAGGTTCCTTTCTGCAGGGCTGCAAACACAGATCAGCTGCTACTGTGTATACACAACCAGGGAGCAAATCAACCAGCACATTGAAAGCAGCCTTTTTAACCCCGAGACTTTCCAAGATCTCCTCTTCACACAGGAAGTTTCCTTCTCTGTTGTCAGATTTAGCACTGTGCTCTTGTCATCAGATCCGAGCTAGGCTCCCTGCTGCACAGTAGAGAGGCTTCCTTGAGACATTTGTCCTTGAAACTGCACCAAACTCTTGGAAGAACCCAGAACGTGTAAGTATGTATGATTTAGGCAGCAATAGGACAGGGCAAAGCTGCAATCAACCATTATACGATATCCGATTAGCAGTGCAGGAGGGATTTTTCCGACGTTATGTTACATTCATTTTCAATTCGTTCTGAGGAAACAAATCAATTCTAGCTTCTGATACAGTGACTTTGCAGTAGATGGGGTTGTAATATGTTAGCTTTAACTATTTGCTGTTCTCATTTAGCATTTGGATGTGACTTGTGGGACAATTATTGTGGGCATTAAACTATAAAACTTCTACATTTTTTTTATTAGGAATTATAATTGTTGGGCATGTCCATCTCGAGAAGCAAGTTAGCTTTGGGGAATGTTTTTTAAAGAATTAACCACATAAATTCTGTGGACAATAGAATGAATTTGTACCGTTCTTGTTCTCACTAAAACATACTAGTTTGCAGTTTTAATTTACTCGTAAAGAGCATTCCACTGAGGTTTTGTCTTAATTGAATCCTACCCTGTGCTGTCTGTTTGGTGTTTTACTGTCTTGTATGTATCTTGTTTAAGTTACTTTGCTAGGATTGCAGTCTGGTTAAACCTGCATTTGGGCACTCCTTAGAGTCTAAGAGCATTCAGGTAAGATAAATGCTCGTGGAATTTTGGAAGGTGGTGGATTTGTTTTCAAGGGTGGTCGTATTACCCTTGAAAGGTTTTTAGATGCACAACGTGAATGCCTGTCAGATGGAGACCACAGGCTGAGCACTCTGAGGCTTCTAAGTCAAATCTCCGCTTGTCCACTTTTGTAACTCCAGCCAATAAAAGCCCGCGCCCCCTTTCTATCAATTTTTAATATGCAACAATACTTATGTTTATAAGATTAATTTCTCTCAGATTAGTCTGATTGATAGCTGGATTGTGGTTTCTTAAGAGCTTGCTCCCTGGAAGCCACAGCAGAGCTGCATTCCATTTAACTAGTGAATGTAAAAGCGGGTAACCATGGATTCAGCCACCACTAACTGCCAGTGCAATGACTTGTTGTAAACAATACAAATGAGCCAGGAGAGCAGAGGCAACCAGACATGAAATGATTTTAATAGAAATTACGGTAAAAGGTCATGTGATTTGGTATCAGCTTCTGTTCAGTTTTAAAGGGAAAGTCTTTCTTTTCCCCAACCGCCCCCCCCCTTCTTCCCCCACTTACCTATTTCTAGCCAACCCAAGTAGATGTCTCCACAAACTTGGCAAGTCCCACTCTGTGCTTCCATGGAGAAGGGCAGCCAATGTGATTCTGGGCAAAGTGTGATGACTTGTGGATTTTCACTGGTAAGTACCTTTATTTTAGAAACAAAAAGGAAGCCTGTGTATTTCAGGGCTTCCTTTATGGAAGGTCATGCTAATTGCGTACTAGAAGTTCTCAAGCCTTGACATAAGAGGAATAGGTCATTCTGTTCCTTAGCTTTTAAATGGTACAGCTGTCTTTTTTTTTCTCTTCCTTCCTAAGTCTCTGGATTAATTTGTAACCTTGGTCTTTCTGAAAACGGTTATTTGCTTTAGAAACAACTTCTGCAATAGGGTAAAAAGCACGTGCAGACGCTGTGAGAAGTGCTGTCCCTAACCTCAGGGTTTTCATCCACCCAGACCTTTTCTGAGTTCTGTAATGTTTGCATTTCCCTGGTAGAGGTGGCTTCTGTATGTGAAGATGATGGTATTCATAAATTTGCCTTCAACCAAGAAAAATGAGCAGACTGTACCCTGTGGCAAGGACTAGCCCCATGGTTTATTTGGTGCGCTGTTATCAGCTAGGCTTATTAAAAGGAAGTGAAAGAAGAAACTCTAGTAGTAAAAGTTGAAGCGGGGAGGGGCACTTAGAAGCACAGCTGTGTTTTTATCCAGATGTGGAGGGTGGACCTAGTCAGCACACAGTATGCGGGAGGGAAGATGCTTAGAGTCATAGTCTGAAACAACTGTGGGCACTTTAAGCACAGGACTCATGTCTAGGCGTGTTGTGTCTCAAGGTGAAACAAACCTGAGCTGGTTTCTTGATCCACACCTCCTTCCACACACAGATGGTATAAATAATTGTGTCATCTTGGAACGAAAGATAATGTATTATATCTTACCTCCTTTTAACATATAGGTTCTTCAGAATAGATACATAATTTTGCATCTATATAGATAGATGCATATATATAGATGTCATATTAAATGATAGAATTTCAAGTGTGTATTTTTCTACTGATAGCTCCACTGGGATAGAATCAAGCAGTACATGAAAGAGCATCAGGGTTATAATGTAAAAGCTCAGTAAAATATAAAATCATCAGCTCCTCTACAGACAGACAAGATTTTATATAGCAAACTCTTTGTTTATAACTATAAGTGCCAAGTATTAACATAGTACTTATATAAGCTTTTTTTTTTCTTAAAAAAATCAATGTTTTTAAAATGTTGGCAAGCCTTACTGCAAGCATAGACTGAAAAATTCTTTAGAACGTCATGGTTAAGGCTGTGGTCTCATGGTTTGTTTGCGATTCTAATACCAGCTATGCTTATCAAAAAGAGATGAAAGAAGAAACTCTAGCAATTAATGTTGGGGGTAGAGGGAGAAATACTTTAAAGCAGAGGTGGGAACGCCAAGTCCAAGTGAGGTTTTGGGTAAATTATAATAAAAGGACAGCTTTTACTTTTCCTCACCTTGCTTCTCCAAGTGGCAGCTAGAGAGTGGTTAGCAGCATGATCTTTGCAATCAGATGTGGGTTGGAGTCTTTGCTTCAGACCTGACTATGTTTAAGATTTTAGTCAAAGTGACTTTACTTATCTGACTTTCCATATCCTCATCTATACATTGATGATAATAATGAGTGCCAGTTGGAGGTTGAATGGATTACATGAGATACTGTATAGAAAGTAGTGCCTTGCCTGGCATAGTAAGTGCTCATTGAACTGTTGCTGGTTTCATTACAGTTGACCCATGTTGTTACATAGGTTTGAACTGTGAGAGTCCAATTATACATGGGGTTTCTCCAACCTAATGCTGATCTAAGATACAGTACTCATGGATGTTAAACCCACATACACTGGAGGGCCCACTTTTTTATAAATGTAGGTTCAGCAGTACTGCATATGGGACTTGAGTATGCACAAACTTTGGTATATGGTGGGAGGGTGTCCTGGAACCAATCTGTCACATAACATCAAGGGAGGACTGTATTTTTGATTAAGGAAAAATGTAAGTAGAATCCTGCTCTATGTGCTGGGCAGAAAAGGACAATATTCACATCATAGTTTGGTCCTATTCTAGTGTCAACTGTATACTGCAGTATATATACTGCAGTAACTTATCTAGTGTCAACTGTATACCGCAGTAACTTCTCATTATTGAAAGGTGGTGATTTATTTCGTAGCACAGTGTAATGTTTTATATAATATTTTTATAAAAAGCTAAAAGTAATATCTTGTATATTTTTCATGTTTGTGCAAATTATTTAGGAAAACTATTTTTTTGTGTGTGTGTTTAGGATTTCTGATACTGTGGGTATTGAGGCTATGTGCACATTTTATGTATGATCCTATTGCTAGAGTTAAGGGCAGAAGAACAGTTAAAGGTATAAGACATTCATAATTATACTAACCCTAAAAGCTTAAAAGTAGTGGTCATGAGGTGGTCTCAAAAATAATCAAGTATGCTAAAGAGCAGTAATGATTAATGCGTGAGTAGCCATAGAGGTTATATGCTACTGAAGAGGCATTTCTTGGGAATATTGTCTATATGTTCACTGTGTCCTTTGACCTTCTTGAAATCTAAGGGTCTCATTCCCACATTCCCTCCCTCTTCCCTTTTCTTCTTTCTTCCTTTTTTTCTTCCTCCCTCTTTTCCTCCCTCCCTCCTGTCCTTCCATCATTCTTTCCTTCCTTTCCTCCCTCTCTCCCTCCCTGCCTCCTTCTTTCCCTCTCTTATATAGTCTCCAAGCTACATAGCATTCCTTTTTTCTTTGTGAATCAGAGGGTTCAGAGAAAGGAAAAAGAGGGACAGGAGACCCACAGTCTTTTGATGCCAGCCCTGGTTTTTATAAATGGAAACTTTTTAAGAGGAGTCAGAAAAATCTGTTTTTCTTTCTCCTGCTATTGAACTAGAGAGCCACATCTGAAGTGACCCGCAGACCCCAGGGAAGCCTTGCTCAGTAACTATTTGTTGATTCATTGATTAAACGGCATGGAGAGAAGGGGCATCAAGCATGGAGATTCCCTTAGTAGTGAGAGCTTTGAAACCCCAAGCTGCAGTGTGCAGTAGGATGGCTTCTCTGTGACCTTCCAGCAACTAATCTCCTTTAAGAACTGAATCAAAGCAGTTAAGGGATTCTATCAGATGGATTTTGCCTACAGTTGGGTTTTTTGGCAGTGGCACGTAGAAAGCAATACATTCTTCGTGAGGATATGAATTTTTTTTTTTTTTTCTGAAAGGAATGAAGACAAGGTGCCAGCAGAGATCTCTAGAGAGAGACTCTTGTTTATTCATGGTGCTGTTCGGGCAGAGACAGCTGCAAGGTGGATGATTTCTCACACTTCCCCGCCAGCCTTCTCCTTAACCACCCTTGTCTGATGGCTTAGTCAACAAGTGACCCAGTGTAGTGGGCTTCTCTCCTTAATCTCCTCTTCTAAGGGCAGAGAAAAAGCCTGTGATTAGAACTGATATCATGTGAATGCCAACGGGTGTCTACTATGTATTTCTAGGGAAATCATGGAGTATAGACGGTTAGAGCTAAACCTCTTCAATTTAAGAGATACATAAGTTGTCCAGAGTCACACCTTGTGAGCTCTGAGATCAGGGCTGGAACTTGGGATTTCTGATTCTGAAGCGAGTACTTTTTTGAGAGCTTCTACCTTCTAGTGAATAGACTATAAAAGAAAGATTTTTATATCATAGGAGAAAAAAAAAATCCATCTTAGGAAATGGTAAGAGTATCCTAAAGGGATTGCTCAAAAGAATCATATGGGTCTGGTTCAAATCCTGAAGCCATAATTTTGAAGCTCTGTGATCCTTGGGAAGGGTACTTAACCTATAGTTTCCTTTATTGTAAAATTGGGATTAAAACAACTATAATGCTTACATTTTAGGTTTGTTGTGAGGATTAAATATGATTCTTTACGTGCCGTGTCTCATCCAGTGCTTGACACAAAGTAGATACCAGTAATTATTAATAGTATTTCCATTCTTCTTCCCTTTTTAAGGTTGGTGGTATATGATAGAGTTATGAGAAAAGGCTTATAGGTATGCATCTGAAATGGCGTAGCTCAGTGGTTTTCAACAGTTTCTTCTGCTGTAAAACGGACAGAAAACCTATGTGAAGAATTACCCCATGCCTTGCATAGAGTGATCAATAAATAGTCATACGATCGATGGGGGTGATGATAACTGTGGTGGTGAAGATGGGTGACCTGCACATACCACAGATGAGCCCAGAGCTATAAGCAACTCCAGAGCTTTCGCGTGGATCACGTGGCTTTCCTTCCTGCACTAGAGACGAAATCAGGATGTTAGTGAGCAAGAGAATGAATGATGTTATAAGTGCAACTGCACTCATTTAAATTAAAAAGAAAATAATCAGCAGATTCCAGTACTTTGTTACTGGTAACAAATTACTCGCAACCTGTCAGTTGGTTTAGAAGACATCATCTTTCCTGGAGGAACATGACTTTGAAACATGCTTTACATTGTTGCTCTGGAATTAGACTCCATGGGCTTGAATTCTGGCTCATCTATCCACAATGACCTAGGGAAGTAACCAAACCACTCTAAGGTCTCTATTTACTCAACTTGAATTAGAATGATAGCAATACCCACTTCATAAGATTGTTGTGGGGCTGAAGTGAGTGAATACATGTTGACTACCAAAAAAAGTGTCTCATATACAGTAAGTGTTCAGTAAGTACTAAGGCTTTTGCTTCCAAGCTGTTTGATGGGGCCACAACCTATCTTGAGATTCTCCCCCAAAATTGCTAATATTAAAGTTAGCCATGGTGCCATTAATACATAAAACTGATTTTTAGTTTTAACATCATAATAGCTGCTCTTTATTGTGCACTTAACCATTTAACCAGGCATTATGCCATGTGTTTTATGTGGTATCCTAATTGATCTAATTCTCTCATTACTCTTAGGAGTGAGATATCATTACCTGTATCTTATAAATGGAAAATTGAGCCTCTAAGAGGTGATGGAACTTGCCCAAGTCCACACAGCTAATGAGTGACAGAGCCGAGCCTCAAATTTATAATCTTTTCTACCTATACACACATGGCCTCATTAGGCATTAAGGGTTTGTGGGAAAGGTATATTTTTTGGCATGAAAGAGAAACCCCAAGAATCATGAACTGGATTTATTCTAAGGCATTCAAAAGACTTAAATCAAAAGCATGGAAGATGATCACAATAAAAAGTAGCTTAATTTTGTTATTCAGTAATCACAGAAAATATCACAGAAGTAAAATTTAATTCTGTCTTGTGGAAAAGGAAAGATAAGAGACAGAGGTGGAAAAGGATAATGGATAAATGAGAAGGAAAAAGGAGGAGGAGGATGACGAGAAAGTAGAGAGAGAGAAAGAAAGAAAGAGGCACAAGAGATGTCTGTCACTTAACACTCAAGCAATCCTGACAGTAGATGGTCTAGGATCATGATCCCCATTTTAGACATATTTTGTCAAAGGCGACACAACTAGAAATGGTGGATTTGAGATTTAAACTACGGTATTTTACCTTTAAGTCCAGTGAATTCTTCTACTACATTATGTTACCTGTGCAGACAATGTTACAGACACCAAAAAGGAGGCATGGGGAAAAGTAGTACAGGTACATTGATGTCAGGACAAATAATACTAGAAACATCTTTTTGCTTTCTCAGTTCTTAACATTGGAGGTTTTCTGAAGTCCCATTGTACTTTTGCAAATATAAACTAGACATAAATTAGATTAATCTGTATTAGGAGACTAGATGTTCAATAGTACTTAATGCTTTTATTTAAAAATAGCCTTCTCTTCTTATTTAATTGATTTAAAAAAAATCTTGTGAGCTAAATAAGTCACATTTTCTTCCCAATTTTACAGACAAAGAACCTGAGTTATGTGGTTTTCCTAAGGTGAAAGCAACTTACAGCTGCTCCGAGAGCCATTCTCTGGGTTTTTCTCTATATTTTGGTGATCTCTTCTCATGCTAATCAACTTCTAAGAGCTTGGGGACATAGGGATGGAAGAAGGTCACACCTATGTTATATAATGAGGGGCTTTCTGGGAAATGGGAATAGAAACGTGACCATCTAATGCAGGTTTTGCTTTTGCCTTCAAGTCTGGAATACCATTGTCTGGTCTTTAAAGAATGATATAAGGGCTCCGGCTTACAACATTCTTTTCCCCCTGGAATTCAACCTGGGCCCTGGAGAGAATCCTGTGCCTTCTTGTGCTTTGGCTTCCTGGGGTCCACCAGACACCACGGTGTCTTCCCCAGAGAGTTAGTTGCCTGCTGCTTCCGTGGTATGGCTGCTGACACTCTGTCTGTAGAGCAGATAGAGTTCCCTTCGAACAGGTACTTCCTGCTCTGTGTGTTTGTTTTGAAGTTGTGGGTTTTGGTAAGTACAGGGGGCTGGGAAAAGAGGGGAGGTACCTAACTGTTATGTGAGAAATGAGATGCAGTACGAGGCAGAGTGGAAAGAGGAAAATGGGAAATCCTTATAATTTCCAAGGTTAATGTCAAGGTCATCTTCTTAAATCAGTTTCAGTATAATATGTGAGGTTAGACCACTAGTCAAAGGCCCCCAAAGTACTTCTTGGGAAACACCTTGGAGCTGCCCAATTACCCTTTCTAAATACTAGAGATGGAGGGGAGGAATTGAAGTTAGAGATTAGAGTGTTTAAATGCTGGAAGTAGAAAGGAGGGATATAAGGGGGAAAGAGTGATGGTTTTTCACCTTTTCCTTTAAACAGTGATATGACCAGCTTTGAGCAAAAGCTGCCTGAGTATAATTGTGCTTGTTGATTAAATAATTTTGTTTTCTTACTGCTTCTACTGAAATAACATGCAAAATGACTCCCTTCCACTGTTTCTCTAAATGTATTTCTTCTAATAATACATGATATTTGTGTAGTGATGTTTATGAAGTCACAAATTATCATCTCCCTTTTACAGCTGAGTTAACATAGCAAGATTAAATAGTTTGTTTAGTGTGACATAGCTTATTTAAAAAAAGAGCAGAAGACTAGAAATTGGGTCTTCTGATATCTAGATCTGGGGTGAAAGCACCTCTCGGAGAATCTGATCTTGGAGGAGGGTTGGTGCAGGGTAGGGCTGGAGATTAAGATTGATGAAAGTTAGGAAGGTGAAAAAGCAGCCCAAGGGATGTTAGAAGAAAAGACTTGGGAGGTCATTGTGTGTGTAGAGCGTGGTGTCCATGGCTGCCACACAGTGTAATGGTTCTGACTTTGTCCTCAATGGAAGAATGAAGGAAAGGAGATGGGAAAAGGGGCAGTGGCTGGGAAGGGTCACGTGGGATATAGATCACTTCTAGTTCCCTTAGGAGTCCTCCGGCTTTCCTCTCTTTCTGAGGTCATGCAGTAGGGTAGAAACATAATCTCTGCTTCTCAGAAGATGGAATTGAGGTAGCTCTTTGCAAAAGAGAAATGACCTTGAACTTGTAAGCTTAGATCCCGTGTTTATCTGTAGCTCCACCCACTTCCCCATGAGACAGGAGAGTAATCCCTGTCAGAAACATCATCAGAAAGAGAAGGGACAACCGAGTGAGATCCAGTGTGTTCATAGATGGTGCGACATTCCTTCATCAAAGCGACTAATACCCTTAGGGGAAAAAAAAATAAAAAAACACATAACCGCATTGGCCTGATAACTTACCTAAAATATGGGTGGTAGATTTTTCTCCTTTGAAATGAAACTTTATTAGTCATGTGGATGTCAGAAGGTGAAATGAATGCATTGTTTGCTCTCACATGAGCTCTATTTTCTTAATGTTGGGTAAATAAGATCATTATACAGCTCTGCATATGAGGGTGAATTTCGTGGCCAGGACTTAATGATAATACTATCACAAAGAAATAAGGGTTTTTTTGATAATGGCTCTGAAATCTTCAAGTTGCTCTGGCATCAGTCAGTATTTGATCATAGATTCCTGGTAGAAAGTCCATTCAAGATACCACTAATGCCTCTAAAGTACTGTATGTTACTGGCAGACAAACAAACTGTGTCGTATAGATGTCAGCTCTTTGCCCTCAAGCCATCATTAACCAGCAGCCGCTGATATTTCAGCATTACTTTTAGAATGTCAAGCTATTAGTTATCGTATGTACAGCAAATATGTCCAGTTAAAGAATCCATGCTTATAAGCAAAATAGATCATTCGTTTACCTTACTGTTGTTTGTACGTTAGAGGTTTACTTTGTGTTTCTCTCAATTGGAGTATTTAATAATCAATTTAATTTTAGTTAAAGTTTCACTTTAGTACTCCTATAAATTAGAGGAAAATATTGCCTACATTCATTTGCTATGTTGCACAGACACAGTACACAGCAAAGGTAAAAGATAAAGGATCAATTCTTATGGATCTCATAGTTCCAAGCTTTTAAGGCTGTATTACAGAAACTTTGTAATTATTGTGGGTAATCTTGCAGAAAATTAAATGTTGAGTTTGCATATGTGAACAAGTTTGGACTATTTGGCTCACCATAGCTTGTTAGTGCTAAGCATCTCCCTGTTCCTGTTCAGCTTTGGGTTTTACTTTACTGCTAATAAAATGCTGTTTGTGGCATAAGTGAAATTGTCAGTGCATGCCATCTCACATTTGATGCATATTTTAGAGAACTTATATTTATAGTTCATTTGTCTATTTCAAAATGACTCAGGCTAGTGGTTCTTATCTAGAGCAAGTTTTGCCCCTACCCCCTTGGCAATACCAGGAAACCTTTTGGGTTATTAACACTGGGATGAGGGTCCTATTGGCATGTTGTGAATAGAGCCCAGATATACTGCTAAACATCATATACTCCTCAGGGTGTCCCCCCACACAATAAGGAATTGTGGAGCCCCCAATGTCAACAGTGTCAAGGTTGAGAAGCACTGGTCTAGACACTTGTGAAGTTTAAAAGGTAAGGGTGAAAATAGGTAGCTTAAATATATTCACGTTTTTTTAAATGAATGAATGGGAATTTCCCAATGTGGTATAGAATACAAGTGAAAACTACAAGCAAGCCACATATTTACTTTAAAAATATTTGGAATGTAATGTGTGTATTGTGGCTAATTGAGCCAGATCTAACAGCACCATCACAACAATATCAATAGCTTTGGCTGATAGAGAGCTTACTAAAATGTACTTTTCAAAGCATTTGTCTATATATTCAATTAATCCTCAGAGCGACTCCTTTGCCAGGTACGATGAATATGCCCTTCAATTCCGGGGTGTGTAGGAATGTGATGAGCTCCTGGTAGGAAGTGTAAGGAACAGGGCAATGACAACCAAGTATTTGGAAATAGGGGGCCCCAGTGCAGGGGCTCATGCCTATAATCACAGCACTTTGGGAGGCTAAGGCGGGAGGATCACTTGAGCCCAGGATTTCAAGAGCAGCCTGAGCAACATAATGAACCCTGTCTCTACAAAAAAAATTTAAAAATTAGCTGGGCATGGTAGCATCCACCTGTACTCCCTGCTATTCGAGAGGCTGAGGCAGGAGGATCGCTTGAGCCCAGGAGTTTGAGGTTGCAGTGAATGGTGATGATGACACTTATTGCACTCTAGCCTCGGCAAGAGAGTAAGAGTGAGACTCTGTTGCAAAAAAAAAAAAAAAAAAAAATTGGAAATAGGGAAGCTTTATTTTTCTAAATGCCCCTGGTTGCCCAAGCTTTTATTCAGTGGTGCTATTATTGCAAAAGTGCTTCTCTGGGAAACTAGGATTGCCATCATAAAGTAGGTTTATATTTGCTTCTAGAGGGAGACAAGGAGGAAAATTGTGTAACTCTCTGCTTGCCAGTTCTGCACCTGGTCCCATGCCTGTCTGTCTTTTCCTCTTCAATAGCTATTCTTGACTGAACTGGTCTTCAGGTACTGTGTAAATGACAGAGAGTAAGTATCCATTGCTCTTAGCCTTGTATTAATAAATACAAAAGGGTCACTTTCACCTGTGGCTGTCACAGTCTAGTTGGCTATCCTCCGAGTCTTGCTCCCAGAGTTTGCAGAGGGGAGATGATTTAAATATTTAAAGGAGATCCTTTAAATATTTCATCATCAGGGTGGGTCGGACCTACTCAAAGCTCGTATTCAAAAGAAAAATAGGTAAAAATCTCTTTAAGCAAGCCTCATGGGAGATTCTCCAAGAACACATTTAACAATGGAATTTCCCCTGGAAATGCCACATCGAAAGTCATATTCCCAGTGGAGATTCCTGTGGGAATTAGGAAGTTAGCTAGATTTGCTACTTTTACACCTACTGAGGATTTTGAGTCTAGGGAATTAAGTTTGTCATAGCTGGACATTTTACCGTTGCCAAACCAGTTTATTGTATCAAACCTAAGTTGCCATCAAAAATGGGAAAAGGAAACATCACAAATCACTGCGAATATATCAGCATTCTGAGCAGCAGAATTTATGGAGCACTAATGGATATCCTAGGCTATTTATCTTTCTAGTAGCAGCTGAAACACCTCTGACTTTTTCTTACTATAAAAGGACTTCCTGTCAAGGAGCTATAGAGCTCCAAGCCTGGTACTTGGTTTGGGGAACATGGCATTCTGGGCCTTGTTTTTTTGGGGGGAGGGTTGTGGGGGAGAGAAGGACTTCAATTTCCTTCTCTCATCTCCTTTTTGTCTCTTTTCCTTCCTCATTAAAAACTCCAAATTAAAACTAAGGGTAAAGATCTATTCTGGTTTGGGAATCTATAGAGTCTGGCATAATTGGGGCAGGGTAGAAAGTGGGATAGGAAGCCCATTTCACATGTTCTGTATCACTTTCTGATTCAAAGCATCATTTATTTATTCATAGTAGGCCTCTCTGAGCCTCAAGGCTGATTGCTACCTGTAATTTATGCAATCTATTTTGTCCATCAAAGTTCTGATAAAATTAGTAAGGAATGCCCATGCTTTGGACAACTTCTGATGTTCTATACATATTACCTTCAGCCCTTTATCAATCTGCTGGCCTCACTCACTCTTTTCTTCCATGGAGGAAAGGCCTGAAATGGCAGGTGAATTATATCCAGATCAGGAAGGACTGCAGCTCCTTAGAGACTTCTTTCCATGGTCGTCTGTGGTCCGCTTGATAGAGGCAGAGCTGAGTTCTGTGCCTGGCTTTGCTGCCTATTGTAAAGTTGGATCAGATTACTTACCATCACTCAGCCTCAGTTTCCATGGTTGTGAATGAATCAAATTGTATGTGTTTCATTATACATATATGATATATATAGATATGTCATGAAGATTAAATGATGGAAAAATATATGAGACATAAAAAGGGCTTGGTAGTTATTTCTGGGCAATAGATACATATTGCTGGAGCCCTGAGAAACTGGACCCAGTGCTTACCTCAAAATTGTAGTCTGGGGACTACAAACTTAGAATCACCTTTGTACTCATTCAAATGAAGATTCTATGTCTTTGTCCCAGTGCTCTATGTTTTTGTTGTTGTTGTTGTTGTTGTTTTGTTTTTTAATTTCAGCATATTACAGAGGTACAAATGTTTAGGTTACATATATTGCCTTTGCCCCACCCAAGTCAGAGCTTCAAGCATGTCCATCCCCCAGAAGGTGCACACTGCACCCATTAGGTGTGAATATACTCATCCCCTTGTGCTCCCTTCCACCTGCCCAACACCCGATGAATGTTACTACTATATGTGCACACGTGTTCATCGGTTAATACCAGTTTTCTGGTGAATACATGTGGTGCTTGTTTTTCCATTCTTGTGATACTTCACTTAGGAGAATGGGTTCCAGCTCCATCCAGGATAATATAAAAGGTGCTAGATCACCATTGTTTTCTATGCCTGAATAGTACTCCATGGTATGCATATACCATGTTTTATGAATCCACTCATGTATTGATGGGTATTTGGGTTGTTTCCACATCTTTGCAATTGTGAATTGTGCTGCTATAAACATTCTAGTGCAGATGTCTTTTTTAATAGAATGCTTTGAATAAGACTCTCCGGAGGGTGGGGTCCAGTGATTGGTATTTTTAGAAACGCCTCGTATGATTCCAAATTCCAGAGTTTGTGGATGGCTGGGCCAGCCGGGCTCTCTTTCTGCCCTGCGATGCTCTTTCTCTCCTGCAGCAGTATGGTGACATGGAGAGAATGTTAGCTCTTGTAGCTGAAGGTTCTTCCCACCCCGATGGAGTCTGTCTCTGAGCCTGTTAGCTCGCTGTCCCAGTTTGTAAGCAGCTGTGTGTGTGGTAGGTCCCACATGGCTGGATAGCCTAAATGATGTGATAATGAGGACGGACTAAAGGTCACAAGATTGTTCACATATGTGAGGAGATTGTAGGCTTAGCCTACCAGGTGAGGGAAAGGTTAGCACGCCAACTGTATCCACACTTCAAAGCATGCAGCTAGTTTGCTGCACTAACTTAATTATCTGCGCTATTGATATCTTCGGGGAACATATCTATACCCCGGATACAGTTACTTCACAGGAGGAGATAGCAGGAGGTGGCTTGTTCGGTTGCCAACTTCCTAAAATGCTTTTTAGAGTCAGCTGGGTTGCTTAGTCCTCTCTTGCTCTTGGATTAAATATAAAAATAACTATGTAAAGCATATCAGTCCTCTTTTCCCTCTCTGCTGAAACTGCAATCTCCTATGCTTTTTCTAGAACCCATTAAATTGGGAGGAGGAGGGGGAGGGGTAACAATATATAAAACCCCGAAGCCCCAGATCAGATATTCTCCCAGAACGGATCCTGCTGTTAGACCTCAGCTGAGGTAGAAAATAGCTGGTCACATAGGTGGTACATATCAGAGTTCCTTTTTTTTTTTTATTACTTAAGGGTTGATCAAACAGCATGAACCTTATCCTTCGTCTCATTGTTCTTCCTTCTCTTTGTAGCCATATTAGTTTTATTGACATCTCCGCCAGAAGCTGGCATGGGAAAGAAATTACAACCCAAACCAGGTGATGTTTTCATTTCTAAGCCATAAAAGTGTTTGATGTTAAGAAACAGTTGAAACTATAGACTGAAGGGAGGTATCTGTCTCTGCCTGGTTTTCACTGATTCAAACCAGCCTCATTCCTGTTACCACCAAAACAGTCACACTGGTGGCAGAAGCTTTCCAAAGAGAGGGACTTCAATCTCTGACACTCCCCTTCAGTGTTAGCTCTTAAGAACAGATTTTCTCTGCCAGGTGTTGTTTCACTTATTTATTTATTTATTTTTACCTCCTCTCAAGGAGTATTTTTGTGTGAGTGTACCTAAGTGGTGGGCATTATTTTGGAGCAGCTGATTTCCGTTGACTTTTCCGGAAGTGGCGTGATCTCAAACGTAAAGAGACAGGATGACCCAAACCCCTCACTGCACTGAGATTGAATATGGCGCCCCCTTCTTTGACACCAGAACGTGGCCTGCTGTTGTAAAGCAAGGATGTTTAATAGACAGAGACCAGGAGAGACATTCTCAGCTTTTCATTCTCCTCACTCTTATAGAGTCCCTCACACGGGATGCCATAGCTTTTAAAACATGGTCATTGTCGTGATAAAAATACTGTGGAGAGGGTGCCGGCGCGTCATGCAAAACCAGCTGCAGCATCCTGCGTGGCATTCCAAATATTAATACAAATAGAATTAATTCACACACCAGGGGTGTCTAGGGAATTCATTTTAAGTTGGAACTTGTGCTTATGATTTCCCTGTGACTGCCCATGTTGAAAAATGTTTGCTGAACAAGGCAGTGTCGGGCCGCCCTCAATCTATAAATTCATTCAAACTAATTCATTAACTAATGCTTGACTTTAACTAGGAGCAAACCCGAGGTTAAAAAAGTAGATGACTGTTACACGTCCTTACTTAGCAGTGAGGTTGATGCTGATGTTATAACTGGCATGACACTCTGAATTTATTTGTTTTATTTTGGAGAAAGCAAAAGATGGCATATTTATCATTAATGGATTAATTTAATTGCATAATTTCTTAGTTCATTAAGGATTTACTCGAGGTTTTTAAATATATCTGATTTGTAGATCCAGTGAAGAGGAGTCTGAGTCCTTGTATCTTGCATTAAATTTAGATTGTGGCAGTGCATTGGCTGCATGAAAGTAAGACATTCTGTGTCTTTTGAGTTCTCTCCTGGCCTTGTCTTTCTATTTCTGCACAGTGAATTTAATAAAGAAACTATCTTGGAGTAATAATTCCTACAAGCCCTGGACATTCCTTTGGGGGAAGAGGACTGACCTTTTCCTGTTTTTAATAAAACCTCTGTGAATTTGGGCTTGCCTCTTCTATAGTCTGGTGCAACTGTCTTTTTATTCTATATTTAAGGGTGGGGGGAGCCCTTTTATATCCTCTGAATTGGAAGCATGGAAGCAATCCGGGAAGGACAGTTTCTGTGAGGTTTGTATTACTCATGCCTATTAAATTTTGTACTTATTTACACACATTTAGTTACTTTGACATATATTATCTCTCTTTTTAGGGGGTTAGATTTTGTTATTTATTTGAGAGTTCATACCCCATCTATTTCTAAAAGAACTGAAAAGTGGTGCTTTTGTAATACAGGGTTGAATTATGCTCTGGTGATTGGCAGGCCATTTTATCCTAACTGTGACACTGGTAATTTTAAAAGCTTCATTTTTGTCTTTGTCTTGAACAACGTGCATTTTACACATTATTAACTCCTGAAAATCCCACTGGATGGATAATTTGGAATGGAAAGAACTTAAGACCTTTGGGGGGGAAAAAAAGAACAAATCTACAAGATCTTTTATGATGATTCTTTATGGTCACTAAAAATATTTAGCATACCAAATTGAAAAAGACTATCCATGAAAGCTTGATATATTTTAAAAGAGAATAATGGGTAGAAAGTCATCATTTCTAAGGGATATCTTCTCCACAGTCTCAAGAAGATTCCTGTGAATTTGTTTTGCGTGTTCAGACACCAGACAAACTCAGAGGCATTTATTCCCTTGTGTCTCTCTATCTAGTGTTCAATGTTGTTTTGATTTTATAAATCAAAGTTGACTCTTTGGAGTCCTAGCATAGTCCCTGAGAAATGGAGTAATTTAGATGCTTGGAAAGGCAAAAGGCTCTGTATAAACTTAATTTAATACACATGGCGGCACAGGGGGTACATTTCTGTTAAATCCCAATAAACAGGGTTAGAAGGCCTTAATCCATGAACACAGATGGAATCAACCCATTGCTCTTCACCTGCTAATGTGACAGTTTTATGGCCAGAGTTTATTTTGCATCATCGTTCTTTAGCTCTTTCAGTTTAATTATAAACTGAGAAGCAAGTGAAGTTCAGAGAATGGAGGAATTGCTGGACTCATAAAATCTCTTAAGTATATCTACATTATCTTTCAAATTAAATGTAACTTTGCAAAGACATTTGCCGACCTTCACGATATGACCTCAATCATCATTTGCTAGCATTCTTTTCCACTTCAACCATGTACTTTGCATTGCCTGCTCAGTAGGAGATTAGATGGCAATGAGAAACTCATAGTCTTTTATTGAAAAATATTTTTATTGTAAATAAAACACAAATACAGAAATCCATATGAGTCCACTGCATGGCTTGGTGTATTGTATGTTTATATATTGTATAAATGCTGTAGAAATATATACATATATATATATACATACATATGCCTATGTGTTGTATACCAACCAGGACAAGAAATAGAATTTTGCCGCCCCAAAAAACCCTTTATATGTTTCACCCAATTACACTCTTTGTATCCCTCATAAGTAATCATGATCCTATTGTAGTAATCATTTCTTTATATCTTTAAAAATACATTTATCACCCAGTATGCATCTTCAAACACTATAGTCTGGTCTTGCCCATTAAAGGAAAAAATTGATATGTCTTTTAACTTTCTTTTAAGCTATAAGTTCCTCCTTAATTCCTCTCATTTCCTTATAGTTTATGTACTGAGAAACCAGAGCCATTTGGCCTTTACAGTTATCCTGAGCCTGAGTTGTGTGTACTACACACTCACAGGGCAGTTCAACGCATTTCCTGCAAATTGGTACCTGGGTCTGGCTCACACTCAGGTTTTGTCACTTCCGCAAGACGATGGGTGGTGGTTGGCAAGGCTACAATCATTATTGAAGCTCGAATTGTCCCACTTTAGCTAGTGAGGACCTCTACAAGTTGGTTCTTGAGTCCTTTTGTCAATGCCATAAAAGCCTTTGATAGCTCCCCTGCTATCTGAGAATATAAGTCATTTCAGGTTTATTTTGTACATTTCCTGTCTTAGGCTTGGAATGAGCCATTTCTCCAAGAAGCCCTGCTTGCTTAAGGTGAAAAATCCTATTTGAAGACTAAAATCTGGGTGTGAGGCATGCTCATTGGCACTTGGTCAGCGTTTCTTAACCTTTTGTAGAGGATACACACATACACATATAAAGTTCATTTTAGTACATATTTTATGAGCTTATGAATTCTTACCAATACTCCAATTCAAATTTACTATTATAGGGCTTTATTTAACCTCGCCTGCATTACATTTATATCTCCTTCCTTTCTTAAGAATCTTGACTCTCAAGGACACAGGGGATAATAGAATTAGAATATCTCAATATTAATCATTTGTTGTATTTCATTATATGCACAATAGTCTCAGAAGGACAATATAATACTAGTACCAAATGCAGTTATTGAAAGCATTAAAATGTTTTTGCATATGAGTTCCCTCATTTTAAAACAGTTGTGCAATGTCTGCATTGTCACAGCATGTAGCCATAGATACCCTGCTCTCTACCTATTAGCCCCTTTTAAGACTTAAATCCACAGACAACTATACATTTAATATTCACCACCAGTCCTTATGTTGATAGTCTGTAATCATTTTGGTTGTCTGAAGCTCATTTTCTAGGATGTTCCTCAGAATAGGAATCATAGGAAGAACATTTTTTAAGTTCTTGCCTATATTTATGACAGTTGTTAATGCTTGCAAGTTAGTTTTGCTGGATATAAAATCACTTTCTTCTAGTATCTTAAGTAGGCTACTACTCTGTTTTCTACTAGCCTAAATAAAATATTTGCTTTAGAAAATCTAATGATGATTTAATTTTCTTTACACTAAAATCTTTGCACTATTTTTGCCTAGAAACCCAAAGATTTTACTCGAATATGTATTCCTGTTGGTCTTTTGGGGTCAACATTTTCAGGTATATGACATAATTTTTCAATGTAATTTCAATTTTTTTGTACTTCATGAAATTTTCTTGAGTTATTATTATTAGCATTTGTTTGTTCCCTTGCTTGTATTACTCCTTCAGAATCTCTTGTTATCCATATGTTCAATTTTCTTTGCCTGTGTTCATTATTTTTCTTTTCTTAGATCCTTTTTATCTCTTTCTTTTTGATTTTTTAGTTTTTCTCCTTTTCACCTTTTATATTTATTAAGAGATTATCTGTTCTGTATATTCGTTTCTAGTTAAGTTGGTATTGAAATGATTTCTTTTATTCCTAATTCTTTTCTGAGTCCTGTTACCATATTTATGAGCTTTTCTAAACAGGCAGTAGTAGTCTTTTTTATTTTGTATCATTTCTTAGTATCCTTATGCTTCTTTTGAAATGACAGGTTATAGCTTTGAACTGTTTTGTGGGAATGTCTTCCCAGCATGCCATTATTGTCTCTAGAGATGTTATTCTGCTCCTTATTCTATTTTGTAATTATAATAACTTTGGGATTTGACCTTGATACTTTTCCATTGTTCATTTTATGCGAAATAAATTTTTCTGACATTCTAGAATGAGGTGCAGTTCAAGATATTCTACTGACTTTACAGGGCTTCCTTTTCTGTGTGTGTGTGTAGTTTTTAAAAATATGGTAGATTGCTTCCTGAAATCCCTGGCTGTTTTCTTCTCATCCGGGTTGGTCTAGAGCTTCCCTTTCTTTTAGCTCTCATGTTCTGTATGGCTCAAGTTTGATGCCACTCTTGGCTGTTGGCTATTTTAAGGTTCTCTTGTTCTGGGGTTCATAGATGTCACTTCCATTTGTCTCTTTCTTCTCCTCTACCCCTCAGATTCTAATTCTGTACAGGATTTCTGGCTATTGGTGGTTTGCCTCATTCTCTTGTATTTTGGAATTTAAGAGGAAATTTTGTCTCCTAGTTTTGTTTTAAATATTGCCCATGATTTTTGTTAGCTAGTTGCTGTATTTACATAACAGTCAAAGTATTGATAAACTATGCTGCCATTGCTGCCAATATCCTTTCAGAATCCTGTATACTCAGAGTCTTGCAAGCAGTGCTTTTTATGATTAGTGGCATACATCTGAGACACAGCAGCCCAGGCAAAGGGATGTGGCCTGGGCCTGCAGATGGCCTTACTTATGGACCCTTGAACACAATCTCAGTGGCAGTATGTTCTAGACAACTCAGCTAGTCAGTCCAGAAATGGAACAGATCTTGTACAATTTTGTTTTGGTGTAAATTCAGCTTCCTTCCTTTAAACATGAGTTTCTATTTATACCCAGACTTCTTCCAGAAATGGAATATACGGACCTATAAAAATAACTGCAATAACAAAAGATGAAATATAAATTATAATATCTGGTTGAGTACATTACTCAAAATAGACTAACTGCTAAAACAAACACCCTAAATATTTTGATGTCCTAATATATTTCTTGCTTATGCCACCACCTAACATGGATTGGCAGGGTTTGGTGAGTAGGGTGCTCTGCTCCACGTAGTCATTCAGGGATCCAGGGCCATCCTCAAGGGCCTCAGAGTTGGAAGCACCAAGAGAAAGAGAACCTGGAGGATCTCAGGAGAGGATTTTAGGGGACAGTGATGTTATATATAATTTCCACTGGCCAGCGTTCAGTCATGCAGACCTATTGTGAGCAAGGGGGTTTGGGAAGGGGAGCTAACTGTGTGCCCAGGAAGAAAAGGACATAGGGTTTGGCAAGCCTAGGATCTTCCATAGGCAGGAAATGAGACAAGAAAAGAGTAAGGGATATTTTATCAGGGTGGCAAAGGCATTTCTGCCAGAAAAGGATTGTTAAATACCTGGATGGGGGGAAGAGTATACTGGATTTGGAAAACAAAGACTTTTGGTATGGTTGGAGTTTCCCATGACGTCTGACAGGGAGGCTGTGGTGGCCTCATAAGAAGGATTTTGAAGATAGTCTAAGGACTCTAAACCTTATCCTGTAGAGGGGGAACAAAAAAGGGCTGCTGGTGATTTCTAAGCAAAGGAGTGACATAATCATATTTGTGTTCTTGAAAGTTAATGCCAGCCCCCAGCTATTACCGGCAGCGTCTCTGAAATGGAAGAGGAAACCTATTCTGAACCTTTCGTGATCACACACCTAGTCATCCAAACCCAGGAAAAACTGGACTCACCTCTGCCTGTACCCGTCTAAATCACGCTTGCGTGGTAGGCTCCCATTTATGCACCACGATCACAGCCAGAGTCTGCAGCGAGTTCTATAAATTCAGACTGGAAATGTAATTTCAGATCTCACAGGGCCTGTGTTGTTTCCGTGATATTATAATCAATGACTATAGCTCCCCTTGAAGCTCATAGAGTGACCTCTTTTGACATTGATTTCTCATCTGTTTTTTTTCTTTGACCTTTCTTCACCTCCTATGTCTCTTTATTTGCTAAGGCATGGCATTTTATTGCCAGTCACCTGTATAATAACCACAGTAGCCATACATTTAGCTTTGTTCGGGTCATTACTACCTAAATAGACACTGTTGTGGCAAGATCTAGTGTTGCAGCCTTCCCAGAGGGAGTCTGTTTTTCTTCCATAAGAAGATACCGGAACGTGTTGTTTGGTAGTCTTTGCACAGACTATCATCTAGGAAGATTGTCACACATATTTTGTCCCTTCTTTTGAGTAGATCCCCACATTGAGAAAAGCTCAGGAAATGATCGCAAGCGCCATATTGAATCTTACTTGGACATTTCCAAGACATTTCTGAGTCTTGGTAAAAGCCCGTATGAGGTTGAATGGGAAGGCAAATGACACGTGCATTTTCCCCAGAGAAGTGTGTGGTTTGTCTGGCATTAATGCTCCCCCCAATATGACCTTTGGAAGAGAATGTGATCGATAGTCTATCAGATCATCCCTAGTCTGGCTGTCAAGCCCAGGAGAGGGAAGTTGAGAGATTTTGATAAAAAGCACCTGAAATGGCTAAGTGGAAACTTAGTAGAAGCATACTCATGCTTTTTCAATAGTTTCCAGAAGGTTCCTAAGCACCTGATGTATGATGGGCTTTTTCATTGTGGGCATCTGCTGTCTTTGCCTAGCTCAACATTCCAGTGAGGTTTTTTGTTTTTCCAGAGCTCAAAACCGAACATGTCAGCAGTGAGCAGCCACCCAGCTTTGTAAAGAATGCCACGGCTGACAACTTCACAGCTGCTGAGGAATCGGCCAAGCCTTTCTTGTAAAGCAGTGCCGTACACAAGAGCCTTTGTGCCATGGGGACCCACCATGGCATTTCCAAATGCCCTTACTCCTGGAAAAATGTACCAATCCCTCTTTACCGTGTTGCCTCAGTGTCTATTGGTGGTTCTCAAAAGAACACAAAGGGACTCTTCTTCTGTACTATCAGAGTGAAAAACAAAACAAGACAACCATATTTTAGGAATAAGACCAATAATTTATTTGTCACGCCACTCAGATTGTTTGGGACAAAAAAAATAATTTTGGTAACATATCACATACAAAATGTTTGAATTAATATTTATTCTTTAATAATCTATAGGGGTCTAATGACTGGAACAAGAGTCACACAATTTTTCTATAGCATTTTGAGGGTGTTTTTTCCCCCCAACCACATTAAAATATTCAATCTTGATATGACTAAGGAAGAATGAAGGTGAAAGAAAAGTACCTCTTGATTTCCATGTTCGTTGTCAGGTGATCTATTTATTTTTATCAAAGCTCCCATAATATGCAAAATCCCTCTTAGTGACTAAGGGTGACTAGTCCAGGGACACTGGCTGAAAGACACAAGATTTCTTAACCAGCTGTCCCAGATTGCCTCTGAGAAGCACTTAAGGAATGTCCTGCTGTTGTTACTTATCACCATTAACCAGATTACTGTCCTCTTTATCCCTCACCCCAGTAAGAAGGTAGAAACTACCCTCTTCTAGAAGTGCTTATTTGGTTATTGACTAGCAGTTGCCTCTTTGTAAATTTCCAAATTTTCAATGGAGTCCAAAGGAGCTTGTGGTTTGTTTGAAGAAACTCTTAGATATTTTGTCAGAGATGTTATTAAGTAACATCTGTGTGTGTTCTAAACACACAGATATCTCTTAGATTATTTTAGAAGGATGGCAAGTGAGACAGTAATATTCCAACAGGAATGTCATATGTGGTTATTACTTGAGTTATAACAAAGAATTCACTAGGAATGATTTACAGATAGAGATTCCTGGAATGTTGATGTGTTTAGTCACTATCAAACCAGCCCCAGCATCTGCTGCAGGGTTGACCAATGTGTCTTTGGATATATGGACATCATTTTGTGGACTAAATCTTAAGGTTGATCGGTTCTGAATCATTCCGGTTCATTCTGTGGCACTACTACTAAAGGTGCGTAAACACTTTCTTAACAGTTTTAAAATTGGATCTCAAAATCCAAGGTATATTTCCATTTTACATTCTTAGTATGTCTTGCTCCACACCTTGAAATAATTCTGATCAGGTACTTTATCCAAGGTGCTTGCTCTGCTCTTGCCATTGTTATTTTCACAGAACATCTGTGGTTTTTATAAATGGGAAGTAGAACTCCTGATAGGTTAAGTTGTTTTTGCATACAGCCACTCATCTGTTTAAAAGCATGGTCGGGACGTAACCCAGGTATCTTGTCTCTCGGGCCAGCTCCTATTCCATATGGTTCATTTCTTTCTCTCTCACTTCTTAATGCAGAAAATGGAACAGTGATTGTTTCAGAAACATAAGTAAAGGATGGTCCATGCCAGTGGGCATGCATTGATTCATAATCATTGCCCTTTTAATTTGAGGCTCCGGCAGATGGAAAATTGTTTGGATGTTGCAATAACAGCAGAAATAATGTTGGCTTACTCTCAGCTTTTGCCTAGAGAAGCCCCAAAACCCTGTTTCTTGTAATTAGAAGGTGTGTGTGAATCTGAACAGTAGGACAGAGTCAGCCATTGTAAGCATTAACTGATCCACCTTTTAGAAGTGACAGGTGAAGAATCAGCCTAAGGTTGCCTGGAGCTTTCTTCAGGATAATACCCAAAGGGAAACCCTCATAGATTCAAGCCAAGAACGATCAAATGACCCAGTCCTACTGCCTCCCCCAGCTCCATCATCCACTCCTTTCTCTCTTGTCTCGGAACCACCTGAGGACAGGTAATTGCTGACTTCAGCTTCCTGGCAAATGCACAGGTCTTAGATCCTGGACATGAAATAAGGAGGAAGAAAGTCTTTCACAAAACCTTTCTTCCATGATCTCATTTTTCCTCTGTCAGCCTATACGTATACCTAAAAAAAAAAATCCTCCTCTTTCCACCTTGGAATCTGTTCTGTTCACTGATTCTTTCCCACACGTGGCTGTTTCCAATCTGAATGGCCAAACCAATGTTCCTTGACGGGAGCAGTCGTCTTCGGCAGCACTATTTTTATCATTTGGAGCCCGAGAAGGGTCTTCTCCTAGCGGGTGCTGACATTCAAGCCCAAGTGACACAGAAAGTTAGGCCACAGCTATTCCCAGACCTACTGATTAATTAGTTTAGTGATTCATCTATTTTGGTAGGAGCCTATCTGCTGTGACTATTTATAAACAAACACGTTGAGGGGGAAAAAAAAAAGGCAGTGGCTAATGGAACAGAGGAGGAGATGGGGTTCACATCTCAGTTTGGGCTGAACCTCCTCCTCCTTCCCTGAAAATGTTGCTCTTTCAATCATAAGGTTGCTCTGAGCGTGTTGGCTGTTGGAAGTTGGCATTTCCTTACTGGATTCTCCATCGCTTGCCTCTCCGTGGGGTTTCTTTGAACAGGAGGAGATGCTTGGCTTCCCTGCCACCAGCCTCTCTAGGTGAGAGATCATTCTCACACAGTCTGTCTGGCTCCTCTGCTCGTCAAACTTCAGTTGTCCCCAAATGACCTAAGACCTCAGACGATAAAACGACACAGGTTACGTGGTCTAGCCCATCTAATAGAAAATAATGTCGTTTTTCTGGGGAAGGGCTGTATTTTATCAAGATCGTTCTCATGTGTAACCTAATTTTTTTGTTGGACTGCATCTCGTTTTACTACTTCAGCAACTTCCTTGGGCCAAAGAATCCATTTATTAAGCTGTGTTGCCAGAAGTTCTTTTTCACCCCCACCTGGCTCAAATATCTTGGCACATCACTGGAGACGATCTTGGAGGTCCAGGTCAGAGGATCACATAGGTAAGATTGCCTTCTAATAAGGTTCTTTGACATCTCAGTTATTAAATTCCCTTGAATGGAGTTCAAACACATCTGACTTACAGTGGAGTTTGCTCCATGTGGATGATGTGACGTGTTCTTGTATTTCTGCTCTTTTTCAGAGATTTACTCACTTATGCAGCATGAGGCCACCTGTATGTCACAGCTAAGCCCTTTCCACACAGTCTCCCCGAATGGGAGCAGAGAAGACCGGTTTTCACTTCATTTTCTGCCCCATTCTGGCTCACTTTCTTTTCTTGTGGCCTCTTTCTTGCGGCTGCCAGAAAAAAGCTGCTGTTGACTTCTAACGAGCGGCACTGGCTGGTCTCCCTGGATTGGAACCAATTCTAGTGCAGCCTGTGCCATGAGGAGAATAGGGTGCTAGGAGCTCAGGCTGCAGCCAGGGGCCTAGAAACTGGGTGCAGGGCGCTGCCCAGGGGGACGTCATGGGTTCCCTCCGTGGCGTGAGCTCCCAGTTCACCTCCAGATCTTCTTGACAGGACTGGTGGGCACTCAAGTTATTCCTTCCTTTCCTCTCCACTGCTGTGTGTGACTGCCTTATCACCTTTTCAGAAGAAAGTCAACGGTTTCTTCCCTTTGTAGAAATAGCATTTTTTTTTTTCTCTTTTCCCTTTAGTTACTCTTTGGTCTCAAAGAGACATGATTGTTGGTTTGGTGAATCTCCTCAGTCAGCATTTACCAAATGAATTCCTGAAGATTCTAATTCTATGAGATGGAGAAAAGTGTACCCCGGGCAGATCAGTTGAGGAGACTATGCCTACTCCATTCTGCTCCTTGGAGAGTCACAGTAGCATAGTAAAGGCTCTGAGAATTCCTGCAGTAGGAAATCAGTTTGTTTACGTGATCTAGAATTTCTTAGGGATAAAAATCCTAGTCAGGGAAGGCTTGTCTAAGGGAAGAAATAGCTAAAGTTCTGACTTAAATGATGAATAGAATTTAGAGTGAGGGAGGAGCTTTGGGGGTAACTTTCTGTCCTAAGAGAATGTGAGTTCAAGAAGCTCTGAGACCACGGTGGCCACAGAATAGTGCCCTAAAGTGACAGAGTAGCTAGCTGGCACAGGGGGGGGAGGGGTGGAGAGCTTAGGAGGGCCTGATGTTGAAGGCTTCTTGGCTACATTAAGGATTTTGATTGCTATCCAATGGGCAAAAGAAAACCTGGGAAGGGTTTTCACAAACTACATGGTAGACTTTAACATGCATTTTCAAAAAAAAAAAATAACTAACTAAATAAATAACTACTCTGGTTACAAGTTGAGAGTGTATAATGGGAGGCAGGGTATGTTGCAGAGTTGAAAATTTACTCACACTATACTCCTATGTGTAAGGAATATGTAGACTTCTTCATATTCTATGGCTGCTCTGATTTTTCTTGTAAGTTCCTACTCCATTGGATAATACATTATATCCTAGTCTCTCCCAGTAACATTTTGTTTCCTTTCATTGGAAATGGCCCATTGCAGGTAACTTCTCAGGCAGTTGGAGTAGAGGAGCTTCCTGTGCCTGAGGCATTGGTGGAAGGGGGCCTGGTTTCTGTAGGTCAGTGTTTGGGTAGCTCTCTGGGTCCTTACTAATGCGCTTTGCAAGAATGGTGCCCTCTTTGTCTGCCTGGTCACTGTTGCCCTGCATCCATTTGCTGCTGAGCTCTGTGGCCACTGAACTCAATGTCTGTTCTAGGTCAGTTTGGTTAGGGCTCTTTGCTGCCTCGTTTGTACCTGAGCCCTTGCTGGCATTATTGCATCATGGCTGTCTGAAGTCTGGCTCTGTGTTCATCTGGAATCTAGTATGGTACCCTTCACCTTCTACCTCCCAGCCCCAGCTGCTGGTATCCTCCCCAGCTAGCATCATCTGTGATTGTCCTTGTTCCTCCACAGAGCAGGACCTTCTGGATCCTTCTGTGCTACACTGAAGCCAAGGGAGCTACTGGGAAGTTGATCTCAGGCTTTCTCTCTACTTACTCATGCATCCACTCACCTTGACTTTGCTGGGCTGCTCAGGTTAGGAGGTAGGTAGAGGTGGCTTCAAATAGGAAGTAGAGAAAAACTCTTTACAAGTCTACCTGCTCCAGCATGTCAACCTGAGAAGTGAGTCAAGACACATTTCCATGGTCTGCTACTGCTGTCTCTGTCCATCTTCTTCCTCCTCTGACATCTTGGCCTGGAAATGAGAGTGAGTGCTTTCCTCTAGTCCCATTTTATATTCTCTCTCCCTTGGCCCACAGTGCAACACTATAATCTAGTATAAAAGCCAAAGCGCTTAACTATGGGATTTAGAATTCCTTTTCTCTCTCTCTCTACAAAGCTTGGCTTTTGAGGCTTCTGTCTAGCTATAGAGATCAAGCAACTCAGCTTTGAGAGTCAAAGCTGAACGATGTCTTCTTTTTTCTTGGTCGTTCCCATCTACTCCCCCTACTGGGACAATAATCCTCATGACTTAGCTGTGAAAATGGATAGGAACAAGAGAATATAATTTAGTGTATCAATTTATTATTTCCAAAATATTCTCCCTGTTAAATGTAGGAACAAGATCTGCTGAGAAAGATAGTCATAGCTTGGGCTTGAGTAATGACAACAGGGATGGAGAGAAATTGATGGATTAGAAAAAATATGTAAAAGGTAGGATTGACAGTGCTTAGTGTTTGATTAGATGCAGTGAATTGATCGAGTGTGAGAATTTCAGGTTTCTGGTTTGCATGGATGGAAGGTGGTGCCATTTACTAAGATGCAAAACATTGGAAAAAGAATTGGTTGGGGGACTAACCCTTTTTTGGAGATGCTGAATTTGAAGTTCCCGTGAGACATCCAAATGGAGAAACCTAGTAATCATGATATGTAGGATATACGGATTTATAGCTCAAAAATGGATATTTCTATAGGCAGTCACATTACAATCATAAGGTCGGTGGACAGTTATTCAATCAGAAAAGTGATAACTAGATTATTCAAATGATAGATACTTTAATGCAACTGTTACATTGTAGGCACAGGCTTTCCATTGAGACCAGATGATAAGTCTTAAGAAGTCTATTGGTTAATGCTCCTGTAGCATGTCCCATGGTTGGTCACTCTGCCTCCCTTTCTGATGAACACATCCTTCATTTACATATATTAATATATTCAATTGGGTTACAATACGTCTCTCCAACCAGGGAATAATTTTGTCTCTTTCCAATGGCATCTCCATTCTGATCCCATTCTGTGTTACTCTTAAGATCTTACTTCCAAAGGTCAACTTTACTTCTATTATTACTGTATGCACTAAATATTTGAAAAGAATGTTGATGGAGAGATGAAGCTGGAAACACAAGTAGGAGTTAAATAATTAGAAGATGTTTAGACTTTATCTGAAGGTAAGTAATGGAAAGCCATAAGGATTTTAAACCAAGGAGCGAGTAACCTAATTTGGGTGTGCTTGACTAACGTGTCTTTCTTGATCTAATGCAAGCAGGCTGATTTATTCCGTGAATTCAACACCTATTTATTGATAATCTCTTTTGTATAAGGTACTGTGCTGGGTGCTATAGGGACATAAAATTAAAAGTTAAAACAATATCTCCTGTTATTATGCTAGTATCTATCTGGGGCACAGGTAGAAAAAGTTAGCACTAATTTTGGGTTTTATTTGGAAAAGAATAATAGGATCAAAGGATCTCTGTGGTTCCTGACATAATTCCTTTTATTGGAGACATGCCTTAACTCTTTCAGGTCATTCCAAGCTCCACAGACATTATCTTTTTTGGCACTGGAAATGCCAGCCTACTTGTTCTTGTTGTGTTCATCTTGTCATGTAGCAGAATTATTTTATTCTTCTTCAAATCTCGCATGGAAAGCCATCTCAATATATACTATTTTGATTTTCTTTTTAAATTAAAAAAAAAAGACAAAAACAACCTCCAAAAACTAAATAAGCAAATGGGCCAAAGGCTTTTTTTTTTTTTTTAATGAAAATGACATGTTTCAAAAGAAACATAGCAGCGTAGACAGTGAACCTGTGAGGGAAAGTGGCAAAGGGATTCTTTCAGGGTTGGATTTTAACATCTCTGACCGGTTGGGTAAAAATTGTTTTGAAGATGTATTACATTCCCTGATCAAATGGAAAAAATGGCACCTGCCATCGTATCTAGGAAACACCCGGTTAACATGGCCAAGAGCCACACACTCTCTGCCACGTGGCCTTGTGGTAAGAACCTTCTGATATCCCATCCCTGGCAACTGCAGCGACCTCGTGCCTCCTCACAGAGACCAGCCATGTCAGAAGATTAGGGAAAGCTCTAGATTTGTCATTAGTTTCCTTTGGGAGTTCCCAAAATATAGTTAATGGATGATTTTTTTTTTCTTTCTAATATTTAACCTAGCAGGCCCCCTTTTCCTGCCACTTTTAATACCTGAGTCAACTTTGTAGATCCTTTCACTTTAAATATATGAGTCAGGAGGCTGGGTTGGAAAAGCGTTATATAAGAAATTTCTTTTGGATGCACTTCAGGGTTTTGAACTTCCTGTGACCCTGGTATTATGATTTGAGTGTGTGTGTTTCTAGTCCTGCAAAGGGTTAATTTTCTTTGCTGCTTTTAGGGCTTGATATGAATCCTCCTATATTAATGTGGTTTTTGAAATGAAAAATCTCTACATGCACAAAGAGTGCCTTGGATAGTTTTGCATTTGCAAATAAAGCCCTAACAAATGCTCATTTAAAAAAATATATTTCCCCAGCTGAGCACATTAAGGCTATATGCTGCATCTTTGTATTCACTTCAATAAACCAGGTGTGCTTCTGGAGATTAGCTATTTTTTATAAAGAATGATTTTGAAATAAATGACAATGGGCTCATTTCTCTTTATGCTGAGGATAACATTAAAGGAAAAACTGCCGTGATTAGTTTTAATATCTCAGATAGCTTAATGAGTACTTACTAAAAATGTGAGTGTGTGTGTGCGTGCGTGCGTGCGTACAAGCACAGAAGGTGGATATATGTGTACACATGTGCCTGAATAATTTTCTAACATCTTAAGTAATACCTGTCAGGGATTTTAATAATCCAGTGCCAGTGAATTATGCTGGTGGCTGTTTGTGCTGAGGCTTTCGGCAGGAAGTCCATTTTCCTGTGGAGTTGTTTTTTTTGTTGTTGTTGTTTTTGTTTTGTTTTGTTTTTGTTTTTTTTTTTTTTTTTTTTTTTGCAAAAAATGCCCATCAGAAAATATGAAAATGGACCGGGATTGTATGTGTCATTTATAGTTGATGATTGTGTGCCTCTTTCTAAGTTAGCTGGAGCTTCTTTTGCACGTTACGCCTCACTGGTCACGTGAGCGGAAGTATACGGGGTAGGTTAGGGTATAGTTAGTGTGTGGATGACATTAGGAACCAATAGGAGATCATTTAAGAGTTCTAAGAAGGGACCACGTTAATTTAATTTAATATGGAAGAAACCTGGAGTGGGATGGGATTGTGTGGTGACATGACTTTCTAGAACAATCCTGTAGTTAGTGAATACAGTGGGTACGTACAGATGGTGGGAGGAGCCCCGCGGTTGAGAAAGGCAGGTAGGCAAGAGAGCCTGAGGTATCAGTGAGGTTAACGTGCATGGCTAGTCACAAGGACAAATCTGGGCAAAAACTTCCATGTCGCCAAAGGAAGAGTAGTCAGTGGACAGAAGGATGCCTCCTCTGAAGGAGGACAAAGTGCCTTGGACTCCTGCGTTTCAAGGTGTGCTACCTTGTTCAGCAAACCTGAAAAGTGATTATTGCTTTATTAGATCCTTGACTGAGTCTTGAGATTATCCAGGGTACAATAGTTAAAGGATCCTTAGTTTTTTTTTTTTTCTTTCTTTCTTCTTGCCGTTGGCTGTTTGACTGCTATGGGTATCTTCTCTAGAAATCAGAGAGAGAAAGGTAAAATTTAAATCAGGAAGGTTCTCCCCCCGCCCTGCCTTGTTCTTGTGTTCGGAGCTCTGAGTAGTGGTATCAATCAAGAGATGAGATTGAAGCTGTTGTTATTTATGTGTGGATGAACATCTAGGAGAGACAGTTATTTACATTTTCTGTAATCCCAGAAAATTGACCTTTAGCTCTACGTTTTGAGTTCTTAGTTTTTTTCTTATCTTGTTCCTATAGATGGGCACCATCTATAGAAAGAACATTAACACTTCTTCTTTAGAAATATGATTTACATGGTCGTCTATATGCATTTGAAGAGCCAGGATGTGGGTGCAAAAAAAAACACAAACCATTATTCTTTTGCTTCTTATAACTGAGAAGCTGGCTCAATGTGTGAGTAATGAAAATAAAAACAAAAATAGCTAAATTTAAAACTCTGGGTAAGATAATGGATCTTTAGTAAAAGTACTGAGGAATGCTTGTCACGAGATTCTTTTTTGGCTATTGTAACATAAAAAAAGGGTCAATAATGATGTGTTTCATTTTAGGAAGTCTGAGAATTTTGGTTAATTGGAGGTAAGTTGTGCAATATTCATTTATTATTGATGGGCTTTGAAAATGACGCAAACTTTTCAGGGTGAGTCTGGCAATTTTATATTGTTTGTGTAAATGGGAGAGAGAAGCTTCCTCTTTGTAACTGAACCCAGCTTCCTTCTTTCCATTTATGGAAAGCCTCTTTGAGGCCTAATTTAGCTGCAGTCGGTAAGGACGGCTCACTTTGCTGGGTCTGGAATTGCTGGTGTGATAGATGTATAAAGTTTGTCTTCTTTGCTGTTTCCTGCTGTGTGTGGGAACTTGAGCATCTATTCCTAGGTTATTATGGGGACTATTTGTGTGTGTGCATGAGCGACAAGCGATGTTTAATGTTTGACATTAAATTTGAACTGGACCTGGAAGCAAAAGGGGAAATAAGAATTTATAAGAGTGCATTTTAACATGTCTTTGAGAATGCAGGGGGAGATATCAGGCCATGGAGTAATGGGTATATGCCATTAGTATCCTGTTCCAGAGAAGACAGTGTCATACCATGACAATGGATGCAAATCGTGGCTTTCTTCACGAGGAACCAGGAAGCCTGCCTCATGGGACGGTGGAAAAGCTGACAATCAGCAGTTCCCTAGCTCTGTCACCAGAGTTCATCACTCCTTGCCAAATCAGAGCTTACTGGCTTCTTTCATTTAAATAAACCCTTTTGGAGAGCTTTTTTTTTTTTTTTTAAAGAAATTATATGTGAACAGATCGGGTTTCTAATTTTAGCTCTGACAGCTTATAGGAAGAATTAGAAACATCTCCAAACTCACTTGTTTACAAACACCTGCACCAATACTGTTTGCAGGTTTGGAGTGGGCCTATGGGCCTTTAGGGCAAGGAAAAAGGGGGAGTAGAGGGTTTGGGGAAGGGGTAGTGGAGTCCAGTCCCTCTGTGCATTCTCTTACTGCTGCCGGATGCCAGAGCACAGGCAGTGTGGGTGTCCCTGTGCATTTTCCCCTTTGCTTCCCTCCTAGGTGAGTGCTTCAGGCCCAGACGGCAAATGCTCGATGCCTGGAGTCACACTGCAGATCTCTCCTTTCTTGGGGATCAAAGAAATTGGTGGTCAGTTGCTATTTGGGACAAGGTTAGATTTTAAATGACACCCTAGAGAGAAATCTTGGCGACTCATTTTAGCAACTCGGGATCTGCACTGGATAAAATGCTTTCTCTATTTCCATAATTTCTATATTTATATGTCATTCAGCATACTGTATAGCTGAGTGATTCAAGAAAAACAAATAGAGAGAGCTATCCATAATATAAATAATTCTACATTTTATCAAAGCGGAAATACATATCTGTGGTTAGAGTGAGCCCACCTATTGAAGTGATGGGTTCTTTCAAACCGAAATGGAATGCTATCAGGGAGCATGAAAAGATGATAGCAACACAGTGGAATGATAAGACTCTAGCATAGTGCTCCTGGGTTTCGGATTATAAATGTCACAGAGTGTTGAGAACCTACTGGGTGTATTGCTGTGAATATAACTTTAATGGTTTCTTGGGACAAGCATAGTTATTCCCTTCAAAGAAGCATAAAAAGATATTGCATGCCAAAGCAAGATTTAAAATAAAAATTAAAATTAGAACACACACTCACAGACCAATATCTAATTCTAATTAAAGTGGGGATTCTGTAGGAAACTAAGCAGGTGTGGGCTTTAGCTGTGACACTTGAATCTGCCAGCTGGTAGGGTGACAGTCAGATGCTTGTTTACTCTCTTATATCCAAGACCACTTAATGTTCCAGGGAGGAAACAAAGTAGAAACAATAAACAAAAACTGTGTCTACTGGGCTTGTTGTGGAAACTGATTTTTCCAGAGAAGCAGAAGATGGAAAATTTACTTTCCGAATCTAATTTGGCCACAGCTAGCTTCTTTACTGTCATACACAGGATCAATTAGATTAAATGACTCTTTTAAGTCTCTGCTGAGCCTATTCCTTTTAAAACTATGTACTGTATCATTTGTGGATGGATGTAGGCATGCATGTGTGTGAGTGTGTATATAGACATTCTTTCAACTCTTAAAATGCACTACCTTTATACCAACTTGCAATGAATGTTTAAAGGATTTAATGCATTTGCTGTCTTGTATCAGAAGAATGATGGGAGATTAGATGAGGAAAAAGGGCTTTTGGCACAGCTTGCAGGCTGTTATTTTCACCAACTGTGGTGTCAGCTATGATCTTTTTACAGTGTTTCTGACTATGGGGCCTCTTAGCTAGAGATTCCTGGGTTTCTGTGATTTCATTTTTTTTTTAAATAAAAAAGATGAGAATATTTTTTCATGCTTTTACTGAGCACCCACTCTGTGGAGAGTTTTAAACTAAGATGGGGGGGGGCGTTGAAGGAAAGGAACAGAACTCAATGTAAGAGGTTATCTTAGCTGTAGAGTTTTCCTAATGCAGAAAAGAATAACTGAATATACTGTCGGGCGAAGGGAGGTATTGGCAGAAACAGCAAATAAACCTCAGAATGCTCTATGTTGAAGTCATTGATCTGGTATGCATGCCCTTTAAGCCCAAGAAACTTCTGAGCATCCATCTGTGTTGCGTGGAATAGGCCCAGCAGCATTTATTGAGTACCACTGTGTGCCTTGCACAGGTACAGGAAGTAGGGTTTCAAGTCAAACTGGTTTAGTTCAAATCTCAACCCAAATGCCTGCCAGTAATGTGTTACCTGAACAATTTTACCTAACCTTCCTAATTCACAGTTTTCTCCTCATCGAAGCAAACTGTCTCACAGGATTTCTTTGAAGGGTAAAAGTGTACTGCTAGCATTGTGAAGATATTTCACACGAGAGGAAAAAAATTAATTGTTGGTAGAAAAATCCTGAAATATTTCAAAACTAAAACTCTCAGGAAAAAAAAAAATGTTTTTGATTGCTGATCTACTGCCATAGAAGTTTAACTAAAGCGACAGCTTTTCTCATTATATCCCAGAGAAACAAAACAAGTAATTTGAAGATAATTATGGAATTCCAGTCCGAGGGTGGACGGTGTGGAAGAAACAGGGGATGCCTCCTTCTCTGTGGAGGTGACAGTTGAGGTGACACAGGCGTCCTCTCAGTCATCTCCTTCATCGTACTATGCACGGGGAGACAAGGCAGTGACTTCCTGACTTTCTCAGCGACGCCACACAAGAGGCAGACAGGAACTCACTAGCCGAGTGACTTTTTTCTTCCATGACCAGAACAAATATCTACTTAAATAACCCATTTTGAAACCAGCAGCCTGAAATTTTAAAATAATACAGTGTCATAGCTCTTATGAACCAGAAGGAAAGAACCTGAGAGCCGTGATGTACATTGGGTGAGATGTCACTGCATTAAAATGGGTCTAGCTGTCCTCGCCCCCGTCACCCTTTCTGTCTCTGTCTCTCTCCCTCTCTCTCTCATTCTTTCTCTGCTTCATGTAGGAGGTGTGTGTGTGTATGTGTATGTAAGGGGAGGTTATCTTTCCTTCCACATGTTTCTATGGAGCCTAGTCCATAAAGCTTAAGACAGAAATATTTTTTTAAAAAAAATTTTGAAATATATATATATATATAAAAAGCCAGTCTTCAAATTGTAGGCACTTACATTGAAGGTGGAGGAACAGAACCTACCAAGAGTTGTGAAAAACATGTACAAACTGTAGGATGATGACAGTATTTAGGTGTTTTAAAGGGAAACTTAAGGATTTAGTCAAATCAGAAAAAAATATAAAGCATTTGGAGTAATGAAAATAGTCTTTCTTTTAAAAAGGTGAGGGTGATCAGTGTCTACTTTATCTGGGTATTAGAGAGGAAGCTCAGGAGATCATTGGTAGGAAGGAAAACTACATATTTGTCATCAGGGAGGCGCATCAGGCTCCTTGGGACACTTGTCATGGCCTTACCCGGTTTCTACAGAACCAGCTCAGCCTTGTGGCCCACAAGGAAGCAGCCTACAAGTGATTCCTTTGGGCTTGGCGGGGAGATTCTCCTCTGGTGCTCGGCTCTCAGCTCTGGCATGACTGAGGAGAACTCGAAAGGAAGAAGGTCAGCGCCAGTTTGGGAGAGCGTCGCCGTGCTGACTGACTGACTGGCCTCCCGTCACGGATGACACTCTTATTAATGAGGAACGACTTCAGCCAGAGACAGAAATGTGACTCGGACTAACATGGGGATCCCGGGTCTCCTTAAAACTCTGGCAAGTTGTTTCTGGTTCCTTTGGAATAGCTCTGTCTGCAGCTCCTGATGTTTCCACAGAATCCCTAGGGTTTTTACTTCATTCAGGTGTTTGACTTTTGTGTTAAACCTAAATATCTTGTTAAATATTACAGGGGCTAGTGATTATTATTTTTATTTTTATTTTTTGGTCTGAGTATATCTCACTTTTGTGGGCAGAGATATTTGGAAGGGGTCGATCTTGTGGAGAAGACTGTCTGGGAGGAGACATTTAGTCATAATACAGGCCTGCTTCCAGATGGGCAGCATGGAGTCCCTTTGGCCTCATTCCTCAGTTTCTGATTCCTTATGTACCCACTAGGACTGGTCGTTTACAACAAGAGCTATTCTTTACTGAGACTTCGCGTCAGCACTTTGCTCAGCACCTTTTATACATCATCCACTTAAATCTCACAGCAATCCTAATGAGGTAGATTTTATTAGTTTCATTTCCACTATGATGAAACTGAGACCACATCACGTTAAGAAACCTGACCAAGGTCATACCGCTGATCCACTGGGATTCGAACTCTCGACCAGCCTGCTCTATCTTGCTATCCATCCACAAGGAGGAGTTGACATTTAATTAGGGGGACTTTTAAAATACTTCAAATATGATAAAAATAAAATAATATATAGATACATAGAAGGTGTTATTTTCCATACAACACAGGAAGGAAATTCTAGTTCTTGACCCTTGAATTTAGGACGTAATGTTCCATCGTGGATTGTTTGTCACAGCCCGTCCGTGTGATTAAAAGTACCTTTGAGCAGACGGTGCACTTGGTGTTTTTTACCACATTCTGCAGCCCAGTTCCTGTCCTCACAGAGCCTCTGGGTGGGACTCGAGAAGAGCAGGAGAGGCGTGGCTGGTGGCTGTCTCACCTGGCCTCCATGCCTTTGGCCGGCTCCCATCTTTGCTTACCTGTATTAAGACAATTTTGTGGGAGAAAGTGAGCTTTTATCTCGGGGGAAGCAGTGATTGTCCTAGTGGTTCAATGTCAGCACCCTGGACTACAGAACAATGTGTTTAATTGTTTTGTGGTCAAAGTAAAGCTTACTGCAGAGAGCCAGGTCCCCTGCGGGTCACGGGACTGTGCACCACTGGGGACAAATGTCCCCCAGGCCTGTCTGAACTAGACTCAGGAGTTGGCAGGGTTTGAGGGAGACCCTGGAGGACAAAGAATTTTCAAAAAGACACATGTCAAAACATTAACACTAATCATTTTCAGAAGACTCCAAAGTGTGACTTTGACATAAAAGGAGTTCAGAATGTGAGTGGAAGAATTTCGGTCATATGGGAGAAACCAGACTGTCTTCAACATTCAGAGGCCATCTCTACTCTCACCTGGCTGAGCTCACAGGGTTGGAGAGGTGTGTTGCTACTGTGTTTCCCCAAAAATAAGACCTACCCATAAAATAAGCCCTAGTAGGATTTCTGAGCATTTGTGCAATAGAAGCCCTACCCAGAAAACAAGACCTAGAGATGGGCGTGGCTACGCAGCGCATCTGCACAACCCATGCGTTTATTTCATCGAGGAGCATTAAAGAAGACAAGCAGCCCTTCTCATTTGCCCCATGAGAGCTCTTGCTCGACATGAGAGATTGGGGCCAATGGTTCTAAAGGAAATGGAGTCACAAGAAATTCAGGGTGGAATTTGGGGTTTGGAGAGTTATGATGATGTTCCAGAAGAAGATGACTTAACTCTATTTGAATAAATGTAGATTGTTGTACTGTACTTTAAAAAAATAGCACATCCCCTGAAAATAAGCCCTAGGGTGTCTTCTTGAGGAAAAATAAATATAAGACCCTGTCCTATTTTCGGGGAAACATGGTAGTTAGCTAAGGTTGGAAATGGCCTGTTTTAGAATGAGTAGACCTGGGCCCCACGGAAGAGGGGACAGGTGCTTCTGCCCAGGGGGGCAGGGAGAGTAAAGGGCTAGGACGCAGCAGGACTTTTTTGCTTTCACTGTCTTCTCTCTGTCCTGGGCATGGGCCACTTCATCTCCCTTAGCAGGCTCCACTCTGGGCAAAGCCCTTGCTGAGGACTTGACACAGCACTCAGCCATTGCTAATGAGGTTTCAGGGGTGCCTTTCTAATATAAATAAAGGATTATAGGTGCACCCCCTTTTAATCTCCCCCTCCCTCCCGTAAGCCTTAGTCATGGGTTGCTGCAGGCACGTGGCCACAGGGGACCGCCTATGCCTAAGGCTATCAGTGGAGATAGCTATTTAAGAGGTTTTACTTTTACATCTGAGCAGCCAAATTGTGCATGTAACAATGGGGACCAATTATTGCACAATAGAGCATCCCCGGTGAAACATAGAGTGTGTGTGTGTTTAATATGCAGTGAATGACACCATCTTTTCCTAAACAATGAGAACATTTCCATAGCATTTGGGAGAAGGGGAATTCCATTTTTAAAGTTTCAATTGTTTGTGAACATGATAGGTGCTATCATTTCATCCCGGGGTTTCAAAACAATTGCTGCCAAATAATGAAACAAATAATAAAATATCTCCATTTAGGTTCATGTATAGAAGACACAGAACTTTTCCAGGTTGGAGTATCATTTATATACCCTTTTTTTTTTTTTTTTTTTGGAAGCATGATCCTGTTGGGTTCTATTTTATCTCCAGTTCAAGCCATTACAATGTTGAACAGTTTAAAACACTTTAAAAATCCATCCTATTGACAGCTGTTGTCTAGTCGTCCTGAACTGAACATGAATCTTGAGTTGAGAATCCTCATTTCACTCAAGGTTCTCAGAGTCTCCTGTTTTAACCTCCATCAGACGTTACTGGGAAGAATGCTATCCTCTCAGCATATTTTATAGACGAAAAAGTGAGGCCCAGAAATGTTAAGGGATCTCATCCAAGATCATAAAGTGAAAGAACTTTATGAATGGCTAGTGGAGAACTTACTGAAAATTTAATTTACAATAATTAAAAGGCAATGAAAGTAGGAGAAGCAAAAATTCAACATGTAGCTTGTTAAAGAAGGCATTTCTATTAGAAAATCGTGATTAGCATTGCATTCTTTCTGTAATGTGGGAGCATATTTTTTTATTGGTCAAATTTAAAGTGGCCAATGCGTCTTTGTTTGCCCAAGCTGAGGATCAGAGAGACTAAGGAATACGCCCAAGGTCAGCAGACCCGATACTAGAACTCGGATCTCTAGACTTGCTAGTGGCTTTCTCAGCACACTGCGAGGTTTCTCAGTTATGGAAAGTGGTATTGATGACCTTGTATCTGGGGATCATAGGAAAATAGTCGATTTTCTGGTAATAGTGGCGTGTTTATCCCATTTCACAGCTTGGTGTGTGCTCCTACTTACGATCTGTGACAAATGCACGAGAGGTCTGATTTTAGCACTACAGAGAGTAGAAAGTCCCGTGTTCTGGAAATCTCTCTGTCCTGGGTGCAGTGGGATGGTTGGGCACCATAAATCCCACCCCCAACCCAAGATAGGCTACACAATTAGGTTAAAATAGTCATATTTCCCCCCTAAGCTAAATTTCTTTATGCTAAGCCATTTTTCCTTAAGAGGGAACCTCAACTCTGTGAGGTGGAAATGTCTGTGAGCTTTGCTGCTTCCGTGGTTAGACATAAGCATTGAGTATGGACTTCCCTTCTTTTGCTGGAATTCTTTTATCCTCTCCCATCACGTTTGGGGCAATGGCGGGAATATGGCCATGGGCGGGGGAATTCTTTCCCAGTGTGTTTTCTTAGGTACTGTGTTGAAAGCTTTGGGTATTACTCTAGTACTCAAACCCTGTGGGGAGAGGTGTGAGCAGTGGTTGGCAAACTTTGTCTGTAAAGGCCAACATAGTAAATATGTCAGTCTTTGCTGGTCACACGTGGTTTCCAAAACATAGTTTTGCTTTGTTTTTTTTAAACAACTCTTTGAAAACGTAAAAACTATTTTTAGCACTCAGGGTTCATAAAAACAGGCCAAGGACCAGATTTTAGTTGGTCAAATTCTCCTAGAGCGTGGCTGTGCAACAGGAATATAGTGTGAGACGTGTTTTTAATGTTACATTTTCCAGTAGCTACATTAAAAAAAGTAAAAAGAAATAGGTAATTTAGATTTTAATAATTTGTTTTATTTATCCTAAATATTAGCATTTTGGTGTAACCAATAGAAAAATTATTAAGAAGCTATTTTGCACTTTTTGGTATATATCTTTGAAATCCAGACTAGCCACATTTCAAGTGCGATAGCCACCACAAGTGGCCAGTGGCCGCCATGTTGGACAGCATAGGTCTGGAGCATCTTCTTAGCATGTAATTTGATGAATGCTCAGCTCCTCTCCTCTGCTTTGAACACAGAAAAAACGAAGATCTTAGAACTGGGAGGGGGCTTAGAGATCTTCTAGTCTAAGCCTTCATTTTGTAAACGAGGAAGCTGAGGATCCAAGAGGCCAAGCAATATTGCCCAAGATCACTCAGCTGGGTTAGCAGCAGAGCTGATACTAGAACTCAGATCTCTAGACCTACTCATGGCCTTCTCACCAACCACACTGTGAGGGTTCTCAGTTGCGGAAAGTGGTATTAAAGACCTTATACCTGGGGATCATAGGAAAATGGTTGATATTTTGGTAATGGTGGTGTGTTTATCTCATGCATAGCTCGGGGTCTAGTCTTGCTTATGATCTGTGGCACATGTATGTAAGGTCTTGTTGGGAAAAGGTGTGTCTGTTGTCTGTGGCCGTAGCGAAGAGTGAAAGGAAGGAAAGGCCCATGCTTTGATCACCTAGACAGGTAGATGAGGGAGAGGAAGGGAGAGAGAGAGAGAGAACCTCTTTGTGGGCCACTGCTTTGGCACTATCTTATTCTCTCCTACCTAGGCAGCATCCTAGACAGATGAAAGGTGCAGTGTCTGGCTGGCGTCTGGTATGCTAGAATGCCAAGCTCCAGTTGTTCCCTTTTTCCTGCCTGGGCAATGCCTGTCCCTGTGCTACAGGGAGGACTAAGCTGAGTAAATATTAGTTGTGTAATCGGAGTAAATAGAAGAAAGATAAGTTTTATTGCTTTGTAAGTAACCTCAAGCCCGTGCCTTTCTTTAGGCATGCCTTACTTTTTGTTCAATGTGCATTTTTCTTTTTTTGGACCTGACTCCTTTTCTCTTCACTTAAGGCAATTGCAGACCAGCTAAAGAATTTTATGAATAGGAAAGCCCTGTAGTGCATTTAGCTTGGGAAAATGTCCCCTAGAATAGATTGTTTCTGAGTCAAGTGTATAAATATTCTGGCTCAAGACTATAACCTTTTTTCTTAATGAATTGGTCTGGCGGTAGTTAAAGCCAAGTGTGGTCTAGCAGAGTGCTCCAGAGAGAAAATTGAATGGACACAAAGCCCAGTCATAGTTTTCAACTTTATATAACGCGTTTCACAACCTATTAGAAAATTAGCTTTGTGACAACTGGCAGGACCTGTTGTGTCAGTCAGTCAGTTTGGAAGCGGCTCAGTGTCTTCTCTTCCTTCACCTGAGCCTCCCTACTTAGTGAATTTTGAAGACACAAACAGCAGCCGTGGGCCCTGCTCCGTTTCCTGGTAAGTCATTCAAGTTTATCTTTCCTTATGGTCGGTTTCTGAGCTAGTGAGTATAAAAAAAGAATTTTTCACGGACTACTTTATAAAACGGCTGCTAATCAATTTTTCTTATTATTTTATGCCCTCTGCTTTTATACTACCCCCACCAGCTGGTTAATCATGCAAAAGCTGAACACTTCATTAGCTAGTACATGTTCGCCCATGGGCATTTCTGTAGTAAATTAGTTCTTTCTATTTATACAGGTAAGTCATGGCCAAAAGTCTTATAAGATGCCAAAGGTAAGGGTTAGAATTAATTTCTTTTTTTTTTCTTTTTAGGTTTTTTTTTTTTTTTTTTAGAGAACTCGTTTTAAAGTCTGAGCTGTAGTTATGCACAGATACTTTTGAGCTAGAAGTGAAATGGAGGGGAGATATTTTTTGGGGGGTCTAGGGTTATGATATAGGGATGGCTAATGTAGCTTTGGTGCAATGCTTGCACTTCAGAAAGCAGGGGCATAGGGTACAATACTTGGTATTTTTTCAAGACTGGGCCTGAGAACTAATGTGAAGAGGCTCTTTCAATTGGGTATTTGGCCCATGAGCAAATCCATTAACTACATCTGTATTTTTTTTTTTTTTTGCCATTTTGTACAAATTTCCAAGAATTGAAAAATATTCTTCACCAATTTTATTTTGTCAGAAAGACTACCTATATTGTTGTAGGGAAATAGTGATGGTGGACTCCTAAAATGTGCTATTTCTAAAGACATAAAATTCAACCTAGAAATTTTCTCACCCCTCTCTTGGAGGGAATTATTTTCACAATGGGTTCTGCCATTTTATGAAGTCACCCAATGGGCAAAACTCGGGTCCCTTCTGCACTTGGCATCAACTGTCTTGATGAGTCTGTCCTCCAAAGGGGCAATGGGCTTGTTTGTCTACCAGCCACAGTGCTCTGCAGGTGTGAGTAGAGTTTCTACCTCCAGTGTGGGTTCTCTTAGTCTTTCTATTTTCTGCAGAGCCTTCCCAGCAGAAGAAGTTTCTGACATCATCTGCTCTCGTGGTTTCCTGCGTGATGTTTTAGGTTCTTCCAGGTCTCCACATGGAGTGGGACATAGAGCCCAAATTAATTTCTTCCACAAAGCTGAAATAAGATGCTATTCTGTAAGATCTATGTCCCTTATAGATTATATTAAGAGAGGGTACATACATTGGTAGAGGAGATTGAATGGCGGGGGGGGGGGTGTAATATAGAAATTCTAGGAGAGGGAAATGCAAGGTCAAATATACTCATCATTTGAGCTTTTGTGATTCTTATTACAGTTTCTAGAAAATGGAGATGAATATCAGTTGATGGTTGGTTGTGCTTTCCTAACTCTGGTAGTAGGGTATGAGTTTAGGAAACCTTGATGGGCACAGGCTAAATTGACACAATGATTATGCACAAGTGACACTCGTGATAGAGAAGGCTGCTTTCATTTGTTTAGCCATTAAAGGTCAAGTGTTGTCCTATATTGTGTTATGTTGGCTTTATTCTGTCATATCTTTACGCCTGGAGTTTTCACAAAATCCCCATCCTAAAGTAGGAACCCGAGCTTTACCTCGTGTGTTCCACCTCCCTTCTGATCTGCAGTAGCTTCTTTTTGTATGGTGTGCTGATGGTTGCTGGAAGTGAACTTTTTCTTTTCACTTACAGCTTTGATTCCAGTTTAATGGTGTGGTTTGTGGCTCTCTGCTTGCAGTTTCAGTTCCTGTTTAAATACTGAAATCTATTGTTTGTCTCCATTTCTAGACAACACAATTGCATTGCTAACTGGCAGGAACAATTAAGTGTACAACATTATGAAGAAATAAAGGTTCCAGGCTCTAATATTTAACTCGATTTCTAATTACACTGAATCCCCTCTGTTAGGGTGGTTTATAAAGGCTGAGGAATGCGTGTAACAAAGAACCAGAGTATAAGGAGTGAGGGCTGTAATTCAGGGGGGTTTTGGTGAGCTTGTCTTCTCTAAAGGGGCTGCTTGGCATTGGGCAGAAGATTAGTGACCATTTCTTCTGTTTATAATGTGGGCTCAAGCCATCTCCATTCTTTTCTGGGTACTGGAGATAGCAACAAAATCATTCTCTGTAGTTTTGTCAGAAGAATTATAGTTGTTAGGAAGTTCTTGGGGACAGTATATTGGGGGACTAGGATAAACATGTGGCCTTTGTGATGGGAGATTTTTTTCTTTTGAATTTACATAGAACGTTTAAAATTATTACCTTTAAAGATACATCTTGTCCACTGCTTTTGGAGGACTTGATAGGCCAGTAAAACCTAGAAAGGAAAAAAGTATTGCATGGTCAGAGAAAATCTGGCTGTTGAATAAAACCATGAATACTCCAGACTGGGCTCTTTGGGGGAGGGTGGGGAGGTCTCAGCCAGGATCGGTAGGAAGGTCATCCCTTTTGATGGGACACAATTTTTATAATAGTAAGGCTCCACGTGGAATGTTTTTGTCAAGCAAGTCATCCATAAGGCACCATAGGCCATTTGTGTTTAACAGTATGTTTCAGGCTGCAAAGTTAATGCAGTTAATATTCAACTGAACTTCTGGTCTAGGGGTTACTAGTCCCGTAGGCACATTTGCCAGAAGAGGCTACACATTAATAGCACTCCAAATTAGACACTACCAAGTTGACAGCCACCTATGCTATGAAATGTAAAACATTCCACCATTTCGGCCAAACTCAGGCCAGAGGTGCTGTTTAATACACTTGTAAGCTGGAGCCCTGGCCTTCTCCAAACCCAGAACTCTTTGGGAAGAAGCGGATAGCCTGGAGTATGTGAACATTTTACATGCTCGCTAATTAACAGGGAGTGGCGTCTTTAAAGCTCTTGACATTTGCAGGGTCTTCCGATAAGTGTGGCCGATTCGGTTCTGATTCTCTGCTGAGTTTCATTGAAACGAAGCATTTCTTGGCATCTCTTCCTTTGCCTTAAAGGAAAAGATGTTCTGTCACTCCATGTGGCCAACGGGCTGGATTTGGGAGGGAGTCAGCAGGTAGAGCCACGGCTGTCGCACGGGTCACAGGTCAAGCTCTTTTCGTGCCTCCAACTCAGATAGGAATTAAGTCACGAGTTGCAGAAAGTTCTGTGGGGCTCAGCAGGCCAGATGAGAGGTTGGGAAACTAAAGGCAAGGTGTTCAGTCACCACGCACAGCTGACCTCAATGGGGAATAGTGGGGCAAAGGCTATTCTCTGCTGGGGGTCGTGGGCTTAGCTTTTCATTGTTTTACAAGAATTTCCCTTTTTCAGCTACTTCTTCTCTCATCTCAGGCCATGTATCAGTCCAGATAGGAATAATTTGTAAAAGGGAAAAGAGAGAAACAGAATGCCAAATGATTTACCATGACTATGGAAATTAAATGGTAGTGTAACTATATAACCATATATGAGATGTTTTCTAGAATGGGGATTTCCTAGGGCGTTGGCATGGCCCTCCCTCTTAAAAATGACTGATTAGTATAATGAGCATTCCCTGGATATTTTTCAGGGCTCTTGACTTTGGTTGTGTCCTGATCCTGGGTTTCTATAATGTAGATATGAACTGACTGCATTTGGACCCTCCTACATCAGGGTATGGCCCCATACAAGAGATCAAGTTTGTAGAGATCACTGCTTTACTGGTGAACAGCCTTGGTAGGTGGGAGGAAAAACATTAGCGTTTGAAAATGCCTAAAATAGAGTTTTCAATGATCTATGGACATTCTTTGCTTTCCCCACTGCCATTGACCAAATCAGTTAATTCTCTTGTGTGTATACTTTTTCTGCAATGCATAATGATTTATTTACTCTAGAAGTTAGAACCAAAAGCCCTGGACTGACTTTTTTTTTTTAGGATTTCTTTTTTAAAACAAAAAACAAAACAAAATACAGAGATTTATTTTTGGCTGCAACTATTTGAAATAGACGTCACCCTACTGAGCTTTTATTTTTAATGACTGAAACTGGCAAAATCCTTCTCCAGGAACATATGCTAAATAATTCCTGCCTTGTTTTCGCAAAACAAAAGCACTCCGTGGATGACTTTCTCTTACTCCCTAGATTTCTAAATAACTTTTTTGAACCTGATCATGCTACAGACTTCAGGGTTGCTCGTGGTCCCCGGCAGGATAGTGCGGAAGTTCGGGAGAGTTTCTAAGCGGGGAGTCCCCAAGCCAGTGACCTGGCTCAAATGGTGGCCTCGTTACTCAACCTCTTCAAGCCTCAGTTTCCTCATATGTAAAGTGGGAATGTTGGGATGTTTTTAAAGTATTACACATCTCTGCAGCTAATAGGCAGAGTAATCTCAAGCAAGTCGTCTAATCTCTCTGTGCCTCAATTTGCTCATCTATAATGAAATGGAGAGAATAATAGTACCTACTTCATAGGGCTGTTGTGAAGATTAAAGGAGGTGGTGACTATTAAAGCACTCAGAATAGTTCCTGGCATAACAAGTGCTGTATAAATATTTGGCGTTATTATTCCTACAGCTGTTAGGAAGGAAGCCCTGAGGCATAGTCAGGGGAAAGTAAAAGATAATAAAGATTGAAGCAGGTGAGAAGAAATGGAAAGAAGAAAGGAAAGATGAGGCACAGAGAAGAAGATAAAGATTTAAGAACCCAGAATTGCATTTGATGGTGAATGGTTGAACGATGCTCATGTTCCCAGGCTTCAGTGTCTGCATGTGTTTTACGTGGAAATTGGAGTGGGTGGGTACGGAGTGGGTGATGGAGAATGTTCTTCTTGGTTCTAACCCCTGTTGGTGCCATCTGAAGCAGCTTGACAAAGACTTCCCACCTGTCCTAGCCTGAAGTTATGTACAACTCTAAAATTTCTTTGGAAACCCTCTATGGTTATGTCTCCGCTGTTAATCATAAAACCATTGTCTTCCAAATGCACTTTTTAGGTTTATGATATCTTGAATTTCTTGGTATGTCATGATCATATCTTTTAGCTGCCATCTCTGTTTAAAAAGGTGGCTCATCTACTCACCCTTCACCATGCGTGGTGGCTTTTCACAGACCGATCTAGAACTGTTAATAACCATTTCTGAGGAGGAGTCAGGGACAGTTGATGTTTGACAGAGATGGTCTTCACCACGTTCTGAATTATTATTAGGTGGGCAAATGTCCCCCTTTCCCATTCCTAACCTTTGGTTTGAAGGCTGGGGGGAGGGGAGTGGCAGGGAATAATCATATTACAGCAGAGACACTCTAAGAAAGTCTACAACCCTGTTCTTATTCCAGGAAAGCATCTCAAAGAGGGGGATTTCCAGAGTTGCTTGAATCTGGATGGAAGGTGACTTTTTAAATTGCAATTGATGCTACATAAGTTCGCTCTAAAGGATTTTGCCTTCCTTTCAGGTAGTTGCAGAAATGGTGAAAACACACCCTCGGTCTGACTGGCATTTCAGTGTCTCCGGGCTCTGTCCTGCACTGAGGAACTGGCTTCAGGTCACATCATACTAGTCCAACCAAAAGTGGGAGTAACTTGAGGCTCCAGGAAGCTCCCTCTGGATGCCATGTGGGTACAGACAACAGGAATAGTTTCCCAGGGCTTCTCTGGGAATCTTCCTTCCAGTTTCTGGGCTTTTGCTTTCCTTCCTGTACCCTTCAGATTGGCCTCATTGGTTTACATAGTTCCGATGTATCAATGCAGCTGATGGCATTTCTTAAATATATTAATGGAGAGGGAAACTGCAGGAAAATCTTAGGAGAACTTTTAGAGGCACACTGGTTTTTATTCAAGGTAGTGTGCATTTTGATCATACATGCATTAAATTAATATACTACATTTTCTGCTTTTCTCCATTGTGTATAGATCTTGGCCAAAGTAGAAAAAAGTAATAGCTTGATAAAAGATAACTGATTTGGCAATTTTCTGTACTTCCACACTAGGTTAGTTATCAGAAATGGGTCCATCCTAGCACATGAAAGGACTGTTTATTTAGAAGACACAACAGATTTAACACCTAGGTCCCACTGGACTGTCATCCTGCTTGCCTTCTTTCCTTAGTTTCTTCTAGCACATGTCTGTTGAGCGCCTACAACAGACAGATATTGCCGTAGATGTGGGGGATGCCACAGTGAACAAACAGAGCTCACGTTGCTTTCTAAAGCCCTGGAAGGGCCATTTTACTTGGTCGTGAAATCCTACAGTCACCGGACATACCTGTCAAGGTGCCAGGCAAGCACAGGGTCGATGCCCCCCGTTAAGCTGGCCCAGGTAAACTGCTGTCGCTGCAGCCTCCCAGCCATGAGGACCGTTAGGAAGAACCCATTTGCCATAAAGTACAATCAGCGTTAAAAGAAATGACCATCAGTAAATTTGGGAAGTCTTGGTGTTAATTTCCTCACCTCACTGTGTGCATATGAGCAGCCTGCCGTTTGCATATGGGAATCCTGTCATAACAGTTTCAGGAAGTGATTTGTTAATAATCAAGTCCTCCGAATGGCCCTAAATCGGTAATTGATGTGGGTCTGGGTAAAGCAACCCTTCCACCCGCCTATTTTGGGGACCATTTTTTTTTTGGCAGAGTTGGAGCCAGAATGAAAACTAGCCATCAGAACAAAATTTAGGACAGCTGGGATGCTTTGCAGCAAAGACTTTTGGCTCCACAGTTCAAATAATCACAATAGCAGCTCAATTTAGCCTTTGGCTGAATGGCTTTGGCAGGGCACAATGAAAAATAATTATTTCATGGCCTGCTTATTTTTCCCTTAACCAATAAACTCTCAGACCTCTTCAGGCTTATGTAAATATTCTGCTGTAGATGAGGCTGAGCACACCATAATATCCCTATTTAGGAAATGGTTGTATTTCACCCTTGTGGGGCAGAAAGCAAAACTGAACAACTTTTTTTGCAATATCTATTTAGAATGGGGTAAAGAAAAAAGATGGGAGGAAATTTAAGGGCTGGGAAGTGAGTTGATGGTCACAGCTGCAGAGAAAAAAAAAATGATTGAGTCCCAGGCCCTCACTTAGAAGACAGGGCATTAGGATATGTGATTGTATCTGATGTGGAAGGACCAGTACTGCACAGAGTATGCTAGCGAATTCTAAGTGTAGTATAATAATAGCCAGAAACAACAGTCTAATCCTTTGTAGCTGGAGCTTTTTAGACTATATATAACGGTTCTCAAAACTTTTAAGTGCTCGCCTGATTTGCTCTCATTACATTCAATGTGCTGTAACTCTCTGTCCCTGTTTCGTAAGTCCTTGCTTTTGCCCTGGGTGATTTGAATGGAGTCATGGAGAGGTGGATGGGATAAATTAAGCATGGCAACAAGCCTAACAGCTACCCTAGACCTGAAGCCCTTCAAGGTTTTTGCTCAAATCCCATCAATCTCCTGTATTTTATATCTGCCTTTTCAGGTCAGCTGCATCTTAGTGCAGGGCATCTGTGCCACTCGATGACCAATTCCTATTCAATGAGAGTCCATGGCTTTGCAGCTCAGTTGGTCAAAGCAGAGTGTTAATGAGATCGGTCATGGGTTTGATCCCTGCAGGAGCCGGTTAACTCCATTCTGTCCCATTAACCCCCGCCAGCTGCCTTAGGTCATGGGTGGAACGGGGTGAGAGAGTGTGAATGGCTCACCCAAACCTTCCCCTCTACTGGGCAACCAGCTAGTCCCACTAAAGGTGAGTCCAGAGTGTTTCGTCTCTGAACGTGAAGAACAGCTGATGAGTCATTAGGAACAGAGAAACAACCATGGACGTTGTAATGCTGCTTCCTCTCCCGTGTGTGAGTGTGAGTGAGTGTGTGTGTGTGTGTGTGTGTGTGTGTGTAGGCTGGGGAGGGGGTTGTGTCTCTCCTATCATGAACGGGTAGGTTTTCCTTGCTTAGAAAAGCCTGCACCAAATCAAACTCGTACTATGATCCTCATGATCTGGGTTTAATGAGTGGCATTTCTTCTTAAATATCTTTAAAAAAAAATCGGTAGTCATGTCATGCATCAGGATGAATTTCTAAATGTAAATGAGATTCTCCCAGTAATTTATTTACATTTGTTTTCAGCACAACAAATGAGACATCACGTAGCTTCATAATTTTCCATGACCGAGTCACCAGCATGCAGTGTGTAATTTACCATGATTTAAGATGCTTATCCTTAGATTTTTCAACAGTACCTTATAAGGCTTAAACAAGAGAAGGAGATCCTCTGTCCCATTTCCCTTCTTGCTCTCCTTGTCCTTGCCCCCCTCAAATAAGCATTCTGAGCCCACTAAAATCTGTAATTTTGCTTGCATATTTGAAGGATCTTATGTGCAGGAGAGAAGATATTGGTCATTTTTGCATTTCAAGAAGGGCTGTCATTGCTGACTCTGATATGAAGAAGAGGAAGGCAGTATTTCCCCTTGATATTAGAATGTGTGAACTTGCATAAGTTATTGTTCAAGACTCGGTTTCCTCATTGTAAAATGTTATAGTAGATAATCTCTACAGTGTAGCAGTAGTACCCTAGGCCAGGGTAAAAGGTAGATGTGTCTGATGGCTAAGTGAATACTTTGCAAGCTCCACCTAGCAATTTTGCAAATTTGTTAGAATTTCCTGGCATTTTCCTACATTTTTATTTTTGAAATATGGTGCTGTGATACCAGCTCTCCTTAGTTGTTTGCACTGGTTCTCAAATAAAGAAGAAGAGATCCTCTAAAATTCAGAGTGGGGCACTTAAGTGCTATTTTTCCCAGGGGTATTTTTCATGTTGCTTTGTTGACCTGAGCGACACCCTACGAGGGCACACCAGGACTCTTGTGATTGAGGGAAAAAAAGGAAGAGGAGATTATTGTCTTTTATTCTGTGGCTTTGAGTGAGCCTGTGGCTGAAGTTCTATGGTGAGTGGTATAAGGGGATACTAGAGTTCTGGTCATTTTATCTGGGTACTTGATCATGAGTAATTCATGGGGCAAGAAGTATGAACTTGCTGTACTCCAAGCAGTCATCAAAATCAGTAAGTTAGGAAGACCTTCTAATTAGAGCTAAGATATAGAAGGAGACCTTAAAAAGTATGGTCTCTAGGTAAAAAATTTCTAGTTTTGTTTCATAAACAAGTATCAAGAGTTTTCTATGGGACAGACACTGTACCAGGCATGGAGGATGCCTAAGGCGTAGGCACCCCAACCCGGACCATGCTCTGCTCCCCCTAATGTAAAAGAAAGCTGCATTTCTAGAAAGAAAAAAAAAATGATAAGAGAAGGACCAATGTGACAGGCTCAATGATTCTTAATACATCAAGTATCTTCTTTAATTATTTATCCCAAATTCAGCTGGGATGTACTAGTTAGTAGTATCTCTGAATAGTATCCCAATACTGTGGGCATGTGTTTTGATCCTGGCCGGCTGTCTTGTGAAGAGCATCCTCGCACGCTCTGAGCATTGCTCTGCTTGGAACAGTTTTCTCCTTGCCATGGATATGTTGTATGGCAGGTGTCAGGGTTTTTCAGGCATTGGCATGTAGAGCACATGTTACCCACACATAAAATTAACTACTTTGGAAGCAACGGGAAAGTCATGCCTTTATGGAAAAGTCTAGAAACCTAAGTCCTTCCTCTGCCTCTTGTTCTCTCTGAAAGCTTTCCAACTTAAAATCAAGATCTCATTGGCTAAATTCTAATCTTTGTCAAGTGCCGGTGATACCTGCTTCAATGCTTCATATTTCTAGTTTTGTTAATAGACTAAGGTCAAATGCAGAGAATTCCGTTTAACTTGGGCACCAGCCCATTTAAGGGTTTTTCCGTGAGAACCACAGTTAGAGAACAAACCTAGAATTTATCTTTGATCTTTTCTCTAAATTTAAAGTGAGCGAGTGGTGGCTTCTCATTTACCTTTAACGTCTATAGTTTCGATAAGAAGTTATTAATATATGAAGCACTTTTATTCATGAAGCAGATACTAAGCACACACTTTGTAGAGTCCGTGCTAGTTTGCTGTATGGAAGATGCCTATTGAAGAGTCAGGGATGATGAGTAGACACATATTTACAGCAAGTAATCGTGGCCCATGTGGCAATGTGATCAGAGCATGACAGCAAACAGCAGGCTTAAGGTGGTGTGATTGTTTGGAAGAAACATGAAAAAGTCAAGGTGGATTTCAGAGGTGAAATTTTGTTTAAGAGGATGTACAAAAGATGAGTAATAGTCACCTGGCAGACCTAATTGGTAAGACAGTCATAGCAAAAGGTACAGGGTGAGAGCAACATGCAGAGGGAAGAAATTGTGTATTCAAAGAACTGCAAGTCATTTGGCTGGATTTGGAGTATGGACTTTGTAGACTGGCACAGAGGGGGCTGAGCAAGAACACGAGACTGGAAAGAGGGGCCGGAACCAGCTCAGAAAAGGCCTTGCACATGACATTAAAAAGTTAGATCTTTGTTGAGGAGAATTATGGAAGAGCATTGAAGGATTTTAGCAGAAAGGGGACACATCTCAATTTTCATTTAGAAAAGATCACTCCCTCCTGGGAGCAGGATGGATTGGATGGGAACAGGAAGACCAGTCTAACAGGCTGTCAGGATAGATTCCCCCTTTACATCGTATTTGGGAGTGTTTGTCTTTCTGTTATGCGACAGCACTTGGCCCAACAATGTGAAGACTTTGGAGAGTTTTAAAAGAAGGACAGTGGGATGATGAAAGACTTGGGGTATCAGGTCAGGAAGGAAAGTGAAATCAAAATAATTTAGTCGACGTGCAGAAAGGCTAGGGGGAAATTTAATAACCATTGTTCCTGTAGTCAAGTGTGGCTCACATATGTCAACTTATTAGTTCAGACACAAAAGTCTATGATCCACAGTTCTGATATCCCCAGAAAAGGTGCATGTTGGTTTTCACTTTTTAAATTTATTTTCTAAATTTGGCCGCATAACTTATTTGGCAACAAAAATCTGACCTTGACTGACAGCAGGCTATTTATATTCTTTTGTTTATTCCACTAAGTGTCAATATTCGTATCTTTTGCTGCAGGAATACTAATGTGTTGATTGTGGCCCTGCTGAGGGGTCATGTTATCGATGGCGTGCGCCATTTGTTACTGCTCTTGCTGCTGCTGCTACTGCCACCACGAATTGTTACTGTCAACTCACATTTACTAGCATCATACAGTTTTCAGGATATTTAAGAATTTTTTGTTTTAATTGATTATTTTTCAGAAACCCTATGGTGTAGATCTGATTATTACCTTGTGATAAACACATAAGAAAACTCAACAAACTGAGGCACAAAAACAGTTAGACAACTTGCTTAAAATAACATATTCGAAAAGGGGTCAAGCTGGGAATTAAGCCCTAATTTCTCCTCTTTCTATAACTTTAAACAAAACAAGTAAAAAATGTCCTGAGAGTGGACATTGCAAATAGTGGAATGGGTTTCCTTTTTTTTTTTTTTTTTTGGAGTTCTGTAAACTCTGTTTTCTCCAGGGATCTTGTAAATAAAAAATCAAGAGAGATTCAGTTGTGTCTGATGTGACTCAGATGTGATCCTGTCTGACAGCAGCATGAATAATAACATTTTCATTTATTCTCAGTGTGAATGAAGCTGAGAAGAGTTGTTTTTTTATTATATTAGGTTCTTCTGCATTTGTGTATTGGTAATTTCCACTGTAATGCATTGCATTTCCCCCTCCCTGTTGTGAAAAGACTAGTGTGATGGCCATACATTATACTCTGCTCCATAAGATAGTACAAGTGCAGAGCTGCTCATTGGGTAAGGTAACTGATGTCTACAGTTCTAAAATAAGAAGCTTTTTACTTGTATATCATAGCAGGGCATTCTGTCCCAACTTCTGATCTATAGCATGCGTATTGCTGAAGTCAACATCTTAATGTTACCAAAAAGTAAAACCCTACATTACTTATTGATTTGCAGTCTATTAAAAAGTGACAACAGGCTTTTTGGTTATGCCTCTTAGTAAAAGAGTTCATTTATTGGATTTTCAGTTTTTTCTGTATTGTATGAGGATAAACTATATGGGGGCAAATGCCTAGATATATAGGCATCAGGTATCCAAGTTGACAATTACACTTTGCAAATGAATTGTGTAAATATCCATAGTTTACCAAGATTATCAATTTAATGACATTGGCCAGCTTGGATCCATTTATAGTAAAATTTAAGAGAACACCTAGCTTAAGTGAGATGATCAGCAGAGTTAAATAGAGGAGATATAAGGAAAATTTCTTTTGAATGTTCTCTTCCAGAATTTATACATAAATCATTTATAAGTGAATGACTCCAGGAAACAAATGCTAAAACAGTATTTCCAGCGTAGGTATTTCCCCTGAGTAATGATGATGCCAATGTTGATGAGGATGATAATGATGATAATTGGGAGTAGAATTTGGAGAATGGAGGGAAAAGAGGAGAAAAAGGGGAAGAAGGGTGAAAACAATGTTAAGAACTTAGATTTGAAGAGTGATTTACAGTTTTAGTAATACTTTAAAAAGTTGTAAGGTAGGTAAGGCATTATTTTTAAGATGAGGAGATAGTCTCAACCAAATTGTAACTTGCCTGGGATAACTTATTAAATGACTTGGGAAGCCAAATTTCAGCTCATCTGACTCAAAGTTTGGTAACTGTTCCATTATATTATTAAAAAAAAGAAAGAAAGATAGAAATAAAGTGTGCCTGTCTTTATAAAAATATATGAATAATGCTATACTTGTGATGACTAAATTGCATAGCGTTTCAGTTGATATTATGATAGTATATTCTCTGCATTGTTTAGCATTTGCTTAGATTGAATTTTATTCTCATGCTATCACTCCTTTTTTTCCCCCTTTTGTACTTTTCCTTCATTTTTCTCTGTTCTAAGTTTTTTATCTCACTGGGGTTACTTAGACTTATCACAGTAAAATCTGAAGAATACATTTGCTTTCCATTCTACTCCCCAAATCAGCTATTTCAGCCATAGGAACGAGAAGGTAAGATCAACTCAAATCTTCTAGGTATATTTCTTTATGTTCTCTAAATTTAGCCTCCCCTCAAAAATCTGGGGTACCCAAAATGTCAAATCATGCTTTGCCACACACAATTAAGATCTTCAGTAATCTCTTGGATCTTATATAGATATTTTGAGAAAATGCAATGAGCAATTTTAGTTTATTAAGCAAATTTTCATGCACCAAGGTGGCATAAACACTTGGAACTTCTGTGTAGAGGAAAAAAAATCCTTCTATAAAATTTCCTCCAATGAAATGATAAAAGGAATTGAATGAATTTGAGCCAAGTTTCAAGAGAATAAATTTATGTTTTATAGATTTTACTTTTTCCAAACTATGAATTTATTTCTTACTTAGGTAGTGTAAATCTGCAGTATTACTAAGGGTAAATTTTGCTTTTCCAGCAGTGATCTGGATGTTGGCAATTAACAAATGCAAGCTTTGACATTCATATAAAAGGGAGCTAAAAAGGACCAATAAAAAGATGGTAGAAATTGAGAGCAGCCAGAAAAACACAAAGTAATGCAAACACTCAGCCCCTACACTATTTTCAGTAACCCAAGAGCTGACCTATCCAGAGTCCTGCGTTGTTTGGTGTTGAGTGGTGTAGAGAGATAGCTCTTATAAAGAAAACAGATGATTGGATTCAGGTTCATAGGAAGCTGAGTTTAAAGGAGGGTCACTCTTTTTATTTGCAGAGTAGATTATTTCATAGGGTTTCTGCCTTTTATCTTTTTTTGAAAGTATTCAGAATTCAGTTGTTTTGGGGGCTGTAATAAATGTCTGGGGAATGAGCATACTGAAAAATAGGAAATTTGGGATTGATTAGGATTTGGTATGGAAGTCCTCCACTTTATTTAATCATATATTCACCTTTCCAAGAGGCTACTAAAGGTGGAGAATAAATAAATAAATAGAAATAAGAATAATTGAACCCAACTAAAGTCCAAAATACCTCATAGACTTCTCTTTTAACTCGCATGTGTATTCTCATCTCCCAAATTTCCTCTTTAAAATCCGAGGATAAAGAAGTTGCCCAGTAAATATAGCCCCAGGGTGGAGCTCACCCAGGCTGCCCAAGTTCATGACTGTGCCAGTTGGTAATTTCTTTGGAAAGACTGTTCAGTGCTTTTTATGACTTCAATTTCCTTACCTGTCTGATTTCATAGAGGGCCAGTATCATAGAGGAAATATGAAGAACAAACAACCAATGGGAGAAAACAATATCGGAAAGCACTTGTTTTAAAGCAAAAAGTTATGAATATATATGCAGAACAGAGTGGTACAGAATGGAAACTACTGCAGGTTTTGATAGGTATGTTAGAAAAGAGTCACTGAACGATTTCCTATTAATTCTGGGGCACTTATACTATTTTTAAAATATCCCACAAACCTTTGCCTGACAAAAGAGGAGTATGAAATAAAGCCTTAGTCTCTGCAGTGACAGCTGTTCCCATAGCAACCTGCCTGTCAATCAACACCCACTTCATCCAGCTTCAGAAAACACCCCCAGAAATAAATGTCAAAAGTCTTAGGCAGGTTCCAAATTTAAATCAAACTTTAAAATAAATTAAAATAAGAACCCAAACACCCACAACAATCACAAAAGTAAATTGTATTTTGGAAGGAGGAGAGAGGGGGTAAAAAACAAAGGCCAAAAGAATTCTCCAAGCAGATGCAAAAAAGTAAAAGAAGGGAAGATAGGTACCTCTCAGTCCTTTCCTGGCATTATCCTGAGCAAGTATTCATCTAAAAGAGCACCAATTGTAATTGGTCCATATCTTTTTCCTCTTGCTTTGATAGTTGGCTTTCATTTTTATGATCATCATAACATATTCAGCCTCTCCAATCCTTCTGACGTGCTAATAATGATCCAGCCCTCATTTCGATGGTAGGAGATGAGACAAGATGCTAATGGCCAGTTAGATGGAGCAATGTGCTTGGGCACTCTTTCAGGGGGTACTTTCAACTAATAGTGACTGGCCCACCTAGCAGTTAAAATGGTCTCATATGCCATTTTAGGTCCTGATGTTGCTAATGTGTATGCTCCATGAATTTAGCACTAAACAATTCCCACCTCTTTTATCCAGAGGTAAAATACATCTAAAGCCTAATACTACATTTCAGGGGTAAGTGATCTGACTTCACTTCTCCCTTTGAGCCTTAAATTACTTAGCAGAGGGGCAGTATAAGGAACTATAGTCTATCAGAGATTATGGACCATTTGTCCTTCAAAAAGTTGGAACATGTTGAGTTTACTTGTTAAAAGTCTATGGATGTGGAAACAAAACAACAAAGGCTATACACTTTCACATTACTCTTTGCCAAATTTAATGTAATTGTCATTCAACATCATGTCAGCTTTTAACACTTTATTTTTTGCTGTGAATGAAATGTAGTCTTTAGATACTTCTTTGGCATTGTAGGATTATGTCTGCTTGCTCAGTGACCTTACTGATGGTCTTCTTAGCTGCAAGTATTTTTTTCTCAGTGTCCAATAAAGAGAACTGGTGATAGTCTTATCATGGGTTGAATTGTGCAATCCAAAAAAGATATTTTGGAGTCTTAACCTCCAGTATCTCAGAATGTGACCTTATTTAGAGGTAGGGTCGTCATAGAAGAAACCAAGTTCAAATGAGGTCATGAGGAAGGGCTCTAATCTAATATGAATGGTGCTCTTATAAAAAGGAGAAGTGTGGACACAGAGACAGCCATACATAAAGGGAAGATAATGAGAAGAGACCCAAGGAGGAGACAGCCATCTACAAGCCAAGAAGAGATGCCTGGAACAGATTCCTTCCCGCACAGCACTCAGAAGGAACCAGCCCTGTCGATGACCTTGATTTTGACATTCTGAGCTCCAAAACTCAGATAATAAATTTCTGTTGGTTAACCCACCCAGTTTGTGGTACTTCGCCCTGGCAAACTACATAATAGAAATCCTAAGGGTACAGTTCAGCAGTGTTCAAAGAACTCAGAGGAAAGGGAGCAGTGATCCTTGCTCGCTGGCCTGTGTGTGACATTAGTTCCAGAACTCCCTGGCTGAGTCTAGTGACTGGGGACAGGGAGGGGAGGCAGCTTGGAAGAACCTGTGGAAAGAAAGAAGGGGAGGAATGTCCCCATCCTCTCCAGTTCCTTTTGCCTAAACTTAGCCTCTGAGTTTGCCTTTTCTAAACTGCCAATGTCATGTCATTTTCTTGCTAGTAACTCAAAATAAAAGTATTCCAATGCTACCGGGTTAAGAGCTGTTTCAAATGCTGTCAAGCCAGGGGTACATCAGAAGCTGTTTCCAAGAGAGTAAACTGGGTTCATGAGCTTCTTTTTCTTCAAATTTTATGCATTGGATGTTTGGGGTCCTTGTGATCCCATCGTATCATCCACTTTTATTATTTATATCAGCAGATATTGATTGCATGCCTCTTATGGGCATAAACACTTTCAACTTTTATTAAATTCTCAAGGAAAAAGTCTTAAGCACTGTAGGGATAGATGGGCTTCTCAGAAGATTGGCCAAAAACTTTTAATGGCAGTCTACTAGAGTGACGGTGTGCCAGTCAGAGGAGGATTTACTGAGAAGTTGATGAAATTCAAGCGCTGGGTCACCTCCCTTGCCTGGGCCCCCTCCAGTATTTTGTTTATAACTTTACATTTATATTTTTTGTATTCTTCTTCAAGAGAGAGTCCTTCTCCAATTGCATGAGTTGCGAACACCTCGAAACCTGGATATGACCCTGGTTGCGATGATGGGGGGGGGGGGGCTTCTAAGAGTCAAGAGATATTGCAGAGGTGGAAGAAGCCAGACCGCAGAGAAGCTAGAAGAAGTGTAAAGACGAAAATCAGGGCTGAAGATATGATTAGTCTCCATGAGACGAGTGCTTAAGAGACTAGTGCTCAAGGCTGAGTTGGGCAAGACAGGAAGAACACAATTGCAGTCTAAATCTGGGAAAGTCAGGGATCCCAGAGGAATCCCTGGAGAATTCAGTTTAGGAACTATACATGAGGTACCCACAGTGCATGCTGTGTGTGTGCACATGTGGAAATCTTGTATCTTTTCCAGGACAAAAACTAATTCCAAAGCAAGGAGAGGAGAGAGAAGTTGTTAATGTGAAAGCAAAGTTTTGCATGCAGGCAGCCAACTAATTAGCTTATATGTAGAGGAACCAGGATAGCAAGCAACAGTTCAGCCACTCACAACCTGTGTTCCCTCCAGTGCCAGTGCAATGATTCAGCTTAATTCCCAGTTTACTAAGCCACTGTGCAGTCTGGCTCTGAGGAAGGGCAGCCTTGGTTCCTGGCATTGCATTGCTTACACCCTTAAGCCTGTTTATCGAATGCCACGGAACTCTCATTTCGGTTGGGACTTCCTTTTATGTTCCCTACCAAACCTAAAGTCAGTAGAAACAGTTTTGGAGGCCTGATTTTATGCATCACTTTCACTTGGCTTCTTTCAGTGATAGTCAGGCAATGTGTCGTTTTCTCTGTAGAGTGTGTATGCAGCTGGGAAATGAGTTATTTATAATAATAAGACTTTGCACGTATGTAGATATTTGCATAGTAAGCATATCATATGGCACTGTGAGTTGACGGTGTCTGGTGGGTAACCTTGGAATCTTCAGAAATCTAATTATCTAATGTGGCTTGTTGGAATTTGCAGGCCGTTGCCTATGAATATTTTAGCCTATTGGTGCTGGCATCTGTCTACCAAAGATCAAAGGCATTTTCGGATCTAATCTATCTCAAAGGAAGGGTAAGGAGGTAAGGGGCTGATGTTTTAGAGAAGAGAATCAGATTTCCCTATCTCCCTAATTTCCAACCTCAGCTTCCTAGCCTCTGTACACCTCGCTTAATCATATTTCCCATAATTTTCCATTCAAAGTCATTGTTTTCCTGGTCTTTGGCTATTTTCTTCAAAAATCTCTTAGCCTCTTCAGTCATTCAATGTCTTCTTTTCATAGGGCAAAATCTGGTGTGAGAAGTTAGTTCTCCATCTTCCATTTGGTACATTTGAATGAAAAGATAACCTTTGACAATGCTCGGTTCTTTATGAAGATCACTGTTAGCACACTGCCCGACGGGTGGCATAGATGTGGGAGAATTCATTAGAACAGATTTTCCATTGAAGGATAAATGCACCCCCAAATCACAATGGTCATCAGAGCCAGCCGCCTCATTTCTGATGATTTTACAAATCACTTGGTCTTCAGAGATGCGTCAACATGACACTGTTCCCACACTGAGTTGTTTTGGCTGCAGGGGTGGCTGCTTTTCTCTCTCTCTCTGTCTCTTAAAATTCTAGTTGCATTTGTGACTGTTTTCATCCTTTGCTAAAATATGTTTTTAAAAAATGTGATTAACAGTCATTTTCAGATACAGATATTGGCTCACTTTTGCCAAAGAGGCACAGCATGCAGGAACAGGCAAACATCAAAATAATGCAAAAGGGTGTGTTTATTCATTGGAAACTGTGTTAAAATGAGTACATCTGCCCTTCTCATTTTGGGCTGGCTGGAACCATCTCTGCTCTTCTGATTTGATGATGTTTCCCCCTACAGTGAAAGCTCTTCGTTTTGGACCCCATAAATAAAAAAATACCCATGGTTGGTCTGATGTTTATGCTCTGAGTGTAAGTTAGAGCAATTTGAAATTTGAAAACTATACTCAATGGGATATACTCATGGGAGGCATAGATATAGAGGTCTGGCACTCTGAACATTCCTTAAGCCACTTTCAGACCTAAAGAATTCTTGCCAAATACTATTAACAATAGACAATGAACTAACGTATTAGCAGAGCATCACGAAACAATGGGAAGTTTTATGTTTGTTTTATAGCTTACCATTTTTATTGTTTATTTTTCAAATCAAATAAAATAGTGAGCATATTTGAGTTACTTGGGGCTGTGCCTCTGGATCTTCTAGACTTGATAGATTTAAGCCCCAAAGCCAGTGACTTGATCCCTTACAAAAGTTGCATCTACCTTGGGCCAATCTCAACAAAAGTATAAATTATCTACTATTGTATGGAATGAATTGTAAAGAGCATTTGAGATCATATCTTAAAGGCATAAGTCAAACATTATATTGATCCCATTGTTGGCCCTGCATTGTGCAAGGTACTCAATGTGTAGAATTTAGAGAGATCAGAGGGACTAGGAAGCATTTTAGTAATAAGCAAAGGGTGAAATGGCAGAGAGATGGAAATGAATATGACATGTTGAGACATACAAATATTTCTTACCTTGAAGAATGAGGATATTTTAATTGCTTCTAAATAAATTCCTGCACATATGTGAGAATAATCCTCCAAATATGATTATATCAGGTGACCTTGAAATCTGACCACCAAAGTCTCTGGTGAAAGTCTTAGGATGGTGTTGCTTGAGTTACTAAGTCCTGCAGAATATATTAATACTGAGTTTTGGTGGTAAGATATTTGTTTAGCTAGCAATTAGTCTGTGAACACTGGTCTATAGAAGTAAGTCTCTTTACTACAGAAAGAAGTGGAATTTGTTTCAACTCAGCCACAGGGTAAAGCTTTGGAGATTTGGACTTAACTGGTATATCAAGAACCATCGTCTTTGATTAATACAATAAGACCTTTAGCATTTCTGTAGGTAGAAGTTGGGATGCTGTTTCATGTGGCAACTTGTTGTGGTCATCTTTGTGGGGTCGATTCATTACCACTACTTGGTTCTCTATACTCCTACTCCCTACTCCAAGAGTTCTCACAAGTCTAGCAACAGCAGCCTAGAGAGTACAAACTCTCTAAGGTGCATACAGTGTGTCTCCTATGCAACTTCAAGGAAGTCTTCTATTCCTACTAGTTGCCATCCAGTATCCCATTATGTAGATATTCTAGAGCAGTCACTGGAGGTGAGGGTTTGGATTCAGTTGCCAGATTACACTTTCCTTGAGCACATCTCTGTCTATAGAGAAATAATATGGTGTGTGGAAAAAGCTCTGCATCTGGAATCAGAAGTCTGTGTCTGAGACCTTAGTTCTGCTGTTCAGCTTTGTCACCTTGTACAATCCCTTTGCTGAGATTCAAGTTACTCATCTGTAATATGGAGATGATAATACTTACCTTGCACATATCATACGGTGGCTGTCAGGCTCAATGGAGTTCAAAAGTGTGAGTGGTTTGTAGTAAAGAAGATTCTAATGTCTGCTGCTCTGCATTTGGAGTTTTGTTGTTGTAGCTGTTGTTTTGTCCAAGTGATTAGTTTTACTTTAGGCTATGAACGAGTACAGTGGGTTAAAGGTAAGACTATGATGTGGGGCTAGACCTGTCACGCAGAAGATCTGAGGTCTTTGACTCCATGGGTAGATCATTCTTCTTGTTTATATTGTGGCTCTTCTCTTGGACACACTGTGGGTCACCTAACACCCTTTCCTTCCCCTGCACCTGCTCCCTACCCTAGTCCCATGACTGGCCTGGGACTTTGTTTTTCTTCTTTGCCTCTCACTCTCCAGCACTTAGAACAGTGCTTGGCACATAGTAAATGCTTAGTTTATATGTATTAAATGAATACTGGAAGGAAAGGAGGGAAGAAGGAAGAAAGGGAGGGAGGGAGGAAAAAAAAGGAATGAAGGAAGAAAGGAAGAAAGTCAGTCCAAATAAAAACTTTGTTAGGTTTATAAAAGCTTAGTTTCATTAAAAAGAATAGCCCAAGAATAAAAGAGGAAGGGGGAGAATTTTATGGAGATAGTTCTGATAAAGATATTTACAAGATTGAAGTTTTTAACTCCCTTATCCTCCAAAAGGAAGTCATAAATGGTTTTTGACAATAATCCTTACAAGTATTTTTAAACAATGAGCTGAAGATGAGGATAATGGTCCTGAATTATCTAATAGCACAATAACAGTGTCCAAAGTTAGTTATAAAAATGTCATTGATTTAGTGTTTCTTTCCTTCGCCTTCTTTTTCCTTTGGAAGGAGAGACTGAAGTTGTCGAATTGGCAATTACATGGTAGTATAAGAATATATCTTAAAACTTTTAGACTGAAACTTTATGGTGAGATCTACCTGTGTCTGTCTGTCTGTCTGTCTGTCTGTCTGTTCTTTCTCTCATAATTTCCAAAGGAAAACATATTAATGTTTTGGGATGGTAGGATAATATACTATATTAGAATACTGTATGTGGATACTGTATATACCTGCATATGGGGTGATGAACTATTTCATTTCCTCTTTTTTGTGAGTATTCTATAAGTTTAATCTCCATCATTTATGAACTCATTATAGTCCTTTTAAATATCTAAAGAAAAATCCTGGTGGATTAGTCAAAGCATTAGATCACATAGAATTAAAATAGTTTTTATAAGCCTTGAACTGGTGATATGATGTATAAAGTACTTGTGAGGAAGCTAGCTTTTATCGCAAATGACGAGAAATAAAATAGCACAGCAGTTAAAAAAATTACTTTGGTAACAGTTCAGTTTACTAAATACAAGGTTAGCATCTCTAATCTGAAAATCTTATATCCAGAATGTTCCAAAATCTGAAACTTTTTGAGTGTCAACATGATGCTACAAGTAGAAAATTCAACACCTAACCTTATGTGACTGGTCATAATCGAATGCCATCAAAGCTTTGTTTCATGTACAAAATTTCTTTATTAGAAATATTGTATAAAATTACCTTCAGGTTATATGTATAAAGTGTATATGAAACATAAACAAATTTCATGGTTAGACTTTGGTGTTATCCTCAAGTTATCTCGTTATGTACCTGTAAATATTCCAAAATTCAAAACATTCAAAATCCAAAACACTTCTGGTCCCAAGTATTTCAGATAAAGGATATTCAACCTATAGTTAAAATCAATCAGTGTCATGAAATCAGTTCCAAAGTAGCCATAGTGCAGTATTGGCTCCATAGCCTGTGAGGCTTAGTCAAGTTATATGCATATTATAGTATAGACCAAATTATCAGAAGTGTTATAAAAGTTGTGTATATCAATCGCTCAGATGACTATCGCCAATAATATTAAATAAAGACTATAGGTCTTTATACTACCTAATTAATTGTTATCTTATTTAGTTATATTTTACTTTTTAACATTTTAAAGTGATTTATAAATTCATTCCTAGTATGATAAATTATGTTGAATAGTGACCATATGTTTATTTTTCTTCACTCTATTGTAGGGTACACAAAAAGTCTGATAATAAGACAAAAAGACGCAATGCCATTCCAATTCAAACTGGACTCAGTTATGTGAGTTAAATAGTAATCTCTGGGTTTTAACAGTGAACTAATTCTATCCCTAACTACTTGTTATTGCTCTACTGAAAATAAGTTGTAACATAGTTAGGATAAAATATCTATCAATAAAGACCACCATGATTTACATGGTAATGAAGACTGGCTCTGAGTTGACAAGTTGAAAGTCAGCAAAAGTACTTTTCCTATAAATTTGATAGGCTGACTTGAAAACACATAGAAAAAAAGAAGAGAGAATTTTGATATAGAAAGTTGTGGTTTTAGATTTACTAAATTTTTTTTTTCTAATGGTCAGAAGAACAGTTTAAGAACCAAGTCTAATGTTATTATACAATATATTTAGGGAGAATTTATGGTATTGTAGATGTAAGGTTATCTTTTGAGTTAAATATAATAAATATTAGACATTCCTCTTTGGTTGACATTGACACTTTGAGTAGGAGAACATTATGGAACAAGTCTTTCTATATGTTGTCCTCTCTATTTAGCATTATCTTAAGTGTCCTAAGAGTTTCCTGTTCCTTTGGAGGGCTTATGTGAATGTCAAATAATGGTAATTGAGATTCTTATAGATTTGACTGATGGAGGTGGTTGTTGTTATAGGCAAACCCATAGTCATTTTAGCACGGTGGAGAAAGGGCACCAGTCCTGGGTTTAGTACTTAATTTCCTGTCTTGCTTATGCCACTCTTAAGCCGTGTCCTGAGACTAATCCTATAACCTTTCTGGTCCTGGTCATCTTTAAAAGGAGGTAATTGGATCTGAATAGTTCTCAGTTTAGGATCCTTGGAGAAAGTGACGGAGGAATGACACATGTTCAGGATTTTAAAAAGTCTAATGAAAATAAGACATAAAATCACAATGTGCACAAGCTAACTATCACCTCTTTGGTTTTGCTTTTGGTTGGGATTATATAAACCTTTCTTCCCCTGAATTATCTTATACCAATCACAAATTATGAATGGCAATAAATAGCCATATTCACTTTGAATAAATATTCAAATATTCATATTCATTATGAATAAATAGCCAATATTCATTTTTTATTAATAAGAGTAGAACTATTATTACTAACTAAATGCATTACGATTGTCAAACTCAGAACAATAGGATTCATGGGGGAACTCTCTAAAAGGTGTCAGGTGTCCTTGACAGTAAAAAGTCCAAAGTCCCTCTTACTATTTTTAGTTCAGTAATTTCAAAGTGATGTACCATTTATCATGGCAGCTAGATACTAAAATAATATCATTCTCACTTCACAGATACTATATATAAATTGTCAGGTAGCATCATTCATGAGAATAAACAAATGGTTTTGGAATAAATTAATTGATTGATAGATTGATATATTAATAGCTATACAGAATAATTTCCTAACTAGTATAATCTTTTTTTCCATATCATTCGGTTATATGCCCATAGTTTACCGTATTCAGGATCACTTGGACTGGGTACCAATTATCCTATTGTAAATTTGGTCAATAATCCATTCAGCCTTATTCTTAAGTGCTCTCTAAAATTTATGAAAACAGGCAGGATGAATAAAAGAACTGGGTAAAACATAACCTTATCATCTGTCATTTTATAATACTTTGTAGAAATCGCCAAGGAGAGAACACTAGTTATTAAGTTCTTTGGGAGCAGGGACAGGTTCTATTTGCGTTTTTATGCCTCTAGGACTTACGTCAGCGCCTGGCATATGGACTGTGTTTAATTACATAGGACATTGGTAAATATCGTGAATATCGGGCCCAAGATTCTGGTATTAACTCCTTGTTCCCTTTCAGTCCTATAGACAATATTCATTCATGAAATTATGATTAATAAGATAATTATGAATATTCATTGTGTCTCAAACCATATTTCTGTATTACAAGTTACAGCTCAGTTAATTGTGTTATTGGAATTAATGATGACTTCCATTGTTTCTTTTTTACTTTTTTGGTCCAACCATGTAACTACCCATATGTCATCTAGCCATTGAAATTGCATTTATGATAAAAAACAACAGACTAAAAATGAGTATCGAATCTGAAAAAATATAATGGTTGATCTGATTATGCAAAGTATTTATTTAGATAGTTCTGCTTTCCAAAATTTAAATGACATTTCAATGGCCAATAACAATGAATTAGTGATTATAAATACTCTTTTGAGTTTTGGTTAGCGTAATATCAGGCTTGGATATCTTACATATATACTTTTCTCAGCAATGTAAGTTAAGCATTATTTCCCTGTTTACAGATTGAGAAACCGAGGCTTGGTTAGTTTAAATAACTTGCTCAAACTAGTAAGTAAAACTATTATTCATACTCCTTTTTTTCTGACTTCAAAGTCCATGCTTCCTCCAATATTCTTTATCACATCCAAGTCAGCACTTTTTCATTTTGATATTTCAGTCAAACGAAAGATTTTAGGATTTTTTTTTGCAATGTCCTGATGTAGTTTTATTTGGTTGGGATTTTTTTTTACTGATTTTTTTTAGTTGAGTTAAGAAATTCAAAAGCATATTTGATAAAAGTAAATATTGTGAATAGAAGCAAACTGATGATCACTGTTTAGAATATCTGGGTACTAGAAAATATAATAGTTATTTATGATTGAGTAACAGATAACTGAAAACTTTAGTGGCTTAAAATAATAATAAAGACTTATTGCTCCTGGTTTCTGTGGATTGGAAATTTAGGAGACGCTTGATTGGGCAATTCTGGCTGATGGTTATCTGTGAGGTTGCATATCACCAGGAAGATGCAGTTGGACGTTTACAAGAGCTGCAGTCAAATTAAAGCCTGAATGGGGCAGGAAGGATCCACTTCCAAGGTGACTTGCTCAGATGGCTGGCAAGTTGGTTCTGTTCCATGTGGGTCCCTCATGGCACAGAGGGTGTCTTCTCCTAGAGCGAGTAATTTGAGAGAACAAGGTAAAAGTTGCAACGCCTTTAATGACTTAGCCTTGGAAGTCACACACCATCACTTCTGCTATATTTTATTGGTGACACCCCCAGCCCTGATTCACTATTTATTCACTATTCACTAATATCAGGGGGTAGGCGCCATTATAGGCCATCATAAAGGCTGGCTACTGCAGATACAAACACTATATACATATATTGTTTCACACTTGATTTCTGTCTTTAGGGATCCTTTGCAAGTACCGATGTCTAAAAATGAGTCAAATGGATGAGACCAAACTGCCTTGGGCAGTAAGAAGCAGTGTGGGCATCTTTTTATGTCTTCATAGTAATTCCTTCATTCGACAACACAATTTTTTGAGCACCTATTAGATCTCAGATCCACTGTTCTAGGCAGAGGTTAGACACTGGTACTTGCAGACATTTTTAGACGACACTGGTACTTGCAAAGGGTCCCTAAAGACAGAAATTAAGTGTGAAACACTATATGTATATAGTGTTTGTATCTGCAGTAGCCAGCCTCTATGATGGCCTATGATGACGCCTGCCCCCTGATATTTTCAATAGATAAATTACCTATTTTATAGATATCAGTATCAACTTTATATCAGTATCAGTATCAACTCCTTAATTATTTATATCAGTATCAACTCCTTAATTTCAAAGAGTGAGAAATAGAATCCGAGACTTACTCAAATTCATATAAACTTTAGGGAAGGATCTGCCCGATAATAAGTATTATACAATGTGTATAATATCTGTTTCTTTCTTTAAAAACAATATTGGCGCTAAACTCATTGGCAGTTGGAGATTGAGCTTGGATTGTCTCTAGTAGACATTTGTTGTGAATTGGTTTAAGCTGTCATTCCTTGGCCATTCACTTTTGATGTGCAGGTGACTTTTCTAAGGTAAAGAGATTTTAGAACATAAGTCTGGTCATTCACTTTGCTCAAAATGCTGTTGTGGCTCTCCATTTCAGTGAAAGTCTTTGTAGTGTCCCAGAAGGTCTTGCCTGAACTGACCCCTACCTCCTTCCTGAGTTTCTCTCTAACTCCTCTCTCCTCCTTGTCTCTGCTCCAAACATCATGGCCTCCTTGCTGTTCCTGGAGCTTTCCAGACTTACTCCTGCCTTAGGATCTTTGCACTTGGCTGTTTCCTCTGTTCAAAATACCGTTTTTATATATCCTCATGATTAACACTTCCCATCACTTCATCACTTAAGTCTTTCCTCAAATGTTACCTTTTCAATAAGGTCTACACCCACAACCCTATTTAAAACCTCTGCCTAGAACAGTGGACCTGAGACCTAATAGGTGCTCAAAAAATTGTGTTGGCAAATGAAGAAATTACTAATGAATTACTAATGAAGGCATCAAGAGATGCCCATGCTGCTTCTTACTGCCCAAGGCAGTTTGGTCTCATCCATTTGACTCATTTTTATACACTGGTACTTGCAAAGGGTCCCTAAAGACAGAAATCAAGTGTGAATATGCTTTATTTCTGTGGAAGAGCTCCTGTCATTTAGAAATCAGCACTGTTTCCATTCCCATATCTTTATAGAGTTCCAACATAAAAAAAAGAACAAAAGAAAACAACTTCTACTAAGGCGTATTATAGGAGACAGGTTGATATTACTTAAAGGAGGAAATTAATTGAACCATTGCTGTAGACATTAGACAAATTGTTTCACTCAGAGTTAAAAAGCAGCTTGGGAGTATTAAAGTGTAGGGTGCCTGCACACACTTTACAGCGGTCTTAGCTTATGACCTTATATGGCTTTTATTTCTCTATTAAATCAAGATATATCTCATTGAGGCTGCCATCCCACCCGACACAGCATGGTTCATTTTGGTACCAGTGGGCAGAATTATCCCTGGGAAAGTTGGATCTGTCTTTAACATCCATGTAGTGTGGATAGCTGGGGTTTCAAGACCAGCAAGACCTCCATGGAGTGGGAAGAGAGGGCATAGGCCCTCACTACCTAGACCAGTGCTTTGCTGAGCTCCTTCCTACCCTCTCTGACCCTAAAGCTGTGTCTTACAACTCAGGTGCATTGGCTTTCTTTTAATAATGATGAGACTCGAACCCAGTTTCAGCTCTTATCTTCCCCCAAATTCTCTTATAACCCCAAATCTGGGCATCCTTATTCAGGTAACTGGGACTGGGCATGCAGTCTGTGGTCCAAAAATGGGCAAAACCAAATAGTTCGCCCAGAATTTCCATCTACAGCCTTCTCTTTTCTGACACATTATTGGACCCAAGCCCAGGAGGGTCACAAAGAATCACAAGTAAGAGGACAGTGCCATGTGTGATATTCTAGTAGTATGCAGAAGAAGTGACATGCTAACTCTAAGCCCACGGTTCATGATTACATGAACCATGCAAATGTTAATGTCCATGTTTGATTATTTTTTCTAAAATCTGCCTCTAAGGTTGGCTGTCACCCAGGTTCTCTTAATGGGGCATTTATGATTTTGTTGGAATTTTTTAATAAATTGTATACATTTGTCAAAATGCATTATAAATCCATTTATATTTTACTTACTTGTTTAATACCTTGGAATTTATGAGACCTAGAATTATTTCATGCTGTATGAAGGCATATTTCTAATTATCTTTTGTAAATAGAGTGATTACGGTTATACTCATATATGCATCTTGCTAAGATTAAAATCACGGGAAACTGATTCTTAATTGTGATAATAGAAATAACAAAATGTAAGCAAAATGCTAAATTATGTAGGGATAATTGCATGATAAAAATATTATAAGTAGCTTTATATTTGCAAAAAAGTAATGTCTAGATAAAATATGCCATTTTCAAAGCCTATTTTTAGACTGCTGTCACTCTGTGAAATGAGGATAGTATAATAAAATAATAATATAATTGTCTCATGTTGGTAGGCAGACAACAGTGGCAAAGGTGTGTAGGGAAAGCATGTTGTTAACATTTGAAAGTTGGTTTTTAGTTTCTTTTGTCTTTTTTTTTTGGTCTTAACTCTTTTTCTGCAGCTTTAAGAAGTAGAGAATCATAGATAATGTTTTATCTAGTCCTCAGATAAGACATCTCTTTTACATTTTAGATATTGAACATTTTTTTTGCATTTTATTAGAGACAATTGCTTGAAAACAGAGGCTTTGTTTCATAAGAGGTTAGCTGCTTCCACTTGAAATCACAATCCTTTGTGATATTAAAATTAGCTCCTTAGCAAGAGTTAGGATGTCACCAAGGTGCAGAAGAAGCAGTAGTAAGTAGCAAGTGGATCAATCCTTAGGAAACAAAGATCCTGTTTTCATGCAAATATCTTTAGTGATTAGAAAAGGGAAAAAAAAAAAAGAAAGAAAGAAAACCTGAGCATGGGTGAAAGAGCTATTGGTGCTATGCTACATTTTTAGAGAAATTGCTGAAAGCTATTTAGCCATGCAAACTGATGACCTTTACAGTTCTCTCAAGGTTAATGGGGTCCAGGAAAATGGTAATGTAATAATTTGGGTTTCTTGGCTATCCCACTGACTTGTATGCCCCTTAGATTTCCTAGCATTATAGGGTGGAGGGAGGGTAGTACTGATTCTAAAATGTGTTTAGAATCCCTCTGTCCTAATGCTAAGCTCCTTTCTACATAAAATCATCGATAATATTTAGGAAAAGATGACATCAGTAGGAAATTGTACACATTCTCCCTTTATTCAAATTAAGAGGGAATCTACAATTGGTAGCCCAAATATAAAATAGTAAAAGGTATTTATAACAGGAAACCTGTCATGTAATATTACAGCTCAAGGTCTAAGATATTCATGATCAGGGAGCCTCAAAAGTCAGGGATGCAGTAGGACCATGTTGAAATGGTACCTTGAAGGTCACTCGTGGGCAAGGGGAATCTGTCCCCTCTTTAGCTGTACATCCAGGGAGGAAACGCCAGACATGGGTCTGTGTGACCGTATGCAGGGCTGCTGAATGAAGTGGCTGCTAGTTCTGTAAGGAGGCCCCTGCTGGCGGCATGCTCTGCAGGGCTGCCTTTAAGGAGCTCTTGAGAGGCCAAGTGTTTTGGTGTTATCAAGAGGGGTTCATTATACCGAGGGAATCAATTTAGAATGACTTTAATGGGATTGGGAGTCAAACTGCAGCACAGCCCTATGACAAAGAGAATTTAAAGTACCCTGTATTTATTATGCCTTTCTCTCTTTAATTATGTCTGTCTTTAATATTCTAGCGTTAGCTCCTTTAATGTTTTTCTTCTCCACGTTTTTGGCATTTTTATGATTTGCAGTTCCATTCTAAATGGGCACATGTCATAATGTCATCTAATTCCATTGAGAAAAATGTCCCTGTTTCCTGTGGCTTTTGGCCAAGACATACTATTACTTTTGATTTCTTATATATATATATTTTTCACAGATTATGTAGCCTGTGCAATATAAAGGAAAAGATTCTTTCCAATCTGAACAAGATATTTAATGCTTTTTTTTTTTTTTTTTTTTTTTTGTAATCTCCTTGGGGACATAGGTGATGTCTCTTACAGTTATTTTCTTAATACCTAATACAGTGTCTGGCCCACTGAGGGTGCTTAGTAACTGTTGGTTGAATGAATGAGTGAATGAATGATATTAGCATCCAGATTATTCTTAATATAAAAGGGTTTTGCTCCCCATTGACTGGGTTGAGGGGAGGCAGCACTTTCTGGGTACAATGAATACGTAACATGGTAGACTGGAATCAAAGTCTAAATGTTTTCACTTTTTTTTGGCTATCCCTTGATATTTTCCTACATTTCATTCATTCATTTATTAAACTGTCAAAATAAGGCCCCCACTATGTGCAAATTACTATATCACATTTCCCCCTCTCTTTCCTTCTTCTTGCCTGTTCTTTTTTTTCACTTCTTCTTCCTTCTGATTTATTTATACTCTTAACCCATCTTCTCATCTACTTCTCTTCCTTTCCATCCCCTTATCCTGTCCCTTCTTTCCATTTCCATTCCTTGTGCTCCTTTAGTGCTTACTGTTTTTACTTTCAGTCTTCTGCATATATATTTCTTATGCTCTCCTTTCTGAAATATATCATATCATCTCCCTACCTCATCCTTCTCTTTTCCTTCTTTTCCATCTCTGTGAAGTCCAGAGATACAGAGACATGGTCGTGGAAGAAATCATTCCAGACTTTTCACCTTCATTTCCAAACTGTGCTCAGGTTTGTTCTTAACAACCGCTTAGCTAGTCCATTCCATTACCTTCGAGTGAGACCATGGCCTAAAACTCTTCAAGCAGGGGGTGAACTGCCCTTTGAAAAATGTTTGTTAAAAATAAAATCCCTTCTGAAGAGGCTATCCTTTGATTGTTCTTGGTAACCTACCTTTTGATTCCTGGCTCTGAGTGGAGACTCCAGTCTCATCTCTATTCCTGTTGTTCTCTGCTTTATATTGCAGAGGGGCAGATGCCAAGAAAGAAAACAATAGAACGGGATCAGGATACAAGTTGGTTTACAATAGAACCAAAAGGGTGGGACAAAATATGGTGGTGAAATAGAGGAAATGCTGTAAGCCATTCTTAAAATTCTGATCTCATCAATTTATTCACATTATTATAACCTAGACGCCATATTAGTGACTAGGGATTTGACAGTGAATGAGACTCCGATCCTGCCAAAAGAAGATACCTATATTCCATCGCAGTGTGATGACAGAGCTGTAAGAACAGCACCCAACCTGGAACGTGGAAGGATCAGGATTCTCTCCTTGGCAGAAAAGACAGTTAAGCTGAGTCAAGAAGGGTAGTTTAACAGTAACCAGGGAATGTGGTAGAAGGCGGCAATTCATGCCTAGCAGTTCGTAGGAATGACAGATAGAAATCGGAAAAGTCTTATTGGTTATGCTGAGGAGTAGGGACCTCTTCCTGAGGGCCATGGGGAGCTACTGAATGGTTTTAACCAGGGCAGTGACATTTTGGGGAGACACTCTGCTAATATCATGGAGAATGCATGGAGTGAAATCACAGACAGAGAGACAGTCATGAGGTGGTTGCAGTAATCAAGGTTAAGAGATGCTGCTGGCCCTCCCTAAGGTGGTGGTGGTGATGATGATGGAAATGAGTGATGAAGTCAGGGTATGTATGATGAGCAGAGATGGACAGGCCATGCTGACACAGTGAATGCAAGAGACGAAGAGGGAGTGGGGGTTGAAGATGGCATTCGGTCTTCTGGGTTCTGAGGAGAGGTACTATTTCTGAAGAGTCGTCTCAGTTGTCTTTGATCTTTAAGTGCAGGCTAGTGTTCCTAAAAGCTTCCAGATTGACATCCCTGAAGACTAATGCCATCTTCTGTTTCATCACAGTGAACGGCAAAGCTGGCTGATGAGGGCACTCTCATCTGTTTGCAGAAATCCTGCACAGCAAGGGCAGGGCCACAGAGGGTTGCAGGCAAATTCATAAGTTGTTGAACTGTTAGGGACTGAATTGAATGCTGTCAAATAAAAGGTTAAAATATATTACTCACTGGCTCTTATGGATGAGTTCAGTGAAAATAGTTGTACCAGGATGTGTGTGTGTGGGCACACACGTGTGTGTTCATTCACATGTATGTGTGTTGTGTGTGTTTGTGCAGATAGCATCTCTTCCAGGTCTCCCATCATAGGAAGGGTCTCATTTAATGCCTCTGAGATGAGAAACCTAGGAACTAGGAACTACAGAGAAGCCACTAACTGACCTTGCACAAAAATTGTCAGTTGATATGATTTTTCTCTCTGCCTAAAGTCTGGACTAAATTTGAACTGGTGACTTTAAAGTGAGTGACTCCATAGCCCATTACCATAGCCCTGAGATAGGTAATCTACTTTAAAGATACATTTGAAATAACCTACTATGGAAAATGTAGTTAGCAAGCTCAGAGATATGCTTATGTTTAACAACTCTCAGAAATGCACTTACAGATTTTATTTTTTTCAAAGTCTTTGCAGGGAGTGAAATGCGAATGAAAGAGATGATTCATTTTATTAGAGCAATTAAAACATTGGCTCCTGTTTTTATCTATCATACTCATGAAATAAAAATATATTAGAGAAAAAAGTGATATTTACCTGGAGATAAAATTTAAAATATAAGGAAGATAAAAGTCCATTTTTTTTTTTTTCTGAAAGAAGTAACTAAAAATCTGCTATAGGTTATAATTCAGGCAGAACCTCATCATTATGGACCAGGAGCTGGAGTGAGATCATAGTGGAACAGGAGCCAGAGTGAGCGCAATCTCTACCCAATATTTTTTGAGGCACAAACGTAGCCAGGAGTGAGTCATTCAACAGGGTACCTCAGAGGTGGAGGGTCTTGGATATAAATGGACAAGACTGCGGTACAGGAAAATCCATCACCTTAACCTTGGATCTGCCCTCATCATCTCCCGGTGAGTTCAAAGAAATCAACTTATCTGATTCCGTTCTGTGCCTTAGGCCAGGTCCACACTGCCGGGGGATGCTTCAGGTGACTCAGAGATGGCTCTTAAATCCGACTATCTCTGCTCCCAAACGCCAAATGATAATAACCTCTTCCCTTCTTGGATTGCATATACGTTATATAAAAGTAGCATGGGAAGTGATTAATATATGTATACTTTGCTTGTTGCATTTCCCCGAGAAAGGGCAGAGAGAACTGAGGACTTTGGTTCTACCATAGAAAGGTAGGAGAAGGAGGGAGAAGGGGAGGGAGGAGGGCTTTCCCTCACCTTTTTGTTTATGCAACACGTGTTGGCATGGGACACCAGGGACAGCGTGGGACTTAGAGAAATGCAGGTTCAGTTTTCTGGGGCTACATGCACTACTTTGTAGAGTTGTTTAAAGGGTGAATAAAAGCTTTCGTATACTCATTTATTCATCAATTATTTATTGACTTTTTACTAATTGCTGAAGATCCAAGAGTGAACAGTGAAGTTCCTACTTTCATGGAACTTTATGTTCTGATTGATAGAGCTAAACCTAGTAAACAATTGAACAAATAAATACATGAAATGCTAATGGGTGGGTCATAAAGCAAAATAAGGAGTTGAGAGGGGGCCAAATAAATGGAGGTGATATTTTAGGTACGGTGATTAGAGGAAGCCTCTTTGATGTGGGAGATGACATTGTGGAGTGACCAGTTGATTGCAGATGCATAAGGAAGCCTCTAGCACACGTGGTTAGCACTTAATCAGTGGTAACTATTGTTATAATCACTGTCATTGTTCTTGGTAATAATGGTGTACAGTAAGCCTGCATGCTGTTTGCAAATTTGGTATTATAAGGATTGGGTTTTAGAGTATTTTCTTATAATGGAATTCAATATCTGTGAAGATAAAGAATTTTTATTTTCAGTTACAGTTTAATTTTGAGAATGGCTAATAATGTTTAAATGAAAATCAACAAAAGTTGAGTGTTTTGTGTGGTTAAATATCTTGCTATTTTTTTCCCCTATAAATACAATTAAACAAACATTTCTCGACCACTTATTTTGTGTCAGGCACTACATCGGGCACTGGGGGATCAAAAAATGTTAAAATATAGTCTTTGCCCTCAGGGAGCTTGTAATCGTATTTCCCCCTAATAATTCAGGGCTCTTGCACTATTTGTTTTAATATAACCTGAAGGAGGGATACATATGCTGACAAGGCTCTGAGAGTATAGGAAAAACAAGTTGCATTTGAGTGTTAACTTTGATGTTTGTTTAGTTTTATAAAATATGTAAGAGGCTTTTCCATTAGTGAATAAGACTTTCAAAAAGCTTTCAAGATCTCATGTCACAAGTAGTTAAATATCGTTAAAGGGGAGTCGCAAAGACTGACAGCTTGGAAGCTTAAGCACCGTATGTGGTTTAGGATGCGCGGCCAAGGTGAGGCCCCTGTTCCCATCTTGTTGGAAGTCATGCAGGTCCGACTGATTCAATTGGTCTGAAAAATCCAGACTACGTGGGAATCCAAAATCAACTTGGCAGCCCTCTATTAGTCTTTGGCTTTTGAAAGCAGCATATCACACACTGTATGGGGAAGGTCAGGGATGAAAATCACGGCCCAGGCATGTCCCAATGTTGGAATGAAGCGGAACTTGGGCAAAGTGGTTTGTACCAGAGAGACACATGGAGCACATTGAGTGACACAAGTAAAACATACCTGGAAATTGCTTTCTAGAGACAATTTATGCTTGTTTGCAGAATCTATACTTTCCGTTGAGACCACATGGCACCTACTCAGAGGAGCTAGCCTGACATAGCCATGACTTTTCATACTCGGTCTCCTTCCCTGGTTCTTGTCCATCTGAGTAATCTCATCTCTCCTCTCCTCTCCTCTCCTCTCCTCTCCTCTCCTCTCCTCTCCTCTCCTCTCCTCTCCTCTCCTCTCCTCTCCTCTCCTCTCCTCTCCTCTCCTCTCCTCTCCTCTCCTCTCCTCTCCTCTCCTCCCCTCCCCTCCCCTCCCCTCCCCTCCCCTCCCCTCCCCTCCCCTCCCCTCCCCTCCCCTCCCCTCCCCTCCCCTCCCCTCCCCTCCCCTCCCCTCCCCTCCCCTCCCCTCCCCTCCCCTCCCCTCCCCTCCCCTCCCCTCCCCTCCCCTCCCCTCCCCTGTAGTTCCCTATTAGGTATGTATTAACTTCTTCCTCAGCTACCTCCCCCATCAGATGTGAATATCTCACAAAGGTAGGAACTCTGTCTTGTTTACCTGCTCATTCAGTGCTTGGCCCTGACTAGGTGCAGAGCAGGCCATGTGCTGAATCGATGAGTTTTAGCAACGAGGGAAGTTAACAGCGGCAGCAACACCACCATTATCACCCTTGGGATTCGGGAGAGCTTGGCTGAGGGCAGTCAGAACTCTGTGAATCAGAGCAAGTCTTCTCTGTTGTTCAAATGCGGAGCATTGGTGCTCTTTGTAGGACTGCACGAAATGGCAATATAGTACAGTTGACCCTTGAATAACTCAAAGGTTGGGGCGCTGACCCCCTGCATAGTGGAAAATCCATGTATAACTTTTGACTCCCTCAAAACTTACGTACTCATAGCCTACTGTTCACTTTTAGCCTTACCAATAACATAAACAGTGGATTAACACATATTTTGTATGTTATATGTATCATATACTGTGTTCTTATAATAAAGTAGGCCAAAGAGAGTTATTTTAAAAAGTCATAAGGAAGAGAAAATGTAGTTACTGTTAATTGGAAGTGGTTTATCATGAAGGTCTTCGTCCTCATTGTCTTCACGTGGCGTAGGCTGAGGTGGAGGAGGAAGGGGAGGAGTTGATCTTGCTGTCTCAGGGGTGCCAGAGGCAGAACAAAATTCACTCATAAGTAGATCCATGCTGTTCAAACCTGTTTTAGCTCAAGGTTTATTTGTACATGAAATTAGCTTTTTAACTCTTTTTATTAAACTTTATGATACAAAAAAAAAACACATGGTACTATGTCCAAAATGAGGCTAATAAATTGTTTGCATTGTTTGTTTTTTTAAATATGCATATTTTTTACCTTTTAAAACAATTTATTTTTGAAATTTGGATAGTGGGTGCTCTTATTTAACTCTAACCATAGATTCATTAATTCATCTTGCAAAACATACGTGTTCTGGGGCACCCATTGATTAATATCTACCGTTGTTCTAGAAACATCATCTCTGCCCATCATGCCATCCCTTTGCTGTCAACCTTTGAATGCTTTAACCCACAAGTAGACACATGTTGGAAAAATTTCCAATGGCATTCCTCTCTGAGTCCAGATAATTTTTTGACTGTGGAGAATTGTTGGATATAACACAGAATTTCTCACTGTTGCTGTAGATTCTTACATAGCTTGTTAGTCATCTACATCTCAACCAAGAGACTTTATGAAAGGCTCAGGATATCTCTCCCCCCACACACACACACTATTCATCTATGCTAAAGCCAAACCACTCTTTTCAGAAAGTAGATTTCAGGAAATTGTTTAAACATCCCAGTGATTAGGGATACAGAGGGACATTCTTCTCACCAACCCTTTCTAGTGGAAAGTGCCTTGAAAACACCTACCACTGAGGCATACGTAGAAGCCCGTGGAAACCAAGTCATACTGCCCAGATATAGAAAGCTGCAGGAACACACTTTTTGTCTGAATATGAAGGAAAATGTGAGCCATCGCTGAGCTGTTGGACGTAGCTGAATGATGAATACACATCAGAATGGGAAATTATATGAAGGCAATTTGGTGCTATATTTAAATGCACACAAAGATTTGGGTTGAGTTTTTTGATTGATAGAATCCTAGAAAGCCTATTTTCACCCACTGGTTGGTGATTTTAACTGGAGATAAGGTGATACATTAGATAAATGCATAAATCTCCCTTTTGGAATAAAAAGATACTCATATCTGATGTTGAGTTTTGTCATACCCACAGCCCAATTTTCAGACAAGTAATCGAATACAAACAATAGACATTTACACTTGTGTGTACAAGAAGGGCTCCACCTGCAACATCTTCCTTTCAGTTCTCACGGTGGAAGTGTGATCTCTGCAATTCCAATTAAATGCCTATGACTGTCATAAACTCGTAGCCGTCTATGTTAATGGAATAGAAAATTCGAGGCACTCCAGAAATGTACATGAGGCTCTTTCTTTTCCTTTTGGTACATTTATTTTCTCGTTCAGTTGTGTCTGAATAATTATTTATGATAGACATTCTCCTTGAGGATGTGGTAAGTTACTGGTACGAAAAGGGAAGGAAGTCCAGAAGTATTCGATGCTGCTGTCTGAAAGGCATGGCTCATCTAGGAAGACGCCCAGAGTAGCACTTGAAGGTACCACAGTCTAGGCCACAAATATGGGATTACCAAACCCAAATAGTTACCCCCAAAGACGAGCCAAGTCTGCACCAAATATTCAAGCCACTAGTGGAGAGGATTAGTCCAGCCTAGGGAGATATAAAGCCATTTACTGGAATTTAGTGATGGAGGAGCCACTTTGCCTTTGAAATGTTGGGAGAAACCCTGTACCACCTCTTCCTTCTCCAGCCTGAATCTGAGGGTGAAGCTTCCAGCATATTATTCCGAGTTTCATTGACTAACCTCTTCCAGTCACTGGTGCCACTAGCATTCTGCTGCTTCATGGGCTGATGGCTTTTCTTAAAACTGGAGCATGCGTGGATGCATATTTCCTCTCCTGAGCACAGCTATGTTAGAGAAAGGATATAAAATTTTCAATGCAAAATCAGCTACAAAGGTGAATGTTTGAAATGAGAAAGGAGATCACAATGAATTTTAAATTTAACAAAACTTACAAATATCACAACATTTTAAAACTCCAAAAAAATAACAAAATTTTAATTAGCTGTCTCACACTCTTCTATAAAACATTTTTCCCTATTTTTTTTTTTTTTTTTGGCTACATGCACTTTGCCTCTTTATATGACAACAAAGATGTTGTAACACTATTTTCTATAGAGAGAATAGGTAATTTAGTCTTTCCTCTAGTATGTTCATTGGAATTTGTTTTGTATTATTGATGGTTTTTAAAGCCTTCTTTTAATTACACTACTCATTACTGGCAATGTTATATAAAGTTTTAGGATTGTTGTCAAATTTTTGGAAAATTTCTACCAAGCTTCTTTCATGTATGGGCTGTGAGATTTAGAAGAATTTTTTAGACAGGCATCTGGCTTCCTGAATTGCAAACCTTGTTTCCCTTCCATGACCACATATGTTCGGCAAAGCCCCCTCAGTTCATATTTACATCTCTTTACAATTTTTGGCTTTGCATTTTCAGACATGGACCAGTGGTTGATGGAGTGGTAGAAGCATTCCTGCAAGTTATTCCTACATGGGGATGACAAAGAATTAATTTTAACTATATGTGATTGTAAACCATGTAAATGTAAACTACTAAACCCAAATTAAACATATTGGCCAGTCAACTGTCCCTTGGCCAAATTCTAAGAATGCCCATGGCCACACCTAGGTCATTCCAACCAAGGAGAGGTAGATGGAGGAAAAGCCAGAGATCAATTGTGGTTAAAATATCTTGCTTTAGAAAAATGTCACCAAAATATATTAATACAACCATGTGTACACAAGACCTTGGGAGGGACCTCCATAATAGGGGAGCCTGAAGTTTAGACTTCCTCAGTTTTGTGTTCAAACTTCCTTTGACTACAACATGGTTTTTAGAAGCTGTCATGGTCTTTACCTATTGAACATCCTATCTAGGAGATTTATATTGTAGTTCACGAGGAATGGTACACATTTGTATGTATCTCGCGTTGCCCCAGCTCTTTGCTTTTCAGTTCCTTGCCTGTCTCTGTGTAGCAGATGCTGCCTACGTTGGCAGCCCCTCCATATCCAACCTGACTCATCTGGATCAAGTTTAAGGTAAAGATTTGCATACATTGACCCTCTACTAGCTTTGCTGTCCTGAATGCCCTCCCCGTGAATGGTAAGATCATGGTAGTTGATGGGTGACATCAGACAGATGGCTTTCCAGCAAGACTTGCCCACTCTGTCTTTCCATAATATAGAAGAGGTGACTTTTATTCACCCAATGGAAAAGAAATATCTTAACTGCAAATGAAAATCACATTATCAATATCAAAGATAGGTGGGAAGGATTAGTCCAGGCTAGGGATATATAAAGCCATTTAGTGGAATTTAGTCATCACTTAGCCTTTGAAATGTTTGGAGAAACTTTGTATCACCTCTTCCTTCTCCAGCCTGGATCTGAGGGTGAAGTTTCCAGCATATTACTCCTAAATTTCATTGGCTAACCTCTTCCAGCATACAGGGGTTCTTTGAGGAAGACACATCTGCTGGCTAAAGAATTCCTTTGCCAGAGATTCTTACCTGTGCATTGGGAAAAAACTGGAAGGTGATTTATTAAGCTCTTCAAAAGAACTTCCTGCCCCACCCCACCCACCTCTGATACTTATAAACATGTTTTGAATTTCAGAGTTATTCACAGATTCTCTCCAACTGAACAGGTTGGGTTTTGTAAAAGTGGCCTTAGGAAGGGGACTTGGCACAAAGGGGTTCTATGTGTCAAACCTCGAGCTTTACTTTTGCCTGTGAGGAAGCCATTGTAATAATAAGGAATAATACTTCCATACACTGGTGATTTGTATGAAATTATTCTTGAGTTTATTATTTAATAAAGAATATTCAGAAACAGGCAAGTAAAAAATGTCGTTGATGTCACAGATGAAGAAGCTACATATATGTATTAATGGGATTCATTCACTGGTTTATGGACCTAAACTTCTCCTGGGACTCCACAAATCCACAGGCATGCAGACCCTTCTCGCTTTGACAGGAATGCAGATGAGTCACCAAATATCTGTGACTGGCCCAGGATTATGCAAATAATTCTCCCTCCCATGGGCTCCATAAGGGATTTTCTTCTGTAGCAGATAGCCTAGAAAATTTTTGAGTGGAGACAGCCCAGAGATTTTCAGCAATGTTGGTTGGTTGTGCTTTCGCTGAGCAGACATTTTTATAGACACCTGGGCCATCCTCACGGCACAAAGAATCTTTGTCAACATTTCTTCTAGTCAGCACTTTCCCATTATAGGAATGGTTAAAATTATCAGGTGTTGTCCCCTAAACAGATGTTTGTTTCTGCCAAAACATTGTAAAAAAGCATCCATATTGGAGATGTTAGACGAACAAATGCTTGCAACTGAAATATGTACTCTGCTTGTTAAGGCTTTGCCAAAAAAAAAAAAAAAAAAAAAAAAAAAAAAAAGCCTTTATGTTTAGGGAGCTATTTTGCATGAAGCTATTGTCAGCCAGTGTGGGCAGATCATTCTCTAAGTGTAGTATGGATACAGTTTGGGGATTAGAAGATCTTAAAGTGATCGTAAGGATTTATTTTGAGCTCTTAGTTCTTCAAAAGAAAAAAGTATATATACAGAAGAGTATATTCCTGCCAGGGCCTCCCAGAAACCTGGACATATTAATAGCTCTTGTTTCTTTTGTTTCAAGAAACAAAGCATGAGATTTGCCTGAATCCTACACATGGGAGGCTCTAAATGTAGTCATGTTCTTTGGTTATTTATAGCACATGAGCCTCCACCTACCCTCCCTTCTGATTATCTCTCCGCCCCCGTCTCCCTGCACCATGACCCTATATTTAGATCTGAAGCGTCATCTTCTGTGACCACAGCAAGGTTGTGCCTCTGCGAAGGATGGCAGGGTATAAGGTTATTTCACTGAATGGAGGAGATATCCATTTGGGACAGTTTCACCTTCTGGGAGATAAGGCTTTGCTCTATGGAAGAAACCCAATTAGCAGGCAGGTTCTCTTTGATGTCATTTTATAGAAGGAAGCATTTTTATAATAACCTGCTATGCATTGCAAAAAAAAACCCCAAAAAAACAAAAAATCACTGCTGTCATATATTACCAACTTTTTGGAGTAGATTCTTAGAGTTTGTATCTATACGTATATATATTACATATATACACACATATATCTGTACAGGAAAGGGATCATTTTATTCACATATGGTTAAAATAAAATATTCTAGTTTAACAACAACGACATCAACAAAACTTTTAACCCAGAAAGATCTTTGATGCCTGCTTTTGAAGAAGGAAATAAATATTTAAAGACATATCAGGGGCCGGGCGCGGTGGCTCACGCCTGTAATCCTAGCACTTTGGGAGGCCGAGGCGGGCGGATTGCTCAAGGTCAGGAGTTCGAAACCAGCCTGAGCGAGACCCCGTCTCTACCAAAAATAGAAACAAATTAATTGACCAACTAAAAATATATATAGAAAAAATTAGCCGGGCATGGTGGCGCATGCCTGTAGTCCCAGCTACTCGGGAGGCTGAGGCAGTAGGATCGCTGAGCCCCGGAGATTGAGGTTGCTGTGAGCCAGGCTGACGCCACGGCACTCACTCTAGCCTGGGCAACAAAGTGAGACTCTGTCTCAAAAAAAAAAAAAAAAAAAAAAAAAAAAAAAAAAAAAAAGACATATCAGGGAATTACCAAAAAAAAAAAAAACCATCAGTACCACTGTGATTGATACTAATTCTAATTATATCCTAAGCACATTTCATTAATTATTTCATTTAGTCACCATGTTACATATCAGGTAGTTAGTAGCATTCCCACTTTACAGATAAGAAAGCTGAAGGTTAGAGAGTTAAAAACCCTATTCAAGGTCACTGAGCTAGTCAGGTTTCAAATTCAGATGGTCTGACTCCTAGGCTACAGCTTTTAACCATGATCCTGATTGCCCATAGACAAAATTCACTGATGAATCATGACATCTTGTGTGGGAAGATCATTGATGGTTATGACCTAGGTAGGTATCTGCAGCTGGCTGAAAAAAAAAAAAAAACAGTGCTCTGATGTCACCTTTTAAATGGGCAGAGTCCTTATTGCTCATTAAACTCTAGATCTTCATTCAGAAATAGCAGAAAGAGCCTATTTGTCTATTGCTTATGGTGGAGTGGATTTTTTCCTTACAGTTCTCTTGCTTCTGAAAGCCAAAAGTCATAGGGCTAAAAAGACTGAGTTTGGAAGCAAAGAATGGTTGTAAGGAAGGTGTTCTTCTACTATCCACTGTTTGATTCTTTTAGAGTAATTTTCTTTCATTCTCATTTCTCCTTTGTGGCTTTATAAAACCACAAGCTCTGCAGAAATTGTCCTTTTCACTCTCCATTTGCCTCCCCGTCCATGAGTACCATTTGGGGATGGGCAGGTGCTCTCTGTGTGGGAGGAATGGTGAGGGATACATTCCAGGCATGGCAGTGCTTTATTTATGGGGAGAAAAAAAGCAAAGAGTGGGAGATAAGCACTCAGATCTGTTGTTTAGACTAGCATATCATTTGCCTATCTAGAAGGAATAACTTGTGACTTGTTTCTTTTCAGATTTAAAAACATACTTTTTTATTAGAAAATACCCCACATATACCTGAAAATACCCTACATATATCTATCCAGTGAAAGGGAATGCTGTGGTATTTGTATCAGAGAGCACACGTGTCAATATTTTCTTCTTTTTCTTAAAAGTGGCATTGGGTGCAGCTGGGCTGTTTGCAGATTTGATGTCAATTTTTTTTTTTTTTTTTGCATTTAAAAATCACCCGTGTTTAAAAAGTGGGGGGAAAAAAGTCCTGGCATTTTGGGGAAAGATTTTTCTCTGAAGGGGAGGGAGGAGGAAAATATGGAGAATAATGAATTCATCAGGCTGAAAATGCACGGGGCAGCGAAGCGCGCAGGCTTCAATACCTGGCAAATGGAAAGAGAGCCCCCATTACTGTTGAGATGCACAGACACAGCTCTGCTAATCGCTTGGTCATGCTTGGGAGACACTGAGTCATCACAGGCCATGACATGGGGAGAACAGGGTGCCAGGGGTTTGTTGTAAGAAAAAATTGTTTATTTAACATCCATAACCAGCAGCACTCCCTTCTCCGCCCCTCAGCCTCAGATGACAAGTCTTGGTTGGGAAAACGCTCGTGCATGTGTGTGTGTGTGTGTGTGTGTGTGTGTGTGTTTAACTCTTTAGGTTCAACACAATTGGAGATCTCATAGAAGGTAGAAATTATAGAGTAAGGGACCATTTGAACCAGCAGACTACTTTTTATTTATTTCCACCATTTGTTGTTTATTCTATGTGTAGGTAAGCAGTATTAAATATAAAATAATAAAAGTTAACATTTATTGAATAGTTGTTTTGCACTGGGTGCTGTTTTGAGTTACTGACACGTATTACTTCGTTGACTGCTCATGACGGTGCCACAAAATAGGGCACCATTACTGTCTCCATTTTACAGAAGATAAGTAGCCTGTCCAAGGTCACAGAGCTAATGAAGAGTGGAGCCAAGTTTGAAACTGAGATTGTCTGACCCCAAAGCCTGTGCCAGTGACCACTGTGCCTTGTATTAGATTATGTCCTTTGAGAAATTCAGTGAAGCCTAAGAACAAGTTAGTTGATGAGACAAAGTATAGTTTTCATTCTTTCCATGTATGTTTTATTGAGTATTGTGCTTATGGTGGAGTGGAAAGCCAGATATACACATAACTCCCATGTAATGGCATTCTTCCTATAATGGAAAGGTTCAGTAAGGCCAGAGGTGGCATGGAGGAAGAGGTGCCCCTTTCTCTGGGGTTTGCTTTCAAGTTCAGTGCTATCTAAACAGTGAGTAGCACTTTATGTAGCCTTAGTAGGTGCTCAGTAAATAGTGTAGTCAGGAGAGGATGCAAATGGGTAACATTTGAGCTGAGACTTTATGGATAAGTGGTAGTTTCCCTGTGGATAAGATGGGGAAAGACATTCCATGATGAGAAAAGAGCATGTGAAAGGCAGGATGCTGCTTGGCATGTTCTGGAAACCACATTGGTTCTAGACTGCTGGAGCATAAAATGGAAGATGGCTGAGTGGAGGCAAGACAGGGAGCCAGGATTGCTCAGTGGACGGGCAGAGTTGGGATGGACATTATATGCCGTGCAATGGGATATGTGTTTATCAGGAGGAGTGGGGAGGCCATTCAAGTAATGTGAGCACTGCAGGGGAGAGGTTCAGCTCGAGGTTAGAGAAACAGCCCTTGGATGATGGATTGAAGGGGGTGGCGAAGTGCTCAAGACTAGAGCCATTTCAGTGGTCCCAGATGGGGTTATGTGAGTGTGAACTGGTACAGTGCGTGTGGGGTTGGAGAGGTCTGATAGACTCAAGCAGTCTTCAGTAGGTTACATTTTATTCTCCGTGTGAAAAGAGTTAGAAGATCTGGATTCTAGTACTGATGTTGACACTATCTGTATACGTAGGTGAGAGACCGGCAAACTTATTCTGTAAAGGCCAGATAGTAAGTATTTTCTGCTTTGCCAGCCATGTGGTCTCCATGTCACAACTGCTCAACTCTGCCCTTATGGTACAAAAGCAGCCTTAGGTAATATGCAAATGAATGAGCGTCACTGTGTCTCAATAAAAAACCTTATTTTAAAAAGCAGGTAGGGGAGAGAGGGTTAGAGTGAAGGAGGTGGATTTGGCCCACTGAAGTCCTTTGCCAAGCCTTGGTTAAGCAAATGGCCTTTCTGTCTCACTTTCCCCATTCATCCATGTCTTACTTTGTTTTCTGCTGCTACAACAGAATACAACAGACTGAGTAACCTGCAAAGAAAAGACATTTATTTCTCACAGTTCTGGAGACTGTGAAGTCCAAGAACATGGCTCTGGCATCTGGTGAGAGCCTTCTTGCTGTACCATCCCATGAGAGAATGCAGAAAGGCAAGAGAGCACGTGTAAGAAAGAGGAAATCAGGCCAAACTCACCTTTTTATTAGGAACCTGGTCCCAAGTTCCCTAAGCTACTCCAACCTAACAGCATTAATTCATTCATGAGGGCAGAGCCCTTATGGCCTAACCACCTCTTAAAGGCCCTGCTTCTTAATACTGTTACAGTAGCGATTCAATGATAATGTGAGTTTTGGTGGGGACATTCAAACCATAGCAATCTGGTTGGTTAATTATTCTCACCCATCAAGTTAGGAGGTTACAGATACTTGGCATAATAAATGGTGCCCAGAAGAAAGAATGCTGGGTAGAAAGTCAGGGTGCTTGGGTTCTTGGAGTCCTAGGCACAGGCCAACTGGGAAACAAGTGCTGTTTCTATGCTTCTATTTCCTCCAATCAGTGAGGGGTTATCTTTAAGGTGCTTCCCAGCTCTCAATGTTCTATGCAGAAAGGTTTGAGAAACTGTTCTACAAATATAAAATGAAGTAAAGATGATACATGTAGCTAAAAATTTACTTTGAAAATCTAGTCGACATCACATCCTAGGCTTAAAAAATTTTATAAGTTTTCACTGGAAGATTTGTTTGATTATGTTAGTCTCTAATTTGTAAGGATTTTTTCCTCCTTGGGTTGCATTAGAACTTGACTCCTAAGGGCTTGACTGACCAGACCCAATGCCCTAGAGGAAATGTGCTAGTTTAGAGGATGGTAGAGGGACTTTCTGCTAAAAAAAAATTTTTTTTAAAACAATACAGGAGCAAGTATGTAATTTCTTGCTCTGATAAGATTCTCAGGGTTTCTCTAAATAATGAAAGGAACAGAGAGACAGGGAGATGGAGAAAGGGAGAGAGGAAGGGAAAGAGGGAAAGAGGGTTTTCTACTGGTTTTTACTCTTTTGTGAATATAAGCATAAACAGTACTGAGCAGAGTATAAGAATGGGAATGACTCCATCTCTGTTTTAGATACTCCATACTCTGGGGTCCACCATAATTAAATGAATAGAGACAGCAAAAAGCTCCAGATCCATTTATTTTCCCTCTAGTGCACTTGACTTAGGTCACCTATGGAATAGAATGTCCTTAAACTCTCTCTCCTTGCTTATGAAAGTCATAAGCATTGTAATACGAAAGATAGACTCGTTTGAGCACGGTCCATCGTTTAAGCACAAAACAAAACACAAACCTCATTATTGAAGGGTAATAAAAATGAGTCTAACTGGCAGTTAGGTTCCTACAAATAAAAATTGCTACCACTGCTGTCTTTATAAAATGAAGAGATGAATGCTACCATTGTTCAATGAGCCCATAATTAAGAGGTGTTTAACACTGAAGGCTATTGCTTTAAAAAGATATTGCCAGGTAAATGTCAGACCAATGGAGACACTGGGCTATGAAGGTTGCACCTGCTGAGGTAAACTTAATAAAACAGCCAATGGCACAGGCATGGTTTAGAGATTCACCTAATAGCTTAAACAATTACAACCTCATGGAGTAGCAACCTAGTCATTTATTAATAGTTCTCTCCAACTTATTTTTATTTTAAGTTGTGGAGGCTAGAGTGAATAAGGGAAGGAGAATAATCATTTTTATACACACACATATTTAGGGACATTTTCTACTTTGACATACTGGGTTATACATATATATATATATATATATACACACACACATGCTTATATAGCTTAAAGTGAGTTATTAGAGTTATTAAAGTGATTTGTGTTTTTCACATTTATACTTCTTCAATAACTAATATTTTTTTCATATTAACAAAGCACTTAACCAGCAATTTTGTTAGATATACCTTTCCAAGAAACTTGGATTGGAAGTTTATATTGAGCATTAGATAAATTGCAAAGCTTGCTCCGAAGAAGACTTCAGCCCCTGGAGAATCGTGGAACTCATCATGGATGTTTAGAAAATGGTTGGATCAGTCATGGAAAGCAGTCCTCTTGGAAATCTTTCTCATAGGTTAAGATGACTTGATGCTGAGCTTTTTTGGGGTAGGAGGGTTAGAGTATTTGTCCTGGGGATCTGTTCCTTCAAATGGTGTATGTAAAGAATCCTACAGAGAATTGGCACATGTAGGTGCACAACAAAGAGGGTCCTTTCGAATTGGCATGGGAGATGTCCCAGTTATTCAGTTTAGATGCTTATTTCTTAACATCCTTGATTAAAAAATGTCTCTTTGCAATCAAAGAGATTATATCTCAGACTACCTATTTGTCTCTAGCACCTCCCCTTAAGACTTACAAGTAGAGCTGCGGAATATATTAATATAAGGGCTGAGAATTGAAGTGAATATTGTCAGTATTCTGAGTGCCTTTTTAGTGAGCACTGTATATTTCCAGAGTGCTTGAGAATCATTTATTTCTCTGACTTAACGGAGTGCAGAGCCAGAATAAAGGAAGGGCCCTCCAAGATCATCTGCCGAATTGGCAGGGCAACTGCATCACGATAGAAGAATTTATGGCTCCCATTACCTGAGCTCAACCCTTGCACCTGGCTTTCTGTCCTTTTTGGTTTTCCTCCTTTGGATAGTGGCTTTACCAAATATTAAACAGAAATTGCTTCTTTTTGTTTTCCCCGTTCCATATCTGTCCTTGATCTGACCAGGTTGTTGTATTTAAAAAGGTTGAAAGAAGACTGTGAAATAGAACAATGGTTGTTCCTTGGTTGATAAAGCAATCTGATCTCATTTCTGAGTTCCCAGTTGATGTTTGTTTTTATTAAAAATGTCTGTAAGGGTAACTGTTCTGAGTATACTATCCAAGATAATAACATTAACTGGCTTTGCTGCAGAATCAATAGAAGTAACAAAAATATATGTCTGCTGATTAAGAATGACATAAAACAAATTTGTTAACTAAAACAGATAGCGTCAACAGTGTACGCAGGCATCATATAATGTTTACCTTCTATATCTGCAGTTCTTATTATTTTTGGAAAAAAATATATATAAATTACTTTTTAAAGTATGTTTATATCCTGCTGAGAAAATTCTGGGGTAAAAAACACAGAAGAAGGAAGGGTAACCCAGAAACTGCCCTCCTATCCTCCAAGGGAAGAGAGAGAATGAGAGAGAGAGAAAGGTGGGGGTGAGGAGGGAGAGAGGCCTGTATACTTCATCCAGGGAAAGTAATTGAAAATGCTAATTCTGTGCCCACAGACTAAAACTTTGAAGGACAGGTCCTTGTCATTGGACTCCTTGAGAAACAGCAGAGCAGAAATAAAAATAGATCATTGACCAAACATATCCCTTTCCAACTGAGAAGTTTTAAAGTGCTGCTGCCCATTTTTCTGTTTAAAAAATTATAAACCAGCCTTTTTATTTTTTACCCTGAGAACTTTGGAGACTAATGTATGTGTGGTTTAGGAATAAAAATATGAATCTCAGTTTAAGAAACATTGAGATCTTTTTATTGCTATTTTTTTTTTTTTTTCCTTTTAGAAAATGAATACCCGCCAGAGTCAGGTCCAGGTCATTGGCAGATCAGGAATTTCAGAGACTCAAATCAATTAGCAAGATTTTTAAAATTGATATATAATAGTTACACATTTTGAGGGGGACACGTGATATTTTGATCCATGTATACAGTGTTATAATGATCAGGTAATTGGGATATCCATCACCTCAAACACTTACCTTTTCTTTGTGTTGGAAACATTACCATTCTTCTCTTCTAGCTGTTTGGAAATATACAATAAATTATTGTTAACTCTAGTCTCCCTAATTAGCAAGATATTTTGAAAGATGAACATAATGGAAAGTTACCTACTTCTGTTCTCTAACTAAACAGAAATATTAATGATAATGATTCTAACTATGATGATAATGTCTGTCTACTTGAATTTTAAGCTCAAGAGTCACACCAGGGTTTGTGACTGATTTGCAATGTTACATGTAACTAGTGAGGTGGGGACAATTAAGTCAACATAGTTTTTGAAAGTATCTTAGGGTTACCCTTGCTGGTTCATCGGAATCAAGAAAGGTGTTAGAATAGCTAGATTTGGAGTTCATTCATCGATTCATTGATTCATTCCTTTTATTCTTTAACATATATACATGGGCCCAGCACTGCTTTGGGCATTGGGGATACTACATTGAACAAAGGAGACAGAACCACTGCTTTCATAGTGTTTACATGCTAGTAAGAAATTAAACTCCTAAAGAAGGATAATAGACAGTATGTCAGATGGTGGAAGGAATAGAAGGAAAGGAGGAGGGTTGGGCTGTAGTTTTAAATAGGGTGGCCAGAAAAGGCTCTACCAGGAAGACGAAATTTGCCGGAAGAGCCTAAGAAGTGGAGGGAGTGGACAGCCTGCGTGTCTTGTTTCCCCAAAAGGCCTCTCCCTTGAAGCACGGGGTGGAGATGGGGGTGGGGGAGAATCAGCTCCAGGTTCCTGTAAGTGATTGGGCCTTGTAGTCAGCAGGCTTCCCTCTCGATGGCAGCAGGTGGCCTGAGATGCCCACACTGGCTGATGTAAGGAGGGATTTAAACAGTGCATTGGAGTACCGTGTTATATTCCTCTTGGGCAGAGGAATTTCCACGCCCTCCATCCCTTCCACCTTCAATTTGCCATGCATGTCTGCTGTGGAGGTCTAGACTGACTGTTAGCCCTGTTCCTGTCCTACTTCTCTCCTGAGTTTGAACACTCACATGAGGATCCCTTCTTGGATAGATCACCCCACATTTTCTGAGAATAATTCTTGGATCCTAGGAACCTAAGGGACGAAATTACTGCTAGTTGCTCCTTATGGGTTGAGGGTATGTTGAGGGGTTGGGGAAGCGGGAGGGATGGGGAGACCCAACTCCTAACTGATACAATCTCTAGGCTATTCAGCTCTTCTCCTTGGATGCAGCCAATGTGATCATATTGCTGGATTCTTCCAGGGATATAAAAAATAAATAAATTAAAAAAAAATAGAAGTGGAGGGAGTGGTTGTGTGAATGTCTGGGAGGGGAGTATTCTAGGTAATGGGAATAGCAGGAACAAATGTTCTGTGGAAGGGGGTGTCCGGTATGTTCAAGGAAAGCAAGGACAGCAGTAGAACTGGGGTGAAGCACATGGAGAGAACAGTGAGAAGTGATGTCAGAGGAGAAACGGGGGCAGGGAAGGGTGTGTAGGCTCATTCGACCAGTGTCATGGCTATGGCTTTTGCTCTGAATGAATGGGGCTTTGAGGTGGGACATGATCTTACTTACCTTTTTAAAACATCATTCCAGCAGCTGCTTAGAAAATAGACTAGAGTGGGGCTAGCGCAGAAGCAGGGGACCTTATTAGGAGGCTGCTACAGTCATGCAGGGAAGGCATGGTAGCTTCTTGGACTCTCGAGGTAGACATAGAGGTGGGGAGAAGTGGTTGGATTCTTGGATACACATTGCAGGTAGCACCAACAGGACTTGGTGATGGTTTAGACAAGGAGTAAGAGAGAAAGAAAATCTTTGAATCACAGACTGTCTCTCCGCTACCTTCAAAACCCGGGATAATCTCTCACTTTAGTATCAATCAAAGTAACAAAAACATATATGTGCACCTGCACTGTACTTTAAAATTCAAAAGCTTTTATTTACATTGTTTCAGTTGAACTTATGCAGTAGGTGTTATCTCATCTTTCAGATTAAATAACAGAGGGCTGGGGATGTTAACTACTCTGACCAAGTTTAGGTAGCCAGTCCATGGCAGAGCAGATACTATAACTCGGGTATCCTGCAGAATTGGTATTTTAAAGATGATCCTCCTTATTAAAGCACTGGGACCACAGCTTATGGGGTCCAAGCATTTTAATGATCCAGACAGTCCTTTGAGGAGGTGAGTGAATGCAAAACATCTCTAATGCTGTGATGTGCTTTTGGAGCATGTGCACACGGATTATCTTTTGCGTATGAAGTTGGAGGTGCTGACCTATAGTGCAGTACCTTTTTAAATTTTTTTTAAATGATGTATTTATTTATATTTTTGAGATAGTCTTGCTTTTTTGGCCTGGCTACAGTACAGTGGCATCATCATAGCTCACTGCAACCTCAAACTCCTAGGCTCAAGTGATCCTCCCACCTGAGCCTCTCTAGTAGCTGGGACTACAGGTATGTGCACACCTGTAATTCCAGGTAATATTTTTTAAAATTTTTGTAGCGATGGGGGTCTTGCTATGTTGTCCAGGCTGATCTCAAACTCCTGGCCTCAAACAATCCTTCTGCCTTGGCCTCCCAAAGTGCTGGGATGACAAGCTCCAGCCACCGCACCAGGTCTAATTTACCCAGTTTTGGCCACTGCAGTCTCATCCAGTGGTTCTCTTGTGATCCATTGGCAGTTATTTGCGGTATAGGGATGTTTCCTGAATTACTGCAACAGGGCAAGAGTAATTTGCCTAAGCAACAATTATAACGATAACTTTGACCCCTGATAGCTTACTGACCAGCTGACTAATCTGTCACAGTTACCAACCACCTTTTTATGAATGTGGACAACAACTGGCATCGTTTAGCATATTAGGTGCTTTGGCAGTTGAGAAAGGCAACTGGCACACCTTTTGGTCTGATAGGTGGATTCTATTTATGGAAAATAATATAAATAGAAAAAAGCCCCTACCAATTTAGTTCATCAGAGGTAATAATATCTAAACACCTTAACCTCAAAATCATTAGTCTTGAATATCTCAATCAATATGGAATCTCTCAGAAATCAATTTGCTGCTACAAATATGATTGTTTAATAATTCACAAGTTGTGGGCCTTCAGGCTAGAAAAGATGAATGTAGCTGAAGGAAAAGAGATAATCTTCACCCCAGATAAGATTTCAATTAAAAGAAGAGAATGACTATGAAATATAGTTTAATGTTAGATGTGTCAGTCTTTTATGTGTGTGTTTTGAGCTGTGTGTCCTAGTGGGAAGAGATCAATTTAGTTCAATTTCATTGTTCATTTTCATATCAGAGCTATTTAGCTATTTTCCTGAAGCATCATAAATATTTTATTAAAATAAACCATTGCAAATTTCGGTTTTACTTACTAGATTAAAAACAATAATTTTAAATAGCTAATGACTGGTGCCAAATCACACAGACATTTTTCTCTGCAGTATAGGGTAGAAGGGACAGATGAATCTTCTAAGGCATTTTGGTAACTGTTTCATGGCTTTTCTGTTTTATGTCAGAGAAGGTGAATATGCCCAATGTCACTAGTTTGGATGACATGAATTCCAAGTCTTGTACTTCTTTCTAACACCTCACTTTCATAATAAATCTGTTCACTATAAACTTGTTTTTAAACCTGACTTTATGAGCACTCTCGTCTATCCTGCAATTATACAAGGTGTACATTCCGATTACTAATGATTATTATAGTTGTCACTTTGATTCTTTTCTTCACTATTCTGTCCTCCATTAAGAGTGTTCTGGCCCAAAAATCTCTTTAAGCTGTTGTGAAGAGAGAACCATCTTTTTTTCCCCCAAATAGGATTTTCTGCAGTCACTGACTGAAATGTTCTTGTACATTATTTTATAATGAAATAGACACCTATTGGAATGGCAGTTGTAGGGGTCACTTCTGTACACCCAGGAGAATGTCTTGTCACCTGAATGACTTGGTCCTGCCCCCACCCTGGGCCACACCCCATGTAGGGCTAGGTGACCTTTCTGTCTATTTGCATAATCTTCTTTCCTTGGATTTATTCTCTGTGCCTGGGTCAAAAAATGGGGCTCATTAATAAACATTTATTGAGCACCAACAGGGTATTATGTTCCAGATATATTCCCTTCCCTGTAGGCTTGGAATTCACAATTTTGGCTCCCAGCAGTCACCTCTGCCCTGATTTTGAGAAGAGTACGTTATCTAAGCAATTGAAAGGACATTCAAATATTTGTGAACCTCAAAGGGACATAGTCCTTCATCTAAAATGTCCTTTTATATGGTCAAAACTTCTAAATATTCTACTTGTCTAGGAAAGTACAGCGAACTGTGAGTTTTTGGGATGCAGATAGATGATGATAAGGTTAAAAATATTAACACTCATAGATAATAATTAGGTTCTCAAGTTAAAAGTGTCTATTCAGTTAGGTATGGAGGAATGTAGAGGGGGAAAAAAACCTCATAAAAATTGAAGAACATTGTCAAGGTCATTGGCATATAATTTTTAAAGTCATTTGGACTAGGTAGCCAGTGTGCTAAAAATTTGATCAGTAGGCAAAGTTGAAGAAGACACTATATTGTTAGAATGTGTGCAGCTTTTTACTGAAGCATGATAAATAATTGAAAATGCCTTTAGCAAATTCCTGCTTTAATGGGAAAATACTTTGTCATGCAGTTTTTCAATTAGTATTCACTAATTCAAATTGGTTTATCATTTAGCCAACTGCACATTAGATTTTTAGTGATGCATTTTCTCATCTTCATTTTTATTTGTGGATATTCCAGTTGATAGTAAAACTTTGGTGGCTTCAACAGTGATTCTACTGGTGGTTCTCAGCGTTTTTCTGCCTCAAGTGATCCAGTTGAACCTGACTCTGATGATGGGTTATGGAGCTGTGGCTATCTGAATTAAAACCTGGGGTCGGGGGAGGGAGAGATTTTAATCTGCAACAAAGAAGGAGATGTTCTTTAATGTACCTCTGCCTCTTCCCCTCAGAGTCAAGAGAATTCAAACACATCAGTTTTGAAAAGCATCATCTTAGACTTAACATTCTTGCTTGCAGATTTCTACAGAAGGGCCAATGGTCCAAAAAGTGGTTCCTAAAGCATCAGCCAGTCAGTCATTTAAATATTTATCAGGCCCTGAAGGTGAATTTACCAATGAATTAGATCAAGGGTTGCAGTCAGTAAAAACATAAAAGTGATCCTTTATTTATTTATTTATTTATTTTTTGCAGTTTGCTGGAAGAAAAGTCTTAACCAAAAATAAAGTTCTTGGACACCATAAGGAACAGAGAAGTTCAATGTTCATTCATTCATTCACTTACTCATTCAGTCAATACTTAATGAGTATCTCCACTCATGTGGGTTAGTGATACCAGAAAGATTTTCTATGTTTAAATTTATTTCCCCTCATTTGAATATAAGTTCTATGAGAGTAGAAAACTGTCACTGCCATTTTCTCAGAGATCAGAATAACACTAGGAGACATAGTAGAGATGCCATATGTATTTTTAAATAAATGCACGAGTGAATCAGTAAGTGATTAAATATATGCTTAAGAAAGATTTCCCAAAGTAATGGGTACTCTGAGACCTTAAGGTTCAGTAGGAATTAGTCTAGGGAGGGGGAAGAATAGAAGTAGAGGGCGAAAACTTCTTGCAGAGGAAAAGGGGAAGGCAATATTCTTGGATAACAATCCTTTATCAGATATGCTTTTCGAAAATATTTTCTCCTGGTCTGTGGCTTGTCTTCTCATTCTCTTGACAGTGTCTTTCACAGAGCAGAAATTTTTACTTTTAATGAAGTACAAATTATCAATCATTTCTTTCATGAATTGTACCTTTGGTGTTATATCATAAACACTTAAAAAAATAAAAATCTAGGTATAGCTCTAGGTACAAATCTAACAAAATGTGTACAAAATCCACACAAGGAAAACTACAAAACTCTGATGAAAGAACAACTAAATAAATGGAGAGATATTACATGTTTACAGATAGGAAGACACAAAGTTGTCAAGATGTCAGTTCTTCCCAACTTGACCTATAGATTCAATGCAGTCCTAATCAATTTGCAGCAAGTTACTCGGTGGATATTGACCAACTGATTCTTAAGTTTGTAGAGAGAAGCAATAGAAAAGACCCAGAATAGTCAAAACAATAATGAACGAGAATCATCAGAGGAAGTGACGCTACCTTACTATAAAGTAACTGTAATCAAGACAATGTGGTATTGGCAAAAGAATAGATTAATAGAACTGAATAGAGAGATCGGAAATAAACCCACACAAACATAATCAACTAATCTTTGACAAAGGAGCAAAGGAAGTACAATGGAGAAAAGAGTCTTTTCAACAAACGGTGCTGGAACAACGGGACACCCAGATGCAAAAAAAGTGAATCTAGACACAAATCTTATACCCTTCACAAAAATTGACTCAAAATGGATCATATACCCAAGTTTAAAGTGCAAAACTATAAGACTTTTAGAAGATAACGTAGGAGACCTTAGGTATGGCAGTGTTGTTTTATTTATAATACCAACGGTGCAGTTCATGAAAGAAATGATTGATAATTTGGACTTCATTAAAATTGAAAATTTATGCTCTGTGAAAGAGAATGAGAAGATAAGTCGCGACTGGGGGAAAATATTTTGAAAATCCATAAAGGATTTTTATCCAAAATATATGAAGAACTCTTAAAACTCAACAGTATGGAAAGAAATAGCCCAATTACAAAAGGGGCAAAAGACTAGAACAGACACCTCACCAAAGAAGATATACACATGGCAAGTAAGCATATGAAAAGACACTTAATATCACAATCATTAGGGCCATGAGGGAGGAAGGGCGTGGAAGGAAGGGTGTCCCCACAGGTAAGCCCACACTCACTGAAGACGTACATGTTCATCATAGGAGTGGCAGGGGCCACTCTCCTGATCTTGTTTTCCTGGTTTCTGTTTACAGATGACCACTCACAATTAGAGGTGAACCTCAAGGGCTCAGGAATAGTGCAGTTAGGTAACTAGCTGCCACCACGCCACTCACCTATCTTCACTATTGCAGGGTGAATCTGTACTTTGCTCACAGTGGCAGAATTTGTATCTGTGCACAGCCTGAGCAACTAGCCACGATCTGGTGCATCATTAGAAAAAGAAAAATGAATGGACACAAATTATCTTTTGGTGAGACTTTGTATTCCAAACTAATTCTTCCCTTACAATGAGATGTCTATGGAAATGGGCAGATCACTTTGGTGAAAGAGAAATGCAGAATGTCCCTAACATTTACAGGACTAGGGTAAGATAAAGATGGAGACTTTAGGGACCACAGTTGTTTAAAAGCTACCAATCAAGATAACAAATTGTTAAATAAAATATGTCCTATTCTTCTTCTACATTGATGAACATACCTTTCTGATCGTTTTTACTTCAAGTGTGGCCCACATATCAGTAGTGTCAGGATCATCTTGGAGCTCATGAGAAATGCAGATTTTCAGGCCCTACCCAAGATTTACTGAATCAGAATCTGCATTTTAACAAGACCTGCAGGTATTGTGTTAGCCCATGAAATTTTGGGAAGCACTGTTCAGAAGGACCTGGAAGGCCAAGTTCTAATTCAGAATCCTCAGACTTCCTGGAGTAGTGCACCAGGACATGACGACATGACAGTACTGTCTCTCAGCCCCCAACCCGTAATCTGACCCCCTCCTCTTCCCACTATCAGCTCCTTCCAAGATTTCAAAGTGCCTGTGCACACGTGTACGAGTGCCCTAGTCTACATATTCATATCCCTTTCAAATAGCTGCTCTTTGGCCTCCCTGCAGGCCTAGGAGTGTATATGATAGAACAGTCAGCCCCTGGGAGGATGGATTCAGGCCTGGAGTGGGCCCAGGATCACTTGGGTAAGAAGTTCCAGGGTTCCAGGTACTTCGAGCGTCTTGACCCTATAGACTTCCTGTATCACACAGCCACACGAGGGGTCTGCTAAAATGCAGGCCCCTCTTTCCCCAGTTTAAAGGTAGTACTGGGTGAATGTATTTCTTTCTCTGGGGTATGAGATGATGGTCATAATGGCATTCAAATTAGAGAGTCTTCTATCAAGTCAGTAATGAGTAGATGGAAACTTGCATTAGAAAAGTCATCTACCCATTGAAAAAATGGAGCTGTTGAAAGGCATCCAGGATCAAAGAGGACCTTAGGGTTGACAACTCAAATGGAAATCTGAATCTCCTCTGCCATTCAGGTCAGGATGGTTTGGAGAAAAAAAGTGTCACGAGGGACTTGGGAGATTGACACTTGACACAATGAGGTCCAGGAATAGGAAAAAAAGGCATATGTGTAACTTTTCAGTTGCATAATATTTGACCTGTCCATAAGACAGTCAACTTACATTTTCATGGTTAGTCAAAAAACTAACTCCCCAAAAGATATTTTGTAGCCTCTTCCAACATCTGACTCTCCATCAAATGGAATTTCTTTTAGAAAAATGTAATGAAATGTGATTAGCGCAAATGTCTGTGAAATTTATTGAACTATTAAAATCCTATTGGGTCTTTGTTTATGAAATGTATTTTTCTGTATTCGAGGTTTAGGGAGGCTTGATAATGAGGCAGTGAAGATTCATGGCCTCTTTTCGATGGCTTAATTTAGGCTCTATATCAAATATGTAAAATAACATTATATCTTCCCACCACCTCTGTGGATCATATATTTTGTTATTATTTCCCTGCCAGAGGTTTTTTTTTTTTTTCATCTTCTCTTCTCCTTTTATAAATACAGAACTACTAATAGAGCATTTTTAATACAGAGAGCCATTATCTAGACCCGAAAGAAGGAGGAAGTTTGGGTGATGCTGTCTCCTTCCAGGTTTACCTGTGGGGTTAGGCAGACACATGCAGATTCGTATTTGGTGGCAGCTGTCACCCTCACCCCTCTGTGCACACATTCCATTTTAGGAAATGCCCCTCATCAGCTTCTGTGGGGGCAAAAGTCTTGCTCAGCGGAGTTGCCCATGGGCTGGGATCAGGCTACACGGTACCCTTGGGTACAGGGTGGATAATGCTGCTGGTAGCACACTTGTGACTTAAGAAAGCATCCGGTGATCTTTTGTCCCTTTCCTTGCCAAGCAGTTAAGGCCAACCTTCATCCCTTGCACGTGCCATTCTTAGGTTTGTTCTGGGATTTACTTTTCTCTTCACTTACATTGTGCCAGTGACTTCACTTTGCTCTGAGGATAAAGACCAAAATCCTAGATGTGGCCTAAAAGTCCCAGTTAGTCTGGCCCTACTCACCTGTCACACCTGGTCTCACCCCTCATCGCACCTGTCCCGTGGCCACCTTATACAGGTCCTTGGACCCGCTATACTCCTTTTTGCCATAGGACCGTTAAGCTGCTCTCTCTGCTTAGAAATCTCCAAGTTCTATCTTTGCCTGGTCAAGACGTACCCTTTTGCTCAGATATCTGCTCCATCTTCCCACCCTTAAGTAACCCTGACCTGACTTCTCTGTGTCATTCAAATCCCTTTATTGTGCACTTTCACTTCTTTTGCATACTGTGGCTTTGAGTAATGTCTGGGTCTCCTGTTAGACCGAGACTCTGAGGCGGAGACCAAGGCTGCTTTCATTTCTCCCGTGTCTTCCCAGCACTTGTGACATAGAGCCCTGCCCACAGTGGGTCCCTGATGTCCCTGGTGGGAGGAATCGGAGAGCATAGTGCGATTTCCTTCTTCAAGGACACCCCTGCATGGCTTAGTATTTGGCAAAATGTCATCAAATTACTTTTTCTTTTATAGGTTGGTGGCTCATTTAAAAAAGCTTCCTTTGGGAATAATAGAGGAGTGTAAACAGGTCTTTATTCAACTTTTACAAGGGAGGGTCTGCAAATGCTTCAGGATTACACACTTTGATGCTGTTTTAGATTCCTTAGGACCTCAAGAAACATGGTTTTTGTTTTTTTTTTTGAGACAGAGTCTCGCTTTGTTGTCCAGGCTAGAGTGAGTGCCGTGGCTTCAGCCTAGCTCACAGCAACCTCAAACTCCTGGGCTCCAGCGATCCTTCTGCCTCAGCCTCCCGAGTAGCTGGGACTACAGGCATGTGCCACCATGCCTGGCTAATTTTTTATATATATATCAGTTGGCCAATTAATTTCTTTCTATTTATAGTAGAGACGGGGTCTCGCTCTTGCTCAGGCTGGTTTTGAACTCCTGACCTTGAGCAATCCGCCCGCCTCGGCCTCCCAGAGAGCTAGGATTACAGGCGTGAGCCACCGCGCCCGGCAAGAAACATGGTTTTAAGGCTGTCTTTGGACGACTGAGATGGCTAATGAATTTTATTAACTTTGAGCCCAATATTTATCCAGGGCAGTGCCAGAAAGTGTCAGATTGTTTTAATTCTCTTAAGCGATGGTGGTTTATAACGTCAGAAAGCAACTCTGTCCCCTCCGTTGTAATCAGTGTCATGGTCAGGGTGTTTGTCCTGCTGCCTAATATAAATCCCTTTCTATGTAATTTAATAAACCCATTTCCTTTTGTTCTTTCCTCGGGGAGAATCTGTTTTGATAATCATTCTTTAAGTAGATGAATCACTCTCATATAGAGCCTCACGGTTTACAAAGTGTTTTAAGTACATCACCTCATTAAATCTTGGAACAACTCCGTGAGTTGAGTATTATTCCCTCCCCTTTCACAAAACAGCCAAGAGAAATTATAGAACTCATTCAGAGTCACATGCTTTGTACGTGACACAGATGGGTCTCAAACCCAGGTGTTTGGGTTTCTAAGCCCGAAGTTGTTTTCACAATATTAGGAGCCACCATCTGTACCCAGGAAGAATGATATTCTACCTAGTTCTTCCTTTAGCTTATCACCATCTTTTCATATTAATGTATATGTTTTCTCGGTTGCTATTTTCTGCACCTGTGTTCATTTTCACTGTTCGTTTCTGGGCTCTAAGTTTTCTGTGTGTAATATTATGGAACCCTGAAATGCAGCATCTTTTTTTAGAAAGCTTTCAAATGACTAGATTTCAGTGGTTCCCACATGATGTACTTCATACATTCTGATACCGTGCTAGCATTCATTTTTATCAATGGGATCTGTTAGACTAATAATGACTTGTATAAGTTAGCAAAGAAAACAATGAAAAGGAAAAGGTCACCATTTGTGGGAACCCACCATCTAATGGATGAGACAACAGATGCAGGACTTTACAGATTAAATTTGTAGTCTGAGATGTTCGTTCACACCCTGGTCTCTGCCATGCTTTCAAGTGGGAACACGTTTTAAACATTCACAGACAAGGGAATTTTAGGTACTTAGCTACACTAAGCCCTGTCTTCTTGGAATGAAGACAGAGAGGAAAGCAGGAAAACTCATAGATGTTAGCAGAGGTCTCTAGTTGGGAGAAAATAACCAGGTCCCAAGCATTCAGTAGTACGTGGACCATGCCAGGGTCTCACACTGGGGTCACCATCCTCCCACCCATGGTCCCAGCGGTAGTAGGGGGGCTGCTCCCAGATTCTCCTAAACACTTTCTTCCTCTCTCTCGCTTTGTTCACTTTTCTTTGTGTTTATTCCATAACAAGAACAAAACTTAAAAATTAGACTTTCTGTTTGCCATTAGGGAAAAAAAAGGAGAAGAAAGCCCTGATAATTTTTCTTTCTTTGGGTTGTATAAATGATGTCATGTCTGGCTATTGGTTCATAGATATCAAAAAATTTCTTAGGTAAAATAATTGCAATAATGATCTTATAACAACAATAATCCTAGGTAATTCTTTTGAAATGAACAATCTGTCTTAAAGATCATGTCACAATTTATTTTGTGTGTATTTATATGTGTGTGTGTGTGTGTGTTTGTCTTTTAGCCAAATGGTTTTCAATAGCAATTACTGAAGTGTCAATGACCTTCTCATCCAATTGAATTAAAAAACTTAAATGAAGTTTTACTAGTATCAGTCTTTGCTGTCATACAGGTAATTGAGAGCATGATATATGTTACAACAATGCCACCTATAGTTAGTAGTCTTTGTTTAAAGCTAGGTAAAATTTTACAAGTGCTGCAATAGAAAACAGCCTAAAATAAAAGTTTGTTAATCAACAGTGTATTGAATATCTACTCTTCCAGGCTCTAGGAAGAAATAGACAAACAAGATTAAGACACTCGAGTTGTAACTATTTCAGGGAAAATAGGACTGTACTTAATAAAGAAATCAATAATTCAATATGGATAATGTATACTAAATATCTAGGTTCTGTGGCTTTTTCTTTTATTTTCTTTATGATATCCTTTGAAAAGAATTTCACATTTTTACTTAGAATTTATCAATCTTTCCTTTATGCTTGGCATTTTTTGTGTTGGCAAAAATAAATTTTCTTTTTGCTGACAGGCGCTCGTGAAGATTTTCTTATATATTGTTTTCTTTAGGTCTTGGAGGTTTGCTTTTTCACAGGTTTTGGTCCAGCTAGAATTTGTTGTCATGTGTAGTATCAGGTACAGTTTCAGATTAATCAGTTATCTCAGCACAATGTACTGAATAGCTCATCCTTTCCCTACAGATATGCAGTTTACTTTTGTTAGATTACAAGTTATGATCTGGTGAGGTCTTTTTCTCTAAGCTCTCTATTTGGTCCTATTGATCATTTCTGTCTCTCCTTGTATAAATGTTATATTGTATGTCTGATGGAAGAATTCAGCAAAAGGACGAGCAAATAAATTTAGTATGTTTCTAGAGTACAGCAGTGAAATCAATGAACCACAGCTATGTGCATCAACATAGATGAATCATAGAAGCATAATTATTTAATGAGAAAACAAAACGCAACCAGAAAGGACTATATACAGTGTGATACTGTCTTAAAAGATCCCATAGAAATAAGCTAAATAACGTATTATTTAGGGGCACATTCATGTGGTAAAATTGCTAAGAAAAATGAAGGAATGATGTGCACACAATTCAAGGTGGTGTTTACTTCGGGTGAGGAATAGAACCGAATGTCACTGAGGAAGGGTCCACAGATAGCTTTAACAGGGTGGCAATATTCATCACTTAAGCTAGATAGTATAATAGTTTCGTGAGGGTTTATTTCATTACTGTGTTTTGTAATTTCCCTATATGATACATATAATGTTCCTATTTTAACTATTATAAAAAGAAAATTTAAACACTATAAAAATACGTAAATTACGACAATCTTATAAAAGCATCTATGAGAGGGTAGAATTGTTATGTTTTCTTTATATCACAGACTTCACTCTTAAATGTTCTATTTCCAATTCAATTACATTTACCCACATATATCTATAATATTTAGGCAAACTGGTACAATATACTACAGTTTCAGTCCTGACATTGGGACTGACTAGCTGTATAACAAGTTACTGAAATACTCTAAGCCTCAGTTTTCTAATCTGTAAAGTGGGAATAGTCCCTCATAGGATTCTTGTGAGAAGAACAGTTCCTGGCACATAGTCAATACTTAGTAATGGTTAGGTTATATATCTACTTTATTACTACTTTACTTAACAGAATCTCTCTGCGTGTCTATGTGTGTGTGTGTATGTATAGGTGTGTGTATACATTGAAATACATATATATATATATATATACATTTTTTCACTTTGTTCTAGAAAATATATTTGGTTCATGTGTTTACTCAGTCTCCTTTAAAAAAAAAACTCATGGATTTCAGTGTAGCATTTAGAGGCATAGTTTTAAGCTCTTTTTTTTCTCTTAAATAGATATATTGCAGCTTTTTAAAGAAATATAGTTGAAGACTAAAAATTCATGTGTTTAAATTGGCAAACAGTCCAAATATATAGTCCTCTGAATCAGTAGTCAACAAAAGAGTTGTGAAATGAATGGGCAAAAATTTCTTGTCCTCGTAGAGCTTATGTTTTGGTAGAAGGAGATAAACAATAAAAAACAGAAGGGAAGGAAGAAAGGAAGAAGAGCAAGGGAGGCAGGAGGAAGGGGAGGCAAAGTAAGTAAAAATACATTTTAAAAATGATCACATCTTGGCCAGGATAGTGTGTCACACCTGTAATCCTAGCACTCTGGGAGGCTGAGGCAGGCAGATCATTTGAGCTCAGATGTTTGAGACAAGCCTGAGCAAGAGTGAGACCCCAACTCTACAAAAAAAAAAAAAAAAAAAAAAAAAAAAGGAAGAAAGAGGAAGAAAGGAAGGAAGGAAGGAAGAAAGGAAGAAAGGAAGAAAGGAAAGAAAGAAAGGAAAGAAAGAAAGAAATTAGCTGGCTAACTAAAAATATATAGGAAAAATTAGCTGGGCATGGTGGTGCATGCCTATAGTCCCAGCTACTTGAGAGGCTGAGGCAGAAGGATTGCTTGAGCCCAGGAATTTGAGGTTGCTGTGAGCTTGACTAATGCCACTGCACTCTAGCCTGGGCAACAGAGTGAGACTCTGTCTAAAAAAAAAAAAAAAAAAAAAATTACCACATCATAATGGGGTTAAGGAAAAAATAAAACTGGATAAGGGGAATAGAGAATGCTGGAGATGGAGTTTCTATTTTTTTACAGGATATTCCAGAAGGCACTAAAGCAAGTGAGAGAACAGGCAGGTGGATCTCTGGGGCAAGTCCCTGCAGAGGGAACAGCAGGCTATGAGAGATCTGGTGACTGGCTGCTCCAGGATGCCAGGAGGCTGAAACATCCGAGCAGATGGAGCAGGACCAGGAGAGGAGCTCCCACAGTTACCCGGTGGCAGATTGTGTTGTGCTTTAGTGGATGTTGTGAAGATTTTGGCTTTTACTAAATGATCTGATCTGCTATCGGATTGCCCTGAGCAGAGCAGTGACAAGATCTAGCATATTTTTAAAAGATCCCTCTTTAAAAATGGGCAAATGACTTGAACAGACACTTCACAAAAGAAGATATACAAATGGCCAATAAGCACATGAAAATGTGTTTATGATCATTAGTTATTAGGGAAAGGTGAATTAAAACCATGGCTAAAATTAAAGCAAACAACAACAACAGAAACCCACTGACAAAGGCTTATGAGTATCTAATGCAATCTGAACTTTTATCCATTGGTAGTTAGTATGTAAAATAGCAGAACACTTTGGAAAATGGGCAGGTTTTATGAAATTAAAGATTTTTAACGTATGATCCAGAAATTCCACTCTTAGATATTTACCCAAGAACAACAAAAGCATAGGCTCACAACTATATCCTCAAAGTTTAGCAAAGACGTATGAGAATCTAATGAAGCCTTTCCATGTTTAGACTCTTTCTAATCACTTTTGTCCATTGGTCAATACTTTTAATATCACAATGATATGGTGCTTTTTATAACCTGCCTTGGTAACCTTGAACTCTTTGTCACCTTTAGAATGGAAAGTATAATTTCAAGACTGCTACAGAATACTAGAGTTTCATCTATTTTTGTTTGATTTTTGTTGTTTTTGCATTTTGTTGGTTTTGCATTTTGTTTATTCCTTGATTGAAAGCTTTTGACAGGTAAATATTGATACCTGAATAACACAGAAATTGTTCACACCCACCTCTGTTAAGCTTTCAAAATTTTATGATTTTTTTTTCTGAAAGACTTGGCCCTTTCCACTGTATATAACTGCATTGCCAGGCATATGACATGCTAGCTCTTATGTATACTGACTTTATGTATGATGACTTTATTTCCAGTGCAGCATCACATGGCAATCTTTCCTGAAGGCATTTTAAGACATTAAAATTTAAGTAAGAACAAATCTGTCATTTGAAATAAAAAAAAAAAGATACCATATGGCCAAAGAAATACTGAGCAAATAGAACAAAGCTGGAGGTATCGTACTACCTGACTTTATAATATACTTTAAAGCAATAGTAACCAAAACAGCATGGTAATAGTATAAAAACAGATACATAGATCAATAGAACAGAACAGAGAACTCAGAGTTAAATCCATGTATTTGCACCCAACTGATTTTTCACAAAGGTGCCAAGAATATACAGTGGGGGGAAAGGGAAAGGATATCCTCTTCATACATGGTGTTTGGGAAATTGAATATCTATATGCAGAAGAATGAAACTAGACCCCTATCTCTCACTATACACAAAAGTCAATTCAAATTCAATTAAAGACTTACATGCAAGAGCCAACTCTCTAAAACGACTAGAAACCATAGGAGAAATGCTTCATGGCATAGGTCTAGGTAAAGATTGTATGGGTAAAACTACAAGAGCACAGGTAATAAAAACAAAAGTACACAAATGAGACTATATTAAACTAAAAAACTTCTGCATAGCAAAGGAAATGGTCAACAGAGTGAAGAGACAACCTGTAGTAAGGAAGAAAATATTCCCAAACTATTCATCCAACAGGGGACTACTATCCAGAATATATGAAAAATTCAAGCAACAGTAAAAAAAAAAAAAAAAAAACAAAAACAAATAATCTGATTTTGAAAATGAGTAAGGGATCTGAATAGACATTTCTTAAAAGAAGACATACAAATGGCCAATAAGTACACAAAAAAATGCCCAGCATTACTAATCATCAGAGATTTGCAAATCAAAACTGTGGTGAGATATCATCTCAGAGTGGCTATTATCAGTGAGACAAAGAATAACAAAAATGCTGCTGGGGATATGGAAAAAAAGGAACTCTTCTACACTGTTGGTAGGAATGTAAATTAGTACAGCTACTATGGAGAATAGTATGGAGGTTTCTACAAAAAACTAAAAATAGAACTACCACATGATCCAGCAATCTCACTACTAGGTGTTTGTCCAAAGGAAAGGAAATCAGTATATTGAAGAGACCTCTGCTCCCGCATGTTTATTTCAGCACTATTCATAATAAATACCCAAAATACGGAGTCATTTGTAATGTATATCAGCAAATGAATGGATAAAGAAAATGTGATATATATATATATATATATATATATATATATATATATATATATATATATATATATATACACATACACAATGGAATACTATTTGGTGTTAAAAAAGGATGGAATCCTGTCATTCTAAGCAAAACAGGTGAATCTGAGGATATTATGTTAAGTGAATTAAGTCAGGCACAGAAAAATAAACACTGCATGTTCTCACTCATGTGTAGGAGCTGAAAAAATGAGTTCATAGAAGTAGAGAGTAGAGTTATAGTTATTAGGTTGGGAAGGGTAGGTGTGAGAGGAGGTTAGGGAGAGGTTGTTTAACACACAAAATTATAGCTAGGTCAGAGGACTAAGTTCCTAGTGTTCTATAGCACTGTAGGGTGAATATAGTTGGCAATAATTTATTGCATATGTTCAAACAGCTAGAAAACAGGACTTTGCATGTTCCCAACACAAAGAAATGATAAATGTTTGAAGTGATGGATATGCTAATCACCCTGATTTGATCATTACACATTGTATATATGTATCGAAATATCACTCTGTACCCCATAAATATGTACAATTATTATATGTCAACTAAAAATAAAAAGGAAAAAAAAAAACAACTCCATATGCCATCGCCAATGCAAACAGTACCACCAATGAGGTGACAATCAGATGAACAGCTAAGTTCACACATGCTCAGGCAGGATCACTACAGAGATGTCACAACTTACTCCTCTGTCTGTCAGCTGGCAAGTGTCTTAATTGAGGAAATGCAGCACTTATATTAACATGAGCCATACCCCTTTGTATGTAATAGCTTTGCTACTCTGAGGCATACATTATATATACATTTAGAACCTGATTAGGTAATCAGAATATTGTTCAACTGGAGGAACACTCAAGGCATGATCTTTGACTCATTTTATATAAGGTCTTCTTATTTACACATGCCTAAATCAAGTAATTAGGAGCTTTTGAGTGCATTTTATTGAAAATTGCATAATGCATTCTGCTCTTGTTTCCCTAGAAGAAGCCAAAATTCATCATGTTTAATTAAGCATCAGGAGGTAGGAACACTGACAGTATTTCCAGGGCATAGAATGAAGCCAACCGAACTTGGTTTTGACAGTCCCAATGCGAGGGTAGTGAGTTCTTACTGAGTTCTCTGTAGTACTTTCCTGAAAAAGGCCCCCGAAAAGAGTGGCAAGGGGCCGTACTGAGGTCTTCATTTTTTCATATACTGTGTTATTACTTATGGCATTTTATAAATCCATGCAGTACTGCAATTTTACAAAATCTGATGGAACTCATATTATTAACAAGTCCATTATCCCATAATTTAAAAAATATTCGAAGATGAGATATTATGATACAACCTGACTCATAAGCTAAAGAACCATGATGACAATTAATTGATGTTTAGGTATATTTCTTTCCCCCTTTACAACTAAAATCTATGAGAGAGCATGGAGTCTATAGAAAATCTAAAATAATGGTAGTAAAATACAATGTCTGGGTCATTTTTCATTTTGCATAGGCTTTTTGATGTTTTCTGTCTTACTAACTAGTCTTGTGATTTTTTTCCATTACCCTCCAAACTGATAAATCATTAATGATAAACCATATTATTACTTTTAGTGTTTATAATTATATCTGTTAAAAAGGACATAGATTTATTCCTAACTTTAAGCATTTTTAAATAAGACATGAAAAAATACTTGAGCTACATTTTTTATAACTTCAAAATAATTTTTGCATTCTTTCTACTTCTCAAGTAGAACCTTAGCCTGTAAGGCTCTGTGATTTATGATGACATCATGTCCTTTCAGGGATAACATTATTATGTCATGGAACTGAAGTGGTGAGGTCAAGAGTATATGTGAAGTAATTATGGGCCTGGAAGCCCCTGCTTCCATTCAAAAGGAAGCAGAGAGTGAGGATGAAGGTGCCCAGGCAGAGCAAACAGAAAAGCAGCAAGAGGAAAGCAAAATCTTTAAAATATGGTCATTGGCCTGAGCAGAAATTTTGCCCTCAGCATTTTTATGCAATGCTTTGGGAAATGAAAAAAAAAAAAAATAATAATGATGAAAAAAAAAAAAAGCCAGCGAGCCTTTAAAACTTTGCTCTATTGCATTACTAAGAAAGGCTTTAGAAAACAGAGGGGTTACATAAATGAGAGCAGGTGCGGTCGTGCAGAGGTAACTATTCAGCATATGTAAGTGCAGTTGGAAAATCATTGTCTTGCAGAGAATACTCGAAATTGGTCCCTAATGGCCTTGGTTTTTGTCATATGGTCTTGATTATAAGGCTAAAATTGCATTGCCATGCCTTTAGTGTGAACGAGATGGATGGATAATTATTACGTGCGCTGAATACCTTTCTGCATGGAGGAACTAGGACATCCCCTGGTCATTGTCGCTACCATTTCGACTGGCTGTCAGAAAGGCTCTAAGCGGCCAATTCATCACCATATTTATGTGAGGGAGAAATGGAAATGTGCCTCTGTGGTTGGGTGTGACACTCCCACATACATATACATATGCAGATCCTAGACAAGCTGAAGTGGCCCAATGCGAGCGACTGTGAGGCTGTGTTCAAAGAAACAGTTGAATTAGCGGGGCTGAGGGGTACAAAAACGAAACCTTGAGCTCTGCAGAATATTGATGACTCTCGGTGGTACCCACATGCCAGTCGCTGCTACCAAAGTAGTGCCCGCAAAGATCTGGAGACTCGGTTTTAAATATTGGAGGAAGTTTAAAAGTATTGACAATAGGAGCTGTCCAGTAAACAAGAGATATTTGCGGAAGACTGATGATTTCAGGTACGCTAAGAAAGAAAAAATATCTTCCCTTTGTTAATATGCATTTTTTAACCCATTTTGCTATATCGCGTACCTCTCAGCATCCTCTCGGAAGGTGGATATGATGACAGTGACAAAAATTCCAGCTGCTGTTGCTGCTGAGAATAGATTTCATGGCTGTTTCATAGTTGCCACCAACTGTCCCTACTATGAGGACATCAGGGGAGGACACTGTGGGGACTAAGAGCAAACCTGGTGCTTTGTCGTATCTGAGTGAGTAAGATTCAGGAAGGCACTACGATCCTTAACCATGACCACACAACTCATTCATCTTGGGGATATTTATTACGGATCCTGTCCTTGTAAGCCTATGGCTTCCCCCTTCCATGCAGCCCTTTGCAAAATACGGGCAATTAGCTGTTAGGCGCCCTCACTTTTCCACACTGAGCCTTGAACTCTGGGACCAGCACTGAGAGGGGAAACAAATCACACTTTCCCGAAGAGTGCATAGAAAGTCTAACGGGAGAGCAAACACAGGCTTGAGAGAACAAGGTTCTGAGCCCCAGATCAGCGTCTGGAAGTTTTCTGATCGTGGTATATAATTTGCCACTCAAGGTGGAGTGTGGGTGTCGGTGGTGGGGAAGTGGGGTGGGGGGAGAGGTTGCACAAGGTGGTCGATCAGATTCAGCTAGTCACTCCTGCTGTTCTGCTCATGACGTTCTGATTGTTTTGATGCAAGATGTCTATTTAAGGTAAGGAGTGGCCAAAACAGTAAAAAATTAAGGATGGATATTTCTTTGCAAATTAAATAAAAAGAGGGGCAAATAAATGTGCAGAACCTTTATCATATATACATATATGTGTATATATGTATATATATGTGTGTGTCTATGTCTGTGTGTGTGTATTCATATATGTGTGTGTTTATGTCTCCATGTTTGTATTCTTGTTAAAAAATACTTAAGGATGAGAAACCTCTAGCAATTATTTTAGTATATTTAATATAAGCTTTTATTGTCTGCTGTATACATCCAGTGACACATAGTTCTGTTATACCCATTATTGTGCTATATGGTAGTTAAATCTGGGATTCTAGGGCAATAAAACATGAGGGTTACATGTTTTGGTACTGTTTTTAGCTTTCACTTCTATTGAAAAATGCTAAATTAGTAGCATTTTGTGATTCCTGATTTAGCTCTTTTAATAAGAAGCAGAAGCTAAAAACAGCTCAACCAAGCAGTTGAAGTCTTATCACAAGCCAGTAAGATCAATAAGCTAAAAAAAGTATGAAAGTTTTTTGAGTGACAGCTTAAAAATGGAAAATTTAAATATATATCGCTGCCGTCTGCTCCATTGTGTAATGCATAAAGCCCATTTTGGCAGTACATTTTTAAGCAGTCAAGAGAGTGATTTATTAGTATCACCGGATTTGTGTTTATGTTCCATGCTGTAAACTATGCTTATAGCAATGTATCTATATTAAGGCATTAATACTAGGAGTGCTACCTAAGCTTAACATTACTAATATTGTTCAAAGTATAGTTTATTGGGCTATAAATAGTAACATCAGTATTGACACTTGCTGCATCTTCTAAGTCCCTGAATAACTCGTGTCTCATGCTAAATGAACATGCTGCTGGTGACAGGATATAAAACATAGATAGTGGATACGAGTGATATTTCATGGCTACTCCTGGTGATTCTACTCTCCTTTGATCTGCAGAGAAGGAATTCTCTATGTTCTGAGACCTCGATAGATTTTTCTCAGTGTTTATTAGAGGGTTATGATTAGAGGATATCACATCTCAGTTTTGAACATTCTCATTTCACGTGACCATTAATTTTAAACTAAATTTCAGGGTCAACATCTTGTGAAAGTTCTATATATGACCTTTCTTTAGGTGGAGACTCTTATATATTAAAAAAGATTAAGAGATATACGCTTTCAGGATAGGGAAAAGACCAATAATATGAATTTTTAGAAGAGTTTTCTGCTTTCTAAAGTAATGAACTGTAACAACCTACCCTGGTTTTGTTCTTATAAGGCCCTGTGTTTTGCAGGCAGTGACTGTACCTTTCTCAATATGTGAAACCACAGTTCCTATCTACCTAACAAAAGGAACTATCTTCAATAATTGTGTACAATGGTCTATGTCACAAATAAAATAATTATTGCCTACAATAATGGAAAGATAGTTAGCAAATCATCAGGAATTGAGTTTCATTCCAGCTAGGTCTTCACCTTGATATGAGGCTGGTTGTCATTTATTAATTTATTTTGCACATTTTCATCGAAGTTTGACTGCCATGTGGTGGACACTATTGCCATAGACAAGTACATTTTCTAAGCTTGATTTCTTTTGTTGAAAATCAAGACAGTAGTTCAAGTCTATTTGGATGTCAGCAGATGCACCATCCTTTATTAAAGGGCAGAAACAATGAAAAAACTCACTCTTAAAAGTTACCTTCAGAAAAGGGAGGCAAAGCAGTCATACAAGTCATGAATGTGCAAATTTATCTGGGTGTTCCTGACTTTGCATTGTAAAGACTAGTGACATAAATGAAGTTTCGGGTTCATTAGAATTGGAGGAAAATAATCATATCTAGTAAGTCATCCTTTCATTCATTCAACACATTATTATGGAGCACAAACTAGGTGCCAGAAACCGTGTTGCTCTCTGGAGAATTAATGATAAAAGGAGCACATTGCTTGTCCTGAAGACACAGTCAAATGATATCTGATTTTGCGGAAATAATCCAAAAGAAGCAATGAAAGGGTCAGTTCTTTTTTTTTTTTTCCCCCCTTCAAACTAGTAAAACGGAGGATTCAAAATGCATCAAATGATAATGAGCAAACACATTTTTTGTTAGTTTATAATTTCTTGCTCATTTGTTATAGAGTATGGTAGAGACAAGCTCACCGAAATGTTAAGATATTCATAGACTTCCCTTGCCTTTTTCACCTCAAATATTGTAATTTTTGGAACTGACTAGGTGGTGACAAGAAAGAGACCAGTTTAGGTAACACTTTAAAAGGCTAGACTACTTATGATCCGAGGCATTACTACTAGGTGTGCTAATTTTGCTGAACGTTATTCATCTTGTTAAAAGTGAAGACAGGCAAGCATTGCGTTTCTTTCAGTCTATAAGAGGTTAAGTAGAGGGTGAGTGGTGAGCTAGGAGAAGGGTGATTTTCTCATCCAGAAAATAAGAAATACATGCTCACCTTTTCAAAGACATAAAAGTTTGTGCCTTGGTGAAACCTTTCATTCTCCCTTAAGAAACCTTTGACATCATTTCACGTTTTTGCAGTAAATAAACCTGCAGCCCATGCATGTTTGCAGATAGTGGCTATGTGGTTAATGTACAGGAAACAAAGAATGGGGGAGTCATCAGGAAAGTGTTCTTTTTCTCCTTTCATCTATATCCAGAAGGAAGGAGCTGGAAGTGGATGTGGTTGGTCAAATCAACCCAGTGCAAGAAGCCAGTGAAAACAGGCAACATTAAGTTCTAGAGCTTCAGACTGGTGAAAGTGATGGGAAGGTCGGGTGCTCTGTTCTTTTCTAGTTGATCCAGTTGCAGCTTCCAGAGCATGCTGAGCCCATGGGAGATGCCTCCTTCTCCCAAAAATATGCTGGAGTTCCATAAAGCATTCAAAGCAATTTAAGCTTATGTTATTGATTCTTGAGCCCTAAATACGTCCTTATAAAAAGTACACAGAACAGTGGCAGAATGAGGCAGGAAGCCCAGGGATCTATGAAATCCAGTGTTTTTTCATTAATTCCTCAGTGCCTCATTTCATAGTTGAAATATTCAGCTTTGGTCTAAAAAGCAGCTAAAAACCTTATGCAAAGAGCTTGTAAACAAACACCCACTTGGACCATCTGGTTTTGTAACACATACAAGTGATTAAGCTTTAGAGCTATGATGGTTAAATTTTTAAGAATACAACAATCCCAAATCCCCCCCAAGTAGATTTCTTATATGAGTTTATGGGGGGGGGGAGCATGTGATGCTTTATGTAGTAAATAATCTGGAAAGGTTAAAATTTTTTTGTTTCCTTTCCTCTTTCCCTCCCTTCCTCTGATAAACGGAGCATATTCATTACAATACTCATAATGAAGAAAAAGAAAGTTATTCATTCTTTCTTCCATTATGAGTATTATAGAAAGATACAACATATGGACTAAAAACATGTTTTAGTTCCACTATACTGAGTTGACATTGTTAACAACTTATAATGTTCCTTATCTTTACCATCATTATTATTTTTGCACTTTATAGGGAGAGAAACATGTATGCTTGAATGTACATGTGTGCGTGTGCACACAACGGGGTGTCTTTGTTCCTTCTGGAATATATTAGGCAATCTGGATATTTGCAAATAATGAATTCATACTTTTTGTCCATAACGACTGAAGAAAGTCAGGTCAGGGGGAAATTAAATATGTTAAGAGCTCTCATTTTAATTGTGTAATATCGATGCCATCTTTATAGTTAATTTCCTTGACAAGTTGTAGGGCATATGGATTGGATTCTTCACATATTTCTAATGCGGAAATGATTCCAAATTGGAACATTTCATTTAGGTGACAACACTGAAGGGAAAAGAATGAGCTGCCCCCTGTTCAACCAGTGTGTGAAAATATAACACAGCTTTCTAGCTGATGACTATGGAAGTGAATTGCCCAAGCACATAGAACCAAAAACTTCCAAGTGAAATAAAAATGCCAAGAGAGAAAGCAAGATCCTATTAGTTCCCTTCTTTCTATCTTCCCAATCTTGGCCAGACCTCATCCCTAGGTTTACCATAGTAGCTGATGGGATGAAAGAAAATAATTGAAAGAAGAGGAGAAAGAGGTTTTGATTCGAAAACTGGGGTGATTTGAAGGATGAGATCCTTCTATTTTGTGAGTCTCTGACTTCAGTGCATATAGTCCAAAGTTGCTCATATCATCTGCAAAAAAGGAAACCATCTGGGATTTTGTGTGTGGGAAGGATTTATGGACCAAGTATGGAGAGGCTCCTGTCACTTCCACCATCTTTCCATGGAAGAAGGCTCAATCCCAGGAATGGACATTAGTGCAAGGGCAGCTGGGGAATATGACTAGCTGTGTACCAAGGAACAAGAGGAAATGAGTTTGGTGGACTGCTGGTTAGTCTTCACTGTGAGAGGAAAAGAGAAAAAAAGATGGGTGTTGATGCAGGACACTCTATAGTCCTTTTTATTTGCTAAGATATCGGTAAGGAGAGGTCAAAGCCCTTTTCAGGGATGTGCGGGGAAACTGGCTTGACTGGGTTAGGAGCTGGGGGAGGGAGGGACCTCCCCTGATTTGTTTGCTGATTTCCTTGGTGTAAATCCTCACACTGTGGCTGATTTCAGGCTATGAACGTGAAGTCGATGAATGTGGATTTGGGAGGAGATGCTCAGCCCCAGCCTTTGTGCATCATTTTACTAATGATAATGAATTCTGAGAAAACACATCCAAGGCAGCCCATTTATGGGAAGAAAGCGAGCATGCATTTTGCCTTTGGTATTTGACACAAGGCAAGATTCACGTCAAAATGGATCTCTTTATCATCTAAAAAACCATCAATATGATGTATTCCTATCAACAACAGATGGGGGTATACAATTTTGAGTTAGAAAAAAATAGCACCCAGGGCACAGTGAGTCACAGCTGCCCATCTGGACTGAATCCTGGGTCACTCAAGTGAAATTTCAAGCTCTTAGAACAACTTTCCAAGGAGTGTACCGAGAAGTCAGATGCTGCTTCCGAAATATGTATATGTTCTATTTATATTTCCTTCTTGGAATTTCATGTGATTGTTCCTGTAACTGTTTTCCAAGAAGGGGGAAAGACTTGGGGATGGAATGGATGGTGGTGATGCAAGAAAAGAGATGCTAAGGATAGTCCCGTTGTTTCTGTCTATAAAACAAGTTGGATGGTGGTGTCATTCCCTGAGAGAGAAGCAGAGAAGGGATACGAGCTTGTCTGTGTTTTAACAATGCTAAAATTCAAATAGATGCTCAGATCTCAACTGGATTAATTAATTAATATTATTAATAGACCAATGGTTATATATCCATTTAAAATGTTCACTATTGCATGTCTCCTTTTGTTATCCAAAGAATCAGGCCATGTAATGATCACTTCCATTTGCTCTTAACATTCTGTTTGATCCATACAGATGTGGGTATGGTGTTCCCCAGTCAAAGTACACTGGCCGGGATGACCAGTCAAAATATGTGGTACACCAAGCTGCAGCCCAGTTGGTTTTTCTTTTTATTTCAAAATATTAAGGGAGTACAAATGTTTTTGTTACATGGATAGCTTTTGTAATGCTTGAGTCGGGGCTCTAAGTGTGCCCATCACCCAAATGGTGTTCATTGTATCCATTAGATTGGTTTCTGCCCCTCTCCCCTCTATTTGATTTCCAATGACTTTTACTCCCTCTGTGCATATGTGTGCCCCTTGGTTACTTCCAGTCAGAGAGTACATGTGGTGTTTACTTTTCCATTCTTGAGATACTTTACTTAGGATAATGGTCTCCAGTTCAGTCCAAATTGTTGCAAAAGACATTAATTCATCCTTTTTTATGGCTGAGTAGTAGTCCATAGTAAATATATACCACGTTTGTTAGTCCACTCATGAGTTGATGGGTACTTGGGTTGATTCCACATCTTTGCAATTGCGAATTGTGCTGCAATAAACATCCAAGTGCAGGTGTCTTTTTTATAAAATGGCTTCTTTTGTTTTGTGTAGAGACCCAGTGGTGGGACTGCTGGATCAAATGGTAGATCTACTTTTAGTTCTCTGAGACTTCTCCATACTGTTTTTCATAGAGGTTGTACTAATTTGCAGTTCCACCAACAGTGTATAAACATTCCTTTCTCTCTGTATCCATGCCAGAGTAGTTTTTGGACTTAGTTTAGGACTTTTTAATAAAAGCCATTCTAACTTGGGTAAGGTAATATCTCATTGTGGTTTTAATTTTCATTTCCATGATTATTAATGTTGTTGAACATTTTTTCATGTGTTTGTTCTGAAAAACTTCTGTTCCTGTCTTTTGCCCACTTTTTAATAGGGTTGTTTATTTTTTTATTGCTTATTTCTTTGAGTCCTTTGTAGATTCTGGATATTAGCTCTTTATCAGATGTATAGTTTTGAATATTTTCTCCCATTCTATAGGTCGTCTAGTTGCTCTGTTGATTATTTTCTTTGCTGTGCAGAAGCCTTTTAATTTAATCAAGTCCCATTTATTTATTTGTGTTGTTGCTGTAATTGCCTTTGGGGTCTTAGTCATAAATTCTTTGCTGAGTAGAAGCAAACTATAACTAGAAGAATTTTTTCTACATTTTCATCTATAATTTTTATGCTGCGTGCCTTACATTTAAGTCTTTTATCCATCTTGAATTAATTTTTTAAGTGATGAGAGAGAGAGCTCCTGTTTCCTTCTGTATCCAATATTCCTAGCACCATTATTGAATAGGGTTTCTTTTCCCATGTATGTTGTTGTCTGGTTTGTCAAAGATCAATTGGTTGTAGATAGATGGTTTTGTATGTGGGGTCTCTATTCTGCTCCATTGGTCTATCTCTATTTTTGTATGAATACCATGCTATTTTGGTTACTGTAGCCTTATAGTATAGTTTGAAGTCTGGTAATGTGATGCCTCCATATTTGTTCTTTTTGGTTAAGACTGCTTTGGCTGTTCAGGCTCTTTTCTGGTTCCAAACAAAGCATAGAATTATTTTTTTTCTAGATCTGTGAAATATGACGTTGGTATTTTGATGGGGATTGTGTTGAATCTGTAAATCACTTTGGGTGGTATGAACATTCTAACAACGTTGATTCTACTGATTGAGCCCAGTTGGTTTTGCTATGTGTGGGTTTGTTTGCAGAAGTGTTAAAAGATATAGTGCCTCTTGAACAAATTATGTCATCTGGGTCTCCACCGTAAAGTGGAGTTGCTTTGTTTTAATTGGGAGGGTTACAATGGCAGCACGAAGACTGTGTCCCTGTACTGTTTATTTGGAACACAAGCCGACGCAGATCAAAACCTAAGGGTGGATTAAATCTGTGACGTCTTGATGCTAGTCAGTTATTGGTTTATTTTAGGCCAGTTTCTATTTTTAGAAAGTACTAAACTGGTAATCACAGACTCAGGTACTGAGGTTTCTCAAAACGTTAATTCATTCACTTAGTAAATAATGAACTGTTCCAGGGAGCAGTTCTCCTCCGCCCATATTTTCTTATGATGGTCAAAAGTAAGCTTCTCTGAAACTAACTTGCCTCCTGCCAACCTACTCTATTGAATTTTTCCTTAGCTGTGGTCTGCCAAAAAACAGAACTGAGGCTTGGCACACCAGTTTTGATCAGACCAACCATCAGAATCATAATGTCCTAAGTACAAAGCCCACTAATTGAATTTCATTCACTGGACTGAAATACAGCAGCCAAGGCAGAGAACACTGTTGGCTGTTTTTTATGAGGTCCGGAGTCTAAAGTCATTTTTTTTAAAAATGTGAGTGATGCAATTTCTTGAATCTTTCATTTAAAATGCTACTTGGTAAACAGTGTTTCAGATTAGTGTGTTAGTGATTTCAATGAAGACAGTACATCAAGCTGAATCTGAAAAGAAAGAAGTTTAGGAAATGATTCATTCCCCCTTTTGTGTGATCTACTATAGAAAATAACAAATAGGTAAGGAGAGGGGGTTTGTGGACTTTAGGAGACATAATTGAACTCTTTCTAAAGCAGAGTCAGTCTCAATAGCTAAATCTTTGTTTTCTTCGGGCACACTAATAAATTCTGCCTAATTCATTTTTTATTTCCTCTCGGGGTCTGCTTGCAGATTTGCCTCAACAAAGGAAGCATCATGTTACATCTTTTTAATAATTGATGGCTCTCAGTCCAAGCCAGCTTGAAGGAAATTCTGAAAATAGGTACTGATTGAGCAAATGCCTCCTTCCTCCCCACATTACCCTCCTCAGCACTCTCCACTCCTTGTTTAACAAAACCTACTTTTCCCTCTTGCTTTTCTTTGCATCCTTGATTGGGGGCACATCATTTGGGTTTCGGCTTCATCTAATACTTGGTATCTCTCTTTTATTTCATATCATTCTATTTATTTTTACGAAAGATAAAGGGAGCTGTTAATTATAAGCTGACTGATGTAACAAAGAGCTCTTAATTAATTATCAGAACTGTTAAGTCCTAATCACCACCAGAGATGGTGTACTGGGACTCTAAAAAGTTGGGCTTAGAGAGTGTCCCTCTAGAGTTGCAGTATGCTATGCCCAAGGGTCAGATTACCCTGAAGGCTGGGTCAGCTGCAGCCTTGCCCAACTCCAGCTGTTCCTGCAGGTTCTAATACTGTGAGCTGATCTGTGTTTTCCCCCCAGAGAGAGAAGAGCATCTCCAACTTGCCTCACTGTTGGTGTCATTAGCGGTTGTCTAAGACTTGGAAAAGCCATTACGGCTTTCAAGCAGCTGTGGTTGGTAGAACATTAGACTGGCCTATGGTGATTCTAGCTTCTAGTCATGACTTTGTAAGTCACTTTGCCTTCCAAGACCTCCCTTTCCTCACGGGCAAAATGAGGGCTTGGGAGTGGATCATCTCCAAGATTTCTATCAGCAATGGCCTTCTTGTATCCTCCAGGGAAGGGGATGATAATCCCAGGAGAAGTGGCATTCCATTTGATTTTGGGGTGCACTAACAGTATTCTGAATTTGAGTGAATGGAGGTCATTGGGCCCTTTTTTGTAAACTTTCCAGTTTCTTCCCATCATTTTTCTTTTCTCTTAGTCTTTCACTTATTTCTTTTCCTTTAATTTCTTCCCTTTTCTTTTCCTTTGCTGACTTTCTGTATTTCTAGGGTTAATGTGGAAGGAAAAAGATTGGCAAAGTGTTACAATCAAGGGTGTTGGTCGATTTAATGAAGAAGTTACTTATGTTTTTTTTTTTAATTCTGTCCTCACAGAAAAGCTTTCTCTATCAGAAATTGTATCAGAAGGTAGCCAATATTATTGAATTTATGAAGACTGATGGTAGAGTGGCCAATATTAGGAAATATAAATTTGAAATTACATGTTTGAATTTTATCATAACTCATTTTATTATAACTGGGGGAAAACTATACATTGTATCCATCACTGAAAAAGCTGTGTCTAAATTGACAGATTATTGTCCATTCCCAAAACTGTTTTTTTAATCTTTGACTCACTTTTGAAGGAACACATCATGTAGATGGTATCGTGGCACTTTCTCACTTATTAGAGCAAGTTTTCTGGGGATGGGGGCTGAAGTCATCTTTGCTCCGTATCTCTCCTGCAACCAATAGCTTGCTTGTATACTGTGTCTTCCAGGATAATCTTTTCTGATTGCCCTTATTGAAATCCTAAGAAAAATCTTCAAACAATACAACCTGTTTAGACCCATACAAACAGCATACGGTAGGGAATCCGGGAAGCTGAGGAATTTGTTCTGTTTATTTTTTTTACTGACTGTACACTAAGGTTATATTCAGGAGGATCAAAGGAACTATTTGCCTTTCCCCTTTTGAAAATCTTTACTTCTGCTTTCTATTTACTCTTCGAGAGCATATGCGCTCAGGCTTTTGTTTCTGTATGTAAGTAGATTATAGGTAACTCTTTCCAGCATGATGTACTCCTTCAAGGTTTTGGAATTCAAAATGTGCTTTTCCCCAAGGACAGCTGTGTTAATGGTTGGGTTCCACTGTAATGCTACCATGTTTCAGGAATATTATGTGCTAAATGGCATCTCTTTTTATTGGAATGTCCATTCTCAGAACTGATCTTTTTCCCTCTGAAAGTAGGGCAGTCATTCCCCTTCTAAGAAGGTACCTGCAACAAGGCAGTAGTTGCTTCTGCTTGTGCTTGGGAGTGGTGGTCAGGATGGGATAAGTCCCACTGCCTTGGGGTCAGTGACTTTGTGGGTGAAAGGACACTGGTAATTTAATTATCCATATTTGCTTTACAAATATTTTCTGGGATAGGAAATTCTATCTTAGATGCTTACTCCCCACCCTATACTATGCAACCAGGGTGGGGAAGCACCATTCATGTTGTAATATATGTGGAAAGTATGCCTAGAATTGTGCAGTGCAAAATCCAGCCAACTGCACCTGGTAGTTCTTAACCCTGGAATTACGTTTTTGTTGTCAGTTTATATGTTCCATCTTAATAATTAGTTAGGTACTGTGTAAGCAGTTCCTGCTTTACAAAACAGTTGTGTCTCAGTCTACATTTTAAAACTGGTGGTTTGGAATTTGCAGCCAAAGGGGGTGGGGGGGAATGAGATAAATAATGATGAGTTTCTAGGTTACCCACAAAAATCTTCTCAATCATACTGTAATTGAACTCCTAAAGACTGTTCGCAACAGTATTTTTTTTTTCCATTCTTCAGTAAATTATCCATAGTATTGAGTAAGAAATCTTCCACCTGGGTTGGTTGTCTTCATTGAAAAGAGGGTTCATCGGGGGCAATGTATACTACATTTGGTGGGAAGGGGAGATCAGAGAGGTGACAGGAACACATTCCACACATCTTTGCAATGTCTCATCTTCCACTGTGCACAAACCCTGAATCTCTTGAATTGAGTGCTTCTGCTCAGAGTCAAGTTGTATTTGTAGGATCAAAAGGAGAAACTGGGCTGGGTCTGGTGGCTCACTCCCGTTGTACCAGCACTTCAGGAGGCCAAGGCCAGAAGAGGAGGATCACTTGAGCCCAGGAGTTCGAGATTGTAGCCAGCTATGATGATACCATTTCGGAGATGGAGTTGGACAAATCATGTATTTTTAAATGTTAACTTGAAATCTATAGCCACACTGATCATGAGCATTAGCAGTATTATAGGGGCAGCAATATAATTGTTGAAATCAGCACCTGCAGGATTTATATTGATTCAAATCCTTCTTTTGTACCTCTTGAGTCCTAAGCTTTCTTAAAAAAAAAAAAAATAAGTAGTGACCTAAGTAAGGTCTTCTCAGGCTTCTTAACCTATAGAGTCAATTGGGTATTTCTTTATACTTATATAAATTACAGCTTTTAAGCACTCCTCTTATGTTCACAATCCTAGAAAATAAATAGGTTTGGATACTCACATTCAAGTCATCTTAACTCTTGCCTCACTCATGAGTATACTGGAAACACCTTCCTAGTTTTATCAGTAAAGCATCTGTCTGTCTTAATTCCAGACACTGTCAAATCCCAATCTACACTAGAAGTCTCCTTGGTGTCTGGTCCTACTTGATTTGCAGCTCTCACTATAGGCAAGAAATTATTTTCTAGTACACAAATAGTTTCTCTGCAGCATTAAAGCAAATGGCCAAAGTACGATTCCAATTGCTGTTTGTAGTATTGGGGTATAAGGGAAAGTGGAATTGAAACCTCAGTCTTGTTTATGTGCCAAGCATTTTACTTTTAAAGTTTACTTTTAACTTTTACTAATTTTTACTTTTTCTTGAAAGAAACGGGGGAAAGCTATGGGCTTGCATGGTGTCTAGAGAATAGATTAGAGCCTCTCTGAGAGTCTTATAATCACAATCAGGCATCTCTTTGAAGTATTCCGTCCTCAAAGTCTACAGTGACCACATTCATGCCTCAAGGGGTGTGGTACAAATGGCCTGGTGCCACCTGACTCATTAGTTTCCCCACATCTTGTACTTAATAAGTTGCAAAAGAAAAAATGTGCATCCAACAAATTTTTAGGGGTGTTCCAGTTGCCTGTTGGTCAGAACCTTCTTATCTCCCTTCTCCATCCCTCAAATTCAGAACAGAATTCCCCTGGATGTCTGAGGGATCACTTTGTTGCTCCCAACAGTCAGTTTTATATGGGGGTTAAAGATAGGAGGCGTATTAAGTTCAATTATAGCATTGCTTTTTTTATGGGTCAAAATTGGTGGAGTATCAGCCATTTCATGAAATTCAACCCAATAGCATCCTTTGGTAGATATCTACCTAAAGCAGCATTAGTGAATGTTTGGATAAAACCCACACTGTGGAGTTCTTCTTAAAACAGAAGCTTGAAGTTTTCTCAGTGAGAAAAGCTACTTCTCTATCTATTCCCCTTTGTCTTTTCTGAGAGAAATTAGAAAAAAGCTTTTCTATTTGGAGAAATGCATATATTTTGAGATTAATATGAAATAAGTGTAAGCAGAATGTCCCTTGGTCTTGCAAAAAATTTTTTTCTGGAGGTTATAAATGGATGTTATAATGGAAAATGCTTTGAAACCCTAACCAGAGCATTCACTATAAATAAAAGAGCAGCGGAAGATTAATAAATCTGATAAAGCTGAGAAGGAAGAAAACTTAAAATAAGAAATGAGGACTGTACCTTCATTGGATTGTTAATACAGCCCTGAGTATATATATAGGAAAATCAAAGACTTGCTAAAGGCAGCGCATACTAAGTCATAGCTATTAATGTGTGCTTAACTCTATTGCCCGGGAGATTTTATTAAATGCAGCGGCCAAGAAAATTGACCTTACTTTTTTTTTTTTTTTTTCTTTTTTGGGTTGGATCCTTTGCTCACGTCACATAAACGAACAGAGCTCACAATTTACTGGTTCATCAATGAAACGATATTAAATTATGAAGATGTAAGGAAAAAATCCTACGCTACCATTGTCGCAGTTTGAAAGGTAAGCTTTTCCCTACAAGATCAGGAGATATTAATTTGCTTTTAAAATCTACGTAACATAATGCCATGTGATACACAGTAGAGGGTTGAATGGCATTTTGACATCTTTGACTGTTAGTATGATCCTGGCAAGTATGTTCTTAGTAATGTAAAATGTTTTCCTCATTCTGTCTTTTAAAGTGCAAAAACACATCATTTTGAATGCTTTTAAAGGGTTTTATTTTGTGGGATATTCTGACAAAATTGGACTTTCCTAAGAATCTGTTGCTGTGATTGTGAGGTTCCTTTTGAAAGGCTTTTGCCCTTGTTTTTACTGATTCGCTACATTTATCAGTAAGGAGCCTTATGGTTGTCAGGGTCAGGCTATTTCTTAATTCCTGTCTTTTGGTGATGGGTAAGAAATAAACGATTACTTTTCTTTATGCCTTGTCCTGTGCTTAAGATGGGAAACCTGCTCTTTCTAATTCTGTCTTCTGTGAGCTTATAGAAGGTTCTTGGTATGCCATCAATTACCAATTGAATACTCAGTTCTTTCCAGGGATATTTAGAGGTTGAGTCTACTTCACCCCAATTTCGAAGGAAAACTATATCATACCTACTTTCCCAGGTTTACTATCAATTACTCAATTGCTCTCCTAGATCCAGGTCCTTACGTTGGGTCCATGAACCGCATTGTAATGACTGTCACATGAGGATCACAGTTCTTTGGGTGGAACGTGTCAGGGCTTCTATCATACTCCCACATGGGTTTGTAACTCGAGAAGGGAGAAGAGTCCCACTGCCCCCTCTAAGGCAGGGTCAGTGACTTAATGGTTACCTTGGGTACCTGCAGTGTCCGGCGCAGAGTAGGTACTGCAGGAATCCGTGCATACTCACTGCCATGATGCTTCTCAGCCATGCTTGCTACGGAACCTTCTGGAGGAAGTCAGATTTCTGAACAGCAGTGAGCATATTCCTGCTTTCATGTGGAAAATGGCACTTTAGAAGTTGAATTACCTTTTTTTGTGGCACCCAAGTTGCTTAATTTGCAAATGGAGAATAATTTAGGCAGTGGGAGAATATGTTTCCATGCCTGAAGTGGATTGGAATGAATTTGGTGTTCTCTCTGTTACTAGGGTTCAGACTATCATAAAATGGAATTTTGGCCCCAAATCATTCAGTTACAGGATTCTGGGATATCGTCTGTTGTTTTGTATAGAATCGGTTTAACTTTAAATATTGTTGGCACTAACTCTACTTCCTATAGACTACAGGTGTGTCCTGCTTTAAGAAAACTTGGCTGTGCTTCAAATTCGTGCTTACTATACCATTGCATGAAGGGGCGATTATTTGCACACCAAAAATAGCTTGGCTTTATAAAATAATTTATCATGAGATTCCTTTAAATAACCAACTCTCCTAGCGCATTTAAACTATGATTTGATTTGAAAAATCAATGGCTACTCCCTCAACTTTTCAAGAACACATCTGCTTTGTAATGTGAGGCAGGTAAAGGGAGGACATCAAGCTACAAAGAATGAGGGTCTTAAGTGAGCCGAATAGGAATTAATTTTCATTTAGAAAAGAATTTGCTTTTCTAGAGTTTCCCAGGGAAAACACCTTCACCTTTATCACCTCCAGAGTACATAAGAAAAAAAATAACAATAAGCAAGTCAGTTTGGACAATTGCAGTTTGGAAAAGGTAAATCTATTTCTTTGGTGGGTCACATTCTGCATTATGCATGTGCGTTAAAGTGAGGTTTGCTTTGATCCTGACTATAAAAAGTTTATTTTTAAACTCAGACTGGGCAGGAATCCAGCGATGCTCTTTCCCCTGCAACACATCCTGGGTTTCAGGTCCCCAGCCCCCGGTGGAATGCAGCTAAGCAGCAGGAAGTAGTTGAAAAGTGTAGACACTTGATGGGTGCTGAGGTTTTCCTACCCCCTTCTTCCCCTCCATTTTTGAAATTCAAATTGAATGCAATTTTCAGCTCATTTGAGCCAGAATATACTGTTGCTGAGCTTCAGTGGCTCTTAAATTCAAACTCACAGGAGAAAACAGATATCATCTGTCACAGAGGGTGGGAGACAGAATACTCCCCGCATTTTATTCATGGGAGGCCGAGCTCTAGTAACTAATTCAAACCTTTTTGACTAATTGACTAATCATTCACCAGCAAACTTATCAACTAATCAATGAAACCTTTAGGACACCCATCTTAGGAAGTCTTGGAGGAGTTACTCCCTCTTTGAAAAAAAAAAACATTGCTGAAGTCTATTTTTATATGGTTGGTATTTTAATACCCTTTTGGCCAACTGAGACAGAATATCAGGGCAATCTTTTTTCTGCCCTTCCTGACTATTTTTATTGTTTCCATCCTTAATGTCTTCGTCAATGCTACTTATTTATGACTGAGAATTAGCAGAAAGCTTACAGCTGGCTAAGGGGTGCCAAAATTTTGAGTTTTTAAAAAAATTTTTACTTTATTAAACAGACTGCCTGAAAAAATATCCTTCTTTCTTGGAACAAATACAAGTAATCATTAAAAGGGGGAGACCCGCTTATACAGTTCTTGAGATTGCAAGTGTGGCTTGAGAATTCCTCTGAGTAAATAAATATCTGCCAGTTCATGAGTATGTGCCCAAGGGATGCAAATAGATTTGAACAAATGAAAATCTGAAATTCCTTCTCTGACTTCAGAAAGGGTGCGATGTGGTGAAATATAGGTTATATGATGTATCACTGATGCTTATCCTTGACTGTTTTAGTACAAGCCAACATTTCCATTGGAACATGATGGCCATTAGCTTTCTCTTGTTGTTTTTCTTTTTTCTTGAGGTCCATGTGAAAGAAGTTAATTATGATGTTATTTCAAAGTAAGTAGGAGTAAAACAATTTGATGTCGAAATACCATTATTTTTATTGAAGTTAGTTCATAGCCATCATGCTTTGAGTTGAAATTGTTTTACAATAAATATGTAATCTGGCCATGTGTGTTTATACTTGCGTGTGTGCGTGCGTGTGTGTGTGTGTGCGTGTGTGTGTTTACACATCCCCAAGGTCTCTAAGAATGTGACAGCAGGAATTTCCAAATGGTCATTTTCACATTAATAAAGTCATCAACCACTTTTTTTTCTTAATAGTAATGTGGTTGTAAATTAGATCCCTGGTAGAAGACATTTATTTCCTATCCTTTATAAGAATGACACTTCAACATGTTTTCTCACTATTACACCTCAGCACAACTAGCACAGCTGTATTATTGTTTCTTTGATATATGCGGCAAGAAACCTAAATGCTACTATGAAATTGTGACTCATAATAAGAGATACATATTTTGGTCTCTGCTCTGGTTCCCGACCACAGGGCTCCTAATCCCTCGGAATTTCCTGGGTAATAGGAGTGGTGTATGTTCTAATGAGGTGACTCTCGGTGGGCTTCTGGATAGGGGCTGGTCACCAGAAAGACCAAGTCATGATTAGAAGGTTGAAACTCTCACCCCACTTGTTATCCTCCAGGAAGGGGCGAGGAGCTGGAGGGTGAGTTAATAATCGATCACACCTACATGATGAAACCTCCATAAAAATCCCCGAACCACCGGATTCAGAGAGCTTCCGAGTTGCTGAACATGATGAGGTCCTGGGAATGTATTTTGCCTAGAGAGGGCGTGGAAGCTCTGCACCCCTTCCCACATTCCTTGCCCTACGCACCTCTGCCTCTGGCCCTAGCACCCGCCATTTGACTTTCCGCTTCTGTGAGTTTGACCACTCTAGGTGCCTCATATAAGTGGAATCATGTAGTATTTGTCCTTTTGTGCCTGGCTGATTTCACTCAGCCTTATGTCTTCAAGGTTTATCCATATGTAGCATGTGTCAGATTCCTACTCCTTTTTTAAGGCTGAATAATATTCCACTGAATATATATAAATATATATATATATATATATATATATATATATATATATATATGCGCCACATTTTGTTCTTCCATCATTTGTTAGGGAAATTCAAGTTATTTTCACATCCTAAAATACATAATCCACCATGTAAGCTAGTAACTCGGGAGATGGTCAGTGCACTGTGGCTAGTAGATTTGAGCAGGGGAGGAAAGGGAAGATTTAGGAATCAGTGATACGCTTGGCAAAGTCATCCAAAATGTCCAGGAACAGGGAGACTTTGACAGAAGGAAGAGGAAACCATTCCAGTTGGGCCATGGCAGCCTTGACATGAAGAAGGTAACGAAGATGGGTGCCGTAAACTTCAAATGATGGTAAATATTGAGAAGGAATGTTGAGAGACACTCATTTTTTTCCATTCCCTTGTTATGGAAATAAAAGAGTGGGATTTATGAGAAGGGGCATAAAAAAAGCAAGACACACTGTCTGAGAGGAGAAACTTGGGTAAGAGGTGAGAAACAGTGGAGGCTACAGGGGGCTTTGGCCACAGGCTGACACTCACAGGTTTCCACAGGGCACCGGGGAGAGATGTAATGGCAAAGGAAGAGCCAGTCAAATCTTAATTCAAAGCCATTCTACAAACTTCCCGCACGAAGGAGCCTTCAGCACTACAATCCCGGTGACTGTCTACTCTCTAGGAAACGACAATATGGAGAAAGAGATTCCACAGCCGCCATTAGACACCAATCCCTCATGTTCAAGACTTTCTTCTTTTCAACTAGACTACTTTGGGCTCTTTTCTCCTCCTTGTCCTTTCAGTGGCTGGAAAAGAATGCTTGAAACTCACCCCATGAAAACCCCTCACGTGCCTGAATTCTGTCTCCGTTAAAGATCAGAACTGGATTAAACTCTTTTCCCCTAACAACTTCTTAGCTACAGTTTTCTAAGCCTTTAATGCCCTTTGGATTGTCTGCTCTAAGTTCTGCTGGGTTAAAGTACACCAGCAGGGGCAGCCAGATTTGGCCGTGTCCTGTGTGGAGCTAGGGTTCTCCTGAGGGAGCCGGTAGCCCCGTCCCAAGGCGCCAATCTCCAGCACAGGCCCTGCCTGGGCACGAAAGGCGCCATATTTCTGAGAGCAGCATGCCAAGAGGGGCCCATGGCGAGCCAGTCCCATAAAGCTCAACCTCAGAGCCTAGAGGCAGAGCAAGTAACTTTCCAAGATATTGCCGGCCCTGAGATTGTGTTACCTTTGGGGAAGCATTATTATTATTTTTTTATTTTTACTTCAGAAGTTCCCCACGTTGGCCCGTTTCAAGTTGCCTCTGATCCTTAACTGCTTGCTCCTCAGCCCCTTGGATCCATCCTCAGGGAGATTCTCGCTGGCCACTTTGCAGAGCTCCCTCCGGCCAAGAAAGCCTCCCTCACTTTGTTTCTACTTAACCCTTGGCCTTCGGGGTGGTGAGGGGCCTTCTTTGGGCCGCCTCCCTCATAGTCTGTTATTACTTGCAGGTGATTAGCAGGTGGCTTCTAAGCAAAGAGGAACGTTGCCCCAGGCACCGCGCTCCCATAGGCTCTCGCCATTTTGCTACAAAAGAGAAAAACCGAGCCTTTGAAGAGGGTCTATGCACTATTCATGTACTAAGAAAGAGAGGAGTGCCCATAAAATTTCAGGAACAGTATCAGATTGTACTCAGTTATCAGACGGCAGAACTATGGGGTTATGGTTCAGATTGCTTTCGGAATTAAAAAGAAGCAGTTGCCATTTCTAAGCATCTGGTCTTTTAGTAAAAGCCTATTTGAGAATTTCTCTCTAGACACTAATCCCCCAACAAGTTGTATTCCAGTGAGACAGAGTGTCCATGAAATATAGTAATTGGGGCTGCGTGGAGCTATTCTTCTTGCAGGGGGAGCTAGCTTGGTGACAGCGGGCTGCATCTGGCAGTCAGCATTCCGCCCTGCGCTCGGGCTACTCATTTCGCCAGATGAAAGCTGCCTTCTCTACCTCAATCCTCCAGGCTTTTTTGTCACCTACACTGCTGCCTTCAGATCCCCCAGGGGAAATATTATATGCTTCTTTCAACATCTTGAGCTACTATCCCCAGCAATAAGTGAAACATTATACATTTTTCTTTGTACCTCTCAACTACTGCTGCCAGTGCAATGTCCCTCAGACCGGAGGGAAAAAAAAAAAAAAAAAAAGTAACCAGTTCATTTTCCTGAGTTTTAAAATGGCTAGTGTCTCTGCTATTATTTTTAGTTGAAAAATAAAATTTTAAAAATTAGTATAACTTCTTCCCCCCTCTCCTCTGCCAAGTAAATGTCACTGAACCATTAGGGATTTGGATTCGGCGGACTCACATTTCATGTATAAGAGCCACATGAACACACCGTGGCATAATTTTTTTTCCATGGGTGTTTTTGTTTTGTTTTGTTTTTGTTTTCAGTTTTCCCCGGACAGGAAACTGGTTAAGCTGAGGTACCTGGTTGTGAAGCAGAATAGGCCAGAGAACAAACCCCTTGTCTCCTCAGGTTCTTTGGCTCCGGACATAATTTTTTACTCAGTTATGAACGGGCCACGTGTCCCTCAGAGCACCTGGCCAAGTTCATCTATTCTGGCGTTTCCCTAATGTGTCCCCACCTGCTGGAGCAGTGCCTCCAGGGGAGGGACCTGGGACTTTATATTTGTAACAAGTGCCTGAGGTGCCTCTTTGGGTCCAGCAAGTCTGAGAAACACTGGTCCATTCATTATGGCCTTTTCTAGCAGAGATGGACCGGATTCAGGGCTACCTGAGGGGGCGTGGAGCGGTTTGTGCGGCCTTTTCCTCTTACCTGGCTCAGATTGGTTCCTCCTGAGGGGCTCATGAACGTTGAACAGCAGGCCCACTTGGAACAAACCAGAAAAAGAGGGAGCCTGCTAAAACAAAATAAGACAAAAACCAAAACCAAAAAAAAAAAAAAAAAAAAAAAAACGAAACACTCAGGGGCATGTTCTTTATTTGAGAATAACCTTAGAAGGTATAAAGTTGAAATAGTTCTCAGGGCAGCTGCTGCTGTCTTGCTTGTCTCAACATGTTTTATATGACAACAGTAATAAAGGCTGTTTAGCCACCCTGTTTAAGTCACAAAACCAAGGGATTCTTTGTTTCCCTGCATGAGAACTGCCTATTGCCTGCTAAGGTGGCTCAGTAAAATGACCTGTTTCAGTGACCTGGGAATCTTGTTGAGCACAATCCTCCAGACAGTGGTAGATGACAGAGAAGAAAACCCGGAAGCTTCGAGTTGTGCTGGGGAGAGCAGCTGGGTGTGCATATATATATATATATAAGGAAGACAGGACACTTTTATTATCGATGGAATAAGGCAGGCTGGGGACTGAGGAACAGTTGCAAACAGTATCTTGGGTACATAAAGGAGTTTTAGATTTTCTCGCCTCACCCGATGTGGCTTCCCTGTCTGCCCACATCACATTTGTGCCCCGCCATAAATAAATCCAAGCCGGGGCTGCAAACTCTATCAACAACAACAACAAGCCATGCCATTAGCCTTTCTTGCATTTCTGATACTCTTTGCATTGCCATGGCAACAATAGTTTTAATTATGGAGAGGCAAAATGATAACTTGTAGATCAGATGTGGCTTACTTTTCCCTGTGGACAAAACTCCTGATTTGAGAGAGGCTTTGCATGTGGATTTTCCTTCTAGGCTGGATTTTATTATCTGCTCTAGCAGATAGCTCTTTTGCTTATGGAATGAACCAGAAGAAGCTGAAGTGCTGGCTGAAGGGGCTGCTGGACATAGGTCCTCGTGGAGATGAACCAGATCTTTTTTGTCTGGGAGGCAGCCTCATGCACTCGTCACTTGTGCGTTTAAGAACCACGCGAGCCTTTGCTCTCCGGGGCTGCTTTTGGCTTCCCCCTTTCAACCCGTGGCAATCTGCATGTTAGGATAGAGACTTGTGTGAAGTATCATCTGGTAATCATCCTTGACAACATTCAGGATTATGCTGGGGGGACAAACAAGTAATTCCATTGCAGTAGCAGTCACGAAAATACACAAATCACAGCAGCTTTCCAATCAGAGCTATGGAGGCTAAAATGCGGGAGAGAAAACATCTTCCCGTGTCTGTTCCCTGCCCTTTAGTTCTGGATCTGCTTGCTCACACCTTGAATTTCCCTTCAGGTTTGGAGAGGTACCACGCCGTATCTAAATATTTCTGGGCTCCCTCATTTTGAAAGCTCTTGCAAAGCTAAATAATCTTCCCCTTAGGTAAGCATAAATCATTGTCTACCTTCTTTGCTCCTTGAGTAGACCTTTTGATACATCCATTAATTATGGCCACTGCCTGGTGGCACAGTGATGGCTGAGTCACTGCTGTGAGCATCTTCCTTGGAACACCCCCATTTCTGACACCGAGCCCTAAAATCCAGTTCACTGTTAAAGAGGCCCTTCTTTGCAATGGAGAGCCAGATGGTAGCAAGTGAAAGGAATAAGCCTGGAAAATGGAGTGAGGGTGCAGGACGGAGGGCTGGAGAAAGAGGGGCTGTGAAATATTGATGGAATGATGCTGTCCTTACAACACACTGCAACTGCTCCTAACCTCTGGCAGCCCCTGGACTAAGATTCTGATCCCCTGCTCGGTAGATTTGCTGACTTCACCAACAGTCCAGTTAATCACAATCTCAGCTTTTGAAGGCCAGAATGCCCATGCAGAACTGTTTAGTAATAGGCACCATGGTTCTGATTTCTAATCCTTTCCCACATTATTTAAAAAAGAAAAAAAAAAAAAGAAAACAGAAAAAGTCCCAATTTTTGGTAAATCTTGCTTAACTAATGACACAGTCTCTGTGTTTGTTTTGTTTCCATATTCAGGAAGCTTTGCAGCTATGATTTTGATTTTGGAGTTTAGGCATGTTAATTAAGCCTTTGTATGAAAGCAGAGGGGTTCTGTTTCTTGTTTGTTAGTTTAATAAGATTTTGTGTTAAGAATGGCACTGAGAATCTGTCAGAATTAGCTTGGCTGCATATGTGTAGCTCAGTGCTTTGAGACCCTTGAAATGTCTGTTTTTAGGACATCAGCAGGGGGCTAATGAAAAGGCTTTGTTGATTTTAACGAATTGCAAGCCACTGTAGCCAAAATAAATATAATCTGCTTTTTGGATTAGTTGTCACAGATGATTTTACCTACTAACAGTGATTAAAGAACCCGAGTGGACCAGAAGTATAGCTGCTCTCTGGTGACTCTTGCTAAAATAGCAATAAACAGAAGTAAATAAAGACTTAGGGCATTAGTTATCTTTAATAAACAGTGACACCAAATATACAGTGTGCAGGCGTGAAGGGGTGGGAGTGGAGGCTTAGGGAAGATCAGGGTGTCAAATATCTGTGTGGTGTACAACAGTGTGGCTCTTGTTGCCACAAAAAGCATGCAATTGTTTAAAAGAAAAAAAACCAAAAAGCAAAAAACTAAAGTGCTCTTCGGTAATGTTCATGCGTTGTAGTCGTTCCTCATTAGGAAATGGTAAGAATACCCAGAACTATCTCCTCATTTCCCATCTCCCTCTCCAGAGCCGATCCCATTCATTGCCATTCCGCTCTCATCTTCCCTCGGACTCTGGGACCAAAGTTGAAATCCTGCAACTATAGGATTAGAGTATGAAAATGACAGAAGTGTTAATTACTTGTGTAATTATTAACCTTCTTGCTGCAGTAATTCTACCCAGTTAATGAACAGGCGACCAACAACACTGTATCCTTCCCTGTATTATTCTACTCTGATGAAAAGAGTGCCCTGCCCTAACCGGCAAACCTGAGCCTCAGATGTCCACAGGAAAGTCTCAGACTGGGTTTTCCCTCATTACTGCAACTGCAGCCCACAGAAAGAAAGGCGGCTGAGAAACCCTCTTAGGCAAGGCATGGGAGCGCCCGCCGAAAGATGCCTTTAGTAGGCAGAAAAATTATCAGATGGGATAAAGCTACAGTTTTTCCTGTTATTTTTAATTTTGTCAAATGTTTTAAATGATTCTGTGGATACTTCGTGGGTGATGACAAAGCAAGTGACAAGCAGAGCTTTCCTTAGCACCTTTTCCCACTGGAGGGTGGGTATTATTGGATCTGTTTACAGATGCACAAGCTGGTGTGCCCAGGGGCCAGGCATGAGTCACGCAGGGACCCAGCCATAGAACCCCGCCTTTTCCAGTAACTAATCCAGGTGTTAGTTTCACTGCTGCCTGGCCGGAAGCAGCACGCGGCCACCCACAATTGCAAAGATGATCATCTTACCTGTAGTAATACACCTTCAAGAGCTAATAGCTGTCATTTATTAAGATTTTGCCATGTGCCTGGTGCTATGCTTTACAGATAGCACGCCATTTGATATCTTCTGACAAACGAGTTTATCCCATAAATATTTACTGAGCCATCCCAAGTACCACGCGCTGCTTTGGAGATACAACTGGGAATGAAATTGATATGAATTCCTGCCATCCTGAAATTTTTATTCCAGTGAAGTGAGTTAAGACAATAAACACAGAAAAGGAAAATACAATCATTATGTTCGAAGGTGGTAAATGCTACGGAGAGAAAGCAGGAGAGTAGAGAGAGGGGTGCCATTTTCAATAATGTGAGTGGAAGAGCCCCACTGAGCAGGTGATATCGGGGCTGAGACTCGAGCAGCCACGTGGGTATCCGGGGAAGAGTGCAAAGGGAAAAAGTGCAAGGGCCCTCAGAAAGGACTTAGGAGCAGCAGGCAGGTCAGCATCTGGGAAGAATATGGGACGGCAGAGTTAATAAGAGGTCAAGTCTATAGGAGTTTGCAGCCCATGGTCATTAGTTTGCCCTTTACTCTTTGGAAGATAGCAAGCCCCTGGGAAGTTTTAGGCTGAGAAGCGACATGATCTTTCTTACATTTCATACCCTAAGAGGTAGGTGTCATTATCCTCATGCCACCAATGGAACACAAGTGAGTGCAGAGTGGACTTAAAAACAGCCACCATGTGACTAACAGGCACAGAAGGTGAGGTCTTGCTCTTCAACACGACTACTACTCTCTGCCTCCTGCTGAAAGAGGCGTCTGGTATACACGCGATGTCTTTCTTACCATCAAATGGGAAAAATCTCGCCAACTTTGTCTTTTAGGTGAGACCCTGAAGATCTGGTTCCAGAGTCATGCAGTAACTGCACCACTCAGGATGCCATGTGCGTCATTAAGTTCAGCTTCCAAAGGAGACAGTAGAGTATGATGCAATCTGTAATCTGGGTAAAACTGCTCAAGGTCATGTGAGCAGGCAGCGTTGGATCTGGGATTTCAATCTAGTTCTGCTGCCCAGCTTAGAATCTCTTGCCTCACTCACAGCATCAAGCTTCTTCCAGGGCACTGATAACTTGTGATGCTAAGATACAATCTTACAATGCAGGGAGTGAGATGCCCGTGATAGTGACCTTTTTGCGCATTGTCTTCCCTTATCCTCTTCCCCCACGTGCCAGGATGGATCTTCGGGCAGATGTGCAATTATCTGTTGGGTCCTATTGAAACCATATAGCTAGAAAAGGTAGCAGAGCAATAAGGGACAAAGCTTTGCATGGAAGTAATGATTTGGGGATTGTCCTTAGATTTCATTTATCTTCAGGAATTTCTTTTCCAAATTCTATAAACTACCACGATGTGATATAAGTCTCATTGTATATCCATAATGGTCTATGCTGTCTTGTTTCTTTCAAGGTGAACCTGAAAACTAAATAGGTGTCATTAAATATTCTCAATTGATTATTAAAATGAATGTGAAAGGCCATGCCCGAGCAGGCAAATGCAGGCACTCAACTGTACATTTGGATAAATGTACACATGGACACACTCAAATTCACACTCACACACAACCAGAGTTCCCTGTTTTCTAGGTCTTCCATGCAGTTCTGACTTGTGTTGTTTATCTTGATCAACTTTATTTAAAAGATTTAAATCATTATGCTCTCTTTTGTAAGAAAGGAGCCATACCTTGCTGGGGTTGATACCAGGTGCTGGACATACCTTTTTAGAGAAGATTTCACTTCTAAAATCTTTAGAATTTCATTGGATTAAATAAACAATAGTTCCGCAGTGCGAGCACAGTGTGGCTATTTTCCTTCTCCCAATAACCTTGCATTTCAACCTGGTATTTTCCACCAAGGAAGCACTGCTACTTGAATGACTCATACACAACTTCATCTTGGCTGCCTGCAAGTTTCTCCCCAGTATATTTCTAAAGTTCTCCTTTGCTGTAGTTTTACCTTTTTGTAGAGCTTATGTGGCATATGCCACCATTTCCCTGAATAACCTAACAAGATGCCAGTGATACTCCGTCTTAGACTTATTAGAATAAAATATAATACAGGTGCTCTGTTCATTTTCCAGGGAAGTCTTACTTCGGTGTCTGGCATTTTGAAATAAAAGGAAGTAATTATCTTGTTATACTATCCTATACTGACAGGTGGGACGGACCTGAGCAAAAGCTTGGTTCTGCTTAAAATTCAAATTAACACCCAGGTCAACTCTGTGGTGGTACAGAAACATGATATTTCTCCTCCATGCAAGACTAATTTGGGTGTGGAATGTGAGTCTCTCTTGTCTGATTTCTAGAGAAGGAGCCCAACTAGGGTGTTAGCCTGTTTGTTTTCTCCTTAAGAGAAAAATAAAAAGAATATATTCTGTTTGAATACGTCGTTGAAGAAGCAAACTTTGTTTACTAGGAAACATGGTTAACCTAGCAGCAGATTTATACTGGTCGGTGTTCAAATTTCAGCCCAAGCCTGAGTGTTCTAGCTGTGTGATTAGTCTCCTTGCCAAAGCCCTTGAAATATGGTGTTTCTTAGTTCAAAACCTGAAGTGCTGTTCCCCAAATAGGAATAGTTTGACAAATTGAGTGTAAAAGTATCAGTGCCATGTAGATGACATTTTCTCCACGAAGGGACAGACTAGTATCCTTTGCTCAGCACGTACCTTAGAATTAGCAAACCCTTGGCTCTGGGAACCAGAGCAGGTAAGCACGTGAGGCCTCACATTTTGATCTCCAAAGTTATGGCCAGGTATTTCCCATGGTTTCTTTAGTGGCTACCTATAAATATTTATTTGAGAAGAAATATGAAATGGAAACACTAGAGAAAAGAGTGAATTTATACACCAGTATATTTGAAACTAGGATGAAAATATGTAACAGCTAATATCAGATATTTAAGTGTTATCACTGATGCTGTTTATAGTTTATAAAATGCTATATTACTCATCCGATATTCCTAAGTCTGTGGTGCAAGTAGTGTAGGCATCATTATCCTCATTTTATAGATGAATAAATTCCAGTTCAGAGTTTAATCGATATGTCTAAGGTCACAAATCTTACTCTGGTTTTCAGATTTCTGATTTCCAATATAGGGCTTTTTGAATTATATAACATTGACTTTTATAGGCTTTCTTTTTAGCTAACATTCTGTTTTATTATAAATTTTTAAATTATAATTCAAAGTGCAATGAGTTTATCACAGAAATTTCAGTTATAGAGAGGTCTCACTAGATTGTCATCTTTTTCTTTGAAGTCTCATAGTGAAAAAGTGAAATAATAGTAGAGACAAGGAAAAAGACAGGAAGAGTATTTGGTGAAGTTTGAACATCAAGATGAAGCCGAGCATATAGTATATCTATGTAGAGAAGCTTGTGTTTTCTAGAACTATAGAGAAGAAAATATGCACTTTTTTTTACCCTTACAAATAGGTAACAAGTAGCAGGCTCATTTCCCCCCTCCACCAATTTATAGAGCTAGAACCAGTCACATACTGGTTTTCTAAGCTCTCTGTGTAAATATTGCTGATTATATTCATTAGTACATTTAAAACAAAAAGTAAGAGAATTTGGCATATTTAAAATAACCTTAAAAGCCTATATCCGAAAACAAGAATTCTCCCAGGAGTAAACAAAATTAACTGTCCCAGAAGCTGATGTTTGGAACAGAATTACAAATGCCTTTGTAGATTTTAAATTTGGCAAAACATGCTCCAGCGTCATTTAAAAATAACAACTTTAAAGGGCTCATAAATAAAGACATAAAAGGCATTTTGACATTTAATACAAAAACAGCATTTTGATGAACTGGGTAAAAATGAATCATAGACATATGGATTACATATTTCTTATAGTGTGCCTGAGCTTTAAAATTGAGGCAGTGGAAATCTGGCAAAATATTTTTGGGGAATTTGCTATATATACTATATTTAAAAAGAGGTGAAGATGAACTCCAGACTGCTATGATTGCTCATGACATTGAATTTAATAACTTTTAATTTGTGGATAAGAAATTCTTGCGAACTAGCTCAGTCTGTCCACGGGTTGTGGAAGTGAGTGGTTGGAAATGGTGTATACCAATTCATTTGATCACATAATCAACAAACATGTGTTACGAGGTGCTTGCTTAATGCCAGGCTCTGTGCTAGGCACTGGGATGGCTTCTAAGAAAGCTAACAAGAGCTGCGGACTCTGCTTTTATGGGAGGGGTATAAAGTGGTGGGAAGGGACTCACAAATTTCTAGGTACTAGAAATCCCAAGTACTTTTGGATACATAAAAGATACTTACAGAGTATTTACTGTGTGCCAGTCGCTATGCTAACCACATTGCAATTATTATCATGTGCCATTGGTAGATCTCTGTAAAACAGGGATTATTATTTTTCCCTTTTAATAGATGAGAAACCTGACATTACATCAAAGAGTATAGATTCAGTGATTTGTTACATGGTAGTGATAGTTGACTACATTCATTGGAGGCTCCTTGCGAACCATGTCTTCTACATCCACTCTCCTGTGTAGTCACCACCCCTTGAATCTGGGCTGGCACTGAGATTTGAGTTAACCAATAGATGGTGGCAGAAATGGTACTGTTTCAGTTCCAGACCAAAATGTCAAGTAGGCCTGGCAGCTTTTACTTTTGTAGTCGTGAATGCCCCAAGTTACCTGGTAAAAAGTCTAGTCACCCTGCTGGAGAGACCATGTGCTGAGATCCTGTAGTGAGAGACACAGAGAAAGAGGGAGACCCCGAGATTACTACAGTGGAGAGGGAGAAAAAGAGAGAAAGAGAAAGATACATTGACCCAGCTAGCCCCACATCTCAGCTGAGCCCACCTCCCAGCCGCCCAGCCAGCTGCATGCAGCCACGTGAGTGACCTCCACTAACAGCAACAGAAGAACGGTCCAGCTGAGCACAGCCCAGTTTATAGCCTCATGAACAAATACAGTAGTAGTTGTTTATAGCCATGGAGTTTTGGACAAAACAAAACAAAAGAAGACCAAAGCAGTGGTTGAGTAAAATTTAAACCAGAGTCACTCTGACTCTAATATGTATTTTTTTCTCCCTGTGTTTGCTCATGAGATGGGGGTGGAGAGTCAAGGAATGGAATCCAGTGATATTTGAACACTTCTCAAAATGGTCTGCCTCTGACATGCATGAATTCTGAAAAAGAAAAAGAAGACGTTTTACTTTGTACATTAGAGAAAAAGAAAAACATACCAGTGGTGTTGGGCTCAGCCCCAGGGCTTTCTTGCTGTGTGTACTTTGCAGGGCTCTATCAGAAAGAACATGAGCAGGTGTTCAAAAATTCTCATTTCTGGTCCTCTTCCTGGACAAATGCCATGTAAATGTTTGTATTGACTTCATTTAGAATTATCAAACTAATAACTGGTGCTTATGAGTGACTCTCTTTCACTTGGGAGTTTATAAAGTGAACACTGACAGGAACTTTAAAAAGTACACAAGTGCAATACGCACATACACATGGGGAGTGTGATGCACGGTGACATGAAACAAATGGTGATCAAAAGATATGAAACGGGGGCAGCATGCAGCGGTCAGGGAGAGCCGAGGGTCCCTGGCTGATAACACAGGGGAACACTTGAAAGCATGATTTCCTGGCAAGTCCACGTTTGAAGTGATGTCATCTTTTTTATTCTCTCAACTCAGTTGCTCCTCTGAAGCTCGTTCTTTCCATTCTGATGAGGAGCAAAGATGTTACATCAAAGGTTAATGCTTGAATTGGGGCTGAAAGGGAGAGGAAAGTGGGTGGGCGCATGTACACACACACACATACACACACAGTGATAGAGAAAGAGAACCACGAATGACTAAAAGTTCTTGAAAGTATGATATAAAGGACAATAGCCATCTTCCTCCCCTGATGAATAGTTCACAAGGTCTCCTAGAGTTTGGATGTGAACTGTCACACTGCATACCAAGGAGGGTACTGCCACCGGCTGTTTCCTTTGGAAGCATGTGGCCGTAATGTGTGTAGAGAGGGATATTGTGATACCGTCAACACTCCTACTTCACACAGGAAGCTCCTGATTTGTCAAAATAGCCACGACTGGGTTCTTTTCTCAGAATTACCAGGGTATGACTTAACGGTGTTCTTTTTCCAATTCTTCTTTGGAGACTCTTGCTGTCATGGTACCACATCCACAGGGTGCAGGAGTCCATCGAGGGACTCCTGCACCCTGTGGATGTGGTACCATGACAGCAGTTTACATTTCTCTTTGTCATCAAGTACACATTTCCAGGGTTTTGTTTTTTTTAAAAGACATATCGGCTGTCTGGGGTTGGATGATTGACTGATTTTGTATTAGTACAGTCTGTATGTTGAAAGGGTACTCTCTCCCTCCTTCCTCTCTATCCCTTCTGCAACCTCTTAAGGATAGTAGAATGTGTGATTGTTTTTTGCAAAGGTTTTCTAAGTTGTAGAATTTTTTTTATTTGTTATTTTTTATTTCAGCATAAAGTTTAGGTTACATATATTGCCTTTGCTCTGCCCGAGTCATGACTTCAAGTGTGTCCATCCCCAAGACGGTGCACACAGCACCCATTAGATGTGAATATACCCATCCCCTCCTCCCCCCTCCCACCTGCCAGACACCCGATAAATGTTACTCCTATATGTGCACATAGTGTTGATCAATTAATACCAATTTGATGGTTAGTACATGTAGTGCTTGTTTTCCCATTCTTGTGATACTTCACGTAGTAGAATGGGCTCCAGCTCTATCCAGGATAATACAAATGGTGCTAGATCACCACTGTTTTGTGTGGCTCACTAGAACTCCATGGTATACATAAACCACATTTTATTAATCCACTCATGTGTTGATGGTCACTTGAGTTGTTTCCACAATCTTTGCAATTGTGAATTGTCCTGCTATAAACATTCTAGTGCAGATGTCTTTTTTATAGAATGTCTTTTGTTCCTTTGGGTAGATGCCCAGTAATGGGATTGCTGGATCAAATGGTAGTTCTACTTGTAGCTCTTCAAGGTATCTTCATATTACTTTCCACAGAGGTTGTACTAGTTTGCAATCCCACCAGAAGTGTATAAGTGTTCCTATCTCTCTGCATCCATGCCAACATTTTATTGTTTTGGGGACTTTTTGATAAAAGCAATTCTCACTGGAGTTAAGTGATATCTCATTGTGGTTTTGATTTGCATTTCCCTGATGATTAGAGATGTTGAGCATTTTTTCATATGTTTGTTGGCCATTAGTCTATTTTCTTTTGAAAAGTTTCTGTTCATGTCCTTTGCTTACTTTTTAATGGAGTTGCTTGATTTTTGTCTTGCTTATTTTCCTGAGTTCTATATAGATTCTAGTTATCAGCCCTTTGTCAGATGTGTATCATACAAATATTGTCTCCCATTCTGTAGGTTGTTTGCTCTCATGATAGTTTCCTTGGCTGTGCAGAAGCCTTTTAATTTGATCAGGTCCCATTTATTAATTTTTGTTGTTGCTGTGATTGCCTTTGGGGTCGTCTTTGCCTAGGCCAATGTATGTAAGAGTTTTTCCAACATATTCTTCTATAATTCTTACAGTTTCATGCCTTAGGTTTAAGTGTCTCCTCCACGGTGAGTAGACGTCATTTGACCTCTTTGCACCAAAGCAAGGGATGCAAGGAGTGAGGAGCAACCTGACTTTTGGGCATCCTTCAAGAAGCAGAGTAGTGGTGACCTTGCTGCTTTATGTCCTCTGTCTTTTTCAAGTAGCCCTCCACAGTGGTGAGTCAAGAGCTCCTAAGCCATCAGCAACGACAGGATGCCCACTGTGCATAGCTCTGTGAGGAGGCATGGCAGGCTCCAGCAGTTGCACCCAAAAGAAACCAAGCACATGGGGAAGGTTCTGGGAACCCTCCCATGTTTGCTGATGGGCATTGAGGAAGAAATTTGGAAATTAGTGCACACTTCTGCACATGCCGGTGACTACTGCTGTTCTCTCTCCCATTTCTTCAGCTTGTATTTGGATCTTTGAATAAAAGTCTGGGAAACAGTATTTGAAAATAAATCTGTCTTATGAACATTTTTGCAGAGCCTGGGACTTCTGGATGGGGTAGGGAAAGAGGTGAAGGGTGTGTTCTCTGTTGCCTGCCTGTCTGTCGAATCCTTGTGTTCTACAGCCAGACAGTGGTTCTAGTGGCCGGTGCCTGCTAGAATGCCGTAGGGCACTAAAGATGGTGACCTCCTGCATTCGGTCACCACTGCCAGACCATTATGTTGAGTACCAGGAGTGCTGGCATTGGACACCCTTCTGGGTTGGCCGAGAAAGTATCAAGGGTTAATCTGCACAAGAGCAATCCATTGGCGCTGCTAGTTAAGTGAGCCTCTTTGAAAATTGTACAATTCTGGGTTTTTTAGTAATCTCAGCTGACAGTTAGACATGTTTACATGGTCAAAGCCCTTTTTCATACTGAGACATTTTACGTGAGAGCTACTTCTGAGAAAAGCTGAAAGTTTTGGAAAATTGGAGGGCCACTAATGGCTTGGAAAATAACCTCTTAGCAATGTGTTCAAATTATGATGGGAAAAGAGTGAGCATTTTTATAAGTAACATTTTATTTGTATAATGAAGCTCATATAATATTCAATATTAAATATGCAATACTGTGCTGAGGCCAAACAAACATATGGATATGCCACTAATACTAATAAAAATAAAAACCCAGAATTTTCCTCTTCAGGAAACATTACAAATATTTGTTTATTAATCCTCTGTGTCAGAGCTGAGATTAGAACCCAAGCTTCCGCCTGCCAACGGATTCTCTTTATCTTCTCATGATAGCAGAGCTTATGGAAATAGCAGTACAGGAAAATAGGGTAAAGTTTAAAAAAACAAGGAGGAAGAGACTTAATATGATTTTTAAGAACTTGAAATAGATTTTTCTTGACCAAGACCTACTGGAAAAAAACTTTTCTGGTGCTTTTCATGTTGTCATTTTTGTTTGCAAATACAGCATTGTAGTTTGCTATCATTAGTACAGAAATAAAATGCATTGATTTTTAATTTTTTTTCCTTATCCTAATTCCTTCAGATATAACTGTGGCTCTTTCAAAGTCAGAAAGGGGTAAAAACTGTGCAACTGCTGCTTTAATTATAATGATAGCTAATTTCTCAGGCTTCCTCAGGTTTATAATTATCATTAATAACAATTATTTACAGCATGTAGAGTTTTATACATTGTAAAGTGCTTATTGCATGCACTATATCATTTGATATTTACAACCACCCTTTGAGGTAGACAGAGAAGATATTTTTATTTCCATCTTAGAAGTTAGAAACAGACTCAGCATGCTTGAGAAATTGTCAAGGGCCACAGAGAGGTACGCTTGGAAAAAGTACTGCATTAATGCTTGGCCCCAGGTCTCCTGGCTTCAAAGCCATGATCCACTGACTGTGTAGAGCAATAATGACATGTTTTTTAAAAACTCTAATTATGGAACATAATGGTCTATTACTTTTTTGGTATAATTGGAAAAATAAAGATAAACGATGAATATCTAATTGTTCCTTGGTATCCATGAAGGATTTGTTCTAAGACACCCTCACCCGTGATACCAAAATCCACGGATGCTCAAGTGTCTTATGTGAAATGGTGTAGTATTTGCATATAACAATGCACATCCTCCTGTATACTTTAAATCATGTCTTGATTACTTATTAATACCTACTACAATATAAATGCTGTATTGTTGTTATACGGTTTTGTTTAGGTAATAATGACAAGAAAAAAGTCTGTATATGGTCAGTACAGATTTCTCTTTAGCACTGAATAATATTCCATTGTTGGGATGTACCATAATGTATTTATGCATTTACCTACTAAAGGGCATATTGGTTGCTTCTAGGTTTTGGTAAATATGAATAAAGCTGCTTTAAACATCTGTGTGCAGGTTTTTGTCATGTGCAGGTTTTTGCATGAACATGAGTTTTTAGTGTACTTTTTCCAGGTCTCGCTTTTTTTTTTTTTTTTTTTTGCAACTGTAAAATGACTACATAAGATGATGTATATTGATTCCATGAATGCTGAATAAATGTGTATAAGGTGCATTATACTGAAAAATTATTCAATAAATGGTAACTACTAATAGAAGCAACAGATGTATAGATCTACATTTACATCAAAGTATATAGATACTATTCTTAAGCACTTGCTTCTTAACATGGACATGCCTACGGTCTCACTGTTTTCTTAATAGTGATCTTTTCAATTCATCTTTTCCAGGGCTCAATTCTTATCAGAGTGCATAGGTGAGTTGTTAATAAAGTAACAATCCTATTATGGAGTGCTTCACTTCACACATTTGGTTTGCATTGGGTCAATAGAGTCTCCATACCGTCAGTGATGTATAATGGTTCTCACCGTAACAAGGAAAGCATTGTCCGCCCCATTTCCTGACATCAGGAGTATAATAGCCTTCTGTCAAACTTGTTCAATGGTGTCCTATTTATTAGAAATGCCAAATTTTCATCCTCTGTCCAGTCCTGTGACTTGTGCTGAATTAATGTGAATTGCTTTTGTAAGGTCAGGGCCTCTGTGACAATACACCGAAAGTTTCAAGGAAGGTGGTGATGATGGATTTTTCCTTAATTCATTGGAGTGCTTATAATAAAACTAATGAATGGAAAGGACTGAACATTTTCAATTAGCTGCATATAGTAAAATCCTAAAAATAATTAGTGGCTGAGATGGTGTGTAGTTATTTTAAAATACTGTTTCTAGTTTGTAAGGATCTTGGTTTAGTTTGCTTTGGAAGCAAGCCAGATGGGAGAGAGAAAAACCTACAACGTGTGTGTGTGTGTGTGTGTGTTTCAGTAGAGCTTTTGCATTTTCATATAATAATATAATAATAGATAGTAACTAATGTTTTTTTAGTGCTTTATAATTTAACAAATTCTTTTTTATTCATATTAACTCATTTCTCACAACGCGGTAAAGTTGTTGTTATTATTCTATTTACTTTAATGAGGAAATAGGATGTTTATGATTGAGATTACCTCTTTAAGTTTACAAAGCCAGAAAAAAAAAATCTATTATAGGCATTGTTCTTGGTCTGGGAAGTGTTGGCTCTTTCCAAGTTGGTTTTGCCTAATGGGAACTGTGTATTCTTCATAGTGTTGTGATATGATAGCTCATCCTACAAGATGATTCCTTGTCCTGTTACTTTGTTTGACTGGGGGTGGGGTGGGGGTAGAAGCAGAGTTCTTGGTGAAAACTGGGAATTTTGTGAATCTGATCACATGTGCTCTGGATATCACTGCTTTATAGATTATGGTATTCTCATATATATTATCTTATTGGATCTTCATGGCAGCCAATGAAATATTTATTATTACCTTCATTTTATAGATGAGGTGCTAAGGCTCAGCAAGGTCAAAGCACTGGGCTTCATTTTCCATATCTATAATGTGATCTGGTGGAACGTTTCTCAGAGTTTTCACCCATGTACACCAAAAGTGGAGGTCAAAGAACATGTATGTGTGATTTGTGAGGATCTGGCCTAAAACGGCCAGTAGCAATCAAAACATTAGTTTTTCAGAGTCTCTGTTTCAGCTTTAGTGTGCATGTGAAATGTACATTCTACTCCATCATGCATGTTTTAATATGAAAAAAATTATTCCCCGCACCCAAATCAGAGAGAAAAGTCCATGCTATGGGGAGTGCTCCATGCTCTTTTTCAGGGTGTGTATACCCTATGGCACTCTGCCTTGCACCTAGGGAGCTCCTAGCAAGATTAGGTAAGTCCCAAGTCCTTCCAGCTTTAATGTGTTACATGATCTTGTGTTTTGCCCAAGATTTTACAGTTCATCTTTCTTTGTTCTTCTATCTAATTCATTACCTCTCACTTCCACTTTATTTCAAGATGACTTGAGGAGACTCTCGTAAAGATATACAAGAAAGTCTAGAAACCTCTGAAGTCAGGATGGGAAAAAAACAAAAAACGAACAAACCCAGGCTTTCCTAGCAAGGTTAAATTTGGGTGTGTGTTGCAGGAATACACCTGCATTAATGATCCTGCACGTTTGCCAGAGATAGACAATTGTTTTGGCTCTAAGCTTCTTCCCTGCTCAAACATGCTTAGCCCTAAATTCTGCCTTGTCTATATAATCCACACCAGGTTATCCTAGTCCTGAAGCTCGAGGAAAATTTCTCCTTCGGGTCCACATCAGCTGGAAGTGCTCTGTGGTGGCAGGCCACCCTGATCAACACGTTTCCTGTGCAGAACGCACACAGAATGTTGTGTGGCTGCGTGCGATGGCATCCCTCGGGAAAGCTGGAGGACGTGATACCAGGACACAGTGCGACTGTGGCAGGGCCAAGCCCAGGTCTTCTGCCCTGCAAGTCCACTGTGATTTCTGACAAGGATGGATTATACTCTTGTTTCTCTTCCATCCAAATAGCATTCTGGACACAGTTGAGAGAAATGTATAACAATATTTTCAATGTAGTGTTCTTCTCATTAGGAGAGGACATGAATGAGTTGGAATTTTAATGGTGAGCCTTTTTAATAGCGTTGCTTATGATTTATTATGCTTCTTGGGATTTTAGTCACAGCCTCAAAATCTTTATAAAATATATATATATATATATATATATATATATATATATATATATATATATATATATATATATATAAAAGAGAGGTTTTGGCTTCTCCCTGAGGAGCAAGCTTTAAGCAGGAAAGAAGAAGGGTACATTTGCACAGGGGAGTTAGAAAGGATGATCTTGATGCTTTGTGCCTCCTTCCTTTAGAGGGATGTGAATTTGAGCCAGCAAGAACAAGAAAAAACATCAACTGGCATTGTTCTGATCAAACATTTCTTTGAAACTTTTGATTTTCATGGGGGTGTGTGGAGGTCTCTGATTATGCTCTTTTTTAAAAAAAAAAAATGCATTTCCAGAGTTTAGATATGTCTGATGTGTTTTATTTTGTATACATGGTAATGAAACACATGTGATCCCACGTCTGTGAGATATATATCTACTGCCGGCGGGGGTTACGGGGGTAGAGGAAGGCGCTATTCCTTGGCTGTTCGGGTTGGCTAACAGAAGTAATAAAAAATTAGCCAGGGTTGCCCACATCGTACTTGTTCCTTTTGAAACAGGCTCACAAATGGCTGCAAAGCCCTCCCTGTTCGTCTACGGCCCTTTCCCTGGTTCCAGACGTCTGATCACAAATGCAGCAGCCCCCTCCTAATGCTGTGCAGGTTGATAAAACAGTTGCCGAGCCGGAATCCCTAAAGAAATTATTAATTATCTGGTTAATGTGCATCAGGCTGTGGGAGTGCGAGATTAATCACCAGCAGAGGGATGAGTTGCTGAAGTGGATTTTGGTTTTTTGTCTCCTGTCACTCGGTAATGGCTTTTCCTTCTTTCACCATCAGGTGAACAGGTGCAGAGATGCTGTATTTTCATTTTCCCAGAGTTAGGAACAGCCGGTGGCCAGGCAGTGCCTCTGCCTCAGTCCTGCTGAATGAGCAGTTTACAACATGGAGTATTACCTACTCCGAATGTTCTGGCTCTTGGAGATTCTCCCAATGTGACAGGTCCTACCCAACTTTTTCGGTGTTCCAAATGAGTGCACATGTCCACACACCCCCTCCCCCCCGTAAGCACACCCTCACATATACAAATATATGCACATATGCAATTGTAAATGTACACAAAAACATTTAGAGGTATTTCTGGGTGCTGTGAATGAATCCATGCTTAGCAATTTTATCTCATCTCTTTCTTTAGAAACATGATCTTTATCTCCAATGCACGAAAATAAAAAGGAAAAAGATGTGTTTAGTTACCTCTTTAAAAGAGAGGGAAAGAGAAGTTTTATATCAGTCATTTGGTCACGGGTAACGTAACAGAGGTTGCAGAATTTTCTGGCTGCTTTCTTCACCTTCTCTCTCCTAGGTGCTGGGTCCCAGTCATAGGATGTCATCATCATTCAGGTTGATAGCTCATGGATGGCATTAATCTCTTTGTTATGAGAAGCATATTTTCAGAATGTGCGTCTTTTGTTTCAGGATGCGAACGTGTGTCTTAGTTTATGAAGCTGTTGAGGAAAGTTGGCCAGCAGGGAGGGTGGGACAAGGCAGAGCCCATCCCGGAGTCCCAGGAGGGCTTTGTCGTTCAGTTCAGGCTTTGTCGTTCAGTTCAGGCTGTGCATTCCTGACCGCGTCTGCAATGAACAAAGGCCCACGGAGCCCTAAGATACTGGAGGATTCCGGGGGCTGGGTGAGTCCATGTCATGACGGAGCCTCTCTCTCCACTTCAGCCTGCAGGCTGCGACTTTTCCAGAATATTCTGCTGCTTCCCAATGATGCTAAGGAGGTGAAACTGTCAGCAACACTCTGGATTGTAGTTTCGGATATTTATCTAGCGTTTGACAGTTTTTCTCTTTCAGCTTGCATAAATCAAATGGAATGGAGTGCAGCTATAACAGCAAGATAGAGAGACGGTGAGTTTAAACTAGGAAAAAGTCCGAAATATGAAGTTTAAGAAAGCATGGTGTTTTATTACTCTCTAAGACATGCTGTGCTTATGCTCAAATTGTTTCTACATGGTAGTCTTTCAGACACTTCTTGAACAGATATAGTAGATGGGTTATAATTAATTTCCCTTTAATAAATAAATATTTGTTGGGAGTCTCCTAATTTCCAAGCACTGCTCCCAATGCTGGGCTATAGTGGTGTCGGTGAGACAAACAGGGTCCAAGCACTCACCTGAAAAATTGAGGGAAGGTGTTCCGTTATTAAGTAAGTATACAAAGGGGACTATATGGGATTCCAACGGTCAGTAAGCATTAGGAAGACAATAACATGGTAGGGAACGGCAGGACAGTCAGAGAAGGCTTGCACTCTAAGGGGTGCCCCTTGAGCTAAGAGCTGAATGATGAGAAGGAGCTGCCCCAGTGAAGGTTTGAGGGTGGAATATTCTAGGCAGATGGAAGAGCAAGTGCACAGGCTTTGCGGTGGGAATGAGCCTAGCTAGGTTCAAGGAACAGGTGAAAAGAGCGACACGACTGGAGCTTAGTGATTGAGGGAGTGTCTGGTCTTTGGGTCGGCAGGTAAGCGGAGACCTGCTTTGTCACCTTAAGTAAGGAGCGTGCGGTGCATTGTGTGCGTGACAGCCAGCCATGAGTATCTGCTTGCAGACAGTGTGTTGAAAACCTTAAAAGTTCATTGAAGTAACTCTCCCTGTAGTATCCGTTGGATCTTTAATATGCTCGGCTAATCTTCATATATAGTAGGAAGAAAAATTCAGCCTCTGTTGGACTTCCACAAGAATTCTGAAATGACTCTAGTTTGAATGAAATAAAATGCTATTTTGTGTTGGCTGGCATTGAAAAGATGTCACAGGCAGTTATCTGCACTGGGCCCTTAATCTCATTTTGGGTGAGGAATTTTCCTTGAGCAGTTCAGAAGAGGGTGGCATTCTGTGACGTGTGAATGCTTCCTATCTCCGCTCAGTGCTAAGATTGCAGAAACCGCTCAGAGCCCGGGAATGTCTTGCAGTGAACTTCCAGGCAGTGGCGGGGCGATGCAGCGGTGCAAAATGCAGAGGACCCGTTTGTGTTTCGAAAATCCGAGCCTGCCAGCTGAGTGGTGGTTGGCCTTAAGCCGTCTTCTGGGCTTCTCGTTGAGCATTGCAAGTCTCCAGAGTTTGGGCTGCACCCCTCCTAGGGCTTCCTGAGCTCACTCTGATAAGTAAAACCAAGTTTACTTTGTTAAGCTCAGCAGTTCCCAGCAGTAAAGAGAGATAAGAAGAGGGGAAAAAAGAAGTATCTTTAGGAGAAAAGAAGCCGTTTCTGTTTATAACAGGCACAAAGTATGCTTTTTAATGACTTTGTTTAATTTTAGCAATCTCGCACTACATGTACCAGAATATCCAGACTATCCCATAAACTTTGAAGCGTAACAGAGAGTTTGATGAAGCTACTTGTATCTGACAAAACCGTCTCATCCCTAGGTACAGCCGTCTGAATTATTTTAGGAATGTAAGTTGCAGTGTGTCATTCATGAGAGGGACTGTTCTTTATCTTGTTTAGAGAATTCAGAAATTAAATATAACTACCCACTGAGGGTGGTAGTGATTGCATCTGCGATAAATACTGTACTGTGACTTGTAGCCTCCTGTTGTGTTTTCATGAGAGTTACTACTTACTGAGTCCCACCTCCTTTGTGCCAGGGGCTGTTTTGAGATCATCTTTAATATTTACAGGAACCCTGAGTAGAGATTCGAACCCTGGCTCTTTGCATCGGGTTGGGTTCCACTGCCTCCTGTCCTCGTGCTATGGGGCTGTGTGCTCTGCTTGACACAAATACTCGAGTGCCCCTGCAAAAACATGATTGGATCCTGTGTAGAGTCACCTCCTGTCTTTTTAACACGTGATGATTGGTAACCGATAGCACGCTTCCAGAGCTGCGGAGCATGTATGGTGCAGATGGTGCGTGAGTGGCATTTAGTTTAACCAGGACATCCACCGTCCTCACCTCAATTCCCCAAGGCCCTTCTTACTCTTCACGGTGGATTTTTCTCTTCTGCGCCTCTGTGTATTTCTCCAAATGAGGTTCAGTCTATCCCCTGAGTATATAGGCCAGCAGGGACCAGCTGCACAGGGTCCCACTGCCTGCTGTTCCGTCTGTGAATCATGCTCACTCCCTCCATTCCCTACAACCCACCAATCAGATTGCCCGACACTTGTTATCTTGTGCTTTCCATTCTTTCCTCCGTAGTTCCCCTGTACACACGCACACACAACCACACACACACACACAACCACACACACGTATGCACGTACAGCTGCCAACACACACACACACATGCATCTCTTTGCCTAAGTGCATTTTAGCACTAAAAATTAGATTGGCCTGGTGCTGCGGACGTCATTGTCTTTCAGAGAAGCCCTCCATGGAGAATTACGTGCTGGGTTATGTCTCCTGTAGATATTTCCTGCGACAGGGCTTCGCCACAGTGCAGCATTATGAACCACTGGTGATGTGTGCTAGATGGCACGGGCCTTGGACACACAATAGACTAAGGCAGAGAGTAAGAATGCGCACACTTCCAGGTATGTTTTACAAAGCTCAGAGAAACATGTATACACATACACATAAACATGCAAACAAACACATGCATACAACGATGCATGAGTAATCCCTTAAAATCGGGCTACGAAAGCAACCCAGCTCTATGCTCTTCACACAAAGCCCATTCATAAAAATGCCGGATGAAACAAAGGCAGCTTTGTACTGTTTCGACAAGGGGGACGTGGAAGCAGAACGAAGTTCACTTGGCCAGCGATCCCTGTGGACCACAGGCCAAATGTGTCAACAGTAGAGGACTGTCACTAACAAGGCAGGCAGGTCCGATGCCATGCACGTAGTCATGTACTATGTCAGCAAGTTCCACGGGGTACAGAAGCCTTTGTATCGAGTATTGTTTCGGCCATTGGTACTGTGTTCAATATGGAGCCACAGAACCATTTCCAAAGCTCTCATCCTTCTTTAGCTGGTGGGAGTCTCAGAAGAGATGGGAACCTTCACAAGCTCACTGCTGAGTTCTAGAAGGTGTTAGGAATAGGTCCAGCGCTGAGGGGTGTGTGGGCAGATGCAAGGGAGAAGGGGCAGAGAAGACTCAGTGGTTTCTCCCCTCTCGTTTCTTATGGAGGCAGAAAGGATTATTATTATTTTCAAGGTCAAAACCATCCTGGACCCCAATATAGGACTGATACAGTGAATGAAGATGTAAGTTAGAAATTGGAAGTTTAAGAAGTAGCTGTTGGAAGATAAGTCTTGTGAAGATCATGCTGATGGACTTTAGGTATAAAAAGAAGTATTGATAGGCACTTTGTCTCTGATTATGTTTGGGAAATACAGCTAAACACAATACAGACAAATTTTAGAAGCATGAGGGATGACTTGAGTTATATATTGAGAAGAATCTCTTGGAATCAGAGACAGTACCCTATATATCAGGAAGTTGAGGAAGGGGAATCAATACTCTATAGGTGACTTGAATATAGCCTTGCTTGGAAGACCACATAAACTCTCAAGGGTTTTTCTGGTTTCTGACTCTCTAAGTCTACACCCACCCCCAACCCACCACCATCTATGCACAATAAGGTAGATGCAATTTTTTTTTTCTTTCGGCTCTCCCAGCCCACCATATACTTTTTCAATTCTGATCTTATTTTCCTAACATAGACACATAATCACAGGATTCAAAAGCAAGCCCCAGTAGCAGCGGACCTGGAAATGCTTCTCGTAGTCTAGCTTTAGTTTCCTCTGGTTTGACAGCTGGGAGCTAGTGAGAAATTTGGGCTCCCTGCAAGAATATTGTACAAGCTTATTTCACTTGGCAATGTGACACCCTTAGTGCACTTCTAACTTCTGCTATTTCTCTTCATAGTCATTATCTGAGATTCACGAGAACTGGGTATGGTTACATGTCCTGGAGTTCTCTCCAGTGTACACTTTGCAATTTAAAGATACAGATATAGTAAATGTATTATGATTACCTGTGAGCCCTTAGTGTAACTAAAGGGGATCAAGCTGCCGTGGTTTAAAATTTTATTATATAATCTACCCTTGGTCCACTCCTTAATGTGTCAAGGTCCTTATGATTTGGGACCAAGAGATAAAATGTGAGGCTAATTCTTCATATGAAAGTTTGAGATAATGTGATGTACAGCTTAGGATAAAATTTATAGAGTAGGTCAAATATTTTCCCTCCAAAACAGACCAAATACACACGCATGCACGTGCACACGCACACGTACACACACACACACACACACACACACACACACGCATCCACACTCCAGATATAATTTTGCTCAATTCTTTAACTGCTTCTGGGAGCATTATTCCCCTTAGTGCTTTATTCTTGGAGCTTTCCAGTGTCAGCAATCGGAACCAACATGAGTGGGTGATACCTTCCTCCACCCTTCCTGGAGAAACAGTAAGCATGCTGTTTTAAACCTGAATATTGAGAGTTGTTTCGTTTGTCTTTAGCAAAGCTCTAAGGTTTCAGATTTGTGCTTTGTTAGCCCAGAAGTCCTGGCACGTTATTTGAGATAACTTAACGCATCTTCTTTGACTCTCCCCTTTAGCTCCTGACTATCAAAGTCTCTAGTAAGTGCAACAAATGCTTACTTATGGGGTATCCCATGCCTTATTATTTAAATCTTTTATAATGAGGTTATGAAAGCTCCCGAGTCTGCAGGGTAAAAAAGCTAGTTTGGATTTCTTATGCAGCTTTATGAGAGCATTTAGAGAGGACAAAACTGTTGAATCAATAGAAGCAAAGAGATGAAGGGAAACACCTATCTAGTGTATTCTGCTATACAATGAGGGATTCTGGTATACAAGCTGTAGGCATCAGACACAACCCAGCTGATGAAGTAGTGAGTTATGGACTTTACATTCAGAGACCTGACAGGTAGTCCGGCTTCCTTTTGGGCCACTGTGGCTACCAGCACCTGCCAGACCCACCTTCTGGATGGGCCAACTGCCGTCTGCTGCTTTCGCCACCCACCTTTTGTTTGGGCTTTAGCCAAACTTTCCCCATCTTCATCCATAAGTACATCAGTGTTAGCATCATCTGAGTATCTCTGGCAGCTTCTGTCTATGCCATGTGAGGTTTGTTACTGCCCCATTATACTCAGTTGGGGAGTAAAGCCCACGGAAAGAGAGCTTACGCAGAGCACCTGTAACTTGTATCATGGCTGTAATTCCCTTCAGGTGTTCACATGTTGAAGTCAGAGAGGAATGTAAGAAGCCATTCTGTTCCGGGAGAAATTCCAAAATCATCTCCTAGGTTTTCTAGAATTGCAAAGCATGAACTACACATCTATTTCCTTCATCTTCTGTTGCCCTATACAGATGACCTATTGCCTTTGAGCCTGTTTCAAAGCCTTTGTTTTCAAGGATAAAAGTAGTGGCTGAAGGATCAGAAGTAATGACATAAACTCATTTAAGTCACTTCTCAATGATATTGAAGAACATAAACACTGTGGACATTGTCTATATAATTGAGCACCAATAAGAATATTTATTCAATGGATAAATTCAATGTGTACCAGCAAATACTATAAATGCAAGTGGTTAAGTACTAATATGGAAATGAAATCCAAGTGATAATTTATGTGTCTTTGGTACTAAGCCCAGGAACCTTCTTGCTAGTATCTACAAAGCTGTAACCGTTCATCTCCTGAAAGCATCCTAAATGGTTTTTTGAAAAGGAAATTAACAACATACACACAGATGATCACTCTTTTGTAGCTTCCTTCTCTAGAGACCCTTAGAAGCCCTACCTGTGACCCAGGGTCCTACCAGAGAAGAGAACACGCTGTTCCACTCCTGAGGTGCTTGAGTTAGTGAGAATGTATTGAGCTGAAGATGCTTTTTTTACTGCCCAACTAAGGAGATTTCCTTTCTACTTGGGACAGCAGTAGAAGATGTGTCCTAGTACTCTGTAGACATGTTTTGTCATAAAAACAATAGTTCATTTACTTATGTGTTAAATAGTCTTTGGTGGAATAACCTAGAAACCTGGGCTCCATTGATAATTTGGTTTCTATGGAAAAATTCCAAATGCTACATAATCATTAAATCCAAATGCACTTTCAGAGTCTAAAAGTTGTTGACTACCTCTTGGTCAATGGGGTGACATAATGCACCACCTTCCTAGTGTAGTCTTGGCTTAAGAGTAAGAATATATGAAATGGGTCCCCCATTCCACTGTCCCAATCTTACTGATTCCTTAAGCAACTGAAAATGAATAGCAACTCTCATAAGTTGAATTTGGAAATTAATGGTGCAAACTGAGTTGCTGAAATTTAAGTCCCGTTGCTTGGTTTGACTAATAGATTTCTCTGATTTTTTTTTTCTGCACTTCCTGTGTTCCAGGCTCTAAGGTAAGGTCCCAGCTTTGCGATTTCATTTCACCCTCATAATCTGTGAAGTGGTGGTTTTATATTTACAGTGCAGAAGTCTGCTTTTGCCTAGGATATATTCATTGTGCAGGGGAGCAATGCCTACCGTGAGCCCAGAGTTAGGTCCTGCCCCAGCTCTCACTGCTAGAAGGTGACTGCACTTCCACCCACCTCCCTCTTCCCATTTGGGTACAGAAAATACTGAATTCGTAGCTGCTCTATCAATAGTGGGGTGATACCTCACTTTTTAAAATGACCATGTTCTTCAGAAATTGTGGCCCCCGCAGAAGAAATAATTACCAGTTTTCCTAAAATTGAACTGAGGCAATTGAACCCTGGGATGACAGTTAGAACAACACCATCCTATATTTTAGATGAACGAGATTATTTCACATATTTGAGACATTTTATTGATTCTTCTTCTAATCTCCTGCTCCCCTTTGCTCCCTTGCTAATTATATTCCAGGAGGCTTGATTATAAGTCATAACTGTGTACTTTGCAGGGAAAGCTTATATGAATGGGTTGAAAGTCTGTTTGAAGTGGCATTTGTCATTTCTTAAAGATATGTGTGCTATTAACAGCGTAGAGCCATGTTCTCAGTGCCATCCACAAACTCACTGGCAGTGCTAGTTAAAAATGCAGATTCCTTGATCTGTTTAATCCAGCTCTCTCAGGGTGGCTCAGGACTCTGCATTTTAAACACTTCACAAGGTGATCCTTAAACACACTGATGTTTGAGAAACTACTGCCTCGCCCCCACAAAAAAAAAAAAAAAAAAGGTTATCGAAGGCAAAAATGGTCAGTGGCATCTCATGCCCCCACCCAACCCCAAGTGTAATTTAGTGGTTTTTTTTTTTTACTCAGAGGTAGTTTCTTTGTATGGAAAATCCAGTGGGTCCTTCTCATTTGTACATTTCTATTCTTCCTCATTCATTTCTTCCCAGGGTTACTTTTCAAACTTCTATGCTCTTCACAACGGCTGATCAATGAACTTAAACATAAAAGACAAACTTAAACTCTTCTCATCTCTTTTCATCCGCTCCACAGCAAATGCCCTTTCATCTTCCCAGACATTCCAAAATGTGGCAAAAAAAAAAAAAAAAAAATGGCTCTGCAACAGATGCAATTCTTTCTAGGTCTCTAGGTAACATTTTAACCTGTGTAATGTTCACTGCACAGCATCTTAAGTAATATTCCAGGAAATACGCTGCTGCTTGTTAAAAAGGATAGGACCCCAGAGATGTCTTTAAATATGCCTGTAAAGTGAGAGGTGCCAGGAGAAAGATAATATGGCTGATTATAGTTATTTACCTTACATTTTCATTCGCTTTTAACTGGGTGTAATTTAGGGGCATGAAATCTCTTATTGGAAGTGTATTTGCATTAAACAGCTCTAAGCAACCATGAAAGTGCAGAAACTGAAAAATTGACAGACTGGGTTCCTAGAATCCCAAAGTAGCATTTTTGTAATAGGCATACAAACAAATCGAATAAACATGTTTTGCTTCAGCGATTTAAAGAATATGGTCTTTGGAGTAATTTGTCTTTTTTAAACTATCATTTCTAACCTTTTCATTGCCTATCTCTAGTTTGCAGCTCCCCCTAACAATCTGCGGCAATTTCCCAACCAGCTGTTGGTGTTCTAGTGCTTGGTGCTTTGTTTCGATTTCCTTGAGCTATCAAATCAACCTATAAAGGGGATTACCTGAGTGCTCTTGTCTCCCAGGTTTGCATTTAGCAGTGGGTTTGTTTTTGTTTGTGTGTGTGTGTGTGTTTTGTTTTTGTTTTCTCAAGATGTTTCATTCTTTGAAAAATATGCTTGCAAAATTGCAATGGCCTTCGATTGTGATGCTCAGGCCATGTTATCAGAAGATGTTTCCGGCAACACGAGTGCCTCTTTCTTCCCAATTAATAGCAATGAACCTAAGCGTCGATCTGTTCAAATTTTAGAGCTTTATTTTTTTTCAGGTACGAGTAAAGGTTTGCACTTTGGAAGAGAATACGCGTATATGTCATTGGTCTTGACGTGATGTAAAAAAAAGAATCATTTTTATACTCTTAACCCTTTGGAGACAATGATGGATAAATAAAGTCAGTGTTTATATTTGGACTTGGTGGAGGAATGAGTAAAAGGAGACGCTTCCTTTTTACTTAAGATTTTGAATCTCTTATTAAAGAGAAAGCAAGGAAGCTCATTGTTTGGGTTCCTTATGGTTAAGTTCTGCCTTCCATTTGGACACGCTTTGCAAACACTAATTTTTCTGTAGGATAGGGGAATGAGGCCCCTTGTTAAATTATTAAGTAGAAAGAGGGAAAGAGGGAGAAGAAGGAGGCAGGGGAGGAGAGCTCTTTGTGGTTCCCTTTTTCCCTGTCCTTGCCTCTCTCCTCCTGCAACTTACATTTTAATTCAAGTCTGTCTGACTGTAGGTAGTGAATGTGCTTTCAGCAGCATCTCCACCACCGGGAGAAAAAGTGACTCTCCGCTTATTTCCAGAGTTGTGCATAAGACTTGCTCATTTGAGAAGTCCCTTTAGTTCGTTGGAACTTGCTAAGGTAGGAGAACATTTGTATCCTGCGGAGATAAACTTTATCTTCCAATTAGAGCTGAAGAATAAATTCTTAAGAAGAGACTTATACTCTGTTTAAACTCACTACCCTGTTTTTTCCCACCGTCCTGATAAAATGACAAAGATTTGTTTTCCCCCTTAATTGGCCCTCTAGTTTTGGATCCCTCTATATGTCATGATGTGCCTTCTATCAAAAAGCCCCAGAGATTAGTAGGTCTTAATTAATAGGCTTTATGAGCTTGCTCTTAGATAGATGACAGTCATATTTTTTAAAATGAGAAACAAACTACAATATTTTCTAAGTAATTTCCCTCACACTCGAAAACAATCCAGAGAAGGGTCTGATTTGCTGTCAGTAGCAAAAAATTAAATCTGTCTTAACATCTCAAAAAAAGGTGATGCTTTTTTATAAAATAAAACTAGTATGAATATCAAAAGAGGGTTTTCTTAAGAAGGCATATTATATTTCTGATATGGGGCAGGTGTTTATGGCCACCTAATTTTGATGGTTCATCCTTGTAATCAAAAGAAATAAGTGTAGGAAGTTCTAATAGAAATAAAACAAATCAGAGCTGTACCAGCTTTGAAAAGAAATATATTTTAGCAAGTTTAAATCTTTTTTTTTTTAATTAATGGGGATGGGGGTGGAATCAGGATAAAACAGACTAAAAATAAACAGCTGTATACTACTTCATTAAGCTGCTGCTTGGAGTGATTTTCCCATTGATTAGTCTCGGGGCTAATGCTGGTTCATTCCTCATTTCATTGCTAATTAACATCAGCGCTGCTCCTGACCACTTGACCGTGTTCTCTGGTGAACATGTGCTGGTTTGGCAAGTAATGGCTCTCCTCCTCCTCCCTCCTTCCCCAGTCCCCAGCTCCCTCGTCTTTTCCTAAAAATAAGATGTTAAGCTAGGAGGAAAAAAAGGACAGCCTTTAAGTTATAGCCTGTTAGTTCCTCTGCAAAGACAACAAACTTAATAAACAGATTAGATGCAACCAGGAGAAATAAACATAGCTACTCTACCCAAGCATTTGATTGAGGGGCTGTGTAAATAGAGATGATTCACTCAGGCTACCAGTATGAACTGGCTGGCTTGGCTCATTTTGCATTTGTCGCGTTGATTCAGACTCTTTCGGAATATTTACAGGACAAATTACCTGACTTGGGAGTTATGACCAAAAGACCTTTAAGAGAGAAATTGAGCATTAGCTTTAAGGCATCTATTTTTTTTTTTTAAAGACCCTGTACCTTTTGGTTTCTGAGTCTGTGAAATGAAATTCACTGCCAGATCATTGTTTCCTGATCTGACCCATAGTTATAGCTTTTGCAGGATGATCCACAGTCAAGCAGAACACAGGTTATAATCGGAGCAGAATACTCAATTTGGCAAAACCAGGATTAGAGATGAGAAAAATCCACAGTATAAACATAATGAAAATCACTTGCTTCTGTTCCAGGTCAGGAGGTCAACATTTCCGTAAATTCAAGCCAACATGCATTTTGGGAAAGCTTTTCCAGAATCATTGAATAATATGTTGTTTTGACTCAATTCCAAATCATAGCATGTCTTTTAATTGAATCAAACATTACATTGCATTTAGAAAATAATTTCAAATTCATTTTGATTCTTGCAGTTGGGTGCATTATATTTCCCAAGCAATCATAAAGGCAGTCTTCCTTCAAATGCACCTTTTAGGGGCAATCACTAGAAAGATAAACTGCATTTCTTTTGCTTTGTGGCATGGTCATTTTCCTGGCCATTGTTGTTTTTCCGATAAGCATTTTAGTATGTATTTCCTGCCTATTTGTTTACATCCTATCACCTTTATAAGACTGTAAGCTCCCTGAGGGAAGGAACTGTGTCCTTTCATGTTGACAATTAAACAAAGATATTGATCACTGACTACTTGTCAGACACAGTGCCTAGGACAAATGACACACACAACAGAATGACTGAAGGGGCTGAGTATTTCTTTAATAGCAACACAATTCCTTAAGATTTATCATTAAAGTTCATCTTATTCATATTTTTAAAGTTCGTATTTGTTCCTGTGTTCCCATGGGGCCCTGGCACTATATTAGACACTGTAGAATTTTAATATGATTTGATACAGAATTGGGACCATTATCACTGAAGCTCCAAGGATGGTTTAGATTTTCGGGGATTATAAACTCCCTGAATTCAGGAACTTCATCTACTTGGCCACCAACAAATTTTCATTATCTGTGATATTGCCTGGCCAATGGCTTGCTCAATAAATGCTGTTAAAGGAAGGAAAATAGGTGGGAGAGCAGTCGAGGCAGCAAGGGCTGCATGAAAAAAAAAAAATCTTGAAAGCTGAATATGTATTTGTTTATTCAACAAACAGCAAATAGTTTGCTGAGTCTGGTAGATATCAAAAGAAATCATAGAAAAGAAGTTTGGCAGGATAGGTAGCTTAGAACCAGACTGTGAATAGTCTTAAATGTGCAGCTAAGGAATTTGGACGTTATTCCTGTGGGCAGAAACTGAGTGTGGTTAATGACCACTCACGGTAACTTTTATTTGAAGAAAATTGCCTTAAAATGAGGTAAGGCTGGCCATCATATATTAACAGCACAAAGAGTCAGGGGGAGGAGTTGGGCTTTTATTCTGGTTCTAGAGGTACCAAGCTGGGCGGTGGTGGAGAGGGCGATTAAATAATTCAGATGCGCCGGCTGTAATTGCTGTCATAGCTTAGTGCTGTTAACGTATGTGAGGACAGCTCTGTGTTCGCTGCTATAGATCAGCTTGCTACTGCTTCGTCCTTTCGCTGAGTTTAATTTCTCCTCATTTCCTTTGCTTTCTATACCACTGGTATGAACTGATTCAAGAAGAATTTCACAAAATTGACTTTGTATATAACCTGGGTTTTTCCAAATCCCCTGGCACCCATTTTTGCTTCCATACAGAGAATGGAAGGAACTGAACATGCTTTAACTCTCATTGCTTTAACCGTCACAGCTAAACTCCCCATGATATGATTTCTGTTAAATAGGGGCTAGTTTTTTCTCCCCTGTAAAGATAATATGTAAACCCCACAGGAAACAGAAGAAGGACAGAAGACAATGCTCTTGCTAGAAATATAGGGCTCCCAAGGCCCCAAATCAGAAAGTATGCCCCTTACCCTTTGAAACTGCAAAATAAACAGATCTCCAGTGAGAGTCTCTCCCTTCAGTTGTGTCGTGGGCACAACTGGTTTGACACTTGCCCCTGAATTATCATACTATAAAGCCAGAGTTCAAAGTTATGTTCTAGTCTGAATACCTTAAGAGGCACACTAAAAATTCTCCATTATATGATAGAACATCTTCTTTTGTAAATTATATGATAACTTCAAATTTAACACATTGACTGCCACACTAGAAAAAAAAAATTATTCCCTGGGACATCGGTGTCTTATTACAAAAATAGAGTAAAAACTTTGAAAACAAAATGATCCTTTGTAATTTAATGAAAACTTTGTCATTTTTTATTTTTTTCTGCGTGTGATTTATATGCAAATTGAAAAATAGTTCAAGCAGCTCCTAATGTAAAGATATGTATGAGTTACATATGCTTCACAAGGCCCCGGGCTCAAAACTAGCGTGAGTTAAATGCAACTCACAGGGCAGTTCATGTGTTAAATATTTGCTCACAAAGAATCCACTGACTTAAAAGTGGATCCAGCACTAAGGATGCATTTGTTTTCCTTGGAAGTTTCCTGTTTTCTCTTGATACTTTTATTTCCTCTGCCCTCTAAAAGAAAAGGGTCTCTCTGAGTAAAAATACTAAGAGACTTAAGATGGAAACTTTATTGAGAATTCACATTTTGCTTTCTCCATGGTGTGTGTCCTCTCTGGGATACGAACTGATGAGTACAAGCAAGTGGCTATTGCCAAGCTTGGGTGGCTGCTCAAGACAGCAGCAAGCTTATTCTTTAGGATTCTGAGTGGACCACTTATCATGGACATGCTCCACGTATGTGTTTGCTCATGTGTGTGTATATGTGTGTACATGTGTGTACACTGCTCTGTGCACACATATGCATGTGAAGGAAGGGATTTTCTCATTGCAGTTCTGGAGAAAAATAAGTTTCATTAGTTGAGCATCAAAGAAAGAATCAGCCACCGGATTGATTGTAATAAGCCTCACCGTTTTACTAAAAATGCATTCCTTGTTGAGCTATTAAGTGATGAAAAGGATTAAGAGAATTAAAAAAAAATCTAATAAAGATGATAACGGTGGAGCATTTTGTAAAATTTGCATGTGAATTTATAACGTTATAATCTGTCGGCAGACAGCGTTGTTCGGAAGAAGGGAAAAACTGTACCATACATACAGGCATAAAAAATGCAACAGCAGAGTTTCCGGCCAGGAAACCTTTTTTCCCATATGGGCATCCATATGTTTTATCTTGAAATCCATATTTTTGGCCTTGATACCCATATGTTAGCTTTTTGCCCAAATAAGATTGTGTAATCATTCTTTATTATTTCTTTTTTCCTGAGAAGTTATTACTCTAAGGTTTGGGGGCAAGATGGGGGAAGTACATGGACTATTTTGCATATAAGGTACAGACATGTAAAAGAAACTGTGCTGTAGGAGAGACATACACACAAATTTGTGTATGTGTGCGTTTTCATTTTAAATACTAGGTTCTTATTTATTTGGTCAACGCAAGCGTCTCATAGGTGGGTTAGGTTTTTATATCACAGGTCGTCTGTCTCAGGTGGATGCATCCATGTGTCCAGGTGGTTGATGAGTGACACTTTCAGGGTGGGGGCAAGCGAGGACGTGCATTTTGCTCAGTGTACTCTTCTATACATTGGAATTGCTGAATAAATTTTCGCTGTAGACCCCTGATTCTGTTACTTCCAGCCCAACAGGAGCATTGATAGGCTCATATAATTCATTATATCATAATCACCCAGTTAGGTGTAAGACTTCCCTTCTAGACCACAAACTCCTGAAGAATAAAGTTGGGATTGTATTCTGCATCTCCAACTCTGCAACTTTTGTATCCCCAACTCATAGCTTATGGTTGGATTTCAACAAAGGATTTTAGGCCTATTGATCTATAAAATTTCATTCACAAGGAAAAGGTGATATAGGCTTTGTAACCCATCCACCCACCCACCCCCAATCCACAAGTCCTCAAGAAGCACATTCACTTTATTGCAAGCATTTAATATGGAAATAAGATTGCCTTTGAATCAATCTGTGTGCCGGGCTACCTCCATATAAGATTTCAATCTTTTCAAGCCTACCCTAAAGTAAATGAAAATGGACCTTTCCATCTTTTTCCTCCACTTTCTATCCACAATAAAATAATTATTAGCTTTAAATATGCTCACATAAATTCACCTAGAATTAACTCTGGATTTATTGAGAACTAATTTGTCAAGAAAGCAAAGCCAATGGATATATGAGATGTCCTACCCAGTGAGAAATATTGTAGGGAAAGAAAACAAAAAATGACAAAACTGTGAATACTTGCTTTTGTGGAGCTTTTGAAAAGTAGAGCCACACACGTGCCCTATTTCTTTTCTGACAGCACCTCCATTTGCCTTCTTAGGTAAAAGCAAAGGATGGTGCACAATGCATTTGCAAGGAAGACCAGAATGGAGAAATTCCTTTTATAAATCATTTTATTTCATTTTCTTTCATGGGGGAGGGGGAGGTCTGCTGTCAGCCACTTTCTATCCTCCTTGTCCTGATAGCCCAGCAAGGTCAGAAGTGGGTGTCCATGGTCTGTCAGCCTTAGGACCTTTAATTGACAGGCTGCTGAATTGCTCTGTGCAAAAAAAAAGGCCACTGCATTGTGCCTAGCATGTGCAAAAACTCTCTACGTTGACCATTTCCCGGGCATTTTGTCTTGAAATTCGTGCTTCAGCAACCTTCTGAGAAACGTCCAGTCAGAGCATGTGTTGGGGCCACCCCTGCTGGATGCCTCTCAGCGCGGACAGTCAGCATTTTGCCCCTTTCCACAACGCGGGACCGATGTCAGCAATCTTTCACTTATTACATTCCTGGGAAAACATGCTGAGATAACTCTGTAACTACTCAGGGTGTAACTTCAGCTGATCGGCACAAGAAGTAAAAGTTCACACTTCTCAGTTCCAAGAGTTTTAAACTCTGAAATTCCGTCTTTTGCTTTTTCTCATTCTTTTGAGGATTGGGATGCAAGTACGAGCTTATTTTAAGATTCCTCAGGGCAGCGTTTCATTCCTTGACTCTTCTATTCTTTGCCACATGACCTCATTGCATTAGTACTTGCATTTCCCTCTGATGGCATCTGGTTTCCTTTCCATTCACAGCGGCCAGGGATCATATCTCTGATCCACTTAGAAACACACTGAACTCTACCCCTGAGAATGTAAACGCCTTTTCAGTCACATCTATTGATCTTCAGGGTTCTATTTCTGGATTTCCATTCACGCACTCATTTGGCTTTTGGAATATTGGCTGTTCCTTTGAGGGACCGGTGTTAAGGTGGGTGCTAGGAACTAGATAAAGAATATTTATTTGAATCTGCAGAAGTAAGTTTTTACATAGATATTGATGAGAGTCTATGAATTCCATGCTCCTGTAAGTAAAATGGAAAAAGAATAAAACACAGTAAATTTATCTTGCTGGACCTACCAAAGAAAATGAGCACTTTAAAAAAAAAAAAATAAATAAAACCAAAGGAGATTTTAATACTATAGTTTATCGAAGTTTGCTATTATACAGCCTAAGTGTAAAATAACATAAATAAATAAAATAAGCACGCAAATCATCTCAGAAATTTAGTGGATTTGTTCCTAGATTGAAATTCCTTTTTCTAAAGAACAGCAGAGCATATTCCTTTGAAAGAGTCTATAGTTACTACAGTTTGGAGACTAAGACATTTTGCAATGCTGTAAGAAATAAGGAAAGGGAAGCCCAGAATTGGATTTTAAAAATTCTGCAGCTGTAATAATGAATTGTTGCCATGAGAAAAACACCTAAATTAGAGGAGAATGACTGTCTGTCTTAATAAGAGCCACAGTGGAAAGCCCTTCTTGAAATAGAAGTAAAATAAAGGAAAAATTGCATTGTTGCAGGGCTAATTTGATGAGAGGACCTCAGTAAATTGTGATTGCACAGTTAATAAACCCTAGAGCTTTTTTTGGAAGACAAAATTAGTTGTTTAGTGGTAAAAAAAAAAAAATCAATTACAAATTGTGTTGTCTTCTTTAACCAATCAGGCAGAGAAACCGCCATAATAATGAATACTCAAAGTGAATAGAACTTCATTGCATCTAAGATTTAGCTCCTTTTTTTCAACAGGAGACTGAAAAGTAGCATTTTTAAATGGGAAAAACGTTTCTTCTTAAGCCTTTGAAGGAATGTTTCCTATTCTTTTCATATGAAAGGTCTTTGGAGAGGTATGAACGTGTTTAGGTATATCTTTTAAAACAGTTCAATGAGGATGAGTACCTTGTAGTTTATTCAGAGAGGAAAAGCTAGCCATCCAAAGGAAGTGGGTAGCTGTCTCTGCATGTCAGTAGACAGAAAAATATGGGGTTCAATAAACAGTTCCATGGCATATATAGTCTTAAAAATAAAAAAAAGTCATCATCACTTTAATGAAACAACTCCAAGTACATGCCAAGAAGTACGTGCAATATCATTTTTGTATGAACATGACAGCATATTTAATAACCAAGAGTAAATCTTCCCATTTCTCTTGACCTAATTCAGACATGTACTCATATAGGAAGTCTCAGAATTAAGACTGCTTGTGTTCTGATAGTTCTAATAGTTCAAGTTTAAAATCAGTTCCTTGAAACTAAGATGGTATTTTCCCACAGTAAGAATGTAATATATGGCAACTGGACTATTTCAGGAAAATATACTTAACTCACTTGTAGTATACATCAAACTTTTGAGTTTAAATTGTTCAGAGTGGCCCTGTGGAAGGATCTGGGCTTTAGAATTGGCCAGAACTGAGTTTGAATCTCCACTCTGCCAATTTAACTACTGCGTACAAATTACGTTGCCGATTAGACCCTCAGCTGTCTAGTCTGAAAAGTGAAGAAAATGATACTTTCTTAAAGAGTTGTGTGTAACTACCCAAAGAAAGCAGTTGTTATGATATTTGTAGATCCTGGCAATCTAGTATTTAAGAAAGTAGAAAAACAGACACTATTTTAAAATTGAATAATCGTTTTCTCTATTAAGTGGATTTTGGAGAGAATCTGGGTTTATAGGAGGATGCGGAAGTTTTTTAAAGGCCTATTTACAACACGTTCATGGATTATGATGTCAGTGTTGCCAGTTTTTTATTACATTTTTTTCTCATACCCAAACATGACTTTTATTTCTCATACATTTTGTTTGCTATTAGATATATTTCCTCTATGATACTATATTGTATCTTCCACTGCATTTAAAATATTAGATTGTAGCTCTCATTGATATGAATGTTTCCCTACTTTGACCAAAAAAGTATTCTGATGTTATCCAGCCAAATAGATCAGGAGACACGGAATTGTCTTAACTCTATCAGTGAGGTGTAAGGAGGGACAATTCCCTGTTCCAGCTCCAGGTGACTGTATAGGAACAGGACAGTGAGTTGTCTCAGGTGAAATACAAAATGAAGTCGATTTAAAGCTCAGGTTGGCTGAATGAAGCAGGATAGGGAGAAAGATCGTAGCCGTGTTCGGGGTTGTTCATACCTAAAGGACATTCATACTTAGAGATTATCCATACTGGGCTTTATCTAGCAATTCAAAAATGAAAGTGAATTAGGAAGCATGGAAAATATCTTCAGAAACCCATGACATGAATTGAAAGGTCAGGGCGAAGAAAAGGAGTTTAGAAAAGGGGCAAAGATGGTTGTAGGCTAGAGTTTCTAGGAAGGGATTCAGATGGGAATGGGGGCATGAGTTTTTAGTAATCGAATAGGTGGAAAGAAAATGAACTGGGGATAGGCACTGGGGATAGCTTGCTTTATGAGAGGGAAGAGAGGAGGGGCATGTGGAGATCAACCTATATGAAAAACAGTTAGCCTATACTTTTGGGGGACAGTAATAAATCAGATTAAAAAGGTAGTGAGGGGATGGGACACTTTTTTTTTTTTAACCTAAGCAAAATCTAACTTGGAAACTCAGAACCCTAATTTATAGATGACTAAAATGGATCCGCCCAGGTTAGTGGTTCCACATACTCTACTGGCCTCTTCGCACCCCTCACCCTTTATCTTCTCTCCCCAGACAACCTCGGAGGCAAATCCATAAAACTCTGTCCCATTGTTCTATACACATGCATATTCATGCATCTATATAGTTAATGTGTATCCTGTTATGTATTATACTACATATGTTCCTGTATTATATATTATGAATGTTCACATATATATTTATATATGATTGATTAAGTGAATATATATTAAACAAACACCTACAGATTTTAACATATGTCTATTCGTATTTAAATGGATCACACCTCTTTCCCTTTCTGTCATGTATCCTACTGCCCTCCTGAACTCTGCTCTGCCCCATAAGTCATCCAGCCACTTTTCTTCTCCCACTCGGAATAGTTGGACTTGTGAACGTGGTGATTGATTTTTCCTTCCTTTAAGGGACTCAGTAAGAGCTGAGGGAAGGGATTAGCTGAATACAAAGTCGTTTGACTTCATCCTATTTCCTGTACCACAAAAGGAAACAAAACAAAACAGAAAAGAACACCCAAAAAGAACAAGGTATAAAATTTATGGAATGTGGCCAGCTTCTTTATTTACTGCTATACTGTGTGGCTATCACCAAAGGTTTGGTTCATTTATTAAGAACTTCTTTATAAACCAGAACAAAGCAGCTGTAAACCTCACTTGCAATCAGAGCAGAGTGTCACATAGAAAGCAGCAAATGCACATTCAGGTATGTTCTAAGAGAGGCATGCTCTCTGTTTCTCCATTAGAATCTCTGACAGAAGGTTCCAGGGAGGAATTTCTTGTCCTAGACTGGAAAAGACTGAGAAGAGTGGTGCTCCAGGTACTGAAGAACCCAATAAAGCAAAGATTTTAGCAGCCAATGAGAATTTTGAGTGTCTCTGAGAAGTCTTTCCTTTGCTGGTTGATTGTTCCAAAGCTTGAACCCAAAAGAAGCCTGGTGAAAGTTTGGCAGCCACTGAACATATAGACTAGGGTAAATACATTGATTTTAAAACAAAGGTAAAGTTATCAATAGCTGGCACAACACCTTGAACATAATAGGCTCTCAATAAATGTTTCATGAATTGAAATGTATTTTTTCTGGAATTGTATAACAAAGAATAAATTTAATTTTGTTGGCTTTTGAACATGGAATTTGCCCTACTAAGTTCCTCTTTGCAAATATATCTATAACCCTGCATGCTGTGCTTTTACTATATATTCATAAAGCAGCAGATTTATGTTTCAGCCTAAAACCAACTTGACTAACTTAGTTTGTCAAGAGCATTTAAGTGACTTGCTGATGGGATCCTGGAATATTCCCTTACATGCCAAAAGGGGAGCCAAGAAAAGGTAAGACTTTAGGAGAGCGTAGTCAACAAGATAAGAAGTTTGGTAACGCTGATTTATAAAGACACTGTAACTTTTAAACCTGTACTTTCAATCTGAAGGACTGCAGTGGGGATTTAAAATATGACTATTTAATTTTTTTAAATTACATAAATTAAGTGAACAGCCCATTAGCAGGACGCCATCAGGATCACATGGCCAATTCAGATCAAGTTATATTATCTTGCCTGCTAGATTTGAATAAGAATTAAGAAATTACTATTCCAAAGTAGTGTTGGCCATTGATCCTCATTTGCAATGATATTCTTCATGGTAACTACCTGGAACTGACTGCTCTTATAGGCATGCCCCAGAATCTTGGTGGTGCTACCATTAAGGGGTGTATTAGCAGGAAAGCAGCAGCGAATTAATTGTTTTACCTGCTTTTGATGAAGCCTTATACTGCAGGGACCTTGTGTTGGAACAGGAAGACCTCCCTGTTGGAAAAGAACTCTGATGGGACGTACATTGAACTTCACCTTTTCGTCCACTCGGCTGGGTTAAGCTTAAGCTTCATGGCCACAATGAAGCAATAGAATCTCTCTCTCATGCTAACGCACTACTGACTCCTTTCTGTAACCTGTATATTCAAACTCTTTATTTTAAACATGCATATGTCATGGCACTCACATTGAGCAGCGTATCTCAGGAATAAACTCTGCTTAAGATTTAACACGCCTCTGGGTCTGCAGTTGTCTTAGCACATCGTTGGTCCTCCATGTAGTTCAAGTAAGGAAAGGGGTAAACTTCAGTCGGTACAGGCTTATGCTTTCAGATAGCATCATTTCTATTTAGACAATGATTTCAAAATCGGGACGCTGTTAAAAAATAGTAAAAATATTAATACATATTTTGCTTCTTGGACTCCGACAGCTGACAGAGTGTGAAAGGATCAGTTTTCTTGCTATATAAACTTAGAAATTAAAGATAAAGAAAACATTCTCAATTTTACTGAGATCATTTTTAAGGCTACTTTAAAACACGTTATTATTTTGCTTCTACTTTGTTTTAGTGTGTTTAAAGGCCGCCTTCTCTCCCCACCCGTTTTCTCTGTCATTAATGAGTTCATGACTTCCAGAGACAGTTGAACTCCTACTTCTCTGTGAGCCATCCTCATGTACTCTAGTATTTAGGCTTTATATTGAACAACTTAGTTCTTATAATAACTCATACATTGCTCTTTGCATTTTGTTAGTCTTACTGGGACAAAAATCTGTGTTTTGTTTGTTTATTCCAGCATCTATCACATTGCTGAGTATATGCTAGGAATTGCTTGGTGGCATTCCTTTCCTCGTTTGTTCGTTCATTCATTGAATACGCCTTCTGTGTTCTACTGGGAAAGGTACTTTTTAAGGCACTGGGGTGGCCTAGTCCCTCCCTTCAAGGAGTTTGCACTTAATTCAAGAGCAATCTGGTAAACCAAGAGAGGGGTTGCTCTGGTGGCTGAGAAAAGTTGCATCCTAAAGCCTACAGGCAATCTAAGAAAGTGAAGAGACCGAGGCATTTATAACTCAACGTCCTGACTGTGCACCCATCACTTGAGTAACCTGGGGAAAGTCACCGAAACCCTCTGAACTCAGTTACCTCGTCTGTAAAATGGCAATTGTAATCGTCATGCCCACCTACCTGTATGTAACATGGCTGTGAGGACTAAACAAAGGTATGATAGCGAGAGTGCTTATGTCAATCTCTAAAACACCATACAGAATTTTATTTAGAGGTCAAATCCAAGCCTCGTTTATAGGATTTTTTTTTAATCCAGTGCATAGCAAACTCATTGCATTCAGAAGCCTCATCAGCGCAGTTTTGGAATTCTGTACTTTGAAAACATGACAACAGATGCTAATGTCTGGGGCTATATAAGTCACTTACCAGATGGTTCACAACACATCTTTCTTATTAGATTTATGCAATAAATCTTCATTCCCCTTGAAACATTTGCTCGAATGTGTCCATAACTTTTTATCTTCCTTTCATATGTTCCTGTAGTACACATCTGGCTTCCTGAACATAAGACTATAATTAGGGTCAGGTATTCTTTTCCCTGACCCATGTGGCAAAATTAATGCCAGGTTGTTTTCATGTGGGAGGCTGGGAAGTAGTAGACCAGTAGGTAAGGATAATGATAGGGAACCCCAGATACACAGGGACATTTTTTTCAGTCTTGATTATTTCTTTACCCCTCCTTTGATATAGCTACAATACCTCTCTCTCCCCACCAACACCTAGTTCCATTTGACCCCCCTGTTAATTTATGCACAGTATTAAAAACGGACTAGAAGAAGTTGTGAGGCAATTCATGGACAGAGGAAATGCAATTTACATCTGTTAACATTCTTGAAAAATGACTTTCCATTGTTATTGATGCTTACTAACTATAGGTAATTTCTTCAGGTAAGGAGCCTGTATTTGACAAGCTACCAGATTTGCAATTATTTTGAGGATAAACCGCATCTGTTTTCTGTAGTCGATATACATCTGGAGAGTATCCTAATTTAGGGAGGAAATTATGGAATATGTTGAAAAATTGAGTTTATTTGGGAAATGGTTCACTCCACGTAATTTTTATGAAGATTTTTCTTTGGTATCATTTGTTCACAATCATTATAAGGAGGATTTAATGTACATAAAATTAGAATCATTTCAACTTTGCTAGTTTAATTTATGTGGGGTTTTTAACTTTTATGATGTATTTTGGGGATTTTCCCTGTGGCTGACTGTAGAACCACTCAGTTTCAATTAATATTTATTTTTTTATCTTTAGATTCAATTTTTAAGATAGAAAGAAAGCATATCAAAAGGCAATGATTATTCTAGTGTGTGTTCAACAATACTGGATTGCCAATGCTTTTATCTTTGCAAAATAGTTACAATTTGTCATTTATTGAATGCTTTTACTATAAATGAGAATATATTTTGAGAATTCTGATTTTCTCTTGTTTATGGATTCACACCTCATATTCCTTAATAATATACTTTCCCACCATATTTAGTGTTTTACAGTCATAGGATTATAAATCAGTATGTCCAATATCTACTAAATTAAATAGAAATCAGAATAACTGTTAGTGTTACAAATGTAAATACTAAAGTTAGGAGTATTTACTTAATTAAAGTGACATAAAACATTAATAAGTGTGTTAGAAAATTATGAATGCAGTTTTGGAACTACATTTGGATTAAGCTAATAGAAACTTGCTTGGTAGAAGTCTTTAGGCAACAGCCTTAATGATTATATCAAGTCCTTTCAGCTTACAGAGCTTTCTGTTTCTGAGAATAAGACAAATGCCAGATAAAATTATCTTTGTGATTTCTTTTGACACTAATGTATCAGTCCTCTAATGTTAATGAGTGCTCCTGAAGTATTTAAGGTACATGAAAATAGTTTATCCTTTTAAAGTAGTTTAATTTTATTTATAATAATTATAAATAAATATAAACCATATTAAAACATAGTAATTTCAGATTAATAATTATATAGGCCACAAATTCGGAATTCATGATATATTAATTAATGATCTTTTATTTGATTTCATTGGTGCCATCAAGACATTTTGCCAGTTTAACTGTGATACAAGTACACATATACCTTATTTGGAAAAGGGCATTGGATGGATTTAGAAAGAGGAAAATTGCTGCTAAATTCCCAACTTTGGAAGGAGGATAGCTTTGGGAGTCAGGTAATTATGGAAGATAACTATTTTATTGTTCTGAAAATTCCATGACAGTGCTTCCATTAACTGTCTAGTGATATTGTCTCTAGAAGAGTAGAAAAAGAAGAAGAGAAATGAAACAGCAAAACAGACATCCTATCTTCACTCTGCTGTGCTTGCATTAATGCGGCATTGTAGCAGCTGGTATCTTTTTAAAACAGCCTTTTTTTTTTTTTTCCTGGTGGCCTTTTTTTCCCCTCAAGAGTAAGCCGACCAGATTTTCACTTTATAAAACTGGGACAGCCTAGCAGGGGACGAGAATTTCCATGAACCATCTTCTGGAGATAATAATACCAGTAATCAGAGACTGTCGTGGCAATTGCAGAGAGAGATGAATTGCAGTGGACAGGAAGTCAGCACTGTTTTGTTTGTTTGTTCTTTGGAGAGTGAGTTCAGTGCTCCATAACCATTTACAAAAAAGTTGAGCTTGAGTGCAACCCCCTGTAAACTCTTGAACTCCAAGTTATTTAGAGACAAAGACAGATGGCAAAGCAGATTTGCTGAAGAATTACATAAATGGACTATATTTCGGTGGCTATATGTTTACCTATTTGCCTTTAGAACAAATCTATTTGTGCTAAAGCCAAACCGTTGGTTAAAATTCAGTTTCTCTCATCTCATGTGTAGTTTTTGGCCTTTATGCTCACCTAGCATTTTTTGGTATATCTACATAGTTGTGCTTTAATCATTTCTTTATTCAAAAATGTATTCTGTGACTTATTTTGTCTTAAGCACTATGCTATGTACTAGAAAATATGAGGGTAAATAAGATGAGCAAATCGAAAATTTACAAAATCTCCTAGCACTTTATCCATACTTTTATAAAGTTATAATTTAATAAGTTGTTTCTTCAACAGCCTATTTTGAACATTTCAAAAAGTCAAGAGATCAATAGTACAGAATAAAAGCACAGAGAAACTTAAAATTAATGGGATTGTGTATTATATAGCTTTTTGAAAATGCTTACTACATGGAGAAAAATAAAACTGTGTCCTTTCCTAATACCTCTTACAAAGATAATCTCCAGATGTATTATAGAGATAAATGTAGAAGGAAAAACTATAAAAATAGTAGAAGAAAATGCAGGAGAATATTTTCATGACCTAGGGAATTAAAAGTAGTTTTTTAAACCCAAAGTGCATAAATTAAGGCAAAAACAGTGATTAACTTAATATAAAACTTAAGAATTTATGTTTAACAACAAACATAATGAAGAAAATTAATACTTAGTTACTAGAATGAAATAAGTTACTTATAGCATCTAATACTGAGAAGGGATTAGTATTTAGGCTTATAAAGAATTCCTACAAAAAGAAGGAAAAGATAAAGATAGCAATCTCAATTGAAAAGATAGGCAAAGGATATGATCAAGCAATTTATAAAAGAGGAAACCCAAAGAACTAGTAGTCATAGTTAATACTCAAACTCATTAAGAGAAATGCAAATTCCAACATGAATTAGATAGGCAAAAATTAGAAACTGGCATTGCATAATGAAGGCCATGTTGGCTGAAAAGTGGAAATTTGAAATTCCTCACACAAAATGTGAAACTATAGACTGGTGTAGCCCATATATGCACACTGCATGACTCGGCAGTTTTATTCCTGCTGTGCTTCCCAAGGAACTTCTCGCACTGTCACAGTGACATATATGCAGTGGTGTTTATTGCTGTATTATTTGTGGGGGGAAAAGAATTGGAGTGTCCATCACTGGAAGAGTAGATCAATAAAACTTGGTGGATGAACACTTGGAGTGCTAGACAGTAGCTAGAAGCAGTGATCTAGGTGTGTGCATAGCAATGTGGTTGGATCTGTAAAACACAGTGCTGAATGGAAAAAAAACAACGAAGAAACAGAATTCCGTGTATAACATGATACCATTATGACACCATTTACATACATTAAAAACATGCACATAAAATAGCAATGCATATTTTACAACATATATACATGATTGAGAATCTTTGCAGTTTTGTGGTAGGGGCATGAGAACAAATACAAAACATGAGACAAATTTGAACAGATCAACAATGATGCTAGTACAGATGGTGGGTAAGGTGTGATCTCTATCCATAAAGAGCTGATAGTATAGTGAATGGGGCAGATGAATTAGTAATTATTATGAGACTCAGTAAGTACAGTTATAGGGATCTGAATGGAGCATTAATATGTGTTACTTTTCTACTAGACTGGGTTTCCATTGGGACAAATACTATTTTGTGGGGTTGTTGTTAACTTTTGTACTCTTCCGTACTTCATAGATCAAATACACACACACACACACACACACACACACACACACACACACACACAAACACGTTAGTGGAGAGGTCCTCAAATAGGACAACATAATTAACATTACTTGGGAAGCTTTGAAAAGTGCTTTCTTTCATCTTTAACACTATTTGTTTGTGTTTGTTCAGTATTACTCTATTAAAATGTATAGAGTCTGTAGCCATGGTACATATTGTTCATGTTGAGCATTTAACTTGGCTGCAGGTAGCTCAGTGGACTGCAGCATTGTAGCACAGTGCTGGTTAAATCTGCTTCAGATCAGTTACCTCATGACTGATCACTTGGTTTTATGGCTTCCATGAAAAATATTGCCCATGATCGACCATCTCATAATTTCCAAAACCATATGATACAAGTGCACAAATGCCTCAACACTGATTGATCACCACACCCCCCAAAACACAGGGGGATTATGGAGATAATACTAGCATTTAAAAAAGTAAATAAAAAATAGATTTCCTTTGTATGTTCCATCACCCTAGAAATACATATCTCTAGATACAACAATCAACTTGTCTTCATATAAATTGGGATTACACTGGGAATTTCTGACATTATGATAGTGTTGTGGGGATTCTTATTTTGGCAAATAGGGCCTTTTGAAACTTTCAAAACATTTACCAGGAAGCCCCATGTATTTCCTACAGAACATGGGTCAGTAATGTAAGATAGCTGACAACTTTGTATCTTTGGTCACTTATTGTGTGAATATTTTCAAAAATGTTAGTAGTACCTACATTTTAAGAAGATCTATCAGGGCCTCTTTAAGCCATTTAATTATTGGTTGGAGCTCTTGCAGTTGAAAAAAAACTTTTCAGAAAATAATATTTTAATCTCTGTGTGGGATAATCCAAGATTATACTGTTCCAGGGAATGTCTGCCTTTATTTTATTTTCACATTTAAAAGTTTTCTTTATTTCTTCTATTTCTTTAGCTTTATCAGTTTATTTATAGAAGGGCATATTTCTGTGATGATGTTGGTCATAAGACTGAAGGCCCAGATTTAAAGAAAAATGCATGGAGCATTGTAATTATAATTTTTAATTTTTTGCTTGATATCTATTCTATATAAAAGCATTTCCCTTTAACAATGGCTGTTTATGTATCAAAAACCCTTCCTTCTGGGATTAGAGTGCTCATATCTTCTGGTGGAAGTATAGATTGATAAAACCCTCTGGAAAACTGGTAATAACACTAATGTTGAACATATGCATAGCCTACAACCCAACAGTTCCACTTCCAGGTATATACCCAATAGAAATTATGTGCATCAAAAGACATGTACAAAATATCTTTACGATATTATTTATAATAAAACAAACTAGAAATAACCCAAATTTCCATCAACATGAGAATGAAGAAATAAATGAGCATAAATAAATATAGTATAAATGCAGTATTTCTACAATGGGATACTATATGGCAATTAAAATAAACCACTAGTGCAATATGCAACAGAGATACATCTCATGATAACATCAGGGAGAAGAAGCTAGACTTATACCATTCTGTATTCTGTGTAGTTCTATTTAGATAAAGTTCAAAATCAGATCAAAATAATCTCAGATATTAGAAGTCATTATAATGGTTATCTTGGGGAAGAAAGTAGAGAGAGTGATTTAGAGAGATCTGAGGGGACTCTGGGGTGCTGGTGATTATATGTGGATCCGGTGGTAGATAAAAAGTGTGTTCACTTTGGGATAATTAGTCAAGTTGTATGTGTATGATCTGTGTACTTTTCTGTATAAGGTTTAATTTTTAAAAATTTAGTAAAATGTAAAAAATAAAAGCCAAACAGTATATTGTTCAGGGCTATATACTTAAGTGGTAAAACTATAAAGGGATACAAGAGAATAGTTGCCTCTAAGGTCAAGTTACTGATTATAAGGAAGGAAAGAGGTTAAGTGTGGAAGGGCACAAGGAGGGTTTCAAAGGGACTGGTTTGTGTGTTGCAGATTTTAACTTAGCCAAGAGTATGGTGGCATTTATTATATTATTCTTTAAACTTCACATGTATGTTTTATTAATATATTTTGTGTGTATAATACATTCAGTTTATAATTTAAGATTTTTTTTGCCTGAGTTTTGGTTTTATATAGAATAGAATAAGCACAAACTACCCTGTATCTCCTACTGAATTCAGCTATAAAACTTGGACAGCATTCATGGGGTCACTATGTAAGAATTCTGAAAGGGAAACACTAGTCGATCAGAATTGGAAAAAAAAAAAAACCCTTAACTGGTGGTGAGTTTGCCATCGTTTCCTTTCTAGAAGCTTCTAGCCTGACTTCATGGTGCTTAAAACCCAGAAGTGAGCACCAGATAGAGAGCTTCAGGAGAAGGACTCTGGTTTGGCTTGAGGAGTGGTAAAGATGGAAAGGTGTCTTCTTTTTCTTTTCATTTCCTCTCCTATTCCTCCATGCCCTTGCACCCACATCTCAAGCAGTTCCATGGCAGCGTCAATAATGATGGCCACAGGCACTGATAGGAGTCAAACATCTGAGGGACAGGAGCCTTCTTCTCATATCAGTGGAGCTGTCGTCCCAAGAGAGTGGAGCTCAACCATGTTACTTTTGTTTCTTCTCTCTCTCTCTGTCATACAGTATGTGGCAACCACATGGGCATATGTGGCTGAGTAGGAAAACAAAGCCCCCAATTTCTAGGTGGAGGGCTAATAAAGGAGAGCCCAGGGAAATAGAAAATAGCAGACAGAATGCAGTGGGTTAAGAGCTTGGGAGTGTGACCCCATAAAGATGTTTATGCACTCCTGTGTTCACATCCTTGGAGTGAAGGTCTGATCCTAATTTAGCATATCAAATATTCTGAGAATTAAACTAAACAGATTCACCCCTGCCTATGTCCATACTGGCCACTGGGTGGCATACACATAGGAAAAATCTGAATTATACTGCAAAAGCTTTGAAAACTGACCTAACATTGAAACTGTAACCCTGAGAAGGCCGGTTGTGGGCTGAACCTCACCAGTTCGATTCTTGCTCAAACAAAAGTATCACATACTCCATAAGATTTAAACAAGACACCTGGTCTCAGAACATAGTAAAAATTTCCAAAGTATCATCCAAAATTACTTGACATATGAAGAACCAGGAAAATCTCAACCTACATGAAGAACATTATCAACAGATACTGATGCTGAGAAGATACAGATGTCAGACTTATCTGATAAAAACTTTATAGAAGCTATTATAAACAATGCTCCAACAAGCAATCATAAACACTCTTGAGACAAAGTTAAAATAGAAAGCCTTAGCAAATAAATGGGAAATATAAAGAAAAATCAAATGGAAAGTTTAGAATACAGGAAGAATATAGGAACTGAAGAATACAGGAATTCACAGTAAAAATCTTACCGGATTAGCTAAGAAGAATGGAAATGAAAGAAGAAACTTGAAAATAGATTAATAGAAATTACTCATCCAGATAAACAGGTAGAAAAAAGATTGAAGAGGGAATAGAGAGAATCTCAAAGATTTGTGGGATAATGAAAACAAGTTTAACATTTGTGTCACAGGAGTTCTAGAAGGATATGAGAAACAGTATGGTATTAAAACACACTTGAAGAAATAGGCCAAAAATTTCCTGCACTGGTGGAAAGAAAATAACCTATAGTTTCAAAAAGTTCAGTGAAAACCAAGCAGTATAAACCCAAATAAATCCTTGTTTAGACACTAAATACTAATCAAAATGATACAAAAAAAAATTGAAAGAGGCCAGAGATAAATTATACATTTCCTATAGAGGAACAACAATTTAAATGAGTATAGATTTCTCATCAAAAACCATAGAGGGCAGAAGGAAGTGACACACATTTTAAGGTGCTGAAAAGAACTGCCAAACCAGAATTCTATATTCAGCAAAAATACTGCTCAGAAGTGAAGGTGAACTAAAGACATCCTCAGATGAAGGAGAACTAAGAGAATCTGTTGCCAGAAAACTAGCTCTAAAAAAAATTCTACAGGAAATTTTTCAGATAGAAGGAAAATAATACCAGAAGAAAACTTAGAACAAGAATAAAAAAAAAAAGCAAAAGAATTAGGAAATATCTGGGTACATATAATAGGCTATTCTTCTCCTCTTGAGTTCTTTAAAATATGTTTAATTGTTAGGCCGCAGAAATGTACAGCCCGTGTGGGGGAGAGACGACCGCCCAAAAAGACTCAGAGTCCAGAGACTTGATGCAAGAGCAAGAGGATTTATTTCCAGCACAGCGCAGGGGCGAGCAGCACCACCGAGCTAGGGAAGCTGCCGCGCCAACCTTTTTTTTCCTTAGGATTTTATAGGCAGAAACCACACGCAGGTGGCTAGGGATCACAGGGTGGGGGGAAATTCCATGGGCTTTGACCTTGCACAAACATGTACCAGATGGGCTAATATCGGGAACTTCTAATCTTGGTCAATAAATTCCAAGGACTAACGGCAAGCGGTTTTCGGGAAGTTACAGAGTGGCGCCGGCGGGGGAGGGAGTAGGGTTGCGCGAGTGGAGGTTACAGAAGCAGAACGGCGGGTTAGATTTTTCTCCACATAATAATTGAAAGCAAAAAATTTAACATTGAATAATGGAGTATTCAATGTATATAGATGTAATAAATAAGGTATCCACAACATAAAGGGGAAAAGATAAAGGGAACTATTAGATGGTAAAGTTTTCACATCATGATAAAAGGATCAATTCACCAAGAAGACATAAGAATTTTAAATGTGTATGCACTCATAATGTATGCAGCAAAAACAAACAGAACTAAGAGTAGAAATAGATAAATCTACAATTATGGTTGGAGACTTCAACACTCCTTTCTCTGTAAGAGGTAAAACTAATAGACAGAAAATCATCTAAATTATAGAAGAACTGAACAACACTATCAACCAATTGGATTTGATTCATATTTTTAGAGGACTCCACCAAGTAACAGCAAAATACAGATGCTTTTCAATGAACATGGAACAGTCATCAAAATAGACCATATCCTGGATCATAAAACCAATTTTAAAAATGTGAAAATAAGTTTAAATATTATAAAATATGTTCTTTGACCATAAGAAATTAATGTATAATTAATAATAGAAATATAAATGGGAAATATCCAAACTTGAATTAATTAGACCATGCATTCCTAAATAATCCATAGTCAAAGAGGAAGTCTCAAGAGAAATTAGAAAATATGTTGAACTGAATGAAAATTAAAATACACATATCAAAATATGTCTGATACAGCTAAAGCAGTGTTTACGGGGTAATTTATAGCATTATATCTTATATTAGAAAAGAAGAAAGATCTTCAATCAATACTGTTTCCACCTTAATAAACTGGAAAAAGTGTAAAATAAACCCAAAGGAATGAAGAATATGAAAATAAAGATAGCAGTAATTAATAAAGTTTTAAAACAGAAATATTAGAGAAAATAAAAACAAAGCTCATTCTTTTAAAAAATCAATAAAATTGGTAAACTTTTAGAAGATTGGCAAATAAAAAGAAAAAATACACAAATTATTACTATCAGGAATAAATATCGGGTATCATTACAGATCCTACAAACATTAAAAGGATAATAAGAGAACTATGATCAATTCAATAAACAGGATTTGACAGTTTCAATGGAATAGACACATTTCTTGAAAACCATAACCTACTAAAAGTCATTCAAGATAATATAGGTTACCTAAAACCTGTTAATAGAATTCTTGTTAAAATCATTGTACGAAAGAAATGTCTAGGCCCAGGTAATTTCATTCTTGTATTCTGCCAGACAGTTGAAGAAGAAACAATGCCAGTTTTATAAAATCTCCTTCAGGAAATACATGAAGATGGTACACTTCTCACCTCATTTTATGAAGCCAAAAGAGTAAACTTGGCCTCCAAACGGTTATCCTAATGCAAAAACTAAAGACAGAAAAAAAAAAAAAAGATAAAAGAGAGAGAAAGAGCTACAAACCAATATTCTTCATGACCATATATGGAAAAATTCTCAATAAAATATTAGCAAATCAAATCTCTGAAGATATAAGAAGAATAACACATGATTACAAAGTGGGGTTTATTCTGGGATTGCAAGCCTGGTTCAATGTTAGAAATTAATCAATGTGATCCAACATATTAAATTTAAAGAAAAAACCCCACAGGTTCATATCAATTGATGTAGAAAAAATATATTTGCCAAAGTTTTAACATCTACCCATGATAAAAATTCTCTGTAAAGTAGGAAGAGAAGGAGTCTTCCTCATCCTGATAAAGTCCATCTACAAAATACCTACAGATAATACAGTTAATGGTGAAAGATCAAATGCTTTTTCCCTAAGATAAAGAACAAAGCAAGGATATCCCATCTTACACAACTTCTATTAAACATTATACTAGAAGGCTGCAAAAGAGGCTGCAAAACAGGCTGCTGCTGCCTGAGGCAGCCGTGCAGCCCCCCCCATGTATGACTATGACTGTATTCTTGAAATAAACTGATGCAACCTGAAAAAAAAAAAAAAAAAAAAACATTATACTAGAAGTTCTAGCCAGTAAAATATGTTAAGAAAAAAAAAAGGCAGATAGATTGGAAATAAAGAAATAAAACTCTTTCTTCATGCAGACAACATGATTTTTCTATGTAGAAAATCTCAAGAAAATTACCAGAAAACTCCTAGAGATAATAAGTGAATTTAGCAACTTCCCATGAGACAAGGTCTACATACAAAAATCACTGCATTTCTATATAGTAGCAATATACAATTGGAAACTAAACTTTAAAAATAAAAAAACCATTTACAATAGCTCCAAAAATAAAATATAGAGAGATATAAATTTCACAAAATATTTACTGCATTTGAATGTTGAAAACTACAAACACTGATGTAAGAAATTGTGGAAGACCTAAATAAATTGAGTGATAACACCGCATTCATGAATCAGAAGACTAAACAAAGATGTTGATATTTCCCAATTTGAACAATAAGGTTTATGAAATTTAAATAAAATTCCAGCAGATGTTTTTGTAGACACAGACTGGCTGATTCTGAAGTTATTATGAAAAGGCAACAGAACTAACTAGCACAGCTAAAATGATTTTGAAAAAGCTTAATAAACTTAGAGGAATCATACTTCCTTAAGAATTCCTTTTAAGAATTACTATGTAGTTACACTAATCAAGACAATGTGGTATTGGCGAAGAAATGGACAATTATCAATGGATGTCAAGGAGAATCAAAAAATAAGCACAAATGTGACCAAATGGTTTTTGACAGTGGCACAGTCCTCAGTGGTTGCCAGCCATTAGGGATGAAGGGCAATGTATAAAGGGATTGCTAGAGGAAGTTTTGGGAGAGATCGTTATTCTTGTGGTAATTACATTGTTCCATTCATGTGTTAAAATTCATAGGATGGTACACCAAAACAAATGTCAATTTTACTGTATTATCATTTTTAAAATTATTTACACTGAAAAGAACAAAAATTTTTTTTTGCTATCATGGAAATGCCAGTACAGTGGGAAAGTGCAGGTGGTAGGGGTGGGAGAGACATACAATAAGTAAAATAAATATCTCAAACAAACATAATTGGAATTGGGCTTGCAAAGCATGTAATAAAGGTGCTTAGAGCCTTTGTTATCCTTAAAAATTTAAGAATGATTTGCTTATTGACTTTTTGTAGTGAAATCATTGTTTCTAAATTAGCAGGGACCCATAAAACTATTTTATCTTCACTAAACATCCCCTATATGTATTTATTTTGCTATTTGTTTATTTAGAGAAACCTTTCTTCATAGATAGGTGTGAACAGACTTCTGCCCCAGCTATAAAAATTATTGCAAACTTAAGATAATGTTTGAATTGATGTTCTGATTATGGCAGAGAATTTAGCTGTGTGTACAAATGAAAGGTCAGAAAAATATTATTAAAAGAAAAGGAGGGTTCTTTGGACAATGCTGAATTAAATTACTCTGTCTCCTCAGTTTGTGTGTGTGACATACAGTCTTTGCAAGATGTTGGACAAGTGATTTTGTTCTGTGCCTCAGTTTCTCCATATGCATAATGTAAGGATAGTTTTCTGGTGCTGCTATACTTCCTGAGACCATATGGGCATACATATGGCATACATATTGAAGCACAAAATGTAAAGGCCCTTGAAGAGGGGCACCAATATTGTAAAGTTTCATCATTTTATTTCTTAAAACCCAATATATCTTTTCCTCATTTCACAGCTTGAACAATGATAAGAAAATGACAGAAACTTGTAATTAGGGAAATTTAAAATATTTAAAGTCAGAAAAATGTCTATATCACAGAAAAGACAGAAGAGAGATTATTTTATACTCTCTTTTTAAGTTTGAAAACACACATCAAAGAATAAAAGGAAATTTAATCACAGATGCCAGAGTTCGAAGTATAAGAAAAGCCACGTGGAGGAAGAAATATGGACAAACCTTAAGCCCCTTTAAAAGATAAAGACATCATGAGATAGATTTCTACTACATTGGAGAGCTACCATATATGTCTTTAATATAGTTATCCCAGGAAAACTTAAAGTAGACCTTCAGTAGAAACTAATAGACATGCTTGTTGTTTTTCCCTAAAAAATATGTGTTTTGGTATTGATAAGGAATACATATTTAAATAACAATAAGGGCATTCTTTAAAACTTATCATTGTATTGTTTTAGTTGCACAGTATAAAGACGATTCGCATACATATATTGTATATGAACATTTCAACTATGGCCACTTACTATACTTTCCAATAAAATGTGTGTGTTTTATCTACAGAGCTTGAATGGAGGAAAGTTTAATAATATGTTTGTTACCTGATAGCATGTTTTATAATATTACTTTCTGTAAAAGTGGTAGACATGCTATTCATTGCAGTCAAACATCATGTTCACAATATTTGCATTGACTGAGCAAGAACTAATGGTAACAGAATTTCTGTGTTAACACAAATATCTGGGCAGCTTACTTCAAGCATAGTTTATAATTATATATTCTAAAGATAAACTGAAGATTGCAAAACGTTATGTCTTCTTTTGGATGGCCTCTCCTTAAACATTTTTGTTGGCACTACTATAAAGCGTTAAACTCTGGAACTTCTACAATATAAGAGAAAAGTATGTTATAGTAGGTATGGATCTAAAAGATGCTAGTATTATCCAATATAGAAATTCATTGCATAAAGAATGCAAGGAAAACTTTGGCTTTAATGTTTCAAAAGGAATGCCAAGAAGCATAAGAAGAATGTAAGAAAACGTTTAAACATAAGAAACATTTCAAGTGTTATCAGAGAAATTCAGTACTTTCCTTGTTAACATTATTTGTCAGGTATTAGGAGTAAAGTCTTGAAAATTAAATGTTCTATTGGATTATGTATATTTTTCCTTTCTTTTTTTTTTTTAAGACAGGGTCTCACTCTATCACCCAGGCTAGAGTGCAGTGGTGTCAGCCTAGCTCGCTGCAACCTCAAACTCCTGGGCTCAAGCAATCCTCCTGCCTCAGCCTCCTGAGTAGCTGAGACTACAGCTGATGCACCACCACGCCCATCTCATTTTTCTATTTTTTATAGAGACAAAAGTCTCACTTTTGCTCAAGCTAGTCTCCAACGCCTGAGCTCAAGCAATCCTTCCATCTCGGCCTCCCAGAGTGTTAGGATTACAGGCATAAACTACCACACCCAACCCTGGATTATATTTTTTAATGCCCATTGGAATTTTGTTCCAATAGTTAAAGCAGTTGCACCACGCTTGATTTTGAAATTTACAGTTTTTTCTCCTTTTAATTGTAACATAAAGTTTTCGAAGACAAAAATGAACAAAGGCCAGCAGTCCTATACATGCTGTGAAGCCAGGTAGGAAGCTTAGCTGCTTCCCACTGTCTCATACCTTGCAAATGTGTTTCTAAAACCCTTAAGGTAAGACTTTAAAAAAAAGAAAATTGGACAATTGTCAAGGATGGTTGATTTTTAAGGCTTAACTACCTGAGCAGTGTTCATTTAAAATAACATATGAGTCTCAATCAAAATGATCTAAGCTGAGCAAACGGCCGCTTTGTCCTTCCCTTTCAAGAAAGTTCTCAGGTGCTACAAAATCTGAGAGTGAAATTTCTTTGGTTAGTGCACTTTATTCCTTTGTAGTAAAAAATTGGGGGCATAGCTTTAAAGAAATTCAAGCCTATTGGAAACCTGGTAAGAAATGGTCCTAGTCAGTGTCTAAAAAGTCCCCCCCCCCCCATTCATCCAAATGTAGATCCCCTGAGAAAGGGGAAAGTCTTGTTTTCTTTCGGGAATCAGATGTTTCTGTAAGAGGGATAAAGGTCTTTCTTTCTAGGTCAGCTCCAGTTGTACTGGGGGCTGGAACGTGTTGTACTCTTTGAGTGTGGCCCACAGTTGTGTTGGTGGTAGAATCTGGAAGTCCGGCTCATTGCCTAGACCACCTGCTTGGCTTGGTGGGGCTGCTTCAGTGTGACCCTGAGTTCTCAGAAAACAAGGTGGGTGACCTTCCCAGAGTGCTCCAGGTGTCCTCCCCAGGTGCTGGGCCTCTAGGTAGCATCTTCTTAGGAGGACACCCCCATGCTTCCTACTTAAGTTGGTCCAGTTGCTCTTCCCTGACCACCAATCCCCTAAGTGTGAAAAGATCACAGTTATTCCTGAGATGAATACCTAGTTGTCCCTAACTCTACTTTGCCTTCTTAGCACGCTTTTGCTTCTGGTTGATGTAAAAATTTTCAGGGAAGATTTTTTTCCCCCCGTTATCATTTTTGTTCTTTTGTTTCCTTCAACCTTTGTTTTGGGCTGTTGTAGCAACACTACCGAAGAAGTCTAGGATCGTGAGAAAGTACAATCGGGATCCTTAAATGGAGCTTGAATCCAAGAATAGACATTTTTAAATGGATCTCATAAATGTCTTAAATGTGTTCCAAACGGCACTGACCTCCTCACAGGTAATTTTGTTAACAGGACTGGGTTTGGGTTGCTTTTTACTGACTTGTTGATTTAAGGAGCAGCTGCCTCCTAGGAAATTGTGGTCCAAAGCTGTAAAAGCAGACTATAAATATGTCAAATGCATGAGTAGGAATTGGGAAACATGATTTGTCCTGTGATCCAATCTGGGTTAAAGATTGGTGCCACTTCAAATTACTGTCCTTAGAGAAGTCGTTAACATCCCCCAAAATAGTTTGTATGTGCATGTATGCTTGTGTATGTTGTGTATTTACAATTTCATGCCATGTCCTTCCTCTCCAGTTTTATGATTATAGATTTTGTGACACCTGACCTCCTCCTCCTCTGTCCCTAACACTCTGTAACTCACAGAGGATTGGGGAAGCTGGGATGTCCTAACTGTGATTTCATTAAATTAAAGAGAAATAAATGATTTCTTTAAGAAGCAGAAAGAAGTGGGATAAGTATGACAAAATGATTTAGGAGAAAATACTCAAGAGTAGAGCTTTGGAAGTGTGAGGTGGAGGTATGCAACAGAGACCTGGAGAGGAAAGGAGGATTTTCCTGTGCAGTAGGATTACTGTGGAATGTGCTAGAGAAAGTTCTGCAAAGAGGTGATATCTAAACTCAGGCTTAAAGGACAACTTGGAATTAGCCAGGTGATTGTGAGCAGGAAGAACAAAAGGCATTGCATTCAAAGGGAGTAGCAAAGAACAAAGCCTATGACTACTGAGCAAGAGACAGTTACTATTTTTATTCATTTTTAACTTGTAATAGTAACTATTTCTTAAAAGTATCTAGTAGAAGAATAACTAAAATATGGCAAAAGTTGGACTATCCCATCACTGACCACTCCCCCATCCCTGGGCAACCAACCACTTATCTGCTTTCTGTCTCTATAGGTAAAGTTTGCATTTTCTAGAGTTTTGTGTAAAAGGAATCATTCATTATATACTCTTTTTTGATCTGGTTTATCTCAGCATAATTATTTTAACATCTGTCTATGTTGTTGCATAAATCAGTAGTTAGTTCCATTTTATTACTCAGTATTCAATTGTATGGATATGCCACAATATGTTTATTCAGCAATTGTCCATGGACTTTTGCATTGTTTCCATTTGGGTTGTTGAAAAATGAAGCTACTATGAACATTTATATGCAAGTCTTTGTATAGACATAATCTTCTATTTTGTTTTGGTAAAACTGAGGAGTAGATCATATGTTAGATGTATGTTTAGCTTTAAAAAAAACTGCCAAACTGTTTTCCAAAGTAGTTGTATCATTTTACGTTCTAAACAACAGTGTATGAGAATTCCATTAGCTCTAAATCCTTTATGTATTGAGGCTTTTTAACTGTATTCATTGTAATAGATGTGGAATAGTAGTATCTCATTGTGGTTTTAATTCTCATTTCCCTAATGACTAATGATGTTGACCATCTTTTCATGTGCTCATTTGTCATTCATGTGTCTTCTTTGTTGAAGTGTCTGTTCAAATCTTCTGCCCACTTTGTATTAGGTTTTTCATTTTCTTATTGAGTTTTGATAATTCTTTCTATATTCTATATATAAACCCTTTATTAGATTTTATAATTTGTAATATATTCTGCCAGTTGGCTTGTCTTTTCATTCTACTAACAGTACCCCTTCAAAAGACATACATTTTAAACCTTTATGAAGTATAACTTACCAATTTTGTATTTTGTGGGTTGTGCTTTTGGTGTTATATCTAAATAAAATATTTTGACTAACTCAGGTCACAAAGGGTTTTTCCTATGTGTGTTTTTCTTTTTTGGGGGGTGGGGGGTAATATAGTTGAGTCTTGCTTTTTTATCCAATCTAACAATCTCTACTTTTTAAAAGTTTTTTTTTGCTTGTATTATTTTTAATTGACACATAATTATACATATTTATGGGATGTAGTATGTTATTTTGATATGTGTATACAATGTATAATGATCATATTAGGATAAATAGTATATCCATCACCTCAAACATTCATCATTTCTTTGTGTTGGGAACATTCAAATTTAGTTCTTCTAGCTATTTGAAAATATACGATGAATTATTGTTAACTATGGTCACCTTATAGTGCTATAGAACACTACCTTTTAATTTGAATATTTAGACCACTTATATTTAGTATGATTATTGATATGGTTAGGATTAAATAAATCTAGCAACTTGCTATTTCTTTTCTATTTATCTTGTGCTTTGTTTCCTTTCCCCTCTATGTTTTGTCTTCTTGTGGATTAATTGAATACATTTTATGATTTTATTTTATCACCTTTGTTGGCTTATTAGCTATATCTCTTTGCTTTATTGCTTTAGGATTTATAGTATACATCTTTTACTTAATACAGTCTACATTCAAATGATATTATGTCACTTCATTCATGGCTTGAGATTTATAATGGTACACTTTCATATTTCCTCTCCCAACCTTTGTGCTATAGTTGTTAACATGTTTCCCTCTTACATATATCATAAACCCCATGCTACATTGTTATTATTGCTTTTTGTTTAAATAGTAAATTACCTTTTAAAGAGATGCAAATAATAAGAAAAAGATATATTAACCCACGTAGTTATAATTTCTGGTGTTCTTTATTTCTTTGTGTAAATTCAGATTTCCATCTGGAATCGTCTTCTTCCTGTCTCAAGGACATCCTTTAACATTTTTGTAGTACAGGTATGCTTATGATGAATTACTTTAGTCTTTGTATATCTGTAAAAGTATATTTTGTCACCTTTGGTTTTGAAAGATATTTCAAATTCTCAGTTGACAGTTTTTTCCTTCATTACTTTAAATATCTTGCTCCACTGCCTTCTTACTTGCACTGTTTCCAGTGATAAATCTGCTGTCATGCTTACCTCTGGGTTCCTACACAGTATCTTGTCTCTGGCTGCTTTTAAGATTTTCTCTTTATCAGTGGTTTTGAACAACTTGATTATGGTGTGCCTTGGTGTAGTTTTCTTTATCTTTCTTATTTTGTGATTTGTAGAGCCTCATTGATCTGTAGACTTATGACTCTCCCTTGTCTCAACTTTTGGGAAATATAAAATATAATTATAATTGTTTTAATGTCATCATCTGCTAATTCCAATATCTGGATCAGTTTGGGGTCTGTTTCAATTGATTTATTTTTCTCCTCATTTTTGGGTTATATTTTCTTGCTTTTTTTGAATGCCTGGTAACCTTCGATTGCCAGGCATTGAGAATTTTACCTTCTTACACCCTGGATAGTTTCTATTACTATCCTTGAACTTGTCCTGGGATGCATTTAAGTTACTTGGAAATACTTTGATTCTTCAGGATCTTACTTTTAAGATTTGTTAGGTGGACTGCAGCAGAGCTCAGTCCAGAACTAATTATTCTCCACTATTGAGTCACAACTCTTCTGTGTACTCTACTCAATGTCCCATGAATCATGAGGTTTTTCCAGTCTGGGTGACAAGAGTAGGCACTATTCCTAGTCTTGTATAAGCACTGGGCACTGATACCTCTAATCTTTTTAGATGCTTCTTTCCCCAGCCTTGAGTAGTTTCTTTACATGCATGCACTGATAAGTATTCAACTGAATACTTGGAAAGGGCCATCTGTAAATCTCCAGAGTTCTCTATTTTTGCAGCACTATCCTCTTTAATACTCCATCCTACTCATGCTGCCTTCATCTCCTGAGCCTCTCTTAGATTTGTCTCCTGAACTGAAGGAGTCTGCTGGACTCTACTCATTTTACCTTCTTGCACTTGGCTTAGAGCCTCTCACTGGGGAGTAAGCTGAAATGATTATAGATATTACTTTATTCACTTCTCATATCTCAGAGATGATGGTCTCTCCTTACCTTATTCTAGTGTCTTACAAATTGTTCTGTATACTTTGTTTGTGTTTTGATTATTTTAGATGGGAAGATAAATCTGATCCCTGTTACTTTATCTTGCTTAGACTCAGAAGTTACTGATCCTATTTTCTTCTCATTTTATGTATTAGAGTTTCTTACACAGTGCTGGAGGATAAGGGTAATGACACATGTCCCCATTTATTGAGTACTTACTATTAGCCAGGTATTTTTCTACACATTTTATATGGACTTGCTTGATCCTCACAACAACCCCAGGAGGTAAATGTTGTCTGTATTTTACAGATGCAAAAACTGAGGAATGAATGGCTGGCCCCAAGTTCCAGTGCCAATAAGTGTCAGAGCTAATGAATATATCAGCACAAGTTGCCTGAGCTCATCCCTTATTCTTGTTTCATAGGATTGCTATCTCGTACAAGAAGTTCACCATGGGGAGTCACCTTGAGAATGGGTCACAGCTCGGGACATTTATTATCTTCTATGTAATAAGTACTTTGACTCAAACTCATCTCTGCCACTGAGGCAAATCACTAAATCTCTCTGGGCTCAGTTTTGTCATCTGTAAATAGGGAATGATCCATTCCTACTAAGAGAGTCATTGTGAAAATGAAATAAAATACCAAATATAAAGAACCTGGTATAGTGCTTGGCCCCTTTACTGAAAACTTGCTGATTCAATGTAAGGTGTGGCCATGCCCAGCATTTGAGAGTCACTCAGTATTAATTAGAAAATAAAGCTTTTAGTTCAACTGTAGTGAGGACATGCAACTTCATTTAATTGTTTATTTTAATTACAATGCATAATGATTTAGTTTTCAGGGAGTTTTTACATCCATCTTCACGATTGTGCTTAGAGAAAGAGCTATTTTTCTCCTTATTTTATAAGTGGAGAAACTGACACTTGAGAGGTTGGAAGATTTGGTCAAGTCACAAGATTTTCAGGTGTCAAGAGCCAAGGTTGCTACTCAGACTTTTTGACTTATGCTAATTCTCTTTATATTGGGGGAAGAATGTCAGTCAAAATTTGCACAATTCTTTAAGAAATCAATGAACTTTTAAGTGGGTAAGTTTATGTTCTGTATGTTATAATTAAAGCCCAAATAAGGGATATTTTTCCAGTAAATAAGCATGTGTTTTGGTGAATGAATCCTTATGTTGCTAAGAATGAAAGGACATGTTTTTTGACTCTGGCTTTGTGGAAAATTAGCATCTGGACTAGACTCAGTTTTCAGAATGCCCTGTGACTCTGGCATGGTCCCCAGAGATGATGAGATACACAGAGTTGCAGAATTAGATTTTTTTTTCTCCTTCTAGACTTTTATACTGTATGCATTTTTTAAGAATACTTTTAATGTTTATTTTTAAATGTGATACTATGTGGGTGATATTGGTGCATTTCTTTTTATGTGTCCAGAATTTAAACCTTCAGGCAATCGGAGTGTTGAAGTGAAATTGGCCCTAGACAGTTAATAAATTCTAAGCAGAGATGCATAAATCAGCAAAGGGTATTTTTTAAAGTTTTTTTTTTCCCAAAGGGTGGTTAAGGGAGAACAGAAAAGAAATGTCTTTAGAGAATTGTTTTCTATCAGTTCAGAAAATAGAGGAAAGCATTGAGCAATGCCCAGCGCTGGTTAGCAGATTGTCATTTTTAGGTTTGATGTTCCAGGGTTTAATTGTCTTTCATGTGAACAATAGCAGACACTCTCTAGTGTGCTATGCTAGCATGATAAAAGGGGGTCGTTCTTGCATAGCAATGCCTTTTTTTATTATTAGCGTAAAAAATTAGCAAGCTGGAAGTCGTTAGAAGGAGTTCCACTGGCATTAATTGTAATGCAGCCTGAATTTGTTTGCAGACCAGTGCAGCAAGACAATAGCAGGGAGAAAAAAAAGAGCAATATTAATAGCCTTCTACTTATTGTATCATTTTAGTGGGCCTTAATAAGGTGTCTGCTGTCAACTGGAATTTATTTTTGAAAAAAAGACATAGTAATTGATGTATTGCAGTAAGTATGGATGAGGGCTCAACTTGATTAATGTATGAGTTGGCTTTTTAAGGCATTTTAAAAAGGCTGCTTAACTGGGTCTTAAGAGACTGGCACAAGCCCACTGTAAACTACCTCTTTGCAGTTGGAAAATAGCCTGACAGCTGCTGATGTCTCTTGTGGGTTTTTCTCTTTTTTCCTCTTCCTGATCAGAGAAAACTGAAGTAATATACTCCTCGTCAATAATTGCAGTGCTTAAAAATCTTATAAAGGGATTTTGACTCTTCTCTCCAGAGATAACTTTCCAAAGGTTAAATTAGTTTTACTTGTGTGTGCTTCAAATATCACCACTTTCAATAAGAAGTGGATTTGGTTTTTAAATAAGCTGCTATTTTGTGGGTTGCTTGAACCCGGACCCTTTTTGACATAAATGGTTTTGATGTCAGAGATGGACTTGATCCAAAAGCAATTTCAGGTCTAGATGAGTTTCTTCACTGTCAAATCACTTATGTTCTTTCTAAAGAGTGTGTGTAAGAGAGAGAGAGAGAGAGAGAGAGAGAGAGAGAGAGAGAGAGAGAGAGAGAGAGAGAGAGATGAAGAGAGATTCAGAGATAGACATATTGATTAAGCATTAAACAACTGGCAATATCTATACTATATATATGGAAAAAGTAAATAGCATGTTTCCCTGGACATTTTCCTTTATATCAGTTTGAGACCCATTCATCTATTTCTCCTTTTACTCAATGTACTGTGTATCAACTCTATATTTTCTTTTCATAGAAAGCTTTTTTTTTTTTATGAGAAACAAAGCAACTGAGTTATAATCCCAGGGGAGACAGGGGAAAAAAGGAGAAAATCGAAATACTTTGCCTCTTTGGTATCCATAGGTGTCAACACAGTGCCCCAGGTAGCAGGCCACCTCTTTTGATAATAATAAAAAGAAGACATTTGAAGAATTCCAAGCTGGCTGAAACTATCAGGCTATCACGGTGCCGTGTTGAAGGAAGCCTCATCATTATTCAGCACCACTGCCCGAACTTGAATTGATATAAAGTCCATAAACATGAGAGAAAGAAGTGAGAATGGAAAGAGGGCAAGGAAAAATACACACACTCTCTGCACAGTCCTTTGCTCAACTGGATTTTCCAGTGGGCAGGTGTTGTGAGACATGTTGTGCAGATGCATCAGCAGTAGCATCTTTGCAGCCCTGCTTACCTGGTTGGTTGACAGTTGTTTTGGCTTGTTCAGGAGTAGGCGAGTGGGCAGGGCAGGGACAACTGATTGGGCGGATGAAGTGCAGATGTGTCACAGAGGGGACTCTTCCCTCCACATGTCACAGATTCAGACTTGTTGGTGCCTTGGCAATGTCATCGTCAGGCTCAGTTTAAAAAGTATTTTGTTTTCCACTTCAGTGGGCAACAGGTTCTACCTTGCCTTTTAAATTTCTATAGTTTTCTTAATCTTTCAGAGTTTGACTTTTCTTATCTGTAAGATGAAGGAATAATGGTACCCATGGAGATTTTTTTTCCCCCTAAGAATTAAATGAGATGATTGACAGAAAGCACTTATCCCAGTGACTGGCACCAAATAAACATTCAAGGCAGCAATGATAACATCAGCAATGACTTTAAAGACAGAGCTACTGTTTATTCTTTCTTAGGTGCTGTTGCCAGGAACATGTCTTTGTGCCTAAGCCCTGTTATTGTTCAAGCCAACTTTAATGTGAGTGTTTGTTGTCTCAGAATGTTGAAGCCAAGTATCATAGCAGTTGCCCATAGAACCTAAGCGATTTTGAAAAAAAAAGTATGTTATCCTTTGCTCTTCAAGAGGAAAATACATATAGGACAGATTCTTTCAAAATGGAGCCTGGCATTGACCCACAGAGCTTAAAGCCTAACCTGAAAGACTCTCCATTGAGGAGCTTTCTGTTGGTCCACAGGTGTTTTCAGAGGACAGTGCACTTCTACAATACTGAGCATTGTGACTGGCCATATCTGGTATCTGCCAACCAAGACTATCATTTAGCCATAAGTAGCTACCTTGAGTTCCATATAGACATTACTATTTCCACTATGTGCACCCCTGTCTGTTTTTCTCCTGCCATGAGAAATGAAAGTGGAAAGAGTGAGTGCTCTTAGACTGGGCAGTTAATTAAGTTGCATTTCAACAAAATGTATTCAGTTTCCATTTATGGTTAGACTCGTGTATATATATATATATGTTGTACCTACGAGGTATTTGTTAGGTGTGCCAACATGTGCAAAGATGGATGAGAGAACTCCCTGATCTTCAAGAATATCACAGTCTAATAATAAATATGTATAGGGTAAGGAGCAGAAGCAGCCAGCTGAGCCTAACTCCCAGTCTCTTCACAAAGCAATTGATAATATTGTGTCTGGGCTTGTCCTCTGTATCAGGATTAGCATGGGGTTTCAGACTTAATAGAGGGGATACCTGTTCTAGAAGGTATACACAGACTTTTAAAAACTATAAATACTAATATATATATATATATATATATATGTCTCCAATGATAAAGGTAGAGAAGCTATTGAATCAGCTGAATCCTTTCATCAAGAAGTTATCATGAAGTGCTTAAAAAGTAGGAAAGATGAAATTAAGCTACAGCTAGCACTCAGGGTGACTCACTGTGGAAGTTTCTAGGAACAAAACAAATGCTTCATTGGGACTTGGGGGATAACGAATGGCATCTCGGAGGATCAGCCAGTGGAGCTGGTCTTTGAAAGAGAGATAGAACGTGATGTGTGAACATGTTGAGGATGGGGGACAGAGGAGGAGAGGTGTCTATGTGTGGGGGGAGGTACTGAGGGTTCTGGGACAGTGTGAATAAAGACAAGGAGGTGTGAGAAAGAGACAGAGAAATGGAAAAGCTAGAATGGAGGTGTATGTAGAAACGGAGTGCAATTGATGAATAGAGCACTAAATTGAAGGCAAAATCAGAATGATCTCAAATATTATACAAAAGATTATGGACTTTTTATTCCATAAGAACATGTACCATTGAACATTTTTGAAGTTGGATGTGACCTGATCCACATTGGACATTTGGGAGCTCACTGGGTACATGTGAAGGGGAGGTTGATAAAGGCATAGAGTCCACTTTGAAAATTAAGCATAGATTGGGAGGACTGGTCATTTCTCTTCACTACCAGTCAGCCAGTTGGCCTGTACACTCTGCTCCACAAAAGTGGTTTGGTTATTTTTCACCTTTAACTTGATTCAGTTCTGTAGCATAATACATGACTGTCAGGGTCTAAACATTTTTTTTTTATATATATATATATTTTTTTTTACGTAACCTAAACATTTGTAAGGGTCTAAACATTTTTGACATGTGTTTGTGTCCTGGACTAAGATGTGGAGTACGACAAAGTTGGGAAACTGGTTGCAAAGGGCAGAGGTTCTAAGAGGCTGAGATATTGCAGGCTAGAAACACTTTTATAAAACTTCATTTACAGAAAATATTTGAAACAGATAGGTAGTGACTGGTGCGTACCAGGCCTCCTGGGAGCTAGGAAAGTAAGTGAGGCCATGGTCAGAGTGACTCAAATGTGTTTCAAGAGAGTAGACCAATTCAATCTTAATCTGGAAAGAACCCTGGTGGGAAGTAAGAAGATATGAGTACTAAATTGGTACCTAATGATCAACATTTGTGTGCACATATGGTACTAAAATTCAATGGAATCAACCAGGTGGGAGGGGGGAGGAGGGGATGTATGAATTCACACCTAACGGGTACACTGCACACTATCTGGGTGTTGGACACACTTACAACTTTGACTCAAACTGTACAAAAGTAATTCATTTTGTAAAATTATTTTGTAAAGTGGTTATCAGTGTGGCCCCACTCAGGTAATTTATTTACTCTTCTCCAAATGGCACTTTCCTAATACTTGTTTGATGGATCTTGTTTCTTTCTAGAATGTTCAGGAAAAAAATAAAAGGACCCTGAGCAGAGTCAGTGAGAGATACACACTTCTGCAAATTGGCAGACAACAATAGTGCCTTAGTTCGGGCTCTTATAACAAAGCACCATAGACTGTGTGGTTTGTAAATAACAGAAATTTAATTTCTCACAGTTCTGGAGGCTAGAGGTCTGAGGTCAGGTGCCAGCATGGTCAGGATTTGGTGAGGGCCCTCTTCCAGGTTGCAGACTGCCAACTTCTTGTATCCTCATATAGCCTCTTTCTTTAAGGGCACTAATTCCATCTATGAGGCCTCCACCCTATGACCTAATTACCTTCCAAAAACCTCACCTGTTAATACCTTCACACTGGGGATTAGGGTTTCAACATATGAATTTTGGGGGAACACAAGCACACAGTCCATAGCAAACATAATAGTTCTCTGCTACATTGCTGTATTTCAGAACTGATTTTGATGCCAAAACAGAAGAAAAGCACCAAATGTATCTAGGTTTAAGGTCACACTGACTCAGATTTTGTAGCAATGAGTGGGCAGTCTGAAAAGCATAGTTAATCCTTCTGTGCGATAAATTATGTTTCTAATTAGGCATAGATCTTTAAACCTTTCTTGCTAGTTTTGCCAGGAATTTTAAGAAGAGTTGATAAAAATATGATATATCACAATATCTGATCAAGTATAAAATGTGTTCAATAAAAACAAAATAACATGTTGGCGAAGAGAGTTTTACCTCTATCATATTAAAGTAAACTACACATCTAAACATATGCATGTAAACCACACCTTTTTTATGTTTAGATACAAATTTCTAGACGGTTGTATATTCTAGACAAGATAAAATATACACCAGCACTTTAGAATACAGTCTGGATAAAATACAATGATGTTATATAAGTATATCTCCTTCTTAACTTAGGGACATTTCCATAGATCTTTTTTGTCCCTTACATTTTTGCTAAACGCTTCATCAGTAGATTCAGTGAAAAGTATGATCAATATCATTCATCTTTCTCATTCCCATTTTGTAAAACATCAGGGTATTTATTACAGATTACAGAAAGAATTTAATTCCTAGGGGAAATGATATTAATATATAATATATTTTCATATTAAATTCTACCACCTTTAATTTTGCATATGTTGAAATGTCATTAAGAAATGTACCTTTGACTTTTGGAATAAAGGAGACAGGAATCCAGTGAATTATACAATTATTAGACCAAAGATATACCTGCATAATGTTTCACAATATCTTATTTTTATCCTGTTTCTAAACATAGTACAATTTCCACATGAGATCTTTATTTTAAAACTACCTATGGAGAGTTGGATAGTGACTACATCTCTTTTAAGGATGCAAATGTTAAAGAACTTAATGCCACTCATACCACGAGTAATGTATTTTTAATGCTAAGAATTCCTAAAAGAACTAATGAATTAATGTTTTCTTCTGGAGAAGAGAAAAGGTAATAGGTAGCATTTATTAGAAAGTATATTCCAATTGATAGCATAGGTAAAAGGCAAAAACCCAACTGTCATTTAACAAACATTTTCACAATTCATTTCATTTTAAAGAAAATAAAATTCAAAAAGAATGATTTTAAAGAAAATATTCATTTGGAAGATGCTGATTATTTAGGCATCTACATTTTTAAATTGTGTATATATTTCTGTTTGAAGTTTCAGTAAAAATGTTTAGCTCATTATAAACATGTTCTATAAAACTGGTAAAAGAAATAAATCTTATTTTGTGGAAGGATACAAAATAAAGTACATTACACCTCTCAGAGTATCCATTTATTTAGAATGAAAATTTGGAAGTGTAATTAGAAATTTTATAATAAATCAACCACCGAAGCAAGAGACTTCATAAACTTCTTGCTACTGAAGAAAATACCTTCAGTGTGAACAGTTAAAAGAGTCATGTCCTATTTTTAACCCGGGATATGATCTGGGAAAACCAGTAAAAATGGTTCAGTATCGCTGTTGTTTGTGTTAACATAAGCTACATCACAGGAATCCAGACAACTTTCTAATGGGAAGACACTGAAATTTCAACTTAAAGTAGTTGACATTTCTCAATATTTGAGGAACATGGGCCTTTTTGTTTTCTTATGAATCTGTTTCCTAAATAATCGGTATCAAAGCAAGTCTTTAAAGCAGATTGTTCCTGATATAGCCAATACTGGAATGAAGCAGAAAGAATCCTTTTGATCTCTTGGGAGTAAACTCCGTTTGCAGATAATACCTTAACAAGAGCATGTCTGTTCATTTGCTATCAAATTTTAAAAGGAACAAGTGGAATTTGAGTTCAGCAAAAGATAAATAAATAAATAAATATAAGTCCTACATAGGCTTTTGAATGCATACCTTTAGATATCGAAAGATAATGATTTGTGTAGCATTGTTACATAATGCATTTCTTGTCTTCTGTTGGGTTCATGTGACAAATTCCAGTTGATAAGCCCCAGACTTTGGAGTCAGTTGTCTGGCTAGTTATTAAGATTAAGATAAGTACTAAGAACGAAAGATACAGTGCATTGTACTACTACCTTAATGGGATTGGGCCACCTAGGATTCTGAATGTAAACAGTGAATTAGTCCCCTGACTTTTTCAAACCTGAAGTGAACATTGTAAATATTGGTGAAGTACGATTGGAGATTATTTTTTCATAGAAAATATTTTTCAATTAACAAAAATTCTAAAATATGTATATATGTGGCAATGTGTTTGTAGAAAAGAGATTTACTGTCTAATTTTTTTCTTTTTCTATTGGTATTCAGAAATAAAAAGATAATTAGTGGGTCATGGGTAGTTCATATCAGAAAGGCATTTCATCCTCATAAAGTATGCCAGGAGAAAAAAAAATACAAGATATTTAAGTGCAGTTAGGAGACTTTAAGATGAAAGATATATTAGTAAAAATATATGTGTCTAATGCATATTCAAAGCTAATACTGCCTTATTAAATGTTTCTCAGTAATTTTTTAAAGAGTGAAAAAAGTACATGGGCCTGTTCTCTAAAGCTGATGGAATGTTCCAGAGGCACACCAAACAGAGACAAATATTTTCTGAAGTTCAGTCAATTATTCACACTAAATATAGTAAATATGAGCTTTGCTGCAAATTGGTAGGCAACATTTCCAGCACAGCAAAGTTTAAGTGTCTGTAAGATCGCTGGCGGAGTGATAGAAAGGGGTAATTTAGCGAGCGCACCATAGCAACATGCTGTGCAATGGAGAGCACTGTGTAGCTATTAATTTTTGTTAATGAATTTAAAACTGGATGTATGGAAATGGTTATATGAAATGTATACACTGCTAAACAGTTAACTAGTCCTTAGGGCTTACATTTAATTATCTGTGTGTAAATCATTTTGAGCAGGGCGACCTAATGAGTCAAAAAAAAAGCCAAGAAATTCATATCTAGCTTGGTAAGGACTGCTGAACACAACAAGCCAGACACTCCGACTACAGGTAGAGAACAAGTTCAGAGGTCCATGAGGGCTCAGATCTTTTGGTGTCTTTTGTCAGGGCTGTGTTGCTTGCTGTCTTTCCTACCCCAGAACCATATTTGGCAGAGGAGATGGGCAAATGCAGTGTGTATCGCCACTCTGGGTCCTTCTCAACTGGGGTGATTTTCCTCCTAGGGGACATCTGGCAATGTCTGGAGTCGTTTTTGGTTGTCGCTACTGGGTGGCTGCTACTGGCATCTAGTGTGTAGAAACCAGGGACGCTACTGAATGTCCTACAATGCCCAGGACAACCTTTTGCAACAAACAATTACCTGCCCCTGAACATTAATAATGCTGAGGTTAAAAAATGCAATCCTCTTCCAACGCTTTGGGACAGCATTTAGTATGCTATTAAAAAAAAATAGTAGCTATTATACAAAAAAAGGAGGAAAGAATGGAGTGTCCCCCTTCCGCTCCCTGAACATTGTGCTTTAGAGGACTTACATAGCCACTGCCACTGTGTTTCTTGCCAACCAGATGCCCAATGTCTGTGTACGGACACAGACCCTTCAGTTCGGTCGTCATGCATGGTGCTTTGTTAAGAAGCCATGAATGAAGAGTGGTTTCATCCAGGGTTTAATTCAGCCTGTATGTAACGTAGTAGAATCACAGACCTGGACACGCCCAATTTAGAGAGAGACAATATGGTTAAGAATAATGGAAAGCACTCTCCCAACACAGGAACCTGGACTAATATGACTCATGAGATTCATTCCTGTTCCCATCATTTCTGATTGGTTTGCAGGGAAAGGATGTATTTATATAGTTAAAAAGAAAACACAACAGAATGCAAAAAAAAAATACTCATAATCCCCTGAAGAAAGTCATTTTAAGAATTAAAATGTATCCTTTCCCTTTCCAGTCCGGTTAAATCATGGTGCCTTTGAACTCCCCCGGGAATGTATTGAGAGTTTTTTTTTTCTGCTGAGAATAGACATAAATAGCAAATGGGCAGTTTATTAAGGAAAACTAAAATTGGAACATAATGCCATGCTAGCGCAGATTTATGGTGTAAATACTAAACATTACTTAAAAACTTTAGATAGAAGACTTCTATATGTTCACACATTTTCAAATTTTGATAATATAGAGCCTTGGTCACAGAAATTGTTTAGCAGGCCTTGATGTAATGGAACAGGTATAGCTAACTTGCCTTTGTGACCTAAGCAGTAATCATACTACATGATTAACAACCCTCTTGTCTTACTCATTTTAAAATGAAAACGTGGCAGTCACTCTGCTGTTGACTGCCATTGAATTACTTCCCTGGGAGGAATATGGAGTTATCAAAACGCTAAGAATTCAGGAAACTCTGTCTTTTCTTGGTTTGGCGACTGCACTTCACAGTACCCTTGGAAACTCGCTTTTTCTGCATCTGAATCAGTTATAAAAAGTCTATCTTTGAGGAGAACTGCCCAATGGGAGTGTCAAATGAAGCTGAAGACCCAAGTTCAGCTTTACCTGGGCCTTAGTTTCCCTTTTGAGGCATGTTAATTGGGTGAGGACTCCTCTAAGTTAGGTAAATTCATGATTTTGTTATTGTAAAAAGTGAGGCAAGTAACCACATTTAAGGTCACTGATAGGTATTAAAAAAATGTGTTACAAATATTTCCATCCCTGGATTCAGTGATTACACTGTTAGGCATCCTCAGATAGTAATCAGAGATCTAGACCAAGGGTCTTGTTGGCAAACTACTGCCCTTGGTCCAAATCTTGTCCAGTGCCTGTTTTGGGGAATAAAATTTTATTGGAACACAGTCACGGCCATTTATCTACTCATCATCAATGGCGGTGGCAGAACTGAGAGTATTTAGGACAGAGACCATATGGCTCATAAAACCTAAAATATGGACTATCTGGACCTCTACAGAAAAAGTTTGCCAACCCTCAGACAAAGACATATGTTTTGTTATTTCCTTGTTCATAAGTAGAAATTTTGAAATAACCTAATAGTTTATTACGGGGCATTGTTAACTCAATGGCAGTAAATCCATACAGTGAAATATTGTCCTGCCCAAAATGTTTATCAAGAATATTTTAAATCATGGAAGTATTTTTACAATACCACAAGTGGGGGAAAGTAGATGTGAAAACTAAATATAGAGTATGATATTAACTATTTGAAGATGTTAGAAGAGACTAAAAAGAAACAAACTACAAGTAGTTATTTAGGGATTGTAGGATTATGGGTTATTTAAATTTTCTTCTTTTTACATTATCTAAATTTTCTACTGTGTTTTTAAAAAAATTACATTTGCTGTCAGGTGTAAAAATGGTTACATGGTGAAGCCACTGAACACTTCAGGGTTGAACAAGGGGATCGAAACGACTCACAGCCAGGAAAGGGCACAAAATGGAAGAGGTAGGGAAGCAGCTTGACAAGCATCACATAATTCCCAATTTTGTCCAGAGCCAGCTTTGCTCTAGTCTTGCTTTTCTTTCCACCTCTTCTGTGTTTCCCTACAAATGCCAATGGTAACTACCAGGACTAGCTTCGGCTTTCTGCAGGAGATGGAATAAATTACACTGTCTGAATGTTATCCTTATATTATTTAGATTCTTTGTTGTGCCACTGATAAAATTAGATGAAGAAAATTTGTGTCATCTGTAACCCTATTTTGATAAAGGCTCTTGCATGTTTGACTTCCTCGAGTTGAATTAGATTCATTCACATTTAACAAATATTTATGGTACACCTTCTACACGCCAAGTGCTGTTCTTAGAGCTAAAGACACCAAAATGAACAAGACAGAAAAACATTTTTCTGCCCTCCTGGACTTTAAGTACAAGGGTGGGGAAAATAGACATTAAACATACGCACGCATGCAAATGTACTTGTGTACAAATATACTACTTCAGATGTGGATAAGAGATAGGAAGACACTAAACCAAGTTAATAAGCTAATGACTTTGGGGAGAGGGTGAGTAAAGTGCTACTCTAGATAAGGGTCATCTAGGGTTCCTCTGGGAAGAAAACATTTGATCTGAGTCCAGAATAATGAGACAGAATTAGCCATGCAAAATTTCAGTTCAATCCAACTAAACATATATTTGAATTGTACCAAGTACTGTTCTGGTCACTTATGTTATATTAGTGAACCAAACAAACTCCCTGCTTGTATAGAATCATTTTGAGTGAGCGTGTGTGTATGGGTGTGGTGCATATATTACTAACTTGCATGCATGAATGCTACGAAGACACATACAGCAGGATAAGAAAGACCGCATGACTTGAGTGGGATGGGGTACATGAGTATGATTTTATCACAGAGTTAGGGAACTCTCTCTAAATCCATATTTGAGTAGAAACCTGGAAGGAGTTAGGGTGAAATCTCAGAAAAGAGTGCCCAAGGCAAAGGGCCTTGTTGAAGAGGTACTTGGTGTATTTGGATGATAGAAAGAAGACTGATGAGGCCAGAACCCAGTGCATAGGTTAGAAAGCAGTAGAATGTGACATCAGAGCTGAGTATATAGGGCCTTTTAGACTAAAGTTAAGAGTGTAGATTTCATTCACTTCACAATAAGCAAGCTTTGGGGAGGTTCGAAGCAACATCGTGCTGCTATGAGCTTCCTCCTTAGTTTAGGGATATAATGTTGATAAAGGTGGGAAAGAAGGTAAAAAATGCTTATTTTGAAGTCTAAAATATCCAGACAATGCCCATCTATTCAATTCTTCCCCAATCAGAATGTTTACTCAAACTGACCTCAGAAAGAATAAACGGTTTAGGGAGAATGTGGTTCTTAATTTCCCAGCCCTGTAGCGAATTTCAAGTGCTATCCTAGTGTTCATAAAGAAGTTCTTCTGGCTGGAAGGGAAGAGAAGCAGAGAATTCTCCCTCTCCGTTCCCCCCTCCCCTCATTCTTTTAGTTTTATTAAGAAAAGAATTGTATTTTCATCACCTAGGCACTGCATATTAAGATAACAAGCTCAAAGGAGAAGGCACCCAAACAGTACAAGAGGTAAAATAAGGACAATACTTGGATTCCTCAGGGCTGTAATTAAAGCTATCTGGATTAAAAAAGAGTTATTTCAATTCAGATTTATGTTCCAAGGAAACAAAAAAAAAAAAAAAAAAAAGAAGAAAGAATGGGAAAGTGAAATACAGCAAAAAGAACTCTTAATTCCAATGTATTCAACTCGCCCATCAGAAGAAATGGCATTAATTCAGGTACCCAATTACAGTAATGCGGTTCAGAGCACCTCAATAGGTGTTTCAATCTCAAGCCAGGACTAACATTTGTAATCCTTTAAATGCACTTAAGAAATTGATGTTACAGCCCCACAATCTGTTAGGGGCCTTGCTTGCCGGATGATTGTAAAGTATCCCGCCATTAATTGGATCATCAGAATGTGATCCGCGTCTTGGTCCCTGGATTATGGAAGACTGACTCTGCTCTGACGTGTTGAACCAGAAGCTTCTTTTGTGAGAGATTTTGACCCTTAATGTAGATAAGTGGTATTTTTCATCAATCTTAGCTTGCATTAAAAAAGGGGAAATGTCAATTCAATGTGGGGCATTTAACGTAATTCAACATCTTTTAATTTAATACCTTGGAAAAGTTAGTCTCTCCGACCTGCCTAACACTTACTTTTGCTGATGGAATATTTTGTAAAGCCCTGTTGATAAAAGGTTTTCTTCCATTCCTTAATAAAAATCACAATTTTGAAACTCCCTGTTTGCTATGTTATGGTTGCAAAAAAAAAGAAAAAGAAACCCTTCACAAAACTCATATAAAATATAGCAAAACAAAATTCAATTTCTTAATAGCTCCCTTTGTTGAAACAATGTTGAAAAGATGTGTGGAAATTAAAAAAAAAAGGAATCATTCTCATTTGTCCCTATTTATTATTGTTTGCGCTAAGAAACAGCTAAGTGTTCTTTTTGATTGTCTGGTCATCATGAATTTAGGACAAGGTAGAAAGGGGAGTTTTATTCCCTTGAAGGCAAAAAGAAAAGAATTAATCCAGTTCACAGACACTAATTTTTTGATGGTATGTATTTCACAGGTCTGAGTCTGGATTCCCGTTTAGTGAGATTTTATGAAATTCAAACAGCTCAAAAGAATAACATCCCTGCATTTGTGTGTGTTAGGTCACAACTGGCACATGAGGCAATAGAAAGCATTCTTCAGCAGTCTTTTTCTTCTGTAAAGATTTATGGTATAAATGCATGATCCGATCCATAGCACCTTTGCTTCTTGGATGAGTAGTGTTACTTTCCTGTCAATGGGTAGATAGAGATGTGTCTTCCTGTGAAGACCATTTAAAACTCAGCAAAATGGGCAGGCTGGTCTCTGGCTGGGTTGCCTTATAAACACGTCACAGACCACTTAATTGGAGTCTTGGGGGACAGTTTGGTTGTTGCAGCATCTCCAAGCAGAAAGCGCATCTGCCCTTGCTTTAAAGACACCATGGATTGGAGCGAGAAGTGGGGTTTGTGACAAGAGTACATGTACCAGCTCCCAGTGACCTGAAGACAAATGGGATCTCAGCTATGGCTCCTGCAACCAGCATCCTGGCGTTCCCTCTTCGATAGCTCTGACTTCAGTGTGCCCTTCTGTCCTAATGGGCTCCCTTGGTAGGGAATGCCACGCAAGCGCAGGATGGATGAGATGCCCTACAGACCCACATCGGGCTTCCCAAGTAAGCACTGTCTTCCTGAACTATGAACCAGGATTCTCTTAAGCCGAAGTACGAGGACATAAATTCAACTCTGAGACCAAAAAAAAGGAAAAGGGAGTTATGAACCTTCCATCGAACAAGCCATGGTGAATAGGTTTATAGCATAGATTTCCCAAAGAATACTGTCCTCCATCAAAAATGATCTCTGGTTGTTGGGTATTTTGTTTGAGTCTTTTTCGCCAGTATGAATAGCAGAGAGAAATATCTTCTGGCCTTTTTGTTGTTGTTGTTGTCCAATCTGGCAACCAGCTTCTAGATAAATTAATTTTATTCTCTTTAATGGCCAAATTCTCTTTAATTTTATTCTCTTAATTTTATTCTCTTTGTTTTATATTAGAGGATTCCTTAATTTAGCTTTGAAAAATGAAAACTGGGTAAGAAAACTGCACCTCATTATGGAAAATAATGCTCCTCTTTTTTTTTTTTTTGTAAATCATCTGTGACATTCTAAGCCCAGATATTTTCTTCTCATTTTTTTAATGTAAAGATTAATAAAGAAATGATGTTTTGCTCCATTTGCTGATTGTGGATGAACTAATGTGTACATTTCCCGAAGGATTTTTGTTAAAACCAGACACTTTGCCTTTTTGTCTTTTATTCCAAACTGCAAGCTACATCTGCCCCTGCAGGCTAGAGGGGAGGTTAAGAGGTGCTGGCATGATAAAGTAAACCTGCCATAAGTTACCTGTCTTATTCCTTCAGGTTTTCACCTGGCCTGCCACTGTCCTGAGGAAGCATTATTCTTAACTGTTCTCCAAAGTGGGCTGCAAAATGCTCCCGGACCTTGTTCCTTCATGTTAAAGTCCCATCCTAAATGGAGTTGGCAGCTGTTTGTACCCAGTGTTCATGCACCTCTACAGTTTCCTTCCTGATTGAATTCCTGTACAATGCCCTAGGACAGGAATAGTTTGCAAACTGATGCTGGCCAGATTGCTCACCCCTGGTGTTCAGAGGAAGATGTTTACCCTGAAAACAGGTCTGTTTTTAAAAAGAAAAACGCGCTGATAGTGACCAGTGCTGATAGTCTACCCTGAGTGTGAGTGTTTCTCTCTCTCTCTCTCTCTTGCTTCCTCTCTCTTCTCCGCTTCTTCTCCCCTCCCCCCACTCCATCTCCAGAAATTAGACAAATTCTATTTTTTCCTTTTTTTGAGACAGGGTCTCATTCTGTCGCCCAAGCTGGAGTACAATGGCATCATCATAGCTCAATGCAATCTCAAACTCCTGGCCTCAGCCTCCTCCTGCCTCAGCCTCCTGAGTAGCTAGAACTACAGATGCACACCACCACACCCAGCTAATTTTTTCTATATTTTGCAGACACAGGGGGTCTTGCTATGTTGCCCAAGCTGGTCTCGAACTCTTGTCCTTAAGCAATCCTCCCACCTTGGCCTCCCAGAGAACTGGGATTACAGGCATGAGACAGCCCACCTGGCTGACAAATTCCATTTTAATTTAAATATCCACAGTGTCCTTTAACAAAGAGGCTACAAGTTCAATTTGGGGTTTGTTGCTGATAACTATAGGCATACCTCATTTTATTGCACATGGATTTATTCAGCTTTGCAGATGTTGCAGTTTTACAAATTGAAGGTTGGTGGCAACCTGCTTCTAGCAAGTCTTTTAGCACCATTTTTTCCAACATCATGTGCTCACTTTGATCTTTTTGTGTTACATTTTGGTGATTTTCACAGTATTTCATACTTTTTCATTATTAATGTGTCTGTTTTGGTGATCTTTTTTTTATTTTGATAGATTTAGGGGATACAAGTGTTTTTTTTGTTACATAGATGAATTGTATAGTAGTGAAGTCAGGGCTTTTAGTGTACCCATTATCTGAATAGTGTACATTGTACCTAATAGATAATTTCTGATGACTCACCTCCCTCTCAGTGTCCATATGGACATTTCATATGACCTATTGTTTAGCTCCCACTTACAAGTGAGAACATGCAGTATTTATTTTTCCATACCTGAGATACATCACTTAGGATAATGGTCTCCAGTTCCATCCAAGTTGCTGCAAATGACATTATTTCATTTCCTTTTTTATGGCTGAGTAGTACTCCATGGTATATTTATGCCATATTTTCTTTATCCACTCATCAGTTGATGGGCACTCAATCTGACTCTATATCTTTGCAGTTATGAATTGTGCTACGATAAACATAGAAGTGCAAGTGTCTTTTTAATGTAATGACTTCTTTTCCTTTGGGTAGATACCCAGTAGAGGGCTTGCTGAATTAAATGGCAGGCCTACTTTTAATTCTTTGAGAAATCTCCATACTGTTTTTTTGTAGAGGTTGTGCTAATTTTTTTTTTTTAATCTAGATACAGGTACTTTATTTACAAATATTTAGATTAATAGCATTTTGTTACATCAAATGAGCACAGCAGTCTGAATAAATCCTTCTGTCACAAAAACAGTAAGACCCACTATAGCTAACTTTGGGAATCAGGGTATTGCACCTAAACAAGCCGCAGTCTTTAGTTTGTGATTGCTACCTTATATCCCAATGAGTGGTTTGTTTTGTTTTTGTAAATATACACACACACCAGCAGGTCATGGTCCCTGGGTGAATCCCTTGTGATGCAACAGTGTAAGCAAAATGGATCACTTTAACAGAATGGATTCTTTAACAGAATATACCAATCTACTCCAGGAATCTTATTTCTTAAAAAGTTAAACAAAAGCAAAAATAAAAATGAGTCCACAAATTAACCAAATCCTATTTTCTGCACATTCCAGTTTTGGCTTTTATTTAACATTGACTATACAATACTCTGGTACTACCATGTGTTTAGAACCCAGAAAGATGTACTTTTACGTGTCTGTAAAGAGGGATTTAAAATGTGTATTTTAAACACATGCCCACCAAAAGTGTGTAAGCATTCCATTTTCACCACATCCAAACCAGCTTCTGTTGTTTTAACAGTGGTCATTCTGACAGGGTATGGTTGTATCTCATTGTAGTTTTAATTTGCATTTCCCTGATGACTCCTGATATTGAGCATTTTTGTATGTGTTTGTTGGCCGTTTGTCTATCTTCTTTTGAAAAAAAATTGTTCATGTCTTTTGCCCATCTTTTAATGGGATTATTTGGTTTTTTTTCCTACTGATTTCTTTGAGTTCCTTGTAGATTCTTGGTATTAGTCCTTTGTCAGATGTATAGTTTGCAAATATTTTCTCCTATTTTGTAGGTTGTTTGTTGACTCTGTTGATTATTTCCCTTGCTGTGCAGAAACTTTTTAGTTTAATTAAGTCCCATTTATTTATTTTTGTTGCTGCTATATTTGCTTTTGGAGTCTTAGTCATAAATTCTTTGCCTGTGCCAATTTCAGAAGTTTTTCTGATGTTTTCTTTTAGAATTTTTATGGTTCCAGGTCTTACATTTAAGGTTATTTTTTATTTTATTATTTTGATTGTTTGGGGGACCACAAATTATGCCTATATAAGATTGTAAACTTAATTGGTAAATGTCGTGTATGTTCTGATTGGCTCCCTGACCAGCCATTTCCTTGTCTCTCTCTCTCTCTTCTTGGGTCTCCCTATTCCCTGAGACACAAAAATATCAAAATTAGGCCAGTTAATAAACCTACAATGGCCTTAAGTGAAAGAAAAACTTACACACCTCTCATTTTACATCAAAAGCTAGAAATGATTAAGCTTAGTGAGGAAGGCATGATTAAAGCTGAGACAGCCCAAAATCTAGGCTTCCTGCACCAGTCAGCCAAGTTGTGAATGCAAAAAAAAAAAATAGAGTTCTTGAAGGAAATTAAAGCCAGTGAACTATTCCAGTGAACACACTGGTGATAAGAAAGCAAACGAGTCTTATTGCTGATACAGAGAAAGTTTGAGTCGTCTGGATAGAATTTCAAACCAGCCTCAATGTTTCCCTAAGCCAAAGCAAGGCCCTAACTCTCTTCAATTCTATGAAGGCTGAGAGAGGTGAGGAAGCTGCAGAAGAAAAGTTGGAAGCTAGCAGAGGTTGGTTTATGAGGCTTAAGTAAAGGAGCCATCATCATAAAAGTACAAGGTGAAGCAGCAAGTGCTGATGAGAAGCTGTAGCAAGTCATCCAGAAGATCTAGCTAAGATCATGAATGAAGGTGCTATACCAAATAACAGATAGATTTCCAATGGAGATGAAACAGCCTTCTATTGGAAGAAGATTTCATCTAGGACTTTCATAGCTAAAAAGGAGAAGTCAATGCCTGGCTTCAAGCTCCCAAGAACACACTGACTCTCTCTTAGGGGCTAATGCAGCTGGTGACTTCAAACTGAAGTCAGTGCTCATTGACTATTCTGAAAATTCCAGGGCTCTTAAGAATTATGCTGTTAATAAATATATTCTGCCTGTGTTCTATCAATGGAACAACAAAACCTCGATGACGATGCATCTGTATACTGCATAGTTTTACTGAATGTGTTAAGCCCACTTTTGAGAACTCCTTCTCAGAAAAAAAAAGACTCCTTTCAAAATGTTACTAGTCATTGACAATGCACCTGGTCACCCAAGAGCTCTGATGGAGATGTACAAGGAGATGAATGTTGTTTTCATGCCTGCTAACACAGTATCCATTCTGCAGTCTGTGGACCAAGGAATAATTTCAACATCAAGTCTCTCTCTTTTTTTTTAAGAAATACGTTTAGTTTAGTAAGGCTATAGTTGTGATAGACGGTGACTCCACTGATGGATTTGGGCAAAGTAAATTGAAAATCACCTGGAAAGGGTTCACCATTACAGATGTCATTAAGAACATGAGAGGAGGTTAAAATAACATTAACAGGAGTTCGGAAGAAGTTGATTCCAACCCTTATGGATGACTTCACGGGGTTCAAGACTTCAGTGGAGGAAGTAACTGCAGATATGGTAGAAACAGCAGGACAACTAGATTTAGAAATGGAACCCAAAGTTGTAACTGAATTGCTGAAACTTTATGGGAAAACTTGAACCGATGCAGAATTGCTTCCTACAGATGAGCAAAAAAAGTGGTTTCTTGAGATGGAATCAAAGGATTTAGAATAGTACATAAACTTAGTTGATACAGCAGCAGCAGGGTTTGAGAGGACTGACTGCAATTTTGCAAGATGCTCTGTTGTAGGTAAAATGCTATCCAACAACATTGCATGCTGAAGGATAATATTTCATGAGAGGAAGAGTCCATCAGTGCAGCAAACTTCATTGTGGTTTTAAGAAATTGCTATAGCCACCCCAAATTTCAGCAACTACTATCCTAATCGGTCGGCAACCAACAACATTGAGGCAAGATTTCCATCAGCAAAAGTATTATGACTTGGTGAAGGTTCAGATGATTCTTAGCATTTTTAGCATTAGAGTATTTTTTAATTAGGGTATGGACATTGTCTTTTTTAGAGATAATGCTATTGTACGTTTGAGAGACTATAGCATAGTGTAACCATAACTCTTATATGTACTGAGAACTAAAAAATTCCTGGGACTTGCTTTATTGTGATATTCATTTTATTGCAGTGGTCTGGAACTAAACCCACAATATTGCCGAGGTATGCTTGTATGATGGCTTAACAGTTATTTCAACTTTAAACAAATCTTGTTTGTGGTAAGTTTAGTTGGTTAGAGCATGGTGACTTGAGGCCAAGGTCATGACTTTGATTCCTGCCTAGACCAGATGCTTTCTTTCTTTAATATAACCACAGTATTCCATGAAAACTCATCTACTATCTTAACCATGTGTGCCTCTAGTTACTGTGTTGTCATAAAAGGAACTGTCAAGGTTCTGAAGTCATTATGAAAACTAGGGGGGGAAAGACAAAGTTATATGAATGTTCATTGTTGGTGGTATAATCTTCATGTACTAAAAACAACACTTTTACAAATTGAAAAAAAAAATTAAACCCATTTTTGTTGCCACACCAGAGCTTCTCATCATTACCAGAATTTGAACCAATTTTTACTTTATGGTGTAGAGAACATATGATACGGAGAAACAAAAAGTGATCTCATTCTTCTCTCTCAATACCTGGTTTCAGGTGTGTAGCTGGAAGGGCGGTCTAAGGCAAGAGAAAAGTATTTCATCTAATGGGTACAGATAGAACACAAGAGCTAGCTGTTAAATGTGGCTTTAATCTCCATTTCACACCTTCTCAGGTACAGTTATATAGGTGAAAAGAACATCTAGGGCAATAGACTAAAGAAAAGCTCAACTCTCAAACCTGGATTATGGAAGAAAGACTTTCAGTTATGTCTGTATTTCGGGCTTTTAGCTACACATCACCCTAAATCTACTATTCCTGTTGGTTAAAAATAATAATAATAATAAAAACCCTGCAATGTAAAGCTTCTGGAAGCTGGCCGACCTGTGACCTACTTTGTTAGAAGTCTGTACCCATAACTATTAGACGAAATTAATTTCTGCATTTCTAAATTGTTCATCTTACAAAGGACAACTACCCCGCTGATCCCACAGGTCGTCTTTCCGCGGGCTGGAAGCCGCTGTGCTCTCAGCTGTGGTCAAGGTTCGTGGCTCGAGGACCCCATCAGCCTGCTTTTTAGCTCCCTGTTGCCTTTCATGATGAATTCCTCACCATCTCCAGCCCACTATGTCGGATTCTCTTGATGACTCGAAGAAATCTTTGGGCTCTCAGCACACACCCATTGGCCTATCTTTATAACCCAGGATGTGTCAGTCCTAAATCAGTGATTCCCCACTACTTCCCCACGGTAATGGCTATTAGACATCGGTGCATTAAATCAAGCATGAAATGATGGTTTTGCTATTCTAAAAATTGGAGATTTCTATGGAAAGGGTATTTTTTTTAAAAAGCTAAATACATCTTTACCTGTGACTGGACCCAGGCTTGATCATACGTCATTTTATTTGGTATTCCCTCTTATTTAAGCTGGTTGCATGTTTGGTCTGTTCAGCACTAAAACTTGGAAGCGTTTCTTTTTCTCCTCTGATTTTTTTTGTGTGTGTGTGCATGTGTGTCTTTGTGTTGGCATACATGGATATATAGCTTCCTGTTTTATCTGGGATTATCATTCTCAGTTATTTCTCTTCTTTCTCCCTCTTTTGTCTCTGCCACTCAAACCAATTTCAGCCATCTACCCACTCTCATTTGGGATAATAGCCTCTCTTTTTGCCATCGTCTTGTCATGTTTGATTCGGCCGCACAAGGACTTTAAATTGGCCAAAGCGTTTGCGTGCTGGGTTCGCTCCGCTGCCACGACTCATTGTGGAGCCGCGGCTCCACTTGATGTTGATATTGATGGTTGCTCAGAAAAAAATAAGAAATGGCTGGTGGCCGTCTTAAAACTCATTTATGCAAACCCCCTTTTATATAGGGAGATGGAAGAAGCGAGAGATCACCTGTTTTCCTGCTGCCTTCCTTGTCATCCTGATGTGTTATGGCCAGCCCCCCACTGGGAGATGACAGTCTTGCTAGGTTTGGGATTGTAGAAATAAAAACAGGAAAAAAGCAAAATAAAATAATAAAAGATGTGCAGTTAAATTCAGTGACTTATATGCTGACGGGGTTGAACTCACTGGTGAGAGAGCAACCTCATTTTCTTGTTTCATTTTATTCTTCCTGTCCTGAAGTTTACTTTGGGGAGATTCACTAACAGACTGATTCTCGCCATGTGCAACTTGCAGGTATAAAAGGAAACGAGAGGTTAAGATAGTTCTTTTTGTTTCCAAAACTTTGCTGTTAATATGTCTGAGTTGGGTCTTTATATCATCCAAAACCTACTTTTGTTATTTTTGTTAGGTTTGAAAATCAGTCTAATGATTAAAAGATATATTTCTAATTTATCCTTCCTGATTTTTGTTAAAACAGCAGCATTCGCTGCTTTCCTCACCTAGTATAAGCAGGACCTAGAGCTCCTAAAATATTTCACTTGCTTGAAAGGTAAATACATAATGAAGCATGTACTTTTTTTAAAACCCTGCTTTAATGTGACAGTGTGACTCTATTGAGCTGGGTCCACATGATTCCAGAACAATAGGATAAAATGTGGGAACTTCAATAAATCAAGCAGTTTTGTTTGCAAGACATTAAAAAATCACTTGAGCTAAGTTTCCTCATTAAATGTTGTAATATAAATATTACAGCCTTATATTTTGTTGAGCCTTGCTCTGCTGTTTCACATGACTCCTGTTACTGGGAGCTTGTTAATTCTTTTAAGAGACTGGAAGTTGTCACTTCATCTTGCCATATTTTTTTTCCATTGTCAAGTTGAACACAGCTTTAGGCATCTCCTGTGCTCTCCTAAGCCGGGTGGAATGCCCCTCCCTTTCCAAAGCTGAGCCCAACCCTTCCTGCTTATCTAAATTTCAGCTCTATCATTTAGTCTCCCATTTACATGCTGAATTCCTCTAATTCCAAAGACAAAGAGAAGAAGAAGAAAAAAAAACTTTCCCTATACTTTGGTTACTGCTCAGACAGCTGCCTTCCTTTGCTGCTGTCATTCCTTCAGCATCAATTTTATCATGAAAATGTTTCCTGCACCTGATCTCCAGGTAGTCATCTCAGAATACTCCTTAACCCGTTGTGATCTGGTGCCTGCCTCTCCGCTGTACTTCAGGTCCCCAGGGACCTTCCAGTCTCCAAAACCATTGATCTTTCCCCAGTGCTCTCTGCTGTACTTAATGGCCCTTTCCTTACTGACACTCTTGTTCCCCAGCTTTCATGCCTCTGTGCATGCCTGACTTCCTCCCTATTTCTTAGACAACATTTTGCTTCCTAATTGCTAGCATCTGTTGTCGTCATTCTTCCATGAGCAAGGTTTCAGAGCTTATGTCTCTGCCTATAATACCCCGTTGTACATTTCAGTCTTGACCTCCCCACTAATTTCCAATCACACTTCAAAATGCCCGTCAAAGCCACCTGGATATGCTGCCTGAAGCTCAACATACCCATTTTTCAAGCCATTTTTCTTATCTTCCCTTCCAAGTTAACACCTTCTCTCTATGACTTTGTTAACAGCCCAACATTCATCCAACATTCATCCACTCTAAAAAAAAAAAAAATCTCCAAGTCATCTTTGACTCTACCTCTTTCTCATTCTCTTTTACAGCTTGCAAGATTTGTGAACTGTGCAATATTTTACTTCATCCTCCTTGCAGTGCTGTTCATTGGCCAGTGCTTGTCCCCATGTTTATTCTGCAAATTAGGAGTAGGAAACCCATGGTCCCACCTAAGCTTTGATGTTCAGTACACTCTGACCCTCATTGCAGCACAGGGAATAACTCCAAAGCATGACAGTTGGGGCCCTCCCCAAGCCAGCCTCAACACATGTGCTATCTATATTGTTTTATTGCCACTTGCTTGTTGTATAGAGCATTGCATGGGTAGCATAGTGCTGGCAGGTTTTCCCCTGCAAAGTCTCTGAAGAACACTTTTTAGATGAACAATGATATACAGTAGCCTGAAGGCAGCTATACTGAAAGAAATTTGGTAATTGGATTAACCACCTTGATTTAGACAGATGATCTTTCTGTCCCCTAAATTTAGCCTTAAGCAGTGTCTACTGGCTGCTTCTTTAAAAGAGAAGTAAAAAAAGAACAACAAATGAGGGTACTAATTGGCTAATTTTGTGTGTCAAATTTGTCACAGAAACAATGAGTCCAGATTTTGAAGAATGACCAAAATACCTAGAAGCAGTAAGGCATCAACATCCCATAAAGCCTACAAATCTAGAAGCAGATATCTTGTAATTATTATTAGAACAGATAGACTGCCTAGGAAATTGTAGCTAAGGCTAGTAACAATACACACAGCCTTGGAACCAGATATCAAATGCTATACATTTTAGAATTGAATTCTCATGACTAAATGGATTTCCTCACCTTATACGTTATATCTAAATTACACATTTTCAAAATACTGTGTGGTACAATGATTCTTTTATAACATTTGAAGTGTAACATTTGTGTGGCTTTTTTTATATATATAAAATATGCAATTTTCCCTGCAAAAGGTCAATCCACAGGTAAATTTTTTTGAGCGCTTGCAATGTGCAAGGCATCCTATGAGGTAAGTGAAGAGATTTGGGCTAATCAATTCTAGGGCTTCAGAGCAAAGTAGTGAAGAATCATGAACACAGTGACTCTGCCCGAACTGTGGGTGTTAGTGTAGCTATTGCCTTTCAGATGTTCAATACTACTGTTATTCCCTGTGTTGGTGGATGTTCTACAGGGGAAGAAAAATAAAAATTAAATTAGAAAGTATGACAGCAGTGGAGGAATTTGAAAAAAAGCATAATGAAATAAGGTAGCCTCCTTGTCTTGCCCAAGACTTTGGGGTGTCGGGGTGCTCCATCGGATGGGCCAGTGGACTCTATTAACTAATATGGCCATTTTGCCAAATTAGCTTGCAAGCTTTCATTTCCAGAGTTGTCCAAGATAAGATGCTCCCCAGGCAGTAGCTGTTTATATAAAGGGTTATACAACATGACCCTGAGGCAGGATGACATTTCAGGAGGTAACCTGTCTCTCTCTCTCCTGGATTAGGAGAATAATGCCAGTGTTTTCCGCCGACAGGAGAAACCCAGCCAAAACTAATAGCCAGAAGGAACTTTCCGTTCAGCTTAGCAGCTTCGGTCAATGTTGAGCAAGGAATTCCCTGAAACATATATTATAATTGTTCTTTTGTCTGTGTGATGTTTTACTTTTCGCTAAAACAACAGCTGTTCCTGAGTAGAGATGGTGGTAGACTTAAAAATAAGGGGGTAGAGGCTGGGCACGGTGACTGACACCTGTAATCCTAGCACTCTGGGAGGCCGAGGTGGGCAGATTGCTCGAGGTCAGGAGTTTGAAACCAGCCTAAGCAAGAGCAAGACCCCGTCTCTACTATAAAATAGAAAGAAATTAATTGGCCAACTAATATGTATAGAAAAAATTAGCTGGGCATGGTGGTGCATGCCTGTAGTCCCAGCTACTCGGGAGGCTGAGGCAGGAGGATCGCTTGAGCCCAGGAGTTTGAGGTTGCTGTGAGCTAGGCTGACACCACAGCACTCACTCTAGCCTGGGCAACAAAGCGAGACTGTGTCTCAAAAAAATAAGGGGATAGAGTGAAGGGGAAAAAAGTCAAACAAATAATATGAAATTTGGCATAATGATACCAGATAAGCAATTATGTGGTGCTTACTTATAGAGACAAATGTGCATTCTTGTATTGCATTAACGTACCACCATTTGTACAGCGTGTGAGCACCCAAAGGGAATGGTGGGTACCCCGAAGTCTCTCTGTAGCAAAATAAAGCACGAAGAACCATTTGCAGATACAGCTCTCGGCTGTTCACCCAGGCGAAGTGTAGAAGCATTTTGGGTGAAAAAAGAACAATGGATATTAGTCTTCTTTTTAAAAATATATATTTTTTTCCCACAGGTAAGTGCCCAGTGAATAGCCAACATCTTTCTCATTATTCTTAGGCCTCATTTCTACCCCATCTCTGACCAGGCCTGCATTTAAAGACCAAAAAAAAGGCCTTAGGAATAATGAGTCCTGATTTTTATCACTTCATTGTCTGGAAAATGATTTGTAGGTGGTCAGGAATTGACTTTATCCAAATACATATCATGTTGTACTGGGCGAGAATTATCTAAATTTGTTATCTAATAGTTTAACTTAAGTAGTAGCAAATTTATTCACTATTTCTATTATTATTTGGTAATCTCTCTCGCCTTCCTCCCTCTTTCTCCCTTTCCTCTCTCTCTCTCTCTCTCTCTCTCTCTCTCTCTCTCTCTCTCTCTCTCTCTCTCTCTCTCTCTCTCTCTCTCTCTCCTCTCTCCTCTCTCCTCTCTCCTCTCTCCTCTCTCCTCTCTCCTCTCTCCTCTCTCCTCTCTCCTCTCTCCTCTCTCCTCTCTCCTCTCTCCTCTCTCCTCTCTCTCTCTCCTTCCCCTGTTGAATGTGAGGCAGAATAAACCTTGTTTTCCCCAGAGCTTCCTCTCCTCAGGGTTCATTTGCTAAAAGTTGAGTTTAGATGAGATAATTTTAGTTCTCTGTGTGAAGCTATTTTTAAATGTAATTTTTGCTAATAATGCAATTAGTCCTGTTTTTTGCATAATTTGCAATAAGGTGTTGAAGTTTTAAAAAGCTTCATTTTATTTTAATTAACAACCGATCGCAATAATAATAACCAAGCAACTGCTAAAATCACCAGCTTTAACTCTTCAAAAAAAAAAAAAAAAAATGCACCAGACACATAACTCCTCCTCATCCTTCCTCTCCCTGCCTTTGAAATATTTAATAAGAATGCCATGTATAAAATTACCCTGTTGGAGAGAACAGGAGCTGCATCCCAACATAGATCTCAGTGGAAAATCATTCAAAATTGCACGATGTGTTCCCTCCCCCAACTGCCTCCCCCTTCCCCTTCTCCTTCCTCTCCTCCCCCCACTCTTTTCCAATTGTCTGTCTCATAGTTCAGTTGTCAGAGGTGAGAGCAGCGTGCACAGGGTTGGGGGCTATTATGACATTTCAGTTTACCGTCCCTAACAATTCCTTTGCACATTCCATTAGCACATTATTTATAGCTTCATAAAAGAGTCCTTTTTTTCCCTTCTAACAATATCCTTGTATCTCTTGATGAGAACACTATCCAAGGATTGAACTGTTATTTTGTAAAAAAAAAAAAAAAATCTATTTCATGAGTTGACTCCTCATTGGCACATTCCGTTCATCCTCCCTCCTGTCACACTTGCAAGTCTGCCCACAGACACTCTCAGGAGAGGTGGCTCAAATCTAGCAGTTGGGAAAAAAAAAGTCTGAGAGAGGCTTGGAGCGGAGATCTTACAACCTACAGTTCGAGGGGCTGCAGAGAGCCCTGGACTTCTGATGCTTGTATAAACACGACTTCCTAGAAGTCATTACCTCGTAACTCCTCCTAAGCTTACACCTGACAAGCCTCTCCAACCGAGAGGGCTGCGTTTTCCCCTAATAAATTCCTTTTTGAACCCACTTGTTAGTCAGGCGCTGTGCACACTAACTACAGAAAGGACCCCGTGTCTTGGGCATAAATTACTCTTGTGTGCCACTGTCTCCGAGCACCCCCCAGTTATGGATTACTTCGTTCTCGACTTGACAGGAACATAATTAGAACTGTTGATGAAATCTACCAAATTGTTCCTCCGTGGCCTCAGTGGTCAGGAAATTTGGCTGAGTCGTATTTGTCACCGATGGGGGGGGGGGGACGCTAAACACTTCATATTAACTACGTTATTAATGTGCCCTCTAATCTGTCCAGGAATTGGTAACACTTGAAGTGAGGCCCGGCCCTAATGGCACCTTGCAATGAATGCATTGTAGTGCTGCATTAAAAGTTTCAGCAGGGAGAAGATGTTAATAAAATTCCTCTGTGTGTGTGTGTGTGTGTGTGTGTGTGTGTGTGTGTGTGTGTAGTAGTAGTAGCAGTAGTAGAGTGTGGGGGGTTGTGTTTGTTGTTAGCACATTGAAGCTTTTGTTTCCAAACATGGCTTGGTTTATGGCTTTATTGATGCCACAATTTGTGCATTATCGAGTCTGCTGTTAATATTTTAGACACTACTTAATTGCAGAAATTCCCTTCTAAGGTGACAAGGCAGTGAAGTGGAGTGGTTAAGAACCTGGCATTTGAAGTGAGGCAGGTCTGGGTGGAAATCTTAGCTTCTGCGCTTATTAGCGACAGGCTTATTAAACATGTACCTTAACCTTGTTAGGCCTCATTTTCCCCATCAGTAAAATGGGAAGACTGGTACCTACCTTCTAGGGAAAGATGTGAGATGAAGAATTTATCGCAGTGTCTAAGCAGTGGCCAGCGAATGATCCTGTAATAATGACGGCGATGATGATGGTGAGGTGACAGTGGGCTTACCCCTCTTGTCCTCAGAACTTTCTCCTTGTGTGTGCTCACAGGCACATTCCAGGAGCTCTGGTGTTCTTCAGGTGATGGTTACAGTGTTGGAGAAAGGATAAATGTCACAGGTGAACAAAACAAAAGGGCTGTTGGTTATAAATGGAATTTTACAATATGATTTGTGTTTAATGAGAAAACTCAATCTTAAATAAAAGAGTAAAAGAAGTATCACTTAAGTATATACATATATACTTATATCCTGTTGTTTTGCAATTCTTTAACGACGACTTGAGCCCCTTTTCTGTGTGCATATTGGTAGGATGATCCTTAATGTAGCGTATATATTACCATGGGGCGTTGAGACACCAGTGGGTTGAAAAATGGTCGCTGAGATGTGTACCACGATCAAGTATTATAAATACAATGTAGACTAGGATGGCGAGTTAATAAAAGAGAGAGGGTAAAAGATAAGCCACTGGCAAGAGGACATCATTCTTTACATATAGGTTCCAGCATCACTGAAAACACAGTCATGAAATATAGCCTTTGGTTTCGTCCATTAATTAAGCATGAAAAAATTAAAAGCCTAACTTTTTTATGACCAGTTGTCCCTTTGGGTTCATGCATTGTGCCCGCATTTTCTACTCGTAGAAATTACAAATGCCAATACTTGTAGAGATGACAAGCAATCTCTCAAATAGTAAGGAAATGATTTGGGGGAAGTGTGTATGTGTGTGTGTATTCTGATAAATATGATTTTGATTTTCCTTGGTTTAAACATTTATAAAGCTCTTACTATTGCTATGTACTTTTAATAATAACCCTCTGATACAAGTACTGTTAGCATGTCCACTTGGCAGACATGGAAGTGAAGGAAGTGTTTTTTCTGGGGGGTAGGAACAAGTAACCAACCAACTATTGGCCGATGCTGTCCCCATGTTTGTTCTGCAAGTAAGGAGTAGGAAACCCATGGTTCCACCTAAGCTTTGATATTCAATACACCCTGACCCTCATTGTAGCACAGGGAATAACTCCAAAGCATGACAATTGGGGGCCTCCCCAAGCCAGCCTCAACACCAGCCTTATAGCTTAACCAAACTATTTCCAACTTGGTTGGAAACAACTAACCAACCAAGCAAACTAAGTCCATACATTAAGGTATTTCTAGAGTTTTAAACTCAAATGAACCAAACAAAAACACAACTTGCTTTCAATCCTTAAATTTGCAGAATATGTATGCAAATTTGGCTCTATAACAGGACCTGCCAAGTATCCCAGGAATCCATTTCCGTCACAGCTAAGAGGGCTGTGAAGGTCCCAGGCTCCAGACCAACCCTCCTCCCTCTGGGAATCAGCTCCCAAAGATAAGCTCTGGCTATTTCATGGACATAAAAGAAATGTTCAGTGACTGCTAGCTTCAGCCAGCAAAGAGTTATACTTTAAGCAGAGAATAATGAATAATGAAACAGTGGACAATGTTTTGTGTAGGTGCCATAGTAAGAGGTAGAGATGTAGTATCCCAAGAATGGAAAGATAAGCCCCAAATACACTCACCAGCAAATTGGTCTTGCTGATCAACACCTAAGTGGACATACAGGAATAACATTTATCAGGTGTCAGGCAGGTGGGAGGGGGAGGGAGGGGATGTGTATATACATACATAATGAATGCGATGTGCACCATCTGGGGGATGGACACGCTTGAAGCTCTGACTTGGGGGGGGGCAAAGGCAATATACATAACCTTAACATTTGTACCCCCATAATATGCTAAAATAAATAAATAAAATCCACCAAGAAAAAAGAGATAGAGATATAAAGAAAATTTGAAAGTTTCATACTGTTTCTTAAATGCGTGCCTCCAATTTCCAGCCTATGCAATTCTACTCAATCTTGAAAGACCCTAATTCAAATGCCACCTTATCCATGAAGTCTTCCTTGATTCTGATTCTATATGGAATTGTCCTTACCCTTCTCAGTGGCCCTTAGGATTTGACTTGTGTTGTGGTTATTTATGAGGATCTATTAGGTCCTGCTTGATTGTGAGTGAGCCGGTCTTTACCTTTCGTGTTCTTCACACATCCTGTTTGATGCTGTGTGCACAGTTGTATACCCTTTCATTAATTTATACATTTAAGGAATATACCTCAGTGCGGGGAGATGGATATTATTATTCCTGTTTTATAGGCAAAGAAATGGAGAAGCTACATTACTCCAGGTCATGCAGTTAGGGAAGGACAAAGCTAGGACTTCATCTCAGCTGTCTTTGCAGTTATTGTCAGGTGCTAGTGATCAGAAAAGAAACCAGGCAAAGTCATGAAATGTAGCCAAAATGTTTGTACCCTCATAATATCCTGAAATAAAAATAAATTTAAAAAAATAAAAGAAACCAGAGGGCAACAGATAGATACAATGTAACTATAGATCACATTTGAGTAAGTTTTGAAAACCAGGGCAGAATAAGGTGAGTGTCCTGGTGCAATAAGAGAGAACATTTTAAAGACATCTTTTTTAACTAAAATAATCAGAAAAAAGAAATCACTATTTTGTTTTTAATATAACTCCTTTAGTGAGAAAATGATGCATGTCTATTATAAAATATTTTTAAGACAGGGCTGAAGAAGGAAATGAAAATCACTCCTCATTCCATTATACACAGAAAGCTACTGTTGACCTTAAGTATAAATAATTCTTTCAGACTTTTTTTCTATGATCATAATCTGTAGATTTGAGCTGTGTGTTTCTTTCCATTTTGAAGCAATCAATGCTTCAATGTCAATATCTGTGATGAACAGCAGGAATCACCCCACTTCTGATACACGTGAGAGAGAGAGAAGAGTTTAAAGTGCCCTCATGAAAATTGTAGAAACCGAGGGTCACTTCACATGGTCAATTGATCATTGCAGAGCTTTCCAAGCCCTTCTAGAACCAAAGTATAGAAATATAGGAAGGAGCAACTTCAGATTCCTTTCTGAACCAAGACCAGAGCAATGATAATGTCATTCTGCTAAGATTCTGGGATCCGATCCGAAGTTGGAATGTATGAAGCTATGGCCTAAAATTAAGAGCAAGACCTTTGGACTCAGAAAGCTTAAGTCTCTTACCTTCGGTGTCCTTATCTGTAAAATGGAGTCAATAATATCCATCTCGGAGGCTTATTAGTGTAGGGATGAAATTAAATTGGGAAATGTTTTATAAACTGTGGAATGTTTACAATAGTATTATTGTACAATACAATAGTATTATTGTCCCTAACCTCTGCTTATCACCTATCTTGACTTCTGAGTCAGGTTGTAAACGGTGCCAGGTACTCTGTGAGCCCAGAGCACACAGTTGGCACTCAAAACTCAAGGTCGATAGGTGCACCAGCTCTTGTTACGCCACCCAGTACGTTTGATCCTGATACTACCATTCATCGTGCCATTTGTTTACCTGTCCAGATAAATGTATCATATTAGAATGGTACCTTTAGCCAATGTGCATTGACATACTGATTGTGTACCGTCTGTATGTCTCCACTGGGGTGAAAGGGGGTGTTTTCCTTAAACAATTTGGATCATGGTGACTTGAACACTTTATCATTAGAACTTACTTTAAATTCAAAGTCACTCTACCTGCCCTTCCTTTACATCTCAGCACCTAGAATTTTAGATAAATTTTGCTGCTGCTCCCCTGGTCTTGTTAGCAAGGAAAATATAAGCAATCTGAGTGGGATTTTATACTCCCAACTAGACGCTTACAAAATTGACCCTTCACCTCAGACAATAGGTTGACTTCATTAGTTGGGAAGTTTTTGCCACTGAAGAGCTAATGGATTTATGAATAGTTCAAATTTGGGGAAATAGTGATAGGAGGCTCATCTGCATATAATTATGTACCTTTCAGTACTGCTGGGTTAGGGATCCCCTATCATTTCATTTCCAGAAGGACCTTGTTAGGATGCTGAAGCCAAGGAGTTATATTATCTTAAGTCCTCAATTTTAAAAAGTCTTGTAGAATATAAGCAACCTCAACTGGTTTACAGCCCAAGGCTGCCCAGCTAAACACTACGTACACTTCCAGCATCAGTAGAAACCAAACTTTTTGCCTCATGCATCTGTAAACTTATTTCTGTCTGATTTCTCTGCCATTTAAGTTATATTAACTTATGTATGACTTAAAACCCACCATCTCAGATTATCATTCCTTCTCTTAGCCTCTGAAATGTTGCCAACAAATCCAAAAGTCTGCTTTCCCGTATGAGGAAACATTGCATTTGTAAAGCTTCTTATCTTTGCCTGCTGTATGCCGTGGATGCTTCTAACAACCCAAGGTGGGTATTATTATCCACATTTTACTGTTCTCTTTCTATGATGACAACATTTAAGCAATATTCAGCTGTATGACCTGTAAGTGACAGAGTGCAGTCCCAAGTACAGTTCTTCTGAGGTGCAGGCCAATGATGTCCCCATTCAAACCTTGCCTTAAGGGGCAGGAGGATGTGGAGGAAGGACTTGTGCCTGGATCCAGAAGCTTTCAGAACTTACACGTAGAGGTCATGACGCCTGCATTTCTTGCATACTTTATCATGAAGAAGGACGGGGACTCACCATGACCATCATGATATTTGTGTTGTGGTTCAGAACCTGATGGCAAAGGGAAGCTCTGGGAAGAAGCAAGCAGATGGATCAAGTTATCAAGGACAGCCCTCTATGCTTCTGTGACACATTCTGTAGACTATGGACCTCCTGATCCATTACATTCTCTACCCTCAAGCAAGACCACATACAGTGGCCATATTTTTTAAAACATTATTCTTTATTTGGTAAGGTGGGGCAGGTAGACAGCAAACTCAATATAGTTCATGGTTTGTTATGTCTCATCTTCATTTCTCAGACAAAAATGTGCTACAAGTTTGCCATAAGAAGATGCCAGTTTGGTAAACTGATGTGTCCCTTCAGCCTTCCTTGTGAAGCACATACACTAATGGACGCTGGTTTTTGAAAGGATGACTCACAGTTAATCATTTATAAGAAATAGGCTTACCACTCCATAAACTCTAGGAAAGACTGTTTTCTTTTCTAAACATTTAAATTACTCAGCCATGTTATGCATTAAAACCCAATTATAACTTAGTATGTCAGAGAATTTCAAAAGCTAAACCTTGTAGGATCTGTGCCTAAGACTAGGTTTTTATCATCCAGTGGCTCACATTCTCTCTAATACAGACTTTTAAAAAACAAAAACAAAAAAAACTTAAAACACAATGAGGTACTTGATAAGACATTGGGTGCCCCTCCCTAATGTCACATTGGGTGTCCCTCCCTAATTCCTCCTTGAGGAATGTGGGAGAAAGAAAGTCATTTTACAGCTTCTCTGGACTTTGCTCTGTCATTGCAAGTGATTATATCAGAAAAGGGATAATTGAGAGGAAAGTTTGGCTGTCAGAAGCCTGTCCTCAAGTCCCATAGAGTTCCAGCCATGTCCATTTTGGAAAGAGTGTACAAAATAAGACTTCTCTTCCATTGTAATGAAGGACAGTCAATCAGTAGCAAAAGATGCCAATATTACTTTAATGCTTTCTGGACTGTTTTAAAGTTGTAGGCCAGTAGCCAGTAGAAGTTTTGGGATTTCCCTGAGAAATTTCTCTTAGTCTCATGCCTTGAAATCTGTAAAGAAACCTTACATTCCCATCAGAAACCTGGTGGCTCTAACACTTTGGATGAGAAGATAAACAGCAGAATGGTCAAATAAGAAAACCTTAAAAGTTGGGAGGAGCTAGAATACAACTTAATGGTCAGCCTAGAAGGAAAATGAAAGTAAGGTTAAGTGATTTAAATTTTTTTAAAAGAATGAGTTTTCTTTTGTATTTTTCCTCTATACCCAAGTAACTAAAGTAAGATTATGAAATTCCAAAGGGTATATAAAAAGTGAACCCCCCCCCAAGAATCTCCATGCCATTGCACTATCAATATGATATCTCCAAAAAATCATAAGAGAAGCATGCAGTTAGTTTCTTTCTAAACATAAAGGCAACAACACAAAGAATCCATTGTTTCTACCTGGGCGTATCTGATATAACCTTGTATGCAACAATACTGTGGCACTCTTTTCTCCAGTTACTGATATAAATCAATCAGTTTATTTCATAATTGTAAGTATGTTATATAGTAGAATAATTGAGTTGCTATTTGAGTTGAAAGGGGTGTTTTCATCCAGTCCTTCTCCCTCCTGTACAGATTCAAGACTTTGGGTCTCAGGAAGAGTTTGTAACGTATGCACATTCTTCCAGATGATGGGAATGCTGGAACTGAAATCCAGGCACCCAGAATCTAAGGGTACCTAGATTCTCACCACAGGATCTCTCTCTGGAAATACCTTTCAATTTGGCAGAGAATCAAGAATCTGGAAGGCTAGGATACAAGTCAAAGACCCTCCTTCCCTCCTTTAATTGGGTAGACTCATCTTCAGTCTCAACAACAAGAATTACAGAAAGAAAGCAAAACTATTAGGTGGCAGCGTTGTTTTGTGAAACTTGTCTCAAATCAGGACAGTGCCCTCTCTGTGGAACCTAAATTAAGATAAGCCTCTGGGTTGTGTGGCTTCTTTGTAAATCTGGGAGATTGTATTAAGGTTTCAAATGATATTGAGATTTGCTAAGTAAAGTCCTACTTGTCAATAGCTCCTCTTGTTGGATATTTAAAGTTCAAGAGCTTTGTTTGCTTTAGTTAAGTGCTCTGAAGTGTTTCGACAGGCATTGGCCCATTTATATAAACAAATGAAGGAACACACCAATAATCCACAATACCCGGAAGCAGGCAGAGTCTAGAGTAGCAGAAATCCTTGATGACTTAAAGACAATCCTTCATACACCTGCTTAGTTCGCTTGGTTAAACAACAACAGGTGTGTACCAAGGGGTGTGACTACTTTAAGATAGGACTGGGAAAAACTATTTACTACTGTAAGACCATGTTTCTTTCTTCAGATGCATTAATTTGTGAGCATTTTGCTAAGAAGCACAATGACAACCTAGATAACACTATTTGTTTTCAAGAGATGAGTTTTCTTTTGTTGTCTGGTCATCCCTTCTACACTTGAGACAATTCTAGTTGGGTTCGTTAACAATTGGTTCCCGTTAAGTGTTAGTTATTTTGTATACTTGATCATCCATTCAGACTTTTAGACAGTATCAGTATTTATTTCTTCGTTTTAGAACTGTGACTTTTTAAAGCTCCTCGGGCATAGTTGCATATGTACATACAGGCTGGCCACAGTACATCACTATGCATAGATTGAAATTCACCATCAAATAATTTCATCTCCACTCTAAAAAAAAAAAAATGCATCTCCATCTTTATAGAGTTATATGGTCCCAGTCTGAGATCCTGTGATTTATCATGCCAGAATTTCCAAAGGCTTAAAAGGTAGATGTGTTTGTGACAGAGATCTAACTCCCAGCCTGCTCAGCCAGCTGAAGGAGAGTTACCCAGGGACATCAGTACATGGATGACAGCAGCCTGATCTTTAAATCCATGTAGACCCGGTTTTTAAAGCCTACCTTTTATCTGCGAATAGGTGTGTGACACAGTACTGTAACAGTAAAACGGAGATAATACTATCTCCCAGAAAATATCATCGTGAGACTCAAGTGAGATAATGATTAGGTTAAATCATAAGAAATTTTTTATTTTGACCATTACCAAGTAGCCCCCCACACACACACACAAAAGCCCACAGTTCCAGATGATTCAGTTGAATGAGTAAAACATTTAGAATATCCCCCTGCAAATAGAAAGTCCTACTAAATAGCACCTTCAAAAAAGGGAGAGTATGGGCTGGAAGGAGGGAAATCTGAATTAGCTGGTAAAAGTGAAACACACATCTGTCCCAGGAGGGAGCAAATGACATAAGAGAGGCGATGGCCATAGTTGCCAATGGCTCCTTCCAATTTTTTTTTATGACTGTTGACCTAATCCTGATATATTCTTAAGTAGCTCAGACTATTTTTTTTTTTTTTTTTATGAATTAACACACATATAGCTTGAATCCATGAAACCAAATCAGGCTCTGAAAACTTCATAATGTAGTTTATTCATGTTTAGAAATATTTTTAAAAAATCTGATCAGATGTTACCAGCCCACAAAGGCAGGGAAGGCAGAGTTCATGAATCCATAAAAAGAGAGCAGGCAGAGAAGGGAAGGAATTGCTTTCATAGGAAAGGTGTCATGACTGGTGCTTGGCATAGAACTTAAAGGTTAGCAAATTTTTACCACTTTCTTTGCCCCATCATATGTGACAGCCTTGACCTGTTGTCAACAGTTATAAATATCACATCATTTATTAACCCTAGCAAGAGCGGGTGGCTAATTGCAAAGCAGTGTATTGTTTGTAAGAGGCTTTGGCCAAGAGCTGGATATACTCAGCAAAGAATCTCAGAGCAGCTGAACCACCTGCTCTGAGTTGACACATCTTGGTTCACACAAGAACTTGAGAACACTCCTGAATTCTTGAATGAGTGCCTAGAGTGGAAAGGCTTACTGGTGTGGGAATTTGAGCTGAGAAAAAGATGATATCATGTTATAGATAGGATCACTGTGTGATAATCAGAACCGAAGGCAGTTTGCTGTGATATAAGGCAGAGGGAGTGTAAGAAGACGTTAGGTTTGGGTTTTCCTACAATCTACATTAGTTTTAATAAGTTGTAATCTCCTTTTTTCCTCTTACCATTCATTACTGCGTATTTTGAATATTTTTTTTTCCCCTCAAGTTTCTTTAATGTCTTTAAAGGGGAATGAAGGAATAAGCTTAAAACATTCAAGAAGGAATTGGATTTTAATTGGATGAATTCTCAGCTTATCTTGACTCTGGAATGCATTGTGGGTGTTAGAAGAAAATGGTGACACATTACTGCTACGCAAATGACAAAGAGGGGTTGGCAAAGGATTTTAAGAGCTGTAGTGTGGAATGGGAGAGCTTCCTTAAAGCTTTTCTTCTCATGTAAAATCTTACCAGGCTATATTTTTATACTTACTAAATTTGGATGTAGTAATGGCATCTCTCCCCGTAAAGAATCCTTTATATTTTTCTCCCCAAGGAAGAAAGTAAGTGAAGAACTCTTTTCTTCTCTCCTCTACCCTATACTCGTTAATTTGTTACATGTCTGTCTATTGCTTGGCAATAATGGGGATTTTTATTTCTAAAATTGTTATTGTTTGTGTCTGCTCCGTATCCTGTGAATGTTTTCATTGTTCGGCAGAGCTGCGTACTCTTTTTTGTTAGGGTCAGTGTTTGAGGTGTGGTAGGACATGCTGGTTCTCTCTAATTTGTTTTCTTAAAGGTGTTATATCTCTCTGCTTAGGATTATTGATGGTAACTACCCATATCCCCAACTGGTCGAATTGGCTAATTTGAACAGTGAGCTGAAAAACAGTGAGATAACCAAAATAAAAATGCTTAACTAGCTTCAGTCAATTCAATGACAATGACAAAAAATTACTGAATACCCACTACTTGCAAAGAGCTGGGATGAAAACTGCCAGAGAGAAAATAGTGAAAAAGATGACCCAGCCTTTGTCCTGAAGGGACTTGGTCCTATAAAAGCCATGTTTATAAGGCAAAAGTGGAATGTGATTTGGGCCATAAGAAATTGACTATTTATAATAGCACAAAGGTGGGATCAATTCTTTTGGGGTGAATGGAAGAGAAAGCCTTTTAAAGAAGAGACTATATAGGAGACTTTAAAGAACAGGAAGCATTTCTGTTTTGTTGGTGCTCTTCCTTAAATCAAGAAAATAAGGGCTCATTAAAGAAAGAAATAAGAATATACAAGCAAACTGAAAGATGATTTAAAAGCTCCACATCCGCTGGAAAATAGCTGCTAACTCTTGGCGATTAGAACATGGGCTGAGAGGATGAGGACCATGGTAGGCACCTTGTTGAACTGGGCACATGGTGGCCAGTGTGTCCCTTCCCTTTCCCGGAGTTCCTAGTGTTCTCCAGAAGGGTCTATATCAAACCAGGTGATGGTGTCTTATTCCTCTGCAATTTTCTATTCCTTACTGCAATATTGAATAATGCCTGATAGGCAGTCTCATCTCTCTGCAAGGGAAGGCAAATGAAGCAAAGATAAAATGTCAACCTTTAGCTCTTGTCAGTATTTAAAGGCAATATTATATAATACTATCCATCCATTAATTGGTAATTAAATGACAAACATATCACTTCGTTTCCCCCATGAATGACAACTTTTCTTCTTCCCCAAAAGCTGTTTCAGGAGGTTTTAGCGGGATGAATAAATGTATTTCTTTTAACACTTTTGTTGTTTAAAATGCTATTGTTTCATTTGAGGTGTGAGGAAATGTGCTAACCTTGTCATTGTTGGTGCAGCAGTGCAGAAATGATAACTGTATATACTTTTTTTAATATAAAAATAGAGAGGAGCAAGAAGGAGACAACTTATTTAAATCCCGAATACAGTCAGACCTCATATGCATTGTTAAAAAAAAAAAGCCCTAAAGAATTGCATATGGATTAGAGGGATGAATATTCTATTATTTCAGTCTGTTCTGCTGATCTTCTTATTGTGACTTTGTGCTTCAGAAATCTGCTAGGAATTTGGCTTTGCCGTAGTAGGCAGTAATTTTAAATGTGTATCAAGCACTTGATAGTGTATGATTTGCGTGCTGTTGCATTCCTATTCCCTAAATTTTCCACCAATTTATTACTTTTTTCATACTGTTTTAATATTTCAGGATGATGAATATATACAGCATCATTAAAGGTAAATAAAAAATGCATGAAATTAAAAAATGGAATATTAGATGTTTCTTTGCTGTAATCCCTCGGCCCAATAGGAATGAAATGTCTCTGTTCTGTCGAGTAATCCCTAAACATGATTAGGAACCTGGGAGTATCCACGCAGCCCACATAATATTTGTATCATCTAAGCCTATTTATGTAAGGTTTGAGTAAAAGTTGTTATTAGAAGACCTATAAACCCATTTTACAATTCCGAAAGATATGCTTGCCTCTTAATCTTTTCTACATTTATTATCTTTGCTGGAGTTGATGACAATGTGTTCTTAATTCACTTTTCAGAATGCTATTACGGTCCGTCTTTTTCATACTTAGATGATACATTGGCTATTCTATTGAAATGCATTTTTAAGACCAAGAATTGAGTTCAGCAGTTCATTTGCATCTTGTAGCTGTTTTTTCAATATTTGTAGGAAGGAGAAGAGTTAGTTTCCTAGAGTCTTTTCACAGCTTCCAGACATTATTTGAATGTGTGTTTAGGGAAAATTTTCCCAAAGTATTTCCTCTTTTAAGAAAGTCTGTTCTGTATCAACCCACAAAGATTCTGTGGGGGGTTTTTTTTTATTGTTTTTTCTTTAATAACAGCTGTTTGCACTCTTTGATGCTTTCCTACAAAATTATTTAAATTTGATTGTGATTTTTGAAAGAAGGCAGTGTTTTGTGAAGAGACTATCTTAATATAAAAAGACCAAGAATGTTTTCTCTAAACCAAGAGTAAGATAACAAAGCCCTGATAGATGCCCCACATTGCTCTAATGACTTCTTTGGGAAAACATTTTTCTTTATTAGCAACTCTTCAGTGGTTGCCCTCTTTGGAAGGCTTCTTTATAGGGAGAAGTTTTTCAAAACATCTTAAAAGTCATATATATGATTCCTTTTTTCTCTTCCCTCCCCTTAGATGTTAGTGGATACCATACATCTCTTAACGCAGTTAGGTCTTTGAAATTTGCAAGGGCTGATCTAGCAAATGCATGTAAGAACCCTTGAATTTCGGGAAAGTTAGGTGTGCACCATTTGCAAACTTATTCCAGATACATTAAAGTAATAGGACAATTCTGAAAAAATGATTTTTTTTTTTTACTGTAGCATTCCTTGTTTCCTGCTTATTTATTTTTGGCTTAGGCACAAAAGGTATTATTTTACTATTCATTCCTTAACCAAAGTCATGGAATGTGAAGATCAATAGCTCTTTTTTTTTTTTAAATCGACAAATAAAAATTTGTATATGTATATATATTGTGTGCAACATGTTTTGAACTATGGAGACATTGTGGAATGGTTAAATTGAACTAGTTAACCTGTGCATTACCTCGCATACTTATCTTTCATAGCTCTTTTTTTTTTTTTTTTTTTTTTGAGACAGAGTCTCACTTTGTTGCCCAGGCTAGAGTGAGTGCCGTGGCGTCAGCCTAGCTCACAGCAACCTCAAACTCCTGGGCTCAGGCAATACTACTGCCTCAGCCTCCTGAGTAGCTGGGACCACAGGCACGTGCCACCATGCCCGGCTAATATTTTTCTCTATATATTAGTTGGCCAATTAATTTCTTTCTATTTTATAGTAGAGACAGGGTCTCGCTCTTGCTCAGGCTGGTTTCGAACTCCTGACCTGGAGCAATCCTCCCGCCTCGGCCTCCCAGAGTGCTAGGATTACAGGCGTGAGCCACCGTGCCCGGCCTATTTTTCATAGCTCTTAAGTCCACAATTTTGAGATATGAGTTATTATTAAATGACCACAGTTCCTAATGAACACCCATGAATGCGGTATATGTTAAAACCACGTTTTATACAGGCCCGCAAAGATGTAAAGTGGCAAGACCTTTTAAAGCTTTGCTCCCATTTTGGCAAGTTAGCTCTGATGACCTATGGTGAATCTTAGTGGCAAAAGAGGCGTGCATCCCTTTAGCATCTGTGTAAGTTCAAGTTCTGTTTCCTGCAGACTCCAGGTTTGAGCAGAGGAGTTCACAGCATTGCTACTTTACACTTTACAAGTGTGCCTTTTGGTGTACACGCTGCCAGCCACCGCCAGCATTTCCCTCTGGAAGCAGGTTTCTGTGCGTGTTCCCTAATAGGCAGGAAAAAAAGGGACACCAAAGAGCATATGGCCGATAGACCCCTGGATGAACTTTTCTCCTAGGAAGGCGTTTAAGAGCTGGGGCGGGGGTGAGGGAATAGTTTTAAATAGTCCACACACTTATGCTACAAAAATTAGCCGGCGAGCATGTGCTTTCGTAATGGTCCTGTGACACTGTGACAGTGCCGCTTCATTGTGTTCAGTTCAGCGGAAATCTGAGCCTCCCTCCACCAGCTGTGCTGAACCCAACGCAAATGTCTCGGGTTCAGCCGGCAGATACAGCCCTGCTGTGTCGCAACTGCAGTTCGTAGGGGGAATGCCAGGTGCAGCAAAGCTAGGGAGGCCGGAGCCTGGGTGGCCCTCTTCCCCAGGCAGGTGGCACAGCGCCCCAAGAGGGAAGGGAAAAATCTGGGCGGCTATTCTGGAAATTTTCTGGATTAGGTACGTCGTAGTACATGGCATTCCTCAAAGCCCTTCCAGATAATGCTGAGGCCAACGAAGTGGAGGGCAGTGTCGCCTAGGGGTCAGAGCTCAGCCTCTACAGTTGTTTCCCAGCTGTGTGACCTGGGGCCAATTACCTAACGTCTCTGCACCTCAGTTACTTTATTTGTAAAATTTGGATAATAATATTATCCACTTCGAAGTAGATGATGATATTATAGAAAAATACTCCTTTTAAAGCTTTCAGCTTGGTGTCTGGCACAGCTCGTAGTGAGCATTCAGCATTGTCACCATTGGGAAGCTCTCCTTGCAATGCTTCCTGTTTTAAAAATGGGGAAACTAAGGCTATATAAATCATGAGCTCACCTAAGCCCACTTGGCCCAGAACAGGATTCATGTTTCCTGGCTTTCATGCTATTATGCTAACCACTAATCTATGCTTCTTTCCTGCATCAAGCCCTTAACATTCCTATTCTTGATTAAAACAACGGGAGGATTTAAGAAAATAATGGTAAGAAATAGCCTCATGGAGATTAACTTAATCTGCTACGTCTCAGATGGAGCTGATCATATTTGTAATAAATAACAATCTTTTCGGTCAGTCTCTTCTCACAGCCATAATAAAATTATAGGATTTTTTTTTTTAAGGATAAGTTTTACATTGTTGGTGAAATTGGCAAGTTTTTGAAATAATTATGTTTGGTGACTCTATGAGTCTCATATGCTTCTGAAGCTATCCACAGATGTTTAAACGGGCTCTGAGCCTTGGGCAGAGAAAGGTAGAAAAATGTTTACCGTTCATAGTTGTGAAGGCACGCTGGAGTATTTTGCCTTAAGCAATTCAGAAACTCCTGGGATAAGCAAAAAACACATTTTCAAAGTGAAAGACTGAAGAAGGTAGCAGAAATACTACATGGCAGGGTTAAAAACTGATAATGAGGCTGGATTGAAAAGCGTGGAGAGGGAGTCATCTTTATGCCTCTTCTATTAATAATGAGTTGTGTCTATATTCACAAATTAGTTTGCAAGTTAATATTTGGAGTTGGCTAGACAACGGGTTATTAATTTTTTGTGCAGAAAAAGTAGTTGAATTCTCCAGTTATCCGAGTGATTTTGACACTCAATTCCCCAAACAAGCAAACAAAACAGGTTGTGTATATAGGCACCATAGAATTCAGCTCCCTCTAGGTTGTGAATTTCATTCTACTGATGGAATTCCCTTCCACCCCCAAAAATAAATAGGAAATAAGCACAGGTCTGCTGCTCATGTCCTCAGCGCAGTCAGCCTGCTAATTTGGTCTGATTACTAGATATGGCCCAGTGGTCCGGGGGTGTTTCTTCTGAGCAAATGACAACAGTATTGTGGTGGGGAGAACAGGAGCTTTTTTTTTTTTTTTTTTTTTCTCTTCTCATCACCAAGGAGCAAAGCCTTTTGGGCACATTAGCACTACTTTCAGCAGTAAATGCAAAATGGGAAATAATTGGGTTGAGGAGCTCCTGGGATATTAGTGGTGCTGCAGGCAGGAAAGCAGGCATTGGAAAATAAATGACAAATTAGTATGCTTAATCTCTTTATTGTGAATCAGATGCCACAGCAGAGGTTCATAATACATTAATAAACACCAGTTAATGCACCTGAGATACGATTCCTCAAATTCACAAGAGTGGGAAGGATTCCTTCCCAAGGGAGTGAGGGTGTTTATGAATGATTTTTTTTTTCTGCTATGTAAGCAGGACTTTATGGTATAAATCTAGGGAAAGGAGAATAGCCATTGTGTGTGTGTGGCACTTACACACTTAGGGCCACTTTCATGCATATCAACCTGCTAGGGCTTCACTTGGACATTCCTGGGCGAGGCAGGTTTTTTTCTATGTCACCAATTTACAGACAAGCCACCTAAGGCTAACAGAAGTTAAATGACTTACCAGTTGTCACTTGACATTGGTCAAGCAAAGATTTGAACCTTAATTTTCTTCTTTCTAAACTTGTGTTCTTGCCACCCCATTTGATTCCACAAATCTATAGATTTGTTGAGTCAAAATCTATCCTAGTTGTTACTCTATATAATGTAAATCCTGACATCCTTGGAGTTGTGGCATTTTCCCCTGGCCCATCACAACTAAGTTCCATGATATTACAAGTATAACTAAATTCTAAAATATTACTAAATTGCTGATATTACAAAGTCTTCCTTTCCATGTCCTTTATGACACAAGGGAGTTCTGTGCTAGTTCACCCATGGAAAATCTTACACACACACAGGGTCACAGCTGAGCCTCACTTAGTGTCCAGAGTATCACTAACCAGGCTTGGCAAGGTTACTGCTCTGGGTGCTCTGACGTTTAGCTGATCATGTGTTTAATGGGCAATGGTATCCAAGTCGTGGGTTTTCTATTCTAGCAACTCCAGAACATGAGTCAGCCGACACAGCTCACGGGATCTGTTAGTGACTGGGCATCTGTACAGTAACTTCATCCAACTTAACTCTGGTTACTCTGCCCGCTTACAGTCCACAGCACTTAACAGTTTGGCTGTACAATGTTCCTTCTTCTCAGTTAACATGATGTTTTGCAATTATTCCAATACTTGGTATGGAGGGTAATATTTTTGTATACGGAGCCCCTTCTATCCTCATGTATATCAGCCCTGTCCTCTTTGTTATGTAGCCAAGAAAGCAGGCACTAAATTTATGCTTGTTGGTCAGTTGACCAGAGAAACTTTGGCCAACCATGATCCCTCTTATATGATGGTAACAACATGACCACATTGGCAATGGGAAAGAGAAGATAATAGCTAGCTATGGTCGTGGAAAACAGGGAGTGGATAAAAAAGATGTACAGGAGATGGAAACTGTAGGAATTAGGTTAATCTTTGAGCCAGTGTTATCAAAATTGATGTCTAAAAAAGAAACAGTGAATGCTAAAGAGAGGAAGACAAAAAAACATAGCACAGAGTGAAGAATGCCAGGAACAAACTTCTCTCTCATTTTCTTATAGCATCTATGAAAGCCGTGTCTGTGTGGTCCAAATGGTTGCTCTCCTTTTTTGCCTCGTTCATCATGCAATCTACAGTATGAACAAGCAGTTCTGCAGAAATTGGAGGGCACTGGACTCCCAAAAATAAGTTAAATAGAAAAATTATCCATTGCGTGGTTATGCAGACACACCCTTTTATTTTTTAATCCGGTTTTTGTGAAGGATTTAAATGTATTTGCTTAGGGTTGTCAGATAAAAGCAAAAATTTTCCTATTCTTTCGAAGTAAACTTTAAAGAACTGTGTTTAAAACAGACTAGGTTAAAAAAACCATGGATTTACTTTCTTTATATGATAACTCTCGTAAGCATATATTTGACTCTTTAACTCGATTGTTTCTTTTGGTATCTTTTCTTAATAGTAGGACTTGGAGATTTCCGGGTAATTATGCCTCCTCCCTTTCTAAGGACGGTCTGTTACCGTTTTTCTCTAACTAACCTGTGATCACGTAATGGATGAACCTCTGTTTTAATGACCCTCCCTGATTTGACAGTGGCCAAATGTGTGCCGGAGTCAGCTCCTTGGGCACTGTTTTTGTTCTACATTCCTCAGTACTACGACAAAAACTATTTACGTTTTGCTTGAATAGGTTAAACACCATTTTAGAAGACTTTAGATTGCTTTTGAACATATTTGAATGCATCTTTAGCCATCACTAGGCTTAAAATGGAAACCCTTTTTTCAGCTTATCTGTATTAAACACCTGTAAAAATCAATGGTACTGTATTTTTTTTTCTTATAATGCTCTGTTCCTTTAACTAATGCCAGAAATAATGCACAATTTATTCTAGCGTGTTCTTTTTCCTTTGCCTGATGTTCTTCGGTAGTAAGTGGCATAGTGTATAAGAACTCACTTCTGCTGACTTAATAGTAAAATTGCCAGGTTGATGTTGAAATTCAACCAATTGGAGCCTAATCCTCAAAAAGAAATTTGCTGTCTCTCCTCCTCATTATCATCCCTTTTCTTCATAATGAATATGCAGAAAGTTTATTTTATTTTCTACAAGTGCACATACTTACATAAATGACCGATAGGAGAAGTTAGAGTTAACTAGTGATGTTTTCTTGAGCATTGTTATTTTTCCCTAAAATCAGAAGTCATTACATTTTTATTGAAAATATTGAGTGGTTTGTATGAGCTTTATGCCAAACTAAGATTAGTGTGCTGCAGCCCATTACAAATGTGGAAGATTGACCATTTTTTATGGGTTAGAATAAAAAATATGATAATAATGTCTTCTCATCATCATAAAGAGATGATAACGACTAAATGAAATATTTATATTATCTCATTTTATTTGATAGGTTACATCTTCTCCCATACCAAACACTTCCTCGAGAGCAACCATAGCCTCCTGTTTAAAAAAGAAATCTTTGTAGAATTCAAGTTCTTTCTATTTGTGCTAATAAATCCAGTAATCCAATATTTTACTCATTTTTATTCTCTTTTAGTTTCTGGACTTTGATTTTGCCTCTCAAAACAGAGCCTAGTGATCTTGTATGTTTTGATCAGGATTGTGCATTAAAAGCAGGTTACATTTTAGTTTATCTGTGCATCTCTATGTATCTATTCCTAAATATATTGCTTTTTGGAAAGTGGGGCTAATTCTTAAGCAAAAAATTAATCTATGTTTATGACATATACATATATCATAGAGTTATATACATATATACATGTATATATATCATAGAGATATATATATACACACACATATATCATAGAGTTATATATACACATGCATATATATATCATAGTTATATATATATATATATATATCCATTTTTGTTTAAGAATTAACCCTACCTTCCAGAAAGCAATACTTGGATTTTATATGTAAAATAAATATCATATAGTTTATCATGGATACATATATATATATATATAATCTGCCCTTTATCAGTGACCACTGTATTCTTTATACCACTCTGTCTTTTCATCAATTACATTTTGAGGATTTCCAGCCTGTCTCTAAGATTCCGTCTTCTCCTTCTATGTACTATCTTGCCAGCTGGACTCTTTGCAGACTTTTATGGTTTCTTTGAGATTTAATGTATAGGAACACTGACATACATTCCACTGTATAGTCATGGAAAGATTAATTTTTAACACCGCGTGCTCTGAACATAGATACGCAGGTGGTGGCCAAGAGCAAAAGGAATAGAAATGGCATAGGAAACAGGGTCAGGAGTTTCTGCCATTTGCACAAAGGCATTGGTGCATGTCTTGAAGGGTCTGGTGCAAGTCTGGGGAAGGAATTTGAGCCCTGGTCATCTGAACGTGGGATTAGGGGTGACTCGCCCTGCTGCTGCTCTGTTTGCACTGCCAGTGCTCGTAAAAGATTCTAAGAGTTCCC